>NC_137443.1:35814051-37159051 GCF_964374335.1 Astatotilapia calliptera | reverse complement strand
AGGGACATGTCCAATATCCAATAGGGACCAATATCCAGCGATTATTGAATTTTCCCCACCAATAATTTGATAAGAAAAACAAAACCGATAGAATTGAAAAAAAAAAAAAACGATCTGTCAACGTCTCATTCACCTAGCGGTGCAGAAAGAGTTAAATTACGTTCTCTATTGGAGTCCTACGTGATGTGACAAATATGGCCAATGTGATTGGCTGTGCCTTTCAGCGAGCTCTGTTTAGTTTTAGCAGCGGCAAACCTGCGCTGCAGGAACTGCAAGGAGGAGAGGAGGATGGCAGCAAAAAGAACCTGGATATAAGAAAGTATTTTTCAAAGAAACCTGTAAGTCACTTAACTCATTCACTGCCATTGACGTCTATAGACGTCAATTGAAAAACTTACGTTGACTGCCATTGACGTCTATAGACGTCAATTACGTTTTTCAATGGGAGGGGCTATAATACAACCTCGGGCAGCTTGTCAGTGAATTTTATTTTTTCATATATTTGTAAATAAATTGTTTTGATAAAACATAACCTTTCTCAGTGTTATTTCTGTTTTATAGAAGTGAAAAACTATTTTATATGTTAGAGGTGTCACAAAGCAAGAAATATTAGTGTCAAAGGCACTTTTCTGCTTGAAATGTATTTTTCACAAAAAGCTCGTTTTCTCCCTTTTTTTGGTCAAAACAGGCATTTTTGGTGGAACCCACCTCTCTTCTACAGCTGATTACTAAAGAATGGAAAATGGTAGAAACAAGCTTTTTTTTTGGATGAAAGAAGAGAGTCTGTCCTTCATTTTGGTAGGTTCAGCGTTTATATGATCATAACACACAGCTTTCTGTGGCTCTTCAAAAATGAGTAAAAATGCTCAATAACCCTGGCAGTGGGGAGTTACCTGATTTGAAAATGGCTGGCAGTGAATGAGTTAAAGTCAAGTTCACTCATAAATCTGTCAGAACTGGTGCCATCACGGTAGTAACCAGACCGAAGAGCAGCGCAAAATTCAGTGCTTTATTTTATCCTGAGCTGTGATACACTTTAGATTCTAGCCAATCATTTTATGTTTCCGAGGATAGTAGGCGGGTCCAGGTCAGTACGTTCTTTTAGAGCAGAGCTACAGATTAAAAATACCCAAGGCGAAGCGGTCAAAAGTCTGGCTGTACTTCACAGCAAAGGATGCAAACTCAGCAGCCTGCAACAAGTACTTTAAGCTGATACTGTGACACTGTCAAAGGAGGTAACACCTAAAATCCGACGAAACACCTGGCGACGCATAGCGTTTTTTTGCGCCGTATTTGATAGCTTGCTGCGAGACCTCGCACCGAGCACATCTACTGTGGTGCCTTTTATCGGACCCGGAGTTAGCAACATCCCCCAAAAACCTGAAGAGGCGAGTCCAGGTTCCCATCTTCAAAGCAACCATTTCAAATTCAATGAGATTGCAAGTTTATTGCACACACGTGCATTAATTTTGATCATGCTGCAATCTCCAACAACTGTTTTCGCTATAGTGACTGTAGCATTAATAAGCCAAAAGTCATCTGGTTTCAAAATAACGGTAACGCAAATGAACACATTTGAAATATAAAGGCATTCTTGAGTCCATCTGAATGGGCTTTGTCAGATATCATATCATGATCGTGTTCAGCTGTTGACTGTTGTTTACCTTTACTTTCACTCATTTTCTCTTTAAAGTGGTTCACAGATTTAGCTCTATTCACAATAGCATCCAAATCTGAGTTTTCCATATGGAACACATAGTGAGCCAATGAGGATAAGGTCTTATGAGATTTTCAGCCTTCTTTGACCTCCCAACCAAAGATGCAGCGCAATGCCATGTTAAGCTGCATCATAACAAATTTAAATACTGGTCTGCAATGTGACAAAGCAGGCTGCAGGGAGTCAGCCAGTGGGGAAAACCCTCCCAGCCAACTGAGACATGTATGTTCACAAACTTTGGGGAAGGGCCACTCTGGTACATACAGATAAGGAAAAATGAGGAAATTATGTGAAGTAATGGGCATGAGACGTTCTAATCCTTCTCAAATGCTATAGGCATTTATGCTATAAAATTTTTCCCAGTATCCTGTCAAGATCCTCAAATGCAGTTAATTATGCTCACTGTGAAACACTGATTCACTTTAAATCCTTCATGTTCTCAGTACAGCTCTTGCAAGCTGACCAGAAAGGAGGGAAAAAAGATATTACTCTGCAAGTCTCGCATACAGCCTAAATCTGTCAAGAAAGGTTTGATAAGGGCCTCCTTGTATTTTGTCTTCTTTTTTTCCCCTTCTTCATGTCTTTCTCCCCACCAGCCCTTGTCTGTGGAGGGCTCTAAAATAAGAAATCCCTTTCTGCAGATATAATTAATCACTCTGGGAGAACAGGCCGTGTAATTATTTAGGTTACCACAGAACTCTACGAACCTCCTCCACCTCGCTCCCCTCCTTCACTCTACATGGAAGTGAGGCTTTTAGGAGACGCGTAACCAAAATCAGCAGAAAGCATTTTGCTCAGCAGTTTTGCTTGAGAGTTACCATGTATACATGCTACCTATAGGATGTAAATTTCATGGGCCTTTTCACCAGGAAATGTAACGCACAAAAACATCAAGTTGATCCTGTTTTCTTATCAGGTAGCAGGCAAACAAAGAGCTAGATATTGCTCATTAAAACTTGATATGTTAGTGATCACGATGAAGGTCGTGATGATGATAGCTGATGTCAGATGTTGCATATGACAAGTAGCTGTCCAGTGAACATTATTTTTCTCTCTCACATTGTCAAAAAAAGAAGATGTTGGCAAACAGCAGCAGGATATTTGTTGAGCATAAGCGAGACATTCAAAGAGGGAGGTGGGATCGCCTCGCCTCTCCTTTTCTCCCCATCTCCTCTCGAAGGCAATTATACACCCTCCTCCCCTAGCTGATAAAGAGTTCAGCATCAGTTCACCCAAAGATTAATACAGCACGATGAACGCACCCTTTGGAATGGCCAGGGTGATTCAGAATTAGCCCGATTAGAGGGAACCTCAGCTAAAAATCCCCCTGTAGACAAGTCCTGCAGCCCACAGAAAGTTGCTATTGTGTGGCGGCAGCAGGTTCACATCAAGCAGACAGAGAAAGGAGTAGGCACGCCTGTAATGTGAGCACTGCCAGTTGGATAACATGGGTGTCCAAATGAGAGATGGCTGCACTTGTCAGGAGGGTGATTGAGCCATGCTCTGTAAAGGGAGGAAAGATTGATAGTGTACTTTGTGCATGTTATGAGGCGCCACAGAGGGAGCATTACAGCTACAAACCGGGCCTTAACATGCATCTAATGCTAGCTCTCCTAATGTATTATAAAGTAGCTGTTGTGTTGCTAATGTGCTGCGAAACTAAAGTAATTTCTGTTCTGCTTCTAGAACAGCTGGATCAGATGACAATGCTGTCGAGATGACCAGTGCTTGTTAAAACAGATTTAGCTAGCAAAACTGGTAAAAATAAGTCTTGATGTTGCTTTAAGCTAATTGCTAGCATAATGCTCGTAAAACTATTTGCATTCCTTTGGCATCAAATACTGTTGTTTTGGAAGAGTTCAGTGATGTCTCTGAGATGTGTGCAAGTTGCTCAGGACCTCTTGGAATCATATTTAATCACATTAGCAGTGTTGGTCAAGTTACTTGAAAAAAGTATTCAGTAACTAATTACTGATTACTTCCCCAAAAAAATAATCCCGTTACTTTACTGATTACTTATTTTCAAAAGTAATTAATTACTTAGTTACTTTTTAAAAACACGATTTACAACCTGAAGAGGTGATAAAGCGATAGATCTTTCAGCCCAATTCTACTTTTTCTACATAATCCATCATACAAAATGTAATCAAATGGAAAAGTCTCTTTTTTTTAACCTGTTTCATCAGTTTTAATCTTTTAACTTTATGCATCAAGCAGAAATTTTATTATATTCTCTGACTTGAATAAATCAGTTTAACATTTAAACCTATTTTCTGCACATTCCAGCACATAAAATAAAATATTTTTTGTGTTTACACTCACTCTTTCAAATAGATGCAAGTAAAACACAACAGAAAATAAATAAAGTCAAAGACTCAGCGGTCCTGTTGCTCTATTTTCACCTGTAAAGCAGGACTGGGGGTAGGCGGAGGTTTACCCTGGTGCAGGTGTGCCGCGGTCAGTTGAAGAATCCGCGAGTTTCTCTGTGAGTTTCCCATTACGTCGTTGCGCACTCGGTGCTTGCTTGGAAGTTTAGGGTTTTTTTTCGCTGTAAAAAGTTTTCTTCCCACGCACAACGGACGCTAATGTTTTTGTCACTTTTTATGGAATCAAACTCAAAGTAAGGTCAGTACTTCCACGCTTTAAACGCTGCACACTCATACTCTCTCCCACAATCGATATGTGATCCACTGTTGACCTGCACACAGCTGTTGTAACCAACGGCGCACTCGCTTACGTCACTGTCATGAGACATTCTCGCAAAAAAATCACGGTTTTAGTAATGCAGTAACGCAGCGTTCCTACGGGAAATTAACGGTAATCTAATTACCGATTTTGCAATAGTAATCCCTTACTTTACTCGTTACTTGAAAAAAGTAATCAGATTACAGTAACGCGTTACTGCCCATCTCTGCACATTAGTAGCAATAAAAGTCGAACCAAATACCCCTACTATTAATTATTTTAAGATTAATTTTTCAACATGCAGAGTAAGTAGTAAAATTAAGCCGGTGCGGAAGTGGAAGTGTGGAACTGTCGTTATTTAGGGATCTGATTTGCTGCGTTATTTGCTGCATGGTACAGATCATTCAAGAAATATCTGCTCCAGATCTGGTAAATGCATTTCTAGTTTTTTATTAGACTTTTACTATAGCACTACTTACCGTATTCTGTGTCTTTCTTGCTAGCCAAGCTTCCACTCAACCCTCTTGTCCAAATATGCTAACGTCTGCCTCTTAATAACTAGCATAGCAGCAGGTAAAGCTTTAACTGGGAAGCTTCTAAATGTCCCCAGTTTACACTGCTATTACTATGTCAGTGTAAACACTAGACATAATCTTTACACAAGTAAAGCTACACAAGTAGCTTTGGTGCCAAATAATTTCTGTTAACATAGGGTTAGAGCTACTTGTAATTATTGGTGATAATATACTATAGAGGGTTAAAGCAGGATTCTTGCCCCAATATCACAAAATATCAGTGCTAAAGTACTCCTCGTGACAATGTTCGCAAGCCTATGATAATGTCTTACGCGTTCACAATGGCAATGTTACGATGCTGATGTTTAGCAGGTGCAAACCACCATCAAATGTCAGCGGATCAACAAAGTCATCAGGATTCATTCTCTCAGGGACAATATATCCAGTTCTTGTCAAGATATGTCACTAAAAGCCAGACATGTCAACCTGTGGGTGGCATTAGATAAAAAGCCAGTGGATCAATGCAGTCACAGTTTACTCTCCTGGGAACGCATGGAAGTGTGTACAAAATGGCAGCTGGTGATTCATCTAGTACTTGCCGAGATATTTCAGTCAGAATCAAAGTGTAGACCGGGCCAGAGACAGTCGGAATAACACTGACAACCCTAGAGCCAGTGCTGTTAGCATGCTAAAAACAATACATCATTCAAATCTCAGAACAATAATGAGAGAATGAAAGTGGCAACCTCTCTCCAGCTTCTTATTGGGAAGTGTTGTGATAAATTTCACAGCACACTGTAATAAATCTAGGATTACTGGAGAGAAGGTCAAAATGAAAGAAACCCGAGCAGTTTATTTGAGTGACACTGACTCGAGTAGTGATTTTCTGAATTTGAATAGACCCAGCTTTGCTCACAAAGGGCAGCATTAAACTACCAGTACATAAGATAAAATGAATGTCTATACACAGGCTGCCAGTAAAGGATTTTAAAATTTTTATCAGTGTGTGGGTGATTTTAATAAATGCTGTGTACATTTGGATATGTTCCTTTGGTGGTATCATGCCTGTGTGTTATGGAAACATAGATGTAAGCCCATGCAGCCATCTCTCCCCCAGCACATCTTTGTCTTTCATTTCTCTCCCACACACTGTCTCTGCCACACTGCCGACTCTGAAGTGACTAATGCTTTAAAAGTTCCTGTAGCCAGGGGAAAGACTGTCAAGCAAAATTATATGTTGGAAAGATCTTTCATCATCGTGGATGTTGTCATTTGCCTTTCCTATGCAAATGACACAACTTTGAAATTGAAAGTAAACTGTAACATTAAGGAGGGAATAAAAACAATACTCGTTTGTGATTTGTGCAAGTCTCCAATGTCAATTAATTTTTTGAATTTATTACTCTCATTATGTGACCATATATTTATGTGCACTTCTATGGCTTTGTATATGCACATACACAGTTTAACACAAAAACAGTCCCGTAGGTGCTCAATCAAAAAGTGTAATGTTGTGCAATCTCAGTAATTCACTGGAGTGATACAGCTAGTAAAAAAAACATTGGATTGTCATGATATTGCACTTGTTGCGGCTATCACATTCTGCCATGCATGAATTACGTTCCTCACTTCTAAAAGCTTATATTCTTTGCATTTAAGCATTTTTATTTTTGGGGGGGGGGATGGCAGCAGCAGTTTTCTAGAGTTTTACTACTAAGTGGATAATGCAGCGTTCTTCTCTGTACAGAAAGATATCTGAAAATGTGTGGAACATTCAAAATATTCCCACACAGCAGGTATTGATGGCGATAATGCGTGCCAAGTGACTCACTGGGCAATAGAGGATGAGGGAGCAGACCTCATATTAGTGATAATTAAGATAAATTTAACGTTGGCAAAGGACAGCGCAGAAGCCATAACGTTTGTATCAAAGAGCACTCACTTTATTTTGTTGGTCTTTATGCTGTGGTTGCACAAGTAGGAAAATGATTTACTAGCTTTCACTCTCACCCTTTTTTTCAATTAAATCTGCACTGGACTTAAGAATGCAAGCGTCCAGACTGTCATCAAGACTCTTCAGCGGACTAGATTTACTAACTGGATCAATACAATTTCATCAAGTCAGAGCCATATATTGCCCTTTTCGGTCATGTAAGCCATGCTAGAGTTAGCAGTGCTTAGTGAGATGACAAGCTCTTAGGGCAGAACAAGGAGATTAAGGGTCAGAAACAGATCTGAAGACAGAGCAAAAGAGTGCGTCCAAGGATATGAAGGAGAAAGAGCTGGGAAAGATAAGAAGGGGCCTTGACTGAGGGCAAATGGATGACACTCATACGAAGAGCGCTTTGTCTTACAGAAAATCTAAGGATGAGGACAAAGACAACAACAATAGGTCGTATCTTATTTTATGGGTTCTTGAGTATGGGAAACTGAGTGCCATATAAAGAGGCAAATGAACATTCAATACATCAGTGTTATTTTTAAAGTTTGGGCCTTGATATCTGTGGATTAATTTACAGGTGAACAAGCAGAGGTTGGAAAATAAGCTTTAAGGTCAGTAGAAAGAGTGTACGCTCGTTCCGGTGATAAAGACTTGCTGCTTAAAATGAAACAAGATTGTTCACAGCTCTCTAGAGAGAGCTATAATATTACAATTGCAGATATGGAATGAGGAGAAGTTAGAGAAATGAATCTATAAAGATCAGTGTTGCTGTTTCATTTCATTGACTTTTCTTGTTTCATCGACTTTGACTCAACTCTTTGATAAAACTTCCATAACCTGCTGTCTTAAAATAGGAACAGCTTTTCACTGTGTTGATGAAACCTGAACCTGCAGTCCAAAGATCGGCTTCCAGAGCCCGACTCAACTGTCTGCCATGGAAACTTCAAAAGGACTTCTCCCTCACTTAAATAGAAGCTCCTGCTAGTGGCTATTATCAACTTTTGGCAAGTCAGGCTTTTAATTATAAATTAATTTCAAAAGGGCTTAAGACGTCTAGCCAAAGCAGTTGGGATTCTTTTTAAGACATTTTTTATTTCTTTAAAGTTTTTCCCCAGCTCACTATTAGATTAAAACCTGCATAGTTCTCTTTTGTCGAGAATGTGAATTGCTGGCTGGTTGTGGTGGTCTAATCAAAAGCGCTGGGCAGGCTATGTGCTTTTTGGGCAGCCCCAGTCACTGTAACTGACAGGCTACCAAAGACTCTTTGGCAGGTCCACTCACCCATTCACAGCAGTTCTAAGACAGTCGACAGCCTGGGAAACAAAATTGCCGTCTTGCTTTCTGATGATAAGAAGCAAATCACATCAGACAGCATGGAAAGTCTGATTGTGCTTTTTTCAGTTTCTCAGAATAATTTTCTTCCTATACATTTACTTTGATGTCTCACATTCTGTGAGTTTCTTGGAATTTTTTTCCCCGTCTACAAGAAAAGGAAGGTGCAGAAAGGGCACTTCCTGATTTCATGCTTCAACTCTTCTGCCACTCTATTCCCCCCCCCCCCCCCAAAAAAGTTCATTAATAGACTATAAAAATGTTCTCACAATCTTTTAATAATGATGTTAATTCATCTTCATAAAGAGATTTAAAAAACTGCCAGAGCAATAAAAGCTTGTGGCAGAAAAGACTGAAGATGCGTTGGATACAATGGTAGAAAATTGATTTATCCAGTGTCTCAGTGGGATTTCATTGAATTGTTCTATTTATAAAGAACAGAGGAAAAAAATGGAGCTTTATTGGAGAGGGGTTTCTGCTGAGATTTATCCCTCTCCTATATAACCCTCCCTCCAAGTTTTCTCTTCATACACGGTGAGAGTTTGCTCATTCATGGAATCTCTCACTCATTCGCTCCCTTAATGCTCCTGCGCATTTCTGATTATAGCATCTACATTCTAACAGAATACTAATCGAGCAAGTAAATGGTAACACGTTACTCTGAGTGGAGATCAAGACCTCAGCTAATTTGGTTTAGCATCCGAGTGGAACAGAGTTTAATAGGTCTCAAGTACAACATTCCATATACAGAATTTAAAAAGACACAGTGGTTATGAATCCAATGTATCCCTATATGGCAGTGTATGAAATACACATAGGCAACATTGTTCCGAAAACTTGCATGCCACTGAGAACAATAAATGTTTATTTTAGCCACATAACCCCCTCTGAAGTTAGGGATAGTGTTTTACCCTTATTAAATTTTCACCTGTTTGAACTCCACAATGGAAAAGCTTTTCACAAAAGGGACTTCATGTGAAAGTAACATCTTGTAGTTTCTGAATGGTAGGTGATTTAACATACGGCTGAAGCACAACCCTAAACCTCACTCGTAGATGTGGTGATCTTATAAGCGAACAACTGTAATTCTAAGATAATCGGAAGAGTCTGAACAGTAGTATCTTCGCTTTTTAGCATGTGGCCCAAACCTAACCCTGACCCTACACCAATTCACTGGTGACCTGTTGAATGTTGTTAAGAGATTAAAGATTGCTCATGTGCAAAATAGTCTAAGTAATCAGAGACACCAACTGAAAAATACTTGAGTTATTTTCTTGACTTAAGCTCTGTTAACTGAACTGCATTAATGTCACAAATCCCTTAGATGTAGCATAAATTGGCAACCACTTTTCCCCTCTCGCTGAGATAATGATTAATGATTTTATGATGACTTAATTACTTCAAGGCATAATGACCAGCAGCATGATGGCATAAGAGCTTACGTGATCGTGCCTATCCATTAAATTTTATACCAGTCAGGGAAGAATTTAATTGCACATGGCCTACAACCAGTGTTAGATTGTGTCCTTTTGCTCTATGTGTCAGAAATTTGGTCGGCTCTGCCAGAGAACAAAGCTATAAAACAGTGGACCCATTTTTTTCAGATGCCTCCTAAAAACACTCTGGACAGACACATTTATGCATTCAGTTCATTAAGAGATTCACTCAACACGGCCAAAATCTATTAGCATTTGGCTTGTGGGTGGTGTTCATTTTATTTCTAACTTAGCATCATTTTAAACCTTGGATACCTAATCACTGTGCACATTACATTTATAATTACATCTTCCTCATAGTGCCATTTGGTGCTGCTAAACTGTCAAGTGATTAATTGTTTTTGACAGCACATTCAAAGGTCCTCAGCAATCTGTGGAGTAACCCCCAGAACGATAATTTGCAACTGTAGGGTTATTCTTGGACACTGTTTGACATTTGATTCTTATATTCATCACCGAGCTATCATCCTAATATAATGAGTTCTGTCGTCATAATAGTGGAAGAAAGGACATTCCCCTTGTCATGGACCCCTTTTTTTTTTTTCATTCATTTCCCATAATCCTTTATGAGTATAGCTTCCAAAGGTTAGCTCTGCTGATATCAAAATAAAATCTGCATCACCTAAGAAAACCTCAGCTGGCACAAAAACAATTGTAGCTGCTGTTTTAAATGGTAACAGAATGATACATAGTCATATTTTAGTTATTTTTTTTATTATTTAGTCTGTCACTTACGAAGCGTAGAGCTGCCACCCAGGCAAAAGAAAAATACAAGTGTATCACGTTATAACGTGAAAGGTTTATTGTTCTAACAAGATACTTTTCCTGTTTGTACAATATACTATCATGTTTGTACAATATACTTTTCACGTTTGAATAACATAATATCACGTTATTACAATATACATAATTATCACGTTCGTACAATATAATATTTATATTGTACGAACGTGATCCTATATTGTACAAACATGATAGTATATTGTACAAACAGGAAAAGTATCTTGTTAGAACAATAAACCTTTCACGTTATAACGTGATACACTTGTATTTTTCTTTTGCCTGGGTGGCAGCTCTACGCTTCCGTAGTCACTAGATTTATTACTTTGGGATTTGTTTTTCTTTAGCAATGCATAGAAGGGTGACCGATTAAAGTAAAACTTTGATTGATTTTCCTCTGCTCCTTTTTTCTTTGTTGCACCTTTGCAGTTATTTTTACGTGTTCTCAAGAATCGTGTTGAGAGAAGATTTAATAGGTGATGAGAGGATGTTGTTTAATTAGCCAATGGTTATTGGAACAATCCCAAAAACAATTTTATTATAATCTTTGATCCAACCGAAAGACTTGAGAAATTTGTGCTAACCATGCTACCACACCGAAGACAATACCACTGTAAGTTTATAATAGAATGCTTCATGAAACCTCTGCTTTATTAATTAAGAGTTCCTGTAAAATGCCTTAGTAAATTTTGGACATTATAGTGTGTAAAGTAACTTATATATTGCAAACAGCAGTGTTTTCTTTTTTAGCCATTCTGTTGTGGATTTGCTAGTGTCCCCTTTGCAACTGTACAGTCATCCGACTGTACAGTTGCAATGACTCAAATTTGGACAGGCTTTAGTTTCCAAAATCATGGCCTCACATTTGACTGATGTGACTATAGTAACACAGCATGCAGCTATAGAGTAGCTATGTCTATATATAGAAATAACACAACTCATCATTATATAGTGTTTTAGAAACGTCTATAGCTCATCAAATAGGTTTAAGTGACAAAAAGAGCATGCTCATGTATTTTTTTAGTACATTAACCAAATTATCAAAATTAACATTAATAATTAACATACAAAATGCAGCTAACCAGCAAATGAAAGCTAAAAAATAAATGAAAATTAAATGAACTCTTGAGTAAAATAGATTTAAAAATCACAAAGATCTAAACTGGATGCTGAAACAAAGCCCATTTTTCCAGTAGTTCTGTAGTACTATAGTGCTCTAGGAACATACAGGAAAAAGCTAGATGCTCAGTCTGTGCAATGGCCAACTCTGACCAAAATATTTAGGTCTGAGCTGTGCCACAAATTAAACAGGCTTCATAAGTCTCTAAAATGGGATTATTTCCCTCTTCAGCCAGTATTCCCGTGGCTTTTAGTCTCTCTAAAGGTCAGCTAATGGTTCACTGCATCAGTCTACTACAGTAAAACCGTGAATAGATTTCTTCATCGGTACTACTATAGTTTGTCTTATTACTAATATTAGTTTGCAGGGTGATGGCAGGGTGATAATGATCTCTCCATTACTTAGGATTGCTGCCATTACATTCTGTGCTGTCTCACTTGTTGTGCCCTTTGTAGGGATCATATGCTATAATATCACACACAATCATCTACAACACAGAGTCTCTGTCACATCAGTTTCCATTGAATATATTCAAGTTTCATTCCAAATATTCTAATGTCATTCCACATACTTGTTTCATTCCACAGAACTGGAATTAACTGTATTTATCATTATTATGTTGTAATTTTAGTTAAGTCTAACAGTGAAGGTTCACTAATGTGAAATTGTCCTTTATAAAAGACTATTCATTTCCAGCAAAAAAAACCCCTCAAATTATTCATTCCAAGACATTGCCTATCAGCTGTCGACAGAGATGCCTTGCTTTTACTAGAAGAAATCCTGGTTGTTTCCGCTCTGATTTCTCGAAAGGCTATAAGCTTCCAGAGATTTGAAAAGCTCACAGGTGTGATTGTGTTGTGTTTAAGGCTTGCTCCTCACTCAAGCAAAGGAGACAAAGCGAGTGGCTCTTGGCACGCACAAACCTTCCCACTCAGAGTGCCCTCCAAGGCTTTAGCAGTTAGCACATTTAGGCCTCAGTGTTCTCTACCTGTGTTGGCCTCTCTGTGTGAGTGAGAACAATAGCTGTCTGGAAATAGTGTCCCCCTCTTGCTTCATGTCCTTGGCGTCATGCTGACAGCAACAGAAACTATGTCATCTTTGCATGGCAGCAGATTGCAGGTAACAGTGGTTATAGCTGGGCTGGAGCAACTAGTCTCACAGTGCTTAATAGGATACATTATTCACACTTGCCTTTTACACTGATCACATTAGCATGAATGGAGGTGTTGGAAACCATTTCTGTTTATTCTGGGCTTTAAAAATGTTGAAAATGTTGCTACATCTCAGCATTTCCCTTGTTTAAAGGTTAATGACTAAGAAAACAAACACTTCAACTACTTTGAGAACAACTGCTGATCTAATGAGAGGTGTTTATCACACTTTATCTAAAATCCCATCTTCAGAATAATCAAAATGACAGAAAATATAAGATATATTCTCTTTTCAGTTAAAGCCAGTCTGATTGTGAAGCCTGACAAAGTATAGGTCAGGCTGTTAGGTAGGTTAGGATGGTTGATTTGTTGGATATAACTTGCAAGGTTCATCACTAGTACTTGGGTAGCACAAGATTTACAACTTTAAATATACAAAGAACATGTTGAAATCTGCATAAATAGCATAAAAAGTGAACTGGTGTTGATTTAAAAAGTATTTTTGATACCTCACAAGCAAACATAATCGAGCAGAAAATACACTCAGTGGTAAGTACACCTGTTCATTTAATTTTTAATGCAGTTATCTAATCAGCCAGTTCCCATGGCACCAACTCAATGCATTTAGGCATGTAGACATGATCAAAAGGACCTGCTCAGGTTCAAACCAGGTATCAGAATGTGGAAGAAAGTTAACGCAAGGGACTTTGAATGCAGTGCAGTTGCTGGTGCCAGATTGGCTGATCTGAGTGTTTCAGAATCTGCTGTTTTACCTGGATTTTCATCTATTATGTTTACAGCAAATGGTCCAAAAAAGAGAATATTTCTAGTAAGCTAGATTTCATTGGGTTAAAATGCCTTGTTAATGTGTTAAGCCGGAAGAGATTGCCAAGAAAATTCCAAAATGATAGGAAAATAGCAACTTAAATAACCACTAGTTACATCCACGGTACGCAGAAAAGTATCTCTGAATGCAGAACATTTCAAATCTTGAAAAACAAGGGATACAGCAGAAACAGACCACACCAGGTGGCTGTAAGGTTAAAAGAGAAAATTGAGGATAAAATTTGTACTGGATAACTAAAATTGGGCAGTAGAAGATATTGCCTGGTCTGATGTGTCTCGATTTCTGCAGTGACATTTAGACGGTAGGGTCAGAATATGGCATGAACAACAGGAAAAATGGATTCATCCTGTATATGGGAGGTTCTGACTGTCGGGTAGTAGTGTAATGACGCGGGAAATTTTCTTGGCACATTTTGGACCCCTTAGGTAGGCTGTGACGTTTAAACGATGCTCAGTTGGTAATGAATATTGCTTCACACCATCTCTTTATGACCACGGTGTACCTATCTTCTGACGGCTCAAATCATCTCAAACTGGTTTCTCGAACATGACAGTGAGTTCATTGCATTCAAATAACAGTAACCAGATCTCAATCCAGTAGAGCTTTGGGTTGCTGCAAGTTTGTCAATCCACTGTACACGAATGGATAAAAAAGGAGGCAAGGGTTTTCTTTTTCATATTTCCCTTACTGTCTCTATATCAACAACTTTGACTATTCCACAAAAGCATGTAAAATCAGTTAAGGAATCCAAATATAAAGGCATGTCAATGCCGTGGTGTGCGGGAATTACAGAAAAGTGTCTCTCTGCTTTTGTATTTCTAGTACAGGGTGGGCAATTTATATGGATACACCGTAATAAAATGGGAATGGTTGGTGATATTAAAGTCCTGTTTGTGGCACATTAGTATATGTGAGGGGGCAAACTCCTCAAGATGGGTGGTGACCATGGTGGCCATTTAGATGCTACAGTCAGCAAACTGCTTGCTAAGTTTCGTAAAACTGGTTCAGTGTTGGATTTGCCAGAAAACTGTCACTGTCACTAATGAAGAAACATCGGTGGCTGTCCTAGCTTCATTCAGCAAGAGCCCACAGCGTAGCACTCGCCGCATGTCACTGGAGAGTGGCATTAGTCGAACATCCCTTCAGCGGATATTAGCTACTCACAAATGGCACCCTTACAAACTCCATCTACTGCAGCATCTCAACGAGGATGACCCAGATCGGCGCACAGAATTTGCAGAATGGGCAAAACAAAAATTGGAACAGGACCCTCAGTTCACGCAGAAGATTTTGTACAGTGATGAGGCAAACTTTTATGTGAATGGTGAAGTTAACAAACAAAACCACCGCTATTGGTCTGACACTAACCCACATTGGATGGATCCCTCCAAGACTGTTGGAACAACAAAAGTGATGGTTTAGTGTGGTATTTGGGGTACAACGATAGTGGGTCCATTCTTCATCAATGGAAACCTCAAGGCCACTGGATATTTGAAATTGCTACATGATGATGTGTTTCCTCTTTGTGCACTGAAGCTGGCACGTTCCCTGAGTTTTTCCAGCAAGATGGTGCACCACCACATTATGGGTGCCAGGTCCGAGCATTCCTAGATTAACAGTTTCCTGGAAAGTGGATTGGTCGCCGTGGGCCATTTGAATGGCCCCCAAGGTCTCCCGATCTGACCCCCTTAGACTTTTATCTTTGGGGTCATCTGAAGGCAATCGTCTATGGTGTGAAGATACGAGATGTGCAGCACCTGAAACTACGGATACTGGATGCCTGTGCTGGCATTTCTCCTGCGGTGTTGCTATCAGTGTGTGAAGAGTGGGAGAAGAGGGTTGCATTGACAATCCAACACAATGGGCAGCACACTGAACACATTTTATAAGTGGTCAGAAACTTGTAAATAACTCATGAAATAATAAAGTTACGTTGAAACCAAGCACACCATTGTTTTTCTTGTGACATTACCAATAAGTTTGATGTGTCACATGACCCTCTTCCTATTGAAAAAACAAAAGTTGTATCCAAGATGGCTGACATGGTCACCACCCATCTTGAGGAGTTTGCCCCCTCACATGTACAAATGTGCCACAAACACATAAATGGCCCACCCTGTAGATCAAAGCTAGCACAAAACTGAGTACGTATTAGCTCAGTATTAGTTGTTAGATGACTTGATAATGGGATAATGGTTCAGAAAACCAGATATTTTTTACATTTTTCAACAGTAACACGTATTCGGTTGTGCTAAAGCTCCCTCAGTGCTTCAGACAGAGTCTGCTATATTCTTCCCTAAACTAAATCTCACATGCACTTATTCAGTGCCGTACAAAGTGAGAAAAATGCAATATGACAACTTAGAAAAGTGTTATTTGCCACTGTGATCAGTTTAAAGGCAGATCCTGTTATTAAATAACATTAGCCTGTCTTAGCAATATATCGGTAACAGTGCAAAGAGCTGCCTTTTGCTCCGTGGAATATTATGACAACCCACACTACACCAATCAGGTTGTCTTGACACCCACAAATTTGTCTTCCATAAAATATGATTAGATTTTTATTCAGCAGTAGCAGTATGCACTGATTAAAACTGTCTAGACATTAAAATAGCAGCTAATAACTCAAAAAAGGCAACATCCATTTTGTCAAAAAAAATAAAATAAAATACAAACTTAGCCGTGTGCCGTCACTTTCTTTATGCAAACACAACCTGTTGCTAAAAACACACTCTGAATGACTTTCTAAAAGAGTTGCCATAGCAACTCCACAATGGTAACAAAGTAATTCTGAGTTGGGTATTACAGTTAGGGGTAATGTGGACCCCAACACAAAAAGAAGAGCTGAAAGCTACATTACTGCTGTTATGTATCATCTCTGTTCAGGTTTCACATCAAGGTGATATTACGCAATCTGTTTCCTAGGGCTCTTCTTTTCTCAGCCTCCTTTGTGCTTATTATGGCAAACTTTTCTCAGTGTTTTTGTTCCCTTAAGGTTAGCCATGAGCAAAGTGGCTTTGCTTGATGCTAAGTGTTCTCCTTCTGGAAATATACTGATGTGTTGGCAAGAAAAATGTAATTTTAGATTGCTTTGGAAATGCAAAGGCGAGATGAAGTCTATCAGAGTCTTAAAAGATTCCTGCAACCGTACTTTAACAGAGATTTGAACTTGAGTAGTGTAACTGTATGAATTAGGCACACACCAAGAGCAAAAGTCTGTACTGTTTCATATTTTTTATCTTAACTGACTGTTGTGCAATCACAACTCTTTAATCAAAATACAATCTTGCCCCCCACCCCAACTCCCCACCCCAATCTTTGACTGCTCTTTGAATTTGATTTCTGAACACTTAGTCTCCCATCTAATCTTGCCACTATTCTATCTTAGCTTGTGTTTGGGAAGGACATATACTTCTGCAATAGTGCAGTAAGAACATGTTTCAATGACCCCCCAATACATCATTTGGTAATGTCTGTTCCTTTGCACATGGCAAGATAAGTAAATCCCTGCTGCCTTTTTCACTTCCTGTAACGATATCTAGAACATCTGTTTGAACACACCTCTCCATTAGCATCACAGGGTGACAACTAAACCTTGTGGCTAAGTTGAACAGTGTGTGTTTGTTATAGAGCTTTCAAGGTGTGATAAAATGATATCAAGAAAAACAAGCTGCCCAAAAGGCTTCCAGTGAGGTTTATGCTAACAGTAATAAAAGACTCAAATACTCACAACCAGCACAAGCTGGTATTAGGGCTGTCATTTGGACTGAAATATAAGGAGTAGCTGGTGTTTAAGAGGTGAGGTGGCTTCTAAAGATGCAGAACCTATCCTGGATAGCTGATCAAATAAAGTATTGGACTGGGAGTATTTTATTACTGTTATCATTCTCAGCTGTGCTTTTCCTAACCATGCCATTTTAGCTTTAGATGAAGGATTTTGGCCATGGTAGCTGAAATTTCTTGCACTTACTGTTGTTTTTTCTCAACACAGCCCCATGAACTGTCCCAGTGAAAAATAGGGTGGACAGGGTTACCTCAGAAGAATGAATCATTAAAGACTTTGTAAAGCAATTGCTGAATAATCAATAATCAACCCCCGTCACAAATTTAGAGGATCATCATTTAGCCTGGAGAAATAGTTTGCTGCTTTATAAGAAAGCCCTCTGCAAAGCCAGAACATATTACTATTCATCACTGATTGAAGAAAATAAGAACAGCCCCAGGTTTCTCTTCAGCACTGTAGCCAGGCTGACAAAAAGTCAGAGCTCTTGTGAGCCAACAATCCCTTTAACGTTAACTAGTAATGACTTCATGAACTTCTTCACAAATAAAATTTAGTACCATTGATGTTAAGTTAGACTCTTTTTCTCTAATTGATCTTTCTGAGTTAACTTCAATAATTACTTCCTCTAATATATGATCAACCTATCTCTAATGATCGGCTATGTACCACAGGCCTTCAAGCTAGCTGTAGTTAAACCTTTACTCAAAAAGCCATCTCTAGACCCAGCAGTCTTAGCTAATTATAGGCCAATCTCCAACCTTCCTTTCATATCAAAAATCCTTGAAAGAGCAGTTGTCAAACAGCTAACAGATCATCTGCAGAGGAATGGTTTATTTGAAGAGTTTCAGTCAGGTTTCAGAGCTCATCACAGCACAGAAACAGCTTTAGTGAAGGTTACAAATGATCTTCTTATGGCCTCTGACAGTGGACTCATCTCTGTGCTTGTCCTGCTAGACCTTAGTGCAGCATTCGATACTGTTGACCATAATATCCTATTAGAGCGATTAGAACATGCTGTAGGTATTACAGGTACTGCACTGCAGTGGTTTGTATCATATCTATCTAATAGACTCCAGTTTGTGCATGTAAATGGAGAGTCCTCTTCACACACTGAGGTTAATTATGGAGTTCCACAGGGTTCAGTGCTAGGACCAATTCTGTTTACATTATACATGCTTCCCTTAGGCAGTATCATTAGAAGACATAGCATACATTTTCACTGCTATGCAGATGACACCCAGCTCTATCTGTCCATGAAGCCAGATAACACACACCAATTAGTTAAACTGCAGGAATGTCTTAAAGACATAAATACCTGGATGGCCGCTAACTTTCTGCTTCTTAATTCAGATAAAACTGAGGTTATTGTACTCGGCCCTGAAAAGCCTAGAAATATGGTATCTAACCAGATTCTTACTCTGGATGGCATTACCTTGGCCTCCAGTAACGCTGTGAGGAACCTTGGAGTCATTTTTGACCAGGACATGTCCTTCAATGCACATATTAAACAAATATGTAAGACTGCTTTCTTCCATTTGCGCAACATCTCTAAAATTAGAAATATCCTGTCTCAGAGTGACGCTGAAAAACTAGTTCATGCATTTATTACTTCCAGGCTGGACTACTGTAATTCATTATTATCAGGATGTCCAAAAAACTCACTGAAAAGCCTTCAGCTAATCCAAAATGCTGCAGCAAGAGTCCTGACAGGGACTAGAAAAAGAGAGCATATTTCTCCTGTTTTGGCTTCCCTTCATTGGCTTCCTGTTAAGTCCAGAATTGAATTCAAAATTCTGCTCCTCGCATACAAGGTCTTAAATAATCAGGCCCCATCTTATCTTAATGACCTTGTAGTACCATATCACCCTATTAGAGCACTTCGCTCTCGCTCTGCAGGCCTACTTGTTGTTCCTAGAGTATTTAGAAGTAGAATGGGAGGGAGAGCCTTCAGTTTTCAGGCCCCTCTTCTGTGGAACCAGCTTCCAGTTTGGATTCGGGAGACAGACACTATCTCTACTTTTAAGATTAGGCTTAAAACTTTCCTTTTTGCTAAAGCATATAGTTAGGGCTGGATCAGGTGACCCTGAATCCTCCCTTAGTTATGCTGCAATAGACATAGGCTGCTGGGGGATTCCCATGATGCATTGAGTTTTTCCTTTCCAGTCACCTTTCTCGCTCACTATGTATTAACAGACCTCTCTGCATTGAATCATATCTGTTATTAACCTCTGTCTCTCTTCCACAGCATGTCTTTTATCCTGTCTTCCTTCTCTCACCCCAACCGGTCGCAGCAGATGGCCGCCCCTCCCTGAGCCTGGTTCTGCCGGAGGTTTCTTCCTGTTAAAAGGGAGTTTTTCCTTCCCACTGTTGCCAAAGTGCTTGCTCATAGGGGGTCATATGATTGTTGGGTTTTTCTCTGTATCTATGAAGCGCCTTGAGGCGACTTGTGTTGTGATTTGGCACTATATAAATAAAATTGAATTGAATTGAATAACTGCCCTTAACTATATAGGCCACAGTTCCTTTTCAGAAAAATCCCTAACTCCACAAATGGTTGTTCTGTTCCATTCATTTAGCTCTATATTTTAGAAAATCAAAACTCATTTTGTAGCTAGGAACTGCCTCGATTGAGGCCTTGCTTTCAAGACTCAAAGCAGATTAATGTTTTATCATATTAATTTCCCAGATTGTGGAAACACTGTCAAATCTAGTCTTCTTTTACTCAAATGTGGAGGACGTAACTGCTGCATCCTTTTGATATCACCAAAACTCGCTAAATCTTTTCATAGTCAGTTAAACGAGGGATCACTTCAGAAGCTTTTATATGCTCATGGCCAAGGTTCTCATGGAAAAAGGTGGATTCTCCACTTTGAGTAAGGGATGTGTTTGTGTGTGTGTGTGGGGGGGGGGGGGAGAGTGGAACTAAAAGTGACACTGTCAGCAGTGATGTGAACACAGTCTCTTGTGGGCAGGTAATGCTGAAATAAGTTTTCTCCAAAGGGTGCCTGGGCCCATCCATAGAAATTCAGTGTAGCTCTGTTACTCCTTCATATCAAAAAAAGAGAGGGGTGAGGTGGTTCAGGTATCTGACTAGACTACCCCCTTGTCACCTGCTAGATGAGATAGTTAGGGCATGACAACCTACCCTGGGGCATACCCGGGACATTGTAGAGAGACTAAATCTCAGAGTTTCGGAACACCTCATGTCCTCTCGGAAGAGTTGAATAAGGTGGGTAGAGGTAAAGGTAGAGTGAAGTTGAGGCATTAGTGCTTAGATTGCAGTGCCCCACTTTCTGGACCGAGATAAGAAGCAGAAAATAGATGGATAGATGGACAGATGTTGGGATTCTCTCAGTATATAGTCAGATAATTAATTATGCTGCATTCACGCACTCCATCTGACCTTAGTGGACATTGACACATGAAAAATTTACGTTGTAGGTGTTGAAAATGATTTGCATTTCAGCCCACTGGCTACCTTTTCACAGGTTTGAAAAGGTATAAACTGACACTGAGTTTGATGGGTTATTTTCTATATGTCAGCAGAAGACAGCTTATTCCCCTGAGTAGACTGACAGAGGCATGATTGAAAGATGTGGAAACGTGAAGACGCGGAATTATTAATGAAAGCACTAGCTGATAATGGGAGCGTGTGCTGATTATTTTAGTGTTTGTATCCGTAGCTGATGCCTGTGTGCTATGCAAATTGGAGGGATTCTGTGCATGCATTATGAACATTTTCTGTTACTGCTCACACAAGTTTCAGCTGCAGATGGAATGAGATTTGTTGTGTGTGTGTGTGTGTGTGTGTGTGTGTGTGTGTGTGTGTGTGTGTGTGTGTGTGTGTGTGTGTGTGTGTGTGTGTGTGTGTGTGTGTGTGTGTATTTCCATTTTGCAGTTTTTTGTACATGTGAGTCATGAGTAATTCCCAGGACTAAAGTATCCCGGGAATTCCTGGGTTGAAATTTATCTTAGAAACTACACATGGCTGCACTGCTACTACTGTGTTTCCATCTTTAAATGTATTTTTAGGGCTTGTTTTTCTGTTTGTCTGTGTTTCTATAAAAATAAGTAGAATCAGTGATGCATGGGCCCATTATAGTTTGGGAAAATATAATCTTGGTGTGTCCCGGATTACTCCATTTCAAAAATGGATTACTGGCTTTCTATTATCATTTGTCCCTTTGTAACTCCCAGAATGTTAGATTACCTAAATAGCTAATTTGTTCAATTTATAACAATGACAGTTTAATGTCACTTTTCTTTTCACATTATCACCCATTGTGTTATTTTTTCGACCAGTATGTGGGCAAGTCTTGCATACTAATCAGTGTTGCCCTTCAAGCTATTGTCCATACACTCATTAGCTGTGCATAAGATGTGAAATCAATGTGACACTGTTATATGAAGACACTTGGTTTCGCATGTTGGCTGTTGTCTCACTCCAAACAGCCATCATATCTCAGTAAAATAAACAACAACGAGGACAGCATTACCCACGATTAATTATCCATGTAATCCTAACAACAATTAGTAGAAATATTGGGGGCATGGGAGGGACCAAGAAGTAGTCAAGGGTAGGGTGGAATTCTCCAACCACCCAGGCATTTTTTAACTTATTATCAGAGTGGACCAATCCGATGTGAGGCACATGGTGGGGGAGTCTTAAAAAAAGCATTGTTTTAGAGGAATATTTTGCATCTAACTAACATTAGTATCTCAAAAGTAAAGATGGGTCATCCATCTTTTTTAAGGTAGACTTGCATATTTCTGCAATGCTAAACCACTTACTGCCTCTATTACAGCAGCATGGCTTCATCAGTGTTATCCCTCTGTAGTTATATAGGCAGAGCTCTAATTGTCCACAGCCACTCTTTTTTAATCTCTTCCATTTTCTACATTTATTAGCTCCTCAAGTTTCTCCCTCCATCTTCTCAACACACTCTATTCATTTGTTAGCACATTTCCATCACTACCCATAATTATCCTAATCTTTCACATTCTTGTCCAACGCTAGAACAGTTTCCAATGACACCCCTTTGGCCAACATCACTGGAGGCGGTCTTTGATAACTGATTCAGAATCAAAATCTAATTCTTGAATGTTTGATTTTACGCTGTGGATGCACTTCCTGACACAACCCTCCCCATTTATCTGGGCTTGCGCTAGAAATAAGCTGCTGTCCTTTAGTCCCCTGTGGCTGGGTTCCTCTGCCGACACTTTCCCTGTCAAGAATTTCCCATTCAGCAATTTTTACATGCACTTAATTTTAATTTTGTATCAGGCTAAGCAGATGTTTTTTCTTCTTCTTCCCCCCCCCCCCCCCCCCCCCCATGCAAACACTGTTGGTTTGCAATACGCTGTAGTTATGTCATGCACTATGAATATAGCTAACAATTTAAGTAATGTTTATTGTATCATACTGAATTTCAGATGGCACAAATGCGTTTCTTTGTTTGTGTGTTCCTATAAAGTGGTCATCTAAACAAGGTGGTGTGCTGAATGTGTCAATTTAGAAAATGCCTTTTAAATTCAGATCTTTCTTCCCTGCTGAGAATTCAAATGGGTCACAATGCAATGTCCTCATACTTTTATGATATAGTTGGCAAATGCTATTTCAATGCAGCTGCAGATGCTTTGAAAGCATTTTCTAAATGCTTTGGGAATGTTTCTTAAATGGAACCATTGTGTCTACAAAAGCCATTTTAGTCCATTATGTCTCTGAAGAGCAGACAGGAAAATGATGAACTAATTCCTTTACATACAGATACAAAAATCAGACAATCATATGTCATTTCTATAAAAGAAAATATCTTTGTAAGTGATTTCTGAAATAGTGCTTAATAAACATTAAATATGGTGGAGGAAAGGGAACTACTGCCAATGAGAGCATGAAACTAGAGGAGTGCATTGGGAGAAAGTGATTGCAAAGCTAAAAGCGTGCTTTATTAAACAAAGCAAAGAGCAAAGAGAAAGAGCAAGAGAGCAAGGGACTGCTCACAGTCCAGTGAAAAACTAAGTCTACCTCATGATTCAGTGGCTTGTAGAACCACCTTTACCATCAATAAATTCTAAGTAATTGTTTTCTATATGACTAGCAGTTTCTCACATCATTGTGGCAGACCTTTGGCCCACTCTTCTTTACAACATTGCTTCAGTTTATTGAGGTTTTGTAAGCATTTGCATGTGCGACTCTCTTAAAATCACACTATAGCATTTTACTTGGTATGGACTTTTTTTCAGCAATTCTGTTGGAGATTTGTTGCTGTGCTGTTGAATTAACCAGTGTTGGATGGATGGCCTCACATTTGACTCTTGGATGCTTTGGAGTTATTGGTCAACTAAATGACTGCAAGCTGGAAAACAAGCCCAAGTCATTACCCCTTCACCACTGTGCTTGATAGTTGGTAAGAGTTTGTGCTTATATGCTCTTTGATTTTTCCCAGATGCGGTTCTGTGAATTATGGCCAAAAATCTCCACTTTGTTCTCTGTCTGAAGGACATTGGTCTTCATTTACTAATATCTATGTGGAAACTTTCTTACTCTGTGCAAAAAAACGAGTTTGCATGCAACTTCACTGTCAGGTTTATGATGTGGCTAATGACGTTGGCTAATTTTGTTCTTAGCACCATGTGTATGTTAGTAAAACAGACCATTGTAAATCAGCAGGCTCATGCTAAAAACCTAAATGATAGTGTCTGACTTCCAAAGCTAGAAATGCGTTGACCTTTTTTATTTTTAAAAGGTAAGCAAAAATAAGTTTGGAATCAAAGTTGATATGAGTAAAGATGAACAGACTACAAGAAAAAGAAGAAAACTGGTGGAGGAAAATGAGCATATGATCAGCTAGTTTGAGATGAGAAACTCACTGCAATGAATAAGGAGATTTATAAAAATTCCAGATTTTCCAGCAGATGTGGGCTAGTGCCAAGAAAATAAACCGTAATTGACGACATCGAGCAATAACAGAAGGAACTTTGAATGAAAGATAAAGTCATTTAAGGTAAGATGAGATAAGGAATACTGCATTGGGTTTAAATTAAAAGGTTCACACCTTTCCCTTTTTTCTTTCAAATTTACAGTTAAAAATTATTTTTCATTAAATTGTAATTCAGAGCATTTTGTGGGTTATTTTGGAAAACTGTGAAGGAAATAATAATATTCAATAATGATAATAATAATAAATTAGTAGTTGTAGTAGTAGTTATAATCATTTTAAAGACTTGTTTTTTAATTTTCTAAGACTGCCAGATCCTCAGGAACAAATGTGGCCGTGTCTCTTGGCATTTGCACGGCCACATTTGTTCTTAAGTATGAATGAATTCAGTTAAGAAAACATAGCAAAATCATGTATTTGTGCATGGAACTTTTTATACGGATTACTTATGCCCAGATTTGTGGTTAGTAAATTAAATCTCACTGCTCATCTTAGTTAGAGGGCTGTAGTTGGATGTTTGTTCAGATGCAGCTTTTGCAAACCTAAGCTCTGGTGACATGTTCTTTCAATAAAGACAAGGCTTCTGAACAAGCCTTTTTTTAAATGGTACAATCATGAAATTTAACATGCTAACTAAGGCCATGTAGCAAAAAAAGCAACTTCTGCTTTTTTAAAAGACCTCACATTTGGTGATAATCTACGGAAGCGTACAGCTGCCACCCAGGCAAGATAAAAATAGAAGTATATCACGTTATAACATGAAAAATGTTGTTCTAACAAGATACTTTTCATGTTTGTACAATATACTATCACGTTTGTCCAATATAATATTTACATTGTACGAACGTGATAATTATGTATATTGTAATAAAGTGATATTATGTTGTTCAAACGTGACATACTTCTATTCTTATTTTGCCTGGGTGGCAGCTCTACGCTTCTGTAATAATCAGTTAATCAGGTGCATTGGATTAGCAGCACGTGGATGCTGCTTACCCTCTTTATTGCCTTGTAAGTAGTAAGGGTGTACTTAGTTTTTCACATGACTGAAACTTAATTTAAATTTTCAAAAAAAACATCCTCCTAAAAATGCAACCTTTTAACCTTAACAAACTATAATACAATATATATAATAAATCATTTTTAGATATAATTTTTACTTTTTGGCAGCCTCAAGTGGCAGTTTGAGGAACTGCAGGTTTTGGTTGCTACGTCATTAGCTTCATTTTTCAGGTTACTGCTTGGAATGCACAAAATCGTGCAAGAGTGGACATATGAGCATTGCTGTAGCCACAGTGAGTGAGCCAAATGATGACCACTTACATTTCTTGTTCGGTTATGACTGATTGAAACTCTTCTTTCACGGAGGAAAGAGGAAGGCAGAATGACAAATATCTGCTGTAACTGTACATATTACAGTGAAAGCAGGATGGTTTCTAACAAGCTCAGCCACTAAGAGGTTATTTATGTTCTATGCAACACACCATAGATACAGTCTTACCTGAGTGACTAATGCACACACTCATACCCTTGTACACACAAACCAATAGTTAGGTCAAGCATAAGGTGACCCAGCTAAGCAATGGGATGAAATTACAGTTCTTACACAGCCCTTGGCCCTGTGCCTGGTCAAAGTGATTGTCCCTGACACTGTGTAGTTGTGCCCACTCGTGTGTGTCTATACGGGAACGCAAGATTGTTTGCGAGAGTTCTTGAAAAGTGGGAGTGATTCACCTGCATTGAATATCAAGTAAATGAATTATTTTTCCACAGAGGAGAGAAAAAGGAGATGGTGAAATTAATCTGAGGAGCCAGCTGTCTTTGTACCCCATGCACTTCGCTGATGATGTATTCTCCCGTCGGAAAAGAGGACAAGATGAGTAAGTGAAACCTTCGATCTTAATGCTCACAATGACGCGATTTGCAGCGAGGATGTTTATTCAGAAGGGCAGCAGGTCAAATCAACTCACTTCCCTCGGGTAATTATGTTTGAATTGGGTTTAAAAGTGAACGGATTCTTCTTTGTCTAAATAAGAGCAGTTTTCTCTTAACCTTACTGCAATTGAAATGTTGGTCATTTTTGGAGATTTTTCTGGAGAAGCACCTAAACTTTTAAATCCAAAGTGCAATGATGTAATGAGGAAATCATATTTTGTTTGGATTGCTTTTTGCTAATGGAACACTTTTAAAATATTCTTTATAGTTAAACATCATCCACAGAGAGGGAAAATGCAAGACGCACAATGATCTATGATCTTTATACTGTATACTTAATGTTTTACATGTACTTGCACGTAGAGACAGGAAATCCAAAGCCAGAATTTTGCTTCACACCACGACACGTCCAGCAGCCAGTAATAAAACTCAACCTCAGTCCTGCAGTAACGGTACTTCAAACATGTCTGCATCACTGAACTAATTGAGTGAGCTTTCTGAAAGAGCATAATTCAGCCTCAGAGAGAGATTACATGTCTCCAAAATGTTGAAAATGTCAAGTGAGAAAATATGAATTAACTTTTTCTTTAATCCTATCATTTACAACTAAATTACTGAATGTTAACTACTTTGATTTAAGAAAATAAGGCAACATTTGAGTAGGACAATATTTCAATAATTCAGCACTTCAACTTAGATTAGCCCCTAGATTCATAAATGGACTGACTTCTGTTTGCTGAACTAAAAGAATTTTTCCACTAGAAAATCCCCTAAAGTTACATATTTATTGCTACCTGGTGCTTTGCTAAGCACAAAGTGGTGGCCCCAAACAGCGATTAGTTTGAATAAATATGCCGTTCGCATGCCCGTGTGCTCGTGTTAGGTTAACTGGAGATTCTAAATTTGGATACAAGGTAAATAAATTGCCTAAAGTGCTCAAAACAAAGCTCTGTATGGACATATGGGAAAATATTTTTGTAGTCTGAAGCACAGAAGGTGCCATATAAATACTATTATATATATATTAAACAAGTAAAGGCAAATAAAGAAAGCATTTTGACAATTACCACCATGTGTGTTAAACCTGCATTTTTTCTAATTGCCAACAGGGGGCAACTCGTCTGGCTGCAAAAAGCCCTCTGTTTGCATAGAAGCCAATAAGAAAATGTCGGCAGCTCACTTATTGGAGATTTATGCTTCAATATGCTTTGTATATCTGCCTTTTAGTTTTTAATCTGTTTTGTCTGTTTGTGAATTAGCGCTTCCTATTTGGACAGTTACTGTGGTGCCCTGGTTTTCTTACCTCTGCCAAGGAAGTTATGTCCTTGCTTGTCAGTTTGAAGGATTACTCAAAGAAAGAATGTGCTATCAACAAACATGCACATCAAAGTGTTTTTCATCTAATTATCCAGTCATTTTCATTGCACATCTGCTACATGGATCGGTACTACTTATCTTGTTGACGTTTGTCATTTTGGATGTCTAGACTATTGGATGAATTGACATGACATTTGGTTCAGAAATGTCTGGCCTTAAACGATTGTTTTTTGATAAATGTAGTTATTTTGCTATAATATGCCATATTATTAATTGATCATAGCTATAATTTGTGGTTACTGCTAACTAGTAAATGTGGGTTGAACTTTGAGGTAGCCAGCCTGTAAAGTTTGTCCAGTTTAACTTATTCACTTGAAGGCCTAACTTTATATGTCCACTATGTTGTTTTCAGCTTAGTTTTCCTCAGAGCAGTCTACACTGTTTTAAACATCAGGAAGAGGCATTGTTAACGTGCTAATCCAATTTATTTCATGGGTACATTAACTACTTGACAGCTAAATCCCACACAGCTCAATTACTGCTATATTCTGCATGCTTTTATCCAGTTGTATTTACCCCGAGGACACACTGGTCAAGCTGTGGTTAGGAAATGCATAAAAATAATAACGACAGTTTTGTTCCCTTTTCCATGTGGGTATCACCCTGCATAACAAACAGTTTAGTTTAAAGAAAAGGGGGAAAGGGGGCTCTCTCTAAGTCCAGCTTTTATTTTCATGCATCTGATATCAGCTGCTTAACTCATGCAAATAGACCACGTTTTTTATTAAATAAATTACTTTTTAATTCGATTCTCAGACACCAGCATTAATTGAAACGTGTTCTTGTTTGATGTTGTAGCATTTTATTCAATCAGTGCAATTATACGCACACAAAATATTTCACTATCATAATGAGTAGTCTTCGTCACAAGCGGATGATTTTTAATCTTGACGCTTTTTTTTCAATTCAGTAAGTCTACTTGAATGGTAAATAAGAAGATAGTAGTAGTGTAGTGTATGAAGTTAGATACAGCATGAAATGGAGGAGATGTGATGGATGTGGGTTGCAAAGTAGCTTACAGATGCCCAGTAACTTTGGCCTAACCAGCATGGCTTATATGAGCTTTGCCAAGTGGGTGTGCAGAAGGGTAACGTTTGATGTGGGCTGGTAGTGGAATCTGGGGGACTGTGGCTAGGCAATATAGTCAAGCTCAGCCAAAGACTATATTTACTTAGTTCTCTAATGTGACCATTAAAAACTTGTCAAGTTATAATATATACCAAAAGTTCTGTTTAGTTCTTTCTTTCTTTCTTTCTTTCTTTCTTTCTTTCTTTCTTTCTTTCTTTCTTTCTTTCTTTCTTTCTTCCTTCCTTCCTTCCTTCCTTCCTTCCTTCCTTCCTTCCTTCCTTCCTTCCTTTCTTTCTGTAGTCTTCAATGTAAATGTGCCACTTCCTTCCCAATCCTAAACTACTGACACACCTACTTTCTACCTTAATAGCTCTGTTTTTCCATCCATTCTTAGCCATTTTGCTCAGCTCAGTTTTATAACTCTAGTCTGTTTGCTCCTAATGAATGTAGCTCTTTGTTTATCTTCTTTGCCTAAGGGGGTCTGCCTCATCAGAAAGTCTCTCAGGATGCTCACCCAACAGATTCTTGATCCCAACTTGTCAAATACATTTAGTCAGGAACCCCTTCTCTTCAAATTTAAATTCAAGGGTCATCTCTTTGCCTAATTTTCCAATCCAGCTAATACTCTTTTAATGTCATTTTCTGACCTGCAGGGTACTGCTACATTATACTGTTTTGCTAGATTATACCTGTTTATTCATTTCCCTTTTCTGGGACTGTGTGGATACTAATTTCACTGTTTACCATGGTTACTGGTCTCATACAGTGACCACTGAAGCTGAAGCTTCGGAGTTAGGCCTCAGTCACACAGGCCCAGAGGTCACTGGGAAACCATCTGCTAACCACCAGTCAGAAAGGAAATCTATGTCTCTCCAAACTGGTTGCAAAGTTTTTGCTGGCATTGAACTTTGTCGCAAAGACAGTGCTGCACTGAAAACCTTCTTGTTTGCTTTGGTCATTAGCAGATTGCCTCGTTTTCTTGCATTTTGCATTAAGATATCGACTTGTTTGCAAACAGCTAAACATTGAGTGGTTTTGAAACTTGTTTGGCACAATGCAAACAAGAAATAGAGAAATTAAATGCAAACATCCTCAGTTTCTTTGTTACATAACTCCTCCATGCAAGCTATAGATGACTGTAGCAGTCTGCTAGCAACCAAAGCAATTGCAAAGACCTTTTAGTGCAACACCTCTACAACCAGTTTCACAGCCAGTAACATCCAGCTGCCATTCGCCAAAGCCATGAGGAATACTAGCTGCCAGCTGGTCACTGACCTGTTCTTGGCTTTAACAACAGATTTCACAGTGACTCCTAGCAATCTTCAGCTGCTACTCACCAGCTGGTTGAGGAATACCCATTTTGCCAGGGGCTCCAAACCAGTCTATACGCCTGTGTCACTGAGGCTTAACACTGGTATGTGACAATATGGGAGGCAGAATAGATTCCACACAAATAGCAGTTCAAATGGCTCTCCATCTAATAGCTAAATAGCTTCATCACCAACATATATAGCAATAAATATAATTAGTAACGCAATTTTATTTAACAACATATGTCTTTTAACATTGCTAGGATCCACCTCTTTGGCTGTACCAGTTTTGCATGTCTTCACCTATTATCAGGTTGTACCTTTGGCAAAAAACAAACAAACAAACCTGTGTACAAGCGATTCAATTAAAAGAATAATTTCCAATAATCTGTATTATGTGTGTGACAGTGTATTATCACACAGTTGAAAGATTATTTATTCCTTATTTTTGCCACCTTAATATATAATACTCAATTAAGCATGGCTATCATATGGCATACTTGTCTCTTGATTTAGAGCCAACTGTCCCTTTTAAAAGGTCTGTGTCTCATTTGCATTGACCTGTTCCTCTGTGAGTATGCTCAGCGGGGAGTCGGCAGGAAGCACAGACGAGCCAAAGGAGGCAGTCATTTGAATGGCTGCATGAAATTAGTCAGGTGTTGGCACTGCATGGAGCATATCAATAGCAGCCCCCCTTCCGCCACCACAACCAGCAGCACTCCCCCTCTATCCGTCCACCCCCACCTTCCTCTCCTCAGTAATGTGAAGGAAACAAATGCACCACTAAAGACTCATCATTCCACCCAGATGATGTTTGTTGAAAGCCTAATGACTGTGTCTGTTAGCGCATGCGCACTCACGTCTGGCTGTGTCAAATTCAACCTGTCTAAATTTAGTTTGCTGCTTTCAAAATCCACTATGTGCTAAACCAAACACAGCGCAGGCTCATTTCCCACATCCTTCGAGGCACATTTCAAGCTATTAGCCACACTCTAAATAAGAAAATAAAAGGCAACATTGGCACCTTCATAAGTTCTATATTTTCTGCTTATATGGGAACCCACAAGTGTTTCATCTTTTTTTTTGTATGTCCGCTTTTGAAGTGGAGGTCTTTTATCCTCATGTTCAGTTGTGTTGCAACAGACTTTAATAATAACCACTAATTTATAGTATTTATACTTTGTTTGTCCTTTAGTTGAATTGTGATCTCTGAGTGTCAGTCGCTCTGGTCATTCTCCCTACAGAACTTTTCTAAAGCCACGACACGAGGAATATGTACATGTGTACACATGTTAGGGGTATTTTATATATAACCATCCAAGAATAGCGCTATATTTACAGATGCTTATACTGACCGGACTTGAAAACCTTGACTTAAAAATCTGTTGGGTTTTTTTGCACACACACACATGCAACAAACAAAACAAAAAAATTAATTAGTCATTTGTTGATATGCTTAATTTGACTCCTGTTTAATCTGGCAAGTACTGATACTGCCAAGTAGTTGTTGATACAGCGTTGGATAACAACTGACTCAACAAATGAGTGTTTCTGATGTCATCACTGGGAGGTCTGATGCAGATGCCAGCAAGGAGACTGTGTGGACGGCCTGAAAAACACAAATTACTTAAGACCTATGGCAAAGTTTTCATATTTAGTTGTTCGTTTAAACTAGTACTACAACTGTATTAGGATGACGACACATAATAATTATATTGAATATTAGTTTGTTAAATTACCTTTTTTTTTCTTGGAATGTCAGTCACACAGGTCATGAGGCTGGCGAAAACTTCTAGTGTGAAACTGGTCACAAAGAGGTAAACGGTGGGTGTAAGCCACGCTAAGCTAATGTCACCTTATTTTCATGGTAGACAAAGGCTAATCTACAACACTATTGTGCTAGTTAATATCATGTTAATAAAGCTGTAGTGTCACACTGTACCAAGTACATTTTAATGCTTTCATTTTGGTCCTCACTCATAATTTGTACTTTTTAAACAGATGTGTTTGATTGGCCTCATTAGCTGCATCAACATGTGACTTATCTTTTACTGTTTTAACAAAATATACAATATGTATGCCTTTATATTCTTTTACAATGTGAAATGGTCAAACGAGCCATCTGAAAGAGGTTTTAAGGACACATAAGCTCTTGTCGGTGTAATTTTAAGGATTATGATGTTATGGTCATGCAAAACACTTAATACTTACATTTAATAGACAGAGAGAATGCACAGTACAGTCCTGAGATGTGGAAAAAGTCAAGAAATAGATTTTCAAAAGACAGAGGGTGGAGGAGGGAGGCTTGTTGACAACAGCTGGCAGACAATGATGCATCTCCTGAAAGTCTTCATCCCAAGGCTGATGGATGATAGCGATAGAAATGGAGGGGGTCTGCACACCAGCCGCTCTCATTTTTATCCTTATCATAAAAAACAAAACAAAAAAACCATTTGTAAACATTTCCATTTTTTACACAACAACAAGCATGTTCCACAGTTCACCAAAGCACTTTTTGTGGTATACAAAGACTATATGTCAGGTATAGACAATATGGATTTCTGCTCTATTTTTTTGCAGAAGAAATGTGAGTTCCCTCCGGGCACTCTGGCTCCCTCCCACTGTCCAAAAACATGCAGTTTGTGGGGATAAGTTATTTGATTAGTCTAAATTTGCCCATAGGTATGAATGCGGGAGTGAATGTGAGTGCAAATGGTTGTCTGTCTCTGTGTGTTAGCCCTGCGACAAACTGGCGACCTGTCCAGGGTGTACCCCGCCTCTCGCCCATGACAGCTGGGATAGGCTCCAGCGCCCCCCGCGACCCTGAAAAGGATAAGCGGAAGCAAATGGATGAATGGATGAAAGAAATGTGACCATCTTGTCTGAGGAATTCTCACCGTCCTTACCGAGGAGAAATATCTGGGACAAAACTGTGTATATTTTTAATAGCTTTATTGGAAGCTTAATGGCAATATCATCAGAAAACCTACTGAGCCTCCTAATTGAAACCATTACAAGTCTGTCATGAAACTGGAGCAGTCAAATTCAACAACAACAGAAAATGGAGACCATTCAAACCACCAAAAACAACCCCCAGAACGCCATCCAACACATAATAGAAACAATAAAAACACGTGTCACTGAATGCATAAAATCCATTTCCTCAAACAGAAGAAAGAAAATCTAAACCACTAATAAGCAACTGACAGACATTTTTAGATATTTTACTATTCTGTGAAATTATTAGTAATGACTCTTCTTCTTTTTTTTGCCCTGTGACAAACAGTGTCAGTAACTGTGGTTGGCATCAATGAGTCAATCACGTACATCACACTCCAGAGTCCATATCTATATGAGTTATTTCTGACTTGTGTAGAATGTATAAAATTCATCTCTTTTGACTGAGCAGGATTGTCAGAACAGAGCAAGAAAGTCACCTGTAATAATCATTCTGCTGGGAATTGGGTGAATGATCGATAGCACCTCTGAAAACTTTTCTAAAAATACAGCTCTCTGTTTTGGGTGGGCTGCCTAGAGTAAATGCTCTCACACTGGGTTTGCATCTCAATAAAATAGCAGGACATTTCAAGGATGAAGGTTCATTAAGTAAGTGAGAGGATGTGAAATCATGCATGTGCGTTTCAATAAAATAAATACTGTATAGAAAACAAAAAAAATAGGGAAAGTTCATTTTCAACGCAACTGGAAACAAACTAGAGATGAAAGAATTGGTGACACATGGTGATGATTCTTGCTGCAGACCAAGCAGCTTCCATAGTTTTATCAGAAAAAAAGGTGTTGTGATATAAAATTTTCCATTTGGATTACCGTATTTCCCGGACTACAAAGCGCACCCGAATATTAGCCGCACAAGCTAAAATCAGGGGAAAATCCTGTTTTGTACATACATTAGCCGCACCTGACTAAAGGCCGCAGGTGTTTCAATGTTGACTTATCATATGTAAGAGAATATGCACAAAGGGAATTGTCAGGAAAGAGATGGCTGTTTGGAGACACACCCCTTTTATTAATATTTTGAAAAACAAGTTATGGGTACATATTTGCATAACTTTTTAGGTATATGTACAAGTAGCGGTAATTACAAGTAGGAAACATGTACTGTGCTTCATAAATGAGTAACAAATGTAGTACATAACAATAACCTACAGCACACCAGAAAAATAGATTCAGACTACCTTTTAGGCTCAGGTGCAGCGACACGGCTTTAACAAGAAGAAAAGTCAGTCATTCACCACCATCTTCCTGCCCACTAAAACCACCAAAGTCCTCTTCTCCAGTGTCGGATACAAACAGGCTCAGGGTGGCCTCGTCATCCACTCTCAGCTTCTTTCCTTCGTTGTCACTTTCAAAACCAAAGAAATCCTCGTTGTCAGTGTCAGAGTCGAACACCCTCAGAAGGGCCGTGGCGGTGTCCTCCTCTCCATCATGCAGCATTCAGCCCTTCGAAATCCGTTGGTGATCATTGATGTTTTCACACTTTTCCACGCTGTCAGATTCCACTGGTGGAGTTGAGCATAACTTGCTTTTCGCATTGTTTTTCGCGCTACTTGTACGGCACTATGTTGTCTGGCGGATGGACACGTGACCAACACACCACTCTTGAACCCCGATACTGTGTGTCTGATCACATGCCCTTCCGCCAGGCAACGTAGTGCCGTACAACAGCGGAACAAACAAAACAAATCGTCGTACGATATCACAAAAATCATGGACAATCCATAGAAAAGCCGCACCTGACTAAAAGCCGCAGGGTTCAAAGCTTGTGGAAAAAGTAGCGGCTTATAGCCCGACAATTACGGTATTTGTGTTAGCATCAATTAGTCCCACGAAAGAAAGGAAAACCAACAAAGTCACTGAATATTGTATTTATTGCGTTTCCTTCTGATGTACCCACAGTAATGAATGGAAACAGTGCTAGAAGTGTGTATCAACTCCAGTCAAACAGGGGCAAGTAGTGCGTATCTTTCACTATTTTGAGTCAGTGAATAATACACCCTCTCTATGTCAACGTCAGCGTGTAGGATTGACTTATATTACAGTGTATTTGTATTAATTATGACGTCTTTTGTATTTTACAGCTGATTGCAGCAGATTTTGTTATTCAATTAATTGCTAAAGAAAAATGTTACTGTCCATGTTCTCTGCTTTAATAGAAAAAAATATACATGTATTAACAGATAGATAAATATATGTTTCTAATAACTGTATTTAATGAAATCTCTTAACAACCACACATAAATATCTGTTAAACAATTTAAGATTGTTGTTTGTCACAAACAACAATCTTAAATGAAGTATGGTTTTAAAAACGCAGATTGCAAATAGAAAATTGAAGCAGGCTATTGCTTTCCTTTGAACCACTTCACACTACAAACTGGAAAGGGCTGCGCTGGTATTACTGACACATACAAATACCTGCCTATGCAATAACTATGTAATACCTAAATAGTCCTTTCTAGGAGCCACTTCCACACATGCACTGCAGTCTTAAATGTTTCTAGACCTAAAGAAGGTGCATGTTAAATGCAAACGTTCAGCTTAGTCAGGTATGTGATATCTGATTGCCTTCTTGTAAAAATAGTGCAGGTAATTATATGCAGAAGCAAGTGGTCATGGTCATTACGTGTCATGCCTCTTGCAAGTTCTACCCAGGCAGTACCCTGGCATAAGCCAAGAGGAGTATTTCTATTTGTGGAAAACACATCTGCCTTTCTCCTGCCATGTGTGAGAAAAGGCAACTTTGTATAATGTCGCTAACAGATTCTCTAGAATTCATGTATAAAAGCACCTTATGAAGACTGACAATGAAAAGAAAAACATTAAAGTGACACGCTTAAGTTAAACTAGCATTCAAAATTCAAATTTAGCAATGCTAAATTTGCATTTAGCCTAGCAACGTGCTAATCTGGCAGACCACAGACCCAAGCTCAACTGCAATTTCATTAGATCATTGAGATCAGCTCAGTGCCAGCCCACATAATGTGCCTGTATTTGCTACAAACTGCAAGCTTCTTTGCAACCCACCTCTATCCCAACTCATACTTTCATGCTCAGAGTTGTTAATGAGGTCTACTCTGTTATGTAGTATGGGCCTTGTTGCTGCTTCTCTCTCCTACTGATTTTTTGTTACACCCTGGCTCTGCTAGGTGACGGGAGGGCCCAGAGACAGGAGGGTTAGATAAAAAGAAAAACAAAAGGTTTATTACCACAACTGAAAACCGTTAGTGAAACGACTTATTAGGCAATGGGGTGATTTAAACAAAAAAACTCATATATTCAAATAACACAATAACACTAACAGAACACTAATCATCTAGTCATCTCACAGGCAGCTACTCAAAACAAAGGTTCGAATTTCCATCAGGAAGGCGGGCCCACATGAGGCCAGGGGGCGTAACACCCCTCCCCTTAAAATAATAACAATTTATAAAAAGGTGGAAAGATCGAAGAACAATCATTGTTGGGCAGTACCTAATGAGTCTGACATTGCATCTGGTGACTGTCTTCCTTCCTGTAAGAAGGAACTCTTGTTTTGTTGCCAACTACTTTAAGGTTATTAGATCAGAGACTGCTGGTGGTACCGCGCACTCGTTTTAAAACTCGTGGTGATCGGGCCTTTCAGACTGTGGCACCACGGCTGTGGAATTCTCTCCCTCTGTCTCTTCACTGCACGGACTCCATTGATTCTTTTAAGAAACAGCTGAAGACATTTTTATTTAGAAAAGCATTTGATTAATTTCTTCTTATGCTGTTTTTATAGTTTTATTGTTTTACATTGTTTTATTTACTGTTATATTGTTTTTATATTCCCATTTCCTGTGTTGTAAAGCACTTTGTGATTTTTATCTGTGAAAAGCGCTATATAAATAAATTTTACTTACTTACTTACTTACTTACTCATACTATAGTGAACCATTGGGTCATTGGGGTTCTCACTTCTTTTGCTTGCTGTTACAAGGGTATTTAAGTTGACTTACAATAGCACATTAAACTGCATTGAGAGAACTTGTTGTGAACTGGTGATTTATCAGAAATAAATAAATCTAAAGTGAAATGTCTATGTATGCAACTAAAATAGACAATTATACATAAGTATTTACATTTCGGACTAAAGAAATGTAACAATCCTTTCCATTAGATTATGCACATTCATATACAGATATTTGTTTATTGTAATTTAACTTTTAATATGAGAGCGTCACAACAACACTCCTGACTAACAAAGACATGGAAACCAGATGAAATTTGCAGACTGCAGTAGGAACAGCCAGTGATGTACACAATGACTCCCAGCTGAGTAAAGGGAGGGGGAAGGATTGGGATTGTTCAGAGGGAGTCATGAGACAGACGCAGGGACCCTAAGGGAATCAATAATCACAGTGGACAGTGGCAGACTGTGCAGTTGGCCTGTTCCTGTCAGTTATGTTGGCGTAGCTGTTGAGCAGCAGAAGAGATGTGCAGCTTTAAAAGAAACAACTTCTCCATCTCAGGCACCTTCTTTCTCATTCTTTAATTAGGAACGACCTTGGCCAATAAATAAATGGCTCACTGACCTCACCATCATCGACCCATCTTTTAAGTGCAAAGTCACAATTTGCCCCACTGCTTTGTGCATCATGTCATAGTAAAATGGACCCTTTCATGGCAGGGGATGTGTAATGGTGAGCGATTGAGCCACTAATAGCATTACATTAGGCCAAGCAGAGGGCTGTATTACAGTATGTCATTGTAGTTAATGGCTAACTGCATGCATGGCTCATTCAAGTTATAACCATTTTTAAAGTTCATTCCATCTGCCTCTCTTTCTCTACAGCTATGTCTAATCCGTTAATGCTGCTTTATTTGGCCTTTTAAAATATTCTGAGCAGCAGCAGTTTGTCTGCCCGGACTATTTAATTCATGGGACGGAAATGTTTTCGATGCTTTGGTCGTGCTGTGATGTACTTAAAGTGGACCTTTTTTTGATCTCTTGTGGATTTTTTTGAGCATGCACTTGTGGCTGCTGCATGCTGTGCGGTGGATCAGAGTTCTAAAGATGGATTTCATTCACTAATCTGCCCTTTCTGTGAATGCAGGGTTCTTGCTCTAAATTGTCTATGTGAAAGGCACTTAGATTACATCACAAGGCAGCTGATTCAGAAATCCCTCCCTAATTGCATTAGTAAATGCAGTATCAGCCATGCAAATACGTCTTAAACTATAATCCGAAAAACTTTCTACTGATAATTTTTGGGTTTTTATCCATCCTGTGCCACAACTGGAAAAAAAAAAAAGATTCAAGGTCGCCAATAGAACATTTAAGGTTTCATCTGTTATCCATATTGCCATCATATTTAGGCAGATGATGACTTTGGTTATTCTTTCTTTTTTTGTTTTATAGCAAGTAACAGGTTTTCAAAATGTACTCTTCCACTAATAGCAACTGGCCTCTGAATGTAGCTCAAAGCATCATAAAGTGGCTGATCCAGAATCAGTGATCATTGCACATGCTTGTAGTTATTAACCAGTTCAGAAATTTTCAGAGTTTAGGCTTTTGGCCCCTGGTGGGCTGTGACAGGTACTTCTTAATATCTGACACAACAACACACCATTAAGCTGGAAAATGTTCTTTATTTCATTCATAAATAAACTTTTAATAAAAATAATAATAATAACAATGGATTGCATTTATATAGCGCTTTTCCAGACCCTCAAAGCACTTTAGAATTCCACTATTCATTCAGTCTCACATTCACACATGTGGACTTTTATCCAAGTCCACATTTAATGAATTAAATGTAGAATGATTCATTTCTTTTGGTAGGTCTCACCCTGTAAAAGTGCAACTACTTATCTGATATTTGGATAATTTCTAAAAATAGGCCTCATGTATAAAGTGGTATAACTGCCTATACAAAGCTGTTCTCCTTGCAATAATGCTGCAGTCAGTACCACGAGTAGGTGCCCCAAGTGAAATGGCCAAATAGTTTGGAAGGTTGTTCACGAGATATGGGATGGTTTCATACAAATTGGTATGGCATGAACAGTAATGCGAGGTGTAGGAATCATGGCCAGAAGGCAAAGCTTTCAATTTCCCAGTCACTTTATCAGCTCTGATTAGCGACTGAAAGAATAAGATTGTGGATAAAAGAGACTGATATGAGTTTCCTGTGTAGGGTACTTGGCTTCAGACTTGGAGATAGGGTTAGGAGTTTGGACATCTGGATGGAGGTTGGAGTAGAGTTGCTGCTCTTTCAAAGGAGACAGCTGAGGCAGTATGGGCATCTAATCAAGATTCCTTCAGGACGCTTTCTCTTGGAAGTTTGTTGCTGTGGAAAAGGACACTGAGAATACCCTGCCAGTTTGCTGCCACTATGACCTGACTTCAAATAAGCCCAAGATGGATGGATGGATGGATGGATGGATGGATGGATGGATGGATGGATGGATGGATGGATGGATGGTCTTACTTTGACGGAAAAGATGAGGCTCTTGGTGATTGATCACTGGAACAGCCTTTTTTATACTGGGATCATGGATGCTTTATTTAACCAAACTTTATTGGGTGTCAAGACCCTACTACATATGCTTCAGGACTCACTTACCACTTTGATAGGGACTGGTCTTAAACTATTCTGACTAAAGAAGTCTTGAGTCCACTTCATGACTCTCTATCAGTATTGTCAGTAGGCCTCAGAGTGTAGTGTTGTCCTGTGTTTGTCCCTCACTCCCCGCCTCTGTGCTTGTAATTACCTTTCCACCACAATCCCTTAATACTTCCAAATGGGCAAAGACACCTCCAGGGTTTCCATAAGTGTGTTTTGTACGCACGCTCATATGCACGTGCATATGGCAGCCCGTTCCCAATGGAGCTGCCATATGTGTTTGTGTGTCTGGGTGTGTGTGTGTGTGTATGTATAAGGTGTAGATTTGTGTGCATATGCTGGTCCTCTGGGGCCTTTTGCGCGCTGGATAAATAATGATGAATTACAGATTGATTACCCAGGAGTGAAAGCTCTGGTATTAAACTTATTATAAAAGGCTGCAACCTGTGAGCTGTGCGTGTGTTTGCACAGGAGAATGCCTTTAGCTTCTGCTTTGCTCATAATTAAAGGAGTAATATTTCTGGGTCATAAACATAAGGATTGGCAGCATGGGTTTTTAAACTATATTGATTGCATATAGTTTGCGTGCTCGGGCCTAGGCAGCAGCAGCTTTACAGAGCATCAATATTTTACCTGTATACTTCACACAGACACACTGAGTGGGTGGTCAAGTAGATGTAGCTTTTATGGCCAATGCAGAGTAATAACCTGTGTGGACCTGCATTTTGCAAAATGAGATATGTGTTGTTTTTATGTTCGGACACATTGGTGAATTACACAATTGAGCCCTGGAGAGCCTGTTTAAAGTAGCATAGTGAGAAGTTTAAATAGAAAAGGCAATTTATGAGAAATACTCTCTCTGACTGCAAATGTATGCTTCTGTAGCTGCCACACTTTTCTGCTGGCTGGTGTTCACTGATTGTTAGCTCTTGTACCAATTAGGCCCTTTATTCCTGGTGCAGAAATAGTCTATTTTTGTTCCAGCTTCACACAAGTTATGCCATGGTCAGACTGTATAGGAGGGATGACAGAGTAGAAAGCTTGTCCTGTTAGAACATATGCGTCCATATTTGTTGATATTATTCAAGCAATATTTATGATTATGTTCTAAAAGCATATAAATGTTTAAAGTAGCTTCCCAATTGCCTAGTCATAATTATAATTTACAGATGCTGTTTAGTTGCTATACAATGTACATGCTTACAATACAATTTCCCATAAAAATACGTTTTAAATATATTTTTGGTGAAAAAAAATTAGAACCTCTGATTTAAGTTAGCAATTCATGTTTAAATATGCTACCCATATTGCTACCCATACCAATATTGGTTTACACTGAACTGATCATGAACATTTTAAAAATCTCAAGGAATATTTATATTTTAGCTAGTTAGCTAACTTGTTATCACAGCCTCATTTACAAATATTAACCCTCTGTAGCCCATAATGGCCAAAGCCAGCTGACCTAATGTTAGCTAACACCTAGCTAGCTTACGACCAGCTGTTGTTGTTATAGCTGGCTGACTGTCAGATGTAAAGTTGCAGGTTAGTTGTCTAATCTCCTGACAATAGCTAACTGCAACACTATTTAGGAAAAAAATATGAATATTCTGACCCTGACGTCTGACGCAGATGAAGAATAAGAGGAGAAAGAGATGCTAAGAAAAAGATGATGAAAATATAAATGTACAAATCTTAAATGGTAATTTATAGTTTGACAGAGCTATTTGTGATCTTTAACTTAAAACGAACTTATAATAAACATTTTATAATCAATATTTTTTAGCTACATTTTAGACGTATAGTGTTTATTTGGAATATTCTTTTGGAATTCTTTCTTAAGTAACAGTTTCAGGTCAAGAGTGGTGTGAGATTACTCTGAGCCTGAAAGGTGTATCGGTCTGCTGTGACTTGAAGTCATGTTGATAAAGCAGATTTTAAAGATAAGCCCTCAATCTCTGTTCCATTATAACCAAATAAGAATGGATCCCTATGTTCCCATATGTGTATGTAGCATCAGTAAATAGAACAAACTATAAGGATCTCCATTCGCAAGAGTCAGTTGAACTGTTTGGACTTATTAGAATCTCACACCTGATGACTCAATCTGGAAGTACTCTTTGAACTCTCAAACAGGAGAAGACCCTTGAACCAATCTAGAATACACTGGAGGGATTACATATCCTATCAGGCCTGGGAAAGCCTCAGGGTCCCCCAGAAAGAGCTGGAGCACGTGGCCGGCGATGACGATTTTGCCTCGCCTGCTGCGACTGCTGATAAAGATGGATGGCGGGATAAAAATCACACTCCCACTTTGAGCTGCTGCTTCTGAAATTTGTCCAGGAGGGGTTTGGGATCTGATGGTCTCTCGTAAGATTAAAGTTTGATATTTATTTGACATTTCCAAGCAATCACTTTAATGTGCCCTATTAAGCAGTCTGTTGTTTGATATTTTTGTCTCACTTGTTTGAAAAAATAAATGCTTGTATTTTTGTGTCGCAATTTTTGTACAGCACATTTCGCGTAATAAATTATGGTTGAGGAAAATGCATCTTCATATGACTCACGTCTTAGAGAGGGAATGAAATATTAATTCACAACGAAAAAAGAAAAAAAAAACATTATTCCCTAACAAATTTTCATTGCCCGAGTTTTTTTTTCTCACCAAATAATCACTGTAACAAAACGGTAAAGACATTAAACCATGCTTTGTGTGAAAAGAAATTGTTCCTGTGGTGATAATATGTCTGCATTCACTATTCAGATATGATCATATTTTTCAATTGAGAGCCTTTATACATTCAAATAGCGAATATGTATCTTATTACTCTGTATACTCGGCAAGGCACCCATGTCAAATTCAAAAATGGTTCTTTTTATTCACCATTTCACACTTCTTTACTGGTCAACATTTTTGAAATCTCTATTATCCTGCTGTATCCACAAACGGACAAACAAGAGATTTTGCACTTGTTTCGTAACCTCAGCTTTACCCAACATAATCTGCAAAGTTAAGACATTTATTTACTTCACCATCCATATCTGTTCCAAATGACTCAAACTAAATCCAATTAGCTAAACCAACAGCATTTACCTGTGTCTTAATTTAATCAAATCTAATCAAGTGGAAGTTAAAAGCCAAGTAAGTGGTATTAACCTCTGTCTTTAGCTTTTATTTGCACTGAGATTTGTTTTATTCTCCCCTTTCTTTTCATCGTCACCAGCCTAATGCAACTACTCATGAATTCGAATTGTCTCAATGCAACATTGATGTATACTTTATTAAGAAAAAAAGAGTTGTATGAGGCGAGATAGAAATCACGTTTTTTGTGAATCTCCAACTAAATAATGCAAAAAGCAATCAGGAAAAACAAAATTCGGGAAGAAAATGTGTGAGATGCAAGGAATGACACTCACAGTAGGTAGCTAGCCTGACAAAATGATAACACAAAAGCTAATTGGCTAACTGAACAAACATATTCTGTACTGTAGACACTTTGTCAAATTTGCCCTTGAAAAGCGCTATAATAAATAAAGCTTACTTACTGTGTGGATAAATGGAGGGAAGAAGACAAAGGCAGGAAATAAAAACAAAAGAAAGCTTTTTAAAATAAGAAATACAAGTGTCAGGTTCAAGGACTGAAGGAAATAAAGAAACACTGACACACACAAAAAAATGCCAAAGACAGGAAGGCATAAAAGAAAGGGAAGAACAGAAGAAAGCGCAAAAACGACAACAAAGGTGCATAACAAAGACCTTAACACAAGGCCTTCTCTCATATCTCCAGTCATGGTTAACATGAGGTAAACAACATCCACACCAAAGGAAGCAAATACTATAAAATGTCATAGTCTTCTTTGTAGTGGTAAAATTGCAATTTAAAGAATCATTAGAATCATCAAGGCCTGTTTAAATATGACAGATTCAGTTAGCAACTGTGGCTGGAAGTTATAATTTGTCTTCCTCAACATAAAGTTAGCAAGAATGAAAATACAGTGAAAGAATTTCTGGCACATTTACAACATTCATTATGCAGAATTGCAGGTTTTTGTTTGCATCATACCAGGCTATGCACATCTTATCCAATTATATGTTCTATACAAGTGATTTTCACATATGGCAGCTTTATAAACATCTGCTTATAAGACAACATGTGAAGTACAAACTGTGAGTCATATTTTAGTTCCCCCAATTTGTAAACTACTTAGTAAACATCCAGTTAGTGTGTTTTTGTTCCTGTGTACACCTTGGCACACAAAAGCTTGCAAACAGTTTGTTCATTCTTGGCATATGTTTTATTTTTCAACACGTTCTTCTTGCCAAACAATTTGTAGATTTTGTTGCCAGCGCACCTGCAAATTGGGTACTCAGTGGCCTCTTTGGAACACTTCCTCATGTTGCTTTAAAAAGTGACATTAAAGAAGTTGTTGTCAAACCCCTGTTTAATCAGACCCATACTGCTGACTAGCATTCAAATTAATGACTCTCCGGTGCATTTCTAGCAGTGATTTATTTGCCTCAAAGCTGAAATTCCACCCTTCGTGTGACGTTACCTTAATTGTGTCCACTTCTTACATACCACTTAGTCAGTGTTTGTGCAATGTGGGTTTCGGAGTGCATTAATTTTTGTCATGCTGAATAGGGGGAAATTGTTTCCCATAAAACAGACAGCGGGCAGCATAACCTCCCTCAAACATTTCTCTCCATTGTAGTGGTACGAATGACACATACTTTGTTTTGTATTTCTCCATCACTGTTTCCTATTATGAGCCAAAGGATGCACAGTTGACTGTACTCTTTCAAGAGTTGGATCCTCTGGGTACCTATCAAAGACCCATGGGAACCTTACCGACTCCTTCAGGCTTAATTATCCTCACCATCAATATTACAACAATGTGTTGTTTTTTCAAACTCAGTACAATGATCAATAGTTCAGGCGAAAACAAATGATGCTTTCAAAAGCTTTGGGATGTTTTCTGAGTTCTTACCACAGAGGCCAACTGTGGTTATAATAGTTCATTAAGACTAAATTAAAACTAAAACTTATGCAGGCCGTCGGTCCAACACTGAGATGAAAATGTCAAAACAAAAAGGGAAGAAAAGTACAAGTCAGTTTTTGTTAAGTACGAAAAAAAAATCTTCTTTTTGCATGAAAATGTGAATAATTTAGTATTTTCTGAAACTGGTTGAAAGTCAGCTAAACAAAATATGATAAAGAAAATACTCAGCATTTTACTGTGGATGCATCCTAGTTTATTGTTATTTTTTATTAGTCAGGGACTATGTACAAAAACACTGAACTGAAAAAATGCCAGATTTATCTCCTAGATACAGTTTTTGTAGTTATGCATTTTTACACCACCACTGTGGTAGTAAATTGAATCATCAGTATGTGATTGAAGTGTAGACCTTCAGCTTTAATTAAAGGGATATACTTTGCACCCTTAAAAATAATGGACTTTTTTATACAGGTTCCCATTTTCAAGGGTTCAAAATGGCACTCAGTGTCTTCTTCTGCTGCTATAGCCCATGCTTAATGGTTCAATGTGTTGTACATTTAAAGATGCTCTTCTGCTTTCTGCTTGGTTATAATGAACAGTTCTTTAAGTTACTCTTGAGTTCCTATTAGCTCAATGCTTGGTTCATATCTTTAAATCTCTGGCAACAAGAGGACAATTTCACTCCCCCTCTTTTGTATACTTTTTTTCTCAGTAAACCTTAGATATGATGTGCAAAAATCCCAGTAAATTAAGTTTCTTACATACTCAGACCAGCCCAACTGGCACTAACAATCATACCCCATTTAAAGTCACTCAAATTTCAGCAGATCGTTTTCATCGTGTCTACATCACCAAAATTCATCGAGTTGTTTCCATGTGATTGGCTGATAAGTGTTATTGAGGAGTTGAACAGGAGTGCCTAACAAAAAGGCAAGTGAGTGTACGTTGGAACAATAATGTAAGGTTTCCATTAAACCCTGAGCTAGACCTGGACTTGCCTCATTGCAGACCATTTTGGAAACACTGTTTGAAGGACTGATTCAGTGGATTCAGAGAGCTCCTGTTTGATCATCTGCAAGCAAAGTTGATCCCAGTGAAGCCGGCCTCCTGCTGCCATGTCAAACTCAGGTAAAGTGGGCTTAGAGATCTTTGTGCCTGAAACTGTGCTGGCTTGCTAGCATTAGCAGCTTTCTACTAAGCCTACTGAATGTGTGTAACCACTGAAAGTTTTTGTTACTTCTATTTTGATATTTGAACATTTTATTTTGCTCCATTTAACCTCATATTAACAATAACCTACAATAGCAGAAAGAAGAGGGAAAAAAACAAAGAACACAAAAACATGTCGCAGTATGTGTAAAGACTAAAAAACGATGGCATTGTTCGTTCAAAGAGGAAATGTAACAGAACAATTAACAGCTTCATTTAGTCAGTAAATTAATTGTGAAATTAGTCCATTATGAAATCAAGCATGTTCTTTATCAGTTAAAGTGCTGTCAAGCAGCAAGCAGTTATACTGCACCTGCTGGTTGCGGCCATTCACCTTTTCTAATCTCATCACCTTACTAAGTGGTTACAGATTGTAGTTGAAATAAATTACACGGTTAATGATACGACCTAAGTCTGGGATTTAATATCATTAGAATTATTTCATTACCCACACTAGACAATTAAACCTTGAACCTGACACCTGTATACCGGTTTAATAAGTTCTTGCATTCCTTGCTATGTCATATCTCATAAATACATGTAGCGTGCCGCTGTTTCATGTGTCATGTCAATATTTTGTATTCATATTTTTGTCTTTACACGGTTACAATTTAGGCAACAAAGCCAACTTAGCTTTAAGAACCTAAGTTGTTAAAATTTTAGCCCACAATCTGGGCTAAAATTTAAAACAAGAACCAGCATGCTGAAAAATTATGGCAAGGTTAGCCAGTGCACAACCAGTTCAATACCACCAATGGGTTCAAACTTTCTTTATGAACTGGATACCTATCTGCATTATTCTAACATGAGTGAAATTGGACATTGGCACTCTCATAAAATCTTTAAATTTACTCAAGTACTGTAGATCATAGTTACAAACAGACAATTCCTATATCATTGCCTTCTGTCAGACCTCTCAATGAAGCCATAATGACTTTATTGCCATACATCCAGTTAAAGCCCCTGTTACCATTAAGGCCTGAAGACCCTGCTGGCAGTCACTGTTGGGAAAGTTACTTTGAAAAAGTAATTAATTATAGTTACTAGTTACTTCTTCAAAATAAATAACTGAGTTAGTAACTTAGTTACAAGATTCTAAAAGTAATTAATTACTTGAAAACTAACTATTGCGTTACTTTGAAAAAAAAGTTTAACATTTTTTCCGGGGTATAACTGGCCATTTTTAGCTACTTTTGATTTGACCTCTACATTTTACTTTTAAAAACTATTTACTTTGCTTGTTTGGTATAATCCTTTTCAGCACAACCTCACGTGTCTGGATTTACATTTATGTTTTCATGTTGGCATACTCTATTAACACAATTGATCTAAAATCAGACAAAAAAAACATAAAATCCGAGTAGAAAAAGTTATATTTTTACTGTAACAACCACAAACATCTTTAATGAATCATATTTCATAACTTTAAATGCAAATATAAATTGTCAGTTTTAAAATCATATGAACAAGTTTTGCAAACAACAAAGTTATTTGCAGCCATTTACCCTTTTACCCCCTTTTTAATAACCATTTCAAACTATTTACACAACAATCAGCTGTTCTGCATTCAATAAGATGCCACACAAATTATTTGTGCCACCCCAAAAATTTCTGTCCACTATAAAGGAGAACATCACAGCCTGATACCTGCAGGTCTGACAGCAGCAGGTGTATCACTCCTCCTGTTTTCTACCCGGAGACAGCAGTCACCTCATTGTTCTGACACACAACACAACACTATCTACAACACTACACACTAACTACACAAGACAACACATTAACTACACAATCCAAACATGCTGAACGTCACAAATCTCTCACATCTCAAAACTCACTCTCTCTCTCTTTTTCTGCTGTCTTTCTTTCTCTCTCTCTCTCGCGATCACTCCTAAAACGTCCCCCTCTTCCTAAACAGCCAAATGTCATGTTGCCATATCACTTTTGATTGGTCGACATGGTGCATTTTTCCACGAACACGAAAGAGCTGTTGTTTGTTGGTGTTTGTTTTAAAGCTCTAGCAAGCACTCTCATAAGCAGAAAGTGCTTGCTAGCGCTGTCCTTAGACAGTAAACATGACCTGTCAACACAATTTAGAAATTGGTATATATATGGTAAATGGTAAATGGACTAGTTCTTATATAGCGCTTTTCCACTCTTCTGAGCACTCAAAGCGCTTTACACAACTTGTGCATTCACCCATTCACACCCATTCACACAAGCACAACTGACATTCACACACATTCATACTCCGATGGATGCATCGGAGAGCAATTTCGGGTTAGTATCTTGCCCAAGGATATTTGGCATGCAGACTAGGGGAAGCCGGGAATCGAACCACCAACCTTCCGATCAGTAGATGACCTGCTCTACCACCTGAGCTACAGCCACATATATATATATATATATATATATATATATATATACACATATCACCTTGTTGCTTTGTCATCTTGAAGTGGTCATGTGATTGGCTTACCACGATCGTGGCTCAAGAGTTGGCAGTTCATCTTGTAATCGGAAGGTTGCCGGTTCGAAACCCAGCTCCGGCAGTCTTGGTCGTTGTATCCTTGGGCATGACACCTCACCCGTTGCTTACTGGTGGTGGTCAGAGGGCTCGGTGGCGCCAGTGTCCGGCAGCCTCACCTTTGCCAGGGCAGCTGTGGCTACAATGTAGCTTGCCATCACCGGTGTGTGAATGGGTGAATGACTGAATGTACTGTAAAGCGCTTTGGGGTCCATAGGGACTAGTAAAGCGCTATGCAAATACAGGCTATTTACCATTTTGACCATTTTGACCATTTTACCACGTCTACTTTATTCTTCCTCGGTCAAACAGCAGCACTCATGCGATTGTTTTGCCCCCTAGCTCCAGGTGTTGTACCAAAAAGTGATCGTCGGGCAGAAAGCGATTGCCGTCCACGGGAGTGGGCGCAGCTGCTTAAAGCTGTAGCGCCCAGATTACTTACGTAGTTCCGTGCAACTGATGCGGCAAGGTGCGGTAAGCTGAAGACAGCTTAAACCGTCTGTTTGTTGAAAAATAGTAACGCAACCGCACCGCATTTTCTTGTTAGTAACGGTAACGGCATTGTAACGATAGAAGTAGTAATTAGATTACTCATTACTGAAAAAAGTAACGCCGTTAGTAACGCTGTTACTTGTAATGCCATTATTCCCATCAGTGGTCACTGTGAAATTTGTAGCTAAATCCCCAGTCATGCCTAGACACCAGTCGGTGACCGATTCCAAAGACAGAGGCTTTGAAAGTTTTGTAGAAGTTGGTAAAACAACTATGACACATTCTGGTACAGTTGATGTTATATTTAAGATGCCATTGATATCAAAATTCTCCCCTCTGAGGGTCCATGGCCTGAAAAAGCTTGAGAATTCACACAGTCAGTTCGCTGATAAGGATGCCAAGAAGCATTTGTCAGGTAGATCACCTGTCGGTAAGAAATCAGAGAATTTCAATGTACTTATCCTTAGAATTTTAATCAGAATAGAGTTTTTGTCCAACCCAGTGAAAAATGATTTTGACAAATAAAAACCATCATTGAATTCAATTTACACAAGTCAGTTTTTAGTCAAGTCTGTGCTGGATGATTTGAATGCAAAATCTGTGACACAGAGGGAAGGATCAATGTGGTTATTTGGCAGAAAACAAATGGCCTGTGTCAGTATGTTCCCGCATTCAAGTGAGAGGCTTAGTTTCAGCCAAATCTATAGGTCTGCCAAATTAACACAAACCTATTGTTGTTTGCAATCATTATGATAAAAAGCAGAGTGTTCAGTGCGCTCATCCCTTAAATGTATCTAATTTTTACCTCTCACTGGCCTATTTGAGTTTCATTGTTCATCTGGCACTGCCCTCAGATTTGCTTTGCTGCAATGCTTTGATATTTACTGTGACGTCTATGCTAATACCTTTCTCCCTTGTTGGTATTTGTGTTTCGTTTTGGTGATTTCCTAGCCAGCCAATTTAAATGTCTAGTATATAGCATATACAACTTTTGTATAGCATACACATTTTAGGCACTTTTTAGGACTAATTGATGAACTACAAGCAACAGAGCAAGTTAAATGATTTTGGTGATATGATATGAACAGTTCAGTCACAGAAAATTTGAGACCACCACCTATAGAATGTATTAGGACTACAGACTGACTTGCGTAGCTTCTGAGATATCCATCCACTCTTTCTATCTTCTGATAATACCGCTGCTACATTCACAACAGGCCACATCAACAGTCATAGGGAAATATCCAGGTGCTCCCAAACTGCAGCCAACCAGAGTTCTGCTCAATGTATTATACATTTTCTGTGTGTGTGTGTTTTTAATGCCGATCTTTTCTGTGTCTTTGTGCAAATAAATAAATATATAAAGAAGTGGTTTAGCAACAACAACAGCTGACGCTGCACAGACAGCAGCTGCATGCCTGTTCTGCAAATTGGGTTGTGAGTTGCCGGGTTGTGGTGACAGAAAGGTTCCCATTATGTGCATTGTGTGTGTTTGTTTCATAGACGGTCTGGCGATTTCGGCGACATTCAATCAACTCACAAAATTTATGGATGCTTGCATCACGGGAGTTTATCTGGAAGTTGGGGCACACTGTGGAGATATGGAAGAAACCCAGGGGAAAAAATTAAATTTTGCCAGGTGTGCTGTTAAGAAAAAGATGAAATATTGCAATCATTTACCAACAACCTCACCTGGACGCCCATCTGATCGCAGGCTGACAAGCGAGCTGGAAACATTGTGTGTAAAAGGACTAAAGGACAGGGCCTTCACATTTGACATTTGTAGCAGGTTTCCGTGCAGATAAATACTCATATTCCATCATTTGGCCCCCTCTCTCTCGCTCTCTCTCTTTCTCGGACTGTCACATGGCTCTATCCCCCGGGGGAGACATCCACTGCCTTGAAGTCCGCTGCACCACCAATCGCAGTCTTCCAAGGCTCAGAGAATAGAACGACTGCACCCTGCTGTATCTAAATATCACTGCCACTGCTTGAGTGTGTGTATGTGTCTTAGTCACACAGATCTTGCCTTAGCATAGTGGAGCCAGCAAATGATTAATTCTTTCTCCCTGATTTTTGGCCGGTTCTCCTTATTACCATCACTAACGACATCACAGATAACGCAAACTAACGCTTCTGCTTCGCCAGCAGCCAAGATATATTTACACCAAGCTTGGTATCGAGATGCACGAGCACATATCACATGAAGCCACAATAAGGCTCGCTGACATCATCTCCAATGATCGGATCAAAACCCCAGAGAGTTGTGATACACAGACGGAGAAGGAGTGTGATGGAATAAAGGGAATCAAAAGGAGGAAGTGGAAAGGAAAGATGCAAAGCAAAATGAAACCGAATGGAAAAAGCAGAGGAGGGAAGCAGAGAGTGGAACAGAGGGAGAGGCTGAGAGTGGGGGGGGGGGGGAGAAGCAGTCTGACTAAGCAAGACGAGCATGTTATGAAACAGCAACGGGCTGCGTAGCGACTGGCTTCTCAGATTGATTTATAAATGTGAGCTGACAGCTGAAGACGAGTGAAAACAAACTTTCTGGTTTTGCTGCCAACAGTCGTTGGAAGCTCGCAGGCATATTATTCACTGTCATGTGATGCAACTTGTAACAGTTATTCTGGCTCACACTCGATTTGTCTGAATAAAATGTTGGAAAAAAATGTAGAAAGAAAAGCGTTTGTATACATTTACATGCTCTATGTAGACATACCCACTGTTGGGTATCACAATCATGGTACAGGAAGATGGGACCATAGTGCGATGCTGTATTGTGGGTTCAGCCTTGATTTCAGAGCCCTGCTAAATGAATACATAAACATAATAAAAGAGACATTTATATTTTTTTTCAAATAACTACATGAAAATAATGTTTTCCTCCCCTTACCACCAACCTGAGCCTGTTCTGGCTGAGGTTTCTTCCTGTAAAAAGGTAGGTTTTCCTTCCCACTGTTGCCAAGAGCTGTTAATCTGATTGTTGTAATTTGGTGCAGTACTAAAGCTCTGAATAATCCATTAATATTTATGAATGTACAGCATTTATTCCATCCATTAACATTATGACATAGCTTTACAACCTTACAAACACTGAGTCGCTAAAACAAACATTCAAACGCAGTCAGTCAAGGGTCTGATGACTCTTTGTTTCTGCTTGCTGGCATGACTGCCATGTCACAGTAGACTGTGTAATTCTATGTATGCTTCCTTTTTTAATTTTAAAGGCTACCAAAGTTTTCCTTCATAATTGCTGCTAAAACTCATAAAATAATTACACTTTAAATGTGTGGGTGGCAGAGCCGAGTTTCTTAAATGGGGTGTCACAGTGGGGACCAAGAACAAGACCAGGGGCGTCGAGAAAAAGAATACAGTGTAGTAAACTGTAGAACAGGCTGGATTGTCAGGCTGTAGAACTGTTCCCAAATACAGATGGTATTTCATGAGAAGCAGTGTTGCATAAAGTTGCATAATCACTGTTTTGTGTTGAATAACTGGTTCACAAAATGGTAAAACAAGTATTTAAACTTTTTACTTACATTAAAGCCATAATGTTGTTTGTTGATCAGTGTTTCCCAGCCACTGTGCTGTGGCACATAGGTATGCCATGAGAAATGATTAGTACTCTAAGCCATCGACGTGAGTAACCGGCAGAACGATTACATTGTCTTCCACTAGAGGGCAGTACAACTACCTGCTCTACTTAAATGGGTTGCCAACAATGTTCCCTCTAATTTTTCATTTGTCTGAGCAAACACACAAACTCCTTGAGCGACCCCTTGGACCACTGTGAGCAACAACAGACGTGTGCACTGTGGTCACGCCAGCATCGAATCCATCCAAGTTACATGGTTTATTAAATTAATCAAATTACAGCATTTACATTTGTGTTAGACTCCTTTTAATTGTGCTTTAGCCCACTTACAATGAAAATTTAAAAAAATCTTGTACATGACCTGTGTAGTATGTTCACACTATTGGAAGTAAAAATAACTTGAACTCCAATTTATAAACACAACTCTCTTTTTTTAAAATATAAAGCTCTGACTTGTATTATGAGTATGAGTCTGTGATCTGGGAGAGAGTCCTGTAACTCTGTCTGCAAAATACAGTATATAATGACCAATGTTGGGCAATTAATTATATAGTTACTTCTTCAGAAAAGTAACTGAGTTTTGCAAACAACAACCTTTTTTGCAGCTGTTCACCTAAAAATGCAGCCAAGGCGTTTTTTTAAATAAACACTTCAAACTATTTACAGAACAATCAGCTGTTCTGCATCAAATTTGATGCCACACAAATTATTTATGCCACTCCAAAAAATAATTTCTGTCCACTATGAGATAAAGGAGAACAACAGCCTGATACCTGCAGGCCTGACAACAGGAGATGTATCACTCCTGTAACACCTGTAACATTCAGCAGTCGCCTCATTGTTCTGACACACACAACAAAACTATTGACTACACTACACACTAACTACATAAGATTTGTGCTAAACGTCGAAAATCTCTCTCATCTCAAACCAACGCCGTCACTCCTAAAACTTCCCCCCTTCCTAAACAACTAAATGCCATGTTGCCATATCATTTTTTGATTGGTCGACATGGTGCATTTTTCAACCAATAGGAAAGGGTGGGGTTTTTTGGTTTTGTTTTTGCTCACAGGCAGAGTGTTTTCCTTATAAAACGCCGTTTTTTACCGTTTCTTCCCGCAGTAATTCAGGAAGAAAACCAATCATTGCATATATTTTTATCATAACTCTGGTTTTACGTGGCCTATCAACAACAATTTAAAAACTGGTATAAAGTTCACACTTTTTCCGTCAATCGTTCCGTCCGTCCTGCTCACATCTCCAATGGTTGTACACGTTGTCATTAACGTGGCTTCACTCCACATCAGCCACGCCGCTTTGCTAGCTAAAACACCGGTGTTAGCACATAAGGACGTTGTCATAGCCTGTCAACGACGTTGATTAGCTGCGTATATACGAATGTGAATCGCATTATTGGCTGGACTATGGGATAAGGTGGCATCGTTCTAATCCCATACGGAAGCAGCCAGTCACTTACTGACTAACACTGCAAAACAGAATTGTTAAAGTATTCATTTTAATTTCAATTCAGGTTAGATTTTTTTTTGTGTGCGCAACACAGATTTTTTGTGCGCAGAGACCGTGCCAGCAGTGCGCAATTGCGCACGCGCGCAGCTTAGAGAGAACATTGGTTGCCAACTGCCAGTAAAAGAGAAGAAGTTGAAGAAGAAATTACATAATAGTCATGCTGTGAGAAATAGATAAATATTTGAAAAGAAAAAGTAACCAGTCTGAACTGGGTCCTGGAGAAAATTCCGACCTAGATGAAGGCCCTAGCATAAGTAGTGGTCAGAAGAAAGCAAAAAAGGTATACTGGGGACACACTGAGCCAATTCCACTGTGCCTGGGGCGCGGGGAAAAAATGATCAATATGCTTTTTGTGACATTTTTGTTTGGTGGTGTGCCGTGTGATTTTTCTAATGTGAAATATGTGCAGTGGCTCCAAAAGGTTGGGAAACACTGCATTAGATTACTGGAAAATAATACTGTTGTTGAGATTTGTCAGAGATTTACAGTTAACAAACAGTCAGGTGAATAAACAACACTGAGACACTTGTTACTGATAACGTGCGGCACGGGTGAATCTCAGACAGAGAGACACACCGAACTGCAGTATTCGTTTATTTTTATAGGTTACATCGTCAATATGCAAATATAATCACATTTCCTGTTACGCAGGTCCTGATGCTGTCTGTGTGTAAGCTGTGTGTGTGTGTGTGTCACAAAGTGTGTGTGCTACAAGTCAATTTCTAAGAATAAGATAATGCAAGTCAACTTCTGCGGATGTGTATTTCTGTGCTGATCTCTTGCGGTAAATGTCACAGTGTCACAGGGTCAGCTTCCTGTTTCTACAGAAAGCTGTGTCTGGTGAAATATGTGAACATAAGCATAACATAACATTTGAAGCATAATCAAATAAAACAGTAAAAAATCCTTAACAAGATTAAATTGCTGTATTAGACGAAAGCTACCCAACAGTTGGTTAGATCCATCCATCCATCCATTCGCTTCCGCTTATCCTTTTCAGGGTTGCGGGGGGCACTGGAGCCTATCCCAGCTGTCATAGGGCGAGAGGCAGGGTACACCCTGGACAGGTCGCCAGTCTGTCGCAGGGCTAACACACAGGGACAGACAACCATTCGCACTCACATTCACACCTAGTGACAATTTGGATTATCCAATTAACCTATCCCCATAAGCTGCATGTCTTTGGACGGTGGGAGGAAGCCGGAGTACCCGGAGGGAACCCACGCAAACACGGGGAGAACATGCAAACTCCACACAGAAAGACCCCGGCCTGGTGTTGGAATTGAACTCAGGACCTTCTTGCTGTGCGGCAACAGTGCTAACCACCGTGCCACCATGCTGCCTCAGTTGGTTAGATTTATAGTTTAAAATCTAAAAAAATAATGAGGAATTATTGCTTTGAAATAAATTTTATACAGTACAAAGTACACTCTTAAATATACTGGAATAAAAGTAGCATCCATGCAGTCACCAATTCTTGTTGGTCAAGTAAGATTAATAGTATTGTGATATAGCAAAATGTTATAAATAGGTTGTTTGGGATGTCCAAGCTTTAGTCACCTTGGTCAACCCTCTATGACTGAAGTGGGTTTCATAAGTCACTCATTAAGTTGAACTGTGGGAAATGTCCACTTTAAGAAAGTCATTCAAAGCTATTTCAAATAGCGATGGGATTTACGGAACCGGCTCTTTCGGCTAGGCACACTAAAAGAGCCGGCTCTTCAGGTTGTTTTGTTGCTTTAATTAATTTATTATTAACAACAATATAAAATTATAAACAAAAGGAATTACTAATGTAAAAAAAGTGGTTTTATTTATATATGTTTATATATAAATATATACGGTGGCCCCTAGAGACAAAGCACGTACAAACTCCAAAGCACATTCCTAGAGTTAACTGAACTTCCAAAACAGCTACCTAGATCACTTAAATTACACAGTTGAAAGTATATGTGTATTGTTTGTGTATTTATACACAAGCACTCATATATATTCCAATAATTAAAAAAAATTCATTTACCTGTTACTACCACACACCAAATCTGGTTGTTGGTACTTCCTGGCTTGTGTAGCCGCTAGGTAATCAGAATCAGAATACTTTATTGATCCCTGGGGGAAATTATTTTTTGTTACAGTGCTCCATTTTAAACCAACATTAAGACAAGACAGACAATACACTAACTAAGAATAGTACAATATATACATATATATACATACATACATACATACATACATAAGTCACTCATAAATAAATAGTTGGAAAAGAAACATGTGTAGTTGTAGCAGCAAACAGTGTGTTAAGTGGATGCGTTGTACAGGGAGATGGCCACAGGCAGGAATGATTTCCTGTGTCGTTCAGTGGTGCTTTTCGGTAATCTCAGTCTCTCACTGAACGAGCTCCTGTGACTGACCAACATGTCATGGAGTGGGTGGGAGGTGTTATCCAACATTGTCTTCATCTTGGACAGCATCCGCCTCTCCGACACCACCTTGAGGGAGTCCAGCTCCATCCCCACAACATTGCTGGCCTTACGCATTAGTTTATTAAGTCTGTTGGCATCTGCGACCCTCAGCCTGCTCCCCCAGCATGCAACAGCATAGAGGATCGCACTGGCCACAACAGACTCATAGAAAATCCTGAGCATTTTCTGGCAGATGTTGAAGGACCTCAGTCGCCTCAAAAAATAGAGACGACTCTGGCCCTTCCTGTAAAGTGCTGTGGTGTTTTTAGCCCAGTCCAGTTTATTGTCAATGTGTACTCCAAGGTATTTATAGTCCTCCACAATGTCAACACTGACCCCCTGAATTGAAATAGGGGTCAAGTGTTTCCTGGTCTTCCTGAAGTCCACGATCAGTTCCTTGGTCTTTGCCACGTTGAGCTGCAGATGATTCTGCTCACACCACGTGACAAAGGAGTCGACCACAGCCCGGTACTCTGTCTCATCATCCCTGCTGATGCATCCAACCACCGCAGAGTCATCAGAAAACTTCTGAAGATGGCATGTCTCTGTGCAGTGGCTGAAGTCCGTGGTGTAGAGGGTGAAGAGGAAGGGGGAGAGGACAGTCCCCTGTGGTGCCAAAAAACTCAAAAACTCAAAAACTCAGGTAACAAAAGCTCAACACTGCCCCTAGCATCCTGGAGCACTTCTGTTGTGTTTTTTTTTTTTTACGTGTTTTGGAGTTCGTACGTGCTTTGTCTGTAGGGGCCACCGTAAATATACTTTTATTTATTCACACCAAATAAAATGTAATAAATAAATCATATAATACAAAAACCAACTATTTACATTTCAACTTTATCTATTTAAATTTTCAGCTTTTTCCTTTTAAACCAATTTAAAGTGAAACAACACAAAACACTGCAAACCACAACACAATTAAATATAAATATGAAAAAATATGAAAACAAAAAGAAGATGCACATTCTCTGTCATAGGCCTGCATGAATAAATCCTTTATCATCTGCAACTGAAAATAGTTGTGGATGATTACTATACCTTTCTAATCTGACGTTGTCGTCACTGGCTCTCTTTCTCTCTCTTTCCCTCCCTCTCTGTTCCTGTGCTACTGCGACTGCAACTACCGCCCCTCCCCCCTCTTCCCAGCGCAAAGCACAAGGCTCGCGTGCTGAGTGAAAGGGAAAAAAATGCGAGAGAGAGGGTGAGAGAAAGAAAGAAAAAAGGCGTCGCTCACTTCAAAGGGTCGGCTCTAAGAGCCGTTTCGTTTGCGACCAACACATCACTAATTTCAAACTTACTGTCAACTGTCAACATTCAGTTGTTTTGTACAGTTGTAGTGCAAATTTCACAAGAATTTATCCCAAATTTCTATTTTCTGAATTTTGGTCTCATCATTGAGTGCATAACTATATGTCATTAATTATTCGCAACATCTGCTTGCAGCGCACCAGGAAAAAACTTTTCCATCTCAACCAAGTTAAAAACAAAACAAAACCAAAAAAACACTATTCAGTATTCCACCCCATTTCAGTGTGGCTTTTACATGAATATCGTATTCACTGTGTTTCTTCTACTTCTAGACTTAATGTATTTTATGGAAAAAGCCCTTTTTATTGTGGTTCAAAGGTGCTTCATAAATAAACTCGCCTTGTCTTTTCTTTTATAGCATTTCCACTTAAACTTTTTAAAAATGCACATAATAATGGGATGAAAATAACGTGAACCTTAGCACTAGTTTTAATACATACACAAACATACTTCAAATTTTGACGTCTGATCTAAAAACAAATCCAGTCGGAAAGAACAACAACAATTTGTTGCGATTTCATTAACAATTTCCTCCCCTAGTAAAGATGTAGATAACCATATGTGTTTGGTAAATAATGCTAATAACCCCAACATGAGCAGAAGGATCTTATTCAAAGCCTTATACATCCAAATGAGTTAAAAACATGAATCTAAAGTCTATAATTTTCATATATAGCTTCTATTAATTTTTAGCTTAGGAACCAAAAGTGTTATCAGTTTAAATATTATTTGATGTGATACAACCAACAAGCAAAGCCCTGTCAACATTTCGCTCACTGCAGCCAAGACATGTAACCTAAGTTTGCATGTGCTGCCAAAGAAATGTCAACTGCCTTTCCTCACCCCTCCAGCCTAAACACACTCACACACACACACACTTTCTCTCCCTGTCTCTTGCGCTACCTCGTGCTCTTCCCCCGGTTCCCCCGGGAGACTGATGCAGTGGCTGATTGTGTGGGAAGTTCCTCTGTCATCGTTAGCGAGGTTGGAAGCACTTGTCAGGAGCCGCATTAGGAGTTTCCTATGAACTCCTCTTTGCCTCTGTCAGTCATGGAGGAATTTACGGAGGGGTCAGCAGTGCACTCATCGTATCAAAGGAGTACGTCAATGATGGTCAAAGACAGCCAAGAGGGGTCATTCTGCAGCACATGTTTGCTTGAAGCATTCTGTAACACGTTTTAAAGGAATTTCCCTTGTCAAGTACAGTGTGACGTGCAGCACAGGCAACAAATCAGCTGCCTATCTGGTACTTAGCCATTAGAGGTAAGAATTTAATGGGGGGAAAAAATAAAAAGTAACGGCTTTGTATCAGCAAGGAATGCAAATGCTACCTCCTCACATGCCATATTGATTTACCCACCAAAACACCTTTTCATTGGCATTTAACTTGCTGAGTGCTTATTTCAGTGCTGCTGCCATGTCAGCTTTTAATCCCAACCAGAATCTTTTGTAATACTTTAAAAGCAAGCAATGAGTAACTCTCTAAAGATGCCCTTGAGCAAGGGAACGTGCTTTAAGCTGTACAAGAGGACTGTAGCTGTGCTGTGCAGCTGTAGGGCATGAAATGCAAATTAGCATTATGCTGAACCAGCAGCAAAATGGACCTAGACAGTGCAACGGAACCATTGGAGGAAACCTTCAAGACAGTGAAAATGAGGAAAATGTGTCCTATCTGTCCAAACCTTCAATTTCAAAATTCAACACCCGTGATTGAATCTGAACAATTCTCAAATGCAAGAAGAAATAAAAACACAAGTGTGCACGAACTAACTCGAACTTTCAGCCAATTAATTTGCCCCCCTGCAAGCCATGCATCACTTGGCAACTGAAGATTAAAGAGCAATACATGGATAAATAAAAAAAAGTAGCAAGGGTAAGCATATACCTTGATATAAGGTGTTATGGTGGGAAAGGCAGTCACACTGTATATGTCACATTTCTATATTGAGATGAATCTGCACTGTACGAAAATATCTGAGAAATCCGCAGAAACTATAAAAGGTATCTATATAAAATATATCTCATATTGCCTGCAGTTACCATCAGCTGCTGAGGAGGTGAGAAGCTGTGGATAGCTTTATGTCCTCTTAAAATTGTTTGATATATATGTGATTATTTTATGAGCCTATCTGTTATTATTATAGCATAATACAGCTTTGAGAAATACATCAATCTGAGCTTTAACCTGTGCGTTTATGAGTGCATAGCTAGTGATAACTTAAAATAAAATGCAGAAAACATTTTGACTGGATTTTATAGCCTAACTTGATTAGCTGTTTCTAGGTCCAAATTCGTCTATGGTTGCCAAAAGCAAACAATAAATATATAGGGTAAATAAATAAATTTTAAAAAAAATAGGATTTTGGATAAAAATAAAGATGAAAATTGAATTACACTATAGTCCTGAGGGCTACTTGACACCTAAAGCTGTGCCAGCCCGGGGCCAGCTACAGATGCACTGTCAGCTTAACAAACGCAGCAGCACAGGAAACAGATAAAACGTTTTGGGGTGCGGTTTAGATTGTTCCCACTGAAAGTAGCACAGATTGGATAAAAGTAGCGACTCCGATACCTTACATTTTGTTTTGGACTTTTTGAAACCAAAAAATTTGAATTTCACCAAAAACTGAAGCTCAAATTTCTCAATGGGTGGCACACAGCAAGTGATATCATTAGTCAGTTTATGCTGTTGGTCCCTTTTTAATGGAACAAAAATGATCAAGGGGTCATTTCACTGATTCCACTTAGTGAAGGTGTAGCTTAGCAGCTGCCTGCATCAGCACACCTGTTAATCAACATGGCTATGCTCCTAACTCCAGCATCAAGATGGATGATTTACTAAAAAATTGGTAGGAAGAATACAGCATGCTGTTTTTATGCTTTGGGCATTTTAGCATGAGACTCACTTAAGTTGCCATTACTAGCGCTTCAGTTTTTGTTACTTTGTGGCTTTATTTTTTTTAGCCCCAGGTTGCTGCTTTGATAAATACACAATAAAGAGCTCTCTGTGAGGTGCAGCACCTGCCAGCGCCCTGTGGGCAGAGTCAAGAATCATCATATGACATAAAGGAAAAATAAAAAAAATGACAAAAGTATAGCCAAGAAATTGTCTGAGATGACCTCTTTTAGTTCTTTCAAAGAGTCATGATGTCTATACTGAAATCTTAGTTGGCCCGGATGGAATTCATTTCTTACCTGTCACAGTGTCTGGAACACAGTGAGGCAGAAATCTGTAGTGCAGGCCATCCTTTGCTTTCTTTCTTTTGTAAGAGTTTAGCTTAGGTGTGCTGCACATGTAAAGCACAAATTAAGAAGGAAAGAATGTATATAGGAGAATGACAACTGACTGAGATTTAAGGGACACAGTGCTGCAGCATGCTGAAAGGACAAGGACCTCAGCCAACTCAGCAGAGGCTTGGATCCTGAAAAAGGTTCAATATGTCATCACTTAACAAGCAGATAATGTCAATACAAGACCAACGCCAGGGCGAACATTTGGACTGAACTAGAAAGTTTCTCAAGTTTTTCATTTACAGACTGCATTTTCTTTCCTTCTTCTGCAACGAGTCAGTGACAGATAACTGGATAATTAGCATGACCAGGTATTTGATTTTCTATTGAACTCCTGTGTCAGTTGTTTAAATGTGAATGTTTGTTACATTTGCGTAAAACATTTGGACTCAAAGAGAATCATCACATCACTGCATAAAGAGCTTTTAGAATCCTGCTGTTTTCTACATGCTTAAATACTAAAAATTCAGGTATATACATAATGTGAAGGATTTATCTCCTAAATCCAGGTGTCTTCCCAACCAGTTACTTACTTCATGTGCAAATTGCTTTACATTGCTAGAGCATTCATGTTTAGCAACTTTTGTATTTTTTTCACCTTCTATCCTCCCCTCTGACAAGAATAAATATTAATAGTAACAACAATAGTTACTAATAATAATAATACTAATAATTTCTGACTTTCCAGAGTATTGTCATTCAAGTGAAAAAGCTTTTGGTTTTATCCCAAAATTTTTTCAATTTTTTACCTCAAATTTCTACATATACTACCCCGTAATAACAAAGTGAAAAAGTTTGCTAGAAGTTTTTGCAGATTTATTAAAAATAAAAGAACAAAAATATGACATGTTCATAACTATTGACATTGATGACACTCAAAACAGAGCTGAGGTGCATCTTATTTCCACTGATCATCTGTCAGATGGAGTCTACCTGTGGTAAATTCAATTGATTGGACATGATTTTGGAAGGCACTAATCTGTAGATGGTGCATGTTAGAGCGAAAACCAAGCCATGAAATCTGAGGAATTATCTGCAGACCTCTGAGACAGGATTGTATGGAGGCACAGATCTCGGGAAGGGTACAGGTTTCTGCAGTATTGACAATCCCAGTGAGCACAATGGCCTCCATCATCTATAAGTGGAAGAAGTTTGGAACCATCATTACTCTTCCTAGAGCCTGCCACCTGGACAATCTGAGTAATCAGTGTAGAAGGGCCTCAGTCAGGGAGGTGACCAAGAGCCCGGTGGTCACTCTGACAGAGCTCCAGTGTTGCTCTGTTCATAGAGGAGGACCAGAGAGAAGCCACTTCTTATTAAAAGGCACGTGACAGCCCACCTGAAGTTTGAGACCATGAGAAACAAAATTCGCTGATCTGTTGAAAGAAGGTTTGTATGCTTTGGCCTAAATGCCAAATATCACGTCTGGAGGAGACAAGGCATGACTTATCATTGGGCTGATACCATCCCAACAGTGAAGCATGGTCGTGGTAGCATCATGCTGTTGGGATCTTGTTTTGGCAGCAGAAACTGGAAGACTATTCAGGGTTGTGTAAACGAAGAATAAAGCAATGCACCAAGACATTCTTGGTGATGGTGACCTGCTCCAGAGTGCTCTAGACCTCGGACTGGGACGAAGGTTCATCATCGAACAGGACAATGACCCTAAAGACACAGCCAAGATAACACAGAGTGGATTCATGACCACTCTGTGTGAATCTCGTTGAGAGGCCTAGCCAATCTGCAGACTTGAACCCAATTAACCATCTCTGGAGAAATCTGAAAATGGCTGTACACTGATGTTTTGGACACCAGTTGTGTCCTAATGCTCTGTTAATAGCTTTCATTTGTAAGGGTTTCAAAACCTGAGCTAAATCATTGTCTTTGGGTGTACTCATAACTTATAACTATACTACTTTAATCAGCAGTTTACTTTGCCTGGTGCTTACTACCAATAACCAAAAAAAGAAATAAACTAATCAATAACAACCAATAATTGCAAGCCTTAAAAAATAATACCTGACCCTTGTTTTTGACATGTATACCACACATACCTATATTTAGTTACTATTAGTGTAATTGCAGTTTGCACATGTTGTGTATGTGAATATATTATATGTGAACTCCTAATATATTTTTGGAGAGTATAGCCTTAGATAGTTAGAGGGCCTCTGAATGGGGGAAGTGAGTGTTTTAAAGGCTTGTTATGCCAAGGAGATTAATGCCCTGCTATTGTCTCCGACTCTCATCAGAACACTTTTATCTGCAGAAAATGACAGAGCTTGCACTTTTCATTATGTACGTTAGCTAGCAAGCTGCGCTCCAAACCCCTCTCAGCCCCCCCGCTTTCCAATTCAAAAAAAAAAAAGGGATTGCTTATGGGGGTGAATGTGTGTGTGTGCATGTGTAAGATGGGGGTATTTGTGTGTCTGAGGCAAGGAAAGGAGGAAGAAGCATAGCTTGCATGCACATTTGGAATAAAGTTTGTGTGTGTTCCCGTGTGTGTGTGTATGTGTATCCAGGACTCATTTGTATGCCCTACTTGTCATTCTTGACTTCAGAATAAAATTTGACACAATAATTGATGTTTTATGTCTTGCAAACACGGATATGGAGAATATGGATTACTCTGGAGAGGACATTGATTGTTTAAAGTGTCTCTGAAAAATAGGATGACAACTGCAGAACCAGAGTGTGCACATGTGTCTTTGTTCTTTCCTGCAAAGTCCCTTAAGCCAAGTGGCTATTAGTGTGTTTGTGTGCACTTGTGTTAAAAGTACTGAACTATAACACTCCAGGCGTTGTTCATCCAATCAAAGCATGAAAGTGCTGCAATAAAGCTTATACACATCCAACTTTTAAACAGAGTGGGAGCTTTTGCTTACAATTAAGGTTAGACTATTAGTATTCTCTCCCATCCAAGAACATTATTCACTTAAAAGAACAGATGAGAAATAATGCACGTGTGTAGACCCTCTTTTTGGTTTGTAGCTAAAATCCGGGACTACTACCAGCAACTACCAGCTGCCTTATTTTATTTTATTCTATATAATTTAATTTTATATATTTGGGGGTTGTAATTTATTGGTAAATATTACAAAAAATAATCCAAGCTGATGATTGAATTTAGCAAAACAAACCATGGGGCAAAACAGAAAATGATGAGTCATTTTCATAAGGATTTACTCTTAAACAGAAGTAGAATGTGAAATTTCAGCTCCTTCTGTCAAAGCCCTTTTGTAAATTATGCTTTTAACAGGTGCTATGCTGATGCAGCACAGGAAAAGCTGGCCACAGACGCAAACTGAGAAACAGCCCATCAATGAAGCAATCAAGAAAAAATGGACTTTTTGATTTTTCCCATCTTTGTTATCTTAACGTCACTGTCTGCAAAGTTTTTGCAAAGCTATGTCAGAGAAATCTATTTTCCTGCATATACTGCTAATTAAAAAACAGACTATTTCTCCCTAAATCCTCAGCTACGAGGGGAGCCCCGCTCAGCGCAGCCACAAATAAATGGGGGTCATTTGCCCCAAAATGGTGCTGGTGACTTTTCTACCTTTAACCTGTAACAATAACGCTGTTTGATTGCAACTGATCTGCAGTTTCTTGTTAAACGTTAATGTTTATATCATAAATGTAATCACTTACAAACATGCTGTGACTGTTAATCTAGTTGCACCATTACTAAATTACAATAATTTAAAGAATTTACATCTTCAATATAAAAATTGAAAGAAAATAAAAATAAGTAAAGATAGATACATGATATGTGTTTTTTGCTTTCTATGCTAAAAGTTTTACAAATTTAGAAAATGAAATTTAAAAAAAATACATGGAAATGAGTTTTTACAGCTTTTCATGAATATTTAGACCAGTGGTTCCTAAATTGTCTTCCAGGAAGCAAATACCTGTGTCTCCAGGGACTGTGATATCCACATATTATTCCACTATATATTCCCCTGCAGTCAGTATCTGTATTTGTATCTACTAATTTGCAAATATGCACTTCTATACTAGAAAACTGAAAAAAAAAAAGTTTTTTGCTAAGGTGAAATTCAGGAAGTTTGTACAGATGGTGCAAAACATGACCCATCAAAGGCTTGTATTAACAGAGAGGAGGATAACAGTATGTCAGGGAGAAAACAGACAATATTCTTAAGTCAGCAAACAAAATCTGTGCCACCCACTACTTAGAAAAAAGAAGTAAAATACCAGGTAAAACAGACCTCAGCTCAAGTGCATCACTTGTTGGGAGAAGCTACTGTGGGCCAGGCTATTTATGAGGAACTAAGAACCAAACTCTTCTCCAAAGAAAATTTGACCTGGGTTAAATTTATGTTGTTTTGGCACTTGTTGAAAAAGAAGATAATCTACCTTCAGATAATCAAAAGCCCCTTTTTTCCTGCTAATGCAACCAAAACAAGAACTGACACTGGTACGTAAGCTAGCATAAATGCTATTCAAGCAGATATGAATACAGGCACTCCTTGAAAGTTTGGCTAGGCCATTGGTGTGCCTTGGGGGAAAAGTACTGTTTGTATATATCACCAAAAGACACATAATGAAACACTTTCCCCAAAATATGTGTGCAAGCAGATAAAACAAGAAAATAATCTTTTTTTTATTATGAAATGAAATGAAATGCCATTTATTTTACAACCCAGTAATTAATAACAAAGATGAGCCAACTCCTATTAAGAAGCAAATAAACGTCTGGGTTTTCAAGGTCAAAATAACAAATAAAACCCCACACTCTCTGGAAAATTAATAGTTGTAATTATCTATGTAACCAGAAGAAGAATGAGCCAAGAAACCCCTACAAAGCTTCCTAATCTAATAAAACTTCTCATACAAACACTTCTGATAACTAAGACAAGAGCACATTATCAAAAACTCTAATTCTAGGTTGGAAAAAAAAAGCAGTCTTCTGCAACTAGACAACAGGTTATGTATACACCTGGTTGAATTAGATGATTCACCAATAAACTGATAAGAGTGAGCAATTGTTAACTTAACCAGAAAATCCGTGACACAGTATGTCATCTGGCTCATAATCCAACTGTAATGTGTGAAGTATGGAAAAAAGTTATGTGTTCTTTTCATTCAATGGCTGTATTGAAGCAATGATAATTAAAATTCATTCAGAAGTCAATGAGGCTTTTGGCCAGTACTCAAGCAGGCAAGGTGATATTTGTGAAATATGACAAATGTTATCAGGTCATGCTCCAAAAAGGGGCCATAATGTGGCCCACAGTGTTTTTGAGGCAGCACAATGCGGAGTTAATAACCAACGGATGTAGTTACTATGGCTACACTGACAAATGCTGATATTCTCCGTGTCTTTCCTAGCCTTTAAAACTCAGTATTAAAATTATTTTGAGGACATTGTAGTACAGGAACAGGAAACGGCAATGAACCCATCAAGAAAATAAAAATGTCCCTACCTTTTCGAAAACAGTAGTTACTGTGTCAGACCAGGCAATTCCTACTTTATGTTTTCCAAATGTCATTGAAACATTGTGGCATTTTTGAAAGATTCTGACATTCCCCAAAAACTGCAAAATAAAGTATTTTTATAGACCATTACATTTTTTTTCTTTGATCAAAGCAGCTATTTTCATACTCTGGGATATGATGTGAATTTATATAAACGATCACTTCTGAAAGGTAAAATAAATGATAAGCCAAACTCCTTGTTGCACACTTGAAAGACTTTTTTCTTTGTACATGGATGCTGCAGAGTGTTTTGTCACTGATAATAAGGCAATAAAAAAATCTGTGTGTGCATCACTGTTAGTTGGAAGTGAGATCAAGAAGCCACATGGGGACATGAACAAAGGAAGTGCTCAGTAGTAGTCAGTCCCAACATTCATTTGATCAAAGGTTTGAGATTTAATAACAGGAAACGTACATGCTATCATGACAGTGAAGCTGCCAATCAATCTCTTTGACAGTGATCATCACTCTTCAGTTTAGGATGGTCCACTTTCCTCAGATGTGCTTTTTTTTTTTTTACTACAAGAACACAGGATCTTTGCCGTGGAGCAGTATACCTGCATTGGAATGCATTGCATTCCCATAGAGGCTGGCATTTCAGTTAATCCTGCGCCAACGCCTGGGCACTAATAGATACATTTAAGTAATTATTTAGAGATGGAGAGAAATGGAGACACTGCAGAAGAAGAGGGAGAAAGGCGGTGGGCAGGCGAGAAAGATCAGGCAGGCGTGCATCCGTCGGTTATTAGGTGTTGTTCACAAATCCTAAAGGAATGCAACAGACAGCTATCATGGAAGCAAAAAGGGAAATGGGCAAGACAGAGTGACATTATGCGGAAACTTATTGACCATCTACTGTGTGAAAAATGCAATGTGTCACTGAGAGCACAGGGAGAGTGCAACTGTGCATATCACCCACATTAGGAGTGTCAACAGTGACACACAAACAGCACCAACAACGCCATTAGGACCATTTTGAATATCAGCAACCATAACAGGTACGGAGCCCCAGACTTGATTAGATTTTGCACTGACAGTGCATATGTCTTCCTCCAGCCTGCCAGTGACTTCGGAGAGTGAAGAAATTGAATTGGGGAGGGGAGAGAGGCGCAGTAAATTCTGTTGTTATCGACAGTGGGAGGGTCTGGATGGGAGACAAAAGATGACAGTTTCACAGTAAAACTGCTACAGTGTGATAAACATATTTAAGACCCCCATTAGTTAGATCACACTAAAATAAAATTAAATAATTCAATCTGCTTAAATATCCATTGTTGTTAATATTTAATTGATAGTTAATCTGAGTTACTTTGCAAAGTTTAAGTACCAGTGGCTACTAAGTAGTTAAATTTGGGTTTTAAACAATCTGACTAACATTACTTGAATGGCTGTCTGTTGAGAGACTGAAATAGGCAGCTTTCTATTTCCCATCACTTCATATAAATTGGCAGCACCTTTACAAAATATTTGGTCACAACTATTAAGTCAACAAATCATAAAAAGAAAGTACACCTTTAAATTCCAAAGTTTTCAGAGCCTGATAAAGGTTATCTGCTCTTAAAATTGGGAAAACACAACTGGAGAAAAACTCCAAAACACGATGTGCTATATTGCAATTGATTATCTTTTAAGAAGGCAAATAGAACCCAGGTGCTGATAATCAAATGCACTTGATTAATTGATTATCTGGATGTCTGCGCCTATATAAAAGCATGTATGTGTTAACATAATGCCAAGGAGGAAAGTCATCAGTAGTGATCTTAGAGAAACAATTTTTGCTTCCCATTAATCTGGGAGGGTTAAACCCAAGAGGTCCATCACACACCCTCCAGCCCTCAGTTAGCATCTTCAGTATTAAGGGACATGGATTTACAATTAGAAAACAGTACACCGCCTACCAGCTATCATGCACAGTGGTGATGATTTGGGTTTGTTTAGCAGGTACAAGACCTGGCAACTTGGCGTCACTGAGTCAAGCATGAGCTCATCTCTGTGTACCAAAGTCTTCTAGAGTCAAATGTGAGGCCATCTGTCCAACAGCTACAGCTCAGCTGAAACTGGGACAATGATACCTAGGTGCATTAGCAAATCTACCATAGAATGGCTGGAAAAAAAAGATAAAGGTGCTCCAATGGACCAGTCAAAGTTCAGAGCTCAACCAAGGCTGAACTGAAAAATTGTTATAAAGAAGAGCAGGCCAAGGTTCTTCCACAATGGTGTGAGAGAGGGATAAAGAACCCATTGCTTTAAATTATAATAATAATAATAGATTGGACTTATATAGTGCTTTTCAAGGAACCCAAAGCGCTTTAAAATGCCACTATTCATTCACTCTCACATTCACACACTGGTGGAGGCAAGCTACAGCTGCCCTGGGGCAGACTGACAGAAGCGAGGCTGCCATATCGTGCCATCGGCCCCTCTGGCCAACACCAGTAGGCGGGAGGGTAAAGTGTCTTGCCCAAGGACACAACGACCAGGACAGAGAGCCCAGGGATCGAACCGGCGACCTTCCGGTTAAAGATACGCTTCCCAACCCCCTGAGCCACGGTCGCCCAGTCATTGCTGCTGAATGAGGTTCTAGAGATTATTAAATCATTATTTAAGATAAGAACTTAACTCTTCTGAATTATAGATGAGCTTTTATTCAGTAAATACCAGAAAATTGATTTTGTTCATCCGGACGTAGCGTTTTCAGTGGGAGAAACATTTCATGACTTCCACTCCCACACCGAGCTCCAAGTGAAGACAATCTCAAGACTGACGAAGTTTTCTTTCACTTTAACCCGTCCTAGCCATATCATTTAATGTCTAATTAATGGCCTTCATTTAAGCAAACTGACATAAGCCATCTACCATCCCACCTCTCTCCTGATATGGATTATTGTGGGTTTTTGCTGTTCCTCACATTGGAAACTAAAGCTAAAGCTCCTGTACTGAAACATAAGAATCTTTTACAATTTACTTGTTTATCACAAATAGTTTCCTAGTATTTTGTTACAAAGAAAAATGATGCTGCTTTAACATTCAGTCATTGCATGTAGGTGGGATTCTGTTCCAGCAGCTAGTAGGTCTGCTGTATTCCCTTACAGACTGATGCTTGAATAAAACACCCCAGTGCTTACCTCCAAACACGCAGTTTACTATCCAGTCATGCTGCTAATCTGTGAATAAGTGCAGAGGGAAGATGAATACAGCAGTCAATGTATCACAGTAGGCAAATGAATCCTTCTTAGCTTATTGCACAACTGAACTGGGACATACAATGTCAGCCCGTCATTTAATTCCAATTTACCATGGCTTGTCGTGGGTTATATAATAATTAATCATCTGTCCCAATTAGTCCAAAATAAACTGCTGAGTAGAGATAATAAATAGATGCATGGTATTGTGCTCACTTTACGTTTCAGTGCGTCCTACTTAGCAGCAAACACAACGAGGAATTTTCAGATTTACTTTTATTTACACATTGAGCCGTCAGGATTGGATGCGGCCCACTGACACGGCACGACGCAGCGCTGTAATCCAGGCACAGAGAAAGTGCTGAGGTTGATCGGCCTGATGGACACCGTGGGGCCTTTAATGCAGTAATGACAGGCTAATCATGAGGACGGGGAGTGATTCAAGCGGGCTGCTTGGAGTTGTCTGGATGGAACAGATTTCTAAAGTGACCAGGTTGACTTGCTGCGCCGGACCACTGCTGGTGGTCCATATGGCAGCCTGTCATTTCCTCTGTGTGTCCGGCTGGCACACGCAGAGCCATGTATACGTTTACAACCCTCCAAAAGGGAGGGATGAGATTCCTTTCCCTTCCTGCGCCGGTCAGGCTCAGGTTTAGTCTGCAATGTGATATGCAAGAAAAGGAAAAATGACAATACGAGGAAGCTAATGTGTGGCAGCGTAAAAATGAAGAAGATGCCACACTGGCTTACACTGCCAGCTGCCAGCTTGTAGGCACTATTAATAATGCTGATGAAGAAAAAGCTTCTTTCTTTTTTTTTTAAATTTAAATGGCATTGCTGTTGTAATCATCTACAGCTTCAAATTTGAATCTTTACCCTCCTTTATGTTCTTGACTGCTCATTGGATTTTTTTTTTATTGTAATCATTAGTTTGAGTATTTCTTCGTCTTCCTCTTCTTCTTCTTCTTCTTCATGCATCTCACTGCTATTTTTATGAATTTATTCTTGGTCCCTGTTCGAGCTTCTTTCCTCTTTTGTTTTGATAAACAGTTCCACATTGTTGTTAACTTTTTCCCAGCATCTGGATTGCAGGAGAACTAAAAGACAGTCCAAAGAGTGTGATAATAAAGTACAGGTAAACTCAGTCTTTGTCAGGTTGCTGCTATTTCAGTGCTTCCCTGTTTCCAGGTTTACCTACTTTCTTGTTTCTCTGTCAGACTTCCTGAGCTCCCTGCCTGTACATATGTATATTGCCACATGTGGGTGTGCCTTTACCAACTTGACCACTAAGTGTGACATTAAAAATAAACTGCCAAATAAGTAATTTCTGACTGATTTTGTCAGTTTCCAAGCCAGTGATTGAGTTGAACATGAAAAAAAGATGCCTGTCATTTTGGATAGGAAGGCAATAACGGATTCAGTGTGTCCTCATGCTTCTTTCCCTCTGTGTCAATCACAAAAAACCACAGACAAGGTCACATCTCATGTCCCCTAAACCCTGCTTCTTTCAAATAAAATGCGATTCACAGCTTTAGCCCCTCGCTCCCACAGTATTTCAAAGCCGCCAAGGCAACTATATCTCTCCCTTGTCGCTGAATATGGCTACCTTCAGTTAAAATGATGAAGGGGAAATAGTAATTGGAGGCATACGTTTTTCCTTTGATGGTATTTCACTGATGCTTTATGTGACAAAATGTACCTAGGGGGATAAAATGCTATTCAAATGCAAACTAAGTTCTAAAACCTCTCATTTGAGCAGCATATGTGAAAATTATTCACAATAGTGAATATGGTGGGAGGATGGGAAAAGGCGAGAAAAGAGAAAAAAAGATTTCTGGTCTAATTAGAATTTCGGTTTAGTCCAATATTTTGTGAATATTAATTCCAAATATTAATTTATCTCATATTCCAGAGTGTGATTACAAAAAACAACAACAGTTCCACCACCTGTTCTCAGATTTTCATCTTCTCATTTTTCTGTTATTTCTGTACAGCCTGTTTTTTTGTTGGTTTTTTTTTTTACCAGGATGCACAGCTTCAGTTTCACAGCTGCATTATTTGTTCTTTGATTCTGAACTTTGCATCCTCGCTGTAGCTTCACCAAGGTGACAAGCTCTTTGATTATGTTAACTTTTGCTGTCATCTATTGTTTAATGTCTGATACAGATTCTTTTAGTGGAGCACAGAAAATAAATGGTATGTTCTTAACTCGTTGTACAAGCTTAACCTTTTAATGCTCTAAAACATAAAGAACACATTAGTGAAAAAAAATAGTTCCAAGCTAAAATACCGGTCTTATTGTGAAACTGTAACCCTTGTGTAACACAGTAAGGGGAATTGTTGAAAAGAATATATGAAGAAAGAACCAGACAATTTTAGTGAAATAAACCATAAGGTTGACAAGCACAGGTTAAAGACACTTTACAATGGTAGAAGGGTTACTAAACTTACAAAAATTAAAAGAAAAATAAAATACATAAACTACTAAAGCAATGACTTGGCCAAGTGTTACTTTTGGTTTTCAATGTTGGGTTTCAATGCTCGGGTGCACCTTAGTAACCTGACTCCTTAACTCTTATAGAAACAAATTACACAAATCCAATGTACATTCAAATGAAAATCTCACACTCTTTTCACATGTGGAGAATGTTCTACACAACAGCTCATTATTTAAAGTCCCAAATAAAAAATGTCCAAGGGGTAAAGTCCAAAAAATTCCCAGGGTGTGAAAGAAAATAGGGATGAGAGAATGTCAGTCAGTGGTCTCATGTATAACCAGCTGTGTGTGAAAGTGTGAGTGATACAGTCCTACCACACCGCAAGGTGCAGCAGATCATCAAGTGGAAAAGAAGCGAATCTACCCATATGGAAAAGAAATAGTAAAAACTTATATGATTTACTCATGAAAGTGGCCACTTTCTCATTACTTTCATATATTGTTCTAGTGAGTATCCAAAACATACAAGTTTCATTATATAATTTTTTCAAGGGATCTTATATCTGTTTTCACTCTTGTATGCTTTTCATACAAGTTTCACACAAGACAGATACAAACTTTATAAGAGTTATATATATCTTTTCCATATGGGTCAGTCTCTCTAAGTCCAGGTGGGAAGGCTCGCCATCTATTTCACCGGAGGAATCCACCTCAGGAACAATTCAGCATACAAAAAAAAAACAAAACCCTGACCTGTCAACAGACAGGGTCAGAAGAGCAATTCAAATATTAATTATGCTGTTCTAGCTATAATTCACAACTTAGGATTTTGTTGAAATCACATTCAACATAAATTTGCAATTAAAATACTCAAATTTGCAAAAATAAAACATCTCTCTTACACAAACTATGCATTAAACCAAGTAAAGTCAGTGCATATACGACAGTTATTACTGAAACAATTAAGATAAATTCAGTTTCTCAACAATAAAATGCAAAACAGACTTAACTGAGACATACAATATGTGCTCACCGATCTCAGTGCATCACGGCCGAAGACAATGGTATGGTGTCTCTCGGTCAGAAAATGCGGGGCTCTAAATAACATAACAGGACATGTTGTTTTTCTCTTTAATAACTGTAATACAACATGGAGGAAAATAAACATAAGTTGCGCTTCAAGTGTTACCTAACTTCTGGAAGCGGATTGAGATGAACTTTCAGGCAGTTGATAACAACTAGAGCTAATGAAGGCTAACAGTTTAGCTCCACGCTGTCGGTCCCAGAATCGCCCGCCTAGACACCAATTACAGGCACTCAATCCCACTTGCAGAGCGCCTGTCCATCTGCCTGAGGTTAGTAAAAGTATTTAATACGGTAGTCCTTTATTGATACCTGTGGTAATATATGCTAAACCATCCATTTATACACTGGTGCCCATGGATGTGCTATGCTAACAATGAATGCTCTCGGTGTTTACTGATAGCAAACTGTGGTACGGAGACGACTGTTTATAATATTTCTAGTGATACTCAGAAGGTCTCATCAAGTCCCGATTTAATTCGATTTATGCTGTGTGAATGTGTGTGTGAATGGGTGGATGACTGGATATGTAAAGCGCTTTGGGGTCCTTAGGGACTAGTAAAGCGCTATATAAATACAGGCCATTTACTATTTTATGCTGTTATCAGTGTTTGCAATGATAGCATGGCTGTGGTGTCATATCAATGTATGCGCTCGGTGTTTGCTGATATCAAACTACTCACTCCTTTTTATTTAGACCTGGTTTAATTCTGGGATAGTTGAATATTTGTATATAATCACCGCAGACTGTTTTAGATTATATCTAATATATATCATGTAATTATCCTTATAATTACAAAATGTTTTATGTAAGATTTATGTTTTGTAATTTGTAATTTTGTAATTTCAATAATGTATTTTGTAACTGCAGTACACATAATACTCATTTTAAACTATTTTGTCCGGGTTCCTTGCCACTGGGGACTCCTTCAGGACCATCGCGTTCAGTTTTCGAGTTGGTGTGTCCACGGTGAGCCACATCATCCCCCAGGTAGCGACGGCCATCTGGGACTGTCTAGTGGACGATTTCATGGTTGTGCCTTCAACTGAAGTCTGGCGGTCCATCACAGAGGGATTCCAGGAGCGCAGGAACTTCCCTCTGTGCTGTGGAGTTCTGGATGGGGAGCACGCCCAAAGGAACCCCATATATCATATAGGAGACACACACATTGATATACACTAAATATTTATTCCATTTCTTTTTTTGTGGTGCCCAAATTTATGCACCTGCTTGATTTTATTTAAACAATTATTGCACACTTTCTGTAAATCCAGTGAACTTTTGCATCCCACTGTATTAGTATATTTTGTCATTAGTATAATATGAAATAAATTCTACATGTGTCAAGTCGTGTGCTAACATTTGCTGTGTAGTAGAACCGAGACATTAGTCATTATAAAAATTTATTTGAAATAATATTAAAATTCTCACACAGAAATACATTAAACATAAATATATAAAATATAAGTATTTAAAGAGAGACAGGAATAAAAAGGACCCAGCTGCTCTCCAGAGCAGGAACAAGGCTGAGGAGGAAATGCTACATTGGAGACTGGTGTGGCCTCTTCAGGACTCCAGGATGGCCATCTCCACCGCCGATGGACCATCCTGGGACCCGTCCCTCATCTGCCTCGGAGCTGTCCTCCTCTGTGGGCCTGTAAAACAGCACAAAACACAAAGAAATGAGAAGGCTGCTACTAGATTTTAATTTCAACATCGAAAAAAAAAACCCAAACAGGATATAATCAGATTGGTTGTAGACATTTAGTAAAGGTGATTTACAAGGGAATCCCACCAAGTAAAAAGCTATCAGTGCTTGCTGTACATCTGATGCTACAATTACATACCTGTGGTGCAGCAGCAGGAGCTCAGGGACTGGGGAGCCAGGAGAAGCAACAGGGGATGCTCTGCTGCAGAATCAGTTGGTTCTATCAATACAGTATTAAATGTTAACAGGTTGAATATAATAATCATAAAGTAGACAGTGGTCCCTCATTTATTGCAGCAGGGGTTCTCAGAATAACTAGCCCTTCGCCACACACTTTATACACTTTTTTCCCCACACACATGAACATTGGTCACAGTTCTCACAATTGATTCTCACAGTGCAAACCTTTGTAGATTGCAAAACGTAAAAGTATTATTATGCCGCGTTTTGTCTTCATCTGCCTGCCACTTTCGTGCGCCTTTTTCCCTCGTGGTGCAGGTGTCTATTTCCAAATGAGGGTCGTAGTTATGGGTGTTTTTGTGCTGTTTTTTCTATTGGACGTGATGGTTATCAAAACCAAACGTGATAAATTTGGCACGCGCAGGCGACACGACACGGAGCAGATTTCTCAATCAGGCTGCAGAATGCAATCAGCGAAAAAGCGAAGCAGTGACGGATGAGCGGGACCACTGTGTGCTGTTTATTAATAAACAATAAAATATATTCCTAAATGACAACATGCATAAAAGCAGAACGGTATTTGTACATCAGTGGGAAAATAGCAGTGGCTTGCTAGCTTTTGTGCGGCTTCCCCGGGTCAGTGAAAACTTTAGAGAAAAGAGAAATGAATGAACTTACCAGGTTGCCCGATCTCTTCACATATCTTCCTCCAAGCTCGGTCCTTTTTATTCCTGTCTCGGTACAGAAAGCAGCTGGTGTTGTACAGCTCCGGGTTGTTTGCTACGGCATTGATTAGCCTTCCTTCTATTGAAGAATAAAGGGCTTTGGCTGGATCTGCCCCTTTGACCTAGGTCACAGCCACGTCACCAGGCTCCTGATTGGTTGTTGTGGCGCGATTTGACGCTGGAGTTCAGATCTTTCCAACTCGAGCGGTAGACGCGAAACGCTCGTATGCACAAAATGCAACAGAAAAACTCACGCGCATGGTTTTATTCGCGAGTCAAACGTGCCAGACGCGCTACACTGACGCGCGTTTCACGTGTTTTGGCGACGCAAATCTGCTTCCGAATTTTCACGGGCTTTTCCATTGACTTTACATGTAAACCTGACGCTCTATTCGTGTCCATTGTGTTCGGTGTGAACACACCGTTAGAGTCGGATCTTTGACGTGAACGACGCGAGCCGGCACCTTATCGCCAGCCGGTGGGTTTTTTTTTTTTCTTTCTCTCACCCTCTCTCTCTCTCACACTTTTTTTCTGCTCCCCACTCTTCCCAGCGCTGGGAAGAGAGGGGGGAGGGGCGGTAGTTACACTCGCAGTAGCACAGGAACAGAGAGGGAGGGAAAGAGAGAGAAAGAGAGCCAGGGACGACAACATCACATTAGAAAGGTATAGTAATCATCCACAACTATTTTCAGTTGCAGATAATAAAGGATACAGAAAGTTTATTCATGCAGGCCTATATGACAGAGAATATGCATGTTCTTTTTGTTTTCATATTTTCATTTATATTTAATTGTGTTGTGGTTTGCAGTGTTTTGTGTTGTTTCACTTTAAATTAGTTTAAAAGGAAAAGCTGAAAATTTAAATAGATAAAAGTTGAAATGTGAATAGTTGGTTTTTGTATTATATGATTTATTTATTACATTTTATGTGGAGTGAATAAATAAAAATATATTTACGGTGGCCCCTAGAGACAAAGCACGTACAAACTTCAAAACATGTCCGAACTCTGAAGCACGTACAAACTCCACAACACATGAAAAACTCCAAAACACGTACAAACGCTAAAGCACGTACAAACTCCAAAACACGTGCAAAAGACAACAGAAGTGCTCCAGGATGCTAGGCGCAGTGTAGTGGCTACACAAGCCAGCAAGTACCAACGACCGGATTTGGTGTGTGGTAGTAACAGGTAAATGAACATTTTTTTGAATTGTTTGAATATATATGAGTGCTTGTGTATAAATATACAAACAAAACACATATGCTTTCAATGTGTAATTTAAGTGATCTAGGTAGCTGTTTTGGAAGTTCAGTTAATGCTAGAAATGTGTTTTGGAGTTTGTACGTGCTTTGTCTCTAGGGACCACCGTATATATTTATATATAAACATATATAAATAAAACCACTTTTTTTTACATTAGTAATTCTTTTGTGCATAATTTTATATTGTTGTTAATAATAAATTAACTAAAGCAACAAAACAACCTAAAGAGCCGGTTCGGAGCCGAAAGAGCTGTCTCTTTTTATTGACCCGAGCCGAAAGAGCCGGTTCTCTAAAAAGAGCCAGAAATCCCATCACTACTCCACACATAGCAGCTAACACAGCGAACGTGGGTGGGAAATACAGCGGCAGCCTGCTCTCCCATTGGTCTAAGCATACTGGGACCTGTGCATTTCGATTGATTGGGCAGGCTGTCCATCTCTCCTCATATCAGTCCTTAAAGTGGTACCCTCATTGTATGTGGGTTACACTTGTGCAGCAGAAAGTGGATCTGTCACAAATGGACACAGGACCTCAGGGTTGGTCCTACACTGTGTTGTAAGCAAGGTTGTTCTAGAACATTCCAGCACATCCCATTCAGTCAGACATCTTCCTGTTAATAGGGAGTTTTTCCTTCCCACTGTCTCCAAGTAAGGTTTTCTCTCCATTATTGTAAAGTCTTTACCTTAAAAGAGACTTGAGGCAACTGTTGTGATTGGGGCTTATATAAATAAAACTGAATTGAATCAAAATATTCTGCTAAGAGAGAGAATGATTTTATTGTTGTGGTTGACTGAATAAAATATTTCACTTTCCAGTAAAGGACAATATTTCTTGCTCTGCTAATAGATCAGTGTATACTGCAGAGTTTGAAAGGATGGAAAAGGACACTGTTAAAATGTACCCTGATGATAGGACAATCACTTTTTGCAATTTTCAGTATCCCTTTAACATGGCAATCCTTATTCTTTACAACATGCTTTCAGGGTGGCAAGAGATATTTTAACACCATGAGGATAGTTGACGGCATTATGCAGAGTTCTGCCCGCCTGTGTTATGCCGAGTTCACCGTGCTTGCCAAAGAGCCTTGTTATACAATCAACAATACGGTTTTCTTTGTAATGTTCAACAGTGGTAATGTTTTGGCTGTCTGTAGATTCCTAACATCTTTTTAAAGAATATTGTATTACGATAGAAACAGGAAATTACAAAATAACCCCCCCACCAAAAAAAAGGTGAAAAAAATAAATAATATACCAACGCCCTTCCTGTAAAGCGAGAACTTTTGTTTTGAGCCTCAGGGCCATTGTACTCCATTGTAATCCCCATCGTCTAATATGCGGCCACCTTAATTGTCCTCACTTTTGATCGACCCACAGCTTATTTATTCCATTTTGTGAAGGAAACCAGTAGCATGCAGAGCAGTAATGACAATAATTGAAAATAGGGAAACTGATTGAATAGACAAGTTTTACACGAGCATATATTTCATGGCTTCCCGGATGAGTAGCTTGAGAAGAGCCATTGAACCCTGAAATGGGATTTCTCCACAGAACATTTGAGATACTCGTTCGACAATGTTCACATGCTGGAGTTACATCCATTGCTAAATGGAGAAATGCATTCAAATCAAATGCAAATCGCACTGAGGCAACCACTTCAGGAGTGTGTGTAACTGCACCGTGAATGCATATTTCTGGTGCTGTTGTGTAGCGGGGAAATTCATCACGTTCTTTCCCTTTTTTTGTACAATATAAACTGTATATTGGTGTCTGTGTAACATACTCCGTGAAATATTTGCTTTGCAATCTATAAAGTAGCAAATGCAGCACTTTTTATTTTTCGCCTTGGTGAAGTACTCCGATGTGGGGTTTGCCTTGGCTCGCTGCTGAACAGTTGTATCAACCGGCTCAATCAAAGAGAGCTTGTGCGAAACAAGTGTATCTAATCCCCAAAGCAAATTGGTTCCACTTGAAGATGTATAGGCCCGGCAAGTCATTAATTGTTATCCCAAAGTAAGGCACAACTCACTCCCACCACCACTGGATAGCTCCACCGGGAGAGAGCTGGCCAAATTAAGATTCAGGATCTGAGCAAGTGCCCTTCGCAAGTGGAAAAAGGAATCTATCCAGTCTTTTCCTAGGTGACGCTGGATTTGGTGTGACCATGGGGACCTCCATATAAGGAAAAGCATTCAGGGCAACACTTGTGAGATTGAGCGAGGAAGAGGCTGAGGGAGAGGAGAGGAACAAGGGAGGGACAAATCCTAGAAGGGCAAAGGGGCATTTTTGAAGCAGAAGAGGGTCCGCGGGAAGGAGTGAGAAGTTCCAGGAAAAAAATAACCTTTGTTTAGTTTTGTAGCCGAGAGAATTTACACATTTACACGAATTTCCCCGGACGGATTGAAAGGACCATTTTTTGCAGAGGAAAGAAGTGGTGGGGTGGGGGGTAATGCATGCAAGCATTTATTCCTCAGTAGAGCAAAGGATGCTTCTTAAGCCTGTCTTTGTTTTTGAAAGGTTCCTGTCAAAGGGATTTTTTTTTTTTTTTTAAAAAGCTCCTATTATACCTGTACCTAAATAACATATCCAGAAGGTCTTTGTCCCTGAGCTTTCTCTTTTTTTTTTAAAGAAAAAGGTATGCCTCCCAGTTTGGAATATAAGATGCAAAGAACATAAAGGTTGTGCTGCAGCTCTTTTGTAATTTATAATACGGGCCTGAATCCAATCTGTCGCATTTATCTGCGCACTATTTTTATCACCTTTTGATCAGAGCAGCTCGGGCTTTTAAAGACGAGCAGGCGCATAAAGATTTTCGGCGAGAGAATGACACGTCTGTATCGGCAGTTGCGGATGAAAGCGATTTTTGAATATTCAGGCAAACATCTAAATGAAAGAAAGAGTGTTCAAGCAGGTTCGTTAGTGATGAAACCTGTTTGATGTTTTTGACAAGAATAGGCACGGTGCCCTGCCCAGGGCTGCCCTAACACAGCAGGCGGTAACGGGGGGGAGGGGACTACAGATGGGAGGCAAAAAGAAATAAGATGGCAGCGAGGCTTGTTTTTGTGTGCATGGCTTTGGAGTTATTCATAGAGGTTTAATGTAGTGTGATCTGACAGCAGACTCCATTACGGTGGAGTTCAGCAAAAGTAAGTAAGCCACCCTTAGTGTCATCCAGGAATGCAATTACAAAAAAAAACCAACCTACCAAGACCTGAAATATGAGCTCATGGCAAACTTCCTGAACACTCAGGTGTCAATAATTTCTCATGAAAACCATAAAAATGTCAAAAAAAAAAAAAAAAGTATGACAGACCTCAGTGTCACTTTCACAGCACAAGTCTAAGCTGGATTACTTAAATGTTGACTTGTGTCATTTGAAAAAAAAAAAGAAAGAAAAAGGAAAGAAAAGAAAAAAGCAGTTGCGTAACACAAACAAATCAGCTGTGTGCGAGGTTGTGCGGTGCATCGTGTGGCGGCACCCCTGCACGCACCTGTGGCTTATTTGTGTCTGGGATGCAGCTCAAAAATTTGCCAGTTAATCAGACAGAAGTAATTAGGAATTGTTTGCACAGGCGGAGGACAATTGTTTGCCAGATGGAGAGCTCATACCTCCCAAAGTGTTACCTGCTCGGCATCACCGGCGCACGTTTAGAAATTCCATCACAAATTAAATCTCAGTTTAGCTCGTGATATCTCATTCCTTCGACTCATCTTATCTCCTGTTCCTACTTAAGAAGTTGCCTCAGAGCGGAGATAAGGGAGCAGGGAGAGAGGAACGCTGCGATCCTGCTCTTGACAGATTAATTCATTGGGGTGGGGGGGTTGTGTTCCTGCTAACGTGGCAGCTATAGGCATGTGATAATGTATGTGATAGCGTGGAAGGGAAAGATGGAAATGTGCCACAGCCCACATGTGTGCTTGTTGGATGAGTTGTGTTGAGCAAAAACAAAAACACACTAAAAGCCAAAAGACCAAGTTGACTGTTGTCATGATCGTGAGAAAAAAATGCAAATACCTGTAAAAGAGAGAAAATACAGTGTTCAGGAAAAATATTGCAATATATGTAGGCCACAGAGTTTGGTATATTAAAATCTGATGACCTCTGATTGCAGCTCAGCTGAATGTTTCTCATTTTAAACTGCTTGGGCCTAACAAAACAGCTCCCTTGCGGTTTATAATGGAGACGGAATTTATTAGTAAAATAATTTTCATTAGCACCGTATCTCAAACTGCTACTAAAACAGACAATAAAACACCAAAGACTAATACAGCCCGAAACTGCTGAACATAAGTAGTGTTTTCAGAAATGCAAATCAGTTTACTTGTTATGTTAAGTCGTACTCAGTGAAACCATCTGCCTAATGTTATAGAATTTACCCTCATTCTGTGAAATACATGACCCCTTAGGACTTGGACCGCTGCAGGGATTCTGTAGTGGACTGTGACATTGGATCCATTGGATCCTGTGGGTTGCAGGATAGGACCCTCATGGATCGTGCTTGTTCCACCCCATTACAACAAGCAGATGCTCGATTGCTATCGGAGCCAGGCTAACGACTACAACTCTTTCCTCTTTTCCTAAGAAACATTCCTAAACAGTCTTTTGGGTATATCACCTAGATGAGGCCGCAGTGATTGTTCAGTGTTTGTGGTGTCTTTTGGAATATTTTTAATGGAATTACAGAAGTCTTAAGCCACCTCTTGTCACTTTGCTTTCAAGGAGTCAGACTGTCAGTAGTAGCAGTAGCTGTCCAGGCTTTCTGAAGGTCTTATAAAGTTTTTCGTTGGACATTGTCAGCTTTTTTTGTGGAGTCACTTAACACTCCCCTTCGGCTTATTCAATGCACAACAGAAAACTCAACTAAGAACCAATTTGTAAATTGAAATTCTTGTATTTAAAAGTTGCTTGTGACAAAGATAACACAGTTTTTAAAAAATTGCATTTTTGGACCAAAAAGGTGATTACCAAAGAGCTGTTAGTTGTAAACTTCAGCCAATGGTGATCACCAAGACAGCTCAGGCTGTATTGATAAATGAAGGTGGCCATGTCAAATGTTGACTTTCAAACTTGTCAGAATTGCACAGACTTGCACAGTTTTTGCCTTATATGCTGTATTTTAATGTATGCTGAATTGCTATCATTTTACTAATGTTACTAGTTAATTAATTATGACCCCAATGATGTCATCAGTTGGGTTTAGAGATGCAAATGTCTCGAGTGATGTTTCCATTTCTCTGTAAATATAAAGAGAAACAGTAGGATTGTGTAACAAACTTATGGTTTTTATCATTCAGGATGTTACAAACATATAAAGCTGCGTTATATAAATTGTCCCCACTGTAGACGGGGGGCTGTAAAGTGGCTTCAAAAATTACAGCAACCCTGGGCAACCTGAAGCATCTTAAATAGCATATCCTATATGACATAGTGAATTGGATCTGTAAGGCATTAGCTAAGGTATCACCTTATATTATATTGAGATAAGCTGCTCTGACAGGACTGTAGCTGAACTTGACTTTGTGGCATGCCTGAACTAACGCTGTGCTTGATTTTTGTAGGGTACGCCAATGTCAATTTTATTTATAAAGCCAAAACCCACAAAGTCGCCTCAAAGGACTTTACAGTCTGTCTAAGGCTCCCTTTATCATTACTTTGATTCATGACTTTATTTAATGTAAAATATAATGCATCGTGACAGTTTTATTCTTGATTTATTACCTATATTGGAGAGTTAACTTCTGTGAAAAGAGCACCTTCATATCACAAAGTATATAAAAAAAACCACTAACTCACTGCCTGTGTGTTGAAGCCTCTTTCCATTTCGCTCTCTCTCTGCCCTCCATCCAGATATTATTGAGCTTTTTGTAATTCCTGTTTCTATGGCAACGTGAGCCAAGTCATCCTGTGGACAGTGGGGGGATGGACTAAGAGAATCAGCAGGTAAGTGTCTGAGTGTACCATCAGTTATAAGAGTTCCTTTTTTGCCTTAAAAAGTTCTCCACTTGTCTTTCCTTCCTTACCTTTTTATTATATTTTTAACCCTGAAAAATTACAACTCATGTTCATGTTTTGTAAGTCGCTGATTATGGATCTAGACACTAAATGCTGTAGGCTAACAGAAATTCAACGTAACTTTGCTTTTTTGTAAGCATTTGATGACGCTTTCTCAATTACCAACTGGTTCCCTTATGTGCTTGTGGCAGTCCAAATATGACCCAAAAACCATCTGAAAGGCACTGATTTGGTTCTAAAAAGTGGGTCATACAGAAGAAAGAAACAACCCCCAATTTCAGATGAAATCCATGAGGCATTTCTGGCTTGGCTTAAAAGGTTAGCCATAGTTTTCCTGGATATAAAGAAAGTGAAAGTGTATTGCAAACAATGAAATATTAACAAAGGGGTTTTACAATCTTGCATTCAAGTCTAAGAAAGATACAAATATGAGTGTGAATATGAGGGCAGCTCAAGCTTGTTTTGCATAGTTTTACCTTCTCTCTGTCCTCAAATGATATGACACACTTACACATGTCTCCACAAGCTCAATTGTCCCCAGGCCATCAGCATCTCACACTGCTAGCTCCTTATTTCTAAAGGGAATAATTCATAATGAAGTTTCATTCTCCTGTGTAGAAGGGAAATATATAAGCGCATGATGTTGCATGTAACATCATGCGCTTATATATTTCCCTTCTACACATGACCCAAGATGCAGACAAAATAAGTGAATTGCAATTAAATATCATTTTAATGCTGTAAGTCTGAAATTTAATACAGATAACTTTCTTACAGTTTTGTGTAGTTATGTTACACTTTTAAAATAGTACTATGTTCAGGTTTAAGTAAAAACTGTGTATTAAATCCTTAAAAACTGAATTGTCAGTGAATCTTTTGTCCCCCTTTGACAGTTGTGACTGCATTTGCCTGAGCCTGGAGAGCCTCAAGAGCACTTCAGCAACACTAATGCAGGGTAATAACAGATCAGGGCTTAATGGCTACAGAGTGTCTTTAAATGGGAAAAAAAGACTGACTTTAATATTTTGTTGCATTTGGTGTGGTTGTGCAAAGAAAGTTCAAGTCAAGCCAGTTTATAGTTTGTCAAGATCAGTACAGTAAAAAAGTGAGTTGAAACAGGGACAGTAATAGATAGATAATAGAACCAAAAGGTAGGCAATAAAATATAAACAAATATAGCTAAAAGCAATAGTCTTTGAATGATATAAAGTTGGATAAAACATACAAGAAAATCTTAAACATCAGTGGAAACATCTTCCAGGGGAAAAAATGTACAACGCTGAAAAATATATGTTAGGTTGGTCAATCAGGAACACTATGGTCAAATGGAGTTTGACATTTGATGGAATGGATTTGTTCCAGGACCTCCCGGACCTTCCATGTTCATACATGGAAAGCTAGAGCAAAACCCAAGCACAGTAGTGACAACATACAGGGAGTGCAGAATTATTAGGCAAATGAGTATTTTGTCCACATCATCCTCTTCATGCATGTTGTCTTACTCCAAGCTGTATAGGCTCGAAAGCCTACTACCAATTAAGCATATTAGGTGATGTGCAACTCTGTAATGAGAAGGGGTGTGGTCTAATGACATCAACACCCTATATCAGGTGTGCATAATTATTAGGCAACGTCCTTTCCTTTGGCAAAATGGGTCAAAAGAAGGACTTGACAGGCTCAAAAAAGTCAAAAATAGTGAGATATCTTGCAGAGGGATGCAGCAGTCTCAAAATTGCAAAGCTTCTGAAGCGTGATCATCAAACAATCAAGTGTTTCATTCAAAATAGTCAACAGGGTCGCAAGAAGCGTGTGGAAAAACCAAGGCGCAAAATAACTGCCCATGAACTGAGAAAAGTCAAGCGTGCAGCTGCCAAGATGCCACTTGCCACCAGTTTGGCCATATTTCAGAGCTGCAACATCACTGGAGTGCCCAAAAGCACAAGGTGTGCAATACTCAGAGACATGGCCAAGGTAAGAAAGGCTGAAAGACGACCACCACTGAACAAGACACACAAGCTGAAACATCAAGACTGGGCCAAGAAATATCTCAAGACTGGTTTTTCTAAGGTTTTATGGACTGATGAAATGAGAGTGAGTCTTGATGAGCCAGATGGATGGGCCCGTGGCTGGATTGGTAAAGGGCAGAGAGCTCCAGTCCGACTCAGACGCCAGCAAGGTGGAGGTGGAGTACTGGTTTGGGCTGGTATCGTCAAAGATGAGCTTGTGGGGCCTTTTCGGGTTGAGGATGGAGTCAAGCTCAACTCCCAGTCCTACTGCCAGTTTCTGGAAGACACCTTCTTCAAGCAGTGGTACAGGAAGAAGTCTGCATCCTTCAAGAAAAACATGATTTTCATGCAGGACAATGCTCCATCACACGCGTCCAAGTACTCCACAGCGTGGCTGGCAAGAAAGGGTATAAAAGAAGAAAAACTAATGACATGGCCACCTTGTTCACCTGATCTGAACCCCATTGAGAACCTGTGGTCCATCATCAAATGTGAGATTTACAAGGAGGGAAAACAGTACACCTCTCTGAACAGTGTCTGGGAGGCTGTGGTTGCTGCTGCACGCAATGTTGATGGTGAACAGATCAAAACACTGACAGAATCCATGGATGGCAGGCTTTTTGAGTGTCCTTGCAAAGAAAGGTGGCTATATTGGTCGCTGATTTGTTTTTGTTTGTTTTTGAATGTCAGAAATGTATATTTGTGAATGTGGAGATGTTATATTGGTGTCACTGGTACAAAAAAATAATTGAAATGGGTATATATTTGTTTTTTGTTAAGTTGCCTAATAATTATGCACAGTAATAGTCACCTGCACACACAGATATCCCCCTAAAATAGCTAAAACTAAAAACAAACTAAAAACTACTTCCAAAAACATTCAGCTTTGATATTAATGAGTTTTTTGGGTTCATTGAGAACATGGTTGTTGTTCAATAATAAAATTATTCCTCAGAAATACAACTTGCCTAATAATTCTGCACTCCCTGTACTGATCAAAGGAGGTGCTGGAGCAGGGAGGTGGGTTGCGAAGCAGCTTGCAGATGCACAGCAATTTTAGTTAATCTGATTTATACCCCCACTAAAGCAGATCTAATTGGCTATAGGAGTTGGTCAATTAGATCTGTAGAAAGGTATGCGCTAATGTGGGCTGGTGCTGAGATGGGTTGATCTGGGGAGACTGATCCTTTGCATTTTTTCTAGAACTGAATTGAATATACCAGGGTTGACAAGCCTGCCAGATGTCAGACAGAACCTTTGCTTATACAAGCTGTTACAAGGGCTTCCACATGGGGAGCGATTCACTCGTTATGCATCACAGATCTTCCCGGCTTAAGTTGCCTAGGTTGCTCTATGACAGATGACTGGGTAATAAATACAATCAGTGGTTTCCTCTTCTGCCTTCTAAGGTAGCTCCTCAAATTGCTGAACCTGTAACATTTCCACCCGTATAATTGAATTAATGCTCACAACAAACTCACTTGGGTGTCCACTTTTCACCACATCCGGTCACAGAACTCTCTCAGTCTACAGTCATCTCAAACCTGTTATGCATGAAAGTAATATTGGCAAGAATGTATCCCAACAACCTATCTTCTTTCCTCTGGCAGTCATCTGGAGATTACCACTCTTGCTCCTAAAAACCTTACCAGTTTTATTCCCAACTACTGAAAACCGTTCCTGTTATAATAACAGTAAATTCATCATTGGTCTCTTGTCCTGCATTTGACTCCCATGCTATTTTAAATGCTTTAAATGCTATTGACTCTCTGTGCTCACTACATGAACTGGGAAATGCTTTTTATATGGACACAAATTAAGTATACCCAACTGTGTTGGGTGGGGGTGTCAACAAAAGCCATCAACTATAGTGCTCAAATACTATGGTTCATCATGGCAACAGGTCAGTAAAGAGCAGGGCTTCAGTTTGACTTGTGCTTCTAAATGTTTTGATCAACAGAATTTAAAGACCACAATTAAACATTTAAAAACAACGTGTGCCCTCTAAAGCATTTTCTAAATTCATTATCTTACAAAGAATTGTGTTTGTTGTGCAGTTTATTGTACCTACAGACCCTCCAGTAAGTCAGCTCTCCAATTCTGTTGAGTGAAACTCTATATGCATGTTACACTGTTGCTTATTAGCAACTATCTTTGTCTGAATGATGCACCAGTACAGTTTATGGATGCAGAAAACTGATTTTCCAGAGCACATTCAAAGTTGTGAGTATTTTTTTTTTTTTGCTCGAAGAATTTCTCCATTTGACACGCCACTGCTTCGCAAATGGGGAACGCTGTTGTGCGAGTGGTCCCTGCAATGTGCTCTGCTATTTATTTGCCCTAATGTAGAGCAAGTGGTCATTTGGGATTGCACATTTCCATAGCGTAGTGCTGCCCGTGACTCTCACCGCTGCGTCACTAAGGTCATATTACACTGAAGGCAGATCTTTAGATAACGTCCAAATTGGAAGCAGTCGCAGCCTCGCGAGCCAGTGGGAAAGACGACATTGCTTTAATAGTGACACTAATGAACACAAACGATGCATACGACTAAGACCTTTCCTATGTGTCTCCTTGGTGCCCGTACTGTGGACACCAAAGGGCAAACCTAACAGAGGACAAGAAAGAGAAAAAGAAATAAGTGTTCCTCATTTATTATAATATAAGTGCTGGCCTTCAAACCCCCCTTTTGCCCTCTTTACTCTCTACATATCTGTATTAATGAGAAATGTAGAGAGTGCAATTATCAATTAATATTGTATGTGAGGAGTTTGGATAGAGGCTTGTAAAACGCAATGTTTGATTCCTCTTGCAAATGACTTTCATATAATTCTGCACTTTATGCAATTCCTCTATTTTGGTTGCTTAACAACAACACCCCCCCCCCCCCCCCCCAAAAAAAAAAAAAAAAAAGAAAGAAAATGTGGGCAGGGGGGCATCATTAATGCTGTTGGAATTTTTTATGATGTGGTGGCAATGTTTTTGTCTCAGATGAAACACAGCAGGGTTAAGTCAGGCTTAAAAGCCTAAAAAGTTAATCCAGCTTCTTGCCGATTGTAGCAGCCTCTAATTCCCTAAGTAGTTTAAAATCTACCAGCTGGCCATGACCAACGCTTCACACCCCAAAATGCCTAGTCACCATAAAAAGAGCCTCCTCTTATTTAACCACAGAGATTAATCACTTTGTTTCCTCACAAGCGTGTCTTTTGCACAACTGTAAAAAAAAAAAAAAATCAATGAAATTGTAACAGAGAGTCAAATTACGGAAGAGAGGTTATTCTTGACATAGTATGAGTTGACTGCGTTTACCCTAAATCCCAGCATGATGTGTGTTTATCCTCTTATCCTCTTTATTCTTGCACCCCCACACCCACCATCTCCCTGCTCCTCCTTTAATATTGCCCTATCATTATCCTTCCCTATCATCCATTCTTATTCACCCGTCCCTATTCATTCACTACTACTTGTCTTTTTTGTCTTTACATCTAGTGCCCTAACCCTTCCCATTTTCACCCACAATCTTTTTATCCCCTCCAATCTCTCCATATATTCAAGATTTGTTTATTTTTTTTCTTGCCCTCCATTTCTGTAATCTGTAATACACCTTTCAGTGCTGTCTTTGCACTGCACATCCCCGAGATTGTTAGCAGAGCAGTAGGTGTAGGTGACCTTACTCCCTGTGGGTGTTGTGTTATTGCCAATAGGCTCCCACTTGCAGCTCACTATGCAGTGGTGTAAAATGTAAGACAGAATCTGATTTTGACTAAGATAATCAAAGTATCTCTCAAAATCACAGTCAACCATCTAGCAGGACAAAGAGCCCAATGTCACACTGTCATCATCCCGCTGAATAGCCATTTATAGTTGTAATCACTCCCATAGATATCACCAGTAGGAGCCATCCATACGTAATCTCAGGGCAGAAGGTGCATTACCATGCATTTTAATCAGTGTAATCAGTAGGAGACCTGGTTATGGAGACTATTAAGCTCAACCAAGTCATTCTGGTGTCCCACCCCCATGACCATAACTAGCTATTAGGTCACCGATGCCCAGGCTGCTGAAATTTCTTTTCTTTTCCAAACAAATTAAGTGCAAGTTGGCTAAACCTTAAAAGTGACAATATAAATGGCTTTTACTTTGAAAATACACTGAAGGAATTATATAGAGCTAAGGCCTGCCTTACAATGCCACTAACTGGTAAGTAAGGAAGGGTTAGGCTGACCTATGAGGAATGATAATTGGTTGGTTGAATTAGTCCCATCCATCCATCCATCCATCTTCATCCGCTTTATCCGAGGCCGGGTCGCGGGGGCAGCAGCCTAAGCAAAGAGGCCCAGACCTCCCTCTCCCCAGCCACCTCCTCCAGCTTATCCGGGGGAATACCAAGGCGTTCCCAGGCCAGCCGAGTGATATAATCTCTCCAGCGTGTCCTGGGTCTGCCCCGGGGCCTCCTCCCGGTGGGACATGCCTGGAACACCTCACCCAGGAGGCGCCCAGGGGGCATCCTTGTCAGATGCCCGAACCACCTCAGCTGGCTCCTTTCGATGTGGAGCAGCAGCTGCTCTACTCTGAGCCCCTCCCGGATGGCCGAACTTCTATCTCTAAGGGAGAGGCCAGCCACCCTTCGGAGGAAGCTCATTTCTGCCGCTTGTATCCGCGATCTCGTTCTTTCGGTCACATTGAATTAGTCCCTCTGAGGGTAAATCAGAGGGACAGTGGGGACAGAACTGTACAGTAAGGACCTTCTTCTCATGCTAGTTTTATTTCAAGTAAAGGCATATTTCTGTATATTGTTATTTGATTTCATTATTGTGTACATAAAAAGGGTCACCATTATTCAACAGTTTGCTTCTGACACCAGTAAATGCATCACTTCCTGTGAGTCAGAGGTTACTCATCCAGAAAGTGTTATAAGAGTTGCAGTGAAATGTTCACAACTTGAAGCAGAAAAGCTCTACCAAGGTCAAATATTGATTATTCAGAATATCTTGACCTTAAAATACAAAAAAAAATGTTTTGTGGACCCTTTTACCATATCTTGCAGCCTTCAGAGTTAACGCAGATGGAAACAAAAGCACTCATATATGTAAAGCATCTTAGTTTGTGTAAAATATGCTAGTTTAAAATTCACAGAAAGCTGTTGCTGTTTTTCTAATGTTGCAGTTTTACTATACAACTACCTACATGCACAGTTTTTGAAAATCTGATGAATTACTTGATTATTCAGATACTAGAGGTAGCAATAACTATTATTATTAATTATAAAAATAATGATAATATTCTTTAGATGATATTAGTGACATAACTAATCATGCTTAAAATAGAACTAAGATTTGGTATTATTTTTTTATTATTGTTGTTGTTGTATTTGCTTCTTGCAGTAAATTATTTTTAGAGTCCACGAACGAACAGTTGCCCACATATGGGCATGTAAATATGTCAATAGGATGCCTGCTAAACAACAGTTACACTAATTAATTGGGGTTGAAAATCATAAGCGAGGTAAAGGAACAAAAGCAGGAAATGAAAAAAAAAACAACGCAAAATAAACCAAAGTAAAACCAAAGAGAAACAAAAAGATAAATAATTAACTAGCAGCATGTATTTCCCGTGCCTCTGTGGGTTCTTTCTAGGTGCTCCAGCTTCCTCCCACAGTCCAAACCATGAACTATGAACCATGAACCATACTTGCATAATATTCACTTACTGTGATATAAGAGTTATTTTTTGGACTTAAGCCTCATCTTCTTTTTTCACTAATCTGCCTCCATCTCACCCTGTCTTTAGCATCCTCCTCTGTATGTCCTTCACTACATCCAAGAACCTTCCCTGTGGTCTTCCTCTTTTCCTCCTGTCTGGCAGCTCCATACCCAACATCCTTTGTCCAGTGCACCCACAATCCAATCTCTGCACATGTCCAGACCATCTCAACCTTGCCCCTCTAACATTATCTTGAAAAAGCTCAACCTGAGCTGTCCCTCTGATGTACTTATTTCAAATCCTGTCCATCCTGGTCACTCTTAATAAAAACCTTGCCACCTTCAACTCTCCCACACCCAGCTCCGCCTTCCATCTCTTTTATTAGTCCCACCATCTCCAAACCACACATCATAGCAGGCCTCACTACTATCTTGTGAACCATCACTTTCACTCTTACTTCTGAGCGAAATCACCCATGCACACTAAGCCATCTCCTTAGTGTGCAGCTTCACATACAACTCACTATTATTGTAGGGTCTTGAGTAAAACTAAATTGAACTGAATCTTTGACTGTCATTTTCTTTGATGATCTCTTCATTTAAATATTTTCTCTTTGCCCTTTTTTCTCTGACCAGAGATTGCACCTTCTTGGACGTTTCCTTTAGCACTATATTTCCCCCAGTCATCTTGTAACTCTTCACCGCTTCAACTCTGTGCAACATTCTTACATCTTCTTTTTTTTTTTTTTTCATTCTTACATCTTCAACTTTCACCATTTAATCCTTTGCTCTACCTTCACTTGCTTCCTTTTCTTGGTGTCCAAAGTCATCCTAGAGAATACCATCTGATGCTGCCTAGCTACATTATCCCCTGACACCACCTTGCCTTGTTTCCTACCTCATTCAGAGATCATCATCTGTATAAAATGTAGTCCACCTACCTCCAATCTGTTACCCTATATTTTCCCTGTTCTTAAAGTAATGTGTTCGCCACAGCCATTCCCATCCTCTTCGCAAAATCCACCACTATATGTCCTTGTATTTGTTTTCTTACCATCATACCTATCAAACACCTCCTCATCACATCTGTTGCCTTCACTTAGGTATCTGTTAAAGTCTGCTTCAATCACCAGTCTCTCACCCCTCCCGGGGACTCTCTAAAATTTGATCCAACTTCCCCCAGAATCCTTCTTTCTCCTCTAACATATCCAAACTCTGGGGCATTCATAGTAAAAACATTCAACATCACCCCTTAGCGTCTCTGCATCAGACCCATGATCCTGTCTTACACTGCCTTCACACTATTCATGTACTCTTCCTTCAAGATTATCCCTAATCAGTTTGACTTCCTACACAGCAAATCCAGCATGTCCAAATTAACACTGTCGGATTTGATTTCAACACTATTAAAGTGTCTATATGGGACCAGAGAGTGTTAATTTAACTCTTTTTGGAGAGTTGGTACGTTAACTCTGATTTAGTGTTAAACACCAAATCTGTCTGGAGTTGATAATTTAACACTTGGTGTTAAGAGTTTATATATTAACTCTCAAAGAGTATTTTAGTTTAACTACGTAAGAGTTATCTTCTAATTCATTCTAAAAAGCGGGAATTTTACTGTTCTGAACTTCTAGACATTTCTTTTGGAAATAAACATTTACTAAAAAGATGCAATGGTTTTTGAAAAACATTTATTCTGAACTGTGCATCACAATTTCAAAACATTTTCTGAAAGATGTAACAGTGTACATGTTCTCACTTTCATTAGAATTTTGTTTATCAAAAGGTCTGACATGGTAAATGCAAATAACAGCATTCTCATAACTTATTTCTTCAATACAATATGCATGTCCTTCATTCATCCCTTTGTGGAACTTCAACGCACTTCTGCTCTCCCCCATATTCCATCTTCACAAGCATATCCTGTGCGGAGATTGAATAAAAATTAGTTGACGCTAATTAATGGCACAAATAATCCAGTAAACAATTGCAGCACAGTAAAAAAAAAAAAAAAGGAATCCTCTTTGAGCCATTACTTGTGTAAAGTATTTTCCCAAAAGACAAAGACACAGGCAACAGGTAATACTGAACTAAATGTAAAACCTCAACCTTTTTCATTTTTACCTAAACCGTGTGCACAAAACTCTGGAGGGATCTAAATGCTAACGTAGAATCCAGTCAGGACGTCAGCTACTGCTGTTTGCTCGTTTTTTGTTTTTTTTTATGGGCGATCGTTTTCAGGCTTCAAGTAGCACCATTATACCAACATTTCACATTCTAGACATTGTTTTAGGTGTATTTGACCAAAAGTTTGACTGAAAATTCACATGCAAGCTTTTTTTTAAGGCTGTGGTATTTGCCCGCAAACAATACCTTTCAGCTAGCTAAAACAGAATATTATGCTATCACCGAGCAACATGGCTACTGCCTTTCACACAGCTTTGTCTCAACTCCAAAGAGCCACAGAAGTAAAAGCTCATAATAATAATTGAAACAATCTTTGAAAAAATGACTTACCAAGCATGGCAAACAACTCAAATATGTAGAGCAAAATGTTCTGAAACGGCTTCACTTCAGCTTCGATTGGAGCCGTGCTGGGGGCGGAGTCTGTGAATTCACTCTATTGGTGTCATAGCCCCTGTTAGAGTTCAGAGTTAAGAGGTCAAGAGTTAATGTTTCCATTGTAACACCTCCAGATTTGACAGAGAAACACTCATTTTTAACACTCGATTTTAACTACTATCATTTTACACCTCAGAGTTACATTAAAAGAATGTGACTCTGCTTAGAGTAAAATTAACTCTACTTTTGCAAGAAGACTATTAACACCAAAACATTTAACACTTTTGAATTTGCTGTGTATCAGCACTGTGGTGCAAGAGTTTGAATTCACCTTCACTGCTGCTCTTGCTTGGCCTGCTGCACACAATATCTACCTTTCTTCTCTCCATCAAATCGGACATCTTTTGATTAGTCATAGTGTCTACATTTAAAGTGCCTATTTTATTTAACAAACCTTTGCCTTTCTTCTTCCATTGTCTTCAGAGTAGCACACTTTTCACAGGCACCCTGTTGCCCAACAGCAGTGAAGGCGATCGTTGTTAACCCACGGGATGGCTCATGTAACCCCATAGCTTGGTTACTTGAGTCTCTTAATAAATACATTATTAAACTGAAAATCCTTTTCAAATCCATCCCTATAGTTATTGCAAACCATTCTTTACCATGCAACAACACTAAGATGACACTGTTGGGGCATTAAACTGAGTTGAACTTAAAACTGATTGTTTTTTATTTTTATTCTTGGTGGAAAAGAGACAAATGCAACATTTTATAGTTAGAAAATAATACTGTAGTTTTAAAACTTGTAAAATTGAATTTTTAAATGTTTCTAAAATACATAAAAAACAGAGAAATTAAGTGTACAAACCAATATATCAGCTGAAGATTCATTTTAAAAATAATGGCAATAATTTCACTCAAAATCAAATCCAACTGGGCTATTCAGTTAATCTACACACATTAGGATAGGGTAATGTAGAAACACTGTAGTGACCAGAGACTATTGAATGTCAGTGAAATTCAGCAACTTGAAGGCGAGGGACTTCCTTGGGTCGGCCACTAATTTGACTTCTACCTCTGGCTCAGTCCATCCTTTCTTGAATCAGTGGTTTCCTTTCTGTGACTGATGCTTTCAGATTATGTTGCTTGTGCATTGATACATGCCCACCCACGATGCAACCCAAACTCCTGATCCCCCCGCTTCACTCTATCTTCTAATGTGCAATAAGCAAAGGATCTGTTCCCTTTTTTTACACAAATCATCCTGTGTTCGGTGTGCCGCCATTGTACCCAAAATAGTTGTTGTTGTTCTCCTCAGCATCCGATTGTCAGGGCTTTGAATCATATCTCAGTTCCTCCAAAAACAGAAGGCACAGCAGTGTCTTAAAGCACCCGCACCCCTCCACCCCCACCCACAATTCAAACATCAAGCAGGCAGCAGTGTCCTACTTTTTTTTTTTTTTCAAAAAGGGAAAACTTGGAAAAGCGACATGAAAATCCAAACAGCTTCCCAAGAGAAAGAACAAGAAGGATAAGAAGAAGGAGTCAGATCCCATACACAGATACACACAGATGTGCACATGCATGTGCAAACACAGCAGTCCCCCCCTTCAGGAGAGTTGCTTTTTTTATTATTATTATTAAATCCCACAGTCCTTATGATTCACAGTGTGTGAGAGCAGGGGTTGGTGGCAGGCCTACGATTTTATGCACATAGAGAAATGAAAAAAACAAACAAACAAACAAAATGAAACAAATGTAAGTGCACAAACTAGAAAGCAACCCTCAGAGACAATCAACATCTCTGGTAATTCTGATATTGCTGCTGATTTGGCTCTTAAAATAAACAATACACCAGATGTGCAGAATGTCCCAATTCTGCAGTTTGTAAATGTTGAGTTCTTGAAACGATAGTAAGTATAAATTCAAGCTTGTACTTTTATTAAATGGTTTTTTTCTTAATCTTGAATAAATGTAAGATTATAAAATAAGTATTTTACAATTACATATTGCGATACATATTGCACTATGTGACTACAATATATATTGTAGTCACATTGACACTTATACTGTATTACAGGCAATGGATCCAACCTCCACTGAAGTGTCATGTAGTGCCGAAAAAATATCCCCTTAAGGCTGGCCAAAAAAGCCACTACTAAACACAGGTACAGTAACTCCCAGCCTGGTATTAAAAAACAACCAAAAAGGATTGTTCTCTAAACAAAAATCGATAGTTACACCTTACCAAAAAATAAAAAATAAAAAAAACAGTTAAGTACTCATTTTTTTAATATAAATCATTCATTTGGATAATGCTGAGGTGGACTGAGTAGTGATAGTAGTGATTAGCAGTTATGCACATGTTCCAATCCTGGTGTTTGTGAGTATAACATGCTAATCAAACTTCTGTCAGTCCAAATAATGATAACGTCTGGGCCTAAATCATAACAGGGTGCAGCCCAAAATGCTGACACTGAGGCTTCATATTGTGCAGTCCAGTAATTCTTGGATAATGTCCTAGTTGAAAGTAATATACAGTACACTGTAAAATACGTAAGACCATTATTCAATCCCAGCTCTGTGTTCTACAAAATACATTTCATATTTTTTGTAGGTTTTTTTTTTTATTATTATCTGGTCTGATTCTATAGTGGCAATACTCTTTCAAAGCCGTTTGTACACTTGTTGTACATTGTTTACTTAGACTATATTGCAAGCTATACATAATATAGTATATAACTACAGTATTTAAAGGCAGTAACATTGAATGTCAAATAAAAGTTGCACATCTTACTTAAAGCCTAGTGAGTCATACTATGCTCCTGTGGTGTTGCTTCACTTGAGCTGGCTTGTGGGAGTTGAACCTGTTATCCTGTGGAGCACCCAACCACTTGCTCACTGTTTATGCATTTTCTGTGTGTTTCTGTTGGTTCTGGTTAATACACCAGCCCTTTTTTTTTTTTTTTTCATGTTTATCGTCAATCCTTCCTCCTGGCAACCAGATCTTCATTCTTGCTATTGTGCAGCCAATAAAAAGGTCGGTGGCTTTCTCCTAAAAATGTCATGGTTACACTGCAAACACGGTCTGGTTTGGAGTCTGTATTTGTAATGATTGATCAAGATGTTCTACTCTCATAAGAAGGCTATATATGCATGTGACATGTCTAACCTTCATCTGACTTACAATTGTACTGTGCAAAGACTACTGACTGAACTAATGTAAGAAACTGTAAAGTAATTAAACTTTTTTTCTTCTCACATCACATCACATTACTGCATTTTAAAATGTTGTTACTCACAGTTAGCTTGCATATTGTGTGTGTGTGTGTGTGTGTGTGTGTGTGTGTGTGTGTGTGTGTGTGTGTGTGTGTGTGTGTGTGTGTGTGTTTTAAAAGCTATACATTTCTTTCATACAAATTGCAGTCAGTATCCCACAATTCACACTGGAACCTAAATACCTACCTATCATCATTTCATTTACTCTGAATAAATTGCATTCATTGTTCAAACTTCTTATAGAACAAAATCAAGGACTCTTACACTCATAAATTCATGGAAAGCCTTATGAAGTATCAGAAATGCTCTCGAATTAAGCCTGAGGTGGAAGTCGTCAAGCAAATATGTGAATTTCTGCATTTTAAAATTATTCTCCCAAATCTTCGCCATCGTGGGATAGAAAACATTAGTTTTAAGTAAGTAATTTAATTTTGTTTTGTTTACTTTCTCCAGAAAATCTGGTGATAGGGTTGAGATGAGGGTGAGGTTTAGATCTCAGAGGGTAAGCGGTATCTCATGCAAGATTTAATGCACAGGCATTACATTAAGTATTGCAGTGACTAAAGCACTTCAGTCATCATGACTCATACGTCGGCAGATCATGGCACAGAGCAGAGATGTCAGTGAATGTGTATTCTGTTGATTTCCAAGTGTTACCATCGTGATCAGATAAGATTTGAGGACTTCATGTGAGGAAGCACCAGGTTAGGTAGACCTGTGACCTGGTTCGACTTCAATACCAATAAATGATTGAAGGTAGTAAAAAATTAAATGTTATGAGCGTCGAAAGAGTCGGCAATATTAAACAAACATAATTTACAAGCTATGCATTTCTTACTAAAAGGTCTTGCTTATCTAAACTAAATACGGAATTTCTCAACATTCTTCAGAGGCATTTCTTTTTGTACTTTGTTTTTGTTAATTTATATAAATAATATGTTCTGCAACGTCATAGACGTTTCTGCACATAAATAAAGATAACAAGAAGTACTCAGAGAGTGCAAATCTCAACCGAGGCAAATCACTGTCTGTGCAGGATTTACTTTTAAGGTAACAGTATTGTATTTTGCTGATATTCATTTTGTTTTCTTTGTTCTTTGTAAGCTTTATTTAATAATTTTGTACTGCAGAAGAAAACAGCACATTTTGGGGTCAACTTAAAAGTAAGGCGCGTTATATTATAAGGTAAAGACTAGAGCAGGGCGATATGACCAAAAATATTTATCACGATATACATTTGAACATTTGCGATAACAATATAACTGACGATATAATTGACACTAGACAAAATGCTTTACAACTCCACAACTTTATTAGTGCAAAAACCCCATTAATGTATTTTAACTTAAACAAGCAGCTGTTTTTTATGTGCATTAAAGTTATATAAAAATGTAACAGTGCAAATTCCTTGCTGACAGTTTAACCAAAAGGCATTTCCAGTGGAAATTGGCCGACATATCCTCAGCATAACCATGTATAATAGCCACAAAACTTAAAAAGAGGTTATACATACACAATACGGTAATATTATGTTGAAGTACAGTACGTATCACTCCGCGAGGCTCCTGCCTACGGTAGCCGTAATGCTCCGACAATCCATCAAGCGGTGCGGGTTCATAGCTTAGCAAAGTCGTACTAAAACATTTGACAGATTTTCGAGCGCCGTGTACCACATAAAATTGTTTCGAGGTCAGTAAACACAACCAGAATTCATACATAAGGCACACGGGATTATAAGGGGCACTGTCGATTTTCAGAAAAATCTAAGGATTGATTTTAAGTGTGCCGTATTTTCCAAACAATACGGTAATAACGGCGGCCCGCTAGCATGCTCTACCAAAAATAGTGCTTTGTTGTGTATCTGACGTACGAAAGCTAAACCAGTGCCACACCACTGAAGTTGCAGCATTTTTACAAACCAATTCTGGTTCATCCGTTTCATTTAACGATTCGCTTTCGCTCTTCTCATTCTGCGTCACCGCCATGTGCGCATGTAAACATAGGCACTGCGCATGTGCGTTTTACCCATATTCTATCGCGATATTTCATTTTCCTATCGTTGCCCAAAATTACAACAGTATTACCGTGAACGGTATGATATAGCCCAGCCCTAGTAAAGACCCTACAATAAAACAAAGAAAACAGAGAAAGTTCATCAATCCACTTTATTCTGCTTATCCAGGCCCAGGTCACGGCCGCAGCAGCCTGAACAGCAGACCTCCCTCTCCTGAACCACCTCCCCTAGCTTGTCCAGGGGAATGCCACAGCATTCCCAGATCAGCCAAGAGATATCATCTCTCTAGAATGTTCTGGGATTGCCCAGGGGCCTCCTCCTGGTAGAACATGCCAGGAACACTTCACCCAGGAGGCAACCAGCACGTGTCCTTGTCTGACCTCTCCTAAATGGCCAAGTGCCTCACCCTATCTTTAAGGTAGAGGCCACAGACCTTTGGGAGTTGATTGTATCCACAATCTCATTCTTTTGGTCACTACCCAGACCTCATGATTTAGGTGAGGGTAAGGACGTAGGTCGACCGGTAAATCAAGAGCTTCGCTTTTGCACTCAGCTCTTTTCATCACGACGGACCGGTACAGTGTCCGCATCACTTCAGCTGAAGAACCAATCTGTGTGCTGATCTCCCGCTCCCCTTTCCCCTCGCTTAAACTTTGCCGACAGTTCGGAAGACAAAACTCCCTTTTAACAGGAAGAAACCTCTGGCAGAACCAGACTCAGGGAGGGGCAGCAATCTGCTACGATCGGTTGCAGTTATGGGAGAAAGACAAGATGATCAGAGGTCAAATCCAATAACAGGTCTAATGTGACACGATAGTTGGATGTAAACTATATTATTATATGTAGCAAACCTATATATCATTCCCTTTATGCCTATATATCATCAATGGCTATGGTAGTAATAACTCTATAGACCATTATTATAACTGTGACCTTCAGATCAATCGACTTAAAAAAGAAGTCAAACCTTAAATGTAACATTTTTTTTACATTTTTACACAGGACTTTCTCTATGCTGACAAGACAACACACTTGTATACTAAAGTTTCTAAGTTGCTCATTCATTTGTCCATGAACAAAATGAATTGTGTTTACGCTAAACTGTGACCACCACACTAGAGCCAATTACAGCATATGATTTGGCTAAGCGTGGTGCATCTTTGTCTGTCTTTGAAAATGACCAAGAGACTGTACCCAATACATATTTTCATCTATTAAAATCACAACGAGAGAACCAAAAGTTACTACTGGCAGGTTGTGTGATTAAAACCTGAAAAACTGGAATGATGGAAGTATCTGTAAGATGTCACACAAAGTACAGCTTTAGGGTTCAGGATCCCAGTCAGTAGGGTGTTTGGTGTTAGTTTGAAGTTTTCATGTTGGTTTTTAAGTGCAATAAGAAAAGATAAATAGAAAGTTAGTCCTTTGATGCTTTTTCTTTGCACACATGACGATATGCCTTGAATCTTTGAATTTAAGTGGACTTGAAAATGACTCAAATTACATATCTAAATTTGGTGAAAAATCTGTAATGTTATTCAGTGCATTTCTTTAAAATGTATTTAGTGTTCAAATAAGAAATAAAAAAATAAAAGGATAATAACTGCCGTTCAGCTGCTGAAAGCATCCTTTGTTTTCTTTGCAGTCCCAAGGTGAAGAACACTGAAGAAACTCCTAGTTATAATAGACCAAAGTGGCTCACTTTTTGGTGGCACAAATGTACTCTACGAACTGCGTGACAATCAGCCTGAACCTTAATGGTAAATCAATACCTCACACCTACTTGAGTGGTACTCTCTATTTTTCCTCCCCAATGCATTTTGTCTTTCTTGTACAAATGAGTGATCTTTCAAAATCTGAAGATGGCCCCCGAGGAGGCAAACTCAACAACAACTTCATTTCCCCCCCGGGAGCACTGATGATCTTTGAAGGCACAAACACATACAATCAGGAGCAGATGACAGTATGATTGATACTGCAGATGCACCAATGTTTATTGTTGTCCAATAAATTCACCTGCCATGGAGCTGTAAACATTGCGGTATGGTGATATTACAGTGAAGACAGAGTAACTCATTTGATTGCACTTGATTTGAACTGGAATTTTGTGAACAGACATTGATGGATAAAAGAAAAGACCCCTTTTTTTAGTACGGAAGAGTAAATAAAACCAATAATGTGTGTGAGAGCTGAAAGAATGTCATCTTTGTCAACTGCAATTTAAAAGTGACATTCAAACTTGTTAAACCAATTAGCACATTCAACCCTGCCTGAGGCAAATGACACGACCGGATGACAAAGCCACGGAGAGAAAAGAGCTAATGGCCGCGACTGTTCAAACGCCCCACGCCTCTCATGTCAGTGAGCTCAATGTATACAGAAAACTAAAACAGGCAATTATCTGTTTCCAAGGACAAACTGTGCAGCAATCAATCAAATGTTTTCTGAAAGTTAGCGTGCTGGTTGCAGAAAATTGTAGGGTCTGATTAGCTTAGATCTCAGGTGATTACACAGTCCAGTAGTCCGAGCGCTAACCAGTGATATTCACTGTGGTTCAGTGAACTTTAAATGACTCCTCTAGCGCTGTCACAGTCATGCCCTTTTAAATAGAGCACAGTAATAGCTTGTGTAACAGTCCTCCTTCATGGCGCCCATTCATCTACATTAGCACAAAATAATTTTCTTTCATTTTTCTTTTTTTTTTGTTTTTGAATGAAAAAATCAAGAAGTAAATTAGACCAATATTAGTGACCATTTTCTCTACATATTCTTGGTGCTTTAATTAAAGATGAAGGGTGCTCCACAGTCTAGAACTCCTCTATGGACCTTCTGATTCTCCACAGTGGTGGATTGCCCTGGCAAAATAACATCTTTCCTATGCATGTGTGGAGTTAACAGCATTGATTAGCACAGCACTGAGTAAACAACAAAAGCTTCACTCTCCATCCCTGGTCACAGCTCTTCTTCTCCACCTTAGTGAAATCGGAGAAAGAAACTTTCTCAAGTGCTGTGTGAAGAAGTTTAAGTTGCTTTTAGCGGTGTAGTGGTGACTAAGTGACTGTATGTTCCCTCCCTTAGGGCTAACCACAGCTGTGTGCACTCTTTCTTTAATGTGACCTGAATTTCCTGGATTTGCTCATACAAACTCTTTTGTATGCACTCACTAAACTTGTCACGGTTTGCCGGGGCAAACCGTGTGGAATATGAAATAGGACCCAAAATGCGGCAGCTCTGGTGCAGATGAGTGTTTATTTACAGGGGTGTGAGTACAAACAGCGGTGGCGACAAAACATGAAACCGGAAACCTAAACTGGGTAAACTAATATGACAAACCAGAATGAGGATGCAGGGAGGTCCGGAGAAATACATACAGGGAGACCGAGGGGAAACAACACAGACGAACCAGCGATTACCAAGACAGAAAATACACTCAGAGAGCACAGGGAGATTACACACAGGTGGGAGACACAGCTGGGAGTGATTAACATGACGAGACCAGGGAGGCAAACTGAAAACACTCACATAAGACGCAGACCTTCACAATAAAACAGGAACACACGGGGGGGAACAGGGTAAACACCAATTAGAGAACAGAACCAAAATCGCGAAGAGAAAACACAAAACGCTGGGTCAAAAGGACCCAGGATCATGACAAAACTTAATGCTTCCTAAACAGGCTAAACTGCTCCACATACAAAAGAGGTGAGACTATGGGTAAGTTTTACTAAAATTAAAATCCCCAAATGGTGCTGATAGTTATGATTAGTTTTAAAGAAGATAAGATAAGATACAAGTCGATGGATTTCTCCAACATCAAATCCACTGAGAAATATGTACATGATCTTGGTGCCCTTAATGTAAGCTAAAACCCTGCTGCATGAAAACTACATTTTCAAGGCTGTCTTGAGATAGTCAGCATCCTCAGCATATGCATAATGTTAACTTAACAACCTCAAGACACAAGTGAATATATTGTTCATCAAAGCTCATAAGTACTAAAAAGCCCTTAGCAATATGAAAAGTATCTCCAGTGAATGAGCTTCTGGAGTCATACTGACTCTGGATTGGGTTTGAGAATAAGTTCTAAAGATATCATTTGTTTCCTACCATTTTCCCCATAATGTTCTGTGTAAACTATTCACAGGAGGAATTGGATTTAACTAATGCTGACTTTTGATATTACTTCATACTACTGGATTTCCATTTTGAATGTGAACCCACTGATGGTTTAGCAAAGTACACTCCCCACTACTTTATGGGATACATTTTGAAAAACTACTTGTTAATGCAAATATCTAATCAGCCAATCAGATGGCACCAACCAAATGCATTTAAACACGAAGACATGGTCAAGACAATCTGATGAAAGGAAACCGGGCATGAAAGATGATTGTAAATGACTTTGAACAGCTTGTCTTGTTGCTGGTGACTGACAGGCTGAGGTCAGGGAGAATGGCCAGACTCCTATGAGTTGATAGGAATGCAACTGTGACTCAAATAGCTACTCGCTACAAAAAAGGCATGCAGAAGAGAATGAACCTTGAAGAAGACAGGTTAATAATGTGGGAGATATTGGCTTACTTTAGGTCTCTTAGTACCATATCACCTTCACTATTTAACTGGCCTCTATAGTTACCTGATGGCAGTCCAATAGAGGACCTTTGGGACCTGGTTAAACAGGAGATTCACATCATAGCTGTACAGCTGACACATCTGAAGTAACTGTCCAACCCCATAATAAAAGGTTTGTACCTAGTGTGGCGAGTGACTATATGCTGAGTCTGAGATAACATTGTGACAAAAAGATGTTTTCTTTTTATCTCAGTTTTCGGTTTTGTTTCTATTGCACTAAATCAGTGGTCCTCAACTCCCGGGCCATGGACCGGTCTCGTTTAGTACCAAGCTGCAAGAGTTGAGGCTCGGGCGTGAAATTCATGGTTTTCAGGCGTTTTATCGGTTTTTAGCGTTATTTTTTTTTAATCGTTTTTATCGTTAACTCGGTTTCCCTGGGTCTTTTCCCATGTGTTATGAATAAATCTTCTTTGTTTGGTACTAGTTTTATTTTGCTGTATTTTTCCGCGACACCTTAAAGACTGGTCTGTGAAAATATTGTCAGACATAAACCGGTCCATGGCGCAAAACAGGTTGGGGACCGCTGCTCTAAATCACAACAACATCCGCTTTATATTGTAGGGCAAAAATACAACAACCCGACCTAGCTAGTTCACCATAGTAACTTATGCCAACCAACCTGGTCCTGACTTCTTCTTGTTTTCAAAGATAGTTTATATATATTAAGTACTACTGTTACCTGGTAGAATGTATGTGCCTCTGCTGAGAGCAGGTGGCAGCAGTCTACCATGGCAAATAAACCTATTTGAAAAGTACAAATCTGAAAACTTGAGTGTGCATAGCAATGTTGACATGCTAGTTTCACCTGGCAAAGAATAACACAATAACTAAGAGTGAGCACTGAATGGTATTTTTGACTGACTAACACAAAGAAAACCTGGCTATGTCAAACTCGACACTACACTCTTCAGGAGCCCCCATTAAAGAGTTGTCCAATAAGTCTGTCCTCTAATGCTGCACATCAGTGCTATAAGCTCCCGCACATATAGTAAGCTATCGCACATTTCCATTGGGACTTCGGAGAAAGTCTTCATCTGCCAAACATGTGGTCATCATCAAGGCTAAGGACCATTTATTACATTTCATGAAGATGTGTTAATCTACTGGAGAATCATTTTCACCTTTTCAGTAATGATTCATGAGATAGTCAAGAAGGCTTGACTAATTTGCACCAGATAATAGATTTTATCCATTTTAGCCCCTCATTTTGGTAGTGCTCCCTGACAGAATGAAGGACGAGAGAAAGGATGGAAGGAAACAGGAAAGGAATCAGTTAATTCATTAATCAGTTCGTGAGTCAGTGAAATCCCACTTCACAAAGAAGTCCTAGCACTTAGAAGAAGGGAGCTGAATTTCAAACAGCATGCAGCTAATTGGATGGAAGAAATTGTTTTGTTGCTCAGACGAGGTACTATAAATGACACTGTCTGACAACGATTCATTTCAGAAATGCTGTTTTTGTGTCACAATTTGCATATTTAATTTTAACGTTCAGCAGAACAAACAGGGGTGCAGCGAACATTAGCACTAATGTAGCAAAGACAGATGACATCCATGGTGGTTAGCACTGTTCTACCTGTCTCTGGCAAGCTTTCTCCATTTCTTGTCATTTAGACATGCCTGAGTTTACCTTTTTTTCTCAGCCATCTCTTTTATCATTCACTCTTTTGAGTGTCCACATGATACATAACAACATTATATCCATTAACCAGTTGCGAGTGAGAGTACCAACATAATCCTTGCAGAGTAAATCAAAAAAAAGGGGGGGGAGGGGGGGGGGGGAGAGAGAGAGAGAGAGAGAGAGAAAGAAACTCACTCTTTTCAACAGTCTCCTTTCTTGCTCACTATGTTCTCATTAATTTTCCCAAAGAGTCCTGTCAGCTTGCATAGTACATTATCCATTCATCAACACGTCATACTCAGGCAGCGTCACATATTGGCAAAAAGAAAAGGTCAAACAACAAAATTTTGTGTTTGCAACTTAAAGTGTGCCATTCAGCATTTTAATTAACAAGCCTGGGCTGATGAAAAATGAATGAGTTGGAAGTAGTAAAAAATTTTAAAAATTCAAAAAAGGCTTTGTATAGCCTTGAGGAGAACAGCACGGAGACATAATGATAATGTTCCAAGTCCCCATGTACAATGAATGGGTACCAAGGCAGAATGGATGAATGACATGGCAAACATTCTGTGCAAAGCTTGGCAAATGGTAGACCTTATAACTAGATGTCACATGAGATGAATGATGTTCCACCTCTTTGATCCAACATTTTGACTTTTTTTTTGCTTCAAAGATTTAAAAACTCAATTAGGACTGCACTCTTTTGAAAATAAATAAATAAGAATGTCATAAATGTACATAATCCCATGAATGTATGATGAAACACACTGAAAACTTGGACAGCTCAGCGTGATGTAATATGGAAGGTCACAATGAAACTGACATGCACTGCCTTTTCTTTATATTCACCTTTACAAAAGAGAAATACTCTGAAATAGGGCCCATCTATTGTTACATTGTATAGCAGCAAATTCACAAATCTATTCAGACATTTGGAGAGTCCCTACCCATATTACAAAAAAATGTGGCGTGTGCTGTGGAAATTGTGATGACTCATGCAGAAGTAATCTTTTAGGAGACTCAGATGAATAGTGTGAAATATAGATACAGTTATTATGGAACAACTTGATATGAGGCAAAAAGAGAGATGAGAACATAATATAACAGGTATTGTAAGGATTTCTTAAGCTTATCTGTCTACAGAGTTTTCTTTATATCTTTTGCTAGATAAGAGAACTCAAATGCACTATAAAGAAGCAGCTAAGCAGCTAGGTTGTCCTTGAGGCCCTTTGTAGAGGCAATACAGATGTCACCAAACAGAAGACAGTCACGTCAACATGCTTCAAAATGCTTGAAAGGGATTGAGTGTTTTAGATCTCAACAAAATAGTGAAACTATACCAAATACAAGGAGTGATCCAAAAGTTCTGGAAAAGGTGACTTTTTGTGGAACTGGAGGCTTTTAGCACTACTGCTTTTTTTTTTTTTTTAGATGGCTGCTTAAAGGTTGAGTGGCTCGCATTTCAATATGGATCTAAAAGGATGGATGTGTTTTGATTTCAACAATCTTTGATTTCAAAAATGCCAGTTGTGATACCATTGATTACCTTGACAGTGGTATCATTAGTTGGCGAGTATGACCATAATGTTGTGGAGCTTCCAAGGAAGAACCTTTAAAGAAAAATTTGACAAAAACTGTAGCATCCATCATTGTGTACCAATAACTGAAAATGCATGGATTTTTATCCACACCCGATCAGGCTTTATTCATTCACATCACTTACTTTGACTGTCAGATTGTCTACCTCCACATAAGTTTTAGGCTTGCTGTCTTGCCACCTTGAATGAGGTCCAGCAAGCATCATAGAGGTACAAGTACAATAAGACAGAATAGTACCTGTGTGATCTAAAAATAGCAGTTATGATTAAAGCTATCCAGACATACTTGTTGAGGTGGCCTTGAAGGAGAAACTGTCCAATTTTAAATCAGGTGTAGTTTTTGATTGTTATGAGACAATTCCCAGCACTTTTTGATCACACTTCTTTCCTTACGTTATTATTATTTTTTTTAATCAAAGATGGCTTATAAATGCCGAGAAGAATGTGGAACACTTAACGTCTTAGTCACACAGACCTAGAGACAACTTGATAATCCCATTGCAACTAGAGGTTGCTAGGAAAAGATGTGTATTCCCAGGTGGTAGTTGGAGGTTGCTGTCTTGGTGAAATCATTCATAAAGTCATCCCTTTGTGGCTGTCAGAATACCACGATCCACGTACTTTACATGGAAGACTGCCAGCAACTTTCAGCAGCCATTCACAACTAGGGATGGGTATTGATAAGATTTTCACGACTCCGATTCCATTTTTGATTCTGTTTAACCATTCAATTTTTTATCCATCCATCCATCTATCTTACAACAACAACAACAATCTTTATTTATAGAGCACATTAAAAGCCCGGGGCATGCCAAAGTGCTTTACATGAAACAATAAAACAATAAAATGATTTACACTAAAACATCAGAATCATATAGGTGTGGGATTATGTTCACAGGTAAAAACCACTAATAGGAACAGTCAATAGCACACAGCTGTAGCAAAGAGAACTGTACCATCATACACAGTGATAGAGGACATAGGCAACGCAACAATAAAATAATAAAATAATTAAGACTATAACGTCAGAGTCATATAAGTGTGAGATTATGTTCACAGGTAAAAACCACTAATAAGAATAAACTATAGCACAGAGCTATAGCAGAGTAAAGCTGTAAAGCTGAACCATCAAACACAGTGATGGAAAACATTGACAGCACAGGACAACGCAAAACAACCAGACACATTAGAACATTAGAACAACACACTAGAAGCAAGGCGAGAAATTAACTGGTAGGAAAAGCAAGTTCAAACAGATATGTTTTAAGCCGTGATTTAAAAGATTGAATAGAATCAGACGCCCGGATGCCAATCGGGAGACTGTTCCACAGCTCAGGTGCAGCTAGAGCGAACGCTCGATCACCTCTAGACTTCAAGCGAGATCTGGGCTGAACCAACAATGACTGTGAGGAGGATCTTAAGGCCCTCGTAGGAAGATATGAATTTAAGAGTTCCTTAAGATAACTTGGCCCTGTGTTATTAGTAATTTTAAAAGTAAACAACAGAATTTTAAATTGAATACGAAATTTCACAGGCAACCAGTGCAGATCAGCAAGGATGGGAGTGATGTGAGCAAACTTCCTAGTTTTAGTTAGAATGCGTGCAGCGGCATTCTGGACTGTCTGTAATCTATGTAAAAGGGTAGAGTGGAGACCATAATAAAGTGAATTACAGTAATCTAGTCGTGACGTAACAAAGGCATGGATAAGCTTTTCCAAGTCATTGTGCGGGATGTAATGTTTGGCCCTGGAAATAAGGCGAAGTTGGTAGAAACTAGATCTAACGACAGCAGATACTTGTTTGTCAAGTTTAAATGAGCTGTCAAGTAGCACACCCAGATTCCTAACAGTGTCAGGGAAAGAACTGGTGAGAAAACCAAAAGCATCATGAAGTTTGGCACGAAGAGCGTCACTGCCAAAGATCATAATTTCAGTTTTCTTATCGTTAAGGATAAGAAAATTTGCCAGAAGCCATTGCTTGACCTCGCACATGCACTCTCGAAAGTTACTCACGGACATAGCTAGATCATCATTCAGCTCAAAATAGATCTGGATGTCATCGGCATAATAGTGAAAGGCAATGTGGTATTTCTCCAAAATGACACTTAAAGGAAGCATATACAGTGAGAACAGGGTAGGGCCTAGCACAGATCCCTGGGGAACACCACAGCAAACAGGTACAGCGGAGGAGGAGGAGGTAGCCAAGTGAACCGAAGAGAGCCGATCGGAGAGGTAAGATTTAAACCAATCCAAGGCGGTGCCCTTGATGCCTACAGTGTGCTCTAGTCTCGCCAATAGTATGTTATGGTCAACCATATCAAATGCCGATGAAAGATCCAATAGCACTAGGACAGAGGGGCGTCCATTGTCAGCCATTAGTAAAAGGTCGTTAAAAACTCGAAGCAGTGCTGATTCAGTGCTATGGTGTTGTTTAAAGGCCGATTGATATTTATCATTAATGTTATTCTCATCCAGGTAGGTCTGAAGTTGAAGCAGAACTACCTTCTCAAGAATTTTAGCCACAAAGGGAAGTTTGGAAATCGGCCTATAATTGGCATAATCATTTTGATCAAGATTACTTTTTTTTAGAACAGGTTGGATTATGGCATGTTTAAGAGCTGATGGTACATAGCCGGACAGCAAGGAGGAGTTCAATATGGACAAAAGACAAGGTCCAATTGTACTAAAACAATCCTTGACTATACGGGATGGAAGAACATCATGTACAAGATTAGTATTATTGAGTTTCTCAATTAGATGCTTCAGAGTAGAGAGAGAAACGGGTTCAAATTGACAAAAAGTAGTGGAACAGTTGGGGGTGGGCATACGGTCGGTCACCAAAGGGAGGGTAGATTTAAGAGATGCGACTTTATCCAAAAAATAACTTGAAAATTTTTCACAAAGGCCCGGGGAGCATGGCAGAGGCATAAAGGGGCAGGGGTTTACCACAGAGTTGAAAATTTTGAATAAAATTCGAGGGTTGTTTCCATTTGTGGTGATAATTTTAGATAGGAAAGCAGCTTTAGCCATTCTGGCAGCTGATTGAAACTTCGAGCGGCTAACGCATAAAGTGTCATATGATGACTGGAGATTATCCTTCCTCCACCTCCTCTCATCTCGTCGACACATACGTCGTAAGGCACGAACAGAATCATTTAACCAACATTGTGAGTAGGTTCTGGGGCGTTTCATTCTGATCGGTGCTACAATGTCAAGGATAGAGGAACATGTAGTTAATAGAGTATTGGCGAAATTCTCAAGCGTATGTGGGGTAAGACAGTCTGACGTAGTAAATGAAAAGTTCACAAAAGAATTAGAAAATTTCAACAGAGTATCGGCATTCACAGTACGCGTAGGACAAAGAGGAGCCTCAAAGCGTGATCCGGTGTTGCCAAGGTCAAGATCGAAAATAACCGGAGAATGGTCGGAAAGTCCAGTGTTTCTAATTTCCTTAATACATATATCCACATCGTATGAAAAAACCAAATCAAGGGTGTGGCCCTTAACATGGGTAGGCTCATTCACCCATTGGGTAAGATTAAAAGAAGCAGTTAGTGCTAGAAAATCGTTGGCCAATTTGTCATCCATACAACAGACATGAATGTTAAAATCACCAGAAATAATAACAGAACCATATTTAAAAAGAATGGATCCCAAGAAGTCAGCAAATTCAGAAATAAACATCTTGTGGTATTTAGGCGGACGATAAACCACAACACACAGAGTAGTCCGAGGGGCAGTCAATTCCAATAACTGGGCTTCAAAGCTAGAATAGGTTGGGGAGGGTAGCAGCCGTGCTTCATGTTTGTTTTTAAAAACCGAGGCTAGGCCACCACCTCTACCAGTGAGCCTTGGTGAGCTAAAGAAGGCACAGTCAGGAGGGAGAAGCTCAGAAAAGGGGATAAACTCACCCGGAGAAGTCCATGTCTCCGTCAGAAATAGAACATCCAGTCCCGTGGTGAGGAAAAAGTCATTTAAGAGAAAGGCCTTATTTGAAAGAGACCTAACATTAAATAAAGCCATCCGAGTCCGAGGAGCTAGGTCATTAGCGGTAGCCCGTCGCAGGGTGTTTAGATTGCTGTGTTGAACACCGCGGCCAGGCGGTGTAATCCAAGACCGAGCAGAGTGATAGGCCACTGGGCAGGTAGGATAGGTATGAGGGCCAACAGGGCATATCCAGCGATGGCTTAACAATTTAGCCGCAAAGCAGCTCCTGGAGTAGAAGATAAATCGTGACAGCTCACGACTTGCAGAAGGGTAATCCATAGCCATGGCTCTAATATAAGCCTTGACGCGAACGCGGGCACCACTCCTTCTACCCCGTTTCCTGAAGCGTTTCCTACGCAGAAAGGGAAAAGGTAAGTAGGTCGTTCTGGTGGAGGAGACGGGCGGCAGAGGAGTGGCACCACCCATAGCCCCATAACTGTCCAGACGTTGAGGACAGGAGAACCGAAGATTCAGGAGCATGTCTCTATCATAAGTTATTAGCGTACAATCGCCTATAGAACATAAAACCAAGGATAAAATAACAAAGAGTACTACGCCGAAGCGCAGTTGAGGTCGCAGACGGTCAGCCATGCACACCGGCGCCATCTTCATCCGCTTTATCCGAGGCCGGGTCACGGGGGCAGCGGCCTAAGCAGATTCAATTAAATTCTTTATCGATTCTCTTATCGATTCTTTTTTGCCCAGGAAAAAAAATCTTCTGTAGCAATAACAAAGTATAACATAAATTATTCTGTAGCAATTACACAAGAATATCCAGTAATGTCCCTGCCTACAATTAAACACATTCACTTACTGAAAATCGGGGGCATCTGCTGTGGCAAATGGGTGCAAGCCTTTTACCACAGACTTAGTCACTGCTCGGTGACATTCGTCAATCCTGGCCTGAAAGGAGACGCTACCGGTAGACTGCAGCGAGAAGTGCCAGCATCTGAGCCAGCCAGACTCTGTCTGTCTCTCTCATCATGGTCACATAAATGCACAGTAATGGCAGGTTTTGTAATAAGGCAGATTGCGCTAACATAATATGCACTGTTAGTTGATGATTTACCTGCCGCATTAACGGGAGAGGACGTGCAAACGTTACCGCTGCTGCTGGGTTGAGATTCACGAGTCCGAAACGGAATTAAAAACACGACATTCGTTTAAGGTTATCGTGTGTTTTGTGAGCAAATGCTTTTGCATATTCATAGTGTTTCCTCCCTTAAATGAAATATCTACTTTGAAAGTATTGCAAGTTGCCCTGTTGTCATCCGTTCTCGTAAAGTATAACCAAACTTTTGAGCGTTTGAGCCGCCATGTTTCGTCCCAGGTAAATGACGCTCTGCAACGTGGTGACGTCATTCGGGGCGACTGGAATCGATAAGGGAATTGTTTGCAAAAATGACAAACAATTCCAAGGAATTGAAACAGTGGGAACCGGTTCTCAACACTGAAGCTGTGTCCCAAAACGTCGGCTGCATCCTTCGGAGGACCCGGCCTTCGCGGTCTACGTGAAATGGGACGGTCTAGCCTTCAGATTTGCGTCACCAGCTGTTCCCGCCCTTACCACTTTCTCCCCCTCTGTGAAATAATGGATATCGTTGAAACTCTCTGTATTTTTCTCTTATTTTTGTTAATCGAAGAGTTACAACAAATCAGCCGTCGCAGACGACTGATTTATCTCCGACTAAGAGATAAATCAAGAGTTTTTTTCCCCATCGTTTATGTGTGTATTTGAAATCTGTTTACTAGCTAAATAAAACTCTGATGTAGAAGTGATTTTATTCACTCTTTTATCAGTTAACCAGTGAATTTTACTTAAGTATGATAATCAAAATAAAGTTTTGACACGTTTTTTTTAAAGAACAAGCGCAACATTCATATGACAAGAATAAAACATTTTCCTTATTTTCCTTCACCAGGTGAGACCACAGTACTGCCGGCTTAACAGGATTAAGGAGTGTTCCAGTCCTGGACAGGTTTTTTAATAATGAGGACACTAGGCCTGATTTTCATCTGAGCAGGGAGTCTCTGAAAGTGCTGCTGAACCTCCTTAACCAGGATCGGCCACATGGTTGGGGTGCCACTATTGAGGTCCTTGTGTTTCTTTTCTGGCTGGCAAGTGGAGCATCCTACAGAGTTGTTTCCAGAGTGTTTGCTATTCCTCGCTCCACTGTTCACCACATCGTTCACAGGGTCACAGAGGAGGTGGTGGCTATTCACCATCAGGTTATCCATCTCCCTCGGACTCCTGAAGACCTAGATGTCCTGTCTCATGGGTTTGCAGGGCTAGCAAGACACAGAGCCTTTTTAAAGGCTGCTGGTGCAATTGACGGCTGCCATGTCCGCATCAAGCCTCCCAGCGGCCCTGATGGTCAGTGCTACAGAAACAGGAAATTGTTCCCATCCATACTCCTGCAGGCAGTTTGTGACCATCAGGGCCGCTTCATCGATACATATGTGGGCTGGCCTGGGTCAGTGCATGACTCCAGGGTGCTATGCAACAGCCCACTGTACCGGCAGGCCATTTACCCTCCTCCAGGGCATTTCATCTTAGCAGATGGAGGGTACCCATGTCTCCAGCATCCACTTCTCCTCATCACTCCGTACAAGAGGCCAGTTCAAGGTGTGGGAGCCCAGCGCTTCAACTCTCATCACTCCAGGGCACGCTCTATTATAGAGAGTGCTTTTGGAATGATGAAGACGAGGTTCCGGGCCATCTTCCTTCAAGCGCTGGAGGTGCACCACACCTTTGTACCATATGTAAGTCATTACAATATAGTGCCATTCTTTTTCAAATAATTATAATGATATAATGGGAACTTTAGTGTATGTACATTTATAAACACCTTATTTGTTTCTTTTAAAAAAAACAAAAAACATCTGTTTCAGGTCATGACAGCATGTGCTGTCCTATACAACATCTGCCTTGGTGCTGGTGACGCTATGGACCCGGAGGATGCACCTGAGGATGATGTGCAACATGAGATAAGATGTACCACAACGTAAGGAGTGCTCTGACACGTTGATAAATATGTATTGGAGGCAGTCAGTGGTGCTCCCTGGCGTGACCAGCTATCTGCTGAGGTGTCTGCCCTGGAGGAGCTACCTCAAGACCATGGTCGTGTCCAAATTCATGGGCTGCATCCTCCTGAGGCTGCATTTGTAGACCAATTACATCACAGCGACGCGCCAAAGGCTGTCCAAATTCGTAGACTCCTCCGAATGCAGCCGACAAATGCGTCCTCCTTTTCCCCGAATTTGAAGGATGGGTCGGGTGTGTCCTTCGTGGCCCACCATATCCCAGAATTCATAGCGTGGCCCAGTCAAACTCCAGTTTCCAACAATGGCGGCCGCTACTAAGTTTTAAAATTACTCACTTTTACACTTTTAACATATTTTCAGGCGAGAAAGTAGCTGTGTAAACATCAAATATCTGCTCGGTTTATCAAGATATCGCATATTTGCAAAAGTGCTTCAACATTTTCGGAGACGTCTGCTACCCACCAGCTCGATAGCGAGCCAGGAGCTCGAGGGTTACTGATGCGGCCGAGGACGGCACAACTCCCGGCACATCATTTTCAGATCACCGCGTTCTTTCGCTACTCAGGTTAAACGAAATATATAAGTCACTTAGACAACCTAAAAATGTTATTGTTGGGCTTTTTTCAGTGTTTTGTTTGTTCGTGAGTAAATCAGTTTGGCTGAGATTAAAGTTATTAGATTAGATAAAATAAAACCTTATTAATTCCCCGGGTGGGTTCCTCCTTGGTTTTTACACAGCTGACTAAACGTGTCATGATCCTGGGTCCTTTTGACCCAGCGTTTTGTGTTTTCTCTTCGAGATTTTGGTTCTGTTCTCCTCTAATTGGTGTTTACCCTGTTCCCCCCCGTGTGTTCCTGTTTTATTGTGAAGGTCTGCGTCTTATGTGAGTGTTTTCAGTTTGCCTCCCTGGTCTCGTCATGTTAATCACTCCCAGCTGTGTCTCCCACCTGTGTGTAATCTCCCTGTGTTCTGAGTGTATTTAAGTTGTATTTTCTGTCTTAGTAATCGCTGGTTCGTCTGTGTTGTTTCCCCTCGGTCTCCCTGCGTCTTCCCGTATGTATTTCCCCGGACCTCCCTGCATCCTCGTTTCTGGTTTGTGTTATTAGTTCTACCCAGTTTAGGTTTTCCTGTTTCATGGTACCCACACCATTGCTGTTTGTATTTTCGGTTGTCAAATAAACACTCATCTGCACCAGAGCTGCTGCATTTTGGGTCCTATTTCATATTCCACACGGCTTGCCCCGGCAAACCGTGACAGTACGAACCAGCCACCATGGACCCAGCAGCAGTGAATCCGTCCGAGGAGCTCCAGGACAACATTGCGTACAATGTGGAGATTCTCCTCGGGCTATGGCTGGAGAACCCTCCAGAGGAGCTTCGTCGTGCCGTGGAAAGTCGGCTACAACGGCTCTTTTCTGGCCTGCCATGGCTTCTGCAGTCGCTTCCTCCGACCATGCAGGCTTTTCTCCGGCTCACACCGCACCTTCTCTCAGCCACTCCTGCCTCGCTGCCCGACTCGCCGGATGTGATCTTGCCCGGCCCGTCGGAGCCGTCTGCGGGTAGGAGACGCCAATCGCGCCGCAAGCGCGCCACCCCACAGCCGGACGTTCGGGCTTCTAAATCGCCGGCTGTGGTGAGTGAGGACTCTTTTTCATTTTCGGACTGCATGACTGTTCATTCAGGGGCTGCGTTTTGTGTGGCGGATGTCAACGCGAGCTGCTTATCGCCTGTGCAGCTACCGGCAGCTCGGTTAGCTCCCCCGCAGCCACTCTCAGCTCAGTTAGCTCCCCCGCAGCCACTCTCAGCTCGGTTAGCTCCCCCGCAGCCATTCTCAGCTCAGTTAGCTCCCCCGCAGCCAGTGCTCCTCTTAGCTCAGTCTCCTGTGCCTCCTTCAGTTCAGTCTCCTGTGCCTCCTTCAGTTCAGTCTCCTGTGCCCCCTTCAGTTCAGTCTCCTGTGCCTCCTTCAGTTCAGTCTCCTGTGCCTCCTTCAGTTCAGTCTCCTGTGCCCCCTTCAGTTCAGTCTCCTGTGCCCCCTTCAGTTCAGTCTCCTGTGCCCCCTTCAGTTCAGTCTCCAGTGTCCCCTTCAGTTCAGTCTCCAGTGCCACCCTCAGTTCAGTCTCCAGTGCCGCCTGTAGCGCAGGCCCCAGTAGCTCCAGTGCCGCCTGTAGCGCAGGCCCCAGTAGCTCCAGTGCCGCCTGTAGCGCAGGCCCCAGTAGCTCCAGTGCCGCCTGTAGCGCAGGCCCCAGTAGCTCCAGTGCCGCTTGTAGCGCAGGCCCCAGTAGCTCCAGTGCCGCCTGTAGCGCAGGCCCCAGTAGCTCCAGTGCCCCCGCTACCCGTAGCTCTGGCTCCAGTATCACAGGTTTCACTCATTCACTCCATGCAGGGAGAAAGTCTAATTTCACCTCAAGGTGCTTTTCATGGTTCAGCCGCCATTGGCACAGTTTGCCGCTCCAGGGCTTCCCCAGAGGCTAGGTCTCAGTCCCCGGCTGATTCTGGACCCCTGAAGTTTATGCAGCCACCTGAAAACTGCACCATGTCAGCGTTGCCTGGGCAGAGCCAGTGCTCAGTGCATCGCCAGTCGCCTTCGTGTTTGCCAGAGGACTCCATGACTGCTGGCTTAGTGGTGACTTCTGCTGGAGGGTCCGTAGGACCGCTCCGGCCTTCGTCTCTAGTCTCCGCTGGAGGGTCCGAGGGACCGCTCCGGCCTTCGTCTCCTGTCTCCGCTGGAGGGTCCGAGGGGCCCGTTCAGCCTCCTGCCTGCGCTGGAGGGTCCGAGGGGCCCGTTCAGCCTGTCCAGCCGCCTGCTGTAGCTCCATCATCATCCTCGCCTGCTGCAGCCTCCGTGTCTTCAGCCTCGCCTGGCCCAGCCTCCGTGTCTTCAGCCTCGCCTGGCCCGGCCTCAGAGCCTTCAGCCTCGCCTGGCCCGGCCTCAGAGCCTTCAGCCTCGCCTGGTCCGGCCTCTGCCTGTGCTTCGCCTGGTCCGGCCTCAGCCTGTGCTTCGCCTGGTCCGGCTTCAGCCTGTGCTTCGCCTGGTCCGGCTTCAGCCTGTGCTTCGCCTAGTCCAGCCTCTGCAGCCTCGCCTGGTCCGGATCGCCTGAGTCGCCGCCGTTGCCTTCCGCGCGGTCGGCCCCCTGAACTGCTCCGTCGTCTCCCTCGTCGCCGCCGTTGCCTTCCGCACGGCCGGCCCCCGGACCGCCATCGCCTGAGTGGCCGCCGTTGCCTTCAGCACGGCCGGCCCCCCGAACTGTTTGGACTCCTGTGCTGTCGGCCCCCTGGCCGGCCCCCTGAACTGTTTTGGACTCCTGTGCTGTCGGCCCCCTGAACTCTTCTGTTTTGGGCTCTGTTTTTTCCTGTGTTCTGGTGTGCTTCGTTTCTTTTGGTTTTGGTCTCGTTTTTTGTTTTTGTCTTTTGGCCTTCTGTTGCTCCGGTTTTGTTTTGCTTCGAGCCCTCCTTCCTGGGCCCCCGCCGCCCGCCCTGGTCGGGTTGTTTTCTGTTTTTTCTGGCTGTTTTGTTTCTTGTTGGGCTGTCTGGAGCCAGCCTTTGAGGGGGGGGGGGGGGGGGTACTGTCATGATCCTGGGTCCTTTTGACCCAGCGTTTTGTGTTTTCTCTTCGAGATTTTGGTTCTGTTCTCCTCTAATTGGTGTTTACCCTGTTCCCCCCCGTGTGTTCCTGTTTTATTGTGAAGGTCTGCGTCTTATGTGAGTGTTTTCAGTTTGCCTCCCTGGTCTCGTCATGTTAATCACTCCCAGCTGTGTCTCCCACCTGTGTGTAATCTCCCTGTGTTCTGAGTGTATTTAAGTTGTATTTTCTGTCTTAGTAATCGCTGGTTCGTCTGTGTTGTTTCCCCTCGGTCTCCCTGCGTCTTCCCGTATGTATTTCCCCGGACCTCCCTGCATCCTCGTTTCTGGTTTGTGTTATTAGTTCTACCCAGTTTAGGTTTTCCTGTTTCATGGTACCCACACCATTGCTTTTTGTATTTTCGGTTGTCAAATAAACACTCATCTGCACCAGAGCTGCCGCATTTTGGGTCCTATTTCATATTCCACACGGCTTGCCCCGGCAAACCGTGACAAAACGTCAAATAGAAAACTGATTAAACAGAAGTATGAGACGGTCGAGAATTTACACCAGTGTCCTGTTATATTTTAGATAGCAAGGAGCAGACGGCTGAGTTTATTAAACTCCACCGAGACAGCGGTGACGCTAATCAGAAGGCTAAACCGTCCAATTACTTCCAGCCTACCCGACCTTCTGAGGACCCGACCCACGTAGACCGCGAAGGCCGGGTCCTCAGGAGGATGCAGCCCATGAATTTGGACACGACCAATGAATATTTTTAAACAGGCAAGTATTCTGTTAGTAGAGCATTTTTTAGATATTACTTGTTAGATCTTTATTAACAGGATTGTTTGCATCTTTCTGAATACATCTTAGTAACATGGCAGCCGTCAGTTACATCAGCCCTACAAACCTAAGTGACAGATGATGCGGTGGACAGTGGAAACGAGCATCCCTAGACCTTATGGAGATCACCCTGTATGATGTTCCATTTACTGGCTGGAAATACAAACCAAGGTCTTGCTTGTGGCACCTCCTCCATCTCTCTGGTCCTGGTCCAGCACATTCAGCAGCACATTCAGCAGCACTGCCCGAGACTTCCTTCCTGCCCAGCCAAAGATCAGACCTGGTTAAAAGTACCTGTGCTTACTGGGACACTCAGGTTAATCCTAACTGTAATAATAATTCGTAAGAATTCATGTTTTTTGTTGTTTTTTCTATTGTTACTTTTTTCAGACATTTTAATTAATTGTGTTGATAAAATTTATGTTGTACATAGTTTCTTTTTTTTTTTTTTTTTAAAAAGGAAAAACAATGCAAATAAAGGTGAAGCATTTACAGAAATTTAATCCTTTTTTTTTTTTCAACAAGTTTCTCAAGCAAACCAAACAGTCTGTCCATTCTATCTTTTGCCTCCTGTGCTCTTCTTTCTTCCATTTCCCTCTGCAATCTCATGTCCTCTCTGATTAATCCAAAAACTCATCCCTGTCCTTCTTTCTTTTTGCCCCTCTTTGCTCCACCTGGCCCTCATCTTCCTGCTCTTCCTCATCCAACACTTGGTTGCCCACTGCTGAACTGGGCCCTGGAGTGTCCTCATGGATGGAAGCAATTAGCACTGGAGGCTTGGTAGAAGGCCTCCGTCCTAACACCTCATCCATGAGGGCAAACCAGGGCCATGTAGCAGCAGTGGGCTTCCCACTCACTCCCTCGCCTGACCCTGGATACTTGAAGTCCTAAGGGCAAAGGAAATAAAAAGTGGCAGTTGACAAAAAAAGCAACAGTACAGGTTTACATGAATAAGTTTTTAACTTGCTAAAAAAAAACATGTTTGAATACAGCTGTACATACTTTGTATTTCTTTTTTTAAATTGTCCCATTTTTCGCCTGCAAAGGGGTGACTTTACCCTGCAGGCCCATCTTCTCAAGAATGGCCTTAACAGACAGAAAATAATAGAGCATATCAATCTTCTTAATTCCTGAACAGTATACATAGCAAAATGTACACACTTCCGACTAAAAGACAGATTAAGCTCTCTCCCTTATACCTAACAGATTAAAAGCGGCATATTGTTGCTGTACCTCCAACCCACAGTGGCTGAGTTTTTGGCACCGGTAAACAGTTGCTCATTGTCGCTCCGGAGTAATCGGCCTTCAAATGCGGCCTCTGGAGGATGCAGCCGACGTTTTGGGACACAGCTTGACTGTAGAAAACATGAACGACGCGACAGCTTCCCAAAAATGAAGCCAAAACGTCTCTATCGCCCCCTGCTGTCTGGCTGCAGTATAGGTCATAAACCCCGCCTCCTCCATGTTAGCGGATGGGACTGAAATAAATTAATTCTCCTTAGATAATTTTTTTCCAAAGATCCTTTCTTTTGTTATCAATAGTTCTCATCATGCTGATTGATGTCCAAGGGGTCTCCTTTCCCATAAGTTTGATTCTGATTCCTACCGCGGTGGTGTTAAATTGGGGTGAAACGTAACAGCTTTGACTGGCAGCTGCAGTCATGGAGAAACTTGCGTATCTCTGTTCGGGAATGGCAGATAGAGCGTAGGCTCTGAGAGGAGGGCCAGCGTTTACGTTACGAAAACACGACCGAGTGTTTTAACCTGACAGCCTGAGGTGTTCTTCAGTAAACTGGACTACTCGACTGAAGGACCCGAGGCCCCGCTGCACTTTTTCGGTAAGTTAAACGTGTTTGTAAGCTAATCCGTAACTACCGTCCTTAGCTAGGTCCTGAGACCTAGCTAGCTAAAATGAGCACTCGGCTGTCAGGGTTCATTTAGCTAATCTGTGCAGGTGAATGAATTTGCTAAAGAAATCAAGAGAAACCCCCCAGGCTACTCAGTCACTAATTACTGTTACTGTACTTTTATTACAAGTATTATGCTGTAAAAGCAACAGGCTACACCCTGCTTCAGCTCCTGTGAAGAGCTGAATATTAAATATGTGCAAACAACAGCATGTTTTCAGTCTCTTGCCACATCTGTAAAGGCAGTAACTTTTTTTTTTTTTTTTTAAAAAGCTTGTACCTTGTAGATCCTCATTAATCAGGAACTATGGATTAAAGTACTGTAGTGTACTGTAATACTGAAAAAAATGTAAGAGAAGAACTTCAGATCCTGAGTGTGTGAGGACAGAAGAATCAGCTTTATTTCAATTTTGAGGGATAAAATTTATATCTGAGTTTGATGGTTCTGTTCTCTTTGTGATTACAGGAGCTGCCCTCAGATTCAGACCTCAGCACCACCCAGTGACAGCAGACAGATCATCCAACATGTTCACATGTTAACTGCAAAATGAACTGATGAAAATAGTGCAAAGGTTAAAGTACAACACGTGCTGCAGTGAAAGCTGCAGCTTTATTGATAAAGTTAAAGACAAAAAAGCAAAAGCATTAATCACCCATGTAACTGTGTCACTATATATCAGCATTAACAGGACCTCAGTTTGGTGTTTCACAAAGCTGCTGATCTCAGACCTGCACAGCTTCCGTTTTAAACACTTGATGTAAATGGTAAATGGTAAATGGCCTGTATTTGTATAGCGCTTTTCTAGTCCCTAAGGACCCCAAAGCGCTTTACACAACCTGTCATCCACCCATTCACACACACATTCACACACTGGTGATGGCAAGCTACAATGTAGCCACAGCCACCCTGGGGCGCACTGACAGAGGCGATGTACTCAGCTGCATGAAGAGCACATGAGATTTTCTCTAACACAATTAAATAAAACCTGATGAAGGTCAAAGGTCATCACTTGTATGCTGAACTACAAACTTGTCATCTGGAATTATTTCACAGTTTTTGCACATAGTGGGTTATTTACCATAAAGTGATTCAGAGTTATTCATACCAGAGTAACCAGAGAGGATCATATATTTTTAAATAAATATATAACTTTCTACAGGACTGAATATAATATCTTTATGTAAAGGTCTGGAGCCTCTGGGGAGTATCCGAGTATTTATAACATTACACAAACCAAAGGTCTCCATCACAGTGTTCATGAAATGCTGGGTTTATCCATCTCCTGGGGCGGGCCTACGGAGGAGTGCTGAAGATTTCCCTGTGAGGGAGCTGCTGGTGAAGATCATGAGTCCTGCTTGATCAATGTGATGAGCTTCAGTGTTCCTGGTGTTTCTTAAATGATGCCTCTTTCAGTGGGTCAACAGAACTTCTGGCACAGGACAGCTGTGATGAAAGAAAGGGAAGAAGTTTCTCCAAACCTCTGGACCCAGAAACCCAGCTTGGTCCTGATGGTCTCCTTCACAAGTTTCTCTCCAGGGTGAATGTAGCTGTTGATATAATATGGACTTTATTATTAAATGAAAAGAACAAATTAGACTACACTACTGAAACGTTCTGCTGATGTTTTTAAAGTTTCCATGTTACCAGGATGTAGAGGGCTCTGAAGATTTAAACAGTTTTAGATCCATTACACTCACAGTCTTATGTTAAAATCTCAAAGGACAGCATTATATTTTTGATATTAACAGTAATTCTGGGCCTCTGTAGAGTGTGCAGATGAACTCATCGCTGTCTAAAAATGGATAAAAAAAAACATAAGTGCTGAATCCTTCAATAACAGACTATTAGAGTATTCGGTGTATAGCATCGCTAACTAGCTAGCAACAAGCCTCCAACACAGTGCGTATGCTAGCGGCTAATCTAACTAACGAATTAACAACAGAGTGATTTTAGAACTATAAGATGATAGGTGTGTCTTTTTTTATAACAGTGACATGGTTGTATTTACCTTAATTTAACGAGTCGTCAGTCGCGGTAAACCAGCAAAAAAACTCGAGCAGCCAGGCTATGTAAAAAGTGTAGGGGGGTGTGTTTGCGGTTACGTCCAGCGGGTGTGTGGGCGGGAGTGTTACACAGTCACTCCACCTCAAGTCACTACTGCGCAGACTCTGGCTCCAAATTTGGAAGATGGCAGCCTCCACAAGCGGGATATTTTGGCTTTATTTTTGCACAATGGGAGGAGGCGGTGTCGCGTCGTCCATCTTTTCTACAGTCAATGGTTCTCAACAAGAACTGGGTTTCGATACCCATCCCTATTCACAACCAATGCGCACTTCCCCCCTAGTGGCCAGTGGTCTCTGGGCCTATGAGACTGAGGCCTAACATGATCACTAATCAGTTAAAACATGGGTATTCATTACTTTTAAGACTTGGACAAATATAGACAGTGTATGGTATATTATGGAAAATGCTATTTCAACAGAAAGAAAAGATAAGAGAAAAAAAAGTACTAACTGAACACATAGAGAACATTTCAGCCAGCAATTACCTGTACTGACAGGTACATTCACATGTCACCCAAAGTGGAAGGGCATGGCGTTTATTTTCATGCTTTGCACAAACCATCCTGTATAGAGAATTTATTGCAAGAAGACACAGAGTAACACCTCTTGACTTGTTCTTTTCAACTTTGCTCCTCACTGAGGACAGCTCATTGTGGAGTGGGTGGAAAGTGTTGTCTGCGGTGGTGCATAGCTCTGTCTTGAGTGTCACATCACCCCAGTGACACTTTGCACAAGTTCTCACTGTGCTGCTGAATAAAAATGATGCATATACATCCACTCTCATGGGGAAGGTAGTATTCATGGGTTTCTGGACTCCCTATTTTATTATTATTTTTGGGTCAGGGCTTGAGCCTGTCCCAACTTGTACTTGGGTCTTGGCAGACAGCAGGTAAAAACCTCCGAATGACAAGCTGTCTGTCATATGGTTTACCAGAGATTTCCATGTCTGCAAGACTCCTGATATATATCTTTAAGTTAGAGGAAGTCTCTCTATCGCTCAGCTTCTCGGGGAGGAACTAGAAATGAGCAATTGGTCATTTTTAGAAAAAAGACGACTGTGTGAGATAAATTGTCTGAGCAGAGTTGTTTATGATACACTTGTTTACAACAATGAAACAGAAAAATTGAGAGAGATGTCAGTAAATGTACAGTGTCTTGTCAAACAGTATTTAGAATTGATCAGAATGTGAATACACAAAATTTTGAAATTCAGTGTCTCAAGGAAGTTGAAAAGCCAAAGTATTTTTGTCAAATATGGATAAAGTGACCAGAGGTTCAAAGTCCTGTCCGCTTTAATCTTCTGGTAATATAGAAAAGCAGTTTATACCACTTTTCTCAACAAAAGTATTCATGGGAGGTGTGTGGGAGGGATAGTTTGCTGAAAGAAGACCTGTTTGCTGCTAAGAAAAGCAAATTCTCTTCTCAAAAAAGATAACTCAGTTCCAACTCAGAGTCCAGAGAGAAATCTTAGTAATGGAGAATACAGGTATTTCACCGATAACGATACAGTGTGCTGTCGCAGTGGTGACACGCAGACTGAAAGGCACTCACAGTGTACAAATGATCGGATGACTGTTTCACTTGAAATAAGAAATGACAAGAATCAAGATCTGACTCGAGCTGCAACAACAGCTTTGAGATTTACAGTCCACTCACGGGCTGTAAATCTGAAGCAAGGCTTTGCTGGAAAGCAATGCCTGACAAAGATGGTCACACAGCTGTCGGGTGTCTTTGTGTGAGCCTATGATTTGTTTCTGTCTTCACAGATCTGAAAAAAAAGTTGAATAATTTATTAAGAAATAATTTCACTATTTTTTTTTTAAATATGCAGACATTGTCCATTCAGAACAAGTCTTATCCTATCATGCACACAAACAGTGTATAACAGACTGGCATAGCCATAGCCATGACTGTGTTGGCGTTTTGTGTTCCATATAAATGGGATATAACAATATCCACCCAATAAAGAATTATTTTGATGAGCAAAGTCAAAATTATTTTGTTTACCAGACTGCTGTAAGTCAGGGGTTTGAACATGGGAGTCTTTGTGAGCCAGTCTCAAGTGGTCGTACAATTAACTGCAGTTTTAAACCCCCGGGCTTTCCATGTGGCGGAATATACAAAATGATGATTGGTCACAATAACAGACATCCCATAGTCTAGTTGCATAACTGTCTAATTAATTCACCACCCCGTCATACATATGTCACTCATCCTTTGCCCCATGCACTACTCATTTTGTATACATCATCAACATCAAATAGCTGCCATTGATCTGGAGCTTGCTCTCCATACAGACTCGCAACTGTGCATGGACTATAAGCTATAAGCAAACTGACAATGGACACCACAAAGACTCTCATAACCAACAACACTGTCCACTGCGACCGTGATTCTGCATACATGTATGAATATATCCTTTTAAAGGTGAAGACCAACCAGTACACTGAAGAACAAGCTTTAGTTTCAGTTTCACCCCTTAACACATGCATACACACTAATTTTCTAAAAGTAGGGCATAACGAAGACCATATTCTTTAATTCATCAAGTGTTTGTGCTAATGGAGGTGAGGAGGCTCTGCTTGATATAGATCATTGCTTGGGGGATATGTGCAATAAAATCTGGGCAGAGGGTTAACTGGATATATTATGGCCTTACGATGTAAGGCGAATGCTGGGGGACTGCGCTGGGGAAAAAAAATATGAAAGCGCTTATAGAGTTCAGCTTTTCTCAACTCGCTTTCTGTTGAACTACATTTGGCTGGGCTGGCTGTTAACCTTTAGTCAATGATATAATTTGGGTAAGTGGTGTGTCTTTTAATTGCAGGCCTTAATTTTAGAATAGCACTCAGTAATTGAAGGCATAAAACTGTCCTCAGGTGGCTTTGGCCAGCTATAAAAGCACAGCATGCACGCACTAACAGGGCAGCAGTTTAAGAACCGGTGCCAGTTTTGTGGATTTTATCTACTGTAACATGAAGCCGATGAAGCTTAATGTGAGAATTCAGTCAGTCAAACTTGACATTCTCCAATTTTGATCAGTAAACTCTGGCGCAAAGAAGATGCTGACCTTGGTATACAGTGCACTTTTCTTCCATTACAAAATGAGCTAAAAAAAAAAGGAAGTGAATCAAAGCACGAGTGAAGGAATGCAGCAGATAATTTAAAATCTCATTCTAGAGTTTCCACTGCAACAAGTGTAGCTTATGCTAAACATGTAAACATGGAGCAGCATAATGATGCATGTTATTATTCACATTATTATGATGTCTTCACGCTGTCAGATACTTTTTTAATGGGCTTAGAGTGAGAAAACGCCGACTGCAGGTAAATATGACCCAGAATTTTCTGTCTCCGGGGACGACTGAAGCTATTCAAGCTAGCAGCAAAAGCAATATATTTTTATATATAAATGCAAAATGCATTTTTATGCTTCTGTTTTAATACAACACTGTTTTAAAATGTAATGTACTTTTGGCTGATCACTTATCGTAAACGGATGCTTAAGTGGTGACCCTCTGTGACTTTATTTCCAAAATAAAACAGGCACCAAAGCCCACTTCTGTTGAAAGGGTCATTTTTGTTGGTATTTCTATCCAAAAGCTCCCGAATATATAATTAATCTTATTTACAACTTGCAACCCTGGGAATGCAAGCTTAAGAGGAACATTTCTGGTCAGCATTACACCATCTTTCTGTTTTACCCCAGGCTCTCTAAGATGATGAGATACAGAATAATTCATCCAACTGTTGAATTTTTAATTAAAAATTCTCACCCCATATGTTATATGCCAAATAGCACTTCATTACATAAAACCTGGTCTTTAGAGCAGTTTTGGTCAGCAGTGGAAAGTTCAGGGTGTTTTTTTTCTTGTTTCTCACTCTTTTTTCTTTTCTTCATTACACTTTTTAAATGAGGTAGTGGAGGTGGGCTGATGCGCAGCCCTTTGTCCTAATACAGATGATATTACGTATTTTTTCTTCAGTAAATGTCACAATACTACCAAAGTTGTATTAGAAATGTTTTAGCATCATTATATGCTTAAAGTAGTTCAACTAAAAGACTCATATACATGATATTAATGGATCATAGTTATCGATTCACTGACTCACTTTCTATGTTGCAGCTGGAGATGACTTTAATTACTTTCACTGCTTTAATTGCTTTTAGATAGTTTTATCTATTACAGTGCAATAAGGAATGTATTACAAACTTATCCAATAACTAAATATATGACATGCAATGTAAAGTACAAGTTTCATAATTAAATTGAAGTGGAGCAGAAGTAGAAAGTAGAATAACATTGAGATACTTAAAGCACATTAAAAGAATACATAGTAGACTAAAGTACTTTATTTAAGAGAAAAACATTAGCTTCATCCAATATAATAATTATTGCACCCACCCCAGTGAAGCACCTAATTGATCGCAATGTGATGGAATTGACTGAATTCAGTCTGGTTATAAGTAGAGCTGGACCGATCCAATATTACGTATCGGTATCGGTCCGATACTGACCTAAATTACTGGATCGGATATCGGAGAAAAATAAAAAATGTAATCCAATCCATTAAATATCACGAAAGCACCTCACAAAACTTGCAACACGCTGTAGCTCGCGTCAGAACGTTAGCACGTCGGAGCAGTATGAATCACGTGATAGAGCGGCTGTGGCATGCGGGACCTGTCGGTGGTCTGGATAGCATTTGGAACTTTGCTAGCAACCCGGCATTTCATCTCCGACAAAGTTATCCCGAGAGAAGTAAAGCAAGTGTGTAAGTCCGTCTCTGAATGTTTGTAAAGCATTCCTGCGTTAAGCTTAACAAACGATATATGGAGCGACTGCCTCTTCTTGCTGCTACTTCAATCATGAAACTGCTTAATGATCAGCTGATCGGCTTTTCTGTCGCGAGTCCGTCTCTCATGTTTGTTTTTGGCCCACTTTGCACCAGAAAGAGGAAACCAGCGGCTGAACAACAGCAGCACGTTTAAGCTTGATCAGCTGTTGTTAGAATTTATTTAATATTACTTTCTACATCAGGATCTTTTTCTACGTAGCTGACGCTGGTAACTGTGCAGGGGCGGATCTAGCAAAATTTAGCCAGGGGGGCCGATAGGGCATTAACAGGGAAAAGGGGGCACAAAGACATACTTTTCTTTCTTATTCCCATTTAAAATGTCTAGCTTTTAATAAATAATTATCTGACACCCAAAGTTTTAATTTGATGTAAAATGAATAGAAGTCAATTACTGTATATAGTGACTATTAAGTCTAATATACCCTAGTAAGCTATAGTACTTTTTCCTTTGGGAAGATACCATCTGTGCAGTCTGCAATTTTGTTGAAGAAAGATGTTGAATCTATTTAATATTTCTTGAAAAATAATTGATTTCTGTGCATTTTTTTTCACACTGCATCAAATTAAGGTTGATTACGTCGATTAAGCATCATGAGGTGGAGCGTGAGGGGTGGTTCCCTATTTTTTATTTATTTATTTTTGTTGTTGCTGGGAGTTGGAACCCTATTAGTTAGGTTGCTTAATATTTAGTACTCTTTAAAATACCAGAATAGGGAGGATGGTGTAGGTTTAAGTTTATTAGATTGATCAGTATTACTGAACTATGAAATTTTTTTTTTTTGCATACAGGTATAACAGAATAGCTTTAGTGTAGTTGTTGTTTTAAACTTGAGTATGAACTTATAGAAAATGCAGCAAGATATTTAAAAAACAGTTTTGTTGATTATAAAACACTATATCGGATTCATATCGGTATCGGCAGATATCCAAATTTATGATATCGGTATCGGACATAAAAAAGTGGTATTGTGCCATCTCTAGTTATAAGTATAAATATGGTTTATTCTGTGGAGTGGAGGCATTAATGGACAATATCTCAAAGTACAAGAGTTGGGAAATGGCAGGATACTGAACTACTGTGTAAGGTATAGTCCATTAAATATTTATACACACAATTTTGTGGTGCCTATCAAATTTTCATGTGGTTGTCTATACCTGCAGGATATGTAACATTAAACACCCTTAGATTGCCTGTGAAATTAATTAACCCACTTTTTTATTCTCATTTCTTTTTTGTTTTATTTTCAGAAATTCCTTACTATGTTGATAATGCATCCCACAACACAGAATATTTTTTTTTCATGTCTTTGATAGCAGAAAAAAAAATCAGTGGGATGCCTGATCCCCCTTCCCCCCTGTAGGAGCAAAATGTGCTCTGTCTCTATAGTTTATTAATTTAATCCTTTAATTAAATCCTTAGCTGTATATTGTGTATTTTGTGTATGACACTAATTAGCACTTAGCGCATGCTAAACTAATATGGACAATATTGTTAGATCATATATGCACTCAGCACGTTCAACACTGAGCTCACGTTAGCATTTTAGCACATAAACCAAAGCACTGCTAAGCGTGAGTGCAACCTCACAGAGCTGCTAGCAAGACTGTAGACTGTTGCCTTCCAGACAACAGCCCTTTGATGCTAAAATGAGTGCACTAATGGTGATAAGTTATGCACAGCTAATGAAAAGCATGTCTAAGATTTCTAAATCTAAGCGTGATTGCAATGCACAACCCAGTCAACCCCTCGAGCACAAATATTGTTATCCTGTCTGTAAATAAGGTAAGTAGGCAAATTGTACAACACATGTCTATGGATCACACACACTAAATTAATAACTGTCTGGTGAGAGGTTTAGTATGTTGTAATATATTTGGCAGGACCAGTAATTATAAAACTAGGCCATATTGCAATGGGAGATAATTAACGTTAGCACGTCCCTGGGAGGTTTTTGTGGAGTGGGGGAGGCTTTGACACAGCCTATTCAATTATGTCCTTCCCTGTGGGTCCGGAAACCCAGAATATAGAATATCTAAATTAGGCACATGACAAATCTTTTACTAAGTCAGATGGAGCAGGTCACAAATGGCAAGGTGGCAGGCAACTTGTGGAAGCAAATTGAGTTTGAAGTTAGGTGTAGGCAGGCACAGGGTTATGAGAAAGCTTTCAGTGATATAAAAAGGTGAGAAATATACCCATCTGCTTTTTCATGTTCTGTGTTATTAAAAGGCCTCTGTTCTTCAGCAGAAGAGCACAATTTTACCAATTACGATTTACTGGAAAACATATATTTTATATCTTTCTCATTATCAGGTTTCCATTAACTGAGGATGAGGAAATGTATAAAAATGCAACGAAACTGGCTTCAGGATGCACAAGATCTATTAATGAGATGCCAGGAACACCTCAAAATTGCCTATTGATTTCTATATTGCATATGTAAAACAAATTGCATTGGAAATCCCTACAATGTCATGTTCGTAATTTTTCTGGAATGGCCTTCCAAATGATGTTCATGATTTAATGGGATTTAATAAGGATGCATTTATATGCAAAATACTAGCTGTAAACCAGAGATACTGGTGCTCTAAAAATTCTGAATGAACTTTGCAAGGGATCAGCTACAGAGTGTGTCCTCCCTCTGTCCTGAATCTAGCACATACTAGACAAAGAAATAGGTCACTCGTATCAACGCGGGAATTCATGAAGTCACATTTGACCCTCAATGCGTAGCCCTTTCAACACCTGCACAATGGGTAGCCTCCTAAAAATAATACACATGCCAGCAGAGACAAAGGGAAATGGAAGAGTGGCTTGGTAATTAAAGGCAATGGTGGCAGATTACAAATAATGGTATAACCTATATGAAGGTTATATACTTATGTCATAGCATAGTAACAGTATATCTAGAGAATCTAGAACAAACATCTATAACGTTACTGGAGTTACTTAACATTGTTCTTTTAGACGATATTAACTTATTTGAAGTTTTTGTGATGGCAATCAGAACAAGTAAGAAAACGGGCCAGGATCTGTTGACTGCAAAGGCCATACGAAAGACATTTTCGTTCAAGAACTTCTCATGCCAAAAGAGAGATTAGAAATCTATTATCTTAGGATAAAAGTTTATTCTTGGAACATATTGGTTTGTAGTAACTTTACTCTCAGAATTGAATTGAGTGTTGTCACTTCACGACTGCAGGATAAACTAGCTCTTGTGTATCGTGAATGCAAAAGCCCAACAAGGGACAAGGGTTGGAAATTAGCAATAGCTGTAAACTCTATGTGCAGCACATTCGTTTCAAGCTGCATAATGGAATTGTGTTAAACTGCATTGTCCCCTTTAAATAAATAAACATGACATAAATAATAAGAATGAATTAGTGGACCCAATACATGCCATAACATTATCATTAATGCCCTCCCAACAGCCTAACTGACTCAAACCAGATCTGTTTACTATAGTGGACAAGGGTTCACGTTATTGACAGTACACCATCTTGTTCCTAAGTACTCTCACTTCTACAATAATATCTTACACTCATGAAGGTCTGAAATTTCATGCCACTAAAATCACAACATTGCTTGGACGTTGGAGGGGATCAATCCAAATAACGAAAGTATCAATATCAACGCTGGCATTGGCATTGGATCTATACTAGTGTGGCAGGATTGATACTTCAGTATGTAGCCCACTTAATTGTGTTAAGTAATGTTTCTTTTCATTTTTTTAAATAAAATAAATTCACCTCAAACATGCACATGAAAAATGTCTGAACCTTTATGTATTGACTATTACGTCTATTTTATTCATAGCCTTTCGCACATTTAAACCAGCAGTCCCCAACCTTTTTTGCAGTTTACGTCCAACAATATTTTCATGGACAAGCCTTTAAGGTGTTGTGGATAAATACAACAAAATAAAACCAGTAGCGGTACCCAAAACAAGAAGATTTATTCATAACACACGGGAAAATACCCTGGGAAACCAAGTTAACGCTAAAAACAATTTTAAAAAAATAACGCTAAAAACAGATAAAAACACTGAAAACCATAAATTTCACAACCGAGCCTCAACTCTCGCGGCCCGGTACCAAATGACGCCAGGACTGGTACCGGTCCATGGCCGGGGGGTTGGGGGACCCCTGATTTAAACAACAGAAGTTGATGCAAAGTGCTTTAGAGACAGACACGTTTGCAAGTCTCCAAAATGTGTTCAGAATTTGCAAAATGATGAGGATTCATCTTATAAATCATTAAACACTGCACTGCATTAGTATTGGTATTGGCAGTATCGGCCCTGTATTTACTTGGTATTGGATCAATAACACCATTTGCAGTATTGCACACCACTAATATTTTATCCAACCACAATCAAATGTTTTCATAGTAAATCTCAACAGAATACTTACAGGACCTATAACGAAAAGCAAGACCAACGTTTCACACGCTTGTGTGATCCTTGGGTCTGTGGTACCCATTTACTGTAAGCAAGGTGATATTCTTTCATTAATTAATTTAATTGATCATTTTTTCAACTCACTAGGGTTGTATCATTTTCTGCAAAATGGATGATTTTATTATTGAGTGCACACCGTGCACTCCGAAATACATTTATTGCCCAGATTTATTGGAGCTTAGGGTAGTACAAGTGCAGGGCTCATTGGTGAAAACAAGTAAACATGAGAGAAAAAAGCTTCCAGTCTATGTTGTTTTTCTCCTATCTGGGCCAGCCTCACTGTTAGAACCGTTAGAGTGTGTGTGTCTTTGAGAGCTGAATATTCATTTCAGACTGAACATGACCCTAACCACCTCTTTATAGGCATTATTAAACTGAGATGCATTACCATTCCCTACATGCACCCGGTATCTACCAATACCCCTCGAAATGCTTCAAGTCCCCCACACAGCTCAGTAACAACTGACAAAAAAGAGAGCCGGTGTTAAAGGTACAATTCCCAGCTTCTCTTTTATGGGATCAGAACGATGCCACCTTGAAATGAAACTGAAAAAAAATATTGTAAGTGAAACAAAAAAATTACAATTTCAATTAATTGTTTTTCACTATCAATTTTAATTTCACTTTCAATACAAGATTTTTCAGTACATTTATTTCAGTTACAATATGTTTTTTCAGTTTCATTTCAAGGTGGCATCGTTCTGATCCCATAAAAAAGTCGCAGACAAACCCTCCTGGCTTGAGTTCAGAGAGACCATAAATCCACCTTAAGAGCCACGTCTATGAAAGGAGGACAATGCTCTGGGATTTTCCTGAGGATCAAAACAGATGCATGATGGCAGTGTGGGAATTAATTTGCATATCAAAATAGGAAGACACCTGATTATTCTTGTTCATATAGCTAAGAGAGCATTGTAAATTTGACATAAATCAGTGAGCACAGCATGCTACCTCAGCACTGGGTCAGCCACTGAGCTTCTTTTTTTTTTTTAAAGGCTGTAAAAGAGCTTTTTCCTAGTGTAGGAAATGAACCTCTCATAACCCGTACCCTGAAGTGCTTTTTGAGGTACTTTCTCATGTCTCCACTGTATTTTACAACCTCAGGCAGTGTAGATCTGAGTAAGTAAGTGTATACACGCCAATGTAAGAGGTGGCAGGTGTGTATTTTCCCATTTCATATGCCCGTTTGAGGATATCACTGAGGGAAAAAAAAATCACTCACCATAGAAATGCTGAACCCTCCAATAAGAAGTAAGGACCTGGAAACATAGCATGACCTGAATTTTCAGTTACACCAACATCACTGAGAAATTGTGTTTTGCTTGATCGCCTCCTGGAAGTCACCTTCAGCATCTAGGGAACGGGATACAAAAAAGTAGAACCGATGTTGAGGATCCCAGAGGTTGAAAAGCCATCAAATTTGGAAGCTAATAAGCTTGAAACACTGAATCTGTAAGAGCTCTTCGCTTCATTCCTGAATAATAAATTAAAGAATTTGGGATTTAGATTAATGAGGGGGAAAGTAAGGCCTTTTTTCAGCTCAAACAGTACTCCCTGAGATGAAATAATTATGAAAACCCGAAAAGTCCAAGATGTAACAGGGCGTTTGTGTGAGTCTCTCATTATGCTACAAACAAAACGTCTCAATGCAGAGTTTTCTGGGATCACAATATCTGTTTGTCGCAATTTTACCCGACTGGTAGAGCTGTCAGCTCCAAATGAGGAATAATGCACTCCTGTTCCCCAGAAATATTGCAGCGTCCTGGCTGATGCCTCCACCACCTCTTCAATTGTTTCTAAATAATTGGGAGCCTCTCTCAGAACTGACAATGGAAATTATGAGTTCATCTCTTGTCTCCACTAGCTAATGATGCGGCAATGGATGTTCATTTATAGCGAGGTGTTCAAACACACAAGAATACAGAACACCTCTTCAGTAAAGCTGAAGGGTGTTTCTCTGTAATTTCACATGGCTTAGCTAATTTTGACGTTAAAGGAAAGAGCAGATGCCACATTCAAATTTCGGAGATTTCACAATCTGAATGTGTGCGTCACCTTCAAAGGACATAACATCAACCTGAATAGAAAATATTGCTTAAAAATCTACAGCTGACAAAGCACATTTGATCTGTCAGACAAATATGTGGAAATAATGATGACAACAGGATTATTTAGTAAAAGGAAACCATATTAAAACTGTAATATTGGCTCACATCCTGTAGAGAGGTCACATTTGCCTGCAAGCTCCTCCAACACAGGAGCAGGAGCAGAGCAACAAAACTGGCACACAGGTTTGTCTTCTGCCCCTGAAGGTTCTCATCTAATATCCTCAAGTTGCCTGGCAACCACATACTAATAGGCCAAACTTACCCATTTTTAATGTTCATGCATCTGCAATGCCTTATAAAAGCATAGTAACACTTTGACTTCTCTACAGTAACGTCTAATTTACACAAAACTTGAAAGCGTTCAAATCAATAAGAATGTGCTCTTTCAGTATTTAATTGACTAATTAAAGGTTACCTTGACCTGCCTCATTTTGTACAATTTGGTAGTACGACAAGTACAAGTACAGCTTAGCTCAGTTTGAGTTAATTTGATGGCCCTTTAGCAGAATGCATACAGGTTTTGGACACAACCACTTAGCAGCAGTTTCTTCACATTTTCTTCATAGCTAGTTTTGGAAGGCTTTGAAATTACTGTTAAACACAATGATTTGCAACAAGTACCTCTAAGGAGCTGACACATTATCCAGGCAACAGATGTACAGAAAAGCAGCCATATATGAAATGGATTGCAGTTAATGTATTCTGTTATGTTTGGTAAGGCTTATTCTGCCTCCTCTGACAGCTGAGTATCTATACATCTATCCTTAAAATGATGATAAAAACATAATGTGCATGCCTAAGGTGCAAGCCCACCCCTGGGTGCAGCAATTCTATCCTCCACTGACAATAAAGGGAAGATGAACTGCGTCTACTCTGTGGCAGCACCCAGGGTGATTTTCCTCAGATAAAGGCACATTTTCTGGTTCAGATCTGGTTCACAACACAATGATATGAAGCTTATTTCAGTGCAAAGCTCAGAGCAGTATTGTGTGATTCTACAGATCTGGTCCTCTATTCATCACCAACAGGGCAGCTTGCAGTTTTTATCTCTTGACATCACCCACATGGAGTGTCAGTTCTAATCTGAGGACCCGACTGAACTTCTATATAAATGTCTCACTTCTTTATTTAGGGTCTATTTTACCGGGGTCAGAGGACCACTGGGAGAAAATGCCACTCATGCAATCAAGAAGTTACCCTCCTTCTCATGTCTTCTCCTCTTTAGATTGCAACTCACAAATCCTTTACTTGTCAGCACTAGCAACAGCTTACCAACCCTTCATGCCACTTCAAAAAGCAGATATCTTTTGAAGTTGGCATGCAGTGGCAATTCAGAGCCAAAGAGCTAGTTTATCCTGCAGTCGTGAAGTGTCACATCTGCAGCACACGGCTGTTTGATTAAGCTAATGTCATTGATTATGACAACACGCAGAGTGATTTAGAGAGAGAAAAAAATGCAGTGAGTGCTACACATGAAAAGCGTTTTTAACATTTTTCTCAGTGCATTGCTTTTGATTCCTGCTGCACATTAGTCTTTTTACCCTCTTACTGTCCACCAGGTCACTGGTGACCCATTGTTTTATTTTAGCCAAATGCAAATTTTCACTTAGCTCTCCTTTCCATATGTTTTTGCACTGCAGTTTGTCTGTTAAAAGCTTTTCTATCTGACTTTCACCTCTTTGGAATAGAGGTGGTTTTAAACAGTATCTATCACTCAACCCTTAATGTAAAATGGGTTGCCAGTTATCTGGTGTTAAGAGGTAAAACAGTATGTTAGTTGATTGCTAAATATGAAATTGTGTCGGGAGATAATTCCCCCCAGTTTGCGAGTGATCTGCAGTATCATGCATTTTTGCATTTGGTGACTGCCGGTTGGTTTAAACACCAAGAACTGAAAAGTCTGTCAGAACACTAAAACACTGCCTTCTGAATCCAACTGTGCCCCAGTCTTCCAAACCCCATGCTGCAAATTAGACCGATGGGAAATGAATGAATGAGGTGACAGAAAACACGTGGGCAGGCCGTTTCAGAGCTAGTGTGCTTTTTTTTTTTTTTTTTTTTTGCAGGAGGAAGGAGGAGGGCGAGCGGCCCTGACTGCCTCCCTTTGTGTGACAGCTCTCCGCTCACTCTCTCCTCTGAGCCATATTCCGCTCTGCTTTAGGCGTGCGTGCACGCTCACCATGCACGTGTGCTCACATCAGCTGGATCTCCTTTTTTTGTTTTTTTGTGGTTGTAGAATTGCACAGCTACACACACATACAGGGGACGTGACAGGCGACTGAGACAGCTCAGGGCCCCAGCAGGAGACACAGAGGCGGTGTGCCAAGTCATAGCCTCTCCTCTGTTCCACCTCAGTAGTATGCCTTTAGAAGGCATCGATGACACTCTGCTCACTATAGATTATATATGAGTAGCTATGTGATACTAGCAAATGAGTGCATTATTTTCCTGTCAGCACCTCATACCTGATGATCACATCAATGCCCTCAATCAACATGTGATTTAAATGAGCATAAATACATGCACTGTATTGTATCTACATCCAGTGGAAATTACATGCACGCACAGCCATAGAAAGGGTCCAGCACATACACACACACACACACACAAACAACTGCCTTTACACCGTGTATTTGCACATATTGTATGTGTAAATTGGTTTTGAAGGCAGATGTAATTGTGTTGGCAGAAACACCTCAATGTTTTTTTTTAAAAAAACCCCAAAAACACAATTTAACTCCAAATGTCAAACACGCAGTGAGGTGATTGATATCAATTTTTCCTCTGTGTATGCTGGATGTGTTTAGTCGCATAATGTGGGTTATGTTGATTTCAGAAAAGTGTTCTTTTTTTAAATTATCTAATGACGATACCAATAAATTAAAATTCCACTTTAAAGTCATGTAAATGCAGTAAAGTGACTAAATCTGAGCAAATCTGTCATTGCCCACTGATTTGTAGAGCTGACAGCTGGTTAGGTGTGACACAATCCAGCCATTGCTCAACTAAATTCATGAATTTACATTAATCTTACTGATTAAACAATGTTGTTAGCTTTATCTAAGTTTTATGTTAAGTTAAGTTCTCCAATTATCTGCATGATGGATGGATATATAAAGATACTCAAACGTGCCTTTTTTCTGGCTTCAGTTTGTATGTGGGGAGAGGAAAGTAGTGGAGCAGTCTACAAATTTTGATGAGCATAGCTCTGAACATTAACTTTATTTTTATTGTGCTAAAGGACCAGAAAGTAAAGTGTAAATTGTGCCCTGAAGAGACACGGCCATCCCCTGCTGCTAACATGATATGGACTGTTTGCAATCATCTGTGAAGACAGCATGCTAACACAAAGCCGGTAGACAAGAACCAACACTCTTATTAAAGCTGTCGATCCCCAACCAAGCAGCCAATGCGTTATTTTTAGCACGTAACAAAACCAGTTTCTACAGTTGAGCTCATTTTAAATACTTTATATTCTTTTTAATCTTCAGTAATGCATCATAGCTTATAAATTCACATATTTGCAAGTAAAAACCAAAACTCAGCTTTCAATGAACTAGGAAAAAGCAGAGCTATATTATGATTTTATTAAATATCATATAACATATATACTCTTAACATCTATGAGGGGAATCACAAAAACTAGTGGTGTATGAGAAAAACAGATGATTAAGCTTAACAAGCTCGAGGCTTTGTTAAACGGCAAACGGACGAGCCCTTGTGAACGACACATGCTCCAGATTAACAGTGGGTAACGAGTCAAGCAGAGTTAATCCTGCTTCCAGTGACAATAGTCAAATGTGGCCACATCTAATGTGCCACAGTTGACTATAGTAGTAATGTAAAGCAGTCATTTAAAGAATGGATGCAATTTAAAGGATGTACTGTATGCAAACACTCACCCAGGGGTGTCACAATATATATCACTATTGATTATGGTTATGCATATACATATAATCATAATGTAAATAATGTTTTTTTTGTGCAATTATGAGTCTTTCATCATGTTGCTATTCTCATATTTTTATATTGTCATTTTTATGTACACATTAAACCAGGGATGTCAAACTCATTTTACACAGACCACTTTGATCTTAACTTCCTTTTGTGCCAGTGTAAAGACATTTGCAAATTTAAACCCTGTTATATATTTTAACATAAGAAAAAAGAAATGTGTTTTCAACATAACATGACAGGTTTTCGGAAATGATAAAGAATGCTGTTGTAGCAGAAAGAAGTCTGTTAGCACAACACTTTGGGCTTAAATTGTAAGAAATAAATGTAAAATTACCCAATTCTTTAGTCATTTTGCTGTTGTTGTTTTTTTTCTTTGTTTTTTTTTTTTTTTTTTTTTTTACTGTGAACCAACTGTAAAAGTCAGAAGTTTCTATAGTGGGGAAAACAGGAAATTCTATTTCTTATCTATTTTAAGTATGCCTGCAGTAGGAAAAGCCATGAAACTTGTGGAAATATATTTAGAAGTCAAAATGTTAAGGCTTTCCTTCACATTTTCTAAAGCCAGCCAGTGGGACAAAGACATCAGTTCAAGTCCCCAACATGCCATTTAGGATGAATGTCTGTTTTATTGCTTGTGTCTCCTCAAGATCGACATTAAATGATCATATTTGATCATTTTAGTGAGTCACTTTTATTAATTTGACACTTTTGAGACCAACTTGAGGCCTGTTGTAAGTTTCCAGAAAGTATTTTACATAAGAGGCGAAGGCCTTCACGACAGACTATTTTTTATTACTGTTTTAAATGGTTAAACCCATACCAGAAAACCCCAGCCAATCTCAGCATGAAGTCAACAATAGGGTAATAGGAAGGCTGACCCTGCTGGATTGAAATGACCCGCGCAGCAAATGTATCTGAGCAAAACCTCATACTCTATTTTCACCGTTAATGTTGTCCTGGTGTGAGAGCTCACCCCATTGTTGAAATGGGGTTTATGGAAAGAGCTGCACTTTTTTCTACTTTGTGGCCACTGCAGTAGTCTAGACGACTACAGTTCTGTCACAGGAATTGGACCTGAAAGGATAACATAAAAAAAAATCACATATATTAGAGTTCGCATTCAGTATGCAAGACTTTAAGTATACAGAAAATGTGTTTCAGTGATAAATAACTGCTAACAGTCAATCCTCCACACGGCATCTTTAATAGCTCATGTTGGCAAATTATTCATTGTTTTAATCTTTCTGATATTTTAATCAGCCATAACTAATTTGTTTTGTTGCATTTTGTAATGGTTTTGTTTTGATAAAGATTCAATTTAGAAAGTTTAATTCACCATATTTTATTTTTTTTTCTATATTGTCTCTGAACACAGTGAAAACAAATGAGAGATACCCAATAAGACTCCCTGTAAATGCAAAGTAAATAATGCACACAAGACATGCTTTTCTAAAAAATACATTAGCCCAATACCAGACATACAGTTACAAAAAAAATAAATAAATTACAAAACCAGATAACAATATAATTTATATTAAATATCTGTATACACATACATAATTGCTAACAGCGATACACAATACATGTATCGTATAAAGAACATGAACAATTCTCCAACTATTTTCATTTTAAGTTTATAAAAACAGAGACAGCAGGGGAAAAAATAAAAACCTTTCCATCTTAGTTTATTATTATTTTATTGTAATGCCAGTTTTCACCTTGACACAAAGTGGCCCATCCATATTCCAAAGTTAAACTCTGCTTTTATTCCTGTGAATACCATTTTCTCGAGCTCAGTAATACTTCAAAATCACTTTTGAAGTGCTCCATATTTAAGCATTAATTGTGTGTAGCTTTAAATATGAATGTTGTCTACATTATAACAATCATGATATTCAAGTATTTTAGTTTCACGGCATCTTTTTTAAATCTCCAGAAACTGTAGTTCGAGGGCAACTTTAGAAAATCTGAAATTGAAATTTCGATGGATGTAAAAAGAAAAAATAAGGCTCCTTCCTTACAATATCAAAACAATTTGCACTCCTTCTTCTACTGAAATAATCAACATTCTGGCCACTTTTAAATGTCCTATTTTGATAAGCATTTTCTTAATAGTTCATAGAAGCAGTGGTATAAAGCACTGTTTCTGAGGAGCTGGGCTCAGCCCCTTAGTTCCAGAGAAAGGAACTCTTAATGCTTTAGCATACCACTGTATTTTGGAAACAATTTCATGCTCCTTAACTTTGTGGGAGCAGTTTGGGAATGGCGCCTCCCTGTTTCAATATGACTGTGCACCAGTGCACAAAGCAAGGTCCATAAAGACGTGGATGAGTGGGTTTGGTGTGGAAGAACTTGACTGGCCTGCACAGAGTCCTGACCTCAACCCAGTAGAACACTTATGGGATAAATTAGAGAGGAGAGTACGAGCCAGGCCCTCTTGTCCAACAGCAGTGTCTGACGTCACAAATCTGCTTCCGGAAGAATGGTAAAAAATTCCCATAAAAACTTCTAAACCTTCCCAGAAGAGTGGAAGCTGTTATAGGTGCAAAGGGCGGATGTCATCCTTTTAAACCCTATGGATTAAAAATGGGGTGTCACTTAAGTTCATGTGCATGTGAAGGCAGATGAGCTAATACTTTTGGCAGTATAGTGTACCTATGAAATCTGTGAATCTGAATCCATGAAACTGTTACCATCTCAATCTTGTTACTCAAACGTTGTCTCCAACTAGGCCAACCTGAGCTGTCCCTCTGATGTACTCATATCTGTCCATCCTGGTCACTCCAAATGAAAATCTTTTTCAACTCTGCCACCTCCAGGTGCCTCCTGTTTTTTTGTTAGTGCCACCATCTCCAAACCATAGCTCACAGCAGGTCTCACCCCCATCTTCTAAACCTGTCTTTTTTATCTTGCTGTCCCCACCCAGTCCACCCTGCCTTCACCCTCTTTTCCACCTCTCATGTGCTGTCCGTTGCTTAGGATGGCTTTCCCCGGGTATTTAAACTCGTCCACCTTCTTCTTTACCTTTCCATCTGTCTCCCTCTCATTCCCACACATTTTTTGCTTCTGCTGACTTTCATTCATATTGTCTCCTGAGCATACCTCCACCTCTCCAGGCTCTCTTTCACCTGCTACCCTATTTTCACTACAGATATGTATTTTTTATTACATCTCAGAAACAAGCTGTATGATTTTACACAATATCCTATATATGTCTGGACAACCTTTGTTTTTCATTTCAATGTAAAATCTTAATATTGTAAAGCTAATTATTATTATTAGTAGTAAAACAGTAATAGTAATAGTATAATTTTTAATTGAACTTACTCTGTTCACTACATTTTTACAGGAATGCCACATCCAACATTTTACCAGTACGCTGGAGATAACCCTTGGTCTCAGCCTATGTATTAGAAATCTGGTTGAGCCTGAGCTCACCTTTTATAGTGTCCAGTTTCTACTGAGGGTGGGGATCCGTTGCTTTCCTGTAATTTAAAGAAATTACAAGACATATCAGTCAACAGAACAGATAGCTTTTTATTGAGCTTGCAGAATTATTTGGTATTCTTAAGTGCACAAGAACCAGAGCACAGCACATTTGCTCTGACTGGTGTATTTATGATCTCTTTCCAGGCTGAATTGGAATTTTATCAAATAAATGGCATACTGGAGGGAGAAAGAAATAGTCTTGCTTATTATCTCTATTTTATGAGTTATTGTGAAGATATAAGTGAAATCAAAATAGTACTGTGCACATGAGTTGCGCTAAGAGCTGCCTGAAGGAGGTTTGGCAAATAATGTATTGGTTTTTAAAGGAATCAAATGAGTCTCTACTGAAGTCTGCCTCGGATTAGGAGGACATTTGTACACCTCCTTAGGGAGGTCCTTACACTCATTAATCAGCTGTGGATCTAAAGTTAAAAATGTGCCAGCGTTTTAAGATTGTTGCTTCATCCTTCCCTAGTATTGCTGCCAGCATTTGGGACCATTGTCTGGGGGCTGTTTTGCCCTTTTCGAAGCACTCATCAGGGTCATTTGAGTGAATCTGGCTGTTCTGTTCCATCCATCTGGGTAGCCCCTTTGTCAGAATTTGTATTCCATCTCATCAGCTTGTTTTTTTTAAGTCTACTCTTTTGTGCACATTCATCTAATGTGACTCAACTGACTAATTTCAGCCTAGCTCCTGTTCAAGGACAATGGGTGTAAAGAATGGTGCATGCATTCGTCAGTTTCCTTCCTAAAGAGGTGGCGACCACTGTGCTGCCTACCTATTTTCATAAAAAAGTAGAAGAAAAAGACGTTTTCCCTGGCTATTCATCAAATATATGTCCATGTGTTTCTAATATAATACTGGGATATTCTCAATAGGAAGTTAAAAGCAATTTTATGACATGATGGTTTTTTAAAAAGGCTAAATCCTCAATGATCCAAGACATCACTGAGGCATCTTTACTCTTTACAAGTTTGGAAAAGGAAGAAAATGTACATCAGGTAATTGCTATTAGGCAGCACTTAACTAAACATTTCTGTTCACTTTTGGTGATTCACATCTGGGTCAAAGATTCACCGTCACTTACTTTTTAGTTCATTCTTGTTTATTGAAGCTAGAAGATTGCATGGCCATTTATATTCAACAAGTGATGCCACATCCTTTGTGTTTTCCTGTCTCCAGTTCAGTCATTTCTACATCCTCTTGTCCTGAACTGTTACATTCAGTTGAGAACTAAGTTTATGTCCTAAGTCTGCATGTATATCAACACACTGTACATGTGCGACAGGTAAAAGCTTTCGTCATATACTTAACAAAGCTCAAATAAGTGGGTTCAAGAAGAGCCAGCGTAAATCACTTTAATCGTCTTAATGCTAGCAAAGGAATATATGCAGTCCCCTTTAGTGAACTAATGTGTCATGATCCTGGGTCTGCTGACCCAGCGTTTTGTGTTTAGTTTATGTAGCCTTCAGGTTTCCTAAGTTCATCGTTTTCATGCCTAGGTGTTTCTAGTTATTTTCCCCTCGTGTTTCCACCATGTTAAGTCTCCCCTGCTTTTCATGTATTTCATGTCTGTGGCTTATGTTGTCAAGTTCAGGTTGTCATGTCTATGTCTCACTCTGTTTCCTGTTTTATTGTGAAGAGGTCTGGCGTTTCTGTGTTCATCGTGTTCAGTTTTACTCTCCCACTGTGACGTCATTATGTTCATGTGTGCCAGCTGTTTCCCCAGGTGTTGCCACTTCCCTCATTATCTTCCTGTGTCCATTTAGTCTGTGTGTTCTCAGTCATTCTTTGTCAGGTCGTCCGTTGTATTCACCCGTTGTACCCTATGTCTCCGCTCCAGGTATCCCTGTCAGTTTGTTATGTTTAGAGTTTTCTATGTTTTGTTTTAGTTCACCCAGTTTAGGTCATTGTTTAGTTTTCATCGATTCCCTATTATTTTGTACCCTCGTTTCTTTCCTTAATAAACGGCTTGTTTTGTTATTCACATCTCATTTCGGTCTGCGCTTGAGTCCTTCCCTGCAACATCCGATACCGGTGCCAAAACGGTACTTTTGAAACGGTGCCGGTGCTTAAACGGTGCACGAAACAGTGCTTAAAGAATAAAGAACACAAACTTTGTCCAAAAACCTCTTGTGTTTTTATTTTTCCCAGTAATTTTTTTAAGCAAAATTATAACAAAGTTAGCCCTTTCTGTCAATAAAACATAACGTCTTTGGAACCAGTGCTTAAACAATTGAAAACAAACTTTGTCATGAAACCTGTGATGTTTAGCAGTTTTTTTGCAAGAAGATAATCATATTAGCCTTTTCTGGAGCTATACGGCATCGCTCTTGGCTGATGGCATGCCCAGCACAAGAGAAAACTCTTTCAGAAGGCGTTGATGAGGCTGGGACACACAAGTATTTTTCTGATAGGGCAGATAAATTGGGGAGTGTATCCCTCTTACTCCACCACCAGGCCACAGGGTCTTGTCCAGAGGTAATTCCTGGCAGTCTTTTGTATATTTGAAGCTCCTTCTGTACCTGCTCTGTGATTGAGGGGACTCTACCCGCTTGAGAAGCAGCCTGTTGAAGCTCTCTGTCTTCATCCTCAAACAGCTTTTCTAAGGGTGACTTTTGGACCTTACTTAGCTGAAAAACAACAAAAAAAGATGTGTGAGGTTTGCAAAATAAATAAAGATCACTTTTAGAATGTAGTGGTTGTGTTAGAAAAAATCTGAAATTACATATTTTTCTGGCTTGTCCATGTCAGCATCATCCACCTCGCTGTGTGCTTTGGGGTCCTCAGTGGGAGGCTATGGACACACAGATAGTAAAAGAGCATTCCTTCAACATAGAAACTACATCATGATGCAAAAGGACAAGATTGTACACACACAATGAAAATACCTGCGCAACTGCTACTGTGGCATTTGCAACTGCTGCCTTCTCCAACCTGTCCCAGATGTCAGTAGCTGCCTCACCATCTAGCCTGCCTTTAAAACGTGGGTCCATCATCGTGGCCTCCTTCAGAAATTTCTGAAGGTTTTCATCCTTTAAGTAAAACAAGATATAACATAGGAGCTGATACTGAAAAAAGGTAACCCTATTTTTCATGCGCATTGACATTGTCTGCAAATACCTGATATCTTTTCTGCAGACTACCCCAGACTTTCTCTTTTATTGAAGAGGTGAAAACACTGTCTTCATCACATCGTCTGAAATGTGCCTCCAGCTTGGCCAGGATGGGGATGATTGGGCTGCATGTGGGTGACTTGTCACTTGAGACACACATGGTTGACATGTACAGGACTTGCATGCACTTAATAAACTCCTCTGCCTTGATTAAATCAGTGTGCGTGAACCTTTCTAGTCTGTTGAAAAATATTCACAATGTTAAAGGTAACTGACGTAATTTAGCTCTTGCAAGTGATGCTCATGTCATTCACTTACTTGTCCTTCTCCATAGGCTTCCTCAGATCCAGAGCAGCTACCTGGATTGCATCAAACTGCTCCATAAATCTCTCCACCATTAGGAAGAGAGAATTCCAGCGCGTCTTAACGTCAAGAATTACATTATGCTCTGGCAAATCTAAAGCACAGATAGACACAAACATATTTTAAATTACTATAAAAAAGGTAATATGAATAACAATACTTCTTGATATGTAACTGCATGCGCTACTTACCCAGGATTCGCTGCTTTTCTCTGAGCACAGTTTTGCTCAAGGATGAACGTTTGAGCCACACCACAACTGAACGGATTTTGGCACACCAGGTGGAAACTGCAGGAATGTCATACACGTTTTGTGCGGCCAGGTTGAGGGTATGAGCAAAGCATCCCACTTTTAAAAAGTCCAATTTTTTCAAAGCAACATCCATGTTGCAGGCATTATCTACAGTGGCAGCAATTATTTTCCCTCCCAAGTGAAATTGCTCCACAACGCTTGATATTTCTTTAGCGACAACTGGACCAGTTTGTGACTCATAAACTGCTTCAGTGCTGAGCACATTCTGCTTCATTTTGCCTTTGTAGATGTAGTGAACAGTCACTGTGAGGAAATGGTCCTGAGCAATACTGGTCCATCCATCACAGGTGATAGCGACCTTGTTAACCTGTGCCAAATTCTGGATGAGGTTGCTTTTCTCCACACAATACCAAGCAGGTATAAGTGTGTTGGATAGATCATCCCTGGATGGGGGCTGATACCTCGGATTAAGGGCAGAGGACATCTCCCTGAATTAAAAAACAAAACAAAACAAAAAAAAAAACAAATTTATAAAAAGAAAGTGTTTTTGACTTGAAATTTAATTCTTTTTTTCAGATAAAATAAATAAAACATATGAACCAGCTCCCAGAATAAAGAGAAAATACATTTGAATTCTAATTAATTTTTTTCTTCCAGATAAAAAATAAAAACATATAGCTCACCTTTTATTCAAATATAGTTTACTTATAATATTTAGAAAAGACTTACAAAGCTAAGCAGCTATGAACATATTAACCTTTACAGTATTATACAGTCTATTTCTTATGTCAGAGTAATACAACATTTTTCACCTGAATGATGGTGACTCAACCGTTGAAAATGGATGGAGATCTTTGACTATAAATTTTGTCACTGCCCTGTGAATTTTGTCCACTTTTTCTTTCCTCATTTTAGCCTTTTTGGCCAGGATGAAGGGAGTATCTGCCATCAAACAAGAAGACAGCCACATGTAACTACTACGGTGTTTGCTAGTTCACCTTACATGCATTAATTTAATAACGTGGTTAGCTTACTCAACTTAAATTACACACGAACAACATTAAGATACTCACCCAGAGAAGAACGGGTGCTGTTGCCATCATCATCCATCATCATTTCTGCTACACTGGCAGGGCTAGGGGCCAGGACTCTCCTCTTCGGGTTCTTGGATGTTGCTAACTCCGAGAACAAGCACCACACCCGCAACAGATGTGCTCGGTGTGATGTCTTGCTGCAAGTTATCAAATGCGGTGCATTTCTCGGCTTTTAAAAAAACGCTATGCAACGCCATGTGTTTCATTGGATTTGAGGTGTTACCTCCTTTGCACATTATTACCTTTAAGCACTTGTTGCAGGCTCCTGAGTTTCTATCTTTTGCTGTGAAGTACAGCCACACTCTCGAGCGCTTCAGCTTCGGCATTTTAGCTCTGCTCTAAAAAAAGCCCCATACGTACCTGGGCCCGCCTACTATCCTTGGATAGGAAGTGATTGGCTAGATTTCTCAGGGAAAAAAAGCACCGAAATGAAGCACCGAAATGAAGCACCGAATTGTGCGCTGCTTTTCGGTCAGGTTACTACCGTTTATGTCAGAACCGGTTCCACAATGGCACCGGACACTGGTACCCATTCCTACTAATGAACATCTAAGTGGCTGCACCTGTGTCATATACAGCTACCGTTAAATACAGCATATTAAATTGGTTCAATATAATGCAGCTTAGAAAGAAACAAAACTTGAGCCACCCCTCATTTAATTTAGCTACTAAAACATGTTCAGACATACAATATGTTAGACCAAAGTTTGTGCAGTTTTTGAAAATCAATATTTGGTATTACCACCTTGATTTTTTAAAATAGCCTGAGCTTCCTTAGACAGCAGTCTTCAGGAATACTTCTCCGGGCTTCTTGAAGGACATTCAAAGCTCGTTTTTGGACGTTTGCTGCCTTTTGTTCTGTTTTCTGTCAAGATGATTCCACACTGCTTCGATAATGTGGAAGTCTGACCTCTGGGGAGGCCAATCCATGATTAATAGGTGTTCCTTTGTGTGTTTCTCTATGCAGGTATGCTTTCAGTGCACTGGGAGTGTGTTTGGAAAAATAATGCCCATGCCAATCAGATGCTTTTCAGATGACTCAAAATTGGATGATACTTTTCTGTGTTTATAGTTCCATCAGTTTTGATAAGATCCCTAATACCACTGGCTGAAACACAGTCTGAAGATGTGGCTTTTAGAGGTGGCTGTAGACCTAGTAAAATGTAAAGAAATGAGGGATGGCTCACCTCCATATATACAGACAGCAAATGGAACAGAAAATTTAGAATTTGAATTCATAACTACAAGATATTCAGTATTTTCAGTCCATTTCTTGGTATTTGGTATAAGGTTGACATTTTCTAACCATTTCCCATCCTTAAAAACTGCTTCTTGACAGCCACCCTTCCACTAAGACTACCTGTGAGAAGGCAAACATTAGATGGATCAACTCAAGAACCATCTCTCAGGTCCTTTGTGAGGTATTTGCTGGAATTTTTTGCCATTTCTTAAGGACATGACTTTCAGATACTGTCCATCTGCTAAAGACCTGCCAGTTCTTCGTTTGTCCTTCACATGTCCAACTCTCTCAAAATTTTTGAAGGAAAAACACTGTACATCATGACGAGATATTCCAAGTTTTCAGGTAATAGCTCTTTGGGAATCACCTCGTTGGCACAAAACTACTATTTTATGGATGGATTGGCTTTGGCGTGTTTTGGAGATCTAGCTAAAGAAATGGCAATAAAGTACGTTTTGTTTCGGGTTTTTTTCTGTGACAGGCTGCTAACAGCAAATTGTCTAAAGATATTATTTAAATATGTTTATTTGCTAAGTTGCCTTTATGAGTAAATTCCTATGTGTAGTCTGCTTCAGTGACTTGTCTTAAGTGGCTTAATAAACAATAAAAAATCTGGAAATTGTCAGATAAAAGGCTTAGACTAAAAACTTGTGAAAAAAGCAGCTAATATCCGCAGAAAAACTTTGAAAGACCAGGAATCCTGAAGAAGTATTGCTTTAAAAATTGCCCTTCAAAAATTACAATACATTCTCACTCCTTTGAAGCAAAATATAAAGAAGTTTGGTGTAACTTAAGACTTTTGGACACTACTGTAGAGTTCAAAGAAACAAAACTTAATGAACCACCTGATCTTAATGCATGCCTAAGGCTTTAACCTGTCACCATACATCACTGATTTGACTTATCGCTTCATGTCTGTTGCAGTGGCTTTTTCAGACATGTAATTTTCTTTTAATAAGGAACTAATGTTGAACTAATGATTTGTTCAGTCACATATGTCATTAAGTACGGTCAGTTCAGTTTGACTGATATGCTCCAAAAATCTTGACATTTACTTGGTAGAAAAATAGGAGCTCCCCTATACATTAGTCATTTTATTTTATTTTTCTTAAATAAAAATGTGAAAGCTAATCTTTCCGTCTGCATTTGAGCAAGGACTGAGAAACATGGGTATAAGATAACGCAGATTAGCAGTTTTTGCTGTCAAAAAAAGACCAAATATTAAGAAATTATTCTACATATTATCTGTTTTTAACAAGTAAAAAAAAATAAAACTGCAAGTTCATAACATCTGCTACTTTCACTGCAGACGTCATTATATTACCGTCAACTGGCTGGACAAACATTCTGTGTCCTCCTAGAGACACACAAGCATGGGGGGTTTTAAAACCTTAAGAAGAGGAGATATAAATAACCTTCTCCTTCAAAGGCAGCATGATTACAGTCTCGCTCTTTAAACCCTCACCCCTTGGGGTCCTAATCAAGAGGATGAAATAGCCTTGAACCTATAGTGATGTATGGCTACAGTCCTCGGTCCAATCAATCGATTGAGATTCTGCAGTTTCGTACTTGTGATTGTGAACAATAACAACAATAAAATCTCTCACTCTCTCTTTATTTGTTTTTGTTTTTTTACTTTACCCACTTCAATCGATACCGCTTCTTCCCCCCCTTGATGCCGCCGCTCCATTTTTTGTTTTTTAGGAACCAAAATGGAACATTCCCCCAAAACACTTTTTCTTCTTGCACTCTCTCAGCAAGTACTATAGTACTCTGTGCTTTTCTCTTCTTTTTTTGTGTATGTTACCCTTCAAGTCTCATTGAAGTTAAACGTGTAATTGTTTCTCTTTTCAATTCAAATCTGCATTTACTCATTTGGTTTCTGCTCTAAAATAAGATCTGCTATTTGAATCAAGTGACATCCTCACATAGTCATTTATATGCCTAAAAATATATTTTAAATTATTCATGAACTCTAAATAAAGACATAAGAATGAGGGAGAAACTTTAAATTTATTTTGAGAAAGACAGGAGGCACAGGGCAGACAGTTTTTCAATATCAGAAATACCATCTTCCGCTCATTAAAAACTAACACCCAGCCTGAGTCATCAAGTTGAAGACTGAACTCAAAACTACACAGCCTTCAGATATCATTGGCAGGCAGTGAGTTTTTATATTCTTGCACGTTTTTTACCATTTGCCAGGTTTCATTTTAAACAAGAGAAATCAAACACATTTTAGTTTCAGAGCCACATACACAATTCGATCTTAAATAAGCCAAACCACTAAAACTGTAGATGAAGTACACTGGGAAAATGTTCACATTTAGTAAATTATCCATTTAGAAAATTTATCTTAACAAAATTAGGTGCAACAACACATGACAGTTTTTTACGATGAAATACCAAATGTAGAAAAAACCCACCAGAATTGATACTTACACAATTGATGCGGGCTTTGTTTTGCAATTAGAGAGATAATTTCTGTTGGTTAAAAAAAGGACATTTTTCTATGAACTAAGGACACGCAGTAGAAATATATGGAAACCCGTAAAATTAGAAAAATTACTGCCAGCTCATGACTACCACTTCTACCATTTTAAAAAGTTTTCTTTCATTAGAAAACAGAAAATGTTCTGTTAATTTACAGAAAGTGTCCTGCTTTCCACTAAAGACCAACAGTAAAAATAAAAAATGGCAAAACAACAAAAACAAACAAACAGCAATAACAAAACAAGCAGGAAATCTGTACAATGAAATATTGGAACCAAAGTTTCATAAAAGAAAGAATATCTGTTTTAAATAGAATATTTTTTCAGTAGAATACTAATAGTATGGGGTAGTGTCTTTGTCATGACAAAGGCCCTATAACTAATCTTGATTCATGAAATTAACAGTTCGCATTCTGATGATGCGATCCAGCGGGCCTGATTGGACCTTTTGGCGACCTGGTTCTGGCTCTCACACCGTGTGTTTAACACACCTTTTTTTAAAACACCACTGTTTACAGTGTGACAGGGATTGTTTCACGCTCATTTCAATGAGAATGGTGTAAGTGTTTGTGGTACAGTGCGGAGGAGGAGGCAGGAAGAAAAGAGAAAAAAGGGGACACCAGCATTAGCACCGAAGAGATGAGGGTATTGTTTTTCCCCCTAAATATACAGAATTCAGCTTCCTGTGCTGAACGCAGACACTCAGAAAGAGGAAAAAAGAGAGAGAATGACATAACCAGGCCTTAGAGAGGCTTTTTTTCCTCTCCTAGTGTTACAAGCATTTAATGCCCTCTTGCTGTCAGTGGGTAAACTACAGTGACTGCACACGTGACCACAGACATTATTGCTCTATTATATGGAGGAGTAATTTGGTGGCTACTCTAAACAGGCATCTAGTTGAGTATTTGAGAATAAATTACTTAATCTTGTGGATATGTTTGCTTTTTTGATGGTGATGCATCCTGAGACAGGATTAAGGATCTTCTTCATTTAGCAATTTCAATTTTTTTGACACATCTCCTTTTATGGAGGGATACCTAGCCATGTCTTAGCCAATAAAACGTATTCACACACAGAGCTTCACAGTTTAAAATGCCTTTTTTAAATATATATTTTAATTGTATTGTTTGAACATGTGATATAAAGGGTGCCCCTTAATATATATTATTGTTACTTATTATAAAAGTCTATTGACCTCATTTTCCAGTAGAAATTCTTTTTGTGTGACTTCCTTATTCATTTCATCAAATTCCTTTTGACATATTCTGTTCAAGCTTTAAAAAAGTGAAACTGAAAAAAAACAAACAATAATGTAATTGCGAGTCACCCTGTGTCAAAAATCGCTTCACAGTTGCTTCCAGTGCAATTTATTTATAGTCATTTTTCTGCTTTAGTCCCTTAAATATTACATTTGCATAATGTAGTGCTCTCAAAAGTTGTTGCAACAGAATAAAATTAAATGTTGTCCTCATAGCATGCTCTCTGCTCCCATAATGTAATGCCTCACCTTTGACGTTGTGAAAATTACAAATGTGTTGCACAGCACCTGTCAGCGGTGTAAAGCAATGAAAAATCATAATTGTAGTTTGGTTTATTACCCAGTTTGGAAATTCTCATTGTCAAAGACAGACAATAAAAGACATTACAATGACTAAAATTAATTTAGCAATGGTGTGGTCTGAATAGAGATTGAAAATATGACGTCATTTCCAGGGTAAAACCGCAAAGGCTTGTAGGTATGAGTGGCAAGTGGTAGTAGCGCACGTAGGCTTTCACATGAAAACAGTCACACAGCAATAAAAAGAAACACAAAGAATGGCAAGAAGCTGTTGTATTATTAACTGCAATAGCTGGTCACATGACAGCCACGGGAAGCTGACGGGTAAAGAGATCAGTTTTTATCAGATTACGTCGTGGAAGAAAAATTGTTCGAGCCATGTTTCCGAAGTAACAAAGAGCCGACGGATGGCCTGGATTGCAGCCATTCAAAGACCAAATATAACGTCCCAGAACACTCCAGCTCACAGGTTAGTCTGCTCCAAGCATTTACACAAAGGTAAGTCTTCTGTTGTAGTTATTACGTAATTTACCATAACATAATTGTTGATGTAGGTTACAAATAAGTCTTATATTGATTTGAATTTAATTCGTTGCGCTATGCTGCTTTGTTCACTGTGGCTTTGCGGGCCAATGTTTGTTGTGTTTTGTAGGAAAACCAGCCTACAAAATGCTGGAATGCGATCCAGACTGGACACCCTCTATCAACCTGGGTCACACCGAGTTTAAAGCTGCTACCACAGCGAGATTTGATCGGTTAAGAGAGAGAGCCATATCAAAACAGCCACGAAAAGTCCCGCATATATGTGCCCAAGTGTTGTATTGAAGCAATCAAGTGATGAATACAGTGGGGCAAAAAAGTATTTAGTCAGCCACCGATTGTGCAAGTTCCCCCACTGTAACTGTTTTCCAGTATGATGTTTTGAAATGTTTTGGGGGTTTTTTGCATTGTTGATTTGTTTTTCACCGAAGCAGCTAATAAAGCATAATGGAATATAATTTTGCCTCTTTCTTGTAAGCTTCTTTTATAAAATGAAACAATAATGCCAGTTATAAATAAAGACAATAAATTGAGTGAATTATGAAACACTTATTTTATTTCTATTAGATCTGAAAATGTTGTGTAATACTACAACCTGAAAAGACAAATAGATTGTGTTGGCCTGTACAGGAGATAAAGAAAAAAAATGTAATAACAGCTGTGAAATGGAATAGTCCAAATCACCAAAGTAAACTGGACCTGGGCTTGTTGCAGGGATCTGAAGTTACTAAACATTTTGTGAGTGTATGCACTCACACTGATGCAGGGCGGGACTTGGCCCAGGCATTTTGACTAGAGACCAGCCCACCAGGTATTACAGGAAAAGCCATAAAGCCTTTGAATGAAAGCAGACGCTGTTGTGACAATACACCTTATTGTTGGTATATGTATGATTTCTATACATTTTACATCAGATTAAAACTTTGGTTGTAAGATTCAGATAATTATTTAATAAAAGCGAGACATTTTAAATGAGAATAAGAAAGAAAAGTATTTCTTTGTGCCCCCCTCTCCCAGTTAATGCCCTACCTGCCCCCTGACAAAACTTTTCTAGACCCGCCCCTGCACAGTTACCAGCTGTCAGATACTTAGCAAAGAATCCTGGTGTTATTTCTCAGAAACAGTTTATAACTTATTTATTCTGAAGCCTGTTGTGGTTGTTGTTTTTTAATATCAACTGAAAAATAACACCATCAGCATTTAGATTGGTTACCTATAAATCTTTCCTTGAGTCCTGGCACAAGCTTGCCACCAGGTTGGAATTTTCCTGCTAAATCTGATTTTCTTTTTATGAAAACAGGAAGTATGTCAGCACACCATTAGGCAAATGGTTAGCCTTTTCATAAATTAATATGACAGCAGCTTTCTCTGCATAAAAATTTTCTCTATATAAACATGTACACAAAACAGAAATGTGTCCATAGGATTTGCCTTACCAAATGCTGGCTGCAGTGCCCAATTAGCTATAGCCATATAGCTGCTTGCTGCTAATGGCTAGCCACCATTAGTCACCAACAGTTTGCTGTTACAGATTTGTCTTCAGAGATACTGGTGGATATCTTTAGTTAGCTGGCATAATGGATAACAAACAGCTTTGGACACGTGACTAGCCCAAAGAAAAGAACTGCTATATCACAGGAATCAAGGAAAGCATTGAAAGGCAGAGAAGACAGGATAAAGCAGGAGTTAGCCTGAGAGAAGCATTTACACAATGGAGAGAGCTTCAGGATTTAAGGGGCTTCAAAGCAGACAGCCAGCTGGCACTGAGTAACAAAACCTGTGTGCCTGTTATCTAACTTAGTATTTTCATATGATCCTAGCTTATAACCGACATGTCATTTTGTGTTGTTTTATAAGCCACCAGTGCCAATAAATATCATCAAGAAACAAGAAACAGCCATACAGATAAACAGATAAACACTGACCTGTGATTTATGTTTCTCGGAAAAGAAATAGTGGGCATCCAATTAATGTGAATATGTGTATTTGCAACCCCAATAGATACTACTTGGTATGCATAGTTACTTTATAAAGAGCACATTAGGGATACTCCACCCTCATCTTTTTAAAACATCAGAATATAATATTCTCCTGAGAACCAGCCTATTCATTTATGTTCTCTGTATTTAACATTCATTTTTGGTCTATATCTTGTGACTTATTTGAGCTACTAAAATGATGTACTAAATAGAGGACATCTTGGGCTTTCCACTGTTATATCTCATGTGTTTGGGTGGCCACTTTTAGCTCCTAAGATGCAGGAAATCAGAAAAAAGGTTCAATGAGACGATTATTTTTTCCTCATTTCTATGTAAAATAAGTGCATATAGCACTTAACTTTTAAAAATACCTTTAGATTGTGAACATAGGTTTAAATTCAGTATGCCTATATATAGGCTTTGAGCTTTTAATGCGAAACCAACCCATTTTTCTGCCTTACACCATTAAATGATGTATTATCCAGTACCTGGAAAACTAACGGCATTACTGCCATACTCATCTCTACTTTCCATTTAGTACCACTTAGTTAATTCCGGTGTGCTACATTTCCATCTAGGTCACATAAAAGTTAAAAGTTTGATAAAAGCATGCTGTGTATTGAGCCTTACAGTAATCTAATGTGGTTTAATTTCGCTATACTGGCATGATTGTACCAATATGGACTATCAAATTGAAGTCACAAGTCACTGTCTCAGTAGTAATTTTATATGTGACTCATCTGCAAATCATATAAGAAGCCATGTAGACACAGAAAGTATCATGGAGGAAATTAAGTTAATAAAAATGGCATTTTGGTTTCCTCAAGGCCCTGTCTGTAATAAGTGACTCATAATGCTACATGGTCGGCTTTGTAAAGAATAGGATCCAGGAGCTTGATCGCACGCTGTCCCTGCTGATAAGGCTGTGAGATGCAGTGTGCAGCCTCTGTAAAGACTGGTGTCGTGTTCACCCTGTGAATGGCCACGTGTGCTAGTTGTAGCTGATTTCGTGGTGGTGAACTCTGGTTGATAGTTATGGTGTAGTTTGTTTTTTTGTACTGTACTGTACTATGTGTGATCAGAGATTCTAAAATAACATCTGCATCCTAAACATAGTTTCCTTCAGGCAGAGGGATTGAATGACTCACGCAAGACAAGGTGTAACCAATCCCTCTCCCCCCGCTACTTCTCTCACCAAAGCTTAGGATCATTTGCTCCGCATCTCACCACAGTGTCGATGATTTTTCAATTTTCATTTTCCTTCTGGGTTTTTCCTGAAATATACAGAGACTTCTGCCCTGAGTAATGGCTCTTTTTTTTTTTTCGACTGTCGAGGTGGCTTCTAGATACAATTTACAACCTCTGCTATCTTCGGAAAGCACTATGGCATACACAGGTGTCAATAGCTGTATCAAAAATGGTGACAGGGAAGGCTCTAACAAAACACATAGTCAAGGTTTTGATGCTGAGAGACAGTGAGAAGAAAAAAAAGTGCTAGATCACACTGTGTGTGTTTTTTTTTTCTTTTGACTGCAAATGTTTTGAAGCAAATGCATTAAGGAACAGACCTGAATTTTAAATTTTTTAAATATTTAAACTAAGTTTTACACCATTCTCCAGTCTAAGCTTCTCTAGTTGTTGGTATCAATAATTTACTGTGTAATTTCTTACAAAAATGACCTGCGGGCCTCCAGGTGTCATTACAAACATTTCGTGGTATGTATTTTATCACCGCTGTTAATTTTATGAGGGCCGTTAAGTTAAGTGGAGGCGCATGCTGCCAGCAATCGTGCTCCTTGAATCAGCAGTTTACTAAAAATAACCTACACCTTCCCTAAAAAGAAACAGGGTTACTTCAACCCCCCCAACCACCAGGCTTTGAGAATGCCAGTCATGCCGGGAGTTTTTTTGGAATGACACATCTCGGGCCTGAATTGAAATGCAGCGATCATCGTCTGTATCGATGTTTCGCACTAAACTTCCTTCACTGACTCCATTTAAAGGGGCAATGAGTGAGATTTATACGGCCCCATAACACAAAATGACCATAACATATCAACGGTAGAGTTATTGATCAATGCCAGTGACCCAAAAAATACTTAAGCAGGTGTTTGGGGTTTCCTGGCTTTCCAGACTCACTGTCCTGGACAATTTGGAAACAGCTAAGCACTGGGAGACATTAGCAAAAAGGCAGCGTTAGTACAAAAGTTTGAATAAGTTTTGAGATATGGATTTTTGGTGGGTTTTGTTTCAGTGTTACAGTCAATGTAGGCCACCTACCTCACACAATAGAGTCGGTAGCGCTAATTAACCTTTGATCATCTGGTGAAACTCTTGGAAAAAGGCAGACAATAGAGAACTCCAGAGCAAGACTTGCACAGATGTGTTTTTTGTACGCTGTACTGCCTTATTAGTGCGAGTGGATGAACACGCAGGAAATAGGAAAAACTATTTTAATGGGCACTCAGAGTTTATTAGAACACGTCTAAAAAAGCTGGAACAGTATGAAAAATGTGCCCCCCCCCCCCCCTTTCTTTTTTACCGAAAAATGATTTGATGCCAGCAGCACAAAATGTTTGTTTGGAATAATCACAATTCCTCGCTGACCTGTAAAAAATTTGGGACACCGGTGATAGTCTTAAAGTGTCCGACGTGTCAATCTTTGACGCAAGGTGGAGATAGAGAAGCAGTGGTAAGATAAAAGACACTTTTATCTAAAGTGAATTAAAAGAAACAAGCTGCTCAAAAACAAAAAGAAATTCCACAAAACAAAATACAGAAGACCAGAGGGACATGACTTGACAGCCCAACAAAGAAAGAAGACAAAGCAACTAAATACACACTAGAGAAAGAAGGGTAATAAGGTGCAGGCAAACTCAATCAGACGTCAAAGGGGGCGGGAAGATAACAAAGGAGGGAAATAAAAATCGCAGAGATCCACAAGTGAAAACAGACTTCTAAATACAAGAGAAGAGCCATAAATTCACAATGAGAAACAGAGGCAACACAGGGGATGACACAACTGAAAAAAAAAAGTTAAGGTTTACAAAACGAAAGCACACATAACTCGAAACCAAGGATTGTGAAGTACTAAAACAAATCTGAAAAAAGCGATACAACTTTTCTGAAATACTCCAAAAAAATTTCTTTGAGGGGGGGTGGTATTTTGCAGGGCATGATATTTGCTTTGTGCAGAGGATGTGGTTCTTCTGGCTTCATCCACAGATTGGTGCTGCATCTATAGTGCAGCACCAATCTGCACTGGTCTGTTGTGGTAAAGACGGTGTAAACCAGGAAGGCATTTACATCCCTACTCTTGCCTATAGCCAAGAGTTTGGGTATAAACCAGAAGAATCGCAGACACAAGTTCAGATATAAGCTCCTAACAAAGGTTATAGGAACTCAGTCTTAAAGATGGGTTTAGGAATTCAGTCATCAGGATGAACTCAGAACAGAGCAGCTGTTACTTTGCAAGTTGAAATGGTTATCTTGCCAGGTAAAGACACCAGAACAGACTGCAGAGACTGTGTCTTGGTTGGCTTTGGTGCATCTTACAGGTTCCAAAGGAGCTAGAGGGCCTGACCAGAGAGAGGAGAGTCTGAAAATCCCCGCTCAGACTTCTGCCTTTAAAATGGATGGATAGGTGTAAAGACAATGGCTTTCTTGGAGATAGTCCCCCATCGCTAAAACCACTTCCTCTACCAGAAACTCCAGAAAACCTAATATGATTGTCTGTACACTCTGCCAGTCACTTTAGATTAAGGTGACATGCACCATTTAACCCCTTCCTCTTGATATAAGGATTAAACATGCCAATCCCTTGCCAGCAGTACTTTTTCACTGAATGAATTTGGCCGGCGTTTGCTCATAGCTCTCAGAAATGCTGAGCATTAACACATGCCTCTGGCACATGATCAATAAAGCTTCATGGGTAGACAGGAGTGAACACATAAACAGGAAGTCAAATTTTCCATCACTGAAACTATTAGGTCAACGCCAAGATCTTAATTGATCTGTCACCCTTGCATCCCCACTTTGCCATGAAGGTTATGTGGCATCCATGTGCACGAAAGGAAATGCCAGACACACGTGTGTGATAATACATGCGAACTTGTTGAATACTTGTGCTCTACTGTACCACTGTACCTCCTAATTTCCCTTCACTTTATTTACCTCACTCGACAGCTGACATCGTTTTATATTAGAGAAAAATACCTACTGGGAGACTAAACCAAACAGTTAATAAAATGCATGATATGAATGATATGAAAAAAAATGCAAAGCAACCAGAGTGTGTGTGTATATATATATATATATATATATATATATATATATATATATATATATATATATATATATATATATATATATATATATATATATATATATATATATATATATATATATATATATATATATGAAGAGTTGACCTTTTGCAGAGAGGAGATTTCTGCAGCACTCAGATGGCAAGAATTCAACTGCAGGTTCACAGTGTAGCGCTCAGCAGCCATCTCCTCCCCAGCGGTGCCATTAATAATGGGAGGCAATCTGCCTCACTGAGACGTGGGAAATGTAGTCATCTGTAGCACAGTGGTGTGACCGGCTAAATGCTGCTAATTGATATGGACAGCAGGAGCCTCTCAGTGTGTGGGATTAGAAGATGGCAGGGGCGGAGAGAGCCCAACTTGTTTTCTGGCTGTGATGAGTCCCTCTGAATATGAACCAAAAAAAAAAAGGCAGAGAGAGTTCCAAAATAAATCTCTTTTTCTACTTTTCTTTTACTGTCTTTTTCCCGTTTTCACAGACAAATATATTCAGAGTTAAGAGACACATTTGTATTCGAGCAAGCCTATCTATTTTTACCCGCTGTCCAATGATTGATGTATCCTTTCAGCATGTACACCCTTGCTATCCACAGGGATGAATAAACCACAGATGAGCAGCAATCTGCAGGGAGTGTACGCACACACACACACGCACTCGCAGCTAAAACACACATACAGATGTCCACATAGGCAGGGACACAAATGGACTAAGAGGAACGCATACGCTCAATATAAAGACTCAAAATATGTAATGTGTTCAGTCTTTGAGTGCACTTCTTAGTCCTTTCCATCATTCACTCTGTTGTATCTGTCACAGATGCTGACTCTTTTGGCACTTTTTGTGCATGTGTCTGCACGTGAGCGAACGCTCCCGCTTTCATCTCCTCGCCCTGTGAATCGGCGCACGACGGCGCCACGTCTATTCATCTGACATGCTTTGCGGAACGCAATGGATACGAGACGGACAGCCGTGACCGACGAGATGCATGTCCCCTCAAAGAGAGGGGCCGTGCTCTAACAAGCTAATAGAGCCAAGTTTGTGAGTGATAGAGGGCTGCCGGCAGCAATAATGGTCACGAGTGAGTTATGGAGTTGATGTGCCCTCGTCTAAGTTGCTGAGTAAAAGATGCAAACAGGGGAAATAAATGCGCAGTTGCACAAAGATACGGGGTCATGCGCTGGATGCAGAGCATACGGACTGACATAAGGCCTCAGTCTGTTTCAGGTCTCAATGACAGACCTAACTGTGATCCCTTTAACTCGCGGACAGGCAATTTATAAGATATTCACCTTGGGAGACTATTTATATATGAACAAGCACCAGAGAATAGACTACTTACTCCAGGGGGCAATGCAGCATGATTGACTTGGCTTTTCCACTGAGTGTTCTGGAGATCTACCAGTGCCCTCTTGTGTCTGAAATCCAATCCCACAGCTTGAGGAGCTTCTACAGAAGAAAAAAAAGACTGATGTTTATTTGGGGTTTTACTCAAGAGAGGTGAGCAAATTAAGCGACTTCTTAAGAGCGAGCTTTTGAGCGAATCTATAAAGTCTCAGGTGATATTAGATAGATGAAAGGAAATCCGTTTCAAGTGGTACATTGACCCACGGGAGTCACTTTGCAAATCTGTAGCAACCGAACCAGCGGCGCACCCTTCAGATCCCCAGTGTGTGTGTGTCAGTATTGCATAGCGCTTCAACACAGAAGGAGGTGGATGGAGTTCAAGCTGGGTTAAAAAGGCAAAGGAGTGAGGGCTTCTGGTGACTCAGCAAGGCGACTCACGGTGGCTGCTCATAAATGAATAGGCACAAATTGGACCGCATCGACCTCGGTTTCATTTACAGAAGCTTTAACGTTCTGATGTCTAATCTATCACAGGGTTAGAGTTAGATCTAACCCTAACCCTTTGTGTTCTGGGGAAAGTAGCTGATTGCCAGTACGTGGAAGAACAAAGCATATCCTAACAGCATGTAGTTACGAGTGAGGGGTTAGTGTTAAGGTACTCGTCCTCACTGATATTGACTTAGGGCCTTGCAGGGTTAACATCTTTCTTTCGAGAGTTCTTGACCATTAACTGTGATAATTGTACCTCGGTGTTTGCTTTAGTTTCCCTGCTTTTAGAATTGTTGTGCTTGAAAAAAAGCATTTATTTAAGACAGCTCTCTGGAAAAATATCAAGCAAATAATGTTAAGAGACAAGCAGTTTGAAGGAAAGTGAGGCATTAAAGATGACTGCAAGGTCAATCAATGGTTTGTTGAAATCATGTACGTCTGTATAAACAGAGTTTGCTATGGTTTATGTTCAGGAATAAAAATGTTCCATTGTCATTGCCTGCGCCTGTCTACAGTATTAATTCAACACTGTCTATCCTAGAGACTCACATTATTTTTGCCTTGTTATCCAAGTATAAAATGAGGTTATTTCATTGCTATTTAATGTTATTCAGTGAACTGTTTGAATGTGGTTCAGAATGTGAATTGTCTCATCTGTCATATCTGAACTGGACTGATATTTTGATTTCATGCAAACATCATTAACAGAGTGGAGAAAACTGACATCTATCAGATTGGAAAGACTTGACAGTCATTGTCCACAAATGCAGAAAACTTCAATGGCAGTGAATCTTCCAAAATTACTGCCAAAAACTACTCCAAGAACATATCAAAGAGTCATCGAGTCATCCAGGAGGTCACAAAATAATGCAGAACAACATCTAAAGGACAACAGGGCTCACTTGTCTCAGTTGAAGTCAGAGTTCATGAGTCAACATTAAGAAAGAGACTGGGTAAAAATGGCATCCATTGGAGAGTTTGTGTGCTTTTTGGTCACCAGTGATTATGGCCTTCAAATACTCGTCTCGCATTTACCAAAAAACGTCTTGATCATCCCCAAGACTTTTATAAAATATATTCTGTGAACTCATGAGAAAAAAATCTGAACCTTTTGGAAGGTTTGACCCCCATTACATCTGGTGTAAAACTAACACACCATTTGATAAACAGAAGATCATAGCAATAGACAAACATAGTGGTGGTACTGTGATGGTCTGGGGCTTCTTTGCTGCTTCAGGACGACTACCAGAAAATCCTGAAGGAGAACATTTGGCCATCAGTTCATAACCTGGAATACTGTTATGCAGCAGGGCAATGATCCAGAATTCCTCAGCAGGTCCACCTGCCTCAAAAACTTAACAAATTAAAAAAATAAGGTTTTGGAATGGCAAAAAAAAAGTCTTGGCCAAATTCAGACTTTTTCACAACACTGTAGATAAGACAGATGTAGCCACCTAGCATCAGCCAGTGGTTAGAAACCTGTTTTCATGCCCTGTTTTGGCTGTTGCCACCTATTTTAGCCAGAAGTATCCCTATTTTGGAAAAACAAGTGGAACTCTAACTGATCAGTTAAAGCTAACTTGTTTGGTTCTAGCTAGTTTGGTTAGTAAGCTGCAAGCAAAAACTGTATAGGTACCTTTGCTACCAATTAAACCAATGTCAGTTTTTACAGATATAGTATAAAATGGGTGCACAGATTTACAAAAGCCACCAACAGCAGAAAAAAATCTGAAAGGTTCAGTTTACTGATGACTGTGCTGGGATATAGCTTGACAATTGAAGGCCTTAATAATCGATAACTTGAAACCTAAAAGGCATTTAAACTCGTGACTTTTGAAAAAAAAATGTTCTTGAAGCTCAATCACCCTGCCCTTCTTTTGATTAAATTGCTAGCTCACTACATATCGTTGGAATCTCAGCCCAACTATTTATTTATTTTTCTTGAGACTCCATTTGCTTGAATCACCTTAGTTTCTCTCTCCCATGTTTAAGAAAGTGTAGCCTACTCTAAATGACTCAATGTAAAATGCTTAAATAAGCAGAAGGATTGATGTTAGGCATTTTCCCCAGTAAATAAGAATCAGAATAATATTAAAACCACAATACTGATGTTAACACCTCCTTAACAACAATATTTACCGTGTGCAACAGTGTGTAACCAGAGTTCACTGTACTATAATTACTAGAAATATTTATTATGAAGCAGTATGAAGCCTATAATATAAAGCTGTTGACAGAAGAAATGCAAACAGCCACATCCCTGCCAATTATAACATATTTGTCTCACCCACTCTATATAATAATACCAAGAGTCAAATCACATCCAGCATAACTGTTGACAGACTAAGACTTCACCACAGCATAATTAGCTTTGAGGTGGTGGCTGAAAGTAAACAGATAAACTAATGGAAAGATACACAGCAGCTATAAAGAGCTCATTTCTGACTGATCAGGGTAAAACGGGTGACTCCAATGCTCCCCTCAAACAGAGGTTTCACATTATGTTTTGCTTGCTGGGTAATTAGGTGCCAGATTGTGTGTGTGTGTGTGTGTGTGTGTGTGTGTGTGTGTGTGTGTGTGTGTGTGTGTGTGTGTGTGTGTTTGAAGTATACAAAGCTTGTCTCCATGTGGATAGCCTTGTCTTCTGTGCATGGTTCTGCATGTGTTAAGCTCCATGCTCATCTGTCAGCTTATATGTACCTGTGTGTGTGTGCGTACTTTTGGGCAAATCACCTTCATTATAAATGTGTCTCATTACAGTAATGAGACGATTTCATTATCACTTAAACGACCTTGTCCCTGGTGCTAAACAAGGCCGGCTGTTACAAACCCAGTGGGCTTCTTGAGTTGAAACGCAGCAGGGCGCCAGGCAGGAGGGCGGCTAGGCAGGTGCTGCGAGCTTTAATTTGAACGGAGAGATCTAATTGAGGTGCATGAATGCATGCGCATGTAAGTATGGGTGCATTTAACTGTCATGTTAAAGTTTTTCTGAACAATAAAGAGCAATTGTGAAGCACTATGGTGGCCTTAATGTGCAAAACACAACAAAAAGAATAAGAAATCTTAAAAGCCGACAAATATTTTATTTACTTATTTTAATATGTTTTTAGACTGTTTTCTGAAATAGTGTTAAATACTATTAAACCCCCTAAAATACTAATATTTTAGGGGGTTTTCTTTATTTGTTTTTCTTATCTTTGCACCAGTAAGATACCCTATAAATAAATCTCTTCAATAAATTAAATGAGTGCTGATCAGAGAAAAGGGTTAACTTAAACTGTAGCCATGTTCTATATTTACATGTTTCTTAATGAGTAGAGCCAAAAAAAACTGGGAACGTAAGTGGTACCCATTGACTATAGCACAGACAGCTAAATGTTATGCCGGGTTTGTTTACTGTTGTTTTTATGTTGCCATGGTCTTTTTAAATGGTTTTTGTGTTTGTTTGTTTTTTTGCTTAGTCAATGTGGTTTCTGAAATGTCATCATTTAGTGTTGTTTTTTTTTTTTAAATTTGTGTAATTTTTCTGTATTTGGCACCTCCAGGACACCATACTATGATGTTCTTTAGGAATATTTAGATTAGCTCAGTAAGTTACAGTAGATGAAACTATTACATCTAGAAAAATTTGCTTCTCGTGTTTTCTATCATTTTTCCAAAGTTCTCATATTCCAAAGAGAATAGAAAGTAGGTGGTTGGTGGTGGTGGGGCTGGCTACAGTAACAACAACTGAAACATAATGTTTTATAAAATGTTGTAAGGCTTTTAATTGGGGGTTTTTTGTGTTTTGTTTTTGGTGTCGTGTGTGCCTTTTCAGTTATATTTTTTTTGTTGTATTTTGTTTAAACTATTTTTTTCAGCACCTTTGGGACCCCATACTTTTCTGTAGGCTAAGTTACATAAAACCTGAGAGAAAAAAAGTTAACATCCCTTCACTGACTTCTTTATTTTATTCCTTTTTCATTACTAATGCAATAAAATGAAGGAAAGTGCGTTTACCTTGACAGCTGTAGCACAAATAGCTAATTAATGTGTAAAGAGTCTGTCCAGGACTCGGAACACCATGGTTTAAAAAATTTTTAAACTCCTTAAACAAGTCATGACTTTGAGTTTTACAACTTTTATTATAAAATACTGCAGTCTTTGTAGTAGCCAGGTATAAAAAAAAATCCCTATTTATAAAATCATATAAATACATGCACACCGTGGACATACACTTTCTCTTTCCTATGCTCTACCTGGCTCCCACTAAGATCTCCTCTCATCCTTGCTAAGCACTCAATCTGTTTGGTGAGTGACCTTTAGTTGTTGGAGAGCTTATCTCCTGCTTTTAAAGCACCCTGCACCCCTGAACTAATCCTTGGAGCCAAACACTGCCGCCCTAATCCCCACTCCCCGAGGTCCTCATTCACTATTTGCTTTCACTCTAATTGTCTTCAAAGCACTCCAAGACTCATTCAGGTTTGTTTCCCTATCTGTCCGTGTGGGTGTGTTGTATATAAGTAAATTTACTTATCTATGGGTGTATCCTGGCATCATTACCTCATTTGTGTATATCTGTTTTCCAGGTACTAAAAGCTTGGTCCCAGTCATGCTATGTGTGGATCTTGTCTATCCGTGTGTGTGTGTACATGTCTTTATGCATTTGACCGGTGACCACGAAGCCATCAGGGTGCATTTAGGAGGATTGTCACTGTGTAGGAAGGGATCAAGACCAGAGTCAGAACCAAAGCTGCACAGGCACAAGCCCAGAATCAGCATTCAGCAGGTTAGTGGTGTGTGTGTGTTGTGTGTGTGTGTGTGTGTGTGTGTGTGTGTGTGTGTGTGTGTGTGTGTGTGTGCCTCAAACCCAAGGGTAACAGTTCCTGGTCACAGTCTGTGGATGAAAGTAATTGCCAGTGGAGGGCAACCTGCAGCTGAGGCCCAGAGATGGTGTGTTGGTGTATGTGTGAATGGAATAGAGCTTTCGTGGAAGCAGAAATGCACAATCATGCAGTGCTTGAATTAGACCACGAACCTGTGTATAGTTCATCCTTACTGCACAGCCAATAATGAACTCAAATATATTTCTGTTTTCAGCATCGAGTTTGATTGCTCACCTTTCAGAAATGCAACACACCTTTGCTGCTGCTACAGTTGGAGTAAAGTTTCTACTCTTGGTAAATGCCATCACAGTGCAGTACTGACAGTTAGACTGACAAGGTCAAAGTGGGCGTGGTGGTTGGTTGGTGGTGGTTTCACGGCTGACTTCATCTCTTCCGTGGACGCCCTGAACATTCCACTTGAAGTCTCTTTTGGTCTTATATTTTAGGGCAAAAATAAAAGGAGTGAGAAAGATTTAAGCTAATATTTTTACAGTAAAAAAACATAGGAATAGGAAAAATAAATATAATATAATAAAAATGAGCAAAATTACATACAAAATAATTGGTTTTCTTACACATATCATTACATTTGTTGTTGTTTTCCGAGCTCAGTAAGCTATAATTAGCAGTGAAATGCAGGCTCCATGCACTTTTTTTTATTTCTTTATTTTTTATGCTCCTCAACACAAAGCAAACAATTCTATTATATTTACTGCAAACATCTGAAAAGTAATTTTAACAGTCCAGACCAGGTTTGACCTCATGCAGAAAAGTATAATGAAACATAGATATATTTATCACAGTATATTGTGATATCAAGAGGAATGAGTGAATACACGTTACATCACGCTCTAAGTTCAAACTAACTTTCATAAACTCTCTCCTGTGTCAGGTCTCTAGTGCACAAATATAATATTTTCCCTTATCTACAAGCAGCTCAGCTCCTTGAGGCTTATCGAAGAACCAAAATACCAGGCACCAGCCAGCAGATAGAAGTTATATGGAAGCTAGTAAATAGTGATAGTGTGCTAAATTGAGGGGCTAAACCTAAGAAATTCCATTACAGGTGTACAATACAAGTGATTGATAACGTTACTTTATTTACATTTTTGTAATCAGGTTTTGGTTTATTTGGGGAATATACGGTTTTCTATTGGCAAATTGGATCCCATTTATGCCTAGATGACAAAACTGTGTTACTTTTGTCACGATACTCATCACACCTAAATGACAGAATTGGTCAATTGGCAGTGATTTCCTACACGTAAGATTTTAGCTGCGTAGCGCTAGTGCTAATAATTTAGTTCAGTTTTATTTATATAGCACAAACTCACAACAGCAATTGCCTCAAGGTGCTTTATGTTACAATCATACAAAGAAGACACCAACAATCACATGACACCCTCCAAGCAAGGACTTGGCAACCGTGGGAAGGAAAAACTCCCTGTTAATAGGAAGAAACCAGGCTCAGGGAAGGGCAGCCATCTGCCATGACTGTTGGGGTGTGAGAGGAAGAGATCATTCACCTTTATAAATGTTCTCTGTGTCTGTCATGTAAAATAATTAACAATAGTTCTAAAAACCCTTAAATGAGGACATAATCAATACAAACTGGAACTTTACACTACACTACAACCTTCCCTTTATTTGGACCATTTTGATATATAAACAAATATCCTTCTATACAGTGTGCATATATAAACTCAGATTACAGAGTGTTACAGTCAGGGCAGCAACTTTATAACATAAGTTATGTGAGTTATGTAAACTGATGTCAATTCCTACTGCATTAGCATGTTTATTATTATTATTATTTTATTGTATTATAAAGACCCTACAATAATACAAAGAAACCCACAAAATCAAAAGTGGGAAGCAAAAAGTCCCTTTTAACAGGAAGAAACATCCGACAGAACCAGTCTCAGGGAGGAGCGGCCATCTGCTGCGACCAGCAGGGTGTGAGGGAGATGAGATGAAAAGAGGATTGACTTTCAACCAGGAGATTTGAGCTTGTCTGCTGTGCAGACCGCTGAAGAAACCCAGTATGTTATAGACATGGCGGTCCACCGTGTCCATGTCACACTTGTATTGCTAGCAGGTGGGGGGTGGTTGGTAGTGAACAAACATACGACATACATGTTTGTTGATGTGTAAATGTAAATGTGTTGATAATGTCTGTTTAAACACTTTCCCGTGATTTTTTTCATGTTGGCTTGAATAAAATATTTCCTTCTGCTGTTACTGCAACTTACTCCACTTTGACACTAATTTTAACCATATGCAATCAAAATAATCAATAGTATGCTTTATGTAGACAATACCACAATTCCAGAAAAATTCTTACATCTAATGTAGTTCAGATTTTCTCTCTCCCACTCAGCCCTCTCGACTATGTACCTTATTATCAGTCCTCAATTCATGTTCCACTGTCTATGGAACTGGCAGCTGGCACATCTGGAAAGGCTCTATTAGTGCTGATAGGTTTTAGAATAACATAGGTTTTAGCTCCCATTCAGATTTATTCCAGACAAACAATGATGAAACTGCTAAGTTTTATTCCAACAGCATGGTTTTTATAGTCAAGTAATCAAAAGTTCCCACATGTTATAGGAAAAGATGATGCTGCACAGTAGTAAACATGGCCTTATTATAATTTTTTTAAGATACGGTGCTTCCAGAAAATTTAAAACGACCTATTTTTCTATGCTCTATTGTGAATAAAGTATTGCTTTATGAGATTTGAAAATCAATATATTCTGTTTTTATTTACATTGTATAGTTTGTGCACTTCTAGTTATCACAGTAAAGTCAGTAGTAACATGCTGAATAAAACACTGTTGGTGGTTGAGGACCCTAAAGGCTGGATAAATGTCAGTTTCGTTAGCATAGACAGTCACTGAATGCACCACGAATGCTGTTTGCAGTTTTGTTTAAACCTTTCTTTTGGTGTTACTGCTATTGTCTGAACCCTGAAGCCAAGAAGTAGCAGCAGTGCCAGTAGAGTGACTGTGCATGCAAAAAAAAAGAAAAGTCCTGCAGTAAAATGACTGAGCTTGTATTCAAGAGGCCATTACAGACATCAGCAAAGGTCAGGGGTGCTTGTGGAATTTAATTATTTACATTTTGTCATGATTATAGTTTTTCCAGGTTCTGCGAGAGAGACACAAGGACAGTCATAAAAATGTTTTGGGGTGAAAAATGAGCTGCTGCTTTTAATCCACAAAGCAGCGGTGCAAAGCACTGCAGGGTGTGCATAATGCACAGTATCCAAATGAAAAACTGAAATGCATGCACACACATAGCATCGCTACCAAAATATATTGCTTCTGCCAGGACCCACTGCGCTCCTTTTATGTGTTCTTTTTAGTATGTCATCTTTTATATTAAGGTATGCATGCTCTCTTTATCAAACTCCATTTCTCAATAAATATTTCTCTTTTTCTGAGGGGACTGCTTAATGCAATCCATGTAACTTAGCAGTAAGAATTCTGTGCTTTAGAAACGACATGATTTCATAACGTGACAGGACCTCTTTGACTCAAGTGCTGTTATGTGAAATGACCAGCAGAGGGCCACAAAACCCAATAATTGGCAACTCTCATCTCAGATCCCTCCCAGCCTGCAATGGTCTACTGAAGTTTAATTTGGGCTTTTGGGAAACACTGAAAATGAAATTTCTTCCCTCTGAAATGTTCCAGAATCTCAAGACAAAAACACATACCAGCTCATTTTGTCAAAAAATCGCATTCCCCTCATTTTATACCGTCTGAGGTTTGAATCCAGCCATGGGTATCCCGATATATTTCCAATTCTAACCATGTTATACTTTGTGCATCCATGTTTCAGCAATTAATAAAAACACTGCCGCTCACTTTCACCGTCTGCTGCTGAGACCCCTGAACTAAAATGGCCACCAATTACACGTTGACCCAAACTGTCTCTGTGTTGCTTCAGCAGAACATGGGCAGGAATTCAGGACAAGAGCAGACACACACACACACACGCAGAAAGAGACCGAGAGAGCGAGTGTAGAGGGGCAGACATGCAGAGCGACAGGCACCGCGAGCGAAATAAAACAGAAAATCAGAGAGCAATAGACCGAGGGACCATGTGGCAGAAGGCTAGCGCCCCGAGGCTCTTCCAATCTCTCCCAGAGCTACTTCATCAGCAAAACAAGCTGTCCTCTTTCACCAGAACTTACGTCAGCCGCACTCACGGGTCACGACGGGTTCACGGTTTGCTGTGTTACCTGAAAGTGTCTCACAGATCACCAGTCAATAAACGCGAGATGAAGAGTTCTGGACACAAAAAGCGGAGGTGCACCCCGACCCGATCACAAGAGTGCCAGTCCCTTTGTTGAAAACACAAAAGCAGTGTTAGGTTTTAATTAAAAGCTGTCCCAGGTGAACAATAGGCAGGATATTGCCCAGGTAGTCATCTTTTGTTGCAGTTTGTTTGGGGGAGGAGCTGGCGAGGAGGAGGGAGGGGGGTGCACATGAGGATGACTAAAGTAGTGTCAAATGAACATCTCTGGAGAGCAAAACAGGTGTTCAAAGGATGGAAAATTATGAGACCAATGTTATCAGGATCTTTCATATTGCACTCATGACTCAGGCAGGACAGGTAAGAGAGGCATGATGCTAAGGGGAAGGGCACTGGATGACAAATGAGATTGGATTGCTAATAAGATTTTTCTTTTTTTTCTTTTTTTGGCTCAATAATAGATCAATGGGATTCAGGCAGCATGAGTAATGCATGTGGGAGACGAGTTTTCTTGTCTTCCACTCAAGGACAGAAGGTTTCCATGCACAGTGTATTTTATGATGAGGGTGTAGTTGATGTAATTTAAAATGGTTAAACAGATCTAATGGTGGAATGTCGGAGTATGTCGGCTTCATTTAAATTAATCAAATTGTTCGTGCGTGAAGGTTAAAGGGATGTCAAAAACACATCTTATTTGTACCCTGCTGCTGTTTTCAGAAGCTCCACTCACTCCTCCTTCAAATAGATTATGATTTGCTATCATAGCAGGATAGCAAGGACCCCATTAGGCCCCACTGTTGCATTCCCATGTAAATACCATTTTCCTTGTTAAAAAATAAAACAGCTTGGAAGGGATCAAACTGCACAATTGATATGTATCACGGAGATCCTTGTAATTAGTCCTAAATAGCTTACAATCACCTGTTAGCTAGCTAACCAAATGTCACAGAAATGCTAGCTTCCTTTGTGATATACGCTTGCTATAAATTTTAGACTGCAGCAAAGTGCAAACACAAAACTGGAGCAGAGACCTCTTAGAACAGCTGTTAATATAGTTAACCTAATAGCAAGCCCTGTTATTTGTCAGATAAATTGCACCTTAGACTGCGTATATACAGAGTTGTGTTCTCAAAATTGAGATACATCTTTGCAACAGTATAGATATAAACACTGCTGTCTTTCTTTGTCTGATTTTTAACAGCAGCAAAGAACTAAACAGTAATTATGACTGTTAGCCTAGCTGCCATATATGTTAACATTAGCTGTGTAACTTTTAGCAAATACCTAACCACCACATTAGCCATCTAGTAAGTTATTACTAAGTAGCAGCTAGTGGCTTTGGCTAATTAATGAAATAATAATGTTATTGAAGGAGCTAGGCAGCAAATAGTATCAGTCCTGCTCTTCTGTAATGTTAATAGACAGTATTAATTTAACTGTATAACACTATTACTTATGTCTGAAAAGTGCCATGTTGCTTGTAAAATAATACATTCTTATTTTTTTCATTTCCCCTGTGGTATCAAAAATGGCATTGGGTACCAATGTTGGGTACTTGTATCACAATGCTAGTATCGTGACCTTGTCAGCACCCTACTCAAACTGGTTGTTCCAAAACTAAGCAACGCTAACAGAAAGTATATGACTCTATGTTAAAATATCTCTGCAATGTAAAGATATCTACTGAAGTTGATCCAGGGTCACGCTGTAAATTTGTGTAATAAGCCTTTTGAAGACTTGAGGGCAGGGCTTAAAAGATAAGCAGCAAAAAACATCCAAAAATATCCCAACACATTTATGAGTGAAAAGCAGACCCCAGGTGTTCAGAGGTTTTGACTAATTATATTAAAAAAAAAATATTGAATGGGTAATTAAGCTATATCGTGCAAAACCTCAGTGACAAACCAGTGGGTGATGTAATTTGATTTAGCTACATCCATGTTTTATACCATATATAGTGATCAATATAGAAACTCTTGGTTTTGAACTATAGTGTTGATTTTTTAAGGCAAATAAGAAGGATGTTGTGGCAAAAAAAAAAAAAAAGCTTCACATGACGTTCGTAGAGGAAATGATGCAACGTGGGTTTCTGTCCTTTCCTGTCACATCTTTATATTCACCAAGGTAGCCATTGGAACCTGTTTTCTTACACTCTGTCATACATTTGAAGTGTGTCGCCCAAAGGGGAATGGGACCAAATCCAACACCTGCCATGTTTCCTGTCCTGGTATGCCTTTGCATCTGGCTGCCATGCATTCACCTTTGCTCTCTTGTCACAAATGGTGTAAAACTAAAAACTGAAAACAGAGCACCACACATACTCTGAACATATCAAAGTCTTGTCAGAATTAATGATTAAAACTGTCTGAAAGTATATGCTGAAATGAAAGGTTTACACTTGAGCCATGACTTGTAAATCCACCATGCTAGGCTTCCAAACCATCTGCGACATTTAGCATAAGAAGATACAGCGGGAGCTATGATAAAAGTACGAACAACAAAGAGGCTTGAAAATTAACCAAGTGGTTAATTCCTGTTGTGCTCAAAGCAGTTGAGGTTCAATGGCTTGCAGCGCTGCTCTATTATGTCTTTGAAATTCTTTTCTTTTGGACGTGACTCAAGCAAGCAATTACAGTATGCAGCAAAGTGTCTCATTATAGACTGTAAGTCATGCTAAACACTTGAAGAGGTAGAAAACAAACTCGTCAGCAACGGTTTAACAATCGCATGCTGAAGGGTGAGGCATGCTTTTTTCAAAAATACATGCTGTGGAACGTAGCAAGTATCGGATGTGGTGAGCATAGTAAACTACTTGGGTCATATCTTAATTAGTGATCTTTGTGACGATGATGATGATGTGAAACAAAAGTGCTATAAGCTGTACATGCAAGCTAATATCTTGGCACATAAATTTTACATGTGCACATTTTTCAAGCCTATTGTACCTCTTTTTACACGCATCATTTGTGGTGCAATTACAGTAAAGCCATAATTAAAAAAAAAACTGCAGGTGGCTTTTCATGATGCATTTAGAATTCCAAGATGGACACCTGCAAGTCAAATGTTTGTGACGAGTAATTTTCCAACTTTTTATGCGAATGCAAATTTATGTGCCATTCGAATGAGTCGAAAATTTCAATTGCAAGAGTTTTGACAGTTACGGTGTTATGGTATACACAAAGTATGCGTCAAGCTTTCATAAACATCGGAACAAGTATCTGTATATTCTGTGATAGTTTTGCTTTTTGATGTTTTTCTTCTTTTGTATGATATGGACTAATCTTGTCTGAAACAAAAGTTTATTTCTTTTTTTGCCTTATCGTGTCAATAAAGCTGATTCACCATCAGTGTTAACATACCTTTAATGACTCTATGCAACTCAATTAAATGTTAGCCAACACAAACCCTTGAACTATTGAGATGCTGCAGGGCAAAACTGACTTTTTTATTTTTAGCTTTCATTCACAACATTCTAGTCCGCCATTGCATAACACCACAAAGACAGGTTGGACTGCCAGAGTATAGCAATCAAACATCCTACAAGCCTGGACCTGAGACACATTAGCATGCTCTCCTCTACACGGCACAACATCGTACTTGTTTTTTCAAAAAGGCAGGGTTTGGAACTCGGCAGTATTAGTTTTCGTGACACTGCTAAGTCATTATGCTAACATAAGGCAAAAGTAGCTGAACGGGCACTCAGGTGATGAAAGGGCCTGTCATCAGACAGCTTAAACGCCAGCCTGTGTAAATATAAACCAAGTTTCACAACTTGGCCTCAACTCCATTCTGTTTTCATTTTGATTGATGACCTGTTTATTATGTAATTCATGTAAATATCACTCCAGTTGTTTATGTCCAAACGAAGTCACATTGATTCTTGATTTATCTTCCTTTCTGTCTCTACAATAAGTTTCCATCATCCAACAAGTCTAACCACTAATGAAAAAGTACATGTCTTGCTTTGGTTAGAGGACCATGAACATGAAAGGATACTTTTTAAGGGGATAAGAGCAAAACTCTCAATGTGTTTGTGGGTTCATTGGGCACTCCACGCTCTAATGCTTCAAGCGAACAACAGCTGAGTGATAAGAGACAACCAGCAATATCCAAAGTATAAAGAATGACTTCTTGTCTGGACTGAGGCACCTCATTTCTATTGCACTTCCCCCCCCGGGAATCACAGTACAGGATCTTTAACATCAGGACAAGACCATAATAGCGTTTGAGATTATCAAAAGGACTCTTGGCTTTGGGAAGATTCCGGTCGAGTAGTTCTGACAAAGTAGCAATCAGGCTGATAACAAGGACACTTCCGTCGGACTAGCGGCTCTGCAAGTACTCTTGTGGTTAGTCAGAGGGGTACTCTGGGGCACTCAGTTGCCTCACTGATTAAATATGCAACTGTCACCTTAGGGCCTAGGTAACAGTTCAGGCTGTGTAATGAAAATAGGATTGCTTCTGCATCCACAATAAATTATATTTAGCCTCTGTTCTCTCCACGAGGAGAGCAGTCGCAAGACCTGTTGAAGGAACAGAGCAGGCTTAGCTAACTCGCTGCAAGTGTTTTCAATATTGACTTCCTGTTGCCAGTGAAGATTGGCAGTAATGACAACACTATGCAAGCTAGATAAAGACTAACTTATCTTCTGCTTTGCATTACATGCAGCTAGCAAAGCTATTTCCAGTGGATCTTCTGTGAACTACAAACCTTTCGTAACCATGTGCAAGTCAGTCATCACATTGTTTAATCACACAGAACTTATACTTCAAGCATAGAAGAAAAACTACAAACTTCTGTTTGACTACAGGGAGTAGGCCAAACCTGAAGATTATTTTACTGAGTGTAAATATCACCAGGATATTTAAGAAGTGGAAGTGTGGATCAAGATAATGCACAATAGGTAATACTGTCAGAGAGGCTGGAATATGATTATTTCTGTACAAATTTTCTTGGGAAAAAGTATCTGTTTTAATCAAAGGAGAGTGCACAAGACTCTCGAACATAAAAAAGTCCCATTTGTATTTTCTGAAACTTTTAAAATGGATGTTTTGAGCTCCAACAGCATGCGATGTTTACTGACCCTAATCCCACACAGCTCTCGCCTGCAGACTTTCGCTTACATGACCAGTTTTTCACGATTGAAAGCTTGAGGTGAACTACGAAAAAGAGTCGATGGGATTCTGAAGTTTTGGGTTGGAAGGCCTGTTTCTGATGGGTCTCCTTTTTGACAGGAGAAATGGCAAGGAGCAAGACTAAATTTACCCAGTCTGGGCCTGGCAAGACTTTTTTTCCCTCCTCCTTTTCCTGATGCAGAGCATGTGAGACATCTCAGACTGCAGCACACAATTTGTGCAGCAGAGGACTGTGGGTGGGCCAGCTCCTTGGGCCAAAGCAAAAACACACACAGATGCAAGAGGATCTTCATTATTTGTGGAGAGATTCTCGTTGCAGATAAGCAAAAGCCACTCTGTCTTTGGAATCTCGTCACGCGGCGGGGTTTTTTTTTTTTTTACTCTTGGCTTCTTGGGTACTGTGGGCCTTCTCTGAGGATGACTAACAGTGACATCAGAAGTACTAAAAGGTATATCCTGCTACAAAATAGATATGCCTTTAGGTCCAAACAAAGCCACGAATTCATCAACCGTATAATATGAGTTTTCTACATTGCAGCAGAAAATATGACCTTGATAGAAAAGAGGTGGGTGGGGGGTAGAGAAAACAAACAGCTGCCGAATACATTGATGATAATTTTGCATTTTGTTACAGAGCTATTATGAAAAAATTATGTAAATTACAAAAAGTGCTGCTCAGCAAAGGAAGGTTTTTCAGAAGACACTCAAGTTTCAGAAAATAGCTCGAGAAAGCTGTGAATTAAGAGCTCTTAAATTATGCAGAAGGACAGTTGTAGCTAAGAAGTGAACACAGCCAAATATTCACTAAATAACTGAATCCCCTTAAAAAAAAAAAAAACAACCAAAAAAAACCCGCCACATGTTTATTTAGTTTTCAGCCACATTTTCAACCCACGTCCGATGTGAGGCGAGTCAGATGAAGTCTTGCTTTGCCTTTGGCTAATGCCACCATGCCCTCAAATATCTCCGGGCTGTCTTTCGGCTCACATTCTCTGCTGCTCCATCAGACTAGTGGGAGGTATGTAATTGCATTGATACTATGTTGGATGTGTCCCCCGTCAATGTGGTAGCAGAGACGTAACGGAGACGTAGCTTTGCACTTATTGCTGATGGAGAGCTCGGGGGAGGTGAGGACACAGGAGCCCGCTGTGGATGACAACTATGATGAAGATAGGACAGATGTTTTGCCAGCAGACGCTTCCTTTGCCAGTGCCATCCCAGTTTTCTGTTTGTAAGTTTTTAATGGATTGTTTCCAGTACACAAGCTGATACACCAGAGTCTGGAGCTCCTTCTACAGCGGGGAAATCTTGGGCAACCCATGTGTGGCGGGGCGTGGCCTGCGATGTCGTGCAGGTGCGTCCGCCCCCTCTGCACTGCACCGCAGGCCACGCCCCGCCACACCGTGGTAAAAACAAACTTTAAAGAAAACCAGTGTTTGGAGAGGGAGAGAAGAACCCTGAAATGGAATTAATTCAGCTGGTGCAACAGTGTTTACAGACAGAAAACACTACTGTACTACCGACTAATTGCCTTCTGTACACTGCTACACACCAAGGAAGTCTGATTGTATAGACGTCTATGTGAAGACAGCCCTCTGCTTCTTTTACTGTGTAACCTCAGTAAACACTTTCCTAATGGGCTTATGAGCTTGATCACTAGATCTAGGTTTTGTTCCAAGTCTTACTGAATAAAGCATGACATTCGTTTTGGCATTAAGTTATGGTACAGAAGGACAAAGCAGAGTATGCTACCTTGTGACTGACAAGTCAGTACCTTAAGAAGATGCAGTGTCCCTCAGCCATATCTACATCACACTCACGACATCTTGTTTTGAAAATTCTAAGATGGCAACAATGAGTCAATTGATGACATCATGGTGGCTGCATCCATCTTTTTTATACAGTCTATGAGCTGCTTGGCAGATTTCAGCAGCAGAAAGGAACTGAAGTATTTTCAGCACCATACTGAAGTGCCATTTACTTTAATTATATTCAAGAGAAGACAGACATCACAGCCAAACTGGCCAACTCGCATCCAAACTAACTATCACTAGCACCACAGTTAAAGTGTTTCACTTATTTTGAGCACTTATTGTTTATAACCTCAAACAAACCCCAACAGCAACACACACAAACTAATGAAATAAGAATTACACCACTGAGTTCAAATGTGAAATTTGTAACACAAGCACGAGGTGTTGTTTGCATTGTAAACTTGGCTTAGTGAATAGTACCGTTGAGTAAATGTATTCATGCACATGTTCTCTCCCTCAGCCTTCTCACATTTCAGTGGAAGTTAGGTGGAAGTTTCGTAAAGAGCATTAATTTTACTCAATGGGGTTTTACATAAAGCGTGCCACCGACTGATGCCCCATCTGCTTGATGGGGCTCGTATTTAATTTGATTATGAACAAAAAGTACCTCATTCTGTGATCAAACAACAGATCAGTGAAACAGAAGTAAATAATTCAACACACAGTGCCCTTGTTTAAATGACAGCTCTGTCAGCACCTAGTCTGGTGTTCCAGTCTCAGTCCACTAATACAAATAAAGATACGCATCTTATCGCGGTTTTTGTTGGATATTATTGCCCATATAATACAGCAGTGGAACTACTTAGGAAGAGTAAAAAAGGAGGTTCTTGGTACAGACACATAGTGGCTTTGTGGCTTAAATTAAAGGTACAGTATTATGATTTACGTATTTTTCCTGTCACTTATGCTATTACAATGATGGATCCTCATATTAAATGCAGTCAGTGTTTTAATTAGAAATAGACATAGAAGAAATCTCTGTGAGCCATAAACTCAGGTTTTAGACTGCTTTAATTTGTTGTGTTTTTTTTTTCATTTTTGGTTCTGTATGACATCACTGACAGGGGATGTTCCTAATATGGTAATATGGTCAACACAGTGATGCAGCTCTGGCTGTAAGTGCTGAAGCCCCACCAACCCAACTTTCTGTTCAAGGGATTTTATTTTCTATTTTTAAAGAGAGTTGGGCTATAAAAGAAAACATAAATGGTTTATATTAGGGCTGTCAACATTAACGCATCATCATGATTAACGCAATTAAAATTTTTTTAACACATTTAATCCATCTGGAGCACAGAGTGGACAAACTTTGGACAAACTGCCCGAAATGCATTGACAGAGACATTTCAGGGATTTAGAGTCATTCTGCGCTCCAGATGGGTTAGTTGCATTAAAAATTTTAATAGTGTTAATCGCGATGACAGATTAATCTGCATTAACATTGACAGCCCTGTTTATATCAGACTGAGGGCAGAATAAGATGCTGTACAACTGAAAATCATACAAAGGTGCACCAACAGATTTCAGCAATAAAAAAAATGGAGATGAAAACATAATCAGTTAGTAAAAGATGGATGCAGCCATCATGACATCACCTCTTGGTGCTGGACATTTTGAAGCCTCAAATTTAGTCTTCTGGACTCCAGTGCCAACTGCTGGTTGGAGTGCTAAGTTATCAGCTAATGCTAATATAGGAGTCCAGTCCATAGACACATATGTCTGCTAATCAGCTCTAAATAATGTGCTTATTTATTTTTTAAAGTACTTATGTGCTTGAAATAGGACCATGCACAATATTAACATTAGTCTTGACATTTGATAGAATTTCACTCATTAAAACTGGAGCACAGACCTTTTGAAATGTGCTGTACGTAAAGCAGTTCTAATGAAAAATACTTTGAATAGACATTTACACTGGAATTGCTGTACATGCAGTAGTTCCAATGAACTCCAATGAACTCCAATCGGCACAAACAGATCGGTTTAGTGAGCTGTATTAATGCACTTGAGTGGCTGTCCACTGTAGATAGATACATGCATAGATAGATCTATTTATCTACATTCACATGGCTATAGATATGTACATATGACAATAAAAATAGAAACCAGTGCTATCCAGAGGACCAGAATGAAAACTCAACAAAACAAAAAAGCCAGGTGACTTATTTACACGCTCATATTCACATATTTTTTGGTTTGTTTTTATATTTTTTCAGCGAGAAACAGATTTTCATTGGTTCTGTGTTATAATTTCCACAATATTAATCTCTTGACTGTAATGCTGTAATATGTATTATTGGTTCTTACAGCCAGTTTATTAACCATATAGCGTCCTCTCAGTGCTGTTTTTGTCTCACTTGTGATAAATTCTGAATATTTGGGGGGAATGTATGTTGTCATTAAATTTAAGGTCATTAACTTGAAATGTTTACTATACATTTACTACTATATATTTATTATGAAGTGGGTGGTGGGGTGGTGGGGGCACTGTCCAAAATGTCAAGAAAAGGTTTTGTATCAGGTTCTAAACAAGCTTTGTAATGGTCTAAATTTAAGAATTTGATTTTAAGTGAGCGTAAATGATTTTTGTTTTGTTTTTTTGTAGCAGGGCTCTGTGAACAGGACACAGAATATTTACTCTACCAGAATGAAATATTAGGCTGGGGAATTATTTGGAGAGTGACTTTGCATTTTAAGATACACCGTACTCTCTTGTTGTCACTGCCATTAGCGCACTGTTTAATGTTAATTTTGTTTTTGTCTAAATGTGTGAATGTGCTTGCAAGGTATCATTAAGTTGTGTAAATGAATCCCACTTTTTTTTCTTCCTGTTTTACATCTCATGATTAAACTCTACATTACAAGTTCTTGGGTAATTTTTTTAAAGGTTGTAATTTGTCACTCCTGCATCTTTGATTCTCTGACCAGGTCCTTTGAGATGATCTGTCTGGGATGGGTCACCGATGAGGTCAAGCAATAGATGACTGCTCCAGTCTGTGATGTTCCAGATGGGAGTAAAATTTTCTCTAATTCCGTGACAAATCCACTTGGCTTTATGCAGCAGATAGACACAACCGATTGCATTGGGGCGGGGGGCAGCCCATCTGAAAGTGATCAGCGAGTAAGCTGCAGAGAATTACAACCCTGGGTTTGATGCAGATGATCAGTTGGCATTCCAAGGTTATTTTCAGCGGTTTTGATCTGTCTGATTCTTTTTTCATCACACAGGAGCATGATCTGGAATAATAATGATCTTACACCCTATTAGTTCTTGCACCACAGGGAGGTTAAAGGTCAAGCCCAGCCACAACTCATCTGGAAGTGGTAGCACTTCAGTGTCGTGTTCAAGGGCACACACACACACACACACATAAAGACCAGCTTGCAGTTTGCTGTGTGATGAAAGGTGTGTTAGTTTGCCACTGTGCAGATCCCCTCTCTCTCTCTCTCTCTCTCTCTCTCTCTCTCTCACACACACACACACACACACACACACACACACACACACACACACACACACACACACACACACACACACACACACACACACACACACACACACACACACACACACACACACACACACACACACACGGGAAATTATTTTCTTCTCTCACAAATAAGAATCAACACTATTATGTCAAAAATGCTATACTTGACTTATGTGATTACAAGACCTTTGCATATTTTTATGCTACTATTTTAGTTGCCTTATACAGTGGGGCAAAAAAGTATTTAGTCAGCCACCGATTGTGCAAGTTCCCCCACTTAAAATGATGACAGAGGTCAGTAATTTGTACCAGAGGTACACTTCAACTGTGAGAGACAGAATGTGAAAAAAAAAAATCCATGAATCCACATGGTAGGATTTGTAAAGAATTTATTCGTAAATTAGGGTGGAAAATAAGTATTTGGTCACCTCAAACAAGGAAAATCTCTGGCTCTCACAGACCTGTAACGTCTTCTGTAAGAAGCTTTTCTGTCCCCCACTCGTTACCTGTATGAATGGCACCTGTTTGAACTCATCATCTGTATAAAAGACACCTGTCCACAGCCTCAAACAGTCAGACTCCAAACTCTGCCATGGCCAAAACCAAAGAGCTTTCGAAGGACACCAGGAAAAGTATTGTAGACCTGCACCAGACTGGGAAGAGTGAATCTACAATAGGCAAGCAGCTTGGTGTGAAAAAATCAACTGTGGGAGCGATCATCAGAAAATGGAAGACATACAAGACCACTGATAATCTCCCTCGATCTGGGGCTCCACGCAAGATCTCATCCCGTGGGGTCAAAATGATCATGAGAACGGTGAGCAAAGATCCCAGAACCACACGGGGGGACCTGGTGAATGACCTGCAGAGAGCTGGGACCAAAGTAACAAAGGTCACCATCAGTAACACACTACAACGGCAGGGAATCAAATCCCGCAGTGCCAGACGTGTTCCGCTGCTGAAGCCAGTGCATGTCCAGGCCCGTCTGAAGTTTGCCAGAGAGCACATGGATGATACAGCAGAGGATTGGAAGAATGTCATGTGGTCAGATGAAACCAAAGTAGAACTTTTTGGTATAAACTCAACTCGTCGTGTTTGGAGGACGAAGAATACTGAGTCTCATCCCAAGAACACCATACCTACTGTGAAGCATGGGGGTGGAAACATCATGCTATGGGGCTGTTTTTCTGCCAAGGGGACAGGACGACTGATCCGTGTTAAGGACAGAATGAATGGGGCCATGTATCGTGAGATTTTGAGCCAAAACCTCCTTCCATCAGTGAGAACTTTGAAGATGAAACCAGGCTGGGTCTTCCAACATGACAATGATCCAAAACACACCGCCCGGGCAACAAAGGAGTGGCTCCGTAAGAAGCATTTGAAAGTCCTGGAGTGGCCTAGCCAGTCTCCAGACCTCAACCCCATAGAAAATCTGTGGCGGGAGTTGAAAGTCCGTGTTGCTCGGCGACAGCCCCAAAACATCACTGCTCTCGAGAAGATGTGCATGGAGGAATGGGCCAAAATACCAGCTACTGTGTGTGCAAACCTGGTAAAGACCTATAGTAAACGTTTGACCTCTGTTATTGCCAACAAAGGTTATGTTACAAAGTATTGAGTTGTATTTTTGTTATTGACCAAATACTTATTTTCCACCCTGATTTACGAATAAATTCTTTACAAATCCTACCATGTGGATTCATGGATTTTTTTTTCACATTCTGTCTCTCACAGTTGAAGTGTACCTCTGGTGCAAATTACTGACCTCTGTCATCATTTTAGGTGGGGGAACTTGCACAATCGGTGGCTGACTAAATACTTTTTTGCCCCACTGTATGGCTGATATAGGCATTCTTTGGTCTTGGTGCTGCAGCCAGGCTATTTAAAGCCTATCAGTGTAAGAGTTTTTTTTTCTCGGTCTATTGTGAGAATCTCCAAGAGGAGGAGCTCTGTATAGCCGTTTCAGTGCTTTCCCAGTTGCATAAAACTGCCCGATATAGAGACACTAAAGTACCGGAAGTTGCATGATATCCCTTCGTGAATAAACGTTTCTTTTGTTTGTTTGTTTGTTTTTTTCTGGTTGGCTGGCAGTTGTTGGAAAGAAATGAAAAATATTTGTATGGTCATTTTTTAGAGTGATTAAATATAATTTAAATTGTGTTTTGTGATAGATAAAAGTCGTAAAATTGATCAAAACATTAAAGAGGCTTAAATAAAAATAAATAAATGCATTTGATCTACTCCAGGCTTTTATTCTGAAAGTCTGAATGTCTCCGGGAGAGCCGCGTGCTGCGGTCGCCTTGACGCCGCCTTGCCTCCTTGTAGTCCACCTCTACAACATGCAAATTACCGAGCAACTCCAATATATCGCAGATTGGTTAACTACACAGAGCGCGCGGCGCAGCGCGAGAGCAGGGTACGGCACGCGCTGGCATTGTATTTTTATTTTATTTTAAGTTGACCGTAGAAGCATAATTAGAAAAAAAGAGAGATTAAAGAATAGCCCCGCTTTAATGGCAACAATGTTTTAACACTGTCGCCTCGAACCTGCAACTTAATCCTAATTGACTGTGGAGAGACTGGAAGGAGGAAGGCTGCGGGCTGCTCATCATCCCGGGACCGGAGTGAAACCTCACCGCAAAGCGTCCTGGTGTATCGGAATAATTAAGCGTGTGAGAGTGTGTGTGTGTGAGGAACCGCAAAGGAAAAGGGAGAGGACTGACGGAACCTGTGAAGTTTTGTAGTGTGTCAGCCTGTTTTATAAGGAGCTTCGTGGACTGTAGTGAAACTGTTAGCCTGCGCGTCCCCCCTCTCCTCTTTTTAAAGGTGGTGGGTTACCCGCATTAACTGATGGACCAAGTACAGTGAAATTTGGACTTAAACATCGTCTTTCTTCAACAGTTTTATCCGGTAAGTGTCACTTTACGGTGAATGTAAATATTTTTCTGTCAATGTTCTGTCAGTTATGGATCAGATGTGATTTATGGAAAGTTTATTTCTGTTTCATTGCAATTAAATAACTGCCCCCCCCCCCCCCTTTTTTTTTTTGTTTTGTTTATTGGGGTTAGCTTAAATGATAAGGAATCCGCGTCCATTACGGGCACGTTCTAACTAGCTAAAGAATGTTGCAGTGCCGTAACCATCCAGTTTTATCCCCCCTTAAAAACCTGCTATAAAACAGAGGGTGTAGATTGTCAGAAAGCACAGGCAGAAAACAGCTTTAAAGAAAAAAATAAATAAAAAATAGTACCTGGACTTGACAGGAACAGAGAAGGAGCTGTGAGTTTTCCTGAGGGGGCTCCATTACCTCGAGCACACCTGGCTGTCTGCCACACACAGTTACTGTATCCTACGGCGCTGTTCTCCCCTATGGAAATTCGGACTGGTGTGCCTGTGCTCTGCTTTGTATTACATACAAGGAAAAATATATTTAAAAAAAAAGACAAAACTTTGGAGTGAGTGGCTCATTTTTAAAAGAGCTCTGCGCGGTAACAGATTGAAGCTGCCTCACACTTCGCTCTTCCCTCCTGGCGTTCGGCCATCACTAATTATATCTGTGGCGTATGAATATTTATTAGTGTTAGTGGTCACAGGTGTCTTTTAATGGGCGCTGCGTCATAAATTCTGACAGAACCGAGCCAATCAGGAAGCAGAGCCAGCCAATTAATCTCGTTACGTTTCACACGGCGCTGTTATAGCGTGCATGTTCACACTCTAATCACAGGCAGTTCAATAGATCTGCACTGCATTTGTGCCTTACTTCTAATCAGCTTTCCCCCTTCAATTAGAGGAAGTGCAAGTTAATGGGGAAAGCACTGTCTGATTATCTTTAAGTTTGCTTAATTGAGTCTGGACCCCAATTTTTTGCTTGGATGAATAATGGTTAATAAGGTAATGCCCCAGTTATAGGGCCTGGATGGCATAACATTTGATTATTTATTTTTTTTAATCACAACTTTCCTGTCTGGCTCTCTAGTGTTAAGAGTTTTCTTTTGTTTTTCCCCCCTCCAGCTTTGTAGCTCCATTGCTATAATACCTAAATAAAATAAAAAAAGTCACCCAGGCACAGGGAATTATAGAGAGAGGGGAAACAAGAGCTGATGTTAATTGTGGATATCAGGTGGTGCAGTCGTGGTTAGTCCCCTACAACTGAACAAACTGTTTGCAGTGAAGGGGAAACACAAATATGTTTGAATAGGGTAGGTGTTGTCTGTAATGAGTTGAGTAGCCAAAAGGAAATTGGCCACAGGTGTGAGTGGTCTGCGGATTTCAGAGCCAGCTCTGGGTCGAGGGTAGAGCTTCTGGCCATGGTGAAACTATATTAGTGTGCTGTTTGTCAGATTGAGAAATCCTGCAGTTATGTATCAGAGAGCGGAGATGAAGTAGGCAGCGTGAGCCCACGTAATATTGAATCAGTCAAAAAAAAAAAAAAGGAAGAAAAAAAAAATGCTGGAACAAGGGGCAAGGGAGTTGAACTATCTCATGCCTGTTGAGTGGGTGGATGTCATAATTATCATTTCTCCAGGATTGTGGTGAAGGAGGGCCGCGGGCGCTGGCAGAATCTCTCACTGATATGTGGGTGTAGTGGTGGTGTCGACCCTGTAGGGGCAAGCCGCATCACTTCCAATCCAGAGGAGGAAAGGGACAAGTCCTGGCGTAATTGGTGCCTGGGAACACTGCAGGGGCGCTCGGGGAAAGTTGATAGACGGTCAGAGCGAGCGCAGAAACAAGGCAGCGCAGAAACACATACGCACTCTGAAGCCATGGACTGCTAGGGTGTTTGGGGGTGGGGCTCTAATGTGCTATCCCATGTCGGGCTGAAATGAAACAACCTCTAGCCTGACGCAACAAGTCAACTGTCTCGCATTCTCCGGCCCAAACTCCACCTCATTCTGTTTCAGCCCCCCAGGCTAAAAGCCGCCTGACTTTTAAGTAGTAGACGCACGCAACTGTTGGTGGGAGACCTTCAAGGGAAATGGGGAGAAAAGCCTGGGAGTAAACAAGGCTCTCTTTTCCTTCAGTGGAGAAAGGTTGCTGGCTTTTCGTGGTCGTGTGTCACAGCAGGAAGGTGTAAATTAGCAGGCAGGACTTGTCATAACACGATAAAAAAGTTCTTAAAATACTTTGTAATTGTAAGAGAAAGCAATCAGGAGCAGTTAAAGTGCATGTTTATGGTAGCACATTCCTGAGTAACCACAACATAACAAAGGAGTGACTGAGCACAAACACCTGTAAAATTCACTTCAGTTCAGTTTTATTTATATAGCTCCAAATCAAAGCAATAGTCACCTTTAAGGCGCTTTATATTGTAAGTTATTGTCACAGTCTGGCTGAGGCAGACTGTATGTGTTTGCAAGAGAGGACTCAAACGCAGACCAAAAACTGAACGTGACATGGATTTACAAAAAACAAGCCGTTTATTGAGGCTAGGAAACAAGGTACAAACAAAGAGCATAGGTGAAACTAAACAATAACCTAAACTGGGTGAACTAAAACTAAACATGAAAAAACCTTAAACATGGTGAACTGACATGGATACCTGAAGTTGTGACGTGCATGAGCAGGCGACCTGACAAGGAATGACTGAAGACACATGGACTAAATGCACACAGGAGGATAATGAGGGAAACGGAAACACATGGGGAAACAGCTGACACACATGAACATAAGGACATCACAAGAGGAGAGTAAAACTAAAAACATTGAACATAGGAACACAGGACCCCTTCAAAATAAAACAGGAACCATAATGAGACGCAGACATGACAACATGAACTTGACAACATGAGACTCTCAGACATGAAAGGGCAGGGGGGACGTCACAGGGGTTGAAAACACAAGGGGGAACTAATAAGCAAATGAACATAGGAAACCTAATGAGCTTAAACATACTATAAACATCAAAATGAACTAAAAGTCAAAACACTGGGTCATAAGACCAGTGACCAGTTGGGGCTGAGGGAAGGAAGAGAGGGATTTTCTTTCTTTTTTTTTTTAAGTGCTTCTTGCTACACATAGTAAACACATCTGGGTCTTATCTGGGATCTTTTTGGCACTGACAGCTCAGATGTTTGGGCCAGACATGGTATTAATGTGGGTTATAATTAGTGTAGTGTGGACCAGATGTGGCCCAAATGTTGTAACACATTTAATATAAGAATTGTTTAAGGTGGACCAGTGCAGTCAGTCAGCGCCAGATATGGGCAGTAAAAAAGTGCATACTTTGGCCACATTTTGGGGAAAACATTAATGTCTAGCAGGGATTAAATTATATTAGAGCATATTTTACGCTCTAAAATATGTTTATATATTTATGAGAACGGAGCTTGGTCCCTATAGATCTCTCGTAGTCTGGCTATTGAGTACTGCACATTTTCAACACACCTCAAAAACCTTTACAAGTTCAGCATTGTTCATTGTCTTGACACCAAACATTATCGCCAGCTGTTGAGCCTTTACCTATCCATCTTTATATTTTGCCAAGCACTTTATGAATATTGTAAAACCTTCTGCTGGAAAAGTAGCACATAGAATTTGATGGGCTGCTGCTAGCATTCTGATGAAATGCTCAGCGAGCAGATTATTTAGGACAATAACACCCCCCCCACCTTTGTTTGAAACGCAACACTCCCTTCTGTTGCAGCAGCGTCACGTGTGATGTGTACACATTTCTTGTGGCAGACGTGCAGCGTGTGCTGTGCTGCCTGTATATGCATTTAATCTGCAGTGTCTGTTGTGATTCCGGGAACTTCATTTGGCTCGGAGTAATCCATCTCAAAAACAAACAGGGAATTATGGGTGGCGTTGAGTCTTATATTTGACTTTGAAGCTTTTGTTCTGATAACAGGTTTTAGCAGGAGCTTAGAATGCTGTCCAGCTTCTTTAACTTCCCGCTGTGGCTCTCCCACTTAATTGGTCTTGAAAGGTCTTGTTTAGCTGGACGGCGCAGGTCAGCTCGAGTCTCTGCAGTTAAGTTGTCACACACTCAATTAACTGACAAAAAAAATGCACAGGCTGAAAGCAAGACACCTTGAACTTAATCTGCATTGAATTTGCTGTCTTATGTGTCCAGACAAGAATTATGTAAAAATATACCAGCTTTATCTTCCTTTTAAAAAGACATTACACCTTGGTGTTACTGATGCAGTCAAACAGACATAACATCTATCAATCTTCTCATCTAACCATCCACTCTTGCTCAATGGTGCCAGTCTGAAAATGTTTTTGACTATCGGTCCGTAAGCTCTGCCTCTGTCTGTGTGTACTGCTTAAGTCTGCTGCTGCATCTGATACTGGCAGCTCCAATGAGTCTTCTTATTTCCCTTGACCATAGACTGGATTTCCTTCAGGCAAATTTGCATCAGCCAAAGTGTCAGATAGGGTGGAGTTTTAGCTCTACTGGCTCTGCATCATAAAGCAAGTTATACTGATTCTAGTATGACACAGTAATGAATTATGGAGGCGCCTGGTGAATAAACAGGGAAAGGGCAGAGCAGAGGGAGAATCAGAATTGGTGGTGGGGGTGTGTGTGTGTATGATCCATCTCCATGTTTCCCAAACAGTAAAAGATAAATCTGTGACTTTGTGCTAATCCTATTACCTTCAACGTAGCTAAAAAAGCTGCGCCGCCATCTTTCCATTTCTCCCATGAACACACATGGGCTCAAAGTTTGCACCCATATGTGAAAATGTGCAGTCGCTTATGACAATCATAGTCTAGATCCTGTCAGGTAAATATAAAACACATACAGGCAACGTTTACATATGGCTTGTAGATTTTTCTTCCCTCTTTCTTTGCTTTTAGTAGGCGTCTTGATGAATTGTCACTTGATCACATACCATTCAGCTGTTACTAATGAACAGAGCCACTAACAGATGTGGTCATAAAAAACAGCTTATGACTTTATAATACTTTGTTCAGTTAGTAAACTCGTCATGGTTTTGCTGACGAACAATAAGCTAGAGTGTAGTACATAAGGCTGAATATCAAACTGATAAATCAGACTGATTACATCCTACCAAGTGTTGGATAATGTCTTGTTATTTGATACTAAATTTTAGTATATTTGAAGTAAATCTCATCAGTGTTAAAGAGCCAATCAGCAGACAGCATACTAGTGCGAAGATCTAATGATCTCAGTGACTGGCTGTCTAACGTGTAGCAGAGTTATACAGAGAAAATCTATGTTACAAGTACTTATTTGTAAGCTGTGTTTTAAAAAAATAGTTTCATATCTTCTCCGAGTAACTAAAGTCTAATTACCAAATGTGAAGAAACAACTGCTTTGATTCTACATCCAAAAAATGTTTGTTTTGTCCTGATAGGATATCCACTGAAGTTGAACTTGGGCCAGTCTGCACTGTTGTGCAATAAACATTTGCACAATATTTTAACCGGGCAAGTCATTATGAATACATTCATATTTATGGTGGTGGTCAAAAACTGGGAGGTAGCTAAAAAAGTTATATAAAGGTTAAGAACCAAGAGACATCTGAAAACACATACTGATAAACCACTACCCCAGGGGTGGGCAATTCCAGGCGCACATGCATCGATTGTTTTTTTTTTTTGAAAGGCTTACATCAGATAGCAGGTGGAGAAATTTGTACAAAAATTATTAGATTTGATGCCAATATCATAAAACTGCAATGCATGCATTAAAGAAAAGGCAACTACCAAGGCCGACTGTATGACAGATTTGATGAAACTCTTGAAATAATGGAGCAAAATAAGAGAGCAGGAAGCTGCTCTGTGTTTGACTGTAAGAACAATTAATCAGCCAGGACCGGATTTTCGAAAATCATTTCACATTTCCCAGAAATAGCCACATGCCCAATTTGAGGACGACTGTTAACTAATTGTAACATTACTGCAATGCGTGTGGTGACCCCCTTTAATTCCTGGCTTTTGTGCATTTTTAAATATTTGCATGAATATGTTGTAAAACAGCTCTGAGTTGGATCTCAAACATAAATGCGTAAATGGGTATGTTTTTATGTTCTGAAACTGCTTCTATGTGTAAAATGGTAAAATAACTTTCTTAATGGAGCTTTTCTATCCTAACGATCAATTTTAACAGTGAGGAAAACATATTGTTTAATCCTTGCTTTAAAAATAATCGAAGACTCTAGTTTTTGAATGATACCAGTCATAATTGCACAGTTAGGATATCCAGCGTGATCACAGTACATGACAATCCATCATGTCATATGAAAAATGTACTTACAGCTCGATTGTGTTTGACAATCACTTTATGTATTTGTAGTTTTTTTGGAAGGAAGTTTCTATAAATTCAAATTGAAAGTTTCAAAATAGACCAGTATTGGTATATTGCAGATATCTAACTAGAATGCATATGAAAATATAAAAATCGTTTTTTGTTGCGAGTTAGTATTTTTAGAGATTTAATATAATTTAAGTTTCTATTTTCAGATTTTCAGGTTGTCTATAAACTTGCCTGCATTTTTGTAGACCACAGAAACCAAGCTGTGATTAACTGACATGACAGAATGTTCTAGGTGGTGCCCTTTCTTTTGTTTATTCTCAGTAGCCAGGCCTGTCTACCTATAATATGTGACTCCTTTGAGAATGAAGTTTTTGTTTTTTTCCAAGTGGCTGATCTACACCTATTTATGGAGCGAATCATAAGACCGTCATTACCATTACCCTGTGGCCCTTTTTTTTATGGAGGGCATGCTTTAAAATCGACATTAGAAACAACTGAAAGGCTGAAAGGACTAAGGATGGTTACACTGGAGATAGAAAGATATGAAACACTCACTGAATATTCTCAAAGAGCTATCTCATAATGATATAACACAACAATCTCTATTAAAACTGTTTTCTACTTTATTTAGAGTATTGGCTTTGCTTTCAGTTGCCTGACTTTCCAGGTAGCACTGAAACTAGATTGAGCATAGTGAACAAATGTATCTACACTTTGCCAGTCCTGCTGGTGAGTCACTCCTGAATAGAAAGTGTCCTTTTTTTTTTTTTTTTTTTTAAAGCGACAGTAAGGTATACAGAAACATACATCTGTTTGGTGCAGATGGGTCTTTTTACAAAACATACCTTGATCCTACTATACAGTGGTGTAACTCGCCTGCTCATTTCAGGAGAACTAATTACTGCGCATTAGTTAAACAGACCATTGGAAATGCAGGCCTTCTAAATCAAGCTTGCCAGGGGAGCTGAGCCACCCCCTCTTCCCTCCCTATCCCACACTGCCTTTGTGTTTCTATTATTAGTTCTATCATGCATATGTTCTCTATCAGAAATTAAGGCCCACCAGCAGAGAGCAGAAAGTGAGGAAGCTATGCAGTTACACAAGGTAGTGAGTAAGCAAAACTGTGGCGTTAACTGTGTCAGTTAATGGCCATAAAGATGTATTAGGTCTCTATGCATGATGAAGTTCAGTATCTGCTTATGACTTACCATAGGGATGAGCTCCCAGCTGTTAGAACTACTGAACAACATGAGAAAAGCAGAGAGCCAATCGAATTTCTTTCTTTTCATTTTTTTTTTTCATCGGGACACTGATGATGTTTCTAAAGATGCAATCCTTGTAGCAGCCAGCAGAGCGTGTGCTATCAGCCTCGCTCCCCTGATCACCAAGGCTGTGTGCTTCCAACACAGCTAAAAGGATCTTTGTTGGCCTGTTTGAAAGCACAATACTTCCACTAAAACCTCCACCATGCTGAAACAAAGGGCCAGAAAGTTCAGTCAGTGTTAATATATATATTTTATAAAATAGATGTATATAGACCGTTAACAGGTGGATGCACTTTAGTTAACTAAAACTAAAACTAGGAGCTAAAAAAACGTTTTGAACTTTTATTTTTTAAATTAAAATCTAAATCAGTCATACCTACTGCACTTACAAAACTAAAATCCAACTAAATATGTACAGCTGAAATGTCTTTAACATTGGTTTACTGGATTTGTTTTTATGCATGTTTGATTCAAATTTGAATAAATGCAATACAGTCACTTTCACTTGCGCTGGCACACGGAAAGTTTTGATAAACGTTTCAGCACAAGCACCGCAAGCAAAATGAAGCAATAGATCAACAATTCCGTTGGGAAACACATGATATCGCTCCATTCACAGGGACTTGACAGGCAAGAGCTCTGAAACCTGATCCTTGTACATGTGAATCCTCATTAACCATATGCAGAACAATACAATACATGTCAGATGTTGGCTCATATGTTTGAATAAAAGTTGTTTTGTAGAATCCTGATTCTAAACCTGCTTGGATTTCAGTCTCACGGTGCTGGTACAGATTATATTTACATTATTGCTGCGGGTGGTGAACAGGTGGATTAAACTGTCAGAGAACTTCAGACTTCAGTGAATTAAACTCTACTCTTTCAACCACCCTGTTGTCAGGATCCATTAATCATCGCAGCTGCAGGTAGCCTAGCAATGAGGAGGACTAAGGTCATAAAATGCTAAGAACCGAGGTGACTAATGCTTTTAAGAGCAAGTGAAAAGCCAATAATATTGTGAGATATCCACAAGACATCTCCATGATATGTCCAAAACACTAATTTGGAGTGACTTTTATCACTCTTGAGCGAGCTAAGAGAATGGCTCTATCCATCGGGGTGCCACTAGGGATAACAAGTCTTTCATGCTACATCAGGTTGCCTCCTGCAACAGAAGAAGGAATTATGCCTTATGGGCTATTTGTGGCTCTAGCGTGCTTTACTTTGACAGTGACGAGGACAGAACACGACTATGACTGTGTTCATATTATCTAAAAATAATGTTCGGAACTGTCAACCGGATGGTGTGCATTCATACTTAGTACAGTGCAAATCCAGGTCCTTGTTTTGTTGTCATATACTGTATCTATAGTGTGTGTGTCTTTGTCAGTCCACTAGAAACTATGACAAATGTACAGATGGTAAATAAGTGGTGCTGCAGTGTGCTGTCAGGGGCGTAAAGAGTGCAAAAATCAATGGCAAGCAAGGGCACACGAGCTGTTCAGTAAGGATGGCATGCTTAGTATGAACCCTGGCTTTGCAAAGGAATGCCCAATACAGTTGTCATTTTAAAGTTTGTCACAGTTAAGCTGTGATAAAGCCACATTCAGTCCATTCATACTGAAATGCTGTCAGCAGTGAGATGTCTTTGTCAGAATCCATAGCAGTGTGGATTTTTGGTGACTTTTGCAAAGGGACATGCTCCAAGTTTATCAGCAAAGGTCTGCTCAGCTGCATCGCTTTCTCACACTACTTATGTGATACATTAGATTACCAAGTAATGAATTCTGGACTCATCTGCCTGTTCGAAAGTGACTTGTCCTACAGAAATGTTGATAAGAATAAAACTTGATTGCGTTGTTTCTAGGGCTGCGTGATTATGGCAACCATATCATTTAGCTCAATTATTGAAATCTTGATGATTTAACACATTGGTCACCTGATCAAACATGCTGCATGTATTAAACTTTAAAGTTGGAGCAAATTTCATATAAGGAGAGGAATTTTTTAATTTTTTAGGTTCAGTGAGAGTGACGCATGGTTGTCCTCTATGGAGTTAGACGTACACTAGCGGGTGTTATTGACCCTAAACCCAGTTTCGCAAGGGCAGCCAGACGTCCTGGCTTACAGCCTCCATTAGAGGATGTCTATGGGGGAAACAAGGGGCTGTTGTGTGCTTCAGGGGACCTGTATAGTAGCTATGGGGAAACAATGGAGAACTAAGACCAACAAATAACTGGCACCTCTGCCGAGCGCCACTGAAAGTGGACTGAGAGACCAGCAAAGTGTTTGAGGCAAAGGCAGCTGCAGGCAGACATCAGTGATCATTCCACAGGCTTTTTAAAACTTCCTTTACACTGATTAGAAAGATTACTTAGGGTCAAGATAAAAATGCTCCTGTGTAAAACAAAGGGATACGCTTCATTGATAACACACACAAAAGTGAGTTTCATATTGAAAATGCATGCAAAAAGTTTTTGGATATACTTATCTTTGGTTATTTAAAGTCATTTGGCTGCTTACATCATCTCAGATATCATGCGTGCACTTGTCTGAATGGACACACTAATGAACATATAAAAAGACAACATTTATTTACAGCAGTGCTGTAAAAGTCTGCGTGGAAGATAAGCATTTGTGTATTCATGGCTTTCTGTGTGAGAGTGCTCGCACAGTCACATAGAAGAGGCCTTGTCACTCTGACATATTATACCCACGGGGGGCAGTGGACTCACTGTGGGTGTTCCGTGATATTATGGAGTGTTTCACTGCACTGGAACAATACAATTTATAACCGGTCCAGCAGAAGCATTAACAGGGTGTTTATTGGTTTTATAAATGGACAAAGCCTCCTGTGTATGTTCCAGCGATGGTAAAGAACCCGGCCTATGATTAATATTCCATCAACAGACTTTTTCCTCACTTTCTCTCTGATGTCTTACTCTCCTTCGCTCCATGCTGCTTTTCCTTTTTTCTTTTTTTTTCACTCATCTGATTCGATTTTGGGTGATGAGTTGGCTTCGCTCGCATGCATGAGGAGCGATCTCATAGGGCTTCAGTAGATCTCTAATTGAATTGTCTGAACAGCACGAGATGAACATTTGAATGTGTAAAAAAAAAAAAAGAGAGAGTGCAGCAGCAGACTGGCACTGGAAGAATGTTTCATCTCCTGCGCCCATCACACCGACTTCCATGCAACATTGATTGCTTGAAAAATGGATCAGTTAAGAGGAGTCTGTTTGAAATCCAGTAGGAAGAGAGCATCAAACTACTGCCGTTCTCTATCTGCTCTCTGCAGTGTTATCATGCAGCACGCGATAACATCTGTTAATAGTCTTTTTTTTTCCATTTCATATTATCCTACAAGCCATTAGGGTCACAAAGGTGAGCGCCTTGGGTCCCATGACTTCCACCAGACTCCTGAGCAATCAAATGTATATAAATAATAAAAAGGGAAATGCTGCAGTTATTATTCAGCACTAGATTTGGGAGATGTTGTCTGAATATTATCGCTGTCTAAACAATGTAAATTTAATAGGTTTGACGAATGAGATTTTTGTGTCTCATTTTGGTTTGTCACATTATCTTTAATTGCTAAACACGAGTACATAGTCACATTTCTCAATGTTCTGCATAGAAATGCTTGAAAATGATTATTGCTTAACTCCCAGTGATGTCTAACTGTATAAATGTGGAAGTTGTTCACAGCTTAGAAGTTTTGCCAGTGTTTGATTTTACATTAATATCTTCTTTTCGTATATGGAATCTGTGAGTATGTCTTTTCAAATACAGACTTTAAAAAGTTGATTCAAATATTTTCTTTCATTCTTGTTGCTTTTTGCAATAAGAATTCAGAAGCGAAAGACTGATTTCTAAAATAAATGCCATGCCTTTCCACATGGACGTGGGGGGGGGCAAGCAGCTGGAAAGGTCTAAGGGCAATTCCACCACTCAGAGAAAATTTTGGCTTTGAAAGCTTAAATTTGGTGGCCTATAGCCAATTCTGATACCTCTCTTCCATCACTTTACCTCCTCTTTTAATGAGTTTGCTTAGCCATCTGTAAAGATAAATTATTGCAGAGACCATTAAATGATAAATGTCTATTGATTCTTAATCTACGTTTTTATTTATTTAGTGACCGCTTGACTGCAGTGTTTTGAAGACATGCCAACGTGATGTTAATTAGAAACATAAACAGATATATCCATGATTAATCCTTAGCAGGAAATTACATTGACCTGGCAGGTTCAACACAGATATGACACCACATATCCCAAATAGCAAAACAATAACTATTCCTAATAAAGTTCTCCTGTATAAATACATAAAACAGCCAATAAAGGGTGCAGTCCCTTTGGCTGATTTCAGCTTCAAGAGCAGTCTTCTGTCCACCACCTGCTGGACTCTCAAATTCACGCCAATCCATAAAGTCCTTAATTCTTCCTCAGTTTCCCTCCTCCTCACCTCATTTGAGCAAGAATCATAAGAGGTGAAATCATAGAAACCGAGCCAAAGATTATTAAGATCACGCTAAGTAAAACTTAGACTGCAGAACACCAGAATGATGTGTTATATTTGGGATTTTATAAACTGCATTCAACTATTACAAAGTTTAAAACTACAACACATTATTCAAATCTATTTGCTTTGTGGATTGTTGGTTGGACAAAAGGGAAATAATAATCTGACATTTTCAATTCTGTACGACATACCGGATAGATGACAGGAACATAAATGCAGAATAGTCTACAGTTTAAAAGACATCATCACTGTTTGAGAGCCATTTTCATCCTTTGTGTATCTAAACAGTAGCTCAGTGAGTGATCTATAATGAGCAACTTGTCTTTCTCAAAGAGTGGTTGGTCTCCTTATTGTTGTACTCCTGTCCAGTCAGATTCAGAGCGCCAGATTTCCCTCGAGGCAAGAACATTCAACTAATTATTCCTGTGCATTCTGCCTGATGTTGTGGTGATTCCCTGTAGAAATGAGTAAGGGAGGGGATCACGAGATTATTAGTGCATTCAGGACCAGATTTACTAAGCAGGTCAAATTAACAGGAGACTGTAATCTGAGAACAACAGGAGTTTAAAGGTCTGCTGTTGATCTGCTAACACAGAAACAGACAGTGTATTTTAGTAATATCCAATTCAGAAACTTGTGTAGGGTCACGGACGAGAAGAACAGATGAGGGTGTGAGGAATTGGCTAACGATGCAGGTGCGGTTTGTTACCTGCAATCTGCAATATGTTATTAGCATGGGTTTGAAAGCATTTGTTTCTCTCAGTAATCAGCATGGCAGGGAAGAAGTGAAGAAGAAGCTGTTTTCTGTGGTAGAATCAGAGGTGTTATTGGAGGAATGTAATATCCATCCAGCCATCTTTTCTTTCTCCCCTTCAGGATCTCCCACATGCAACCTGCTCACTAAAGGGACACTTGTAACAGCATTGAGGTGCATACATTAGCAAGAAAGCTTGCTTCATGGAGGAAATTTTTAAAATGACCTGAGGAGAAACGTTTGTGGACTACTACGGTTGTCTCACCTGTATGCCGCTTGGGTTTGGTATATCAAAAATTTCCACTTGTGGCTAACCACTGTTGAGCAGTTGCACTTTTACTATAATTAAAACAACAGAAATCACTCAGTCGCAAAAAAATACCATCAGTTAAAAACTTGACATCGAATATCTGTGTTCGTTAGACTACGTTTTTCTGCTTGGTGGGTTGATGGGGTTTTTTTCACCTCCCTCCCCCAAACGTTGTAAACTTGTCTTTATTAAGCACTGCAGGAATTATAGGTGTTGCAAATTTTCTGTGCCTTTTTATTGAATTGTTTTTCTTTTTCCAAAGCAATGTAAGAATACCATTCCTTGGCATTCAATATATCGCTTTTCCTTTCATTCCCCCCAAAAAAATGAACACATCTTTTCACCGGCACACTTTGTGTTCTGGCCTGCTCACGGTTGCAAGTGTTACAGTAAAGTGTAAAATGCTGCAGCTGAGGACATGCTCAACTACTGTAATAACATTACATTATGTGCTTTAATTTAAATACTTCCCAGGCCAGATTTTGCAGTCTGAAACAGAAACTTGTCTAAATAGATATGCTGTAAAGCTAGCCAAAGAAAAAACTGTCCACACATTTCCTTTTACTACAGCTTCCTTTTTGGCGCTTTGTGCACTTATGAGAGTTGAAGCTGGTGCCATCTGAGTTAGGTAAGAGTTCAGTGACATTACCAGTAATGTATTACTTTGGTAATGTAACGAGTGTCTTAGGGTTTTTATATTTCTTAGAGTTCTCGCTATTCAGTGTTTCCCGGGTCCATGGAGTGAGGAGTGTAAAGTCTCTTATCGGTTATTGCAGGTATGTGGAGAATGACCTTGGGGTATATGCCTGAACCTCAAAGATGTTGAAGATGGAGTTGTCTTGGTTTTCATCAATACTGTTGACTTTGCCCTGTGGCACCAAAAATGCATGGAGGCATGGTGAGGGAGGCAAAAAGTTGAAAGAAGGAAAGAAGAGGCACGGAGAGGGTTGGGGAATAACTTCAGAGATGTTTTAGCTTCATGGAGCTGATATCTTCTCTCTGTTGTCTCCCTGGTTTAGGTGTGTGTTGTGTGAGGATTGCTTGACTTGGTAAACAGAACAATTGTTATATTTATAGTCAGACTGTAGTAAGCATTTAAAATCTGAACGTCTGATGTGTTTCAGAACAGTAATTAAGCTAATTGGTACATGAATGCCTGCTGGTCCCTTGGTCTGTATCTCTAGGCTATATAGAAAATGTAATTTTCTAAAACTTTACAATTAGAGGACAAAAAAAAAAATTGAGCATCCAAACTGACACATCAAAAACTTCACATTTTTTTAAAGTCTTTTTGTTGTTTTCCCCAAAACAGTAGAGTGGTTTTTGATGATGAATTCACAGGGTGTATCTCTAGTCTGCACACCAAAAAAGATATTTTTTTCTATTACTGCTTTAGGGCACAGGCAACTGCAAACACCCCCAGAAAATATGCCCCACATGTCTCTGACTTTGCGTAAAGGGGAGATATTTCCTCAGCTTTGTAAAGAGAGACAGTTGAGTATTATTTCGATAGATATCTTGAGTCATAGCTTTCACTCTCTGACAAACACAGGCTGGATTGGCTTGCCCCGTCTTGCCAGAATGAAGCTTTCCAGTTACTAATCGCATTCGTTAACAAGAACGGCTGTCATCTCTCACGTCTTTCCTCTTTGAAGAATCCCATTCGTTAACAGTGAATATCTAGATGATTCTTGATCTAGGGAAGATGTCTACACTTCTGCACCAGTCCCCCAAGAGTGATTTAGCCTTTGATCCATCGGGATTTTAGTCGACTTAATGTAATAGATTTCAATGTGGTGCGCAGGCTGCTCATCATTAAAATCAGATTTCAGCTTTTCCCTTGTCATTCAACATAAATCCTACTCACAGTTTGATTTGGTTTTCAGTGGACCGAGCTGCCCCTCCACACGCTTCGGTTTATTGCTTTAATATAGTTTGTAAAATAATACAGTCAAGAGTATTTGAAAGAATTCAGATGTATGAATACAGGGTTGGCTCAGATTTAATTCTCTTTGAGTCCAGCCTCATGTGAGTTAGCTGGTTTTGCAATAAAACGGGGTCATTTATTTCACGTTCTAAATGTAGAATGCTTGTTCTAAATGTTGCTTTGACATGGATTGAAGTGACTTCTGCATTTGCATGACTCACACTACGTCTTTGTTCAGACGAGCCTGCATATAAAGGGCAGAGAAATCAGTCAAATGAGTCTCTCTCTCTCTCGCTCTGCCTCTTTTTTTTTTTTTAAATAATGTACCATTATCCCACTGAGTCACTGGGAAGAGTTGCTGCCTGATCTCAGTCCTCACCCTGTGGAATTTATTTACTCATCGGTAAAATGCAGTGCCCCGGGAGGGAGTCTTAATTCTGAAGTGTTTTATTGGATGAATAGGCGTGCCATTAGCTAGAGATGATGCTACATATACTGAGTAAAGGCAACATAGGTGTAAACATTCAGAAAGAAGAGAATACTTCTTAGAGTTTTCACAGTTGCTAAGACATCTCCACCCCTTTTTGTAAAACTGTTAACGACACCTTACTAAACCTCTGACAATGCTGGCGAAACCAGTCGCATCAAAACAGCTTTGTCAGAGCTCAAAAACCACACAGTGTTTTCAGATCACACACACACTCACAGCCTGCGAAAAATAAGCCCACTGCTGTGCATTCATTACACACTAAAGTGAAAGAAAAAATGATGAGAACATGAAGCTCCAAGATTTTTTTTCCAGTAAAAATAAAGTGTGTGAAGCTGCTTCCAATTCCACTAAAATAACAAAATATGTACCTTTGCTGTGCAGTAGATGTTGGATTTTGTGATGGCCACGGATGATCAACAGAGATCTGGTTGTCCTGTTTGCCTCACAAGTTTGCATGAAATTCATTCATGTATTGTATATCTCATAAGAAATTAATACGATATAATTTACTCACAAAGATGGTCTCTTTCGTATTGCAGCATAGTCATACGTTAAAAAGTCAATAAATCAAGAGAATATTCGTAAATAAATCAGAGTGTGCAAGTATAAATCTAAATATAGGTAAAGCATGCTGACTATAAGAGGGAGTGGGAAATTGTATTAAAACGAATGAGCGTTTCATATAAATTGAACACAATGTGTAGAGAATACTGGACACTGTTAGCATTGTTTTCTAGTCTTATATATTTTTCATGCAATTAAGGCTGTGCAAGGACAGTTCTACACTACATAAAGGCTTTGACCCAAGAACTGTGTTACTCGTCATGCATATGATGCACTCATAAATATAATTTTACACTTTTACACATACATAACATAAACTTGCTGTTGTAACATATGAAACTTAAATGACATTTGGATCACTGACAATGAGACTGAATATAATTTTAATGCTACGTGTAAGTGGCACAGTTATTTAGGACATCGTGTTTGAGTTTGACCTTCTGCAACATAGTTGCTTAACACTTTTCTTTTTCCTCCCCACCCCTTCTGCCCATCCTTTCTTCACAGATTTCTCAGGCCGAAATGCTGCCTTGTGTCATTTTCATCGGCTTGTTTCTCGCTGCGGTCCAATCCCAAGATATCCATCCCTCAGAGGCATCATCCTCCATTAGTGAGTCTTGTGACTCCTTGTGCTCTTGCGAGAGAAAAGACGGCATCTTTCATCTTAACTGCGAGCAGAGAAACATCAGCAAAATCTCCCAAATCAAAGTCCCAGCAGGTGTGCCCTTCCACCTGAACCTTTACAAGAATGACTTGGTTGAGCTCCGTGCTGAGGAAATGGAAGGGCTTAAGAGTGCCCTTTCACTGCACATCGGGGGTAATAGTATACAAGAGCTGGAGCCAGGGGTCTTTAGCACTTTCGGTTCGCTGAAAAAACTCCATATAAATAGCAATTTCCTCGTCACACTGAAAGAGGACACTTTTCAAGGCCTGGTGAATTTGGAATTTCTCCAAGCTGACACAAATTTCATACGGGTCATCGAGCCAGGGGCCTTCAACAAACTGATCCGCCTCAAGGTCCTCATCCTCAATGACAATTCCATCGAGTTTTTACCCAGCAACATTTTCCGATTTGTACCACTCACCCACCTGGACCTGCGTGGCAACAAGCTCCAGACACTGCCCTATGTCGGCTTTTTGGAGCATATTGGGCGCATAATGGAACTCCTCCTAGAAGACAATGACTGGGTCTGTAACTGTGACATTTTACATTTAAAAATCTGGATGGAGAACATGAGAGCCCAATCATCAATCAGCGATGTGATCTGCACCACACCACATGACCTCAAGGGGTCCATTCTGGCAAAGGTGAAGCGGGACATCCTCTGTCCATCCCACGCCAATATTCCCTTGGAGGAGCCGTCAAAGTCACTGGATATGGTTGTTACTCCCTCATCCAAAGTAGCTCAGATTCCCAAGTTGGTCAATGCCAAGGATGACGGCAGAATCCCGACACCATCTCACATTCCCAGCAGTCCTTGTGTGGAGCATTGTTCTTGTCACAATCACCCCGTGGCTGGGTTTTTGATGCATTGTCAAGACCGAGGAATTCAAAAGGTGTCAGATATCGGAATACTTAAGGAAAGCCCAACTAAGCTCGTTATGACGGGAAATATGATTCAGAAACTTCTGAAGTACGACTTTGTAACATATGATAGTTTAGAATTGCTCAACTTGGCAAACAACAGAATCGATTACATTGATAATGAAACTTTCCTCAGCTTAAGCAGCTTGAAAAAGCTCTACTTAAACGGCAACAGAATTGAAAAGCTTTTCTCTACCATGTTTGTAGGACTTCACAACCTTGAATACCTATATCTGGAATACAACCTCATCAAAGAGATTGCACCAGGCACATTTAATCCCCTGCCAAACCTGAAGCTGCTGTCATTAAATAACAACCTGCTCAGCTCTCTTCCAGCGCAGATATTTCGCAACGTGCCTCTCGCCAAATTAAACCTGAGAAAAAACCTGCTTATGCACCTGCCAGTGAGCAACGTGCTCGATCAACTCGACTCGCTGGAGCAGATTTATTTAGAGGACAACCCCTGGGACTGCAGCTGTGACTTGCTCAGCCTCAAACAATGGGTAGAGAAACTGAGAAAGGACACAGTGGTGGGCTCCATTTTGTGTCACATGCCAAAGAAAGTGATGCAGACCGACCTGAGAAGCCTTCATCATGAGGTGCTTTGTCCCGGTTTAGGGACCTACCACCCATTGCCCTCAAATGAAGAGAGTGTGACAGCCACCCTGGGGCCCAACAGCGATGAGAGGAGTCTCCTCATCTCACTCACAGACACTATCCCACTGTCTGTGCTCATTTTAAGCCTTCTTGTTTTTGTCCTCATGGTCATATTCTGCTCGGCTGGGCTGGTGGTGTTCGTCGTGCATCGGCGGCGGCGGAGGGCGAAGAAAAAAGCAGCAGAGGAGCAGCCGCGAGAAAACACCAGCAGTAGCTCCCCCATTCACTTGCATTACAGCATGTATGGGCAGAAAACCACTCACCACACTCTGACACAGAGGACGGGGTCCACCACTCTGTACGAGGACAGGTCGCACAGTCCCATCGTGCAGATCTGCCGCAACCCCACCTACTGCTCTCAGCACAAGGAGCACGACGCCGATATGGATTATAACCTCGACGAGCCCAGCTCCAAGCATCACCTCTGCCGGAGCATCATGGAGAAGGAGAACACGTCGCCCCTCACGGGAAACCCCAGCTCAAAGTTCAGATCCATGCCCGGAGAGTGCCCCGCGGAGTTTGTCACTCTCAGCAACCCCAACTCCTTGTACAGGAACATTCTGGAGAGGGAGAAGGAGCTGCAGCAGCTGGGAATAACAGAATACCTGAGAAAAAATATGCCTCAGCTTCAGCCTGCTGTAGACATGCAGGTCCCAGGGCACCAGGAGGAGGTGAAACTAATGGAGACAATTATGTACTCAAGACCGCACAAGGTCATGCTTGAGCAAACAAAAAACGAGTACTTTGAACTCAAAGCTAACCTGCATACTGAACCAGACTATTTGGAAGTTCTGGAGCATCAAACTGCATTTAACTGAGCTTATGAAGTTATAATAAATATATATACATAAAATGTTTGATCTAAGTGCCTTGTCCTTTTTGCCCTCTTGTACTTGCCACAGTGTAAAATATAAATATAGATATATGATGGGCACATCTCTTAAATTGTAGCACAGAATGTAATTGGTTGATTCTTTTGTTATGTTTCATCTGTTGACAGCCATGTTATGTAGCTGGTAAAAGGTGTCATTATTTATGGCCAAATATAACTTAACCGCTTAATCTCCACAGGACCACTGAGACGTCATTTGAAATATAACATCATCTTCAAAGATTCAGTTTGCTGTGGCCAAAACAAAACCCGAACCTAACGCGAGATGAGCGTGTGCTGTCTAGGGTTGAGTTCAGGATTAGGGTTAAGGGGAACACACCATTCACACACAGACTGTTAGATGAAAACTACAGAGCTTCATTTAAACAGCATCAGCTTCTGCTTTATGAAAATACCCTAAACCCCAACCCTAATACGAACCCTGTTGGATGTTTAAGAGGTTAAAACTCACAGTCTGTTGAACAGACCTGTGTTGAAACCAACTTTTTTTGTTTTTTTTAAATGATTAATTACATCTCTGCTGTGTTACTGCAGCCAAATGAATCGATCCACATAGCACCCTCCCCATCCCCCTCACGCTCCAACATCCCGACGGAATAAAGCAGATGTTTGGGAAGAAGTGAGTGAATTTCAATCATCACTTGACCCAGAAATGCTGTTTAATCAGTTTACCCTGACTCTGGGTATGACCTGATTACATCCTCTGTCAACATAAGCCAGCTGGATTGCCGCAACCAGAATGCTCATTGTGCCGAAGAGTCAGCAAATTGCCAACATGTACATAAAAATATATATATATATATAAAAAAAAAAATACAGGGATAGGAGTGCAGTTTGAAAGCTATCCTTCTGTCAGTTAATTGACACGACATAGGAACTTTATTTATTTTTGTACAAGCTACGTCTTTATTTCTTGAGTCAGTAAGTAGAGCACTTCAAGTAAAGTATATACACCACTGTAATGTTGTAAAAATGCATTGCACTAATCAAATGCCATAAGATGGTGCATGACAATCAGAGTCCTGCTGAAATTTGTTTTGTTGTTTTTTTTTAAGCTTTTGATGAAAAAGCCACTAATGTGGAATATCATTGATCTGTGTGTGTCTGAGTGTCTGTGTGTGAGACGTGTGCCACTATTTTCTGTCTGACAACAGCATTTGGGAACATTGTTCGTTCCTCGTGCTGACATTTATTAACTTCCTGGAACATAACATTGCCCGAAAGCGAGCGAAGGTCCAGTTTTCCACAGACAGCCTGATAGAAAACAGACTCCAGCCGACTTCTCTCTGTTTCCCAGCTCACATTATAAACAGCTGACGAGTTGGCGAGTGACATGTGCAATGTAGACATTGTCGTTATTCTGCATTTATACTGTTTGCTCTTCATACTCTTGGAAACTCAACATTTGGAACGGTTCATGTAAGCACACACTCTGTAGCTTTTCTACTTAACTAGAGTTAATTATTTATTCTGTATATTTTGTATATACTTATGTTCCATTATATCTATTGTTTTTTTGTGTGCCTTCAGTGCTGTACAGAGTATAAACAGAACTTGTAATTGAAAGAGGAAATAAAGAATTGCAGTATACATATGGTTTGTAAGTAATTTATGGCTAACTCATGTATACATCCAGCCTGTTTTACCTTCAAGATAAAAGAATTCAAAGCTGCTGCTTCTCAACACCGCACCCTATATGCGCTAATTGCCACACCAGGCACTCGAAAAAGACATTTTCTCTCATTGTGCTATCAGTCCTGCACAGCATACGTGCGAGGATGTACTTGTGTAAACAACATTTGGGTTTTTTTTTTCCAGCTATGTGAATAATTTACCCCCCCCGCAATGGCTCAGACCTTGTCCTTAATCACACAACAGTGGCGGCAGGCTTTTTGTCCAGCCATGCTCTACTGCATTACTTTTTTTTTTCTTTCCACTTGGGGAAACAGTGGATCTTCTGTAATTCCTCTACTTTCTATCATAACTGATGTATCCGACACTGCTTTCCAAGAATACACACGTAACACAGACTGCCACTGACATCTAAATACATAAACTCTGTATGCACGCACATCATTTAAGGTATGAAAACTCTCAGAGGCACACACAGACATGCACACAGCAGGGAAGACAAATGATCTTCTGCTGCTTGATCCTATGAGACTCATAAGCAATATGCTCCTCTAAAGGTGAGACATTAGCAAAGTGCAAAACTGTGTGCAGGATGCTTTATTTCAGGGGACGACTTCAAATAAGTGAATCCAGTTATGTGAGTAAAGTTCACCAAGGAACCAGTAACACAATGGAATAGTTAGTAGGCGAGGTAAACAAAACAAAATCTCAAACACATTTTACATTGTAAAATGGTCAGCGAAATTCTTCTTTGTGTCAGTGTAAAGAACTTTAAAAACACATTTAATCCCTGAGATTATTTTAACATAAGAAATAGAAGCGCAATGTCAACAATACAGTTTTTCTATGGCGTAAAGAAATGCTGTTGAAGTCTATCTGTATGATTCTTTGGGCTTAAATTGTAAAAAGTAAATGTGTACAATGACAGAAAAAGTTCTAGTATTTCATTGCCCAGATTGTAAAGCTGCAAAATTTATGACAAAGCAGTTAAAAGCCCAAAATTTATGCCCATCTTCACATTTTCTAAAGCTGCCCAGTGGGCTAGAATGGAGCAGGCTGATCCCGGCCCCCAGGCCTTATGTTTAACACCCCTGTTTTACACTCTAGAGGCAGAGTAAAATTAAAGTATTCAAAGTCTTCTGTAATTTACCCAGGACCCAGGATATTGCAGTATACCAAAAAAAAAGAAACCTAGAAAAATATGGAGTATTTTAAAGAGAACACTGAGCAGAACAACGACTCAGTTTCAAACATTTGTTTCAATAAATGTTTTACGTATCCTGTATAACATAACATCTTCCTCTGAGACTCTGTGCATTCAAGAACAACAATATGTGGAAAACCTTACATCACAATCAGGTTCCTCCCAGTGTAGGTGATGAGAGGACTTTTTGCTGCACTTAGCTGCATAAATTTGCACAATAATGATGAAAATGGTGGTACATTAGGGCTAAGTACCTCTTGCATCAGTATAAGCTAACCTAGCTCTAATGACTGTGGATGTTCATGTTTAGATGGAACGCCTGCGAAGTAACACTGCTGTTCACACACCAAGTGTAATCACATGTAACGCAATTATGTGGAAGCGCAAACAATGAAGCCAGCTGTCGGACTCGGAATAAGGCTGGAAAATGGAACGGGAAGCAGTGGTAAAAGTTAAACATGAAATGCATTATTTACAGGCTTACACACATAAAGCACACATAGGCTAGACTCGTGGAGGCAAACAAACACAGACCTGAACTTGAATAATACACCAGTAACCAGCTGTGACTATTTGCAGTTCATTTTGAACAGTGCATATGTTTGTTTTGCATCACAGCCGGAAAAGAATAACATCTTGTGACCTCAGATGCAACCAGCAGTAAGGTTTTTTTATAGCCAAAACATAGGCGAAAATGTGAAAATACTGCTTTTAATACACCAAATATCACTGTGTGAGTGCAATATTAGTATTTGTGTTCATCCATTAACACAGCTCAGTTAGGTGGTCTTACCGGAGTGTCCAACGTCTCATTTGTAGCGCAGATGATGTATTAGTTTTATTAGCAAAATGTTTCTAAGAGAGGCTTGAAAAATCCATATCATCTCACCCAGTTATTATTTATAAAACGGTCGATCTGTTACTTCGTGCCTCCAACCACAAGTCATTAATATTCATATCTGAGAGCACAACAACAGAACATCTCTTCTGGGCAACAATATCGATCGCTCTTCTGCATCCAAGAGATTCACCAGGTTCTTTGTAGTGAACACCAGTCAATTAATGCCTCACATATTACATTATTCATCCTGCAGGGCTTTCTTGCCTTTAATTCCTACTGACATTTAATGAACAGTAAGTGGCAGATATACGGAACTATCACACAGTTGGATATAATTGCTAGAGGACCAAAATGGTTTTAAAAAGCGAGAGGTGAAAGGATATAGGATATAGGAGAAATTAGCTCCTGTTCCTCAGGGGTGGAAAACGTACTGAGAAACTATGCAATAATTCAATGAAGGCACATGCATTTAAATGTTAAATATCAAAATTGAGCATAAATTGTTTTAGGTGCAAAACAACTTATGAATCTGGTTATCATTTGAAGGTAAATGTGAAGATGTTAAGTACTGTATAAAAAAGATTAAAAAAGCAATACAGTGTACAAGTCAAAGACGTGCTTTTTTTAAACAATATAATAGTTTACTGTTCTTTTTAAAATAGAACTTAATACCATAAATAGCAATGCCATTGAGGAAAAAAATTAAAAGCATGCTAATGTGGGAATGTAAATTTATTCGTGAAGGTTATTTCAGTTGATTTGCGATTTGTCTCTGTTGGGGAAAGGCAATTTATTTTGCAGCGCTTGCATGTCTAAGAATTATGTTAAGGTTTAGTTATCAATGGAGCACCATGACTGAGCCTTCTGTAATAAATTAATCACTTTGAGGCAGCATTTATCTTGGGGGTATTTGTTAAAATGTTGAACAAATCAGATGTCTCATAATAGTGCAAGGAGTAGAGCACTGAGACAAAAGCTGGTAGCCTGACATAGTTCATCTGTGCTCTCTCACATCATTGAATACCTTTTCACTATGGCAAATGTCTTTATACTGTATGTGTAAACAATGCCCTTATCTAATTTAAATTACCACATTTAAGTTATTTTGTGTTGTTTTGATCACTTTCCTTAACTTCTATGCACTTTTTTCATAAATGTCTACAATATCAAGTGGAAAAGCCATTCATTTACTAGTATTGTGATTTTTCTATAATTATTTATTGAGACTTTAGCCAAGAACAATGTTTTCACATGCCACTGTGTTGTAGCGATGAGTGACCTTTAGCCACTAATCATTTTTAAGGTTGTTTATAGTGTTTCTATAATTGTGCGGTGTATAGGGCACAAGAACTAACATCTGTCTGTTAACACATCAGGTAACTATGTATCGAGAGAAGTAAACTTAACCTCATCTGCCAAGTTACTGTTGAGTTATTATTGCCAAAACACTTCACATTCCCCATGAGGATTGCTGGAGCAGCTCCTGCACTGAAATGCTGTACTTTCCTACATAGCTCCGCTGGGACTGCAGGTCTTGGTCGGACAGTAGGACAATCAATTTTCCTGATGAAGTAACTATGTATTGAGAGAAGTAATCTTGATATTGTTTGCCATATATAGTAACAATTTCTGTGTATATTTATTGAAAATGTTAATGATTTATTGTTAAAATTATTTATCAAAGAAGTTGTGTTACAGCAGCCAAAACAACTTAAACGACTAAAATAAATACAATATCACAGAATATAGGTCAAAAAATATACCAAAGAAAGGGTTCATATAAAATCAAAATTATAAATGAAAAAAAGAGCTCAATAAAGTAAAATCTAAATATGATAAATCTAACAAGAGTGTGTGTATTGTGTTAGAAAACATTTTCTGTAAAAAGCATCAGGAATCCGAACAGTGTGCTGATTTTTACTGGATTCTAACATCAACAGCAATGGCAGAGCCCCTCAGTAAGTAATATAGAGATGTTTAGGCAACAAAAATGTTGTTTCACAGTATTGTCTGGGACTACACCACTTTTCAGTCATAGCTATTTACATTCCTCTACATTTTATCTTACCACTCAAGTTAACATCCCAGTCCACTCACACAGTCCTGAAGCTATGCACACTCAAACTGTGGTCCAGGAAGTGCGAGTATGGCAACGTCTTGCTGTGATACTCTATGATGCACTAGACTGTGTTCCCTCTGAGTTTTAATCTGCCTACTCAGTTATTATTGGCCAAACACTTCACATTCCCTATGATGATTGCTGGAACAGCTCCTGCACTGAAACCCTGTCCTTTCCTCAATAGCTCCACTGGGATTGCAGGCCTTGCTCTGGGCAGTAGAACTGTCAGCACAGTCAGCTAGTGAGGATTCTCCATTACCAAGAATATAATGAGAAAAACACCCACTAGTAAATACTATACATGTAAGCAATACATGTAAACAATCCAGCAGGGATAAAGTTATTTTTATGATTTTTTTTATGTTTAAGAAGTTCATGCAATGTGTTACATACTCAAAGTAAATTATTTTAACTCAAGTATTATTTTTATTATTATTTGCTCTTGCCTCTTGAAGGGACCTTTTTTTTTATTTAAAATCAACTGGGAAACAGTCTTTCATGAAGTACAGTACATTCAAAGTACAGTCATTATTATTGTGGAAAATCAAGAAAGTTTGTATGGAAATTTAGCTGCCAATACTTTGCTGTGATTTATTGGTGAATTGTTTGAATAGTAAATACACTTGACTTTAGGTGCATTAAAATTCTCCTCATAACGTCTCTATCATTTGGTTTGAGTCCACATGTGGTCTTTTTAATTAATGGCCCAAGATTTAGAATGAAGCCCATGTCTATCGATCCACACAACCATCCATTTTCTGTACCCACTTTTTGCTTGTCAGGGTCGTGACAGGGGGCCAGAGTCTATCCCAGCATGCACTAGGGTAATGGAAGGCAGACGTGCGTGAAATGCACTTGTTTATGTAAAGTGATAGAGACTGAGAATGTTGGAGCAGAAAGATTTGTCCATTAAAATGTCAATTGATGCTGTAATTACTGCCAGGTGATGCATTCAGTATTCAATAAACATTACTGGCACGGCTGAAAAACATATTCAGAAATCAAAAACTCTAAAGTTGAAAAAGCAGATATAAAAGGGAATGCGTTAAATGCACTGCGGTGACATTAATACCAATCAAGTGTCCACATGCTGTATTTAGTAGCCCCAATCATGAATGAAACCCCATAATAAGGGATGACTTTGTCTTTGCAATTCCTGATTGTTCTGTACTCTGTTGCAGAGCTTTTCCCTGGGGGTGATCTTATGATGCTGCCTGCCAAGCAGAGCAGCTTGCTATGAAGCTATGGACATTGAACCACTATCCTGTTGTTCACTTGGCACACAGTTTAAACACTCCGGTGACCCAATTTTGCATGAAGTATTGAGTCATGGGATGCATTGTATTAAATCTTTTGTTGTGGGCAGCCTCTCAGGTAAAGAGGATAAAAATGTATATGAAAAGAGAACTCACTCAAACCAAACACCAAAACCATACACTGACAATATATTTTCAAATTAACTGGGTCTGTTTTGCTGTTTGTTTGTTGCAGAGGACTGTTTCTTGCTGTGTGGAAACAATGGTTTCCCTACCACCCATAACCTCAATAGAAAGCAATGCAGTGCAGCACTGAAAGACAATAACTTTCAAGGGCCTCATTTCATCCAAACATGGGGGGGAAAGTCTCATAACCTTGTTTCACATTTATTTCTAGTATTTTTCTCGTAATGCAAATGCCAGAGCTGTATATTTTAGCATTTTCTCCAGTATTCTGGGAAATGTAGTCACCATGTCAACTAGTAACCAACAAATCTGAGAGAAAGTAGAGGCCTGAAAAAAGTAAATTGCGACACTTCATCACCTAATAGCTCTTGGAATGTGCTTCACATCCCAGATTGATGATATGTAAGAGTAAACGTATCTAAGGGTGGATTTTCTACTTTTAATGGATTGTGTGCAGGATTTTATTAGGCATCACATAACGCAGCAAAGCAAAAAAAAAAAAAAAAAAAAAACGAGAGAGAGATGGAAAGTAGTAATGGAAGAAAATGTACCGTGTGACCAATTGATGGATTAAATGGTGGGTGACGTTGGGACAAGAACAGAAATATATAGTGTTTTATGAGCATTGATTTGTTCTCTTCTCTTGAAAGGACCTTTTTCATTTTAAATCAATTGGGAAACGGTCTTTCATGAAGTACAGTACATTCAAAGTACAGCCATTATCTCTTATTGATTAGGCTCTGTAAATTCTTACAGATCTTTAAAGAGGTGGTGTAGATTGATTGGACTGTACTGTGTTAGATTCTTAGGCTACAAAAATATCCTTTACTTTATAAATATTTTTTTTATTATCATGCTTCTTTTTTATGATACAACTTAAAAGTAGCAGTGAATAAATCAAATACACACTTATTTTTTTACTCATTAAAAATGTACAAATGAATGTTAATTACATTGACTTTTTAATTTGTTTGGGAATGTATCATATATGTGTGGGTGAATGTAAAGAAACTGTATTTTAAATATACACATGTGTTCAAAATTTAAGCTACCTGATAAGTCCCCATTTTTTTCTTTAAGTGTATCCTTTTTGTAACACATTTTACCTTTTGAGGACTTTTGTGCTTTTTGTTGTTTATAAGAAAAAAGCTCAGACAGCAACATTGCAAGCACTATGCCAATATCAAGGATTTTGTAAGGGAACAGAACAGAACAGAATAGAATAGAACAGAAATATTCTTCATTGTCCCTCATTGGGAAAATTCAGGTGTTCAAGGAGCAAAGTGACAGGCAGATGGAGCATGCAAATTCACACAAAAGTAAAGAATATAAAATAAAAACAAGAAATAAGAGACTGTACAGCGCAAATTTACAACAAAAGAAAAAAAATACAGTTATTAAGAAATGTATTCAAAAAATGTGTTCAGCTGGCAGCAGTCCACAAAGTCCTGAATCTACTGTCTGCACTCCAAGTTTGCCTTACCTTTGATGAGGCTAACTATGGCAGAGACATCAGAGAACTTTTGTAGATGGCATCCTGGGTAGTTGATGGAGAAATCTGCAGTTTTACACTGCATTGGGACAGGTGGTGGTCCACTCCTGACGGCTCCAGCTTGTCCCTCCGAAGTCTGGGCTGGATGATATTAAAAGCACTGAAGAAATCAAAGATCACAATCCTCACAGTGCTTTCAGGTTTCTCCAGATGGATCAGAGCTTGGTGCAGGACGTAGATGATGGCATCATCATCTACCTGATGCCAACCTGCCTGAATCCAGGCTGGTAAACAGCAGCAGATTTAATGAAGACCTCACCAGGGAGTGGGGATGTTTGACGAACAAGCCTCTTGAGGGTCTTCGTCAGAAGTGAGGTCAGTGCTACCGGCCTGTAGCTGCTATAGTCCTTCGAATGTGTTGGTCTTATGTTGAACATGTATTCCATGATGCTAAACAGTTGGTTTGTGTAGCATTGCAGCAGCCTAAAGCTGATGCCATCCGGACCTGCAGCCTTTCACACCTTGATCTTTTGCAGCTCGTTACTCACCTGAAGTGCTGAGAGATGGGATGATGGTGAAGGAAGAAGGCTTTGGGATGAAGTCTTTTGAAGCAGAGGGGGTGGGTGATTGCTGAGGGCTGAGAGGTTTGAAGTTGTGGGGGAAAAAAAACAGGCACTGGTCAAAGGTAGGGGGGTTTGCAGCAGAGGTGATTAGGCTGCCGAAACAGGCTGCCTGCTGACGCGATGCTGTAATTTGTATATTTGGTTTCAAATTATGTTTTCAGTGGCTTTAACCATGATCTCTCACTTTAACTGATAGACATCCAACAATATGTTTATAATCTTTGGTTCTAAAGCCTTGCGTTTAGCACTACACCCACTGCCATCAGGGTTTTTGAACAAGTTGTCTAACACTATGTATGCATCTTTCTAACCAGGCTTACTAGCCTGTATGCATAGACACTAGCTAGTTAATGCTAAGTGGTGAACAAATACTCGATTTTCACTTGTCAAAACCAATGCACGAGTGGTACAGTTAAATTTGTCCCAGATGGTACTTACATCAAAAATACAGCTGAGAGGGCCAGTTTGGTAACTAACTACCCAATGTGACACCTAGCCTACAGCTAGTAGGCTAAAAAAGATTATAAAGAGTATGACTTTTTTTTTCTTCTTGCAATGCTGCAAAGATAGTTCCAAGAGAGACCTGGAAATAATGAGATTTTTAATCTCAATGATATTTTTACCTGGATAAATAAAGGACTAATAAAAAAATAAAAATAAATTCTGCTCTGAAGTCGGAAATTTTAACATGGGAGTCTATGGGCATTGGCTCACTTTTGGAGCCAGCCTCGAGTGGCCACTAGAAGAACTGAAGTTTCTGGCACTTCTGCACTGGCTTCACTTTTACGCTATGTAGCTGGCAATTGCTTCAAACATTAAGAACTAAAGTAAATCAGTAAAAATTAAAAGTTGCTAATGATTCTGGTTGTATTAGAGGCATTGCTGAAGAATTATGAATGCTTATGAGTAAAAAGCACTGATTGTACAGTTAAAAGCTTAATATATAATCCAGTGCATAGATGCAAGTGTGGCATCTCTCTCTCTCTTTGCCCTTTCTTTCCTGGTTCTTGTCATTTTAAGGTACTTAAATTTAGTTTGGTGTCTCAGATCTAAAATCCTCTGAGCTGTGGCAAATTTCATGTTTATGTAGGACCCTGAGGCATTCCAGTATGACTTATGCCTGAATATCTGAGGTCATCAGACGCAGATGTTAAAACAGATCCAAATACTGTGACTGCTTCTATTCATAGCGATATATCAAGTTTACTACTGCACACCATCAGTGCAAATTCAAGTTTTTATGCACAAGAATACATAAATTCTCCCTTCAACGTTTCTTTCCTCTTTGCTCTTACATATGTGTATATGTTCATTCTGCCCAGTTGGCAAGTTGCCACAAGCCGAAAATGAACTGAGCCACAGATGTAACACATGTGAGAGTCCACATATGACCCTGTCTATGCAGCACCATGAGGAAAAAAAACACTCTAAAAAGAAAAGGTCAGTGAACCTTATCCCTGGTGTGGGTTGTTCCCTCTGTATGGATTCAATAAAGTGGACTTCACAGGCCGAGGAAAACCTCATTCATGCAAATGTAATATGTATGCTGCGTGTTTGCATGTCCCATAAGAGAATGCTGCCGGGTTTGTCTTGGAAACACGGCTCGAGCTCGTTGAGCATGAAGCGAAGACAGGCCTGATAGGACTGACTGCGACACAGCAGACAGAGAGAGAGAGTAATACCCTCAGAGACAGAGAGAGAGTCACAAGTCACACTTGTGCTCGCCGCATTAGAACAAATTTCCTCATGTGATCACACTGCAGAAATATGAGATGGTGGCCCAAAGTGTTTCTAATAATATTATAAGCTAATGATCCATTTCGGAAAAAAAAAAGGGCCTTGCCCGGCCCACTTGGAACATCGAACAGGATCACTGATGGGCTTTCACGGCTTGAGAAGACATGCAGTCAGAGCAGCAAAAGCCATCGTTTCCTTCCTCCACTGAATGATGGTGCAATTAAATGTTTCATAGTGTGCCAACGTCAGTGCTACCACTGCAGTGGCTTCCAGCTATCTTGTTCTTTTTCCTCAAAGAGCTGTCATGCAAAGCACAAAGAGATGAGATGTAAGTCTATTTCCTATTTCTCCCTATTCTGTTTTCTTCTGTTTGCCTAGTTTTAACTTTGTCTAACTTTCTCTCCTTTGTGTCTGCCGTGGAAAAAGCACAATTAAGTCAAACAGAGGAGGAGACTTTAAACCTTGGTCCATGGAATTATCCCAATCTCAGTTTGCCGAAATCTTTCCCCTCTTTGCTTCTTTTTGTCTCGTGCGCTCCATAAGGTGTGGATGTAAGACCAGTCTAGTGAAAACCTGTTGTGAAACAAATGCATTATCAATCAGGATGCTTTTCCCCCCCATCACAACATAATGAATTCAAGAGTGCTGAAAAACACCAGCACTTGAAATAACAGTGCTGAAAAGATCCCAGTTTTTCGCCTTTGTTCCTTTGAAGAATTCTGAGAGAAGAAGGTAAGCAGTCAGAGAGTCTGTGATCAAAAGCGGATAGTTAGATAACGTGGCAAGACAAAAAAAGGAGGTAAAAATACATCTTGAAATGTACAAATTTGTTGGGATAAACAAGACGAATGCAATTACAGAAGACAATGTATGAAAACATCTGGACCTCTACTACAAGTGTGATTAAGCATGTAGTGTTTAACTATAAATTTATGCTCATTATATCTACATGAACATCAATCTTAGGCCTTAAACACTCACTGCTCAAACGCGCCAAAGGGCAAAGCAAGTGCTTGTTGACCTGCGTTAAACATATGCTACATATACTTAAAGACAAGGTGCGTGAAGGGCCATGAGCTTTAACCATGTTGCTATTGTACACATATGTAAAGTCAAGAGTAACACGCTAGTGCTTTTGGGACTCAAAACGACCAAATATACATACTTACCCTTTGACTGTACATTAAGAAAGCGTTTAATTAGGAGTTATCACAATACTAACATTAACTTGGTTTTAAAAATTGACAGTGCTTCAACATAAGCAAAAGTTGTTTTTTTTAACAGAAAGAAGACAATGTAGATAAAAATATCTTAAAAGGGTTTAGACAGGACACACAGATGGGCAATTAAGAGACTGCTAAGGCTTTGCAGCTGAATGACAACTTGCAGCTGCACAGCTGGATAACTACATTATCACTTCAAGGGAAATCCAAGTTGTTCCCAAATTTAAATGTAAAAAAAAGTGTTTGTGTTTGTTGGTTTCTCTGTTCCACTATTTCCACTATTATGTGACCATAAAGACCAGGGGCTTAGGTGGATTCACTTCCAAAGCTGTTTTATTGAAAACATTTTCTTATGTACTAACCTGCCAAATATAACCATGATTCTATCATTTACATCAACATCATTGTTGCATCCATTTTTTAACTTGCATCATGTTAATAGTCAATGTTGCCAAGGCTCATCGTACCAAGTGGCAAGCAGAGCTAGGCCTAAAAAACAAAACTACGTGTGAAATGCAAAGAAATTAAATGCAGTTCCCTCAACCACCACTTGAGGTTGTCTCCCAAAGTCAGTCAATCCTCAGCCCAAATAAACGTGTTTAAAAGCTGTTACAAATAAATGTTTTTTAACTCAGATTTTACAGTCGTGCTATCACTAACCATGCGATGCTAACTTGTCCAACATGTTGGACGTGATAAAATTAAGTGAATAAGACTCCAGTCACAAAGACCTAGAGATTGCTAGTGGAGTCTTCGATTAACTGACAGCCAATGGTCTCTGGGGAGAAACGAACATTCCCCAACTAGTTGGGGAAAACCTCCATTGGATAGCTTTGGTCACTAGCACATTGCAGCAGTTGCCCATAGTAGCATGGGAGACCCCAAATGACTGGTAAACACTGGGTGTGGGTCTCAATCAGCCAGAGTTTCGGATGAGCTCATTTTGAAACCTGGCCACACCTTATCGTGCGAATTCCTGAAGTCAAATGGCCCAGGATGTGAGTGGGCGTTAAGGCGTCTGGGGAGAGAACTCAAAACTGGATTATAGATGGCAGAGAGTTGGTGTCGTAAACCCCCGCCTCTGTTCAAAGATGGTCGCTCACAGTGGACATAGATGGCTTCTTTCACTCCTCTTTCAAACCATCTGCCCTCTCTGTCCAAAATGTGAACATTGGCATCCTCGAAAGAGTGTCCTTTATCCTTAAGATGCAGATGGACTGCTGAGTCTTGTCCTGTGGAGGTGGCTCTTCTGTGTTGTGCCATGCGCTTGTGAAGTGGCTGTTTGGTCTCTCCAATGTAGAGGTCTGAGCATTCCTCGCTGCACTGTACAGCATACACCACATTGTTAAGTTTGTGTTTTGGCGTTTTGTCTTTCGGGTGAACCAGTTTTTGTCTGAGCGTGTTGCTGGGTCTGAAATGCACCGGGATGTCATGCTTGGAGAAAACCCTCCTGAGTTTTTCTGATACACCGGCTACATAGGGGATGACAATGTTGTTGCGTCTGTTCTTCTTATCCTCCCTCGCTGGTGTCTGGTCTTCTTTTCTGTGCCTCTTTGCTGACTTTAAGAACGCCCATTTAGGATAGCCGCACGTTTTGAGTGCTTCCTTTACATGTGTGTGTTCCTTCTTTTTTCCTTCAGGCTTAGAGGGAACATGTTCTGCCCGGTGGTGTAGGGTCCTGATTACTCCAAGTTTGTGTTCCACAGGGTGATGGGAGTCGAACAGGAGGTACTGGTCCGTGTGTGTAGGCTTCCGGTAAACTTCGATGTTGAGTTTGCCATTCTCTTCAATGTGCACGGCACAGTCCAGGAAAGGCAAACAGTTATCCTTTGTGTCTTCCCTGGTGAACTTGATGTTCTTATCCACAGCGTTAATGTGCGCAGTGAAGGATTCCACTTCTTGTGTCTTGATTTTGACCCAGGTGTCGTCTACATATCTGTACCAGTGGCTGGGTACTCTCCCTTTGAAAGAGCCAAGAGCCTTCCTTTCCACTTCCTCCATGTACAGGTTGGCTACAATAGGTGACACGGGGGAGCCCATGGCACAGCCATGTTTTTGTCTGTAGAAGCCTTCGTTGTATTTGAAATATGTAGTGGTGAGGCAGAGGTCTAACAGTGTGCAGATCTGATCGGGTGTGAAGTTGGTCCTGTCCTCCAAGGAGCTGTCTTCTTGTAGTCGTTTTCTGACAGTCTCCACGGCCTCCGTGGTGGGTATGCAAGTGAAGAGAGAGACTACATCAAAGGACACCATGGTTTCATCTGGATCCAGGGTACGTTTCTGGACCTTGTCGGTGAAGTCGGTGGAGTTCTTGATGTGGTGTTTGGTGTTCCCCACGAGAGGAGCAAGGATGGTAGCAAGGTGTTTTGCAATGTTATAAGTGGCTGAGTTTATGCTGCTGACTATGGGTCTGAGTGGGACAGCTTCCTTGTGGATTTTAGGAAGTCCATAAATGCAGGGTATGGCATCCCCTGGGTAAAGGCGGTGATATGTAAGGCGGTCAATGATTTTGTCCTTTTCAAATTCTTGAAGGCAAGCTATAACTTACTTTTTGTAGCTGCTTGTGGGGTCTCGCTTTAAGGCTTCGTAGGTATTGTTGTCACTGAGGAGAGTAGTGATCTTTGTATGGTAATCTGTAGTGTTTAGGACCACGGTGCATCTTCCCTTATCAGCTGGTAAAACAGTGATGTCCTTGCTCAGGGAAGCGACGGCCTTCTTTTCCTGTATTAGGAAAAGTGTGACACTAACAGGAAATTGAGACAATTAACTTTCAAACTAAAAGTTATGCCTTTTGAATCATGTTAGCTGCAGTGTGGAGGCACGACTTGTGGTTAACTGCACCATCAACCCATACAAGAAATTTATGCTCCACTTTTGGTAACAATTTTAGCAATTTAGATAGATATCTGCTATTAGTGCTAACTGAAAACAATGATTGATGCAATAGTTTGTCACTGGCAGGGATAGTGTTAAAAAAATCATGGCACCCTTATGGAGATGACCATGATCTACGCTTAAAGTCTTTAAAACAGAAGTTCAGAATAATGTTGTTTTGTTGACTGATGCTGTGGTGGCTACATCCATCTTTTATATACAGCCTATTACACCCAGTACTTTGGTATGACAGTAACATTCATAAAGCCTGACCTGGTGATGATGCCAAAAGAAAAACTGAAGAAAACATCATTAACAATTTGCCCTCTGGGAAACATGAATTTAATGGTTATCAATCAAGTTGGCTTGTTAGCCTCAAAATCCCAAATGCTGTGTTGCTAATAGAGAATGAGTGAAACATTGGGGTATGGTATTTTTTTTGTGTGCCAACATCACTGTCTTGGGTTCCCAAGACTTGGGTAAACCCTGGTTTATATTTGAAAAAATGCGAAAATAATTGAAATCTAATATAGCACCAGAAACACGGTAACTAGATCTGTTAAAACAGCCATAAAACAATCAACAATGTACCAAATAAGCAATGAAAAAACCTGATCCAAACTCCATCCACCAACATGAATCAGATGTGACTCACTGACTACACCCCCCATACGTCTGGAGTTCCCTACCGTCTCAGCGTTAGAGACCCACTTCTACTGAGTGTTTGGGGCTTAAGGCCACCCCCCGGTGAAATCATTAATTCCCTGAAGACTTTTATGTGGATTTCTGAAGCCTCTTATTTGGAATTATAGCCTGTCCTTAATCTTATGGATTTAAGACAAGCAGATTGCTCTCGAAGAAAAGGAAAATACTGCACATTGTAAGGAAAATGCATTTCAGGATGATTCCTTTTATGAAGCCTCTAGAAAACATCGTCCTATTTTAAGTTATTTTGACTCTTTTTTCATGAAAAAGGAAGCAGTGCGCATACATGAAATCTGCTAGACCAACCTATCCCAGCTTTCACCTACCATCTTTGAACTTGAATCACTTTCATCTCTTAACTTAAGGAGTGCAAATTTAGCATGCCTCTCCCATGAACTGCAGGATTTCTTTCTTTCTTTCTTTCTTTCTTTCTTTCTTTCTTTCTTTCTTTCTTTCTTTCTTTCTTTCTTTCTTTCTTTCTTTCTTTTTTTTGCAAGGTTTTAAATCCATACAAGAACATTTGAGCATCCTTGGCTTTGGGCTGCATGTGTTCCTGCTGTTGTATTCTTGACGCTAGAAGTCAAAACAATTAAGTCACCCTTCACCCATAGGCTTGCGCAATATAGGGGCTGCAAGAGCTGAGAGAGGAGGCAAATTTAAACGCACGCATGCATATTTTCACACACATAAGGCACAAAGGCACATTTTGTAGCCTTTTTGTTTTTTCATGAAGATCTGGAACATATTAAATATTTATTCCTGCTGTGGTTTTAGAATCCATGTTGGGGTTGGTTTAAAACAAACCCTCATTAGCGATTGTTTTAAGCGTATGTACAGTGGGGCAAAAAAGTATTTAGTCAGCCACCGATTGTGCAAGTTCCCCCACTTAAAATAATGTCAGAGGTCAGTAATTTGCACCAGAGGTACACTTCAACTGTGAGAGACAGAATGTGAAAAAAAAATCCATGAATTCACATGGTAGGATTTGTAAAGAATTTATTCGTAAATCAGGGTGGAAAATAAGTATTTGGTCACCTCAAACAAGGAAAATCTCTGGCTCTCACAGACCTGTAACGTCGTCTGTAAGAAGCTTTTCTGTCCCCCACTCGTTACCTGTATGAATGGCACCTGTTTGAACTCATCATCTGTATAAAAGACACCTGTCCACAGCCTCAAACAGTCAGACTCCAAACTCCGCCATGGCCAAGACCAAAGAGCTTTCGAAGGACACCAGGAAAAGTATTGTAGACCTGCACCAGACTGGGAAGAGTGAATCTACAATAGGCAAGCAGCTTGGTGTGAAAAAATCAACTGTGGGAGCAATCATCAGAAAATGGAAGACATACAAGACCACTGATAATCTCCCTCGATCTGGGGCTCCACGCAAGATCTCATCCCGTGGGGTCAAAATGATCATGAGAACGGTGAGCAAAGATCCCAGAACCACACGGGGGGACCTGGTGAATGACCTGCAGAGAGCTGGGACCAAAGTAACAAAGGTCACCATCAGTAACACACTACAACGGCAGGGAATCAAATCCCGCAGTGCCAGACGTGTTCCGCTGCTGAAGCCAGTGCATGTCCAGGCCCGTCTGAAGTTTGCCAGAGAGCACATGGATGATACAGCAGAGGATTGGGAGAATATCATGTGGTCAGATGAAACCAAAGTAGAACTTTTTGGTATAAACTCAACTCGTCGTGTTTGGAGGAAGAAGAATACTGAGTTGCATCCCAAGAACACCATACCTACTGTGAAGCATGGGGGTGGAAACATCATGCTATGGGGCTGTTTTTCTGCCAAGGGGACAGGACGACTGATCCGTGTTAAGGACAGAATGAATGGGGCCATGTATCGTGAGATTTTGAGCCAAAACCTCCTTCCATCAGTGAGAACTTTGAAGATGAAACGAGGCTGGGTCTTCCAACATGACAATGATCCAAAACACACCGCCCGGGCAACAAAGGAGTGGCTCCGTAAGAAGCATTTGAAAGTCCTGGAGTGGCCTAGCCAGTCTCCAGACCTCAACCCCATAGAAAATCTGTGGCGGGAGTTGAAAGTCCGTGTTGCTCGGCGACAGCCCCAAAACATCACTGCTCTCGAGAAGATCTGCATGGAGGAATGGGCCAAAATACCAGCTACTGTGTGTGCAAACCTGGTAAAGACCTATAGTAAACGTTTGACCTCTGTTATTGCCAACAAACGTTATGTTACAAAGTACTGAGTTGTATTTTTGTTATTGACCAAATACTTATTTTCCACCCTGATTTACGAATAAATTCTTTACAAATCCTACCATGTGGATTCATGGATTTTTTTTTCACATTCTGTCTCACAGTTGAAGTGTACCTCTGGTGCAAATTACTGACCTCTGTCATCATTTTAGGTGGGGGAACTTGCACAATCGGTGGCTGACTAAATACTTTTTTGCCCCACTGTATGTATATATATATATATATTTTTTAAACAGAGCACACTCATGTTCCTTTCTTTTACTACTTCTTTATTTCTCAGGCCTCCAGGGGGTTTCAACATGTAATCAACTACACTGATTGTTGTTCCTACATCTGCAATAAATGTCAGCGTCATCAGGAGAGCAAAGTAAATAGTGAGATGTTGACATGCCTTTAGACTTTGTTTGACAATTAGAGGAGGATACTAAGGAGGTGGGTAGGCTGGCGCAGTAAATTCTGAGCATCAGACACTTACGTTCATGCATTCTGGTGAGTTTTTGATCCACTGCAATTCATTTTTTTCTTTAGTTTTTATGTAAAGTAACCACAAAAGCACAAGACAGTTGAACATATGATGGACTATAATAATAATGGATTGGATTTATATAGCGCTTTTCAAGGCACCCAAAGCGCTTTACAATGCCACTATTCATTCACTCTCACACACTGGTGGAGGCAAGCTACGGTTGTAGCCACAGCTGCCCTGGGGCAGACTGACAGAAGCGAGGCTGCCATATCGCGCCATCGGGCCAACCGCCCCTCTGGCTAACACCAGTAGGCGGTAGGGTAAAGTGTCTTGCCCAATGACACAACGACCAGGACAGAGAGCCCAGGGATCGAACCGGCGACCTTCCGGTTACATTTTTCTATTGACTTTTCTACCTTGGCTGAACAGGCGAAATGGGGGGAAGAGGCCCTTAAAAGTGCATTGCTCACTAATCAAAGGAGCTTGCAAAGAAAAGCGTCTGGACTTCTTTAAGTGGCTTGAAGACGTTTCACCTCTCATCCGAGAAGCTTCTTCAGTTCTAAGGTCAAATGGTGGAGAGTCCCAGATATAAACCTAGTGGGAGAAACCCCCCACAGAGGGACAAAAGGACCCCCTGGTGATCCTCTAATCTCCTGAGCCAAGGTGTGTAACTGGGTGTGGGTCCCAATCAGCCAGAGTTTCGGGTGTGTTCATTGTGAAACCTGGCCCCACCTTATCATGCGAATTCCTGAGGGCAGATGGCCCAGGATGTGAGTGGGTGTTAAGGCGTCTGGGAAGGGATCTCAAAACTGGATTATAGATGGCAGAGAGTTGGTGTCGTAAACCCCCGCCTCTGTTCAAAGATGGTCGCTCACAGTGGACATAGATGGCTTCTTTCACTCCTCTTTCAAACCATCTGCCCTCTCTGTCCAAAATGTGAACATTGGCATCCTCGAAAGAGTGTCCTTTATCCTTAAGATGCAGATGGACTGCTGAGTCTTGTCCTGTGGAGGTGGCTCTTCTGTGTTGTGCCATGCGCTTGTGAAGTGGCTGTTTGGTCTCTCCAATGTAGAGGTCTGAGCATTCCTCGCTGCACTGTACAGCATACACCACATTGTTAAGTTTGTGTTTTGGCGTTTTGTCTTTCGGGTGAACCAGTTTTTGTCTGAGCGTGTTGCTGGATCTGAAATACACTGGGATGTCATGCTTGGAGAAAACTCTCCTGAGTTTCTCTGATACACCGGCTACATAGGGGATGACAATGTTGTTGCGTCTGTCCTTCTTATCCTCCCTCGCTGGTGTCTGGTCTTCTTTTCTGTGCCTCTTTGCTGACTTTAAGAACGCCCATTTAGGATAGCCGCACGTTTTGAGTGCTTCCTTTACATGTGTGTGTTCCTTCTTTTTTCCTTCAGGCTTAGAGGGAACATGTTCTGCCCGGTGGTGTAGGGTCCTGATTACTCCAAGTTTGTGTTCCAAAGGGTGATGGGAGTCAAAGAGGAGGTACTGGTCCGTGTGTGTGGGCTTCCGGTAAACTTCGATGTTGAGTTTGCCGTTCTCTTCAATGTGCACAGCGCAGTCCAGGAAAGGCAAACAGTTGTCCTTTGTGTCTTCCCTAGTGAACTTGATGTTTTTATCCACAGCGTTAATGTGCGCAGTGAAGGATTCCACTTCATGTGTCTTGATTTTGACCCAGGTGTCGTCTACATATCTGTACCAGTGGCTGGGTACTCTCTCTTTGAAAGAGCCAAGAGCCTTCCTTTCCACTTCCTCCATGTAAAGGTTGGCTACAATAGGTGACACGGGGGAGCCCATGGCACAGCCATGTTTTTGTCTGTAAAAGCCTTCGTTGTACTTGAAATATGTAGTGGTGAGGCAGAGGTCTAACAGTGTGCAGATCTGATCAGGTGTGAAGTTGGTCCTGTCTTCCAAGGAGCTGTCTTCTTGTAGTCCGACAAGGTCCAAAAACTTACCCTGGATCCAGATGAAACCATGGTGTCCTTTGATGTAGTCTCTCTCTTCACTTGCATACCCACCACGGAGGCCGTGGAGACTGTCAGAAAACGACTACAAGAAGACAGCTCCTTGGAAGACAGGACCAACTTCACACCCGATCAGATTTGCACACTGTTAGACCTCTGCCTCACCACTACATATTTCAAATACAACGAAGGCTTCTACAGACAAAAACATGGCTGTGCCATGGGCTCCCCCGTGTCACCTATTGTAGCCAACCTGTACATGGAGGAAGTGGAAAGGAAGGCTCTTGGCTCTTTCAAAGGGAGAGTACCCAGCCACTGGTACAGATATGTGGACGACACCTGGGTCAAAATCAAGACACATGAAGTGGAATCCTTCACTGCGCACATTAACGCTGTGGATAAATACAACAAGTTCACCAGGGAAGACACAAAGGACAACTGTTTGCCTTTCCTGGACTGCGCTGTGCACATTGAAGAGAACGGAAAACTCAACATCGAAGTTTACCGGAAGCCCACACACACGGACCAGTACCTCCTCTTTGACTCCCATCACCCTTTGGAACACAAACTTGGAGTAATCAGGACCCTACACCACCGGGCAGAACATGTTCCCTCTAAGCCTGAAGGAAAAAAGAAGGAACACACACATGTAAAGGAAGCACTCAAAACGTGCGGCTTTCCTAAATGGGCGTTCTTAAAGTCAGCAAAGAGGCACAGAAAAGAAGACCAGACACCAGCGAGGGAGGATAAGAAGGACAGACGCAACAACATTGTCATCCCCTATGTAGCTGGTGTATCAGAAAAACTTAGGAGGGTTTTCTCCAAGCATGACATCCCGGTGCATTTCAGACCCAGCAACACGCTCAGACAAAAACTGGTTCACCCGAAAGACAAAACGCCAAAACACAAACTTAACAATGTGGTGTATGCTGTACAGTGCAGCGAGGAATGCTCAGACCTCTACATTGGAGAGACCAAACAGCCACTTCACAAGCGCATGGCACAACACAGAAGAGCCACCTCCACAGGACAAGACTCAGCAGTCCATCTGCATCTTAAGGATAAAGGACACTCTTTCGAGGATGCCAATGTTCACATTTTAGACAGAGAGGACAGATGGTTTGAAAGAGGAGTGAAAGAAGCCATCTATGTCCACTGTGAGCGACCATCTTTGAACAGAGGCGGGGGTTTACGACACCAACTCTCTGCCATCTATAATCCAGTTTTGAGATCCCTTCCCAGACGCCTTAACGCCCACTCACATCCTGGGCCATCTGCCCTCAGGAATTCGCATGATAAGGTGTGGCCAGGTTTCACAATGAACACACCCGAAACTCTGGCTGATTGGGACCCACACCCAGTTACACACCTTGGCTCAGGCGATTAGAGGATCATCAGGGGGTCCTTTTGTCCCTCTGTGGGGGGTTTCTCCCACTAGGTTTATATCTGGGACTCTCCACCATTTGACCTTAGAACTGAAGAAGCTTCTCGGATGAGAGGTGAAACATCTTCAAGCAACTTAAAGAAGTCCAGACGCTTTTCTTTGCAAGCTCCTTTGACTACGATGACCTGGATGACTGAGAACCTTCACAGACATTGCTCACTAATATTAAAGAGGAAATAAGGAACGAACTGATGCTCTGTGAACTGCCTTCCTCCCTAGATGCGCTTTTGGCTTTGTGTATGTGGGTGGACGATCAGGTGAGCGCACATCGGAGCGCGCGCGTTCGGGGCATGCTCCGCTGGATTTTTGTGGGACCTCTACTGCTGCCCATGGGTCGTGTGACGCCGACACCGGGGATGGGGATGAACCCATGCAGCTTGGGCGCTCACGGCTGTCGCCCGCGGAGCGCCAGCGCCGCCTTGCCTCCAGTGAGTGCGTTTATTGCAGCCGTAAAGGCCACTCTGTCTCCTCCTGCCCGACGCTGGCAAAAGGGCGCGCTCACCAGTGATCGTGAGGGTGCTGGTGGGCGATCTGTCGAGTGAAAGCCCTCTCCCCAGACTTCTTTTGCCGGCTACACTGTGTGTTCGGACTGTTTCTCATTCTCTCTCCGTTCTCATTGACTCTGGGACTGAGCAGAACTTTATTGACACCTCACTCGCCGCCAAACTGAACATCGCCTTGGAGCCTCTGTCACGCCCTCTCCGCGTTCACGCACTATCGGGTCAGCGCCTGCCTGATATCACTCATGTTTCTGAATTCCTTTCATTATCTCTTTCGGGCAATCACACAGAAAGGATTTGTTTTTTTTCGTTTAAGGCTCCTCTCACTCCGCTGGTTCTGGGTCACCCCTGGCTTGTTCTCCACAACCCGCATATCGACTGGGAGAAGGGTGCCGTGCTGGGTTGGAGTGTGGCCTGCCACATGAACTGCCTCCGAGCTGCGGCTTCCCCCGTTCCGCTCCCGCCCACGGCCTCGCCGTCGGACGCCCCGGACCTCTCGATGGTTCCGCGGGTTTATCATGATCTGCGGGATGTTTTTTGTAAGGATCGTGCGCGGTCCCTTCCCCCGCACCGCCCGTATGATTGTGCCGTCGATCTTCTTCCTGGAGCTCTGCTGCCATCTAGCCGCCTGTACAGCCTCTCCCGGCCTGAGAGGGATGCTATGGAGAAAGTGCGGGCTGTGGTGGAATGGCCTACTCCTCCTGATCGCCGCCAAGTGCAACGTTTTTTGGGATTCGCCAACTTTTACAGACGGTTCATTCGCGATTTCAGCAGGATCGCTCTCCCTTTTACTAAACTCACCTCTCCCAAAGTTCCCTTCCAGTGAGATTCTGCCGCTAAGCGAGCCTTCGCCCTGCTCAAGGACAGGTTCACCACTGCTCCCATACTCCGGCAACCGGACCTTACACGGCAGTTCGTTGTAGAGGTGGACGCGTCGGACTCCAGGGTTGGGGCAGTTCTGTCTCAACAGACGGACGGTAAGCTGCACCCGTGTGCCTTTTATTCTCGCCGTCTCTCTCCAGCAGAGAGTAACTATGACATCGGGGACCGGGAGCTTCTGGCCGTCAAGCTGGCCCTGGAGGAGTGGAGACATTGGTTGGAGGGAGCAGCACAACCATTCATCGTCTGGACAGATCACAAGAATCTGGAGTACCTGCGCTCGGCTAGACGTCTCAATTCCCGGCAAGCCAGGTGGGTGCTGTTTTTCACTCGTTTTGACTTCATTATCACCTACAGGCCAGGAACACGGAACGTAAAGCCAGATGCCCTGTCCAGGCAATTCTCTATCACTGAGGAGGACTCGGACCCCGAGCCTGTCCTCCCAGCCGCCTGCGTAATTGGAGCCATCTCCTGGGAGATCGAGAGGCTCATCCAAGAGGCGCAGGAGACCGAACCGGATCCTGGCACTGGCCCATCTGGTCGCCTCTTCGTTCCTTCAGCCGTCCGCTCTCAGGTTGTCCAGTGGGCTCACACCGCCCGCTTTTCATGCCATCCTGGGGTCCTCCGCACCTGCTCGTTCCTCCGACGCTACTTCTGGTGGCCCGCTATGGCTAGGGACGCCAAGGAGTACATAGCAGCCTGTTCGACCTGCGCCCGGAATAAGCTTTCGAACCGCCTTCCACCGGGTCTTCTGCAGCCTCTCCCTACACCAGCTTGACCGTGGTCCCATGTTTCTTTGGACTTTGTCACGGGCCTGCCGCCCTCCACTGGTAACACCGCCATACTTACCGTTATCGATCGTTTCTCCAAAGCTGCACACTTCGTCGCCCTCCCGAAGCTCCCCTCTGCCTTGGAGACGGCCCGGCTCCTCACCTCCCATGTGTTCCGTCTTCATGGGATCCCAGAGGACATCGTCTCGGATAGAGGGCCACAGTTCACGTCCCGTGTTTGGAGGGAGTTCTGCTCCGCACTGGGGGCCAAGGTCAGTCTGTCTTCCGGTTTCCATCCACAGAGTAACGGGCAATCGGAGCGGGCCAACCAGGAGCTGGAAGCTGCCCTCCGCTGTGTCGCTTCGCACAACCAATCGACCTGGAGTGAACAGCTTCCATGGATCGAATACGCCCACAACAGCAGCATGTCCTCTGCCACGGGCAAGTCTCCCTTCGAAGCGTCCCTGGGCTATCAACCGCCATTGCTCCCGGCCATCGAAGGTGAGCACTCCGTTCCTTGAGTGCAGGATCACCTCCGCGGGTGCCATCGTGCCTGGCGGGCGACTTGGGCTGCCCTACTCCGTACTAAGGAGCGGAACAAGACCCTCGCTGACCGTCGCCGGACACCGGCCCCCGAGTACACCATCGGTCAAGAGGTATGGCTGGCTACCTGTTTTGTGCCGTTACGGACTGAGTCGAAGAAGCTGTCCCCTCAGTTTATTGGCCCTTTTCCCGTTGAAGCCATTGTGAACCCTGTGTCTGTCCGCCTCAAGCTGCCGCGCAACATGCGTATTCACAATGTCTTCCATGTGTCTCAGGTCAAGCCGGTGCCCTCCAGCCCGTTGTGCCCTCCCTCCAGGGCCCCACCGCCCCCCTGGCTCGTGGATGGTCAGCTGGTCTACAATATCACCCGCATCATGGACTCCCGGTGCCGGGGTCGGGGTTTTCCGTACCTGGTTGACTGGGAGGGCTACGGGATAGAGGAACGGTCCTGGGTGCCTCGAGCTGCTGTCCTGGATAGGGCCATGCTCCGGGACTTCCACCGCGGGCATCCAGGTAAGCCTGGTGGGTCGCCGGGAGGCTCCCATTGAGGGGGGGAGCCTCCCGGTCTGGTCTCCGTGCCTGCCTAGTCGGCCCCACAAGGCTACATTTGCTGTTTCTGTTCTCTCCCTCTCTGCCTGGGCGGAGCTCACTGTGGGCTCCCGCCCTTGGCCCACACACACACCTGACAACAATCACCTGTCATCACCGGGAGCACTATTTGAGGCTGGAACACAGATCCTCTCGTCGCTGGATGATTGTACTACTGACTTTAGTGTTCTCACAGCTCCTGTGGACTTGTGCTTCATAATTCGTAATTCGTGATTTGTGATTAGTTGGTGACTTTCCTTCTCTTCTGCCTCAGATCTTCCCCCCCCCGGACCTGCGACCTCCCTGCCGTGTGAACGTGTGTGAGTGTGAGCAAAGAAGACGTGAGCGAGTGTGAGAGAGCTACCCTGTGATTTCCCCGGAGTTTTGGATCCCTTCACTGTACATATATTGCACTGGCACTGTAAATAAACTACACCTTGGAGACACCTAACCGCTCTGCGTTTGAGTCCCTGTAACCAGATCGTGACAAATGATGCTCATCGTGCAGAACACTTTGGTCTACATATAGTAGGGCATTCATTTTTACATAAGTCACAATTTATTTTTGTGCCTTTTTTTTAAAGATCATGTTGAAAAATATCTGTATATTTAAAAGGCACTGCACATATCTGTGGTGATCCTAAGGAAAGGTTGCTTCACTTTAGTAAAAGTGATGACAATTTAATGTAATAAAAGCGATTTTAGGAAACTTGTGAGTCAAACTGCCTCGTCCTTTTTCCTACTGGTTCCACCTTGGCTATCACCAGTAAAAAATACAGAGGTCGCTACTTTGACTCACCCATTAGTCTCTGATGTATTGTTTTGAAGCCAAAAGCGAAGCACTTCCACTATCGCCATCTTGGTTAAAAAGATCAAGTCAAGTGATTGGCCAATGACCAAGCAGTTTTAAACCACAGACCATCATTTTGAAACATGATGTGACCTAGACTGAAGAAATATACCTGCAATGTGTAACTGAACCCATAAACTCAGCAGGAAAGTGTTTACAGAGGTGAAGACAGAAAGCCATTTTCCCAGACTTCCATAGGACCTGTAGGCTTTTTGCAACCACAGCTATCGCCATCTGTGGCCTTAAGATAAAATGCAGCTTTAAGGCACTTCCAAACTGGCTTCATTTATAATCCAGAAGCTATGCCCATGTTTTATACTATCAACTTGCTGACATGCCGACTACACTATAGGAGAAAGAGGAGGCTGTGCTGCTGTTGCTAACAGAGATCACGGCATTGTGCTTGTGAGGCTGGGACAGTTAAGTTTACCACAAAAGTTCCAACAGTTGTTCCAAGTAATTTCTCTGTGTCTTTCATGTTTTGTACCAGAAGAGAAAAGCATGTGTTTTTATATAGGGGAAGGGAACTTGTCCCCTGCTTCCCCCCTGAAATCACCACCTATGGATATTGAAGCCACATATATATGTACACACACACTCACACATTCACACATAATCAGAAACATGAGTGAGGTCTGTGGTTTTTAGTTTATGTTGCTGTTGCTCAGCTGAAACTCAGATTCACATGCTTAGTGTAGACCTTTGTATCACACAATGCTCATATTAAACCACTCGCACATGCACAAACACACACACAAAAACAGACATACACACACGTGCATACAAGTCTCAGCTTGTTTTGGAATCATTGCTATGACTTGACGCTACATGGCCCAGTACACATGGTTGCATATGGCACGAATGCAGGATTGTGTTGGTGTGTCTGTCTGTCTCTATATAAATGTGTATGTGTGTTTGTGTGTAGGCCTCCCTCTGCCCCCCCATTAGAGTTTGCTGTTTCCATGCCTATTGAAGCCAGCATGTGCTTTTTCGATACCACCCACCGCCAAATTTCACAGCCGTGGCTAATTTGTCCCTGATGACGACGTCACACACTCCTACATGCCCACATTCACAGACACGCGTGCACTCCACCGGCTTTTTAAGCGTTCAGTCTGGGTGTGTCATCAGAATGCGGTCCTGCACAACGCGTTTGCAGTCACCAGCTCAGCTGCCACAGATCAATAATCAGTGTGAATGCAGGGCTTCTGCCTCCGTGAATCATCCATCAGACACGTGTGAACTTTGCATGAACACGTTGCATGAACACCCTCCCCAGCACTTCAAATGCACACACACACCTACACACCACACACAAACATACAAATGTGAGTCTAAGTGACACGGTGAATCATGGCTAAATCCCTTGGAGCTTTTTTCTTCTTTCTTTTTAGTGGGCTACATGATGTGTTCAAGGGGTGAGCAGGACACTGTTGGGGCTTTTAACACTGCATTGTCATGTACCCTGGCACTAGTGGGCTCCAGCTCCAGTTATATCCGCTGTGAGCGAGGTCGCACGCTTTGTCCTCCCCACACACGTGCACATCCAAAAAAGGTGCACAAGCACACAAGGGGATTTGTGTAACGGGATACACACACTTTTTCTCGGCAGGAGCTTGATCTTGCTGTCGGTTTGGAGAAAAGAGGCGGGGAGCCCCCGGAGTTTGGCCTCTTCTTTCCTCTCCTCTGCCGGATTCTTCCCAATTCTCCTCGCCACTGGTTTCTCAATCCTGCTACCCGCCCCCCCACCACCCCCCATGACTCTTCATCCCTCATCTCTTTTTCTACTTCCACGCAACCTCCCTGCTCGCTCGCCTCCCATCTTAACGCAGAATGCTGTGGCGTGCCACTATCTGTCCTGCGCTTCTTCCGAGTTGCAAGCACATCTCACATGCAGCCTCTTTTTTGCTCCGTCACCCTACGCGGCTATTTTTAGCCGCCTTGCTGCACCTACACAAATGAGCCAGAGCCTCCTCCAACTTAACAGGAATCTTATTATGCGCCGTGCATCACCCCTCGGAAAGTTAGACGAGAGGAGTAAATCTTTCTTTGATACAGTGAGCTTATGCCGCAGAGCGGGTCCCCAAATCTTCATCAGGATAATGTGACTGTTGTACCTCTGCGTTGTCCAGGTCTCCATCTCCTCTCACTTGGCTCACACTTGCTCTTCTTTGTGCATTAAGGCACCAAAATCAGCCAGGCATTTAAACTATGTCCTCTTATCTCTTTGCTGTCAATCACTGTTAAAAAGCGGAGTCTGCTCGTTAACCCCGAGGGAAGGGTTTAGGACATTCTCTCTCTTAGCCATGCTGTTTTTATTACACGTCCAGGCATTTGTCTGTTTTTTAACATGTGTCGCAGGGGTGCCAGCACCTGAGGGCATGAATGAGAGGATGACCTTTTGTTGCTGTCTCACTTTTATTTAATGTTGCTCAAGCTCCTCAGCGTTATGTATTTTTGGGTCGCTCACCTCGTTTGCCTCAGAAAAAGTACGAGCCTCGCGCTAAAGAATTTGCATAGGCCGACTTCACGGGTGGATTTCAATGAATGAATCCAGTGACCTAGAATCTCAAACACACCCAGAGTGCACAAATGAGGAAAACAAAAAGATATATCACATTAACATTCTGTTCATTCCGTACCAACACTAATAACAAGCTAGATATTTTAAGGCATCTTGGTTGAGGCCTGCCAACAGACGCTTGTTGTTCTTGGGGATAAAAGAAAATAATTGCCCAGTGATGTAAAAAGTAGGAATAAAACTGGTTCAAGCCTGCTTGGTGTTTCTAAGGGTGGTATAGCAGTGTTTCTCAAAAGTAAGACAGAATAATTTTTTTGCTAACAAAAACGTAACATACAATAGTTTGTAAATGATAAACTTCAGTATGTGAATTTAATTATACAAAGAAAAAAAATACTAAAATTGGACACCAGTCTAATAACTAATGTGCTAGCATGTGCAAGAACAATGCTAATATCAACATATGATCTTGATGTAAATGGTACTCTTTGCTAATGATATGCTAGCCTAAAATGTAGCACTTTTCAGTGGTAAGCATTGCTAGCTTTGTTTTAGATTTACTTGCTGCCTCGTTTTGACTCAGTATATAAGTAAACAATCAGATATTTAACTTGGAGATAGTTTGACATACTTTGATGTTTATGACAAAATCTGACCATCCAGTCTTCATCCAGTCTTATTTTGTCCAGTTAGGTAGCCTCCTTTTCCTGTTCTTATTTGACGGAAGTGGACTTGACATGGTCATCTTCTCTTCCTTGGACTGTTCTGTGTAAACCCTATAGATGGTTGTGCAATGGTTGTGTAATGATGCATGTGCTACTTCTATTCAGAATATCAAGGTAGAAAGTAACATCATATTAAGTTACGAAAATATTCTTATTTGTAATTAGTAAGAGGACAAAGGTTATTGATTTAATAAAATAATAATAAAACTTCTGGTTGCAAAAAGGTTACATATTATTGTTATTATTATTATCTCAATATAAAAAGCTTACATCAAGAATGCAACATTGATTCTGTTGCTTTTTGCGTCTTTCTCTTGGTGAAAGTTTCTGGACAACCCAGGTAAGCAAAGCCACTGAGACAAATTTGAGTGCAACATTATCAAGGGTAGAATAGCTTACAAGGAGCTGTCTCTAGACAGGCTCCATTCATTTGGCAGCGTGCACTGCCTCTCTCTACCAGCCTAATTAATGCATGGAGTCTGCCAGGCCTGCGACCAGCCGACAGTGCCGAAGTGGGTGGCCATGTCGTTGGACAAAAACACCTTTCACTGCGAGAAATCCAACAATAATTTCCTTTTGAAACATGAGTCATTTGTCGGAAGGGTTATCAAATTAAGTCACATTACACCGATGATGTGAAATTTGTACTGGAACAATCTTAATTAATGTTGCACATTTAAATATAAGTTGAGCTTGTATTTCAAAAGTAACCTACCTAACATTGTGTAATGGCTCTCTGTTGATTTGTTTGCCATTTCAATCATGTCAAATTGTAAAATATTAGAGGTTTTAAACTGTTGTGGCTGAGGCTACCTCATCAAAAAACCCACCAGACTTTAAATGAATCGGCAAAATGCTTCTTTAGGTGCTTTGATTGTGGATAAAACTGAAGGAGAATCTCATAAAAATGGCCAGCATTACATCCCCAATAACAGAGATATTGCCTATAAAAAAGTTGTCTTTGGGTAATGGCTTTGAGGAAAGGAAGATTCGCTCTTAATGGCTATTTTCAAGTGCAGCTCAGAACATGCAAAAATGAGCTTAGTTGCTACTTTTTTCTCCTTTATCATGCTTCTCAAGGACTCTGTCATTAAGCACAAAGGCACATGGAGGATTACATAATTTAAAGTTTATTACACAAGAACACAAGCTACAGGTAAAGAGCAGTCACTTTGACTTCTAGGTGGCTTTGTGCTAAATCATGGATAAAATGGAACGGTACAGTGATGAGCCCCATTCCCTTTTGTGTCAAGATAATGAGGCACTGCAAGGTTATGCATAGGATTACTTTAATAACACAGAGGGTGTTTTCCTATTATTCTGACTTCATAAAGAAAGCTGGGTTATAAGGCCATGCTTAAGGTGACTCTTTGGTTCGTCTTTCAGGGGCTATAAAACTTTGTGCCAGTGCGTGAAAATGTCAGCTGTCAATTAGAGACAAATGAATGAAATATTGGTGTTACCAGGTTCCCTCGCTGTGCACTCAGTACACAGTTAGTCAGTGAGATGAGGGGAGAGGGAAGCCAGCTGCACTGTAATATACAATTAAGAGCTTCAGTGTTCTGTGCCAAAATGTAAAATGAAAGATTGAATGGAACTGGGAAGCGTGTGAACCACGGTGTCCTAAGAAGGGGCTGTAATGTTCAGCCTCTGAGGTTTTGACACCTTAGCTGGCTGCCATTTTAAATAAAAATCTGCCTGAACAGGCTTTTGGAGCAGTTCAGTCACTGCTGTACTACTTTTGGCTTCTAAAAGTATGAAGGGATCCAGATGCCTGCTATACTTCAGCAGTTTTATTGCAAGAATTTGGTTCAAAAGATTTAGAAGTTGTTCAAAAAATGAATGGAACATTTTTTAATCAGAGTACAGCACCAAATCAGTTCAATTTGTGGGATATTGATCTGGTCAGCTAAGCAGCAGAGGGGGTTGTTAATCTGTTTCAGCTGCTTTGGTGTTAATGAGCAGGAGCACTAGTGGGGCAACAATGAGACACCTCACAAAACAGGAACGGTTTTACAGCTGGAGGCCACTGGAATTTTTCCCTCCTCCTCATCTCTTCTGTCTGCCTTTTCACTAGTTTTGCATTTGGCTAATGTCAGTGTCACTGCTGGTAGCATGAGACGATACCTGAACCCTACAAAGGTTGCACAGGTAGTCCAACTCTTCCAGGATGGTGCATCAATACGTTTCATTGCCAGAAGGTTTGCTGGGTCTCCCAACACAGTCTCAAGAGCATGGAGGAGATTCCAAGAGACAGGAAGTTAGTCTAGGAGAGCTAATCAGGGCCATATAAGGCCCAAACCCATCAGCATAACTGGTATCCTCTCCTTTGTGTGAGGAGGAACAGGATGAGCACTGTGGAGCCTGATTGGCATTTTTTGTATTCTATGGTGAATGCCAGATGTATCACTGTGCTTTTCACAGATGAGAGCAGGTTCACCCTGAGCACATGTGACAAGTGTGAAAGGGTCTGAGAAGCATGGAGATTGTTGTACTGCCTGCAACATCCTCCAGCATTAACGGTTTGGCGGTGGATCAGTGATGGTTTGTGGAGACAAATCCACAGAGAGATGACTAGACCTCTACAGGCTAGGCAACCACACTCTGACTGTCATTAGGTATTGGGATGAAATCCCTGGACCCACTATCACACAATACTGGTGCAGTGGGTCCTGGTGTCTTCTTGATGCAGGACAATGCCTGACCACCTGTTCCAGTTCCTGGAGGAGGATCAGACAGTCCAGGAGCTCAGTGATGCCCTGGTCCAGAACTGGAGGAGATCCCCTAGGACACAAGTCATCGTCTCATGAGTTCTGGTGAGTGAAATTCTTCTATTTTAATCACCTTTTGCATAACCCGAATTTGTTTCTGCATGTTGCTCCACTACTGTGTACAGATGCAGCAATCAACGCTGTTAGCATTAGCTGATATATTCACCCTCCTGTACACATATCAGTAGTTCTGGTACTTCAGCTATTCTGACTGCAGCCAAAATGTCGAGGCTTCAAACCAATAAACAGAATAAAGAAACTTATCAACAGAAACCAATTTTCAGTGTTTTCTTTTACTGTAGTTCTTTGTTATGTAAATTCCTAAACTTCTAGGGACCAGGATTTCAAAACAGATTCCAAGATATGAAATATGTGGAATTTATATACATGTCACAGCTTTTCTTCTATTGCTTGTTTCTTCTTATCACAGCTTAGTTCCTACTGGAGCAAAATATAAAAAATAAATAAATAAAAAAAATCCAACAATAAATGGAAATCTAAATTTTTATCATATGACATGCCTCATGTTATTGTTTTTTTTGTTTTTTTTTTGTTTTTACCAAACATTATTTGTCCTGCAAACTTATTTTGTTATTTGTGTCATTTCTTGCTCATTAGTTTCTAAATGGTATTTTGCATGGCTTCATCACCTTATTCACTTCCAGTACTCTTGGCATTGTAATATAGCTGCAATCTATGTTAGATTTCTTTGAATGTTGTAATAAAAAACTTGCGGCCCTGCTAGGAAATTTAAAGGTAGTAATGCTGCAAATCTATCCATGTGATGCTGGATGTGCAGCAACATGAATATTTGTCCAAGTCTTGCAAATTGCTTGTATGGATTTTAAAGGATAATTACAGCATGTGTTCTTTAGAGAAAAAATATGTTCCAAGCTATCTGGCTGAAATACAAAGTATTTGTAACAAACCCATGAACAGATCATCTAAAGTACTGCAACACTGAACAACTGCACCTGGAAATGCCCACTCACAGGTAGCTCAACAATTTTATAATGTTGCATTGTGCCAGATTTGAGTCATTTCTATCACAGCATGAGCCCACATTGTTGAGGTGCAGTTTGTCACTGTCCAAGTCTGCTTCATACTGGTAGTTGTTGTGCAAAAATGCTGTGCAAAGACCTCATTTAATTATCTCCCCCCACCATTTATGATCAAATGAAATACTGTCCTGGCTTTAAAAGAGATTTTCCATAGAAAAACAAGGATGTGACCATGCTGTACATTTTTCTGGATTATTCCCAGACAGACACGTTCGTTCATCCCTTCCCATTTGTGTCAGGTGATTGGCAGTAAGCAGAGTGTAACGTAATGCAGCGCTGATATGAAGACACTCAGCCGTGGCACAATGAAACACCGATTAAACAAACTGACAAAACAGAAATGAAGGCTTTCTGTTTACTTTGATGGATTTTCAAGGCAATTTTCAAGTTGTTTCGAGTAAAGAACTGAGTGGCAGCAAATAGCTTATTCTGAAGGGAAGAAAACAAGCCTGGATATCTGGAGGGGAAAAATCCTTTAAGCCTGCAAGCTCCATGATTGATTTTTTTTTTTTTATTAATTCCATGCTTTGCAACTCAGAGTGACTCTGTGCCACAATCATGGGCTTACAGTTTTGAATGTGGAAAAAAACTGTTTAAAGAAAACAAAAATTAGGGTAAATTTATTAATGGGCTCCTAAATGACGTCCTCGAGATTAAGTGTAGGTAGTTAGACGACGATTACCCTTTGAATCAAGACCTCACGGAGAAGAACCACTTATAGCGAGCAAGCGTCTTTGTTAGAGAGTTTTGCTCTCGAGATTTACCTAAAAGACTCGTGGAGAACCAAGTGAGGGTTTTCTGAGGACACCCAACCCCCTCCACACAACGTGATCTGAGTGATCTCCCTGGAGGGGGATTCTTGATTTGAAAAAGATCTGTTGATAATGAGGCACCGAATAGATAAAGCAACCTCAGGGGAGCAGTTAGGTGATAAATATCTTCACCGGAGCTCAGAACATGCTTGGCATGACCAACACTGTGTTAGTCTTTAATGAACACAAACAATAAAATCACTCCTGAACAGAAACTTTGGTAAAGAACAAGTAAAACCAGGATTTTCTGTCTTGTAACAATGAGTTCTGAAAGGCTTACAACTCTGAAGTAAACATTTATTTGTAGGAATTGATCAGCCCTCACAGATAACAGTGTTTAGTAGCTTCCCATCTGCCATAATGGCTAGGGGTATCTGCAAGCTGCTCTAACAGGTTTTCAGGTTCTGGTTCAGTTTCAAATAGACATTTATTTCAAGTTTATCAGGTAGAAAGTGAGAAATAATGGGAAATACAACAAGGAATTAAAGTTGTATTAAAATATTGTAGTTTTGAAGAAATATGCAAAAGTAATTCAACAGATCAACCAGTGTAAACTTTTTTTTCCCAAATCAACTTAAAAACTCACAATTTATAAAATTAAGGTAGTGTGCACTTAATCTGCAAAACTATTATAAAATATTTTAAATAATAATCATCAGTTTCATCAAGTGAAACAAATAATTTTCAGTATAAATTTCTATTCTGTGCATCATATTATCTTGATATGCTCTCAATAATATTGCAGAGTGGGCATGTTGGAAAACTTATTTGCTATATTATCACAAACAGATTTATATAACTGACAACTTGAGCAACTGTAAATTAATAGCAGACTAATAGCTTACTGACTCTGTCTGTCACCATCTTAAAGCAAAAAAGCCACTTTATGACTTGCAGTCAGAAACCATTTTTTAAGCAATCTCCATCCCTAACATTATTGCTAAGAAATCACAAGATAAAGTTGTGTGAAATTCGCACAACTTTATCTTGTCATTTACGTCACACTGTTAAACTCGGTCACTGAGCACACCCTACATTATTCTCCTGTGATTGACAAGTCATTATCAGCGCATATGTGCATTTTAAGGGATACTGATCTGACCAATTTCACATCTGCCTCGTGCTAGTGACCTTCTGTTCACACTGTGAGCTTAATATTTCAGTGAGGAAAAACTGAAATATGTGGGAAATACTGGACTCCTGTGACATTTTCTTCCTTTTGAACTATTCTTGCAGATCGAGTAAAAAAGATGATTTTACTATACCCCCCCAACTGCATCAGGATTTAACATCATCATGTAACCGAGTGTAACACCTTGCAGCAGCAAAGCTTTTGGTTGTTAGCTAAAATTGTATATATGTGTATAATGTTTTAGCTAACAATAATATGTGTGGGTGTGTGTTTAAAAATCTGTGATCATTTCAACAGTGAAACTTTAAAATGTATCTTCTCATTGCAGTGAATCAATTGTGACTTAACAGTTTGTACTGAGTGTCACGCACAGTCAAAAAGGGAAAAGGAAAGTTCCATGGCATCATATCAATGATGTGTCACTTCTCAACTGATTTTTAAAGATTTCTGTCATGAGTGGGAGAAAGCAAGTGTGAATTGTGCGGACTCAGGCCGTGGACCGTTAACATGTGATTCACACAATCTGCTGTACGGTGCAGAGCAGAGAGTAATACAGCCTCGGGGGAAAGGGAAGAAATGTGGGCGATGAGGGCTGCCGTGCAGAGTTCATGTACATCTTGTTTAAAAAACAACTCTCAAGCTGTTAGTAGGCCCACAGCTACATACTAAATCCATTCTTTAACTAAACACACTAAATGGCATTCCTGCAAACTTGGGTAGTTCAGTTATATCCGATGAACATAAATAAAACAGTCTGAACGATAAAACAGCCAAGATTCTCTATTTAGATCTTACCAGAAGTTGTTGAAGTCATTGTACCATAAGTGGAAATTCTACTGCCAATCATCCAGACTGCTAGCTGGCCACTACCAAATAGACTTTCCTTTGATTTGTCTTTTAAATGCCCAGCACCCCACAATCAACTTTTGCAGCTGCAAAACCACTTCGGGTTGTCTAGAAGTCTATGGGAAAATGATCTCTCTGCACCCTTGCTTTAATACTACAATTAACGCTTTCCTAATGGGCTCATTTGGTAGTTTCAAGTGAACATAATTTTCTAAGTTATGGTTCTCATTTATCTCGGTCAATGAGCAAAGATGGAGATGGTGAAAATCAGCAAGAGGTTTCAAGAACTCCTCGTGTCTCTTTGCCACGTTCCAGATACCCCTGAACTCGGATGTAAATGACAAGACAAAGCTGTATAAACGTAATATTTTCACTCAGATTTCGGAAGTTGGGAGTGACGTCAACCCTGAGTTCCAACATCAGAGCGTCCGGAAAAGTGAGGAAAAGCAGGATTTGTTTGGGTTCTTAGCAAGGTAGAAACATTTGTGTGTCACTCGCAATACAGCATAATAACTTAAAAATCCTTAACACAGCTGCAGCATAGCCTGGTGCTTTGTGTATGGCTTATTTAGTGAGTCACAAATACACAACAGTGGCAGTACAGATAAAAGGTTTTACAGTTTTACTACTGTTTACATTCAGTGCAGTAGTCATCATGGACTGCATGTTAACTCGGGAGTTGCTGGTGCTAGTCTGATTTTCTGAGAGGGAAATTCGAGTTGATGGGTTGTTCCAGATTAAACTGGCTGACTAGGAACTTGGAAATTCCGACTGCTGACTTATTAAATATACACTTTTTATCGGTTATTTAGCGCTAATTAGCAAATATCTTTGGATTTATTGATGGACCATTTCAGCCTCTACATTGTAACTTCTGGTTTTTGACAACCAAAATGCTGACACTGGGCCTTTCAAGAAACCAACATCTGTATCCATAAAGTGCAATGCTGTTAACTGATTTTAAGCAATCAGCAAATACTGACAGAATCCAGTGGGTGTTGTTAGAGTGGTTGCATCCATCTTTTATGTACAGTCTACAGTGTGAAAACAACTCCTGTATTTTCATTTCCTTTGTCATCAGCAGCTCCACACGGCTCCAACAATTACCCGATCCTTTGCATCACCATCATCTGGATGTTGCCAGAGAAAACAGCAACAACTTCATTTGAGAACTTTTCTTCATGAGAACCAAAAAAAAAAAGAAAAGAAATGGGGCATTGCTATAGCTACCTTAGAGGTTCATTTTCTTTTCCTTTTGAATACATACACGACCATGGGGGGAAAGGAGCCCTCTGTCAGCTCATTGCTTTCATCTAAATCAAAATTATCTGGCTGAACTGAACTGAATTATCATTGGAGACGAACCACTAATGACTCAGGATCTCTGAAAAAAAGAAAAACACAACACACACACACACACACACACACACACACACACACACACACACACACACACACACACACACACACACACACACTCCTGCACACAAGCTCAAGTAGTGGAATAACACTCTAAAAGAGCTCATTATTATGATCCTCACTCCTTCTACTGTACACGCAGCTATCATTAAGCCTGCATTTTGGATATAATGACCTTGTGTTGTTACATGGCTGTCACGGGTTATATCAGTAATGGTCCTCAAGCCACCGTCTCTCACAAGTTAAGGACACACATGTGTACACGCACACACACATACACACCATCGGTGACAGTATTTTCCCCCAGTCATCCCCAGAGGACCAGAGGGCCATCAGCCAAGTAGCGCTGTCTCGACACCTTGTCACAACCCTTGGTCTGAGTGGCACGAATTGTGTCTGTACATGTATGTGCGCGCGCATGATTTCCTCAGACGTGGCGAGCCATATCAATGTGACACAGCCAAGTGCAGAGCTGATTGCGGCAGTATCGCTAACAGGATGTTTGACGGCGGTGAGCGTGCCATGGAGAAGGTCATTTACATCAAGTTGTGCTTGATGTAAATTGGACCATTTTCAATTGCCTATTAGATAACTTGGTTACATCACTGATTCTGTGCGATCTATTTCCCGCTTCACTGATCAAGAGGAATAAAGAGGAGACTAGCATAAAGTAAAGGCGGTGGGGGGGTTGAACCCGTTGTCAGTTTCCACTTTTCTAACGATTTTGTCACAGATTGCTTCACATAACCACCAGTGATGTGGTGCTGAGGGTTAATTCTCCAACTTCATAAATTAAAATTAGGATTAGTTCCAGAGTAACAGCTCTGGACCATAAAATAGCAACTAACGGGGGGGGGTTCAGTAGCCCTCTGTATTTCCTTTGATGTCGTCGCTTGATCATGCAAGCGAGCAGCAACCAACTGTAATGTAGAAATACATTCTGGGTGACACATCCGTTTTGCCTCCTAAATGTGCCTCAGATCAAAGGAAGCACATAATTTTGTTTTTGACTCCCAACTTTAACCGCTCCTAGGTCCACTGTGCATAATCCATTTTAAGACTTATTCACACTGTGTACCTTTCGGCTGAACAGCGGGTTATGGAGGTGGGAGGGAGCATTTTGTCTTCCTCCACTGTTTCTTTTCCAGTTTAGTCACGGCTGCTCAGGAAGGCCAACTAAAGCTCCCTGTCCTTTCCTATAAGTCTGAGATAGGGAACAAAAGGAGCAATTCATTAAATATTTCAGGACGGTGTCTTCCTTCGTAATCTCTCAGTATCTCAGGTGGAGGCTGTGTGTTAATGGCGCGGAAGCACATATGCACACAGTGGCTCAAAGAATCTGGAATGTTCCAGCAGTTGGAATTATTAACGACATGAAAGTGAACAGAGTGGCTTGTATGTTTTGTTTGGGAAATTACTTTATTCCAAAGTGACGTGCTGTAGCTTTTGAGCTTTTTAAGTTTTAAGTTTATTATAATATTTTGCTTACAGGATAAAGGACCTTTAGGCGACTGTTGTAAAAATATTTACACTCTGGTACTTAGTTATGGCGTCTTAGGGACAGCCAGCAGTTACAGCTGTATGCTAGCTTTGACCGGGTTCATGTTAGCTAATTCAAGATGCTGAACTCTGGACTTTGTGATGCTGGTGACTTTTCTAATGCAATTATCTAACAACCAATAGAGGCTGGTGTCCAGTTCATTGTACATTGAAATTTTTACTGAGTGAAACTGTGTTGTACTAGCTAGTGCTAATTAGCAGTTGTCTGTGCTAGTACAAGTTCCTTACCCATTTGTTAAGTGATGGCATAACGACCCCAATTCTGGCTCGATCCTCTCATTTCTCACAGGAATTACTCGGCATTTTAGGCCTCTTCAGCCTCTTATTAATGCTAAGTTTGAAAATGATTGATGATCATGAAGGGTCATGGGTTTTTGGTATCTTTCACATCAAATATTTTAATAAATCAGAACATAATCACCCTCAGACCAAAGGAAGATTTTCATATAGGAATTTAGGTTTTGCTCTTGGCATAATCCAAACCACATAGCAACATGTAAATGAATAATCTCTTTGAGCATGGGCTCATCTTAGTCATCTTAAATCATGTAGGTCATCATCACCATCTTCATCGTACTATGATGGCCATAGCATATGTATGACTGTATGTTTGGTCTCTTTTTAGATAATTGCTTCAATCTGTGGAGGTGACTGTAGTAGTAAGTAATTTAGCACAAATTACGCTATTTAGGCTTATGATTTACAGATAGATCAGAGTTTACAAATAACAGAAAAGTTATATATGATAATCGGTGTAAATAGCTAACAATTATACATGTTCCAAATTGTATATATCTTTTCTTTAAATTCTCACCTGTATACAAGTACAAGATTCTGTTTTCCCGCTCACAAAGAATCCAATCTGCTCCTTCTGGAAACCACTTCTAAACTGCCCAGTTTCCAGACCAAACACTTTCTCCTTCTCTCCACAGGATTAATGGTGGCAGCACTTGGCTGTGTGAGGCAGGTAAACGTTCCAGCATGTGGGGTGAGAGTGGGCAAAGAAGGTGAGCCAGCAAGTTGCGGGCAGGCTGTCCAGCTGGTTCTCTGAGGAGAAGGGGAAGAGAATCGAGTAAGTTAAAAGCAGAGCTAAGCTCAAATGAACAGATGAGCATCAAAAGGCCTGAGCAACTATACCACATGTCCAGGTCAAACGTGTGAAGAATACTGCGCTGATTGTAGATTACTGACAGGTGTTCCTGCCTGAAGTTTCTTGAGGCCATGATCACAACTGGAAGTGATTGGTTACCGGCCATTCACACCCACACTCACACAAAGAGAGTTTCCCACTGTTGTCAAGTGCTTGCTCATAGGGGGTCGTCTGATTGTTGGAGGTTTCTGTCTTTACCTTCCAATAGAAGTGCCCTGATTCAGTGCTACATAAATAAAGTGATTTGAATTGAATGTCAACTTGCTAGCTAAACTACATTCTATTTGTGTAACTGAAAGAACTGAGGGATCATCTGGACCTGGAAAAAGCTAATGATGTGAGACTAAAGGGCCCATTATAGTTTGCTTCCAGCTTCACCTTCTTTTACTCATATACAAGCACTGATGTAAGATTTTTGTCTGATTCTCAACATCTAATATGTAGAAGAATGCCGCAGTGGGTTCCATTAACAGGTGGATGCTGTCTACAGACTGGTGGCTTTGACTAAAGCTGCTGCAGGACATTTGAGACTGGTTACGATGCAATCAGTGCTTTATATCAAAATTTTACTTTTTAATTTTCTATCCTGTCCTGTTTTTTTGTCCTGCCAAAATTATAGATATATAAATTTGGAAATTACCAAAATGCCTGCATCCATCTTTTATACGCTTTGGCTTAAGGTGATTTCTACTCTAAATCTGATTCCAAGATAGCTTGTAAGGTTTTGCTATCTTTTTCACCCTCCTTGAATTGCCCTAGACAATTGGATTCTTTCAAAAACAAGATACAGTATATTTTCCATCCCTTGCAACAAAAACTGATCTAATCTCAGGAGCTTACTATGTAAAGATAAGACAGAAAGTAATTAATTTTTAAATCCTCCTCCTTGCTTTTGCCTGTGTTTGTGTGAAGTTATTTTATATGACTTTTGCAGGGTAGGCCATTACTTTCCTCAGGGACAAGCTGCCCTGCTGCACCAACGTCACAGTAGTCTCTCGCTGCAGGGATCTCAAAACTGCATTGTTTTTGTAAGTGTGCACATGTGTACTTACATGTGAGCACAAAGGCATAAAGAAACAGAACCAAGGAAGACAAAAAAAGGTGCAAATACCTCAAGTTAGAGCAATAACTTGAGATATAAAGAGCATCATAAGCACCATGCATTCTGGACTATTTAATGCAGCTTCATAATGTTTTACAAATAATTCTTTCACTGAGAGACATCTGTAGAACTCTGAAAAGTTACAGAAGTCTATTCTAAATATTCTGACGAGCATTTACAGATGGAAGGGTTACTGTGAAGAAGGCACTTTGTTCACTAAGCACTGATGGGTCTGCCAGCTCTGAAGCCTGGAATCCTGGGAGCTGTCTCTGTGATGTCCAGTCATTTAAAGATAGGTGGTTTGAAATGGCACTCAAGGGAAAATGCTGCAAAGAAAAATGTCAAAAGAATGAGAGCCACAAATCATATGACCATCAAGTCAGACTTTTTTTCCTGAGAAGTCTCTGCAGATGAGAATGTGACACTAAAAATGTGAATCTCAGAACAAGGAAAGTCCAACCATTCTTCCCATGCTACTTCCCTCTCATTGCTTGTTGCATCTTAATGATAGCTTATCCTCTTGTCCCTAAAGTCCTGAAATGCCTGAATTCAGATTCCCTCAAATAAAGAGGAAGCCTTAAAAGGAATTAACAAGTACAAATTGAAATGCTGAAACGCAGGTTGATACTTGTTGCATACTTACGCAGAGAGGGATTATTTAAACAGCATGCCGCAGGTGCCCACGCTTCTGTAGCTTTTGAAGGGTGAAATAACATACTTTCCTCTTACAGACTAAATGTTGAATTCATCAGCAATCAAATACACCTCCAGCCTTTCATTTCAACACGCTTGAGGGTTTGGCAGCTATAGCCTTATTTGGCCTGGAATGAAAAGTAGCTTGTGGTTTAAAAATGTTAATTAACAAGACTGAAATCACTTTGCGACATTCTGACTTTTGTCCATTTATGTTAGTGGGAGTTTTGAAAATATTTGGCATCTGCAGCTACAATGTAGCATGTAATATTGCACTGTGTACTCCAGATATGATCAAATATTAATGTTTTTGTCCCAGAGTTGTCTCATCCATGTATAGAATTGAAAAATCTTGCCTGACCTTTAAGCCCTCTGTACCCCATAGCGACTGCGCCCAGCTGCTTTGCTTTTCCCCTTAAAGAGTGGTCGGTGTTTCTACTACTGTTTATGTAAAAAAAACTTTTTTGAACAGACTATATTTCAATACAGTTGAATAATGTGAGTACTTAGCAAGAAATCTGGAAATAAAACATGGATATGTGTATGTAAATATTTGATGGTATTCTACATTTTTAATCCAAAGTCACCTAAAAAACTCTGCTATCACTTCGTTCACTGTGGTAATTAGCAAAGTGACTTAAGATCAGATCTGCCCCAGAGTATTTCTGCTATATGTATAGACTTTCAGTCCACTGTTTACCTCAGCTGTTAATGCTGTATAATAAGCATCCATATCTATTAACTCTTGAGGACTGTAAAACTTTGACTCACTGGCTTGTATCAGAGTTCTATCACAGTAAAGCTTACCTCAGTATCGCTGTCATTGAGCAGAAGGGAGTTGTTGAGGATATACTGAACTTTTCTGTTGGTAAGTCCTGTTGTTAGCCTTTGTTAGCTGTGTTAGTGAAATTTATTTTCCTTTTTTTTTGTGTGTGTCCCGTTTGGATCTTTAGCCATCAGAATTGTTGTCTTAAGGCCAAGAAAGATGCCAAGCGGATTTATTTTACCAAGTGGATCATCATGGCCTTGCCATATTGGTCCATTTGATTGACCTTTATTATAATTATGTATTTATTTTATTTTCAGTTGCTACAAACGGGACAGACATGACTGGGGGATAGGACAGGGAGAAAGAATGAAAGAAAGAGAGGGAGAGAAAGAAAACCAGAGGGGAGAAGAGACGGTGAGAAAGGGGGGAAGAAAGAAAAAACAAACAAACAAAACACCTGGATCACCTGTATGGAGAAAAAAAAACAGAAGAGAAAGCAAACAAAAAAAAGAGCAACATAATAAAAAAAACAGCACCATCACAATAAACTAGCTAGCAGTAGATAACAGTAGATACTAAATATTAAACGATATTGTGCAGCACGCAAGATAGACAGCGCACAATGTGCTTTGAGGCAGCAGCCAAGAAAGCTGTAGTAGAAAGAAAGTAGAAAGCTGTCTGTGAACACCCGTGTGTACACCTGTGTGCATACCTGTGTGGATCAGCATGCTTGTATTCCAAAGGTTTCTCCATGTAACGATCTGCTAGGCAGTGTGGGGAGCCATAGCCCCGTCCCCAAGGGTATGAAGCAGGTATGGAGGAGATCCAGGCCCCAGATATCCAAAGGCCCCAGAGTACAAGGACCCGAGGAGGACCACCAAAAAGGGGGGAACCGTGCCACCCTCCTGGGAAGAGCTGAGTAGAGCCCCAAACAAGAGGTCACCCTGCAGCTACGGAGCAGAGGCCAGAGGGGGTTGAAGTGGCGTGCCCGCGGGCTCTGCCGTCAGCCAGCGGGCAGCCGGTACATACATGAGCGCCCAATAGACACCCAGGTTGAGTTCATTCTCTACCTTGCTATATCTCTCCCCCACCTGCAGAGTGAGCTCCTGTAGAGAGGAGACCACCTGCAAAGATATAACAACCTCCCCACCAGTTAGAGAGCCCCCCCTAGTTGAAATTTATTTTCCTAATGACTAAGTGAATAACTTTCTGTCTGATTAAAAATTTGATTACCTTCACATCATTTAGAAAGGGTGATTTTTTAGGACACTAAAGCCTAACGTTCGCTGGCATAATGTTAGCTTATAAACAGCTGTTGTTGTTTAGACACCTTGTTGTCAACTATCCAGAGATAAGAGAGTCTAATCTCCCTTTTGTTCTGTCTCTCTCCCCTCACCTCCCACCAGCTGCTTTAGATGGCTGCCCTTCCTTAGCCCAGTTCTCTCTGAGATTTTCTGATGATGAGTTTTTCCTTCCCCTTGTCACCAAGTGCTTGGGGTTGTAAGAATATTGGGGTTTTCTCTGTATTAATGTAGGGTCGCTATATTATAAAGTAAAATTAAATGGAATAGTAATTGTACCAATATCTGGAATAAATCAACATGTTTACGCACATTTTCATGTGTTAGAGCCTGGACACCAGGAGATTAGGCATGAGAATTCCCGTTTCTTTCAGAATACGCAAGAATCTGGAAAATTCTAACTCTATTGGTGTATAGAAGATTGCATAATAATGGATTTCTATTAAGCATGTCTTTAAGGCATGTTTCTATCCATAAAGAAGGATTCTGGTGTTGGATATAAGCCTAGTCGGAGGTTTACCATCAAATGGGCAAGGGGCGATCGTGGCTCAAGAGTTGGGTGGTCGCCTTGTAAAGCGCTTTGAGGTCCTTAGGGACTAGTAAAGCGCTATACAAGTACAGGCCATTTACCACTTACCATTAAAAATGTCTCTTATTTCTAACTTGCTACATATGGACACTTATGAAAAAGACCCTTAGCATTACCTTCACTTTTCATGGTGTAGTTGCACAACCTAAACCTAAACCGCAATCTTTACTTAATTAAGTTGGGCCCTGAAAAGCTTTTGGTTTTATTGCTAGGATGTTTTCAGCACCTAAGGTTTAATTTGGAGGCGAATGCATAAAGGTACAGTATTCGTGCACAAATATACTGATACTTTGTGTAATATCTGTGCACTTACAACAGAGCTACAGTTCACAATAAACACAAAGGTAATGTGGACAGAACGCAGCCTACTGAAAATTCAAGCGCAGGCATTTTACAGTGGCAACAGGTCACATCAAAGGTTGCACAGCACAACTGACCATTTAGCTAAGAAAGGAAGCAAGGGAATTCTGACCAACTTAATAACCTGTCCCCATGGTATTTGTTGCTCTCTGTTGGGCATATGGCCCTCTTAATGCAATCTGGTGTTCCTGACTCCCTGGGAGGCTAAATTCATATGTAACTGCCTGACAGACTGCCCCTGTATAGCTTTACTTCCTGTTAGGCATCTGGTACTGCCTGGCAGCCACCTTCTAGAGCTTGGCTTGCTGAGAGGGCTTAACATGGCATTATTGCTGCCTAACAGACTGTAGTATCACTTTGTACCTAAGGCCTTTAAGGCATCAATTTAAAAAAAAAAAAAAAAAGGCAGCCCAGAAGCCAGATTCCATGCTCTAGAAGTCTTTGCCAAAAAAGCTTTGGCAGATTGTTTCTATACAACCCGTTCTCACTCCCGACGCGTAAAATAATGACGATTTGTCACGTCCCTTAACTTCTCATGCTGACGCCTAAGGTACCCTTCCACGTTTTTATGTGACGCTGTGGGTTGTCAATTCATTCCAATATGAACCCGCTCGCGGCGATCAGAGACGCTTCGAGCAGAGGCTCCAGCCATCCATTTACTCCAATAATAACCCCGTCACGGCGAAACATGACGCCGTGAAGCACAATCTAACTGGAGAACCGGGGACCCTCTCCGCGAACGGGTTTTTCTCCCTAATTTAATGCTTTCTTTTAATGACATCGTTAACATTTCTCAACAAAAACACGAAAGTATCACTGATAATTCAACAATAAAATCGCTTCATGTTGTGGCCATCACACAGTGTTTTCCAAACTGATTCACGATCTGAAAGTGCGCAGATTTAACGTACATAATCCTTTGTTAGGTTTATTATTTTCATTTCACACGTAAAACACATTTATAGATTCATTCACCACTCCTGTTAGTTTTGGACGCGCTCGGCTCCAGCCAATCAGACGCAACCTGTGTAAGCAAAGGCTGATGGGAGAACGGAGAGACCCATTTATAAGAATAAGAAAATGAGGCGGAACTGATTGATTCTAATGCAGGTATGTAAAAAATACATATATTTAAAGTAATACCTTGATGTGTGTTTCAAAGTTTGTTTTTTCATAAAAGCTTCAAACAAACAGAGGTGACTGATCTCGGAAACGGTGTAATGTATTTAAAAATGGCCACAGCTACCGTCAGCATGCTTGCTAGGTAACGACTACACGTGTCTACTGCAGCATTAGCCATTTAATCCAACGATGATGGATTAAATCTATTACAAACGTTAAAGGACTTGTGTGCTGCAAAATACCCTCACATGGTGCGTAAAGCAGTTTTTGCGCTAAGAGTTCTGCTAGCTCTTTACAAACTGATGATGCTAACGTTAATTGCTAACATTAACCGGAGCGCCAAGACTGAAAATCATTTGAATTGCGTTAGTTATGTGTTTATGTCACTGAGTTCTGCAAAAATCTCTTTCCTCTTTAGCTTGAAAATGAGTGATTCAGAGGATCCCGAGCTGGAGGAAGAGCTTCAGGCTGCTGACGAACTCCTTCAAGATATGCAGGTAACATTTTTAGTGGAAACAGTTGTTAAAGAGGGAACACGCTTGTCTAATATTTTGTACGGAGTAAACGTTATGTTATTTGAATTTATTTTTAAAGTTTATGTCAAATTAAGTTGGTTAACTTAAGATGTTTGATAATCTTTGCTTTAATCATAGACTGTATTTTAGGTGTTCCCTTTTTTCCTTGTTAATTGCGTAGAATGATGCACAGAGTGAACCTCAGCCAAGACCAGTGCGCTGGAAAACACGTAACAGACAGGGAGCTTTTATTCCTCAAAGACCATCAACCAGTCGAAGTACTAGTTGCATGCCACGTGGTCAGTGTTCACACAACCATTGATTTTATCTCACAACTTGTTTTCACCGAAGAATTTCAGTAAGTAAATATTCTTCATTCCCCCCCCCCCCCCCCCCCCCAGTGTCCAGAGAGCAGCATCAATGTCCACGTGAAGAACCTGGTTATGTTGCCAGTGTCAACCCAACAAAAGGTACTTTACCTTCTTGTATATATTGTGATTTCTGTTTACTTTTATATTTGTTGTTATAGTTGAGTTATGCAGGGCTTTTGTGGAGTCCTAAGAAACATACTGCCTAGAGTGTTTTTCAGAGTTTCTTCCTTTCTTTATTTTTTTTCTGTTAGTGTATGGAACTGAGGTGCTTCGTCAGGAGCTCCTTCAGTTGTTGGAGGATGGAGAAGAGGACGCAGCCATGACTTGTGAGACGTCGTCTGAGTCAGCTGCTACTCACTGGGCGATCAGAAATATGGTGTCCTCGCAAAAGTGGAAAGAGGCCAGGCCTTGTCTTATAGATAATATGTTAGCTACTCTGGATCCACAGTCACACCGTGTGTGTCAGTGTGGCAAACAAGTAGTTGTGAGGTGTCTGGACTGCCTGCCTCTTCCATTCCTTTGTGCTGACTGTGATATTGCAGTTCACACACGCTTTGTCCTGCACAGCAGAGAGGCAGTAACAGGAGGGTTTTTGCAGCCTTCATCAGAGTTTCACAAGCCAATAGGTACAGTTTTTAAGTCTTATGCATTTCTTGCTATGTATGAGTATGAGTGGGTGCTGTTATTGTATATTTATTGTGTATCAGTTAATTTCTAATTCTTTTTATATATATTGTGTGTTTTAATGTTAGTTCGGCTGTTGCCTGTGCAAAGGCCAGACCATGTGTGTGACTGCCCAGCAGGTAACGTTGAGGTTTCACCCGGTGCAATTGTGGCTCTTGTAACCATAAATGGTAAGTTGCCCTTTTGTCACACACTACATACACAATAGATGTGTTTGGAGGTTTTATTGCAAATTGTGCATTGCTATCTTGGTTTTAATTACCCTCGGCCCGCAGTATATGTGGGCACCTGTCAAAGGTCATTTGGATTTACCAGACCGATTTGAAAACAACATGAAAAAAATGAATGCTTTGAGCCATGACTGAATTTATCCTGATCCTTTCTAAAGGCCGTTATAACCTTGCACTGCCAGTGGTGAGCTGCACCAGCTGTGGCCTAATGTGGTCCCCCTCAGTTAAGGACATCCTGGGTAGTGGATATTGGCCTGGCACCTTAAATTTCTGCACCCTGTTTTCAATGGATGTCTTTCAGTCTTTCTATGACATTAAGAAGGCTGCACCAGGGATGTCACTTAAGGCATTTGTCAAAATGCTGGATGAACGAACAGCCCATTTTGGAAGGGTGAGTTTCTAAATTTGCTAAGTTTAAGGAAATTGTGCAAATCAATGTTTATGATGACTGTCCTTGAATATTCTGTTGTATGTCCTCTATGTAAAAGAATGGCCGAATATCAGCTGATGCCTTCAGTAAAAGTTTCTTGGAGTGGAGTGCTGTAAAGTTTGAGGTGGACAGGATGTGCAAGGAGCCATGCTTTAGCTGCCCTGCCTGCACTCCAGACATGCTTGCCGTCTCAGTTGATGGAAACCGCAAGCTTTATCGCTTTCAGTCTAATGCAAGGTACGTTATGCATTGTGTACATAAGTCAAATATGGATTTGTAGAAAAATGTATTTTAATGTTTCTTTTCAAACAACTGTCACTGTGTTCGTTCAGCACTTCAGAGCAGGGGAACTTTGAAGGTGTCTTCATTGAAAAAGATGAGGAAGTTGCTGAGTTTGTGAAATACATCCAGAGACACACAAATCATGTAAGATACACATATATATATTAGTGCTGTTAGCGTTAATCTTGTTAAAATGACGTTAATGCCGTAACCATATACACATACGTGTGTGTGTGTGTGTGTAGACATATATGGATGGGTCGATATTTTTTTTATTTTTCTCTTGGTGTTGTCGTAATACTATTTACTTTACTTTATCTTAATGTTTACTTAATTTTGTCACCATGTGTATTTAAAAAAAACAACATGATTTTTATTTTGTGTTATCAGTGCTGTCCTGGGGAGATATGAGGTCTTGTGTGACTCGAGGCTAATTCAGCTAATTGTTATGCGTTTGTTTTAAAAAGTTTGTCCCTGATAGGGCTTAATCATGTCATGTCTTTTATGTTAAAATCTTTGAGTGTATAGGTCCCGGGGAAAGGGTTGTGCGGATCTTCATCTTGGACTGCAGCAAAGGAGTCGTCCAAAAAGTCCACTGGGAAGTTGGATGAGGAGGGCATGGAAATAGCTGTTTGTCGCCACGGAGTCCTCTTAGCTGCATTGAACATGTTTCGAGGGGAGATCTTTGCTTACCCCCTTTTTCTCCAGAGGAAGTTGGCAGCTAGCGTCCCAGGACATATTACGTTCCTTTGCTCCGATGTGGCCTGTAAATATTTCCCCTATTTAACCAAGGTGGCTCAGCAGTGCCCTGAGCTGAGGAACCTCTTGTCAATGCGTCCTTTTCTCTCCGTCATGCATGCAAAGGCTCACACTTGGAAATGCGAGGTATACTGCAGCTTGTAGTTTTGGATTAGTTTGAGACATTTTGTTATAAGGTTGAATGAATTCAGCAGTCATGTATTGTGACCTCCTTTCTATAGATCAAATGGGGAGGTGCGTTTCAGGATGGGGCCGGTTCAACAGTTGGAGAAGAGGTGGAACAAGTAAACAGTTTCCTGTCTAGGGCGGCCATCACAACGAAGTACATGTCTAAAGCAGGTGTGTGTCCGTGTCTGAGATTCCACTCAGTCTCCTGCTCATTAATTCTAATTTGTATACTAACTGAAATGCAGGGCGAACAGACATGCTGACCCTCCTGGCTTTGGGGTGGAACAAAAGGAAAGTGGAACAACTGGGCCGCACTTTGAGCCAGCGATATCTAAAGGTCATTTTTTCAACACCCATTTTAATGTGTGTGGTAATGGGGGGAAAACACCAGTACTCTTTTAATGTCAATATGAATGACATTTATGAATGCATTCTTAGATCATAAGGATCCTTAGAGAACAAGTGGAGAGCCTGAATGCGACCAGAAATGAGCTGGGTGTGGATGACGACACACTGCAGCAATGGGTGGCTGATGTGCAGAAATGGGCTGAAGGTGCGTCTCAATATAATGCACTCATGTATAACAATAGGACCCACCATGGCCTCATTAAAGAACTTAGAGTTAAGATCTTTCTGACAGTGTCAACAAACAATGAAAAATAAGCCTTGGAAAAGCAAATTTATGGCAGAGTTGTTGCGTTTCATCAAATTGGATAGAACCTGGGTTGAAATGATGTCGTACTAGTTGGTTTTATAAACCTGAACACCAACATACTTGTTATCTCATGATTATCATGAGATGGCAGCACATGAAGGCTCCAGATGTCTTATAATGAATGTCATCAAGTCAGTGATTACAGAGTCCACTGTAGTTTGGTGACTGTTACTCATCCTGTATTCTGATTAATATTCCTCTCACTTAGAAAGTGATCAAACTGATGGCAGCCTTGGAGCGTTGCAGGCACGAATAGAGGAGCTTGTCGTCATCATCAGAGTGCGAACACAAAGTCTTTACAGACAAAATGGTGTCCCAGTTTCTTTGAAACGGACCGTTTGATGCTCAGTTTGTACAGCTTGTGCAGCTACTTTGTAAACAGAATCAAATCAGATCCAGGTTTGTTTAAGCTGGATGTGATTTGTTCTAGCAAACAAATTGATGAGTGTAGATTAAAATGAAACTATATACATTATGTGAAGGTGTGAATTTTTTATGATTATTTACAGATAGCAACAAGAGGCGACACAGAATTCGCAAGGTCATCTTAGTTGAGAAGAAACGCTTGGCGGCTGCTGTTGACGACTACAACAAGCTCGCTGAACCAACAAAGCAAATCGTATCCAGTGATGCCCTCATGCAGACCGATATTTGGCCCTGGCAGAGCACAAGTGAACGTAAGCTCTTGATTTATAAATATCCTTTTTAAACAAACTCCCAGTATCTGAGCAGTAGTTGAATGTTTTGTTCTTGAATCATAATATGCTGCTATGTTTTCCCATCTGATGTTGTTAAACTGTAGCTGCTGCTGACCTCCGGACAAAGAGAAAGGTCTTTGAGAAGGTGATGGCTGTGAGGCGCCTGAGAGAGGAGGAGATGATCCTTTGCAGGGAGATGCGGCATCACTGGACAGTGTTGCGAATGCGATCTGTGGTGTTGGGGACAATCTCCTCAGACTGTAAGCACTTTATTTATTTATTAATTTTTTGATGAATCGATTGAAAATAAGAGCAGATGCTAAAGTCTTACTGGATCTTTTACCTATATCTAGATTGCTAGCTAACACTGCCTTCTCCCTTTTAAAAAAATGTTTAATTACAGCATCCTAATTCCTTGTGTTTATGAGGTGATGTTTTTTTGTTGTTTGTTTTTTTTAACTTTTCTCATATTTATTTGTTTTGTTCTTTTTACAGCCTCCTTTGTTGGCATGTCGGAGGATGCACAGAAGGGACTCTGTAGCCTGGTTTTAAAAAAACAAAGTGAACTGAAAGCTGAAATGCTCAAAGTAAAGGACGTGTACAAGAGAATCCTCAGCCACCAACCACTCCTGGAAATGGACTCGGAGGAGGACATTCCAGACGATGCCACTGAGAGTGATTTGAGCACTTCTGATGAAGACTGATTGTGTCATCATTGATGTTATGTTTGGTAAAATAAAAAGTTAATCACATCTCTGTTCAATGTGATTTTTCAACAGACATTTTACATTTTGAGAAGAAAAATGGAATTCCCTTGGTGCAGTTGTTTACCCTGAATCATTATTTCCCATCTAATTTAATGACTAGTGTACATGTTCAGATACGATAACATAATTTAATTTATGGGATGCTTTCTGGGCTGCTCAAATTATCACAAAATTTAAAAGCACCAGGCAGCACACTCACAAGTAAATTTTTTGTTCAGTGTTTTGTCGAAGAAATCAACAAGTACAACTGAGATGTTTGCTGTAGTGGTGTGTTTGTTAAGAAGCATGCCAGCACACTGGTGAACTGACAGTCCCAGAATGCACCCGAGCCATTGACTCGCCCCAGAGCAAATGAAATTGCTTATCTAGAAAGACAACCGTCATCAAAGAAGAAGTAAAAGAGTAGGAAACAAATGGTAAGGGAAGGTACTGTGGGGTAGGAAAGAAAGGCCAGAGCTGTGCAAAATGACCTCCAGCAGGCCACAAATGTGCACGTCCGCTCAAACGGTCAGAAATGGACTCCATGAGGGTGGTATGAGGGCCCGACGTCCACAGGTGGGGTTGTGCTTACAGCCCAACACAGTGCCGTATGTTTGGCATTTGCCAGACAACACAAAGATTGGCAACTTTGCCACTGGCGCCCTGTGCTCCTCACAGATGAAAGCAGGTTCACACTGAGCACTTGTGACAGTCTGGAGACGCCGTGGAGAACCTTCTGCTTCCTGCAACATCCTCCAGCATGAGTTTGGCAGTGGGTCCGTTTTGGTGTGGGGTGGCATTTCTTTGGGGAGCAGCACAGCCCTCCATGTGTTCGGCAGAGGTAGCCTGACTGCCATTAGGTACTGAGATGAGATCCTCAGACCCCTTGTGAGACCATATGCTGGTGCGGTTGGCCCCGGGTTCCTCCTAATGCAAGACAATCCTAGACCTCATGTGGCTGGAGTGTGTCAGCAGTTCCTGCAAGACGAAGGCATTGATGCTGTGGACTGGCCCGCCCATTCCCCAGAACTGAATCCAATTGAGGACATCTGGGACATTATGTCTCGCTCCATCCACCAACTGCACCACAAAATGTCCAGGAGTGGGCAGATGCTTTAGTCCTGGAGTCTGGGAGGAGATCCATCAGGAGAGCATCTGCCACTTCATCAGGAGCATGCCCAGGTGTTGTAGGGAGGTCATACAGGCATGTGGAGGCCACACAGACTAGTGAGCCTCATTTTGACATGTTTTGAGGACATTACATAAAACCAGATTAATGATTCTGTATTGCATTGATCAAGGAACCAACCCAATAGGAGCTAAAGGAATCCTCTTGACATTACTTCACTCAGTAAGTTTATACTATGTTTAATGTGCATTTTCTTCATCAGTTTAGAACATAACATGTTAGCGCTCCCTGGTCCTTTTTGGAGACAGATCCTGAGACAGCAGGCAGCTATGGAGAACTCGTGTCAGCTGTGGTAATTAAGGAATACTTTGATTTAATATTGATTTCATGACAACTATCCTCTGGCACATATTCCTGGATATATATAATGACATAAGTAAACTCCCATTTTAGAATCATTGCCTTCTTTGATCTGACTTATTGCCTCAGACTTTGGCCCCGTATCCCCAAAAGTATAGAAAATCCATGACACTGAGTAAGAGGCCTTTATCATGTTATAAGTGAGAGAGTTTGGTGTAACAGTGGTTGAACATGCCAAATCAATCCACAACATACTGCCATTCCCCAGCTGTAACCTGCATATGCATCTAACCAAAATCCAGTACCACAGCCACATGATAGACGTACAAATGAGGTTAAAGGGCTGTCTCATTTTGCCAGATAGCTTCATCCCAAAAAAGATAAACATTCTTCAAAAACAAAAGTTTGTGAATATTTGCTGTATTGCCAGGCCTAAACCAACCTGTTAAACTTATCAAATTATTGTCATAGATACAAACCTATTGATTGAAACAGAATAATCCATTGAAGCCTCCATCATCATCCACAATCACTGTTACTGTTCAGATTATTTTATCTCTGTTTTCCTCTAGAATGTTTTGAAAATCAGCATTTGATCAACAGACTTTTTAAAAGTTTATTTTGATCCTATTGTTTACGTGTGTAATTGCATTTTTATTGAAATTATGACAGGAAAACCCTCAATCAAATTGTATCTTTGATATCTAATAATAATATTAACAATAATGTTACATATGTAATATGTACACAATAATATTGTGCAAACAAACAAGAAAAATAGCAAAAAATGTCAATTTTTTTTAATACCCTGTATATAAAGACCACATATGACCACAACTCCAAATGTGGAATTGTCACTGCATCTAAACATGACATATTACAAAAAGGTAGAAACATATAATATACAATATGTTCTGAAGCTGGTACTGGTGCAGTTAACTTTGCTTTAGGCTCCCATACACAGTAGGTGTTACTTACTATACGTGCAGTGCAGTATTACTTTACCTTGTAATATGTTATAATAAGCAAGTCACTTCTATATTTATGAGGATGTAGACAATAATGTTGGCTGATATGTAAAACTATGAGATGTCGAGTGCAGGGAAGATATTATTGATCGATCAGATTCATGAATATGTTAGGTACTTAAGCCACAATTAGAGAGTGAAACAGAGACACTGGTTGAAATGTATAGTAAATATTTTATTTTGAACTTTTATGCTGAACTACAAGCTGTGAACTGTGCGATCTCTGCGACCTGTGGTGCCTGGTTTACTGTGTGTAAAACTGCGCAGGTTCCCATGTGTCATCCCACACTTTGCCACTGTCAGGAGAAAAACATAACAAACAACAACGACAACCACACACAAAATAGGACAATTTAGGTTGTGACATATGACAATTTTTTAGGATGAAATATCTTCTATATTCATGTCATGCTTTATACACCTTCATTGTAATATAAATTAATCAAATCAAGTCAGAGAGTATTAATATATGTAGTAGATGTCAAGCAGGACCACAGCAGCAGCCACGATCCATTGGAACCTGCTGGATGAGAGAGCACAGAAACTCCAGGGAAGAAGTTTAGTTAGTAACATGCATGAACTGCATTACTGAGACATGTATGTTTACAGATGGTGGTGAGGAAGAGGGGGAGAGTTTTCAGTAAAAGGAGACGTGACTGCATCTTCAACCAATACTGAGCCTGCATAACCCTGAAAGAGACAGAGAGAGAGGGGGGGGACACTAACCCCCAGCAGTCTGGTCCTATTACAGCATAACTAAGGGCTGAGCTGAACCAGCCCTAACTATAAGCTCTATAAAGAAGTAAAGTCTTATGCCTACTCTTAAAAGTGTTGACCATGTCCACCTCCAAAACTCATAATGGACTTTGGAGGTGGACAGCTATCAAGCTCCTCACAGAAGAGGAGCTCGATAGCTAAAAGCTCCCAATTTACTTTAGTCCAAATACATGAATTCAAATTGAGTTGATAACTATTTATCAACAATATGAATGTCTGTTCCCGTCCAACAAAGTTGTTACTACATACCATGTTGAGCAAGGCTTCCACTTGACTTTAACTTCTTCTTTTTCCTGAAAAACATGATATAAACAAACAATTAATTAAGAAAGACATGCAAGTTGCATACAAAAAGGAGCTTATAAACATTTGTGTACTATTGAATGGCTCAATATATTATACAATTAGTTTACAAAAACATAAGAACCACTACAATGCTTGTACTGCCAGCATCGAGTGCATGTCAGCAAAGCAACACTGCTTACATTGTGGCTCACAAGCAAAACTAACTGAAGCAGATGTTACTGAATGGGAAGGAGCACCTCCACATCAATCACTCCTTCTGAGCATGATGTCAGGAGGACTTTAAAGAACGTAAACATCAGGAAGGCAGCATGACCAGGTCGTATCAGGTGGTCTGTTCTTATTTAATGTCCTATTTGGAGTGAAATCCTGACTCAGTGGCTGAATTAGTGTAGATTCATCAAATACAAAAGCTTATGGATATTCAGTCAGGCACAGTTCAAATCCGGGAAGTCCAAAGACGCAAACAAATCTGCACAACAGCAGGCTAAATTACTTACATTTACAACTCTCCTGTCTACTATCTCTTCATATTTGAAAATCTTCTGTGTGCGGTGTTTTCGGCATTCTGAAAAATAACAAATGAAATATTTACATGAGTTCTGTAAAACTGGAAAAAATGCAAAAATTAAGAAAAAGAAATCTTAACAAACTTAACGAACATGTCATGTGTTTCGTACATTTACAATACCATAACGTCTAACCTTTCCTTGTCCTTTTTTTGTTTGGGACATCCGAGGTGTACACCGTAGAAATTGAGGGAGATGCAGGATGTGGAGATGGAGAGGAGGATGCAGGAGAAAGCAGAGATGAAGAGGAGGATGCAGGAGGAAGCAGAGATGGAGAGGAGGATGCAGGAGGAAGCAGAGATGGAGAGGAGGATGCAGGAGGAAGCAGAGATGGAGAGGAGGATGCAGGAGGAAGCAGAGACAGAGAGGAATATGCAGGAGGAAGCAGAGATGGAGAGGAGGATGCAGGAGGAAGCAGAGATGGAGAGGAGGATGCAGGAGGAAGCAGAGATGAAGAGGAGGATGCAGGAGGCTGACAGAGGGAAGATGTTGGTACAGGCTCTAAATGAAGAATAAATTCCTCGTTTAGAGCCTCTGGGTCTGGGACTGGTCCAGCATCGACACTGTCAGCAGAGGATGGTCCAGCTGCTGGTGTAGAACTTTTAGCAGGAGGTGAAGCTTGTAATTCTGAAAAATTTTAAATATTAAACATTTATTAAAATGGGTTGAAAAAATGTACAGTACACATAAACACATAATAAGTAGTGATTTGCATGTTTTCAGTTAAGTTTTTACTAAAGATACAACTGGTAAATATTGGCATCAAATAAGTCATCTCGCACACTCACTGACCCAAATAATTCAGTACAAGTGCCCTCTAGGGTAGTGTGACATCTGTAGTGCTTTTCTACATTGTACATTAAAAAATTAATGAGTGTGACTATAAATCCAGATAGATAATGACTTTTTCCTCTGATGACACTACTTTCCTGACTTTGTAGTGAATAACATTTGACACTTCAAGCTAGTACTGTGACTTAGGAGTTTTGTACAATGGTGATGCTAACTACCTCAGGGAGGTAATCAGGTAACCTCTTAAGAAGTATATAAGTTATTTAAGAATCTTGGTGTTCATATTGGTAACATTATAACATTTGTTATACTAGAAAGTCTCGAAGAGAATTATCAGGTCTGGTTTTCGTGAAGATTTTTAAAATTACATTTGTATATACATGAATGTGAAAGACCATACTATACACACACACATACAAAATTGTTCAGGTGGGTAACACCAGAGGTTCAGTATGGCTAGCTTTGGTGATGTGACCGACACATGGGGAGGTAATAAGGCAGATATAACACTATTTTCATGTTAGCAACAGGACATGTAGGGCAGCTGTCACCTCACAGCAAGAAGGTTACTGGTCTGAACCTTGGCTGAATAATAGAATAGAACAGAATAGAGTAGAGTAGAACAGAATAGCTGGTGACTGTTAACTATCCTCATCCTCACCATCTTGTTTGTCTCTATGTACCCCGTGATGATCTGCCTTCTTATCTAGGGTGTACCATGAGTATCACCCAAAGACAGCTAGGATAGGCTACCTGATAAGGACACCTGGTTACAGATAATGGACAAAGCATATCTTACTTCTCAGAAGGTGTTCCTAAAGCTTCCTCATCTTCATGAGGATGTCACGTGCAGTACCTTCCGCTGGTTCGATCTGAGTGATCACGTCCCCTACTATACGGCCCTTACGGTCAAACTGTCGAAGAAACAGAATTGGTTGGTAGCCCAGGGCATGTAGCTTTGAAACCTGCAAGAACAACAAAGAAAAACATGCAGCCAGTCTTTCATGTAAGCAAACGGATGTATAACAAACCTTTAAGTTTCACATCTTTGTTGTTTTATTGTTGTCGATAGTTAAAAAGTATTTATGGTGACCAAACCTGTAAATGTATGATAAAATCCATCTTGAAATGTTTTGTCTCTCAGTTAATAGCCGATTAAATTAAAAATCAGAAGTAGCTTAAATAAAAATAGTTTTTAACAAGTTTTTTCTAGTTGGATGTCTTTAGTGTGATGATGTTATTCTGATGTGAATAACTTTTTTATTTATGCTCTTTTATAAATTAATATTTTATGTGTATATACATGTCTTGTTAGTTTCTTACTTCATGATATACAAGAAAACATTGACAACTGTGATTAATAAAGAATTGTCTACCAGACCAACCACTTATTAGATCAGAACTTTTAAACTTACTGACAACTGGGCTGAATTAACCACCCTGCTCGCATTTCTGTTTTTTTTAACAGAGGCAGCCCAGTTACTGTTTTTAAACTGTTCTTGTTTTTTTTTCAATCCCTCCTTTAGGTTCAGGCTGCCCAGGCATCCACTGCATGTCTTCCTGTTGCAGGTGTTTGGGGCCTGACAGGAAGGGCATGGTTTGGTTTTTGGCTTTGTCATTTCTGCAAATGAAAATGGAACATGTAGGGATTATTTCAGGTCTGTTTTGGTGAAACGATTACAAAAATAATTTATGACCAAAGAAATAACTTATATTACGAGGCAGTATTACACCATATTTAGAAAAAAAAATCAATTACGAGATTAAAGTCATTAATATTGAGTTAATTACGTGAATAGGGTTAAAAAAAAACCTGAATTGATTACAGAAAAGATACATTGCTAAAATAGAGCAGTACTAACATTAGCTGGGTGGCCAAGCAAGTGTCTTACACATGAGAATACATCACAAAAAAATTTAAATAAACTTTTGCAGAAGTAGTTCTCTTGGTACACAGACTGCTCTGTGAAAACATTTCAAGTTTAATATCAGTTTAATATCACTGAAATTAATATTTCAGTGAACATGCAAATTACCCACAGTTTATCACAACTTACTTAGCTAGGATCTGCCTCGTGTCCAGTCGAAAACTTCGCTGCAGGACCGTGAGTTGAAAGATACATTTACTACGACTCCCAAGATGCATTGCAGTAAAAACCATCCAATCGCCTTGCTTAAGATCTGTTGACGTGTCGCTAAAGGCGCGCTGTAGATAAATATTGCAATTTGTAAAAAATAAAATACTAAAATTTGCATTTTTTAATTACATAATTAAACACTGGGCCAGTTTAATTTCGTATTATCGCTGGTTATTATTTTAGAGTAAATAAAGGAATAACGGGTAGCACCAAGCTGTTGTCATCTTCATTTCCATAGCGACGGCGGTTGAGGATTATGGGTAGTGTGCAGTTACGGGATTAGTGCGTCTGCGTAAATTGGTCTGATTGGTTGGAGCCGAGCGCATCCAAAACTAGCAGGAGTGGTGAATGAATCTATAAATGTGTTTTACGTGTGAAATGAAAATAATAAACCTAACAAAGGATTATGTACGTTAAATCTGCGCACTTTCAGATCGTGAATCAGTTTGGAAAACACTGTGTGATGGCCACAACATGAAGCGATTTTATTGTTGAATTATCAGTGATACTTTCGTGTTTTTGTTGAGAAATGTTAACGATGTCATTAAAAGAAAGCATTAAATTAGGGAGAAAAACCCGTTCGCGGAGAGGGTCCCCGGTACTCCAGTTAGATTGTGCTTCACGGCGTCATGTTTCGCCGTGACGGGGTTATTATTGGAGTAAATGGATGGCTGGAGCCTCTGCTCGAAGCGTCTCTGATCGCCGCGAGCGGGTTCATATTGGAATGAATTGACAACCCACAGCGTCACATAAAAACGTGGAAGGGTACCTTAGGCGTCAGCATGAGAAGTTAAGGGACGTGACAAATCGTCATTATTTTACGCGTCGGGAGTGAGAACGGGTTGTTCTATAGTGCATGCCCTTCGTATTGTAGGTGTTGATGCCACAATGCCTCTTGGGAAAAATCTGTTTGTATTAAGTATTCAAGAAGAGTTATTTTAAAGCCATCATTAAAAAATGAGTAACAGCAATTTTACTGGATAGCAACTATACTTTTTATTTCCCTTCAAATGTGGAGCGGTCTAAGGTTCATATGACAGCAGATGGAGGCGGGTTGAATAATAATATGCAAACTACCCAAAGCATCAAGCAGTTCCACCACCCACAATTTCCTTGACAAAATGCATGATTGAGAATGCTCAGTCTCTCTCAGACAGGGTGACCTATACAAGCACTGTTAGCAATCACACTGCCTTGGACTGCCCTTGATTAAAATTTTAATGAGGAGTACAGGTAGCTGTCCAGCTAATGGTACTCATCACTTATGATTGGCTAATTGGGGAAAGGATAGAACCAAATGTGGATAGAGAATAAGAAACTGTCAGCAAGACTGCTCAAGTAACCCCGTGGACAGCTTTTGCAGACCATATGAATGAATTGGCTCTGGCAGTGTTGTTACAATAACCAAAATTCAATAATAGATTGTATAAACATTTCAGATAGTTTCAAAGGCGTTCTGCCAGCCGGAATTCAACATCACTTCCCCGAAGGCGCACATGAACCAGCAGACTTGAAAGGAAGAGGATTTGGAATAGAAAAAGCTCCAGTCTGGCTCCTCAAGGTGGACTGCAGGCATCAGAGCAAATTTTTAAAGCAGTCACAAACTGGAAACATGGCAACAGCATCAAACAGTCCACCACGTCTTAAACCAAATCCCAATCCACCTGAGCCAATAGACAAAAGTGATGCCGGGAGGAAGAGAGTGGGACTTTCTTTCTCCCCATTTACAAAGCTGACAAAGATGGATGTCCAAACAGCATATCAAAACCCAAAGTTGCACTTCAGCTGTCAGAAGCAGTAGAATCACAGCTTGGTTCATGCTATTCTTCACTTGCTTCCTGCGGTATTGCACAGTGGTGTTCTGCAAAGTAGATTATTTCTTTTATTAAATCCGTTTGTTAGTGAAACCTTTCAAAGAAAAACTTTTAGACCTCGAGAATTTACAAGTTCATCTAAAGGGAGATTCTAGCCAACTCTCAAAAGAATCCCCCTTCATTTGGTGGCTTCCATCAAAGAAGGGGAACCTGAATGATTTAAATTAACCCAGGTTATATGGTTTAAGCAATGCATCAAATGGGATTATGTGGCACTCTTGAGATGGATTTGTGCGAACGTGTGTCTGCTTGAAAGAATATGGCACTCTCAGCAGCCAGATGTCTGCAGAGCAATCCCTCTGCACAATTACCTCCGGACATCTGGGACCTATAAACACAGTGAGCGAGCTCCAGCTCTCGTTTTCTTTAGTCCCGTATTGTCTCTTCATCATTGTCCTCGCTCCCAAGTCTGTTCCTTTCTCCCTCTTTGTGTAGCTTTGTCTTGTCTCATATTGTACAAACAGTCCTGTTTTCAGTTTCCTCTTCCTCTTTTTCCACCCCCCTCCTCCCCCCACCTAACCCCGTATGCATATATTCATTTCTCTATTCCATGCCTGAACACATGCATTTTTCTGTCTCCCTCCGTGTTCTACCACCCCTGCATCTGCACATACATATACAATTCTGCTGTTTTTCTCTCTCCCAGCTGGTAACCACCTTGTCGCCTCTCTGTCATCATCTTTTTCTGTCACTCCTTCTGACTCTTGTCAAAATATCATCCCTTCCCAAAGCACTGACAGCAGAAGAACCTATTTGCTATTCAAATAAGGTCTCACCTGGTGCACGTATGGAGAGTCTGCTGCATAAATCATCATGCAAATTGTTGTGTACAGTGTGAACTGTGTTCCATAAGCATGTAATCCATTATTTGTTACTTTCGTAACATGTGTAAGATGAAGAGAAGGCCATTTGGGACTGACTAGCAGTTAGCAGAAAAGACACAAGGTCATACATTAATTCTTTGTTAAGAGCACACAACAGCACTGAAGGAGTCACAAATCTACGCATAATTTGCAAGTGACAATCATCTGTGAAATGGGAAGTTGGAACCATTTGTCATCAGCGAGTGGCTGCATAAATCCCGCCCCCCCAGAGAAAAGAACACGAAAAAAGGAAAAGTAAAACAAAAAAACCCCAAAAGGCCCAAGGGCTGCAGTCATAACACCAAATATTTGTAACCCGGCACCTTCCTGAGAAGTTTTTGTGACATTTATTGAACAAAAATACAATATTCCCTAACAATAAACTTTATTAGGTACACCTGTTCAACTGCTTGCTAACACAGATTTTTAGTCAACAAAAAACACGGCAGCAACTCAATGCATTTAGACTTGTACACATGGTTAAGGTGATCTGCTGAAGCTCAAAGCGAACATAATGGAGGAAATTTCTACTATCAGGTTGCAGCAGAAAAATATCATTGAAATTGTGGAGGAGGTAAAGCTCCTCCGCATCCAAAATGCCGAAAAAGATAAAAAGATTGCATACGTGGAAAGTAAGGTCGCTGACCTGGAACAATACTCCAGGATAAACGACGTCATCATCACTGGGCTCCATATTAAACCCCGGTCATACGCTCAGGCGGTGACCGCTGACAGCAATGAGGAACCTGGAGAGCTTGACATTAGCTCCACGGAACAACAGGTGGCTGCTTTCCTGCGGTCCAAAGGGATTGCCCTGGACTGTAACTCTGTCGAAGCATGCCACCCTCTTCCCAGGAGGAACGGCAACATACCGGCTATTATATTAAGGTTTGTAAATCGAAAGCACAAGATTACGCTGCTGAAACAAGGAAGAAAATTAAAAGGATCTAATGTTTTTATCAATGAACATCTAACCAAACACAACGCTGAAATAGCCAAAAAAGCGCGACACCTTAAGAAGCTGGGAAAAATCCAAAGCACTTGGACGACGAACTGCAAAATATTCATTAAACTAAACGGATCACCAGAGGAAGCCAAAGTTCTGACCATTAAAAATATGGCGGATCTCGAAAAATATCAGTGAGCAACACGATCTGGACGGCAAACAAGGTAACAGACAACCACACACTCACTTATGACACACACTGGAAGGAAGAACTCAGATACATCTGGAAGAATCAGCTGCATCAGTCAGACAGTTGCAGAATATGATCAATTGGAACTGAAAACATTTAACTATATGGATCACAATACACATGACTTGGAATATGAAATAGATCCAGACAACAACTTTTTCTCATCTAACAATAACAATTGCTGCTACTATACAAATAAAGACTACAATCAGAGGATTAAAACTGAGAATAAATTATCAATTATCCACTTTAACTGTAGAAGTCTCTATGCTAATTTTAGTCATATCAAAGAATATCTTAACCAGTTTTCACATCCATTTAGTGTCATTGCCTTATCAGAAACTTGGATCAATATGGAAAAAGGAACAGACTTTGAACTGGAGGGTTATGAATTCACATTTATAACTAGGCGAAACAAAGTAGGAGGAGGAGTGGCCTTGTATTTGGACAAATCCTTGAAATTTAATGTGGTGGAAAAGATGACGATGGTGATTGATAATGTACTAGAATGTATTACAGTTGAAATTTGTAAAGAAAAAAGTAAAAATGTAATCATTAGCTGTATATACAGAGCTCCAGGTAGTAGTATTGAGACATTTAAAGACTGCATAGAAGAAACATTTATTGAAATAGCTCGCAAAAAAGTTTTCATTTGTGGAGACTTCAATATTGATTTGCTAAACCCAAATAAACATAAAACCACTGAGGAATTTATAAACACAATGCACTGTATGAACCTATTCCCTAAAATTACTAGACCTACCAGGATTACATCACATTGTGCAACTCTCATAGACAACATTTTTACAAATGACATTGAAAATAAGACTGTAAGTGGACTCCTGATTAACGACATAAGTGACCATCTTCCAATTTTTACAATCTATGATAGGAATTACAAGATCAATAAAATGGACAGTAAAAAAGAGTACAGACGAGTAAGAACAGAAGAAAGAATGAATTCATTTAAAAAAGATTTATTGAAGGAAAACTGGGGTGAAGTATATCAGGAACAGGACGTTAATAGTGCTTATAATAAATTCCTTAGAATATTTACATTACTGTACAATACCAACTGTCCAATAAAGCAATATAGTAGGAAACAGAAATATATGGACTGTCCATGGATAACAAAAGGTCTGCAAAATGCATGTATAAAGAAAAATGCTCTATACAGAGAGTTCTTAAGAACGAGAACTAAAGATGCTGAAATCAGATACAAAATATATAAAAATAGGTTAACTAATATACTTAGATTTAGTAAAAAGGAATACTATAAGAAGCAATTAGATATAAATAGAAATAATAATAAAAGATTATGGGAAATCCTGAACAGTGTTATAAAATGTGGGACTGGACAAAAGAACTATCCCAAGTATTTCATTTGTAATGACCATGAAGAATACAATATGGATGTTGTGGCAAATAGTCTCAATGAATTCTTTGTAACTGCTGGACCAAATTTAGCAAGAACAATCACTCATCCTGGGAAAGCACAGGAAAAACCCGATACACTGATTGACAGAAATCCATATTCTATGTTTCTCACAGCCGTTGATGAAAATGAAGTTCTTGAAATTGTCAAAAAATGTAAAAATTACAAATCTTTGGATTGTAATGATATTGATATGATAGTGGTTAAAAGAGTCATTGAGGCTATTATAAAACCATTAACATACATCTGTAATTTATCATTTCAAACTGGTCGATTTCCAGACAGAATAAAAATAGCAAAAGTTATACCTCTATACAAATCTGGAAACAAACACCATTTCACAAACTACAGGCCTGTCTCTTTACTACCTCAATTCTCAAAAGTTCTTGAAAAACTGTTTAAAAACAGACTGGAAAAATTTATAGATAAACATAAACTACTCACTGAGAGTCAGTACGGATTCAGATCAAGCAGATCAACATCATCGGCACTATTAGATTCAATAGAATACATCACAAATTCCATAGACAAAAAGCAATATGTGGCTGGGTTATTCATAGACTTGACAAAGGCATTTGACACTATAGATCATGATATATTAATAAGAAAACTGGAACGTTATGGTGTCAGAGGGGTAGTTTTAGATTGGGTCCGGAGTTATTTAAGTGACAGAAAGCAGTTTGTGAAAATAAATGGTGGTTGCTCCTTATGTATGGACATTGCTTGTGGTGTACCCCAAGGGTCAGTTTTGGGTCCAAAATTCTTCAACTTGTACATTAACGACATCTGTAAAGTGTCCAAAGTATTAAAAATGGTTCTCTTTGCTGACGATACAAACATTTTTTGCTCTGGTGATGATCCGCAGAATTTATTGGAGGATATGACTAATGAAATAAGTAAAGTGAAGTTCTGGCTTGATAAAAACAAATTATCATTAAATTTGAATAAATCTAAACTGATGTTATTTGGAAATAGTAGTTTAAATACAAATGCAAAGATTCAAATAAATGGTGTTGATATTGAAAGAGTCAGTGAAAATAAATTTCTGGGGGTAATAATAGATGAAAAACTTAACTGGAGAGCTCACGTAAGATATATTCATTCCAAAGTATCACGAAGCATTGCAGTACTAAACAAGGCAAAACAGTTATTCGACAGAACATCACTTCATATTCTCTACTGTTCACTGGTTTCACCATACTTGAGCTATTGTGCAGAGGTCTGGGGCAATAACTATAAAACCACATTACATTCACTTTTTACTCTTCAAAAAAAAGCAATTCGAATCATCCACAATGCAGGTTATAGGGAACATACAAACTCACTATTTTTGCAGTCTGAAATATTGAAAATTGACGATATAGTGAAATTCCAAACAGCACAAATTCTATTCAAAGCAAAAAATAAAGAACTGCCAGGTAATATTCAGAGTATGTTTTTTTTGAAAGAAGGAAGTTATAATTTAAGGGGTTTTTGTAACTTCAAAACAATGAAGGTACGTACTACAAGAAAAGGCTTTTGTGTTTCTGTTCATGGAGTGAAACTATGGAACAAACTGAATATGGAATTAAAGCAATGTCCAAACATAAAACTGTTCAAAAAGAGTTATAAAAATATGATCTTCTCGATCTATAAAGAAAAGGAAAATATTTAAATTAAGTGAACGTCTCTATTTAAAAACAAACAAACAAACAAAAAATTCATGATGTGATATTATAGTATATAGTATATCAGAAATCTGTTCACTATTTTTATTACAAATTATATCAGTAAGGAAGCTGACTAAATATTCACTGATAATTTATGGCAAAGGGGTGGGATTAAATAAGTGTATACTTCTTCCCACTCCCTTTCAACATGTAAATTAATCAGAATGTTTTTTTGTATGTAATTTGTATAGTATTTTTTTTCTCTTATTTCTTTTCTAAATGTACTTGTATATTGTTCACATGTTGAAATAAATTACCAATCAATCAATCAATCAATCAATCAATCAATCAAAACATCAGAATGGGGGAGAAAATTGATTCGAATGGCTTTGAATGTGGTTGTTGGTGCTAGATGAGATGGTTGAGTATTTCAAAACTAATGATCTGCTGGGATTTTCTGGCACAACCATCTCTACAGTTTACAGAGGATGGTCTGTAAAAAGAGAAAAACATCCAGTGAGCATTAGTTCTCTTGGAGTAAATGCTCTGCTGATGTCATAGGTCAGAGGTGAACAGCCAGACTACTTCAGCCTGATAAGAAAGCAACAGTAACTCAAATTATTACTTGTTACATTTAGCATAACATGTCAAACCTTGAAGCAGCAGCAGAAGACAATGCACTGGCAACTCCTGTCAGCTAAAAACAAACTTGGCCTACAGTTTACACAAGCTCACCAAATTTGGACAATAAAAGATTGACTCTACTGTTGCAGAAGAACTTGAGACTCATAAGACTAGGCAATGTTTCCAGAGTTTGGTGTAAACATGAAACCATGAATCCATCAGTGGTACAGGTTATTGCTGTTGGTGGAATGGTGTAGCTGTTTTCTTGGCACACTTTGGCACCCTTAGAAACATCTGAGCATTGTTTGAATGCCACAGCCTACCTGACTATTGTTGCTGACTATGTCCATCCCTTTACGGTCACAAGGCACCCAAATTCTGTTGAATACTTCCAGCAGGAAAATGCAACATGTCACAATGGTCAGATCATTTCAATCTGTAGTTCACTGCACTCAAATGACCTCTATAGCAGAGCACCTTTGGTAGGTGGTTGAACAGTGGAGTAACTTCACAGATGTGTAGCAACTGTGGGATGCTATTATGTAAATATGGACCAAAATCTCTGAGGGCAGCATAGTTGTCATGAAGCATGAAACTGGCGCTAGATACAAAAACAGTTTTTCAGATAAAGCTGTAAAAACATTCATTTCTACTGTTACATGGAGTCTGTGGGAGCTGACTTACTTTATTTAAACAGACACTAGCGGGCCACGGATTTACTGCAGTTTTTGGCACTTTGATGTTGATTTTTTTTAACCCCTAAGGTTGTTGGTATAATGTTTACTGTGGAGAAGAACTACGCCAGGATGCACAAACAGTCTAGTGTTCATGTTTTTTACGCGCCTCAAGAGTCTGCCACCATTCGCAATCTATGCAGCATTTGTTTGTCGGATAATTTTACCCTTCATCTCGTAACGTTCCCAGGGAAACATTCAGCCAAGGCAACAGCGTTTCTTGCCTCTCTTCCTTACAGCAATGCATCTATAACCGGATTTAACAGCAGTTTTTTAGAGTCAAAATATACATAGTGTAAACACTTATTAATCACACACTGCTACAGTAGTGCCCAACTCTTATGGTTGACTCACACAAACAGAACTTTAAGTCAAAAAGCTGTTGCCCTTTAAAGAGTAAAATAAACACTTTTGTAAAAGCAAATTTATTATACTTGACTTAATATTCCTACTTGGGATTTATTATTGGTAAGTGGGGTACAGTAATTGCCTCTCCACTACTCTAAACATTAATTTGAGCAAAACAAGGGCAAGGGAACATTTTGTCCAGCATGAGAAACAAATCACTCCGATTATGTCTAAACGAAATACAATCTTAGCCTCCGGAACTGGAGTTTAACCAGAAAGACTAGCATAATTTTGTTAGTTTTAGTATTATCTAGCAGTCACGCAAGAAAAGCAGCATAACGAGATAAAAACATGCGCGCGGGGGACAGTGTTGAATCCAAATGGGCTTTATTTGAAACGCCTAAAATGTGAGAGGGAGGCTCAAAGTGAGCATGTCCTGTTTGTGCCCCAGCTGAGGAAAAGGATAAATAATTTCTTCGTAGCAGGAGGCTACATCGTCTTGTGATGATTATTCGAGCCAGAGGAGTAAACGAGGCCTCGCTAAAGTTTACCATGGCCCAGATAGCTCAGGTAGGCTGTCACGGCAATCTAAATATGACCAGCGAGGAAAAAGTCAGCATGAGGTAAGTGTTTTTGTACAGAGCATAAACAGTGGTGTACAGAAGGCTGATTTGGGGGTGGGGGGCACTGAAGGTGGGTGGCTGCATGTGATTGGAACAATTGTTCTCCTTTGGCAATATATGAGAGAATTAGACATGCTTGCTTTCAGTCTTTTTATTATTGACTGCTTTTTAATGCAAATATTCCCATTTTAGAAAGCTTCTAGTTTCTGAAAGTTGGTGTGTTTAGCATGTGGCTAACAAAAATCCCAACCTTAACCCTAAGTTGGTTGCCAGTGACCTTGTAGATGTTAAACATAACCCCCAATTGAAAGATCTCTCTAGTTTAAGGGGAGTTGACCCTATTTTTTTAACTTGTGGCTGACCTTTTCCCTTTTGAGTCAACCGGCATGTTTTATGGTGAGAATTTATCTTCTTACATACTTCTCCTTGCTTTCACTGTTTATGTTCACAGCTCGCTTGCCATGGGATATATTGAGGTGTAAAGGGCATCCAAAGACCAAAAGACGACGAATAAAGTCATAACACGAGTGAGAGAAATGTCAAAAGAAAAAAGATTTGGCACAAGTCAATGAGTCTCTTCATTTTCAGTAAAACATAAAAGGCCACTTTGTCTCCAACAGCACTCTGCTGTTTCCCTCTCAATATTATTGACCTCGCTTCTCCCTAATGGCTTTCTGAATATAGGACAAGGCTTTTCATTTATTCTCGGTTGCCGTTGGAAGTCCTTGAACTACTTGTCCCTGTCATCTGCCGTTTCAGGTGCGGCTGTTGACCTTGTAAAAACAACTTGAGCAAGGCTCTTAGTACAAGCAGATTCCCACTCTGGGTCCTCTTGTCACAAAGCTGTTTGCATGGACACTAATCCAGGATCACTGGCAGGGTTACAGCAAGAAACCTCGAGTGAACCAGGTAGGCGAAGACGAACAAACTCAGCTTCTTATCTGTGCTGGCCAGACCAAGATTTCCAAAGAGGCAAATAGCCTTACAGGTTCTTGCAATTGCTTTTGTCTGGGTTAATTTGGCAGAATCCACTGTTACTCTGGTAACAGCAACTGCGGTTTGAGTACTTCAGTAAACATTTCTTGAATCCATTTAGTTAAACTGTTGTTTCACCAAACAATCAGTCAAAAGTTATTGCTCATTTTTGCTACACACAGATTTTCCACACAAACTGTGGTATCCAGCGACATTTCATGTGGCCGTTTCACCAGCTTGTCTTCATTCCTAGAGAGTCAAATACTGACGTTTTGTCAAAACGACTGGCATCTCATAGATGTGCATAATCCAATGCATCATGGCACTGATGTCATTGTGAGGTGGGTCTCAGTCCCAACTGGTCTAACCTGGATGCTTATAAATCACTCCTCACTCACACTGGATGAATGTCATTGTTTGAAAAGCCTTCAACTGATCCAAACTGCTGCATTCTTCTCTTCAATGACTTCCTGTTAAAACTAGTATCGAAATCTTTCTCATCACATACAAGGTCTTGAATAATCAAGCCCTAGTTTATCTGATCGCTCTCAGACTTCTGGCTTACTTTAGAACCTAGGATATTTAAAAGGGGAACTGGAGGAACCAGGTTCCAGTTTGGATACGGGACACAGACACCATCTCTACTTTTAAGATTAGGTTTAAAACTTTCCTTTTTGATAAAGTAGATAGTTAGGGCTTGATCAGGTAACCCTGGATCCTCCCATAGTGCATCATGGGAAGCCCCCAGCAGACTAGGCCTATTCCACTTTGAGTGTTTCTTTTTCACTCATCTCTTTTCGCTGTTTATGTGTTTAGACACCTCTCTGCATTTAGTTATTAGTAATTATTAATCTCTCCTCTGCTCTCCCTCCCCTCACCCCCAACTGGTCTCAACAGATGTCTGAGCCTGGGTGTGCCAGAGATTTCTGTTAAAAGGAAGTTTTTCTTTCCCACTGTTGCCAAGTTTATTGGGGTTTTCTCTTTATTATTCTCTCTATTATTATCTGATTATCTGATTTATATCTGATATATTTCTTAAAAAAGAGGCAATTTCTGTTAATATTCAATCCTCAAAACACGTGTTGAACACATCTTTTCAACGCCACCAACACCTGATAGAACAACAGTGTTCGGTGCCCAAGAATTTGTTTGTTTCCTTTACTGTAAGAGCCACCAAGAAATGCTCAGTTTGCACTTTAAAGTGTTTATAGAAGATCAAAACAGCTGCAACATAGTCTTGTGATCAGCAAGATTGCATAGCAAGCCATATCCAGAGACTATCACACAGACATAGATGCCTGATAGTTATTCATCCATTTTCTTAAACACTTGTCTAATCCAGGGTCACAGGGAGGCTGGAGCTTATTCCAGCTGTCAGTTTGTTAAGAAGCAAGAGGTGGGGTGCATTCTGGACAGGCTGACAATCTATCACAATGCTAACAGGTAGAGACATGGAAAATATACACAGAAGGTTTGATTGTGAGTGTGAATGGTTGTCTGTCTTTCCTGTATGGGTTGTCCCCAGTTACTCTGGCTTCCTTCCACAGCCCAACGACATGCCTGATAGGTCAACTGGTGATGCTAAATAACTTGTTAATCAGTCCTAAGTAATTTACAAATACAAAATTATAGATTTTTTGCTTTTCCCAACTGGTTTTCCGTACAATGAACCCTTACATCAGGCAAGAAATCACCAGCAATGCAAAACACTGTTGAGATGTTCAGTTCATGAATCACATTTTCCAAGGTGAGGCCTACTCAATAGCCAGTGGGCCAGTCGACTGCACTCACTTAAGGCACCTCAGCTTGCAATGCAGTTTTAAAAGGGTGAGTAAAGAGTCTGAGGACCGACTCGCTTTTGGAACCAGCCTCCAGCTTTAAGAGCAGCAGCGCACAAGAACGCCACAAGCCAATGTTGGCTTTACAATAGCCAGACAAAGTATTATAAAATAAAAAGCATTAATCCAGCACAATAGGCAAACAGAATCCAGAGCAGGAAAGGCAAAAATTGTTATATAGAGAGGGTATTACAAAGTGTCAGTACACTGAATTGAATTTCAATTTATTTTGTTAATCCCTGTACGGAAAAATGCACTGAACTGCACTAAACATCTGGCATTTCAAACTTTGAAAAAGAAAATGCAGTTTTACTTGGTATTTCCAGTTCACATAGATTACATGTTGACTCCTCTGAGTCATAGTTGCATTTTTCTGATTTAAATAATGATTCCAGCACAATGCAATGATGTACTCCCACATGCAGGGTTTCTATAACAAATTCAACATTTGGCACACAGCCTATAGCTGCCCCACTTTCTTATAAATATTTCAGCGAGTGTTTCCTCGCTGAATTTGCACTCTTTGGAATTCATCCGATACAGTCAGTCACATTGCAACTTCAAACAGTTAATCGTTGGCAAGAGGCCACAGTGATGAACTTCAGTTCATGTCTTGGCTCTTGACAAGCCGATTGCTTTGACTTAAAAGTGTGGGGGGGCTTGATGGGTATTGGAGGGACGACCACAGGGACACGGCCCAGGTGTCTCCTTGCTGAAACGGGAGAGTGAGGCTGTCAAGGTGTGACATATGAGCTAATGACCCTTGACCTCGGCTGTGCATTCAACTGGGAGGTTGTGTGTGTGTGTGTGTGTGTGTAAATATAAAAGCTCCTCACAAACAGCTTTGGATGCAGTGGAAAAGACAAGGAAGTGGGTTGCGTCGAGTTTCACTTAAACAAATTGAGAAATTCTGCTTTTAACATCCTTTAAAAGTGCTCCGCTGAAGCTCCATCTCCATCCCGTGTTTCTGATGTGTGATCCTTTTCTTCAGATAATCCTGCAGGGCAGTGAAGATTTGCAGCACTAAGAAGACAATTGTTTGTGAAATACTTTGCCATAATCCTATGACCCATTTTTTGGTCTCGTTGAATTCCTTTATATGGCTTTATCACAAGCTGCTCGAGAATACATTTCCATCGTTTAATGTAAATGCAAACCCCAGGTTCTTTTTTATTATTATTATTATTTTTTTTTATCAAGAAGCGATTCCTCTGTAGCCACTCAGCATAAAGATGAGTCGCCTGGTGGGTGAGCAAAGCACGAAGCAGACCTAACCCTGTTTATTTTAACAAATGTAAATGCAGGCATCCTATTGATGCCAGGGATTCTTTACTGAGTTCATTTCAGGTCTTCATAAATAATAAAGGAATGATTATGATTATATTGCTGGTGGTGTGTACAGATTGGATTACCGCAAGATGTTTCCCGTGGGAAGGATGGTGTTTGTCAGGTGTTGGCCTGCAGACTTTTCTGACGTGACACATGTGACATCTTAGGGTTGAGTTTCAAAATAACTAGCTTTCCTTCATTTCAGAAGGAAATTACAAAGGAACTTAACATCGCCCAAGTTTCTAATTTTTCCACAGGGTTTAAGTCTAATGGCACTTAACCGGATAAGAGAAAAGAAAAAAAATGGTTGTTTAGTTTGACTCACTAAGTTTATACTCCACCATTGACTTTATTTCCTCCCCAAGAGCTTAGAAGTATACAATTTAAACTAGCAGAAAATAAAAAATGAGACATTTTGGAGAAAAGCACAAAAAAGCACATTAAGGATTTCACTATCGCTGAGATCTAAGATAGAAAGATAGAAAACAGGTCACTGGCAAACAATGAACTTCCTAGTCATGTAAACCTCTTCCACTTGAAACCATTTGTCACGTTTCAGGAAAAAACACCAAATCAGTTTAGTCTTTGCTCATTCACTGTTTATGAGGCCATGCACGGAAAAAAGGAGAGCTGATAAACACCTGTTTTTTGTTGCTACATTTAACCTACACATTTTAATGTAGGCTAAACCACTGAACCTGTGTGATGTAATTTTGCAAGACATCCATTAAGGTACGAGTGTACCTGTTAAAAAAAAAACACAAAAACACAACTTTTATTGCATCTTATTGCCCCCTAAACTCATTTTAAGCATGTTGCGATCCCTCCACCCTGGGATATTGCTGTTTAAACAGTCATTTCCTTCACTTTCACATTGGCAAATGTGATATTTTTGTAACAGCCTTCCAGTCTAGTGAGGTCTGCTTTAAAAAGCAGAGGAAATGTCGTGATTATTTAGTGAGAACCAGTGTTGCTTTCATGTCAGGTCCAGCTGTGTCAGCACTACAGATTCAGCTTGGTTTTATTTATGTAGCAACAGTTCAATGCAACGGCCTCCATTTATACTGTACAAAACAAAACCAACCACGTAACCTCCTTCCTAAACACTACATGGTAACGTGCACCAAAAATCATTGCTTTGGTCCCTAGCAGATTGCTATGGTCGCTTATATTTTGCAAAGAAGACTAACTTGCCACTGGTCACTAACCAGTCTTTATACCTCTGCCACTCAGGCTTTAAATAAAATGTTTCCAACTCTAAATGCTGATTTCTTTGGTTTGGACGAGTTTGATCATTATCTACATTTAACCCCACACAGAGGCTATCTGGGAACCCACCTCAGAACAAAGTATGAATAACATAACTTCGTATGTCTCAGTTATATTTATAATATTTTGGTTAGCTTACAACAAGAGTTTGTACCCTATGGTCTGCACAATCTGCTGTATAAATTTGTGACTGTGATTGTTGTGCCAGCTATTGGATGTTGTGAACTCTTATATTACATGCCAATAAATGCAAACCTAGCTATCATTAGCATAGTCGGAGTCAAATTACAGTTTTAGATTCAACGCTATATTTAGCAATAAATTAGCCCATTACATGAATTTTACGTTTTTCTTTGCTAGTTGGGGTGCTAGGTATCAATAAGCTAGATGTTAACAGAAGAGAAAGGTTAGGCAACAGGTATGTCCAATTTGCCTGCAGCCTTTGTATGCCTGTTTGGCAACGGAGCAAACGACAACTCAGTCAATGCCAATTAAACACTGATAGCAAATAATGTATGTAAATAGTGAGGCTAATGTTAGCAGAGGTGTGGTTACACTGAGTACTGTATGTGTGTGTGTGTGTGTGTGTGTGTGTGTGTGTGTGTGTGTGTGTGTGTGTGTGTGTGTGTGTGTGTGTGTGTGTGGGGGGGGGGGGTAGTCAAAAGTGTGTGCAATGTCAAAGATATTTTGCAGTTTAGAATATGACATGAATATGACATTCCGTTTTGAAGGATAGAGAAAGGCAATAACAGGACTGTAGTTCTTAATGCAAAATAATCTGACACACATGCTGTGAACACTATGAGATTCATTTTCTCAATCGCTAAGACATAGAGCAGCTAAATGGACACCATGTGGCAGGCTCTAGAGTGCACTTCCTTGCGATACCGCTGAACTTCCTTGATCTTAAACTGCTGGCAAAAGGAGGCCATCCGTCAGGTTCCAGGCAAAAAGTGAAAGCAGATCGTAAGAGCCTGACTGAAAACAGACCTGACCAGCACATATGGCCTCATAAAGAACCTGGCCCTGCACTGTAAACATTTGCCATTTTTAGGACGCTTAAGAAGCGACATGAACCAGACAGTAGCAACAGTCTGGTGTGCCGAGTAGAAAAGAGTTGAATTTGAATGAATTTGCCTTCCATTTCAGTCTTATCTGAGTGACTTGGCAAACTTTACATTGTGAATTCTCACTAGTATGTCACATCACCTGATAAGAACATTAGGATGATTCCTCAAATGATAACAAAAGATGCTGTAGCTCAAAAAGATTTGATAAAATGTGCCCGTCTAGACAGTTTAACTGCAAATTCTCCAAGGGCATTGGCATAGTAGAGCCAGAAACAACTGGAATCTACTGGTCTTCCCTCTTTCACTAGAAAAAACACATTGTACATTTTGTTTTCTTTCATTCCTATAATAGTGATTACACAATGCATTAGAAATGCTGTGATCAAATCTGTGGAGTCCTTTTGATGACCAAAAATACAGCTTGGCGACATCAGTAACATTTTATCGTCGCCAGATTTTTCTTTTCTTTTTTTTTTATGCTGGATTATTCAAAGACATGTTACCAGCCTGGTTTGGTATTTCCTGTGAAGACTGTGCTTCCATTCATATCCCAATCACTTTGATACCAGTCATCCTCTGTAGCCTTGATGACCTCACTTGAGAGTTTCCCCCCTCCTAAAAATCACTCCAGATCAAAGAATGTGATGTTTGATCCTCTGATAATAGTGCAAAGCCTCAGAGCCTCAGACTTTGTATTCCACTCTTCTCTCTTGCCTTTGTTTGCAGCTTTTGAAAGAAAAAAATGCTGTATTGAATAAAAAAAAGGATTTGGGAAAAAGTACATCAGAAATGCACAATAAGTCAAAAGGGGGCGAGCACTTAGCGGAGTAATGATGCCAGTTAGCATTGCCGGTCTCCCAGTTCTTGTGACCTAGATAGAGAATGACATGAGCAAGCTGTGGTGACTGGAATTGCTTCCATTTGCTCATCACTGCAGCATTGCTAATACACTTCTACTAAGAGATAGGGTGAATCTGTCAAGCACAACATGCAAATTTCTGTATATTTTATACCCCTCCGCCCAAAAAAGGAAAAACCCACCCCATCTGACGTTTTATGTGACATTTAAAGACGTTGAGAAAAGTTGAAGTAGTAGTGCAAGTCTTTCCTTTTTTTTTTGTTCAGGTCTCCGTGTTTCTTTTTATTACATGCTAAATCCTCTAAATGAGAAACAATATGATTGGAGTGTAAAGATGTTCTGACAAGGATGCACAGTCTTCAAATGCCTTTGAGAGGCTGTCCTCATCTCCCTGCTTACATATTCATGAGGAGAAACTGATATTTTGGTCTACGAGACCTTCATCAACAGGAAGACATATTGAGACAATGACAAATTAGCACGTGTCCACGATCGTGCACGTTGGGACACACAGACATCCACTCCTGTCCCTACACGAAAGTCCACCAAAAAAGAAAAAAGAAAAAAAGGGGCTGGTCCAAGGGCATCTTTTGGTCCCAGACGCTCCACAGTCTGACAAATCTGCCTCACTCTGCACTTTCTGCATAATTCCCTCTACTTCGGGCCTAAATGACCTGCGTGATCGCCATGAATATCAATGTCACGCATGTCCGTCTGAGTCAGTTCAGTTTGCTTTGATGCATGTCGCCGGCTCTGCCGTTTTAAAAGCATGGCCGGGCTCGAGGAGGAGGGGGAAGCAGCGGCAGGATATTGCTGGCAGAGGCATTTATGTCACCTTATAAATTGCAACGTATACGTCACTTTGAGGAATGTAACCGAAATTGGAGCACCCCTTTCAATCTTAAGCAACTTTGTCACCGTCCCCCTTCCTGGAAAAAAATTAAATAAAGAATCGTCATTTTGACCCCTGTCCGATCAGAGGAGGAGTCATGTTTTAGCTGCGCCGCCTCTGACTTTCACAAACAAGCCGGAGTGAAAGATTAGGTTTTAAACAGCAAAGCTGGATGCCATTTTCAGCTGCAGTTATGAAAATGTGAGTCCCTGAACTACTTTACTTTTAAACTTGCTCCATGAACTTTTCATTACTGCTGTCCAGTAGAGCTGTGTGATACTGCAAAGTTTGGTATTGATTACATACAGAGTAAATGCAGAGCCGGTACTGCAGATACAGATACTAATACTTTTAACCTATGAATTTTGGGATGAATCAATATCATAAATTTCCAAATTCTGAACACATTTTAATGACCTCTAAAGTGCTGATTTTCCACAATACTTAGTTAACACAACAAAATCTACCTTTCAGCCTTTAGTGTACTTTAAAATTGGGCTTTTTAGAGGCCTTGAATTTAACTGTGCCTCTCTCCAAAGCTCTTTGGTAGGGGTGGGTTTTTATAATCGATTCATCGATTAAAATCGATTCTGGCTTGGATAACGTAAAATCGATTCATTAAAATCCTGAATCGATTTTTTAATATAAATTTATTTTGTCCGAAATGCCAGAATCTCTGGTGACATCTCACAAAATTTCAAGAACCACCAAACAGTAAATGAGAGCAGGTACAGGGATTCTGCACATAGACTTAAACACACAGCGCGACCCGCGGATCAGAATCAGTTAGATGTCGCCTTTCTCACAGTCGGGGCTGAAAGCCGACAGCTCGCTGATCCGGGTCCGCGCTTTGTGTTCACGCCCTTTATGCGCTGATTCTAAAGCTGTTAGTTTGATCTCTCTCCAAACAATATTGACCGAATCAGCAGCAAAAGAAGATCCAAACGCTTCACATAAACATCGTCATGAATTCACTCTTTTACTGTTTTGCTTCCATTGCGATGCGCAGCTCTCTCTCTCTCCCTCTCTCTCGAACAGTTTCGCTTTCTTCATTATTCGCTTGCTTGTTACACAAGTCTACTGTTGCTTACAGCGCTGTTGGCCGCTGTTTTTTCCCTTTTACATTCTTCCAAAAAGAAAACCTCATTTCTGCTGTTCAATACTGAACAAAAAATTATTTAATTTTAATTATTATTATTATTATTATTTAATTATTATTATTTAATTTTAATTATTTAATTTTATTTAAAATTATTCAAAATGCAAAATGCTTAGCCGTGTCTCTAATAAAACCGCTGTAACGTCAGAGGTAATGTTGATTAATTAATGGTTTTCTTTCTTTCTTTGGGGCAACTTCTGTTTAATAATTGTGTTTTAGGCTATGAATAAAATAGTATAGTGCATGTTTATGTATGTATGTATGTGTTTTTTATTTCAGAAAAATAATCAGTTTAACACTACATATTGAACAGAAACAAAGTATCAATCCTGTCACACTAGCATTATTTCAATACCAGCACTGGTAACAAAATTGACATCCATCCGTCTGGTTAAACACAGCAGCTATCACTCATGTCCGGATACACAGTGATTTCAGTGAGGCTAGTGTCTGTAGGGATACAGTTTTAAATAAATTATGTTTAGTAAGATTTTGATTTAGTAACTGAAAAGTCTTTTAAAGTGTGCACAGCAGAATTTTTAGTGTCCTGTTCAAAGAGTTGGATTTTATTCTGTCTTTAAAGATTTTTGTTTGACAAAACCTAAGTTTTTGATATAGCTTGATTCTCAGAAGCTCCTCCTAAAATATTTAAAGCCAAATTTGTGCATTTTTGGACCATAAACCACCATGTGAGTCCTTTTTGTCAATTTAACTTGGACGTCTGCGTAAGTGAGATTATGTAGAGAAAATTCCTGTCCTGTTCATTCTATACCAAATTCATACACATATTGAGGCCTGAGAGGCTGTTACAAATGTGCTTTTTCATAAATACTAAAGCCAGCATTTGTGTTGTGAACAGTATTTTGAACAGCATTTTGTCATTAGCACATGCACATACAGATTGTGTAAATGTGTAGTCTGGAGACTAAGGCTACGTTCACACTGCAGGTCTTAATGCTCAATTCCGATTTTTTGATCAAATCCGATTTTTTTGTCTGCTTGTTCACACTACAAATAAAATGCGACAGCAAACGCGCTCTAGTGTGAACCCTCAAAACGGCCCACATGTGCAAAAGAAGACGTCACACACAACACGTTCTGTTTAGACCCAGAGCAAACAATATTGTTTGACTGATGGCCTTAATATAAAGACTTTGGACTTTATGTTTTCCAACTTTTGCTTTAAGTTATTTTGTTATTTACATAATAATGTAAATAACCTAATAATTATCCTTATTGCTGCTTTAGAGAGGAGCGGTGCTTCAAAGGATAGTTGCAGATTTCTGTCAGAACCTGCAAATTATACAGTATAAATAAAATGCTCACGTTTCTCCAACGTTGTCTTCCCAACATTTTCACTAACATCTACACTGGATGGCCAGGAAGCGTTCGCGATGTCTTCTCCAGCACTGATAATTGGCGTCTGTCTGTGTCAGTGACATAAAAGACGGATTTAATGCGACATGACCATTCAAACAGCAGTCGGCTTCTAGAATATCAGATATGTATCAGATTCAGTACCACATACGAAAGTGACCCACATCGGAATTGAAAATATCGGATGTGCCGTTCGCACTGTCATACCATAATCGGATATGGGTCGCATAGGGTCAAAAAAATCTGATTTGATGCGCTTTCACCTGCAGTGCGAACGTAGCCTAAGAGGTATAAGCAGCTTCATTTTGGGGTCCACTGGAACTCATATACAAGTTTTCTAACTATATCCACAGCAGAGAATAGAACTGGTTATCCTAAACATTTTGGCAAGTTGTGTATTGCAGTGCAAACACTTCAACACAGGACAACGTGGTTAGGAGATCCACTGATCAGCAAGCTTATTTCTAATCATTTTTAAGGTGTTTTCTGTTTTTGGAAGGCCAGATGTGAGGTTTGTCCACAGAGGCATAACTCTTCTGTGCAAGTAGACTTTTACTATACAGGGTGGGCCATTTATATGGATACACCGTAATAAAATGGGAATGGTTGGTGATATTAAAGTCCTGTTTGTGGCACATTTGTAGATGTGAGGGGGCAAACTCCTCAAGATGGGTGGTGACCATGGTGGCCATTTAGAAGTCGGCCATCTTGGATACAACTTTTGTTTTTTTCAATAGGAAGAGGGCCATTTGACACATCAAACTTATTGGTAATGTCACAAGAAAAACAATGGTGTGATTGGTTTCAACGTAACTTTATTCTTTCATGAGTTATTTACAAGTTTCTCTTTGTTCACAGCCATTGACATGTCGAAGAGGTTAACACGTGAGGAGCAGATCGAAATTGTGTTGATATCTGGTGAACGCAGTAACCGGGTCATTGCAGCAGATTTCAATGCAAGACACCCTACGAGACCACCCATCTCCCATGTTACAGTTAGCAAACTGCTTGCTAAGTTTTGTGAAACTGGTTTAGTGTTGGATTTGCCAAAATGTGGACGCAAGAAAACTGTCACTAATGAAGAAACATCAGTGGCTGTCTCAGCTTCATTCAGCAAGAGCCCACAGCGTAGCACTCACAGCATGTCACTGGAGAGTGGCATTAGTCGAGCATCCCTTCGGCAGATATTAGCTACGCACAAATGGCACCCTTACAAACTCCATCTACTGTAGCATCTCAACGAGGATGACCCAGATCGGCACACAGAATTTGCAGAATGGGCAAAACAAAAAATTGGAACAGGACCCTCAGTTCACGCAGAAGATTTTGTTCAGTGATGAGGCAAACTTTTATGTGAATGGTGAAGTTAACAAACAAAACCACCTCTATTGGTCTGACACTAACCCACATTGGATGGATCCCTCCAAGACGGTTGGAACAACAAAAGTGATGGGCTGGTGTGGTATATGGGGTACAACGATAGTGGGTCCATTCTTCATCAATGGAAACCCCAAGGCCACTGGATATTTGAAATTGCTATGTAATGATGTGTTTCCCTCTTTATGCACTGAAGCTGGCACGTTCCCTGAGTTTTTCCAGCAAGATGGTGCACCACCACATTATGGGTGCCAGGTCCGAGCATTCCTAGATGAACAGTTTCCTGGAAATTGGATTGGTCGTCATGGGCCAGTTGAATGGCCCCCAATGTCTCCCGATCTTACCCCCTTAGACTTTTATCTTTGGGGTCATCTGAAGGCAATTGTCTATGGTGTGAAGATACGAGATGTGCAGCACCTGAAACTACGGATACTGGATGCCTGTGCTGGCATTTCTCCTGCGGTGTTGCTATCAGTGTGTGAAGAGTGGGAGAAGAGGGTTGCATTGACAATCCAACACAATGGACAGCACATTGAACACATTTTATAAGTGGTCAGAAACTTGTAAATAATGGCCATCTTGGATAGTTGTATCCAAGATGGTCGACTTCTAAATGGCCACCATGGTCACCACCCATCTTGAGGAGTTTGCCCCCTCACATATACTAATGTGCCACAAACAGGACTTTAATATCACCAACCATTCCCATTTTATTACGGTGTATCCATATAAATGGCCCACCTGCTAGATCTCATGAACCCTTTCATAAAGCAAGGTGGAGGGGTTATGTAATTAGTTGCAATGTTCTTTATATTTGATGAGCTTTTTTTTTTTTTTTTTTTTTTTTAAATATATGGCACAAACTTAATATATTGTTATTCTTAATAACAGCAGCAGTCACTAAACATTAAAATTCAAATAGACTTACCATAAAAAAAATCGTTAAAGATGAAGATGCTTTTGAAAAACATCAGGACCATAAAATACCTAATTCTTCTATTAGGTATTTTATGGCGACTCAATCAAAATTCCATCTTGGATACAAATGTTGGAGATCATTATTTGCGGGCGATGCATTTTTAAGTTGACATGTGAAGCAAATGCAAATGGAGCAAATGCAAATGGAACCTGTAACATTGCATACACAGAAGATGATGAGATGGATATAGTATATACCATTATTAAAAGAAAAACACATATTAACTACTGTATATATAAAGTTTCGTTCAGATTGGTCCATCCGTTAAGGAGGGGTTAAGGTACATACAGACGTATATTCACACATATGCTACAATCACTACAGTCAAAATATTTTATAAGATGGTGTGGTGTTCTCCAGAACAGGCTACAGATAAAGGGAAAAACTAAATGTTTCCTGGGGAGGAAGTAGAACATGGGGAAAAAAAGGGCTTCAAAAAAGTACTTACAACTTTAAACTCAAACAAGCAAATATACCAAAAGCGGAGGCAAAGGTTCAACAAAGCACAAAAGGAAAGACAATCTCTCTCCAAAGGAAGGTGTAGAATACTGAGCTCAGGTCCACAACAACTCTCATACACACAGCTTGAATGCTGCCAAAACAGCCCACTGGCACCAGGAGAGCCCTTTCTCTCAGCTTTTGACTCTGGGCTCAGGTGATTAGCAAGTGGAATCAGCTGTGCTCAATCATCTGCCATGGAGAGGGAGAGGAGAAAATAGCACACATACATAACACACACATACAGCATTACAGCGCCTAAGAACATTGCCAATTAATGACTGGTGTTTATTAAGTCTTTTTTCTCTGTAGGCATTGAAGCAGAAGAGCTAATATCTTTTAAATATTTTTATAGTCATATTGAACTGTAGCCATGTAACATTAGTGACACTGTGCGAGAATTACTTACATCCTGCTACATAAGTACTTACATTTATATTTAGCTGGTAAAAGGAGGTTTTTAGCATCAAAGAACAAAAAAAAAAAAAACCAACTGCTAGCTTGCTAGCAAACAACAGCAGACTTTTATTTTTACAAAGCACTGCAGATAAAACCACACATTGTAGTGATTATGAATGTTAACTGGTCTTCTTCAGTCAAAAACATTTTTGTATCATTCGTGGTCAGCTGGACAAGTTGTAAATTCTTGTGTAATGCAGTAGCTAGCGTAGCAACGTAAATGACGTTAGCAACTCACAGAAAGGTATTTACTGTACTGAGACCTGTAAAAAAAAAAAATCCCCAAAAAACAATATAAATAAAAAGATAATAGCTGTAACTTCACAGGAACCCTTTAACTGTGGAACATACTGTAAGCATTTTTAAGGCCTTGGGACAACATTGTCAAAAAAAAATAAAATAATGGAGGACACGGTTCCAATACAGGGACACTGATACGAACCTTGATTTTCAAAGTAGTTGCAGATGTAGGGATGAATTGGAAATATCAGTTTTTTTTAAAACAGTACTTGGATGCCTGCATGGCTGTAGTTTATCAAACTAAATGTTCTTTTTATCATCATCACTGTGTGCAGTTATGTCACAGTGGGCTCCTGCTGTCATTTTGTGTCACTTTCTCTAATATGACACAGGCGACCACTGGTACTTATCCAGGACAAGTGCCCTTCAAATAAAATATCCCTCTGCCAGTTTTCAACATGCAGAGCCGTCAGGCTCAGCTGCTACAGCATCTGACCTCTCAAACTGGCTGCTCTCCACCACACATTATGCTTGTATAATGAGGACTAAAAAAGAATACTGACTCAAGCTTTAAAGGTTAGATTTATAGTCGATCAGAGCTGATGTCATGTCTGCGTCTCTTTTTTTAAACCCAATTGAAACCTCTTTGAAAAATGCTCCAGGAGCGCTTTATTTATTGATTGGTTTGTATGTGTATGTGCGTGTGAGGAGTACAGTAATCGATGGAACATCTCCCAAACCATCCACAACCTGACATTTGAGGGGTACAAAAGCAAACACGTAATTACTCGACGCAAATGGAAAAAAATTTATGAAAAAACACAGAAATATCTACAGCCGGAAGAAATTCCTTTTATATAATTCTCTGTTGACTAAATATCCGACTGGAATGATCCCGTCAGCTATTTTCAGTCTGTTCTTTTTCCTATTTTAATATTACCCCAGACTTTCACATGACATAGTTAATCTCATTTGCTTCAGCTTTGGACAAAGGGGGGAAAGCCTGTCGTTTCCAGTGCTTGTTCAATGTGACCACTTTAGGCCAGGCCTGTGTAGGCAGTTGCGTGTTCTGGGCTGCTGCTTTATTAATATAATTGCATGGGTAATGTGCCTACAGTAAATTTGGACCTGTGTCTTCTGATCTTTTTTTCCTCTTTAAAAAAAAATTATCAAAGCCCACTCGTATGTCACGTTTGGTAGGGAACTTTATTTTTCATGCTAAGCCTTACTCGTTGGGACAAATAGCTTCTTTTGTGCTAATAACCAAATAACTAAATGATGCTAGGCTTCAGAGCTGGTATATCTGAAGTAGGACAGACATGCCTAGTGTGAGATAAACTGCAATACTTTTGAAGTCAGAAGTAGAAAAAAAAGAAACTGACTGTGCACAAGTAGACTCTTCTGGGTCTTACTGTTTTCCTTCTCACTGTGTGCTGAAACTTTCCAAAGTTGAGCTTTTCTGTCGCACCTTGATCATGCCACTTTTTGAGCACTAGTAAGATAGAGCCATCAATAATTGATTCACCAGAACAAAATCTGTGGGCTCTTCAAGAAGTGGCTTATGTCTGCAGTCACTATTTTATTAGGCATTTGAAGACAAAAAAAAAAAAAAAAAGATGGTTTCAAACTCCAACACCTCTTGCCACTCTCTCTTCCTTTGAAGTTAAGGGGAAAAGAAAGATATTTTCAATACAACTGACAGGTCCAAGCGCAGCAGTTTATCTTTAAAAGATGTCACTTGCACAGAACTGCGTGGAATTCACAATGTAACCTCAAAATCTCACGATGACTATTGTGTGAAACGGTTTTCCAGTTCGGTACTTATTTACCATTTACAGCAACTCTGTACTTTTCTAGATTTTAAAAAATGGCGGTGCAATCCCATGCCATCTCCTTCGTACAAGGTCTAGGAGACGTGTGATTATACCCATTTTGGGAATGGAGCAGGTGATTGATGGACATTGTGTCCTGTCTCCTGCTGTATCCAAGGAGCAGCAATTATAAAGACTGACGCCAGTGCAGATGTGCCTTAAAGATGCTGCCTTTTAACTGACCAGCAGATGGTGGTTGTGGTTGTATAGAAATCTATAAGAAAATATCCCTTGGTTATTTTGCTGTGTGACGTCAGCAACCACATCCTGATGATTTTATTGGATCAATCACTAGTTTCAGATCAGACGGGAGAAAAAAAATGCTAATTATGGCCATTAGGCTACTAGAGCCAAAAAAGAGAATTATGCAGATTGTCCAACTCCTAGATCAGAAGTGATTCACCAGTGAGGCTGTGGTATTAAAGTTACATTGACCCCTCACTCGTCGTATCCTGTTTCAAAACACAAAGATAGCAAAGGTGAAAACAACAGTTCATTAACCACCAGGTGACAATATGGCAGCTGCTTCCACTTTTTACAAAGTCAATGTGTAGCACACTTTCCTAAAAACAAACTGACTCTTTCTAGGTCAGATAATGCATCTCATATGGACACGTTCCTGCATGTAAGAAAGGGCAGCTTCGGATAACGTCCCAACCTGATTCCCCCAACATTGTCTGGAGTCCATTTGTGAAAACGTCTATGGAAATTTATCCAAGGCAAAAAGGCATGCATTTGCATTAATGGCAACCATGTGCTTTATGAAATGCCCTATGATGAACAGTCGGACCTAATCCTTTAACTTCTCCCAAGGGGATCGCATTCATTTTACATGATTCATGTACAAGAGGTAGATACTGTGACAAGGAATCACTCCAACTCTGTGGAAACAGGCATGTTGAAAATAAGATATGGTGGCACGTGGCTGAGGCTTTTAGCCACCGGGCTGTGGATCACATATGTAGAGGACAGAAGGACAAGTGATGAAAAAGAGGTCCAGCGAAAGATGAGGACTGTTAAGGTCAGGAGGGGTGCAAGCAGAAAGAAAGTGGTTAAAAATGAAGAGAAAAATAAAAGAGCAACCTCCTCTGCTATTGGATGTGATTTTTCTTTCCTCTAAGGAGAAGAAGAATGAACGTCCCTCCTCATTACTGTAAAAGTGGGACAGCAGGGGGTGTATGCCTGATGACAGTGCAATCACTGTCACATACTTGATCTTAGTTTATTAACTTAGCAAGGCAAGACATGTCACGGTCCGCTGTGACGGACCGAGTGGAGAATGCGTGTAATGGACCCAGGTGCGTACACAAGTGAACAGACGGGAGTGAGCTTTAAACAAAAGCGAGCCTTTTATTAAGGCTGATGAAAGGAACAAACCAGAGTGAGGGCAGCATAAGAGTAGTAGCTAAACAGAAACCTAAACTGGACATAAACTATGGAAAGGCTATGGCTGGAGATATGGAACACAGGGGGTGGGAACACAGACGACGCGACGCAGACTACATGAAACACAGAGACTAAATACACATGAGGAATGATCAGGGGAAGTGGCCACACATGGGAACGCAGCTGACACACATGAACTTAACGACAGGACAGGAGGAGTGAGCTGAATACACTGACAGTGAATGCAGGCCTTCAAAGTAAAACAGGAAACATGAGACATGAACCGGGGAGACGTAGTACAGGGGGAGGTGACATAACTGACAGCATGAACTTGACAGTACAAGACACACAGACATGAACACACGAAGGGCAAGGGAGACGTAATGCAAGGGTGGTATATACAGATGGCTGGACTAACTTAATGAACCTAAACAATCAATAAACATCAAAATAGACTAAACACAAAACACTGGGTCGCACGACCCAGGACCATGACAAGACACTTCTCCTCTGTGGAATGCAGACAGTTTGCTGTCCTATGGATGAAGTGAAGCATAGTGCAAAAGACTTGGGGTCACTTAGTAATGCCAGAAGCACAACTGGAGGGGAAGCTTTCAATGCAATGGGGAAAATGGCATTGAATGAATATATTTATAATAACAACTAGAATCTTAGATTCAAAGTATTCTCTCAGCAATCAGGTTATTGTCCAGTGAGAGTTCAGCAGGTCCGGCATCCAGATTAGGAACCTAAACTTTATGTTTTACATTCTGTACATCAACATTATTCAGTTTAGAAATATATTGTTTTGATCATAATCAGAATTTTTTTTTTAATCAAGAAGGGAGTTGTCGGACTCAAACTGACATATGCATAATTAGAACGCAATCACAGCAGCTCTGTTAATTAAAGCAGACTGTGAGGTTAGATATAATAAGATGGGATTAGATGAAACTCTTTGTCCTCTGAGGACTTTCCCATAGCTCAATTAACTCTGCAAATAACCTGAATAAAATACGAGCGTATTGCAATATTCATTTTCTGCACGGTAAGGGATACTGTATGAATTATGCAGCAAGAAAGAGGAGCGGCTCATATGCATGTATATGTTTACAGTGTGATTCACAGAGAAGAAGTTCCGTGGATGTAACCTGGCAAGGGTTTGGACTGCCATCTACCCACCACCGCTCTCCAATTTGTTTCTTCCTCTCGCCGGCAGAGGAGAGCTCCTTTAACCTTCTCTGCCTGGAACTGAAATGAGAAATTTAGTAGCTCACCCTGGGAAGCGAGCTCATTAAAACATATTGGGCTTCAAATCCTACTTTTTTAGTATCCAGGACATGAATATGCACTATTCAAAGATATCATCTGTCTCATTGAACTCTCAAAGAGCATCAGTTCTTAACCCACCCAGAGTGTATGATATATGACACTGCTAAAGATTTTCTTGTGTCAGTGTTGGGATCTTGAGGACATTTTAATATTTGTACACTTTTTTTTATGGAGGAATGCTAATGCTGTCATGTTACATTACCTCAAGCAAAAACCTCTTGGTTTCACTTGACACAGTTATCAAGATATCCCGAACTCGGGTTAAATATTTATTTATTCATTTTTGCTTCAAGATCTTTCCTGTTTTACCCTCAGACGTTATCGGCTGCATTATTCGAAAGAAAGAAACCTCATGTGTGCAGGGGTAATTATATAATCTCTAACTGCCTGTTGTCTCACATTCGTCCTCATGATGCAAAAAGGCCAGTGGGGAAATAAATTGTTGTGGCCGTCTTTAAGAAAAATGCCAGATGCTGCCAGTCACTGCACTGTGACAGCAACGCTTTCATGTACATTTTGTCCTGCTCACACGAATTAGCGTGCATGGTTTAATCACTTGGGAGATTGATTATGTGCCTGTCAGATGTCTTGAAGATTGACACGGCAATTCAAGTCTCTTAAACCCCTGTGAGGTCCTTTACCGAATAGCGGTTTGGAGGAAGTTTGTATATTTCCTTGCCTACACGCAGGAGGGCAAACACAAAAGAGCGCCACTCGCTGCAGCTTATTTGTCACCCTGATGATAATCTATAATAGCCAGGTTGCCTGCTTGTGTGGGCTGAACTCAGCTGGCTACAGCCTGGGGACTCTGGTTGCCATGCATTTTTGGCAAACAATGAGACAGAAAATAAGCAAAAAAAAAAAGCGAATGAGAGAGAGGAATTTGAGATTAGGCAAGATTTATACAGATGCAGGATAATTTCTGATGACATTGCTCTTACTAACACAGTTCCACATCATTATGTTTGTCTGCCGGCAGACTGTCAGCGTGGCACTGTGCCACAAATATTGACCGTCGGTTGTGCCTGTGGTTCGATTACTAAAATCTGTCATCTGATTTGCCTACCAGCTTCTGGTGCTTTGAGTTAGCCGAGTAATTTTTTAAAACATCCGGAAGTATATTATTTGGATAAAAAGAAGAGGAAAAAAAGATGAGAGGCAAAATTTAAGCTACATAAAAATGCTAAATAAACAGTATAAAGACACAGTGTTATAAGCTGGTATCAAGCATCCTTTTCAATTAAACTTAATGGGTCACAATTGGAATAAGGACTTTAAAAAGCAATATTTTGGTAAGCTGGTCCTTGTTTACCTTGTATTTCTTGCTCTACTATCATGCTAGCATGGTATCCTTTTAAAGGGGACTGCTGCTGATTTTTAACATCAAAGTGTGTTTACAGGTTTTGGGAAGTACTACTGCACATGTTATATAAAGTAAAATCTTACTGGCTCCAGGGGGATCCCTGTGAAGTCTAATAAACAAGCTTGAGCTCAAGATATGTTTGAAAATGAAATTAAAAAAAGTTGTGTGAAATTGGTTTACCAGATAAGTAGAATTTCAAGGTAACATTACCTGGGACAAGCCAAGCAAATTAATTTCAGTAGTTTAACTGTATTGTGAGTAATATAGGAAGAGATTTGAGAGTGAAATTTAATGGAAAAAGTGTAAAAGCCAAGCTCCATAAGAGCTGTTATGCTGTGTATTATGTACATTAAAGGAGAATACACAACATTTTCAAGGAATTAAATTTATTACATTTATAATAACACACAGACAACAAATATAAAATCTGAGAATTTACACGTTTTTTCTTATCAATTCTTATCAACAACAACTGTAATGTGATTGGGTATCATGTCAAAACATAAATGGACATCAATTATGCTTTATGGATCATTGTCCTGTTTCATGACCCAGTTAGTTAGTATGTGGTGTTTGTGCTTATGTGTGTGTTTGGCTTTCTTTAAACATGGTACTCTGTATTATAGGGCTGGGCGATATATCGAGTTTTTTAAAAAATATCGATATATTTTCATATGAGATATAAGATGTGAAAATATCATTTATATCGATATAGTATATGTTACGTTATAATTATACTTGTGGAGCCGCAAGTTTGCCTCTCTTTCGTCCACTTTTGTCTCTACTCAACGTTACTCAGCCTTGCCTCTCCTTCACTGAACACAACTCCCCCTCCCCCATAGCTTCACCTGCAGGCAACGACAAGATGAACACGGCAAATCTCCGTTAACGAGTTACCGCGGATCGCCTCGTGCATGGGGCTGGACGGCGTCAATGTGTTAGCGAGCTAGCCGCGCTAACGAGCTTACCGCGCTAACGAGGCCTAAAATCCTTTCTTTTTCTCAAAAATCTGTATGAATTCTGGTTGTGCTTACTGACCGCAAACCGATTTTATGTGGAACATGGCGCTCAGCAATCTGTCAAAAAATGTTTTAGTACGACTTTGGTAAGCTACAGAGCTGCACCGCTTGATGGATTGTCGGAGCATTACGGCTTCATAGTGATGTGTCGGTCGCGAACGAAACGGTTCTTAGAGCCGGGTCTTTGAAGTGAACGACGCGAGCCGTGGGTTTTTTTTTTTTTTTTATCTCACCCTCTCTTTCGCCCTTTTTTTCGCTTCACTCCTGCGAGCCTTGTGCTTGTGCTGATAAGAGGGGGGAGGGGCGGTAGTTACACTCGCAGTAGCACAGAAACAGAGGGAAAGAGAGAGAAAGAGAGCCAGGGACAACAACCATTGGAAAGGTATAGTAATCATCCACAACTATTTTCAGTTGCAGATGATAAAGGATTCAGAAAGTTTATCATGCAGGCCTATATGACAAAGAATGTGCATCTTCTTTTTGTTTTCATATTTTAATTTATATATTAATTGTGTTGTGGTTTGCAGTGTTTTGTGTTGTTTCACTTTAAATTTGTTTAAAAGGAAAAAGCTGAAAATTTAAATAGTTAAAAGTTTAAAATGTAAATAGTTGGTTTTTGTATTATATGATTTATTTATTACATTTTATGTGGAGTGAATATGTCCTTTGGACATATAAGAAGTTCCAGAAGTACTACTGTTTAAATGCATTTCTGGAAACCTAAGCTATGCTGCCATGCTTGTTTTAGAGAGGGGACGCTTTCTCCTAGCAACTCAACTTTGAATCAAGCCATAGTTGTTCAGTCTTTTTCTAATTGTACTGTCAGGAACATTAACGTTTAACATGCTAAGTGAGGCCTCTAGAGTCTAAGCTGTTGCTCTTGGTTTTCTGCATTTTCTCTGAGCATTGCCTACTCTGACCTTGGAGTGGATTTCCTAGGACGTCCACTCCTGGGAAGATTTGCAACTGTGTTTAATGTCTTCCACTTGTGAATAATCTTTCTCACTCTGGAATGATGGACTTTGAAGTGTTTGGCCTTATAAACCTTCTCAGAATGATGAGCATTAACAATTGCAAAAGTACATTTTTGACTTTATGCCTTGGCCTTGTGTTAACACACACCTCAATGTTCCAGACTGCCCAAACTACTTCTTTTATCAAGGTGGTCACACTTGCTGACAATCAATTAATCTTAATTAAGTGGATTTGATTAGCAGTTCCTGTCTGCTGCTTACCCACTTAATTCGTTTGGAAACATGACTGTGACTATGACTGCAGAGAGCAATGAGCAGATGTTCTTTTTCACATGACTGTAGCTCACTTTTTTGTTTTTCAACAGAAGATTGTGGTTTCCTTAACTTGCAATTAGCCTAACACTAAGAAACTCCTAAAGCTAACCTGTGTGGGCTGCCCTTCACTGCCTTTAAAACAAAGTTCTATTTGTCTAACCATAACAGTGCGGTACCGTGAAACAGTAACATACTGTACAAGCTACTAGCAAGCCAAAAAAGAATGTTCCATTGTTTTCTAAACGTAGTGCAGTGCTCTTTTTCTTTGTAAGAGGATGCATTCAATCTATTTTAGGCCTCACAGATACAACTGTTATTGTTTATCAGAAAAGTACATGGGGTATCTTGGAGTTGAATGCTTAATACACCTGACTGGCACCCTGTGGACCAGCCATTACAAACTCACGCTGTGCAACGAAGCATTGTTCAAATCCACAGAGGTTTAAATGTAGTCAAGATCTCAAAGTTTCCAAAGATCCCAAATACTCCAGATTGGTGTAGAAGGATCTGCAAGAGCATTTCCTGTCATGACTACTATATCTCCCACATTTCCACCCACCAGACTCTGCCACCTCAACTCTTCCCACATTCAAGTCAACTTCTGGGTATTTATATCTATTATTAAGGCTTTGCCAGATTGGTGCTTGCACGCCCTTGCGTTAGTTTCCTGCTTCCTGATTGATATTCCAATGTCGAATTGTTCCCCTTCTTTTCTGTTACCTGCCTGACTGCCATCTGTTGAGAGATTATTTTTTATCATCAATACATCACCTGAATTGTTTCCTATCTGCCTGGTTTAGTCAGCACCAACTGTGACATTTCCAGTTGTATAAAAGATGCAGTTTTAACATAATGGAGTCTGAGGTTTGAATATTCCACTTAATGTAAAAATCATATAGCTTCAATCACAAGCTGGACTGAGCTGATATGGATGATTGTATGGGAAAAGGTTTTTCCATCTTCTGTACTGCAATAGTCCAAGGAAACAACACACACTCGTCTATTTGAAATCTTTACTGTATGGCATGCAGCAACATCATCGTAGCAATTAGTGCCAAGTACAATAGGTAACCTGTCAATCAGACATCCCTCGGTACATCTACATTGTTGATTTTTATTGAAGTTTGAGTAGGAGTTGCTCTTTTCTGTGTTCTTTTTTGCCGTGGCTTCTCATGCTAATCACCCACTTCGACTGCTGATAGCAGAAATGGAAAACAAATTTATGCCGAGAGATGCCAGGAAAGCCAAACAATGGCAGGCGGTGTGTCGTCTGTAATCAAATATAAGCAAATGTAAAACTCACAGAGTGCAAAAATATTCACTAATTTGTTTCCTTTTTATTTTTAGTCTAGGGAAATGTGATAATTTTACTGTAGTTTCACATTAGCACGGATAATGCACTGATCCTAAATGGATAACATTTGTTTACTTTCCCCCTCTTATGATTACAGTCTTGCAAAAGGACGTGGCTCAAATAGCGTCGCCTGCTTTCCATAGTCTCCTGCAGTTTTCCCCTCTGCCTCCTCCTCGCTACAGGTCACACGGCATCCTGCCAGTGTTTGAGGACACAGGCTTTTGTCGAAATTTGTAGATGTAAACAACTCAATAGGCTGACAAGAACCCAGCCCTCTACAATAACAGTGTTCTGTTCCCCCACGGCTCTATTTCCTTTCAAGTTTGTATCCTAAGAGTGTGGCTGCTCATAGCAAAAGGAACGACAGAAAAGAGGGAGAGAGAGAGAGAGAGAATTAGCTTCCAGCACTGGTGCCACACTTCCCTGAACTTCAAAAGGCTGTGAGGGAAAGTTTCCCACATCTTGATGCTGCATTCACCTCTGTGGCACAATCAGGAAGGCTATATCTATCTCCATCTTCAGCTACTCCTTGAGACGGACCTGGAATATATAAGATTTTCTCTAGGTAATGAGTCAAGTAAGACTTTTACTGACCTGCTTCCACACGGCTTAAATAAAAAATCACAATAGTACACACTGTAACAAATACAGCACTGTGCAAAAGGCTAGCTTACTACCTATGACTGTCTTTAAAATGACTATTAATAAACACTATTCTGCTCCAAAAATCTAATTGGGTTCATAGAGTACAGCGCAACGATATTGAATCACTTCTCATTTCTTTATATTTTGCTTCCAGGGAGCCAGACTTTGCTGTATCTTTTTTTTCTTTTTCAAGTGGTCTTAAGTAATAGTTCACCAGGCTTTCTGAAGGTCTTTCAAAGTTTTTCATGAGCTTTTCATAGCTGTATTTTTGCTCATTTTCAAACCAGTCCTTGTACCTTATATTGTATCTTAGATTAAACAAACCAAAATAAACCTTCCACTGAAAATCTACTTACCACTGACCTATGAATCATTCAAGCTTAATTACATATCCAACTGAAAGGAAGAAACAGCGTCTTTATGTGACAGATAACTTAGTAAAGAAATATAATAAACTGTATCTTTAGACACTTTGTCTGCAGATTCAAGTAAGGAAATGGGAACAAAGATAAAACAGTTAAACAAGCATGCAACAAGCTTGCACCAACAAGGCGATTCCCAAAGAGCTATTAGACAGAAACGTGGTATGTCCTAACTGGGTGCACTGGGTCCAACGGTATCTGAAAGTCATGTCCGTGCATTGTGACTCATCCCACGCAATCCTACTAAAACTATCAACTACTGAATCAAAAAGGAGGGTTAACACTCAAATGGCTTACATGTGAAATGTAATTAAGAAAAAATAATAAATGGAGGAAAACTCAAACTACACAATTTCATAATTTTTTTGTTAAGCTCTTTATTTGAAGGCAACTTTTTCAAAAGCTCTTTTTTTATTTTGGAATTCAAATCATATTTTACTTTAACCCTTTAGAGCCGATCGGAGCGGGCACGCTCTGTTTTGCATAACTATTTTTAAATCCCGGTAGGACTGCAACCATGTAAGCTAGCGCAAAAATTTTTTTTGCATATGAAACCAGAGGAGTTGTACTTACATCTTATGCCATCAGCTTGTCCTCGGTCATGGTTTCCTTCCACATAAAGCTTTGCAAAAACTGCATAAAAAGCACTTGCAGCAACAAAAACATAATATTCCAGAAACACGCTTTGCTGATCGGATCAGCTGTTCATAACACTTCCTACGTTGGAATAGACGTCAGCGCGAACTTTTGCATTTCCGCCATTACCTGCCTGAAACCGGAAGTGACGTCATTTTCGCGGAAATGTAGTCTTTTTTACCATCAGGGCCTCAGGGCCTATACTGGTCTTTTTAAAAGTTATCTTTGACTTTCTGTGTCGTTTCTGGGATGCTTAGGACTCATATTACACTGCTGGAAATAGTTTCTTTTGATGCATATGCTGCTTTTTTGCAAATTTGCATTGTAAGATTTATTTTTGTTTTTCCTGCAGTGTATAAAAATTGGTGTATTTCAAAAATAAAACTATGAAGACACTCAAAATAAATTTCCTGTGGTGGGAAACTATTTTGTGCAACTTTTTTGTATTTACAGTTTTGAGGGATAAGCCTCTTAAATTTCTCTAACTACAAATATATGTTAAAAAAGCAAAAACGATTTTAAATTTTTTTGTAGTCTATTGCACTTTTTTTGCAATTTATGTAATTACTATGCACTTAATGAATACATATTATTAAAATCTGGGCTATAATGGTTGTATTGATGTATAGCAACTTGAAATGCTCCCAAAAATGGCTCCACAGCATGTAAAAATATAATATAAGCTCTGGCGGACTTGGTTCTATGGTGGGTCTTAAAGAACATTTCAGTATAATTTTATCATGTCTCAGCGAGTGTCTCAGCATCCACTGACCAAACTCTATGATTTTACGTGGCCTACTACTTCATGACTAAGTTGCTGTTGTTTCTAATCCCTTCCATTTTGTTTTGATACCATTTACATATCTTTCTACGTAGCACTTTTAATTCTTATCCCTACTTTTATTTTTTCATGTCTATTTAAGTGCTATTTATGACACTATTTAAGTGCTATTTATGACACTATGTTTGCACTGAAGCACCGCAGCAATTTCCTAATGTTGTAAACCTGCTCAACATTTGGCAATAAACCCCTTTCTGATTCTGATTCTACAGTGGACTGTGGAACATTTGGTAGCGAGGAACCTATCACGGTACGACACTGGAATTCACTGAGCTCCTGAGAGCGATCCATTCTTTCACAGATGTTTGTAGGAACAATCATCATGCTTAAGTGCTTGATTTTATACATCTGCGGCCACACAAGTGATTCAACACCTGAATCCAATGATTTGGATGGGTGATTGAATACTTTTGGCAATCTATGCAATATATTGCATTGAGTTATAATACATGTAGAACTTTTTCATATTCTGGACCTTTGTTTAAGGAAATGTTCTTGCTTGAAACCTGCTTCATTTCAATTGAATAGCCCTGTTTTAGACTTGTACAAGGTGTTTGCATTACAAGTATACAGACATCTCACCTTGAATCTGTGTGCTCCATACACCGCACAATAACAGGAACACTGGTTTCATTAACATTTGAACACCAACAGTGAACTATCATTACCGGACTCTCAGTCATGGTGGCCTGTTAATGGCTAAATATTTATGCTGTATGTATCCACAAAAATCTAATTATAAATACAGCACAACTGAAATAATGATCAAAACTGTTAGATTATGGATTCTAGAGGTGTTTTGTACTCATTATTAAATGAGATGAATTCACAGCTATAATCCTCATTATGAAGTCAATATAAGTAAGTACATTTGCAACATGTATATATTATTTATTTAAACAAATGGCATTATTTACACTTACCGCGTGACTAATATGACATTTTTCTCATCTCCTTCTTGCATGATTAAAATTAGTCTTAGTCGGTGCAGGATGTGACTGCACTGGCACAAGGGGTTGCACAGTTAGTCACCCACAGGCCGAGCTGATTGGAACTCCTAATCAAAAGATACAATTGAGTGCGAATGATGAAACGAAAATCGAGATGTCTGCTCTCTCTGATATTTGCATTTTTCCATTTAAGTCTTCCTCCCTGAGACACCATCACCTCATTCAAGCTCCGCAGCTTCTCAGAAATGCAGTTCATTTTAAAAGTGATGTATGATTAGCCTTGCCAGCCACAATCCTAATTGAAATACTTTTTTTTTTTTTGCTATGCGGGTGGGGGCGTAGTGTTGGGGGGATGCACAGCTGTGCCTGTCTCTATTGGTCGGAATCAGTTGTTCGTGCCCATTCCGGTCTGCAGATTAATGTTTTTTTGCAGTGCTCGGAATTGCTGATAATGCCGTGTGAATGGAAGTTTTGACAGAGAGCATGTTGTATTTCCATGCAAAGGGAGCCGTAGTTTGTTTTTAGTTCAGTGGCGAGCCAAACTAGATTGAGTTCATTTGCACCTCAATGCTGCTGCTGAGCTACAGCATGCCCTCCTGTTTACCTATTTGATAGGACTGTGGTGTTTGGTACCGCATCGAGAGCTGAAAGCAGACTGCACATTGTGGGTTGCGCAGACTGTGGCACTGCTGCACTCCGGACTCAGAGTTCAGTAGCTTTCCGGGTAATGGCAAAGTGTGCAAAAAGCCCCAAAGCCCTCTCTCCCTTCGGAGTGGCAGTACAAGGCACCCATCCTTTCCTGTAACAAGAGATTTGTCTCCCGCGCTACACAAGTGGAATCAGAAGCTTGTGTGGTTGCTTCGGGTCTGTTTTTGCAGAGTTCAGCACAGTGAGTGATGTATTGCCTCAGCAAAGAAAGCAATTTATTGAACCCAGTTTGTGTTTTTCCTATTGTAAGGGGGCGGGGAGTAATGGGTTATAATATATGTATATGTATATATTTTAAAAAAGCATCATTGAAGCCCCAGGTGTACAAACTTGTTGCAGAAGTGGTTGTGAGCATGCAGAAGTGACACCCGTTTAAATATGATTTTTTTGTTGTTTGCTTGCTGCCAGCAGCTAATTATTATTCACAGTGGGGACAACAATGTGTCATCTTCTATTTGCTGGGGGATTAGGGTGATATGACTTGAAATGCACATGTTCCTCACACGGAACAGAGGCGCCGAGGGCCCAAACATTACATTCGCACTTAATTTCAATAGCTTAAGAATAAGTCAACCTCCAAGGCAGGCACTGTAAGACCTTCTGTATGTTATGGAAATGCTCTGCAAGAATACACATTTCACTGTATGCTCATTCATTTCCATAGCTCTGCATTGTTGCTGGAGATAATCAGTTAAATTTTTCTTAAAGAAAAAAAAAATCACAATGTAAATTGAGAGAAGCAAATATTTGTCTCTTTGTTCTTTCTCCCTTGCATGTGCCTCTCATCTTTTTCTGCTGCTTTTGCTGTTTTTTACTGATGAAAGGTTTTCCAAAACTTTTGGACTCACAAAGCAAATAACTGAGTTTGCCTTTATTTTTTATCATTATTATTATTTTCTTGCTTTCACAGTGGTTTATTACAGAGAAAACAACTAAATGACACCACTTTGCTGTGCAAAGGGGGTAAAATGCAAATATGATCTATTCTGTGTTAGCCATGAAGCATCAAAGTGCAGCATAAATCTTATACTGCAAACAGCATAAGAAATAACAGCACATATTTTAGTGACTGCAAGAATACTGTTTAGACCTATTCACAGAATCTTGCTCTTATCCATTTATATCTATTCATTGTTACTGTACACTATGAATCACAAGTCAAGAAATCATTCCGCTTCAATTAAACTGTTATTGCAGGGCGAGATCAAAAAGTTCTAGAAACAGATCCATAGAAATCAAAAGCCTTGCCTGATTCAAATTTGGTCAGGCTTACACCCAAGGACACCTTCTGCACCCCTGGACTGTTTTGAGGTAGGCGGTAAATTTTAAAAGTCCCTTCACGAGGTCTTGAACTGGTGCCTCTGTGTTGGGTGCTGGGTCTCCTTCAGTGTCAAACTGCAGTCCTTCAAGTTGATTTTAATTTTTGTGGAGTGGAGGAAGTCACAGGGAAGCATATCTAACAAATGATTCAGGTGGTGGGCCAAGATTGAGTTGATGTGGGACAAAAGCTCCTGTGTTTTTCATGTGCTCTGAATAGGCCTGCTGGTAGGCACCATAGTTCACATCATTTTGTCTGTATGTTCTCCCTCAGTCACGTCATGGCTTTACAGCATGCACTCATCAAGCAAAACATTATGACCACTGACAGGTGAAGTGAAAAACACTGATTATGTCTTTATTATAGCACCTGCTAGTGGATGTGATATATTTTGCCCTCAGAGTTGATGTGTTAGAAGCCGGAAAAATTGGCAACTGTAAGGATTTAAATGAGTCTGACAATGGCCAAATCGTGATGGCTAGATGACTGGATCAGATCATCTCCAAACTGCAGCTCTTATGGGGTGTTCCTGGTCTGCAGTGGACAGTATCTATCAATAGTGGTCCAAGGAAGAAACAGCCCATGACCCAACAACAGGGTCATGGGCAGTCAAGGCTCACTGATGCACATGGGGAGCAAAGGCTTGCCCATGTGGTCCAATTCAACAGACAAGTTACTGTAGCTTAAATTGCTGTAAAAGTTCTGCTAGTTCAGAAAGCTGTCAGAATACACAGTGCCTTAGATACCACAGCACACCTTCAGGGGTCTAGTGGTAGTGGAGTCCATGCCTCAACAGGGCAGGGTTCTTTTGGCAGCAAAAGGGGAACCAAAACAATATTAGGCATGTCGCGGCCTTTTACTTTCCAAACACCAAAAAAGTCCAAGAAAAGGCCGTGGGTGGCAACGGGAGGTTTGTTTTAGAACGCACTTCTGACTCCATTGTTTAAAAATCATATGTGGTTTATTTCGTGCAAAATTATAAACAAAAATCAACCAAATAACTTCTTAAAACTTAAAATTAAACGAAAGTTAACTTAATTTGCTTTAACAACTTCAAAAGTGGTCAAAAAAATCATTCTCTAACCCTCCCGTCTTCCCATCTGACATTTGGCAAACAAAAAACGAAAAACCCCTTTACCACACCCATCCAGGGTGCTCTTAATCTCTTGATTAATGGGAGGGTCCATAAGCTAATAAACCAATCACTTTCCAAAAGCTTCTCCAATAAAATTAATTACAAATTTACATAACAAAACCAGGTCAGTATATTCTTACACCTTTAAAGAAAAAACAAAAATGAATACAAATTGCATTTTATAAACATTCAACAAAAATGGCCACAACAAGGCAGGTGGTCAAAATATTATGCCTAATCTGTGTAACTCTTTGTTATAAGTCATATCCCAAAAGGCTTCACAGTGCACATTTAGAGAAATAAAAAAAGGCTGAACATGTTCCAGGTCTCCCCAATCCTTTCTTTTGTGGTTGTAATAATGTATTCTTCAGATGAAAACTGCTGGAGCTCTTCGTGCCACAGATGGAGACTAAGCTCTCGTCACTATGATAGGTAAGTTTAAAATAGTTATATATGTGTGTTTGTTGCACAAGTTGATGCCTGAAATTTGATGTTGATGTTGAAATCACGGTGCTCACGGGGCACCCACAAAAAAGTCACGAGGCATGTTTTTGAAAACCCACCATAAGAGTCTCGCTCAAGTTGAACAATTGAGGACATCCAGATACAACAGAGGATTTTACTTCACTCATCAGACTTGCTAAGCATAACATTTTATTGTACTTAATGTACCTCGCATGTGTAATTTTTCTATCTAGGGGCTCATATAGATTTCTTTGGAAGGCCCAGAGTGTTTTAAATAGATGCCATGAGACCAAAGCATTCCCTGCTGGTTTCTTCACAGACAGTTATTAATGTGGTAGAAAAGAAACTGTAAGGATGTTTTTCTTAAAGTATAGTGCTTAATGTTGCAATGGGATGTATTTAAATTATTTATACCATCTTTAGTTACATGGTAAATGAAGGGATATGAACTTGTGGGCAGACGTTCTGTTACTTATGGCAGCATCATCCCACCTGACCCCACTTTGGATCTTTGTGGGTTTTGATGTTTCTTCATCTAGCAGTGCGGTACTCTGTAGCACAAGTCTGCCTGTCCAAATATGATGATAAAGGCGTACTCAGTGTGTTGAAATGCAACAAGGAGTGCTGACCAAGTGTATGTGATTCTAATCATTATGTGATCAACACATTCTCCCTGGGAGAGAGAATATGCCGATCCACAGGTGATCTGGAGCGGTGTGAGACAAATATTTGGACAAGCTGAAGAGCCCATGGGGTGAATGTGTTCTAGCTCAGTTTGAGGTCTTAAATATTCAAGTTTTCTCTCAGCAGTAAAAAATGATACTTTAGTGTCTTCTACCCCAACAGAAAGATCAAGGGATGCTATTTTTAATTCCCAGTGACTGTATATAGGGGATTTGCAATCAACATCCCTCTTAAGTGGGTCTCAAAAGGGAACATCTAACACTGAACACAAATCAAGAAACTTGGAATCTGTAATTTGAGAAGACTGTCTTAAAAGCTGTACTGATAGGCAATGTTCCCTCTAAGCTGTTGGCACACTGGCACGGTCTCTACGCACAGAAAATCTGTGTTTCGCATAGAAAAAAAATCTAACCTGAATTGAAATTAAAATGAATACTTTAACAATTCTGTTTTGCAGTGTTAGTCAGTAAGTGACTGGCTGCTCCCGTATGGGATTAGAACGATGACACCTTATCCCAAAGTCCAGCCAATGATGCGATTCACATTCGTATATACGCAGCTAATCAACCTTGTTGACAGGCTATGACAGCGTCCTTATGTGCCGACATCGGTGTTTTAGCTAGCAAAGCGGCGTGGCTGATGTGGAGTGAAGCCATATTAATGATAACATGTACAACCATTGGAGATGTGAGCAGGACAGACGGAGCAATTGATGGAAAAAGTGTGGACTTTATACCAGTTTTTAAATTGTGTTGATAGGCTACGTAAAACCAGAGTTATGATAAAAATATATGCAATGTTTGGTTTTCTTCCTGAATACTATCTTTGTTTATGTTTACTGTGGGAGGAAACGGTAAAAACGACGTTTTATGAGGAAAACGCTCGAAAGTACTCTCCACCTGTAAGCAAAAACAACACCAACCCCCCCCACCCCACCCACCCACCCACCCACCACCCTTTCCTATTGGTCAAAAAATGTACCATGTCGACCAATCAAAAAATGATATGGCAACATGGCATTTATTGTTTAGAAAGGGGGGAGTTTTAGGAGTGACGTCGGTGGTTTGAGATGTTAGAGATTTGCGACGTTTAGTGCAAACGTTGTGTAGTTAGTGTGTAGTGTAGTCAATAGTTTTGTTGTGTGTGTCAGAACAATGAGGCGACTGCTGAATGTTACAGGTGTTACAGGAGTGATACATCTCCTGTTGTCAGGCCTGCAGGTATCAGGCTGTTGTTCTCCTTTATGTTCTCTCCGTGTTTGCGTGGGTTCTCTCCGGGTACTCCGGCTTCCTCCCACCGTCCAAAGACATGCAGTTAGTGGGGATAGGTTAATTGATTAATCTAAATCTAAATTGCCCATAGGGAGTGAATGTGAGTGTGAATGGCTGTCTGTCCCTGTGTGTTGGCCCTGCGACAGACTGGCGACCTGTCAAGGGTGTACCCCGCCTCTCGCCCTATGACAGCTGGGATAGGCTCCAGCGCCCCCCACGACCCTGAAAAGGATAAGCGGAAGCATATGGATGGATGGATGGTCATTATTTACTGTATTTTCCTGACAGAGAGTTACAGGACTCTCTCCCAGACCACAGACTCACAATACAAGTCAGAGCTTAAGAAAAAAAAAGTAGTTGTGTTTTCAAAATTGGAGTTCAAGTTATTTTTACTTCCAATAGTGTGAACATACTACACAGGTCATGAACAAGATTTTTAAAAATTGTCATTGTAAGTGGGCTAAAGCACTTAATTAAAAGTAGTCTAACATAAATGCTGTAATTGGATTATTTTAATAAACCATGCAACTTGGATGGATTCGATGCTGGCGTGACCACAGTGCACACGTGTGATATTGCTCACAGTGGTCCACGGGACCGCTCAGGGAGTTAGTGTGTTCGCTCAGACACATGAAAAATTAGAGGGACCCTTGTTGATAGGCCAATGTTGGGATTTGCCTTTCTGCTCACAAATGCAGATAACGTTAAACAGCAAAATATAAAAAGCTAGCTAAATAGCCAGTGGTTTCAAGACAACCTTTTGAGCTTTTGAGTTCATTCCCTCTTTTGCTCTCCAAATGAACTGTTTACAAATTATATTGGTCAATACGTGGAGTGAAAGCAGAAATCAAAAAGCTCCCTGAACACAAAAATGTCTTATTTGTTCTCAGTGAACAATATCTGTCATATGCTACCTGGCCTTTGCTACGGGTATATTTTAGTTTTGAGTCCAGCAGAAAAGAAAAGAAAAAAAACCCAACAATCTTCAAGCCTCACTTCCCTGTTTGGTCTTGATCTTTTTCGATTATAGCCTTAAGCTTTAGAGGAGTTGATACAGAGCACAGTATTGACCATTTTACAAGGTCTGATCACAAGAAATCATCACTGCAGTGGTCTTTTACTTTTGCTCCAGGCATGGTAAGCAAGCTCAAGAAAACCAGGCACATAGAAAGTTGGCTCAGTCCTTCTCTTCTTTCACCAGCTGAGCCAATAGCAATTAGCATGCAATTTGTTTACAACGTGGGGTGAAGCTTTCATGCTGCAGAGATTCAACTGATGCCGGAGTTACAAAATGACTTTTGAAACAAACCAGCAGACCAGTGTCACCAAGCGTATTGCTTTGGATTCTGACTTATCGTTGCAATTATGTGTGTACACTCAGCATGAGATTTAACAACTACAAATCACAGCTTTAAATGTCATTGTTGAAGCTTTTCCAAAACACATGGATCAAGCTTCTGTCACCTTGGGCTGGTGGTGTGAGTAAGAGTGTGTGTGTGTGTGTGTGTGTGTGTGTGTGTGTGTGTGTGTGTGTGTGTGTGTGTGTGTGTGTGTGTGTGTGTGTGTGTGAAGGTGTATCAAAAGAGGTATTGCTTTTGTCACCACTGCTCTGAAAACATCATCTATCACCGTTTCTATATGATCCAGTTTCCGAGGTGGATATTTGGAGGAAAACATATAAAGAAGAGCTGACGGTGCCTACGGATGTTACAAAACAACAACCGTGACATTTATGAGACAAGACTAATAATGTGTCACAAATATACTTCATGAGGTGGCATACTTTATTTCTTGATTATTTTACCACGTAAAATCTCATGTGTTTTCCACACCATATCCTCCCTCAGGTGACTGTATGTCACACTATGTCACATATTGAGTTTAAGATAACTTCAGAGACTGCAAATTTATGCTCAGCTGCATTTCTGGCAGGTCGTGTGATCTCAGTGCACAAAAGCTAATGGCTCAGCTAACCCTGATCACATCCAGTTGGCTATCTCATAGAGGACTTTGATTTTTACCCTGTCTACCAGTGCTACGCATCTTCAGGCCACTTTGCAACCCACCTCTGCCCCAGCCCAACCTTTCATGCTTTTTCTTACTAAATCACATCAAGTCTTATGTTGCTTGATGCCTCCCTTGTTCTGTGCTGAGGTCTTGCTGCTGCTGCACATGGGCACTGAGGTCCCAGAACAGAGCCATTGTGGTAAATATAAATTACTGCAAGTGAAATATTCATTTTTTTGAATACAGTCGTCAGACATGCGTCAATATGTGTTGTGTTTGGCTCTATAGAGCTCAGCTATAGCCCCACCTCCTCCTTTACTCTATTGGTAAAGGAGGAGGTGGATATTCTATTCTCTATTGGACCCTGCAGCCAATCACGCTCCATCTGGGGACATATAAAGGCTGAGGAAGTGCACTGTCTGGGACTCCTGGCTAACCTTGCCACCTGCTATACTTATTTGTTTAGGCCTTAGCCCATAGCGCTCCTGTATTGCTAACAGAAATGGTAAAAGTCAGGTTGCCCATTTAATTGCCTTATATTGCTGTTTTCCCCTCTAGTCTCCGTTTTTATTATTACTCTCTTGACCTCTTGTCAGTAAGTCATGTAGTGGGAAAACTGTTATTTTATTGTATTTCCTTTTTCTCCTTTTTTTAGATACAGGGTTGGGTTGGCTTATTTTGTCCTGTGATTCTGTATTGTTTGATTTGTTGTGTTTGTTACAGCCTTACCTGATTTTTTTCTTAATCCTTTAGAACTACTGATAAATACAATTGAACTGCTGAACAACTGAGTTCTGATATCCTTCCATTGGTTTCCTTTCTCCTCTAGACTCTCTCAAGATTGTAAAGTGTCAGAAGAGCGATTAGTTTTTACCATTTCTTTAAATACTCAGATGTCACATTGGAAATCAGTGCTCCAGGGTAACCAAATGTTCTGGGGGTTTTTAAGATAGTAATACATATTCATAAACAACCGCCTACAATCAGACTTTGCATGTGTTATGCAAACGATTTTAAAATCACTGGCCTCTACTTAGTAGATTTCTCTTTTATTGTCTTTCCCCATGTCTTTCTGTTTCCTATGCTTAACCACTGTTCGGTCAGCACCAAAGAAGAGTAATATTCCCATCTGACTCTGTTCTGGGACCTCCTCATGCTTCTATGATCATATATTGAAAGCCCGAGAGCAGCTGAAAGACTATATGATATTACGTTGGAGACATTACAAAATAACAAGCTAGGATGGAGATGGGTTGCAAAGCAGGTTGCAAATGTACAGCGGCAGCTGTGGCTCTGGAAGTAGAGGACACCTGTGGTTAAATCCTTATGTCCTCTGGTCTACATGTCCACATGCCCTACATGACCCCAAAATGGCCCTGAAGCATCTATGAGTTACATACTGATAGAAAGTATTTAAAATGCATAGACGTGCATTGTGAATGGGTGATGTGGCTTGAACTAAGAAGCACTTTGAGTCCTCAGTTGGATTAGAAAAGTGGTATATAAGTACCAGTTCATTTACCATTTAGTAACTGTGGGCAGGCTAAAGCAGCCTTAGATAGCATGCCCTATATGAGATAGGTTATCCAATCAGATGTGTGGAAGGGTATCAAGTGAGCCATGAGCTTATGGGGCCATGCACTGAGAGCTTGAATTCATGTCAAAATGTGTATAAACAATATGTGTAGCTAGGCAACTGGGTATGCGGGAAAGCAGGATTTTACATAGATTCTATGGGAGTCAAAATGACACCGTTGAACTCTCTACACATAAGCAGTGTTGGGTAAGTTACTTTAAAATAGTAACTTAGTTACATTACTAGTTACTTCTCTCAAAAGTAACTCAGTTACTTCAAGTTACTCGTTACTTTCAAAGTAACTAGTTACTAGGGAAAGTAACTTTGGTTTTACTCAGAATTCTCTTGTTAATGTGTTGCTTCCATAACTTTGCCAGTCTTCTAGCTTGCTTACTTGCCACAAGTGCACTGTGCCACCTACCAATAGAAAGGAAAAGATAATGTGCATATTTCCACGAGAGAAATCCCACGCCTGGACCGTTGTTGACTGCTGCCATGATTCTAGCCTACGTCACAGCGTCATGTGCGCCTTTTACATCCAACACAAAAACTGCAGTCGTGGTGCTTTCGATTGTACTCAGAACTCAGAAATTCTGCCTTCTGAATAGGAAGATGTAGGTAACACCAGACTGCAGATGAGCTGCATACAGAGCTGGACTGGGACAGAAAATTGGCCCGGACATTTTGACTAGAGACCGGCCCGCCATTATAGGAAAAATCATAAAGCTTTTGAATGATAATAAACACTGTTGTGACAGTGACGTACACTGTTCTGATGGTATATATGCATCAATCTATCAATCGTTTGTTGTAAGATTCAGATAATTATTTAATAAAAGCTAGACATTTTAAATGAGAATAAGAAAGAAAAGTATTTCTTTGTGCCCCCCTTTCCCTGTTAATGCCCTACCTGGCCCCCTGGCAACACTTTGCTAGACCCGCCCCTGCACAGTTACCAGCTGTCAGCTACCTAAAAAAGGATCCTGGTGTTTTTTGTCTCTCAGAAACAGTTCATAACTTCCCTTCAACTCATTCATGTCACCTAAAAGGTAAACCTGTTTCTCCATCACCTGTTCAGCTCTGATGATCCAGTAAGGACATCTCCTGGTTTCATCTTCATGTTTCCCTCTCACCACATATCCAAACCGACATCCTCACCAGCAGCTTTACAGCTGTGGCTCCAGCAAACATCAGCTGATACTAGAAATTAATATTAAATAAATTCTAACAACAGCTGATCAAGCTTAAACGTGCTGCTGTTGTTTAGCGCGACATCCGCTGGTTTCCTCTTTCTGGCGCAAAGTGAGCGATAAACAAACAAGAAAGCCGATCAGCTGATCATTGATCAGTTTCATGATTGAAGTAGAAACAGGAGAGAGAGAGGGTGAGAGGATGAGAGAAGAAGAGGCAGCTGTGCAGCGTAAACACAGAATAACTCCAGCTTTGTGCCTTTTCCATTGTAGCTGAATTACGGGACAAACTGTTCCTTTTCACTTCAATAAGAAACGCGTAATATTTTCTCTGAATACCAGACGGGACGGTTGGCAACTCTAATAACTTATGAACAAAATAAAGTTCAACATCATTAACATCATAGCATCCACCCAGCTGTATAGAAACTCTGTCATGCTAGCTAGCACGCAGTACGGAAAAAGTCAGAATAACGAAAATAAACTCCACCTAAACTTGGTTTATATCTGACCCAGAGAGACTGCAGGTCATAACTTCTTACCTGAAGTTCAGTTCACACTTGGACCGGCGGCCGCCTCGGGTCTCTTTTTCCTTCTGCGTCCCCTTTCCTTCATCCACCTGCTGGCCTCCACCACTTGCTAATGTTACTGAATCTGTGGAAGCTCCGCGATAGCCACCACACGAAGTAACGAGTAACGACCCTATCTAAATCCCAGTAACGACTAACGCGTTCCTGATTTTGGCATAATAACTAGTTACCGTGCTCGTTACCACAATAATAACGTAGTTACTGTAACGCGTTACTTAATAACGCGTTAGTCCCAACACTGCACATAAGTGATCATAATTTTTTCTTTTTATCCCACACACCCCAAAATTCACTATATGATGATTTAGCACCAGGCATTTTAAAACTGTTGAGAAATCAGTTTTACCCCGGTTCTTTTATTCCTCGAGCATCCAGAGATGGCACCGGACTCAGTAGTCATTTTCACAAAATCTTTATTCATCTTTACTCATCTTCATTTAAGCATGCACTTCTAGAAGGGAAGACGAAGCCGGTGTCCCTCTGCAAAAATCTTCACCCCTTTGTCTGTGAAACACAGTTTTATAGACGTGACCCCATCATAAAACCCCCTACGGTGTGCTGCAAACTCTGTCTGTGTCTATGTGAGTGCTCGTGAGTGACTGTGTACGCATACCTGTGTGTATGTGTGAGTGCACATGAGTGAGTGTGCGTGTGGATGTGTGTGCGTGACAGTTAAAACACTGTGGGTGTAGGTAACTCCCTAGAGGTCATAAAACCCCTCTCCCTTCCAAACCACTGTTATCCAGTTAGAAATGTTGAGACCCCCACCCTAAGACATCCTCTGGGGAATTTCCACTCAGTGGGGGAGAGGTCTCCTACAATCTACTCCTAAGTTCACGACACAGTGAGGCCTTTATTACTTTAAAGGCAGTATCAATGTCTCTACAATAGTTCTACATTCTATGATAACACATTTCTAAACTCTAAAATAAGCTAAACATTCTACAAAACTCATATAACCAATGTGTTAAAGTTTTATTAAAGGTTAAAAGAAAGGTTTGTGTAAAACCCGAACATTTGCTTTTAAAGAAACTCTGTTAGGGTCCCTGGGTCGTTGACCCAGTGTTTTTGTGTTTTTGGTTCTTTGATTTTGTTATTTCATTATATTCTAGCTTTGCTTTATGGGTTTTAGGATTATTCTTAGTTTAGGTTCTCTGGGTGGGGTTTGGTTAGAGTTTTAGTGTTCTGGTTTTCTGTCTGGGTTCCATGTTGCTGTCTCCCCTTTCTGCTGTATCCCCACATCCAGTCAGTGTCTCTGTTCCCTTTGTTATAGTGCCTGCCCGTGAGTCTGTTATGTTTCCTGTTTTACTTTGAAAGTCCACGTGTGATGTTAATATGTCTGGTTTTGCTTCCTCTTGTCTCGTTAGGCCTGATTTGCACCAGCTGTGTTTCCCTCCTGTTACCCATTCCCTGATTGCTCCCTCTGTGTATTTACGCCCTGTGTTTCTTAGTGTCTGTGTCGCGATCTACCGTTTATTTTGCTGTGTGTTTTGTCTGTCCACCGGTGTAAGTTTATTTTGAGTTTTTCAAGTTATGTCATGTTGCGTTCAGAATTAAAGCCTTTTTTGAGTTCACGTCTGTCTCCGGAGTCTGCACCTTGGGTCCTATTCCTGCCTGCACACAGCCCCGCCTAACAAACTCTCCCTTAAGCCTCTTTCAAATTTGAGCAATTATTTGATGTGTTATTTTGTACTGTCTTTCTAACTAACAGCAAAATAGGAAAATGTCTAGGATTGATATTCCTCTCACCTGTGGAAACAAATAACCACAAAAATCTATTTTTTATTCTTTAGGGGCAGAGTATAGGGGCATTCTGTTATCACTGTTTTCTTCTTTCTACCTTGTTTTTATTTCTTCTTCTTTTATCTACTGTCAGAAGCTGGAGAGTCATTACTCCAATATATCCCCATTGCCAAAGATCCAACCACAGGTCCCAGTACCTAATTCAGTCCACTCTATGCTCCTTCCTCTAGACAGTATAACAGCAGCTCAGAGCCTGTGCTTTACCTCCACATCCACACATACCTCTAATTGCCAGTGCCTGTCCTTTTCACTGAGTCATTAGTACCATAATGCACTGTGACATCTATCTTTGGGGCAAGAATGCTGTGCTCAGCTCACTGTGGTCAGTCGTGCCAACAGGAGCATAAGCACGACTTTCTTATATTAAGGAGAAAATGTACAATATATCCACACATTGCTTCTCTTCTCAAGTGATATTTTTAGAAATGTTAACATAACATTTCAGCATAATGTGGAGATGGAATGAGTTTCTAGTCGGCCAAGTTACTCAGCTGAACTCTTGTCTCCATTAAAAATGTGACTTGTGTTTCAAAGAAATGAAACAAAGTAGTTAGGTTTGACAGAAGGTTGTCATTACCAGGTTGTCAAACATGAAGATGAAGTTTTTTTTTAGTAGATGTCAAAGTGAAACACTTAATGATGTCTTTACAGCGTGAGCAGCATGTAGAGTGACCACATCAGCTTTGATTCTCGGTCTCTTTTTGGTGCGTTTAAGCCGAGTATTGAGTGTAGGTCACCCAGAATGTCTTTTTGCATCACACAGATGCAAAAAGACATTCCACGTTGTATCGCTTAAATGAAAGGACATCGTGAATCAGATGAGAAGATATCAATAATCAATATCATACATCAGTACACTGTACATACTGGTAGCTCTGAATATAAAGCTAGTTTTATTTATTGAAACACTTGAAACAGAATGAAAATAGCCTCTGTCAAAACATTTTAAATCCACTATTCAACAATCTACTTTAAAAGTTTACTTTATTAAATATCATACTTACCATGATTTCCCTATTCTTTAAGGTAAGTTATGACAAGCTAAATTAAGCTAATCTAAGCTAACACAAATTTTTGGCTTTCTTTTTGGTGTACATACAAGACTGTACACCTTTATTCATTATAATTTAAAAAAAAATTATTTTACAGTTTCTTTTCTTGTTGCATAATGCTTTAATAACCACATCAATTTAATCGGCATATATGCTAAAATAAACACAACTAACGGAATTCTAGATTTTTAGGGAGAACGTTTACAATGTCCCAAACCAAGTTTTATAATACTGAAAAATAAACATACAGATAAACATATCTTTGCCCATAAAAAGAAAAATGTATAGCATATAGGTGAGCCATATGGTTGTCAAAAAAGTATTTTAAAAAATTATGTTTAAGCAGAATTTGAGTTATTATTCAACTTGGTCAATGTTTTTCTAAATTTATCATCTGCAAAAAAAATCTTTAGAGGGAGCCAACTTGTCACACTTATGGCTCGACTCGTCATTATTTACTTTGTTATGTTTTAAATGTCACCTTTAGACTGTAGCAATAAAAGGAGCTAATTGTGATAGGAGGCTAATTCATTCAGCATCTGCATAACAAGTCTGCCAGCTTGAGCATAGATTGGCTGCACACTTACTGCCTTAGTTGGGTTGCAGTTACAACCTATTAATGCTTGTGTTTTAAAAGAGGAAGTTACTGGAAGATATTCTTGAAGTACCTGGGAATAGTTATCAGAGACATTAGAAGAAGCAGACATGTTCACCAGTTTGCTACAAACAGTCAAATCAGGGAATACACTGAAAAACAAGCTCCAAGACCTCTAAATGCGAAAGAGCTCTAACTGATGAGATACTTACTTTACATAGGAAATAAAAACATGACCATTCTTAAATCTAAAACCCCTCTGGTGAATATAAAAACCTATCTACCACATCTTACTACGTGGTAGGGGTGAAACACGGTCACAACAGATGGCAGAGAGAGGGGAATCTATCTCTGACATCCAAAGAACCACGATGGACATAAAAGGCCTCAAGTAGGCCCTGTGAACAGCAGGTACCTGCTGATCATTTCTTTGAGGTATAATATTGCCTTGCTTCTTCAGTATTTTCTTAATTTCTACATTAACGATTAAAAGCTCTTATTGTTGACATCAATGCGATGGTTAAAGTGTCTGACCTGTAGCAAACTGTTGAAAGTCATGCCCTTTCCTCTTTTATTGACTGTGTAAATAACACTGCTGAAAATCATATTTGGTAGAATCTAATTCTGCTTATGATTTATGGTTAAATCAACTTTTACAAATAACAGAAAAAATATGTAAAGGAATCAACGTAAATAGCTGACAATGATATGAGCTGGACCAAATACAGGATGAGGCCAGTGCCATTCCATCTAATCTTGTAAGTTAAATGGTCCTATTGCATGTCTAATGGTTCCATTAAAATATGTTTTCTTTTAAATTCTCATCTGTAACTACACTAAGTTGGATGCATATATATAATCTATAATTATTTATTGAGCATAGTTTGAGTTGAAATGTTACTTTCTCTGTATTTCTTTATTCTTATTTTTTTATTTTGTTGTTCTCGTATAAATTGTATGTTGATTCTTTGACAATATTATTTCAGATAAAATCACCTTTTAATTTAATTTTGACACTTATATTCTACTAACTGAAATCTATGGAAGAATAGCAAAAATAGCAAAGATACGTGTAGAAGTCAAGGAGAAAAAAATGCAAACTTTCTTTTGGGGTTCAAGTCATAGCAACAGTCACCGTTGGCAATAAAGTTAAAACAGATAAAGCTTCAAAAGAACAACCCAAAGATAAGACTTTTGAGGACATCTACAGTCTATAATGTTAGCCCTGAAATATTGTTTCCCAGAGGCTAAGTCAACAATAAAGGGCTCCAGATTAGATTGGAACATGATTTAATTACCAATAAAACCATCATGAAACCAGTCTGTGCAGGCCATACAATTGGGCATGCTATATACTGCATGCTTTATGATACATGTGGACATTGTTTTGGTGCATAAAACAGGAAGCAGATTTATTTTTGAGGAGATATAATATACCATAATTTAATGTGTTAAAGATATAAAAAAAGGAAACAATGCATCAACAAAGCCAACATATGTTGTTGTCTTACACAGTTGCTTTAATTGCACCAACAAACCGCACATCATAAGTAATCATTTAACTTAATGATCCAGTTCTTTTTTTTATCTGAAGGCTACCACAGACCAAACAGAAATACTGTGTAAAAGACTGTAGCTTTTTACGGCCATAAAACGTATTCACAACCAGGGTCAGGTACAGTAAGGTAGCATAGCAGATGGGCTATGAAATGAGTTTTCACAAAGCCCATTGTTTGCTCTTTTATAGGTATGTACACATCCTAGGACACAAATCCCAGGGTAATAATTTCAGGCATCAGGTCACAGAGTTTCTGCAGACCTGGCACAAACAGCCAGAGTCTTGTGACACTTTCTCTCAGTAGCCCTTGACATCACCCAAGGCCTCCAATTTTCAACATATTAGAGTCAGAGTTGGGCTCAAGTTAAATAACAGTGGAAAATGAAGAAAAAAAAAGCACAGGGCTGAAAAATATATAACGAGGTCTAAAGGTTGTCAGTGAAAATCTTGACTTTTATTTAGAGGTATGCGGACTGCTTTGTACAGATTCACAAGAGGCTGAAACTATATAATCATCCACCTCCTGAGGAGAATGAAACACTGCTGGTTACATTGTGTAGCTTATGGACCAAAATAGAGCTCTTTGGATTTAAATGTCTACAAATATAGAAAAGTAAAGAACAAGAAGGACTTTTGAGACAGTAATGTGCAAGTTCTTGTCACTTTGTTGCACTTGAAGGTGACACTTGTTTGTTCCTGTAGGATTAGGTGCCTCTATAGCTGGGTCAGTGTTTTCTATTCTTTCCCAGAGCTGCAAAAGTCCTCAACTCTTTCTACCCTTCAAAGTGTGATATCTCCTAAGGCCTTTATCTGCTGTTACATGTTCTAGTTTGAGTTGATACTATGCCATATAACCCCGGGCAATGTAAGACTAAGCTGAGGTCTTGATGGGAAAACAGCACATTGCGTCATCTAGTTTGGACTTCAACATGTTTGTATAGCAACCTAAAATAGATTACATTAAATAAAAATTGAACAAAGCAACTGTCTTGTCAAAAGAAATATGCATAAATAATGTTTTTTTCCTTTCATTTTTCCTCAAATATAATCAAATCAGAAGGAATGAAGGATAGGATAAAATTTGGCATCTAGAGCCAGTTTGCTCAAACTTACATTCTCTTTTATTGTTAGGAGTTATGCTTTACAGGGCAGTGGAAAGTAAGTGTTGTTTTAATGAGTGTAAGGTAATGTTTTTTTGCTGTTAGCACATCAAGAAAGTGTTAGACTTCATATGAAATGATGAATAAAATGCAGGCGAAAAAGTGCAGCAGCTTCCTTTATTGTGGGCCTAATTAGGCTCCGTTTTAAAATCTGTTATAACAAGGACTGAAACAAAAAATATCAGCATCCTAATACTATTGAAAGGATAATGTCCAGGGATTTATGGAGTAGTGCATTCTAATGAAACAGAAGATGTTCATTTCCAGTGGAAATATCACATCCATTATCATAATTACAGCTACTATATCAGCAGGGATGTCCTTTACTGTTATGTTTTTATGACAAAGATGCATACACTAACTAAGCAGTGTTTACCAAGCCCTCATATTTAGCACTATGTGATCCTGGGTGAGAAAGCTTTCATAAAGCGGCTTCTTTTTTAAATCATGACAGATCATTCTTCCCCTTTAGAGCTTGCAAGCACATTTCAAGGATCCAGGGTGCCAATACTTATTTAAGTTCAGACTAAAAAGTCAGTCCAGACTAAAATCCTTTACAGCTACTGGATAATGTGAACCCTGAAGGATCTACTGTATTTTCTGCACTATAAGGCGCGCTTAAAATCCTTTAATTTGCTCAAAAATTGACAGGACGCCTTATAATCGTCTTATAATCAAAACTTACATTTTAACTACTGATTTTATCTACTGTTCTGATTTTATCTGTTTTGATTTTATATACTGTTGTTTGTTTGTTTGTTTGTTAATTAGTTAGTTAGTTTATTTGCTTGTTTTAATCAATTGTAAATCATGCTTTTTATTTGTTCTTGTTTCTAATGTCTCTGTAAAGCACTTTGAATCACCTTGTTGTTGAATTGTGCTATACAAATAAACTTGCCTTGCCTTGCCTTGCCTTATAATCGTAAGCACAACCTGAATTCTGGTTGTGCTTACTGACACCGAACTGATTTTATGTGGTACATGGCGCTCAAAAATATGTAAAAAAATGTTTTAGTACATTTCAAATTCAAATTTTATTTGTCACGTACACAGTCATACACAGTACGATATGTAGTGAAATGCTTGGACAACTGCTCGTGACCTAAAGAAAACAAAAAAGGAAAGGCTATGAATAAGATAGGAAATAAATATGAAAAATTAAAAAGGGTAAATTTAACTAGGAAGGAATAGAATATAAATTAAGGTTAAAAATGAAATAACTGTACAACACAAATTAGAATGAAGGGTAAATTTAACTGGGAAGAATAAGATAAAGATAAATATATAAATTAAAGTTGAAAATAAAATAACTGTACAACAAAATACACAATACACAATATAGAACTATATAAGAATGTATGAAGAAATCTAAATATAAATAAATATATACACAATAACAGCAGCTGTACAAGTATTAACCGGAAATGAAGAATATAGTGACCAGTGTTGTGCAAAACCAAAGTCCAGAAAGTCCAGTGTGTGTGTAAGAACCATATGTGTGGGTCAGTACTGTGTGGTGGTGTGATTGAGAGACCGTATCGCCTGCGGGAAGAAGCTCCTCCTCAGTCTCTCTGTGTTGGTCTTCAGGGAGCGGAATCGCTTTCCTGACCTCAACAGAGAGAACAGTCTGTTGTTGGGATGGCTGAGGTCTTTCACGATCTTCCTGGCCTTGGTCCAGCACCGCCTGCTGTAGATTGAGTGCAGGTCAGGGAGCTCGGAGTGGATGGTGCGCTCAGCTGACCGCACAACCCTCTGTAGAGCTCGTCTGTCCTGCATGGTGCTGTTCCTGAACCAGGTTAAGATGTTTCCCGCCAGGATGCTCTCTATGGTGCACGAGTAAAAGTTCCTGAGCACCTTGGAGGGCAGTTGGAAGTCTCTCAAGCGTCTGAGGTGGTAGAGACGCTGTCGGGCCTTTTTCACCATGGTGTTGATGTGACAGGACCATGACAGGTCCTGCGTGATGTGAACTCCGAGGTATTTGAAGCTGTCCACTCTCTCCACTGGGCACTCGTTGATGACGGGGGTCTGGTAGTTCCTCTCCTGCTTAGTGCTGAAGTCCACTATCAGCTCCTTTGTCTTACTGACGTTTAGAAGGAGGTTGTTCCTCTGGCACCAGTTCTCCAGATTCCTAATCTCCTTCAGGTAGGCCGTCTCGTTGTTATCAGAGATCAGGCCCACCACGACGGTGTCGTCAGCAAACTTGATGATGGTGGTGGAGCTGGTAGTGGCCACACAGTCATATATGTACAAAGAGTACAGCAGGGGGCTCAGAACACACCCCTGGGGGGCTCCAGTGCTGAGAGTGGTGGAGGCTGAGACATGTCCGCCCATCCTTACTGCCTGTGGTCTGCCAGTTAGGAAGTTGGAGATCCACTGACACATAGATGAGCTGAGTCCCAGATGCTCCAGCTTGGTGGTGAGTGTGGAGGGAATTATGGTGTTAAATGCAGAGCTGTAGTCTATGAAGAGCATTTTAACATAATTCCCCCTTCTAGTGTCCAAGTGAGTGAGTGATGTGTGGAGGAGATGAGAGATGGCATCGTCTGTGGAACGATTTGGACGGTAAGCGAACTGTAGTGGGTCCAGTGTGTCTGGTAGTGAAGAAATGATGAAGTCTCTGACCAGGCGTTCAAAGCACTTCATCACTACTGAGGTGAGGGCTACAGGGCGATAGTCATTGAGAGAAGCAGGGTGGGGTTTCTTCGGGACAGGAACAATGATGGACTCTTTGAAGCATGTGGGGATCACCGACTGAGATAAAGAGATGTTGAATATCTCAGTGAACACAGGAGCTAGCTGGTATGCGCAGTCTCTTAGGATACGACCTGGGATGCCGTCTGGTCCTGCTGCTTTCCTGGTGTTCACTCTCTTGAAGGCTCTCCTTACTTCATGCTCGGAGATGACGAGCACGTTTCCGGTGCTGGCAGTATCTTCCTGTCTGCAGCCGTTAGCGCCGCTAACACTAGCATTGTTGGAGACCTTAGCTGCAGCCTCGAAGCGAGCATAGAAAGTGTTCAGCTCGTCTGCCAGAGTCACGGCCGCGTTCGTCATACCGGTTGTTGGTGCTTTATAGTCCGTTATTGTCCTTAGTCCCCGCCACAGGCTCCTAGAGTCACTCTGTTGGAGTTGTGACTCTAGTTTCCTCCCGTAGCGCTGCTTCGCCTCTTTCACCGCCCTCCGCACGTTATATGACGCGGCTTTGTACGGGTCCATGTCCCCCGTCATGAGTCCCGTGTTGTAGGCAGCGGTGCGGGATCTCAGAGCGTCGCGGATGGTTTTATCCACCCACGGCTTCTGGTTGGGAAACGTTGTGATAGTCTTTGTCTCCACGGTATCATCCGCTAGTTTCCCGATGAATCCCACAACCGCTTCCGTAAACACGTTGACGTCATCGTCGGAGCTGTTTCTGAACATGCCCCAGTCTGCGTCATCGAGTGCGTCCTGTAACGCGGCCACCGATTGATCCGTCCAGCGCGCGACCTTCCTCTGAACCGGAACTTCCTGTTTCAGCCTTTGTTTGTATTTTGGCATGAGGAAGATGGCGGCGTGATCAGATTTGCCAAACGGGGGGCGGGATTGTGCCTTGTAGCCGTCCTTGACCGTAGTGTAGCAGTGGTCCAGTGTCCTTTCACCCCTGGTGGGGCAGGTGATGTGTTGATAAAAGTTCGGCGCTGCGCGTTTGAGGTTGGCGCTATTAAAGTCCCCCGTCACAATAAGCGCAGCGTCCCGGTGTTGTGTCTGGTGCTGTGTGAGTGCCTCATGCAGCTCGCATAAGGCGGTGACCGTGTCCGCTTGTGGTGGAATATAAACGGCACTTACAATGACCGATGTAAATTCCCGAGGTAGATAAAAAGGACGACACATGATGGACAGTAGTTCCAGATTTGGTGTGCAGGAGCGTGTGAGAGGAACAACGTTCGCACTGTTGCACCAGTTGTTGTTCACCATTAAAGACACGCCGCCTCCCCTTGACTTCCCCGAGTCCCGTGTCCTGTCCATGCGGTGAACCGAGAAGAACTCGGCCGGCTGGATGGCGTGGTCCGGCACCGCTGGGTTCAGCCATGTCTCGGTGAAGCAGAGGAGATTGCAGTCCCGAATGTCTCTCTGGAACTTTATCCTGGCCCTGAGGTTTGTCAAGCTTGTTCTCCAGTGACTGGACGTTGGCGAGCAGGATGCTAGGCAGAGGTGTGCGGTGTGCACGAGCTCTCAGCCTGTTCCTGACGCCGGCTCGCTTCCCTCTAGGCCGCCGCCGCTTCCCTTTGTTCTCCCTCGAGATCTCACTCGGCCAGCTCGGATCCGGAGTTAAAAACTTCGAATTGTGAGTACATTGTATACCAATAGAAACAAGAGTGTCACTGTCATACCTAATGTACCCAATGGTGATGATTTTGCCGATTTAGAAACGCTGAAAACTAACTTAAAAAACAAAGACAAAGAAAAAGTGGTCGGAGCAGTCGTGACGGCAGCCGACCTCACCGGCGCCATTTAGCTCTGCTATCACTTCCAACATAAATGAAGACAGAAAACTAAACAGCAGTGACTTTTGTAGGGTTACTGAAGTTGGACTAGCTAGTATATAATGATGTGCTATGTGATTGCCAGTGACATAGTTATGTTAGCATAACATAAACACAGTGAAGCTGGAGGATGAACGCTAACTTGTTTCCACTCGATAAAAGTTAACGTGGGACAAATGCAATCGCATGGCAGGATGCTGTAAACAGACCATTCAGAATGTTTCTTTTTCATTTATATCGCTTGAGAATTATTGGATAGATAGTTATTTGGTTTGGTAAAAATATTAATTCAAGGTAAGACTGTTTAATGATTGTTTAATGATCCTTTGGCTCATCCAGCAATTCCAACAGATTCTTATCCCAATCTATAACATCTGATATTTTGTCAGATGTTATAGATTGTTAGGTATCAGCCACCTTGATCCCCAGTTATGGCAATAATGGTCACCAAGAGGTAACAGTGCTACATAGAGCTCTATATAGTCCATGTTAGGAGGTTAAAGGTGTGGTACTTGACTATGCCACAGGTTTTTCAACCTGGAGACCATGGTTCGAGTCCCATTGTGAGTTTTAAAAGTACTCCACAAGCACTGGGAGTGCAAACCTCTCTCAGCAATGTGATAACCCTGTCATAACATCACCCTCAACAAATTAACATTAGCCAGGCTGGCAAATCAAAGGTAAAATGAAATGCTCAATTCTTCACAGATTCTATGATAAAATTTGTGGTTTTGTGATGTCAACGTCTTGGGACTCTGATGCACTGACTTTTCCTGTAGTGTCAGCAAAGGCTTTATATTTGTGGTCTAGCAGTTGCTGGCAGCCACAGTGCCAGTCAGTGTCAAAGAAAATGACATAAGAACCTGCTAATAACAAGCTAACGGTGTTGGGGAACACCCAGTCCCCACAGTGTATTTATAGACAGGCACAGTCCACTCTTTAACAGTTTCTCAGATTGTTTAGTCCAACTTTGTTCAAAAGTTCTAAGATAGACTGAGGCTTCGTGCTTTGCTAAAACAGAACCAGTCTGATCTGCCTGTTGTTAAAAAGCCTGCAGTATAAAGACAGAAATAATCTTATTTGTTTGTATCATAAAGACTTTGTTGTACTCTATTATCCCAATGGAGCCTACACTCAAAAAAGTCAACTAAGGCAGTTGTTTGATTAATTCAACAGACATTTGTCTATTTAACATGAGCATATTGAGTTTAGGTTTTTAAATCATTATCAGTTATTGGTTTAACATAAAATAATAAAAGGTTTAATGAACTAGATTTGCATTCTTCAGTTCAATTAAATGTAATTATTTTAAATCAACAACTCTAAAACCGATGCCTAGTGCACATGCTCAAACTTCCCAGAAGTGAAGAGGCGGGAATGTGGAGAAAGTTAAATGTGTTCAGTGAACTGCCGTTTCCCTCTGCGGAATCTTCCACAATACAGGTAAGAAATAAATAACTGAAAATATCTTAGTCAAACGAAGTTGTTCCGTCCGTTAATTGTTTAACAATGTTTTTAATTCCAAATGTGTAAGTTGTCATTAGACAGCGGGAGTGGAGCAAATACAGTGAAAATCGGGTATTAGACCGTGCCAATCCGTACCGTCTAATACCTGATTTATAATCCGCTCCGGCTATATTTATATTATTATTAGCATTTCCACTTCATTGTTTTTCATTTTTTTTGTTACCCGTTTTTGCAGTTAGTCTTATAGTGTTTTTAGCGGTTATTGATATGTTTAATTCAATATTTAACACGTTTGTAATTCACTTTCAAAGTAAATGAAGTTAGCTAAAGCTAGTATGGTTGTCTCATTGAACTTTTACCTAGCTATGTTAGCATTCACTTTGGTTTTAAATGATGGTTATTGCAAGACATGGTCTTTCTTCACTTTTTTTTATTATCATTTGCATTTCTTCTTTCTTTCTTTCTCTCTCCTTTTTTTAAGCATTCGGCCTCTCGCAGTAAGGCAAGTTAAACTAGCGTGCACGAGTTGCTAAATATTAGCTGTGTCCAAATTCAGGGGCTGCATCCTTCGAATTGACTTGAACGCTAGTGCATGGGGAAAAAGAGCATAAACACGAGGTCAGAGGAAAAGAAGGAGTTTTTGCGAATCACCACAAAGCCTCTGCTATCTACTTTCTTTGATGAGCTTGACCAGTACACGCCACGCTTAATGGAAATCTTTCTGAGCAAAGGAGGGACACCTGGAAAGAAAATAAGAGGTCTCATGCTTGCCATCTCCAAGGTTTGTATTAGGATTGAGTAGACGATGTCATAGGCAGCAAAAATAACTTTTATTTGGAGATGAAGTTGTCAATTTTGTTTCGGCTTAACAAATGGTACATGCCAGGTTCTAACCTAAAGAATAATTATGCAACTTAACTGATTACCCTAGCTTTAAGAAAAACAGCCTGGTTTTGGCTCATATTATCTCCTCCTCCTCTCCAGCATGACAACATCCATACCAGACGAGCATGCATCTTGAAGTCTTTGTGCATCTACCTAAACGAAGACTATGAGAAGTTAATAAAGGAGACTTGGTGAGTCACTGTGACAGCATGTTGACTGTAACATTCTCATACAAATTGTGACGTTGCCTCAAATGCAAATTGTTAAAATTAAAATTTTGAGATTAGCAACAAGACACCTGGTATTGGGGAAAGGATGTCTTGAATACCAAACAGCATTAAGCGTTGCAATAAAGAATTTCTGGAATTTGGTATTGGAAGGAAAGAAATTTATGCATCCCGTAGTTGAACTAGATACACAAACATACAATGCATTTAACATGCATCAAGACAATATTGCTTTTGAATCTGTACTTGGATTAAAACAAGTCCTGTTGTTTTTTCATTGCTATGGTCATCAGTATTTGTAAATAGAAATGTCTATGAACTTTGAGCTGTTTAGTACTAACACTTCTATACCTGTTTTATTTTAGCAGCTGAGTTAGCCTTTTCCCGAGTCCTGTTCCCCTAAGTTACTCTTGCTACGTCCAACAAACAAATGGTTTCCTCTGCGCACCAACGGGTACCCAAATGTGCGAGCAGACATGCTTCATAATGTTCGGTACATTTACCTGGGAGTGGGGCCATCCACACTGTTTAATCCATTCACGTTGTTTTTGACTTTGTGAATGGAAAGAACACAACTCCTCCAGACACAATCTCTCGCCGTATCGGTGGGCACACTGCTTCACCATCTTGCTTGAGGTTAATGTTTGTCAGACACAGTAACGGTTGCTTTAATGTGTATTTGGACAATGGCCCTTTCGGGGGAGGGGCCGGTGAGAGGTCAATTATAAGATAAGATAAGATAAGATAAGATAAGATAGAACTTTATTAATCCCTCGGGTGGGTTCCTCTGGGAAATTCGACTTCCAAAAAAAGCACAGCAACGACCGAAGTTACAGTTACAGAACTGTTATATATATATACACACACACACACACACACACACACACACACACACACACACACACACACACACACACACACACACACACACACATATATATAAATACAGAGACAAATATAAATAAAATATACAAAGGGGATAAATAGAATAAATAGGAATAAAAAATAAAAATACAAGTGAATTGCACATTTCAAGTATTGAGTCTATTGCACTGTTGACTATTTACAAAAAGTATTGCACAAGGTATTGTACAGTGAGGTGCAGAGGCACTACAGCTTAGTTGTTCCCCCCTCCTTTGTCCTCCTGTTTCCCCTCCCTCTCCCCTCCAGAGAGGAGTTAAACAGTTTGATGGCGTGTGGGACAAAGGAGTTTTTAAGTCTGTTAGTTCTTGTCTTGGGGAGAAGCAACCTGTCACTGAACAGACTCTTCTGATTGTTTATGGCCGTGTGCAGAGGATGCCCAGCATTGTCCATAATGTCCATCAGTTTCTTTAATGTCCTTTTCTCTGCCACTGTCACCAGAGTGTCCAGCTTCATGCCGACCACAGAGCTAGCCCTCCTGATCAGTTTCTCCAGCCTGGATGAGTCCCTCTTTGCTGTGCTGCTCCCCCAGCACACCACAGCATAGAAAAGTACTCCAGCAACCACTGACTGGTAAAACATCCTCAGGAGCTTCCTGCAGATGTTAAAAGACCTCAGCCTCCTGAGGAAGTACAGTCGGCTTTGGGCTTTTTTATACAGGTGCTCTGTGTTGCATGACCAGTCCAGTTTATTGTCCACCCACAGCCCGAGGTACTTGTACTTGTTGACCACCTCCACCTCCTCCCCCTCTATCTGAACCGGCAGTGGACCTTCTCTGGACCTCCCGAAGTCCACAACCAGTTCCTTAGTCTTTGAGGTGTTGAGTTGCAGGTGGTTTGTGTGACTCCATGCGACAAAGTTCCTCACCAGACTTCTGTACTCCTCTTCCTGATCATCCCAGATACACCCCATGATGGCCGTGTCATCTGCAAACTTCTGAATATGGCATAATTCAGAGTTGTAGCAGAAGTCAGAGGTGTACAGGGTGAAGAGAAGAGGGGACAGCACAGTTCCCTGTGGTGCTCCTGTGCTGCTGACCACTGTGTCAGATGTGATGTCCTTCAGCCTGACGTACTGTGGTCTGTCGGTGAGGTAGTCGGAGATCCAAGCCACCAGGCAGGGGTCCACCTCCATCCTGTTCAGTTTTATGCCACCTCTTTTGACATGAGAGGTGTATTTTATAATTTATGTATTGGAGTAATTACTAACAACTACTTTAGTGGTGTAATTTTCTGTTTATTACTTTGACTACTTGGATTTTATGAACAGCATAGAAACAGTTGTTTAAACACTCTCTTAAATTTTACTTTGTTGTCTTATATTTTTTCATGTAGGATACGGACAGTGAGGCAAAAAGCTGCATGGAGCAAACTGTGATGGGGGTGTACATCATCCAGAAGGAGGGTGCTGAACCTGAAGAGGACGTTGGTGTCCTGATTGAGGGTGTGGACGCTAACACTGATTTGGGTAACATTGCACAAGCATGTGCTCTGTTGTTTGGACTCACATACTGTTTGAACCTGAGCTACCCACCAGAACTTAAATGCACCTTTGAAGTCCTCCAGAAGATACTTTTATATCTTGATGGACAAAAGCTCTCTTCAAAGGCACAGTTTCTGGAAAAACAAGCTTATGGGGTGAGAGCACTTGAAAATGACTGATAGGTCATGAATGGTTCATTGGTGCAATGGTGATTTCCAATATATAATGTTAATATTTGAGTTGTTTATATGTTTTTCTTTCATTTAAAAAATATTTTTTTTAAGTTTTTGGATTCTCTCTGTTGGGCAATTCACCTTTTATACAGCACTGCAGATGATTTTTGTTTGTCCTTGGATCAAAATGGATCAGAAGTACTGACAGAAGTACTGTTCTGTTAATTATTTTTCATTTAATTTTGAGTTTGTAGTATAGGTACTAATTCACACATACCATAATGCTGTCATGTGTTGAATGGAGATATCACTGGAGTGCTTTAGTGCCCCCCCCTTTTCTCTTTTTTTTTTCTCCTTTGTAGAACAAAGTTAACATTTTACAGAAACTGCATTGAAACGGCAAAGAAATGTTCATTGTTGTTTTTAGCTGCACTGTTACTATGTTGTGTTCATGTGTCAAGGGCCTGTAAAGTTTAAGACCACTGCCACCTGTTAAGTTCAATGTATTATTGTGTCCATTTTGCTTGCTAGCATGTTTTAAGCAAGACTTGCAGTAATTGCCTTGATTAACAATATAGTTGTTCAAACAACAAGATTTAATTGTTTTCCTAAACTTTTTAACTTGTGTAGAATGAATTAAAACAAATTTCACTCTACATACTTAAATAAATCACTTCAAATCAATGTAAGTATACTATGTTGATCCAACGTAATCTGATTACATTAAACCACCAAATGCTAAATGCCCCTCAGTTAATTAAATTGTGTGCAAAAAGGGTGCCATGATTAAATTGTGTTCATCCAACAACAGATTTTTTTGAGTGTAGAACCAGCTCCTAGTGTAGGTTTAGGAGCCACTCTATGTATTTCTAAGAATGTACTTAAAACTTTCTTTTCATATCTTGACCTTTAACCATCCCCAGTCATGTTGCCAAGGGCACTGGGCACCTCGCCGCTACTCTCCTCTTTCACTCTCTGTGCACTTATATATCACCATTACGTGACATAAGCCTGTATCTCCTCTCTCCCTGTTCCTTTCTGCAGGTAACTCTGGTTGCGGAGCTGCTTTTTCCTGATATGTTATTACCAGTCGCCGGCTATCTGTCTACGTCTCTCCTATGTTGTTTGTAGTTTCTGCTTTTCTCTCTACGCTTTTCCCTCATGTCCCAACTGGTTGCCACAGACCAGTTGGTGCCCCTCCCTGAGCCTGATCCAGCTTTTCCCGTTAAAAGGATGTTATACTCCTCACCTTGCCAAGATCATGTTCACAGATAGAGAACCGCAAAGATGTAAATCAGAGCTAAATAAAAAAGCCTAGCAAATCCTTTTAATATCTCAACCTGAATCTCTACTTGCCGTCATGGCAATGGATGACAAGCCCTCTGCAGCTTCTTTTTTCCATCTGACTCAATAAAGAGAAGTTTGACTGTTTGTCCTTTTGAACTCTAATAACAACCACTCTGTCACTGCCAAGGCTGCCGGTGTTGCCACTGGTATTTTGAAAGTGTAAGTTCTCAGGAACTGATTTATTTTTTGGTAATCAAGTTGTTCTCAGCTTCAAATTGTATTATTAGCAATAAAAAAATACAGAGATAAAAACAAAATCCCCCTTACACAGGGGTTGATAGGCAGGCAGCGGACACTACATTGACTTTTGACAGTTTAACGTTTTCCTGTGTGTACTAATTGTCGTATGCATCATATACCTTTTTGAAACCACTTCCGCTATGAGAAAGCACTTGGTGACAGTGGGAAGGAAAAAACTCCCTTTTAACTCATTCACTGCCATTGACGTCTATAGCCGTTAATGGCAGTGAATGGGTCAATGGGTTTAACTCATTCACTGCCAATGGCTGGCAGTGAATGAGTTAAGAGAAAGAAACCTCCAGCAGAACCAAGCTTAGCTGCCACGACTGGTTGGGGAGAGAGGAGGGAGATAGGACAAAGGACACACTGTGGAAGAGAGCCAAATATTAATAATGTGCTGTTGTGGATACCAGTGTTAAATAAAAACATTAGAAAGCTTTCTTTTTTTTTTATTTCAGTGACCTTAATCGTCCTTTTAGCTGTGGTTGCAAATAGACTTCCAGTCCTATAGAAGTCTATGAGAAAATGTCTTTCTGTTTTGACCTCTGTAAACACTTTCCTGCTGAGTTCAGGGCTCAATCACTCACGTTTAAACATACTGAATAAAAGAAATAAGTTATTTTTGTAATTCTTGGTTATACCATGTTTCAAAATGATATTAAAAGTAGTGCTGTCAACATTAATCTCGTTAAAATGACTTAACGAGCGAATCTCTGTTAATGAGTTACCGCGGATTGCTCCGTGCGTCGGGCTGCACGTCGTCCACCTAGCTCATTAACGCGTTGACGCCGTCCAATTAAAGGCATACTCACTGGCTAAAACGTTGTAAGTCATAAGTTATTAGCCAGTGAGCATGCAGTTTCCCAATCAGACCTGCCCTTCCTCATCACATCTGAGTTTTTGGATCCAAGATCTAAAGTGCTCATCTCCAGGTTTCAAAATGGGACGTTACAAACTAGCTAGCAATGTCCATTTTTATATTGTCTATGAATTAAATGTGTTTTTGTGGCGCAGAATAGAGAGGGAAGGGAGCTAAAACAGCTTGTTTCAGACAGTTTCACACAGTTGATGAACTGAGGGGCTGGACCAAGGCCCAGTGCAGATAAAACAGGGATTATTTTGAACTGTGAATCATGCATATTTACTTTAGTAGAGTCCAAGAATTTAAAATATAACATTTTCCCTTTTGCAGAAGGGCTGAAGTGAATCCCTGTTGACATTAGGCTAGAGGCACTGTACACCCAACATCATCAGATCAACAGAGGCAACAAACACGTAATTACCCTCACATTTACACCGATGGCCAATTTATAATTATTATTTAACCTGTGAGAGCAAGCAGAGTGCCAAGAGACAACCTATACAGCCTTACCAAAGTTTCAAATTGCTTTTCCAGTATTTAATAATGTTCCTCCAGTAAAGCACTCAATTTCCACCATCCAGCTGGAACTATTTATCAAAAAAGTGCAAAACTCAATTTCTAGTATAACATACATGTGTTTTGCTTTGTTTTTTTAATTTGTTTCTTTTGAACCTTTTTTGGGTACACAGATTTAAGAAGAAGAAAAAAATCCTTTGGGCTGCCATTACTACTTATACTATTCTTTCCTAAATGGTAATGGAAAACCTAATCATAAGCGTTGTCCTGATCTAAAACCCTTCCAGATTGAGATACTAGGTTGTAAAATTGAGAAAAAGAATCCCATTTTCTCTTCAGCTAATGCATCTTTTAGCAGTGCTTTGAAAATCCCCTGTGAGGGTTATTTGAATATCAATAAGCCAAGAGACTGTGTGTGTGTGTGTGTGTGTGTGTGTGTGTGTGTGTGTGTGTGTATGTGATCAAAAAAAGAAAAAAAAGCCTCCTGAGTCAAAAGTTTGCAGGCGAGCGTGGATGACCCAGACAGATGGCAGCTCTCAATCCCTGGACAGTGAAAACGAGACTCAAGGCAAAACTTGAGAGGGATGAAATTTGAATGAGCTTAAGAGGGTTGAGTTTCTCCATGAGCGAGGGGGGAAAAAATGGTGGTGCTTTTTGTTTGCCATTGCGATGGGATTCAGACAGATTAAAGCCTGGTATTTATGGCAGAGGTTCTTACTTTTTTAGATGTTTATTTTACAGCTCCCATCTATGCTTCGCAAGACCCCACAAGGTCAAGCTATCACAGTAAAAAAAAAGGGGACACCGTTAGAATCCTAACTTACTTTTCCATGAGCCTGCGCAGTGCATAGAGTAATATTTAATTCTAAGAGCTCGAGGGCAGAGGACCAGAATTGGAGTATGTGATGGCACATTGATGTACAGCCTGAACTAAAACACTATTTGGCTCGCTGTCCTGTGATGTGTCCTGAAAGAGCAACACAAAAATGAACTCAGCTATCCACATCGGCCACAAACCAGAATCCTTGGCCCCCGGAAGGTGAATGTTGATACAAACATTAAAAAAAAAAGAAGAAGCTGCACAGAAAATAAAATGTTAAACTGCACAAGTGAAATCCATGAATAAATGAATTCCCTTTAAGCGGTTAAAAAAAATGAACAAGAAAACATTTTGTCTGAGTTTTTGCTATAAAGTTCCCCCCTGTGTTATCCCTCTTGTCTCAAAGAGAAGCATGGTGCATTATTTACCAGCACAATAGAAAGCTGATGTAATTAATCTCAAGGCTATGAAACTAGCATGAACACCCACACGCTTAAAAGTAAAAAAGAAAGTATGGCGCAAGAAAGTCTCTCAATCCAGTCTCCGCGAATCGTGACCACACAGATTCATTATGGGCGGATTCAGACAGTGTACATCAGAGACGCCCGCTTAACTAACTGATGGCACCATCACGAGCTGACAAGAGTGGCACCGGTAAAATGTTAGGAAGTTGACAGCATGTTTAAATTTGCATAATTAGCTTCAACAGCGGCAATTAGGCCGTCAGGAATCTTTCATTAAAGCCAACAATGTCTTTGTGGATAAAATAGAAGAAGGATAAGTAAGGGTATCAAACCAGCGCTGAATAAAAATGTTAGCACAACAGAGCGGGATAAAGAGCCTAATTAACCTTTAAGGTTGATAAGGCAAACCTGTTGGCAAGCATTTGCTTATTTATACTTCCCGAGGTCACTTCTAGTTTGCTGTTAATTAAAACTAAAGTGGTTGTAGAAAAACATTCTTGCATTTCTTTTTTAAAAGGGAAGATTTGACAAAACTAACTAACACGAAGGGGAAAAAAACTACAGGAAAGCCCTTTTGTGAAACCCATTTTAACACACTTTACATAATTTTGAGTTAAATTATTTGTTATTGTTATTTTTATTCCCGTGGATTCATTTTTGTTATCGTCACAATGCTTTCTTTAAAGATATATCTTTGGGGTCGCCTTAAAAGGCAGATATGACATAAAATTTGAATATAAATTATAATGGTATAGTTACAATCCCCATGTACCAGCATCATTCGTAAATGTTGCCAATACAACAAAAGGTAGTAGGAGTTTAAGCGTACTGTCACAGATCACAAAAATGTGCCCTTATTTGACCTTGAAGGAGAGGTCAGAGGTCACATGTGACATGATATTTTAAATCGTTATATAGCACTTTCTTTGTGTTGACAAATACGCACCACACTTGAAAGAATCATAGTTTCCAAGTTATCAGGCTTTTCACTCAATTTTCGACCAATAAATCATTAAGTTGACCTTGAAGAACTTGATGAATGCAAGCCAAATTTTTTTCTTTTTTTAATCAATCACCTGGATCACCTGTTGAGAAAGAAAAAAGAGAAAACAAGCAGAAGAAAGAAAAAAAAGGCAACATAATAAACAACATCTCGATGATCTATGGGAATGTAACAGTAAATACTAAATATTAAACATTATTGTGCAGCATGTAAGATCGACAGCGCACAGTGTGCTTTGAGGTAGGAGCCAAAAAGGGTGTAGTTTGTGTGTGTGAGTACCCGTGTGTACACCTGTGAGCGTGCTTGTTTTTAAAAGGTTCCTTCATGTAATGATCTGCTAGAGCAGTGGTTCCCAAAATGTTTTTGCTAGGCCCCCCTCCTGTTTTGCAAGAAAAATGTTCGCGTCCCCCCTTTCTCGCACGCACACGTGCGCACGCAAACACAAACACATCATCCAACCACACACAGTCATATTTTGCTCCATTGCGGTTTATTTCACACCTCAAACATTTAGTAAACAATTAAGCAAATACAAGTAATCTGCAATAAATGACAGGTAGTAATAAAATAAACTACTAACTCTTTTAGGCTACGTCCGCACCTACACAGGTATTTTTGAACACGCAGCTGTTTCGTCCACACGTAAATGACTTTTCGAATCACCGAAAACGGACATTTTTTGAAACTCCTTTTTTTGCTTTTACGTGTGGACGAGGAATACAGAGTTCATCACAACATCAAAGGTATGTGCCTTTTTTCACGTTATGCTGTGCGCCACGCTATTGTTTACATGGGATGAATTGCAGAATGGCAGATAGAGACAAAATACAGGGAGTGCAGAATTATTAGGCAAGTTGTATTTTTGAGGAATATTTTATTATTGAACAACAACCATGTTCTCAATGAACCCAAAAAACTCATTAATATCAAAGCTGAATGTTTTTGGAAGTAGTTTTTAGTTTATTTTTAGTTTTAGCTATTTTAGGGGGATATCTGTGTGTGCAGGTGACTATTACTGTGCATAATTATTAGGCAACTTAACAAAAAACAAATATATACCCATTTCAATTATTTATTTTTACCAGTGAAACCAATATAACATCTCCACATTCACAAATATACATTTCTGACATTCAAAAACAAAACAAAAACAAATCAGCGACCAATATAGCCACCTTTCTTTGCAAGGACACTCAAAAGCCTGCCATCCATGGATTCTGTCAGTGTATTGATCTGTTCACCATCAACATTGTGTGCAGCAGCAACCACAGCCTCCCAGACACTGTTCAGAGAGGTGTACTGTTTTCCCTCCTTGTAAATCTCACATTTGATGATGGACCACAGGTTCTCAATGGGGTTCAGATCAGGTGAACAAGGTGGCCATGTCATTAGTTTTTCTTCTTTTATACCCTTTCTTGCCAGCCACGCTGTGGAGTACTTGGACGCGTGTGATGGAGCATTGTCCTGCATGAAAATCATGTTTTTCTTGAAGGATGCAGACTTCTTCCTGTACCACTGCTTGAAGAAGGTGTCTTCCAGAAACTGGCAGTAGGACTGGGAGTTGAGCTTGACTCCATCCTCAACCCGAAAAGGCCCCACAAGCTCGTCTTTGATGATACCAGCCCAAACTAGTACTCCACCTCCACCTTGCTGGCGTCTGAGTCGGACTGGAGCTCTCTGCCCTTTACCAATCCAGCCACGGGCCCATCCATCTGGCCCATCAAGACTCACTCTCATTTCATCAGTCCATAAAACCTTAGAAAAACCAGTCTTGAGATATTTCTTGGCCCAGTCTTGACGTTTCAGCTTGTGTGTCTTGTTCAGTGGTGGTCGTCTTTCAGCCTTTCTTACCTTGGCCATGTCTCTGAGTATTGCACACCTTGTGCTTTTGGGCACTCCAGTGATGTTGCAGCTCTGAAATATGGCCAGACAGGTGGCAAGTGGCATCTTGGCAGCTGCACGCTTGACTTTTCTCAGTTCATGGGCAGTTATTTTGCGCCTTGGTTTTTCCACACGCTTCTTGCGACCCTGTTGACTATTTTGAATGAAACGCTTGATTGTTCGATGATCACGCTTCAGAAGCTTTGCAATTTTGAGACTGCTGCATCCCTCTGCAAGATATCTCACTGTTTTTGACTTTTCTGAGCCTGTCAAGTCCTTCTTTTGACCCATTTTGCCAAAGGAAAGGACGTTGCCTAATAATTATGCACACCTGATATAGGGTGTTGATGTCATTAGACCACACCCCTTCTCATTACAGAGATGCACATCACCTAATATGCTTAATTGGTAGTAGGCTTTCGAGCCTATACAGCTTGGAGTAAGACAACATGCATGAAGAGGACGATGTGGACAAAATACTAATTTGCCTAATAATTCTGCACTCCCTTTACTGTTACTGTTAGTCTGACTATCTTCAGGTTTTATATGCTTACATATACACACGCAGTTACTGTCCCTCCATTTAGAAAGGCAGAGGTGTCACGGTGTGATTATTTTACTGTAGTTGTTTATTTTTTCATGTGTAATAATATTCAACATTGCTATCAATGCATTTTTCAAAAAATGCCTCTCTGTGCAAAATGGGTTTAAAAACATAAACAACTGTGGGATATTGTTTGTCTGTGATTTGAACAGCCCAGCGCTGCTCCCAACGCAGGGAAAACCAATTCTACAGGGGAGACCTACCTCGGCACTTGTGCAGGTGAAAGCAAAGGGAAGATATGCTTCACCATATTTTTTAGTCTTTGGCTTAGAATGAAGTTGGTTTGGAAACATATTCAGCGATGCTTCATCTCCTGCTTTGCGTTTCTGTGGGCGCCCCGTGCTAGCAGTGTCCAAGCGTTGTTTTGTTTTTTTCCCTTTTCATCCCGCGCCCCCCCTGCAATGGCTCTACGCCCCCCCAGGGGGCGGGCCCCACACTTTGGGAAGGTCTGTGCTAGAGGGTGTGGGGAGCCACAGCGCAGTCCTCCAGGGCATGAAGCAGGTATGAAGGAGATCAAGACTCCAGACATCCAGAGGCCCCCAGAACACAAGAGACCAAGGAAGACCAACAGAGGGGCAGCCGCGCCACTGTCCCAGAAAGAGCTGAGGAGAGCCCCAGATGAGGGGTCACTCAGCAGCCGCGGAGCAGAAGCCAGGGGGGGTTGCAGTGACGTGCCCGTGAGCTCCGCCGGCAGCCAGCTGTGCCTGAGTGACTGAGCCCCAGGCCGAGAGGCCGAGGGCACCCGACCCCCGAAGTGGCCCAAGCGAGCCCCAGGCTCCAGGCCCCGACAAGCAGCCACCAAGGAGTGAGCCGGTGGATACACGGACGCCCATCCCCAGACACAAAGAACCACCAACGCACCGATATCTGCAGGCGTCTGCCACTGGCAGGGGAAGTGGTGGGGGGAGATAGGCCTCCATACCATGGAGGGCCTGAGATGTCCCTAGAGAGGTGGCGTCTGATACCCGACCTGACATATAGACACAGACATACAGGCACACACAGATACATCCATTCCCACCCTCATGCTCTCATATGCAATTACTCAACACTCACCCAACGTGGAGACAGACATAAAGAGACACTGTACACACAATCACACTCCCCAAGCGTACTCTATACCCCAGGTATAGGTACCCTTGCATCTGGAGGGGGAAACTGCACCCAGACCCAGGTAGTGTTACCCTTTTCCCTGGGGTGGAGAGAAGCAGACTGTCCTGGCTCGGCAGCAGCAGGGAGGCCCCACATTCCAGACCCCAATCGGATGGCCAACTCCTCCTCCCAGCCCCCCGCTCCAGCAGGCCGCAGAGAACGGGGGTGTGTGAAGACTCCAAACCTCCCTCCACCCGCTCATTGTAGTGTTGATGCATGTGTGTTCTAAGGTGCATTTAAAACCCAGGAGGGCATGGAGCTACCTGCCAGAGAGCAGCAGGTAAGCGCATGGTACCTCCTGCTAGCCCTCAATGTCTACGTGTATTTAAAATTGAGAGGTGGGCAACAACGCCAGGGGTGAGGTGTACACCCTGATGGTCTTTTGGATTCCGTGTAGAGTGCCCACCCCCAAGATCCTATATGTATGTGTAATGAGAGTGTGAGTAATGTGAATGTCTAAGTTGTGGGATAAAATTGAGGCACAGGCAGCCAGAAGGGAACAGAGGGGGGGATGCCTCCCCTGCACCCTGGTGACACACCTTTACCCCAAGGCCCTGCATGTGTGGGTGATTGTGGTGGAGCGGGAAGAGGGAGGCAGCTGGAGATGGTGAGGGAAGGAAGGGAGGGGCAGGTGACCCCTCCCTGGGGCCAGCTCCCCCGCTGACCCCAGTAGGCACCCCCATACTCTGCAACCCGCCAGGGAAAGGGGGCCCAGGCCCGTCTGGACCAGGGCCTAGTGCAGCAGCGCCTCCCGGCCCCACAGAGCCCGGGACAGTCCACCCGACCCCACCACAGAGAAAACTGCACCCACCCCGTCATCCACTCATCTTCCAGACTACACAAGACAATAGATGCCCAGGCTGAGATCTTCCTCCACCTCTCCTATATCTCCCCCTCCTGCAGAGTGAGTTCCTGAAGAGAGGAGAGCTCCTGCAAGATGTAACAAGCCAAATTTTATTGGATCACTTACATAACTTCACTCTACATGTCCACAATGTTATCAGTTATCATCATTCATACAAAACCTTTCAAGCTACCGTGTTTACAGACAGAAAGAATGACACACATCCAAACGTTACCAAAACCACAACCTCCTTGGAAAGGTAATATACCAAACCAAAACACTTTCAAACAATAAAAGAGAAACTAAAACTAGGAATTACATTCTAGAAACTAAATGAAACTAAACTGAAGCCAAAAAAACCCTGTGAACTATGTTTGACCGTTTTCTTTTTAATCTATGATCTTCTTTTTTTTTCTTTTTGTGCACACATTGCATTGCATTCTACTTGCAAAAAGAAACTTGCTCATGACTTTCTAAATACTTTCCTGATGAGTTCATGGTCTAAATAACTAGTTTCAGATCTTTTTGAAGACAACATGAGGTCCACTTTGTAAATTATGGTTGCATAAGCAAGGTGCGCTTTTAGGGCAGACGTTCCCTGTAACTGATTAGTTGCAATCCAGTCAGCCTGTAGTCCTCCTCTGTTTCTCTGTCAGATCCACATTTTGAGCCTAAGTCATTTTGGTCTAAAGATCAATCAGTAAACATCTGGCAACCACCAGTTGCGAGGGAATTATTATTTTTCCTTGACCAGTTGGGAAGTCGTTGCTGGAGGTTGACGTCAGTGGTTGTGTATCAATTACTAAAGCCCCAGTCATGGTAAGTGACCCTCCTAGCAACCACAGAGCTTTGTTCCCTAGCATATTATTGTGTTTGCTTGTAGTTTTGCCACTTTTCTCTGAGCATTAGTGAAACTGTGAGAAGTGTGACAGGGACTGAAAATATCAAGTCATCAAGTAAAAATTGCACTTTCGAGGTCAACATTTTTTTTCTAGTTTACTGCCACTTGCCTACTAGTGAGTCAGTATTTGCAAACACATTGGCTTCTTCCATGCAAACTACATGCTACCTACTACTAAACAAAACAATCACAAGACGTTTTTCTGCATACATTTTTGCAACCATTTTCATGCTAGTTCCCAAACCGCTGGTGGGTGCCAAGGCGCCACTGACTGGTCTCTAGCCCCCCATTACTTGTGATATCTGGTTTCAAAGCTGCAAGATGAAGTTTAACATTTAAGCCTAACCAATCAATAGGTGACATCAAGGCAGCTTTGCCATCTTTTATATACAGTCGGTGCTCTGACAAGCTTTGTCTCTGAAAACAGCAGGCTGCTGCAGCTACAAATGAAATCATGATAGCAGTGAAGCTGACAATGAGCTGAAATTTGCTGTGAAGCCAAGGGCAGCTGCAGTCTTTGATGATAATTTTTAGTTTATAACTATGAGTAACAGTGTTCATGCTGCTTTAAAGAGCAGCACTTCACTCAGATCAAGCCTTTGAAGACACATTTTTAATCAATTCAAATTTTAAATCAGCCAAGGAAATCAGGTGCTTCAACTTCAAGTCTTGATGTTCTGTTTTGTGCATAGAGTATTTAAAGATATCACGGACACCATATCGTAGTCCAGTACCAGCACGATACTCAAATGATCAAGCTGATGTTTAAATAAAATACTGGAGTTTTCAAAAAGTTTATGCTTACAGCATTTGGTGGATTCTATGAGTATTTCTGTTAATTAAAGGGACTGAATAGTCTTGATTACATGAAGCTGACAAATGCACTGAAAACAAACCTTTGCTATAAATGATAACTACATTTTGCAGATTATAAAGTAGAAGGGCAGTGGTCTGTCATGTAGCTTTAATGCAGTTTGGGAAATCCTAAACCAATAATTTCAGCTGAGGATAGTAGGGTTTAATGTCAACAAGGAAATGACAGTGCTTAGATAGTAGATGACAACAGAACAGAATGTTTTGTGACTCATCGATGCAAAATCCATTGCTTACTAAACAATAACTGCTAACCATGATGATAGTAAACCAGAACTTCAAAAATTAAGATTTACGTATGTGCTATGATAATATTTGATTTAATGGCTACATCATTTATTTTGAAAATCTCTTTCACTTTCAGACCTTTTAAATGTGTGTACGGCACCCAGATCTTGGCTATGCGCACGGTTTAGAAATGAGTGCCCTTCTACACCTCTTGAAGAGACTAAGTCGTAGAGTTGCAATTCATTGTGAAAACTTAGACTTTTTTTTTTGTACAGCTTCCCTTTTGTTGCTGTATATAGAAATCTGGGAGATGAGGTTTGTGTCTACAACACAATGGAAATAAAACAAAATACAAAACTATTCCTTCACTTGAAATTTAAATAGCACAAGGGAAAAGTTACTTACTCAATGGCACTGGCCCTACTGTGCCTGTGATTCACTCCTGTTGCCTAAACTAACCAGCTATCATTCCTCATGAGTCATGGGTAAACCTAACCCTCTGAACACAACCCAGTCAGAGTCACTGTAGGGTAAGCCATAAACTAGTAGAATTTACGTAGAATGGTTTCATAGTAGAATAGAATAGAATAGAATAGAATAGCCTTTATTGTCATTGTACAGAGTACAACGAAATTGGAGTGCCACTCCCTTGGTGCAAGTTTCAATAATAAATATAAATGTAAAATATAAAAAGTACAAAAAAACAATCGTAAGTACTCAAACAATAGTATGTACAATATATACAGGATAGCAGCATTAATATAATGACAGTATGAATAGCAGCATAATATAATGACAGTGATGGTATGGAATAGGTTCAATTGTTTTTGTGCTTATTTACTACGGTGGTAGCTCTGGGAAAGAAGCTATCTGAAGCATCACACTATAAAAGACTCATAGTCTTGATTTAGTCCAAACCTCAGTGACCTCATAGCTGGTTGTGGCCATGCAGCCAACTAGTTTTGTTTCTAAAAATAACCAGAGAGTAGATGAAAACTGAGTCTTAGTTTGACACTGATTGGATGAAAGTTGTTGCACTGTGGATCATCGTATTAGGAGACACATTTTGATACAAGGTCTGGCTCAGTTGGTGTGCAGGTGACCATATGGCCAGAGAGCAGTAGGCCAAAGTATGTAAAAGAGATCAAAAGTAGCAAAGAAGAAGATGGAAAAAAAATATTGATAGATGAGGAATGCTGGGAGGCTTGGGAAAACTGGAAAAATAAGGAAACTGAAGAATACTATAAACAGTTGTGGTCAGAGGTTTACATGAACTCATGGTGGGCATGAATGTCGTGGTGATTTGGGGCTTTTAATGATTTCTTTGAACTGTTCTTTCTCCAGAGTGGAATGATTGTACAGCAAACATCTTTAATGACATTAACTTCAAGCTCATGCACTCAATTCTTGTTTTTTTATTTTGATTTTTTTCTATTCCATTCCCAAATGTATTGCAGAAAAGAAAAATAGATGCATATTAATCAGTCACATGACTACATATATTATTCTGAATAATAAATACTATTCAGGTCCAAAAATTAAATTTAGTTCAAAGTCAACCTCAAAAGAAATAAAACAAAATGTAAAAATAAATAAATAAAGGTGACATTTTTGTTTTTGGATACTGACAGTGCTTTCAGATTGGGGGTTTTTTTGGACAAATTATTCACAATAACTTACAACATGAATCATTCAAACATAAAAAAGGTACCTAACTCAAGGGATGAACCAGTGTTCTGTCTACAATAATAGGCAAATCAGCAATGAACCAATTTTAAATGTCTTTAAGCACTTTGTCTCAAAGGCATAATTTTAGGTGAATCTACAAAAAATGCCAAAGATAACACAGTCTGACAGGCATAAAAATGCATTTTTGCATGAAAAAGGTGGCTCTAAAAGTGCTATTAGACCAAAATTTGGCATGGTGTGCAGTGTAACCTTAAAGGATGACAAATGGAGGACAAAAGAAAAAGTGTCAGGCATAAAAAAAAACCTACATACAGCAAATGAACAGCATCTAAAAGTCATGTCCTTAAGAAACAGGAAAAATCCAACAAAGGACTGATATAGGTCCTGAGAGATGCATTTAGCCCTTCAGTCGATTCATCTACTGTTCACTAAAAACTCATCAAAAATGGTCTCAGTGGAAGGGTTGCTGTCAGGAAGCCAAGAAGACTGAGGTATGCCAAACTAAACAAGAACTGGACTGGAAATCACTGGCAACAAGTGTGATGGAGCGATGACTCCAAATTTGTGGTACAAATCACTGTAAATATGCGAAGAGGAGTTCAGATGAGAGGTGCTATGGAGGCTCTGCCATGGTTTGGGGCTGTGCTGGTGATCTTGATGGATATCCAACGCAACAGGCTAAAACCTGAATGGAGAAAAATACAGTGATTTGCTTCATTTTCACTTGTTTTCAAAGAGTAGTTGCTAGTGACTTTCAGCAACTTTCAGAATCTACTTGCTAACATTTTTCCCCACTGTGATGAGCGGTTGCCAGGGGGTCACCAACCAGTCTCTTGGTTGGTGACCCCTGTGTGACTGCATGATTTCACAGTGACTTCTTCCAACCTCCAGAAACCTGGAGGTTGGTCTAATCGGTGTGGGGTAAACCTCTTCCTGTTAAAAGGGAGTTTTTCCTTCCCACTGTTGCCAAAGGGGGTCATATGATTGTTGGGTTTTTCTATCTATCATTGTAGGATGTACTGTACCATATAAAGCACCTTGAGACAACTGTTGTTGTGATTTGGCACTTTATAAATAAAATTGAATTGAATTGAATAATTTTGTGGGCACTGTCTTGGTTTTTAAAAGTTGCCCTTATTGTAGAATATATGTTTTTCCACTTTAGACCAATGTAGCTTTGAGAACTTTAATTCTGATAAGTAGTATAAGTCTGTCCAAAATTTCTTATCTTGGCATTTCCATGTTTATTGTAGACCTAACGCAGCCATTGGTGACATATTTTTGTGAAGATCATATTAGTTTTGTTTCTCTGAAAATCTAATAGTATTTAGAGATATATACATTACAGCTTTTCCATTTACTGTTTCACATTTTCTGATCAAAAATCCTCTGATGGTGTTCTGTTTTGTTTGGAATAAACACAAAATCACAGTGGGTGATTATCTGAGCATTACTGAACAGAGACAGAAAAGTGTTCTTCAGAAGAATAACAAAAACCCAGAAAAGCCAATGAAAAACACATTAGTCTTTGAATCATAAGAAAGAACGAAGCCTTAACAATACATACCTATAAAAAAAGAACAAAAAGCATCTGCACTAATACATTTATCAAAGCTCTTTATGTTTTAATGAAACCTTCAAATGTTACAGTGAGATAACGGCACCCTAAAAGCCTATTCTGCAAATCAGAAAGATCAACATAAAGTGAGCGCTTTCACTTTATTCATGCTTGCAAGGACAATTTGATATTTAAGTGGAAGATATATTCTGTATCATTAACTGCAGAACCTAAGTATAGCGTACTGAAGGGGTGGTGCTGTCACCACTACTGTCTTTTAAGAAAGGTTAGACATTTTACACACACAAAAGCATGATTAAAATAACTATTTTAATCCCCTTATTGTTTTTCTGATGAGGTTGTGCTGCAAAGAAATGGCAAATGAATAACATTCTTAAATACTGTTCTGTTATAAATCTGTCTATCCCAGCTGTCATAGGTTTATTTCACACACTGTACCTCACCTTTCACCCTAACAATAACCTGGACTATTTTGCTTTTCCTTACCTATCTATCAATCTATGTATCTGCCTAGCTAGCTAGCTAGCAGTTAATACACTCACTAAACATGAACCACTACATTTTTAGCTCAGACCTTAAAAATGCCGTGTTCCTGTTTTGTTTTTTTTCTGCTCTCAGCTTTGTATGATGTCAGTGAGGGCGTGGTGGTCTCAGTCTGTGTTGCCCTTCCCTATGAAGCAGGATGCCATCTTATCCAAGTAACTTCAGGGTTTATTCTGGGTTTTCTACTACAATGGTGGCTCACTGCTGGAGTATATCTTAACTTGTGTTTTGAACCTAGTTTGTTCTGGAGCAGTTTACATTCCAGATTACAGATCAGCAGGTATGAAATTACCAGTACTTTACTTACCAGTCAGTTCTCCAGGAAACAGCCTCACCATTCTTGGAAGAATGACCGAATCATCATTTTACCATCATCATATAATGTCTCTGATTAGAGTTAGTTAGAGAGTTAGAGATAATTTTGGACAGAAAAAGACTTATTTGAGTCCTAAAATGTCTCTTTTTCGTTAGTCAGATCCTGTGATCACAGAACCTTTCATGTGAATGTGCAGGTGAAACTCTGGATTAATTTAGTGAGTTGATAACCAGCTGTATGACTGCTTATCCCTGCCAGTGTTAGGGGTAAGTGAATCCAGATAACAGAACAATACCCTGGATATGTTGAACTCGCTTCATAGCATAAGCCTCTGGTTGGCTCCCTGTGAACTCACTGTCTGTTATGATTGAGTTTGTCTTCTCCTATCCACTTTTTGGATTTTGTACCTTGGCTGGAATATTCAATAAAAGGTTTCTTTTTAGTTAGCTCTGCCTATGAGTCTGTACTCGGGTTCACTTATCACATCGTCTGAGTAAATGCCAAAGCTTCAAGTTCAAGAATTAAAAATATGGATTGCTTTTCTTCTAAAGAGAAGCTGTGCTCTGATATGAGAGGTGTTGTACAACCTAGAGAAATCAACAGTCCAGCACAACAAACATCTACTCACTCACATTCACACCTACGTCCAATTTATAATCACTGTTTAGCCTGTTAGAGCAAGTTGAAGTACCCAGAGAAAACCCACACAGCAGCACTTTTTTGTTTTCAAATTCAAATTCAAATTCAAATTCAAATTTTATTTGTCACGTACACAGTCATACACAGTACGATATGTAGTGAAATGCTTGGACAACTGCTCGTGACCTAAAGAGAACAAAAAAGGAAAAGGCTATGAATAAGATAGGAAATAAATATGAAAAATTAAAAAGGGTAAATTTAACTAGGAAGGAATAAAATATAAATTAAGGTTAAAAATGAAATAACTGTACAACACAAATTAGAATGAAGGGTAAATTTAACTGGGAAGAATAAGATAAAGATAAATATATAAATTAAAGTTGAAAATAAAATAACTGTACAACAAAATACACAATACACAATATAGAACTATATAAGAATGTATGAAGAAATCTAAATATAAATAAATATATACACAATAACAGCAGCTGTGCAAGTATTAACCGGAAATGAAGAATATAGTGACCAGTGTTGTGCAAAACCAAAGTCCAGAAAGTCCAGTGTGTGTGTAAGAACCATATGTGTGGGTCAGTACTGTGTGGTGGTGTGATTGAGAGACCGTATCGCCTGCGGGAAGAAGCTCCTCCTCAGTCTCTCTGTGTTGGTCTTCAGGGAGCGGAATCGCTTTCCTGACCTCAACAGAGAGAACAGTCTGTTGTTGGGATGGCTGAGGTCCTTCACGATCTTCCTGGCCTTGGTCCAGCACCGCCTGCTGTAGATTGAGTGCAGGTCAGGGAGCTCGGAGCGGATGGTGCGCTCAGCTGACCGCACAACCCTCTGTAGAGCTCGTCTGTCCTGCATGGTGCTGTTCCCGAACCAGGTTAAGATGTTTCCCGCCAGGATGCTCTCTATGGTGCACGAGTAAAAGTTCCTAAGCACCTTTGAGGGCAGTTGGAAGTCTCTCAAGCGTCTGAGGTGGTAGAGACGCTGTCGGGCCTTTTTCACCACGGTGTTGATGTGACAGGACCATTGTTTTTAACTTCATTTTACCAAAGTTTTAAATTACTTTTCCAACATTTTACAATATCCCTCCAGTAATGCACTTGGTTACTGGTAGGCAGCTTGAATGACTTAGGGAAAGTCAAAAACAGTAATAAAAATGAGACGAGAACTGAAAAAATCCAAAGGTTTTACAGTTCTCAGGGGCCCTATTACTCTAGTATGCGGAAAAAACATGATCCATTCTGTCTTAACATGATCTCTGGGTAGGTCAATCCATAACTGACAATGTTCCATTGTATGCATTTCTATACAGGTATACTTTTACTGCACTAGCAGTGTGATTGGGATCACTGTCATACTAAGAAAGAAGCCATTGTCTGTCACTTGATTTTGAGATGGTAATCTAAATGGATTAATGAATGTGATGGTGCTTTCCAGCGTTTATACTTCCTTCAGTTTTGACAAGATCCCCAACACCACTGACTAAGATACAACCAAAGCCATGACAGCGCCTTCACCGTGTCCATCTCAACCTCTTCCACACATGACAACAATGATTTGAAACAATAATTCAAATTTGGGTTTAGTATATTTTTCTGCATCAAGACTTCTTTGTTCTTCTTCGTTTTCCTATTTCTTAAGGACATGACTTTCACATATAAGTCATGTGATGTAGATAGTTTTCTCCTAGGCCTGTCTCTTTTTTTGTCCTCTACTTGTCCAATTTTCTCATTTTTTTAAGGACAAACTGCAGACCACAAAGAGCTATACCATGTTTCAGCTAATAGCTCTTTGGGAATCACCTTGTTGATGCTAAAATACTATTTCATGGCTGTCAAATTGCTTTTTTGTTGACATGTTCTTTATAGATTTAACAAAGAAATCATCCTTTGTGTTAGGCTACTACTAACCAAGTGCCTAACCATTCAAATTGATTTTGTGGTGAACCTTGGCAAACTATTGCTCAAGACCACTTTACAACATTAGAACAAAGTCTGGTTCTGTGGAAACAAAATATATAGAAATGAGAAATGACTCAAGACTTTAGCACAGCATTGTAAACTTTAGTCATGTTTATGAGCATGCACTACTTTAACAGTATATAGTTATATAAAATAAGGAAAAGAATAACTGGGTCTAAATAGTTAATAATTTATTATCTCAGAAAAAGTGGATATTGAGCTATAAGAGAAGACAGCTGGTGTTGGTGCTGAATAATTTAAAGTCTAGTGAGGATTGGGCGAGCCACATCGTCACAGGTGAACAAAAGCTCTTCCTCGGGGTTGCTCCCAGTCACTGAGCTGACTCACACACTCGCCTGGGGAAAGTGGCCATGTACAGCATGTGAACCGGGATGGAATTTGGCTCCAATTTCCTCTCACATCATTCCTGTTCTGTACTTTCTCTGTGAAAAAAAAGTAATAACTGACAAAATGCTAAAGCTAAACTGGATTGCTGGCTTTAAATTGAAGTCTGCAACACTAAACCCATTTCCTCCTCAGTGCTGCTTTGACTGAGGGATGTTTGTTTGACATTGCCCCTCTGCAATGACTCTTATTCAAATAAATTTCCATACTGGAAGTTGTGTTGGAAGCTTTTTTTTTTTTTTTTTTGGCTGCTTTCCCGCTTGTACAAGACCAAGGTCACACTCTGATATGCTTCCATGGAGAATGATATTTTCTGTGATTGATTAAACTGCCTCAGTTTAATTCCCCCAGACAGACAGCACAGCTTCTTTCTGGCGATGGACACGACAGAGCTTAACAAATGCCTTAAAGAAACTTCTAAAGCTTTCAAATCCAGTTTTCCACGGCATTATACCAGCTGGTTATCTATCCCCTGGTAAATAGTTAATTAAAGATTTTTTGAGGAACATATTTAAGGTTCAATTACATCCCTTTAACTCCCATTTAAAGCAGCTCCGTTTAGATCAAGGAAGCCATTTTGTGGCCTCGGTTCAAACACATTTCAGCAGTTGCGACGTCACGCTGACCTGAAATTAGCAACCATGCAGCTAGCAGCTGGTATTGCTTATTATTATTTTTTTATTATGGTCTGAATTTGGCATTTCACAAAACAAAATGTTAATATGAAGGGATGGTGTTTATTGCTATTGCCAAGCTCGGTTTGATGCAGTTTTATGTGTTTACTGGGATATTTTTAACCGTGGATCCACAGTGTAGAAAGCTTATAAATGTTCGTGTTGGGTGTGTGTGTGTGTGTGTGTGTGTGTGTACACATGTCTGCGCATGGCATATTTGTCCTAATTATGACCAAAGGCACAGTGGTGAAAACACAAACAAGATGATTTCCTCACACATAGGAAATGAGAGGAGTGATATTTGATTACTGAGTGTATCCCCAGATTACTTTTTGACATTCGTCTCAGTGCACTCTAAGTAAATGGCATACTTTATCGTACCTTTAGAGGTACAATGGCTTGTCACTAGCATACCCTCCAAGATATTTCTGTTGTACACTTCACATTATGGAAACCAATGTGGTACACATTTCGTCTGAGGAATATTACAGGTGTCAAGTGAACACTGAAAAAAAGGCCATGTTGGATTTACTTCATTCAATAGTGGACATTGGTTGCACACAACTTTTTTGCTTTGGCAGACACTTAAAACAACTGAGTTAAATCAACACAACTTATTCATATTCAATAAACCTGTGCATTTTGTGTTGATAAAAAGCGATTGAAACATGTTTAGATGAAGTAAGGTGAGCTTTTGGAATATTTTATTAATCCTTCACAATTTTGTCATTTTATTTCAACACTATTCAATAACTTTTACCCCAATACTACTAGGTCACTTAAATACTACATTTTGTCTTCATATTACATAATATTCAACAAAGTCTAGAGTCTGGTTAACCCTTTAAGACCTACCATAGAACCAAGTCCGCCAGAGCTTATATTATATTTTTACATCGTGTGGTGCCATTTTTGGGAGCATTTCAAGTTGCTATACATCAATACAACCATTACAGCCTAAATTTTAATAATATGTATGCATTAAGTGCATAGTAACTACATAAATTGCAAAAAAAAGTGCAATAAACTACAAAAAAACTGAAAATTGTTTTATTTTTTTTAACATATTTGTAGTTAGAGAAATTTAAGAGGCTTATCCCTCAAAACTGTGAATACAAAAAAGTTGCACAAAATAGTTTCCCACCACAGGAAATTTATTTTGAGTGTCTTCATAGTTTTATTTTTGAAATACACCAATTTTTATACACTGCAGGAAAAACGAAAATAAATATTATACTGCAAATTTGCAAAAAAGCAGCATATACATCAAAATAAACTATTTCCAGCAGTGCAATATGAGTCCTACGCATCTCAGAAATGACACAAAGTCATAAAGTCAAACATAACTTTTAAAAACACCAGTATAGGCTCATAAGGCCCTGATGGTAAAAAACTACATTTCTGCGAAAATGACGTCACTTCCGGTTTCGGGCAGGTCATGGCGGACATGCGATAGTTCGTGCTGACGTTTATTCCAACGTAGGAAGTGTTTTGAACAGCTGATCGGATCAGCAAAGCGTGTTTCTGGAATATTGTGTTTTTGTTGCTGCAAGTGCTTTTTATGCAGTTTTTGCAAAGCTATATGTGGAAGGAAACCGTGACAAGCTGATGGCATAAGATGTAAGTACAACTTCTTCGGTTTCATATGCAAAAAAAATTATTGCGCTAGCTCACGTTGTTGCAGTGCTACCGGGATTTAAAAATAGTTACTCAAAACAGAGCGTGCCCGCTCGGACCGGTTTTAAGGGTTAACATAAGAACTGCATGGATCTACAACAACTACCATCCTCCCCGTCTCTATCCGAGATGCAGGGGCTGGGGCAAAACCCAGAAGTGATAGGTACACCCTGGACAGCTCACCAGTCTATCATATTAGAGACAAACAACCATTTGCACTCACATTCACAGGTAATTTAGGATCACAAATTAACCTAACTCTAACAACTGCATGACTTTCAACTGCACTGTAAACCCCAACAGTCTACCTGACTTATAAAGTTTGTGGATATAACAATTAAAATTCCTCACAAAGTTGAAACAACTTAAAACTTTTCTGTTCGGTTAACGATTCAAACAGTTATAATTGTACATGGCTTAGAAGTTAAGAGTAAATACTGCTTTCTTAATTATGATTTTTGAGTAAATGTTTTTTTCCGAGCTCCGCATGTGTACGTCATGACGTCTTCTCTCTAACCTGAACGACGTTGTCAGAAAATTATGTTCAATATGGCTGCCCTTCTCGAGCGACTGGAGAACACATTTGGAGAAACTTGTAAGTAAAACGGAACCTTCGTTATGTTTATTTTTTCTGTAAAAAAGCAAGTATATTAATATGTTGCAGCCAATAACTTGTTTTCGAATGCGCTGTTGTGTTAAAAAGCACAGACCCAGGTGGTGAATAGTTGTTCGCTGTTGTTCGCGCTCTTTTTCAAACATAGATTATGTCGTCAGTTTTAACCGATTAAAACAGTTTTACTAAGAATCACACATAAAGAAAGGGTCTTAGTGATATTTTAACGACCCCTTGCCAACGCAAGAAAGTTGGCGTTTTTACAACAGCAGCCTCATTCTTCGGCAGGGTTTTTTTTTTTTCTTCTTCTCATTAGCATCATTCAAAAGTGACTTAGCTAGCAGTGGCAACTTCTATCTAAAACAATTGAAATATAGCAAGGTGTTGTATATTTAGTGTGCTAATAAGGTTTTCAATATTTTTATTTTTTCTTCCAAGGCTGAAGACCAAAGACAAAAAGACAGAAGAAAAAAAAAATTCAGACTGCAATTAATTTCAGGTGGAGACAGTAAACACAGGTGAGTTGAAAGATCTATTGAAGAGTCCTTTCTTCATGGCCATTAAAACATTTTTAGGTTAAAAGACCTGTGTCATGAATCGCTGTGCGGCAGGCAGGAGTTGGACCCAAAATGCAGGACTCAGACTCAGGGGATGAACTCAAAATCACAGCTTTAATTGCTGGTCACAGAAAACGAGCATACAAAACTAAACTGGGAAAATATAAACTCACAGCTTGCAGCGAGGCACACAAGGAAACACACAGCTTGAGGGACGACACAGCACTGACTCAGAGAAACACAGGGTTTAAATACACTGGGAAGTAACGAGGGGAATGAGACACAGAAGGAGAGCACAGCTGGGAGAAATCAGAACTGACGAGACAAGGGAGCAAAGTAGGATACACTCACATGAGACACAGACCTTCAAAGTAAAACAGGAATTAGCACAGATGCAAACTAGACTAGGGGAGACAGAGCCACTAAGACACAGAGGGCGGCTACTAAATACTCAGAGAACTAAACAGAATACAAGAAAACCAAACTAAGACACTACACTAAAGAATAAGCTGGGACAACAAAGAGAACTAAGAACATAATACAAAAAACTCAGAGGCACAAGAAACTCAAAACACTGGGTCACTGACCCAGGACCGTGACAACCTGTCTTTTTTTAAATCATGCCCTGGCTTTGTCACACTGAATCATGTTGAAAAGATCTACTTTCATGGCTCCCCCCATTACCATTTCCTTGTACTTCTTTCTACCAGTCTATTTTATTTTGTGACATTAACATCTTAAATGTACCCCTAATTATTAATAGCTGTGTTAGTATTTATAATGCTTTTTTTTTTATCATGTGCAGATCTACCAAGGGTCAGTGGCACAGTTCACCTTTTGTGGTAAGTTATAACACTTGTTGTTTCATCAGTTGTTCAGTTCTTATAAAATGTTGTATAATTGTACCAAATCACTGAGGATACATCCAATGTGTAAATCACAATCAACAATTTTACTGTGATATTCGCTCGTGTTTAGAGAATCTCCATTATCTTTGTTACTGAGTTTCCATTTTTGTAGGGCCAAATTTGTATTAAAAATTAATATTTTCATATGATGTGAAATGACTCAATCATTTCTAATTTTTAGAAGAAACCATTCATTAAGTCCCTTAAGGTGAAGATTTCATATATTGATAATGATAAAATTAACACAAATTAAAAGTTTCACTGATAAACACAATTTTTCCTTGCTTTGAACCCCATGTTCTATATAGATTACAGCTCTGATCTGGAGAACACTATTTTAAAATACTGTGTAGGGTTTTTGTCAAATGATTAAGAAACAGACTCTCTGTCACAAGAGACAGAAAGGTTGTATCTTAAAAGAAAAGTCTCCAAAATTTAGTAGAGTCTGATGTCATGCAGTTTCATAAACATGTATTCTCCCCAAAGAATGACACCTGAAAACTTTGCGTTAAATGAACTTTTCTTTTCCCTTTTTAGGATGCGCCTGATATCAACGTGAAACGCACTGCAGTACTTCGTGCCCTTCCTGTATACCTGTGGGAGGAGGACCCAGAATTCTTTTAGACATGTAATGTAAGTGTATTTTTGCATTACTTAAATTCTGCCAGTAAGATAAAATGCTATGGATTTTTTTAAATACAATTTAATACCCTAGCAGCTACCAAATTGTACAAACAAAATACCCTCTCTTTAGAAAACCCTCACACACAAACACACACAGGTCAGGAGCAGGGCACAGGCGTATCACAGCACTATGGCTATGCTGCAGGTGGCCCAAAAACCAGGCTGAAGTCAAGATTTAGTTTCTTTTTGAGATAAAGTCATGAAATAAAAAAATACTTTTTTTTTTAGAAAAATAACAAAAATACAAATTATGTAATGCAAGAAGCTAACACGTTAATGTACATTTTTCAAAAAAAAGTAGAGTACCCTAACTCGTTACAAAGTAACCCACTACACTGCTGAATGTTTTGCTAGATTACAGGTCATGCTTGTCACATTCTCTCAAACCAACCTTACTTATTTAATTGGGGCGATCGTGGCTCAAGAGTTGGGAGTTCGGAGCCCTGGCTCCGACAGTCTCGGTCGTTGTGTCCTTGGGCAAGACACTTCACCCGTTGCCTACTGGTGGTGGTCAGAGGGCCCGCTGGTGCCAGTGTCCGGCAGCCTCGCCTCTGTCAGTTTACCCCAGGGTGGCTGTGGCTACAATGTAGCTGCCATCACCAGTGTGTGAATGTGTGGATGACTGAATGTGTAAAGCGCTATACAAATACAGGCCATTTACCATTGATACTGTGTCTATTCCAGGCGGACGCATTGGATGAGTCGACCCTCAGTGACACTCCAGTTGCCCTTCTCACTGTGGTTACCGACAGCGCTTCCCAGTCCAGTCCATTTTACTTCCTCAAGCATGGCTGTTGTGGTGAAAGGCGATTAGGTGATGCGAGATATTCCCAGATTTGCAGATGCATTTGCTTTATTGTTTGGCTTGATCTATGCTCTGCATTTAGACTACCCCAGGAAGCTGGTTCACACATTTGCCTTTGTCCAAAATATCTTCATGGGGCTTGATGACGGCAAACCCCTGAAACCCCTGCCTACATGCTCTTAAGGAATATAAGGCAATGTTTGTTAGGACATGCACTCTGTTACTGAGCACTTTGTTTGAAGCACTTTAAGTTTACTACAGGCTTTGGGTGGATTTAACTCCATCAGTTTACCTAATTTTCCTATACTTGACTGCCTTATCTGGTTATTTGGAAGCTGATCATCTTTGTACCCATTTTAAAAAAATGTTTTTCATTTCTATTTTAAAAAAAAGTGATTAGTATTTGACTTTTTGTTTTGCATTTTTGTGTATTTTGAGAAAGATGCAATTAGGACTGATGTCGTCCTTTGTGATTTTATAAAAAGATAAATGTTCTACACAGAATTTATAATGCTCACTTTATGGTGCCGATGTCCATGTTAGTTGTTTTATAAAAACATTTGTGATGTTTTTAAATTTTCATGAAAAAATGTTAAATAAACAAAATGTAAAGTAACTGAATTTCCGTACTTTTTTTTTGTTAGTAGTCTACACTCAAACATTGAAACATAAATATCTTTTAATTAATAATCAGATAATTTGAGTTTAGGTTGTAATATAATTGCATTGTGTTGCATCAAAATAATAAACTACAAGAAACACAAAAATATTGAAATTAAAGTATACAGTCTTTGAGTAAAGCTCAATTAATAAAATATAAAATATAATTTTAAATTTTTAGGTTAACAATAAATACAAATTTTGAGTACCCCATACTTAGAAGATATGAGTTTTTGTACTTAAATCTTTTGAGGTAATCAGTTTCCATAAAAGTTTTAAGTTCAGTCAACTTGTTCGGGTTTACAGTGTGTGAGAGGAAACCAGAAGACCCAGAGAGAACCCACTGCAAACTAGCCAGATTGTAGATTTGAACCCAGGACCTTCTTGCTGTGAGGCAACAGCACTAACCATGCCACCAATTCAGCCCTGACACAAGTAGGAAAGCTGTGATTTCAACGCTTGATGCAGAATGTTCGGTACATCTCTGTCAAACCACAATAAATAGCGATAGCATACACTGAAAAAAAGGGATTGGCCAGCTCTTGGATTTACGTAAGCATCTTGCGTGTATTTAACACAAGTGCCTCATGCTTTAAAGTTAAGTGTAACTACATAGTGTAGAAACTACATGATATGCAGAGAGGCTAGATTAAATTGTTCATATCATGTTCAAGTGAAGTAAGTCAATAGTATAGCAATGTTAAATCCCGCGACACTGCACGGGTTTCAGACTCGCGCTCTTTAGATCGTGGTTTCAGGAAGGCATCCATCTCAGTCAAGTCGAGCAGCCACCTCTACTTTTTTTGGTATACCAAAAAAAGTAAATTGGGTTGTTGTTACATTAAAAAAGTCTAACTTGTAATTTGAACACAATAATTTCATGTTTCTATGATACAATCTAGTAAGAGTGGTTAGTTGCTGAACTCATGAAATTCACAAGATCGCACAAGATTTCAAACTGCAGGAAAATCACTGGAGTTATAAGAGGCAGACAACTACACACGCACCACGTGTATGCTATTGCTATTTATCGTGTATTATTACAAAAACAAAACAATTCTGCATCAAATACAGGAAATCATAGCTTTCCTACATTTCCTAGATTGTTGGCATGGTGGTTAGTGCTGTTGCTTCACAGTAAGAAGGTCCTGTGTTCAAATCCACATTCTGGCTAGTTTGCAGGTTTCTCTCTGGGTATTCTGGTTTCCTCCCGCAGTTAAAAGTCATGCAGTTGTTAGAGTTAGGGTTAACTGGTGATTCTAAATTACCTGTGAATGTAAATGGTTGTTTGTTTCTTTGTGATAGACTGGTCAGCTGTCCAGGGTGTACCCTGCCTTGTAACCTATCACTTCAGGGTTATTTCCCAGCCCTCCTGCAACCAGGATAAAGATAGGAGGATGGTAGTTGATGAAGACCCATTCAATCTTTATGGTAACCAGGATCTAGACTTTGTTGAACATTATGTAATATGAAGACAGCATGTAGTATTTAAGTGACCAAATAGTATTGGGGTAAAAGTTATTGAATAGTGTTAAAATAAAATGACAAAATTGTGAAGGATTAAAATATTCCAAGAGCTTAACTTACTTCATCTGAACATGTTTCAATCGCGTTTTATGAACACAAAATGCACAGGTTTACTGAATATGAAAAAGTTGTGTTGATTTAACTCAGTTGTTTAAGTTTCTGCCAAAGCAAAACATTTGTGTGCAACCAATGTCCACTATTGAATGAAGTAAATCCAACATGGCCTTTTTTTCAGTGTACATGTGGTGTGTGTATAGTTGTCTGCCTCTTATAATTCCAGTGATTTTCCTGCAGTTTGAAATCTCGTGCAATCTTATTAATTTCATGAGTCCAGCAACTAACCACCCTTACTAGGTTGTATCCTGTCATCTCAACAAGAACAAATTAAGTTGTTGAATTTCATACAGATCCTACATGATTTAATTACACTCTAAAAAATATTCATGGTGTTTGTAGGTAGAACTTAACAAAAAAGCATTTTTCTACTTAAAAAAGTAAGTTGTCTACATGTACACATTTCAGTGAGTTGACTAATCAATGTTAAAAGTCAGTGCAACACATAAATTAATAAACACCTCCTTAACTTAAATGTTTGAGTATATTGAACAAAATACTTTTATCATCAATCAACAACAGAAAATATTAAGTTTGTGTAACATGTAAAAGTGAGTTTGAACATCTTTCGTGTTTGAACTGCCCATAACTGGACCATAACGAAAAAATAATTACAACTACCATAAAAAAAGAAGAAATGGAAAAAAACAGAGGTTGGCACCACTACCTGGTAAGTTCCTTGTTTTATAGTCTTTAATAAATATGTACTAGTTACAGGAATTTACTGCTTAAGTTTAGTCTGACAATGGCAGCTACATGATGTGAATTGACACTCTGTGTTATGCTAGTTGTTACTCTATAAAAGTATAAAAGTATAAAAGAGCGTTTGTATTTTTTCCTGTTGTTAATGAAATCTGTCAATTAAATCTGTCACTCCGGTCGTTACTTTGGTTAGCCATAGGTGTGTATGAGACCATGCATACAGCAGAGGGTAACCCCGTAGCATATGTTCGTATCATCACACGCGTAGCAGTTGTCTGCATTCTTATCACTTTGTGGGAGTAGAGGTGTGTTTCCCCTAGACTGTGTTCGGTGAGTTAACTAAGTATTGAATTTCAAAATAGATTAATTACAAGTTATATTTGTACACTTTAAATTTGATGGTTTTAATCATAGTTTAGCATAGTAAAGTTGCTAAAGTTAAAGTTGTTAGCTAGCTTTCTTTTAGCTAGCAAACGTTCCTCGCAAATACAGAGTACATTGTCAATTTTTCCACTTATACTTAAAATTTGTCACTTGTCAGGGTGCATTTGGTTAGCTGACAGACCTTGCAGACAGCAGAGCATGTTCAATTTGAACCTGTATATGTTCAAATTAACCAGTCAGCAGCTGCCTGCATTTTTATCATGGTGTCAGAGTAAATTTGTTTCGACGGTCTTGGGTGAGGTAACTAATTACTGACAGAGTGAAATGTGGTGAATTTATGCCAGAGTATTTATGTGAGTAAAAGTATTTCTATCAAATGTATTGATATTTTAAGCGCAAATGTGAAATATGCCTGAGGTTAAAGTTAGTTGACCTAGCAAGAAAAAACTAAATTGTGTGTGTGCACATAAGACTTGCTTTCGTTACCTTCTGTAATTGTAAGCATAATGTGAAGTGTGGGATTGTGGCATGTCTACAGTGGTCTTCAAATAATTAAAAAGAAAATTCTCTCACACATTTGGATATGACACACTTTTTCCAATTTTAAACTACAGTCTGTAGATTTATTTATTTATTTTTTGAATTTTGGATTCATCTTTTCAGTGTTTCATTGTAGTATTTTAGAGAAGGTTTTATACTTAAAATAACTTGTTAACTCAAAAGCCTCGATAAGCCTTTGTAGTCTTTTATAGTCCTTAGAACTCAACAAAAACTGTTTGAAATAGTCTCCAAATCTAGGTTACATTTACTTTCACTCACCTTATCCTACTGCTAGCAAAGGGTGCATTGAAAGCAGGGCAGTATGTAACAGATTAAATTCAAGTTATAAAAATTAAATTGTTTATTTGTTAAAAACAAAAATTAAATCAATAATTAGCAAAACGCTAGTCCTATGAATGTAATATGTTTGACTTTTGGCCTAGTAAACTTTTTTTATTCTCCAGAGTTCAGTGGAAACAAGAAGAGAGGTCGCAATCCGTTGCCTGATGGTGTATCTGAAAGAGAAAGAAGAGGATCTCTTCAGAGAACAGCTGGTAGGTAAATCTCACATTGTTTTGTGTTATATTTTTAAATAGCACATAAAATACCGACATGTTTCTTTTTAACCTACTTGCCAGGATGGTGAAGAACAGTTCTCAGAAGAAGTGGTAAAGATCGTAGTCACCAGACGTGCAGCAGTGCCACTTCCAGCCGTCGCTAAAATTGTGATTGAAGGAACAGCTGTCCTGGAAGACCTTGATGTGCCCAGAGCGTGTGCCTTAATGATGGGACTTATATACGCTCTCAATCTGAGCTACCCCAAACAAGTAAAGAACACTCTAGAGGTATTCCAGAAGGTGTTTCTGGAACTTGATGGGCTTAAAGCCAGCCCACAGGTAATGTCTCTTAAGTACAAACTTCTGTTATAAAACAAATGTAATTTAGGCTGCAATATTCAGATGTGCTGATGCTTGTGTTTTTTATGCAGTCTTAGACAAGTGTAGTTTTGAGAGTTCATAATACGTATAACCTTACCTTTGGATTGTTGCGTTGTTAAATATTAACATGTTTTGTAATTTTCTTGATTCTGTGATATTTACCAAGTTGCTAGGTTAAAGTTAATGTTTAATAATACCGGTAAGCAGATTTGCAAAAACAAATTGCCTCACTTTGCAATGTTTGTTTTCTGAGGTATTTTAGAAGGGTGTGATTTAAAATTATTGTTATTTGGAAGACTTGAGATATATATATATATATATATATATATATATATATATATATGCGCCGCTTTATTTTTAATATACCTTTACAAATCTTTATAGTGGTTCTCAAAGTCGGTCATCAGGCCCCACTGCTCTGCTTCTTTCTATTAATAACTAAACACTGTTGATTGGCTGGTGTGTTCAGTTAATCAGAAGTTGTAGACACCATTGTGGAGTAAGAAAAACGAAGTAAATTGGTATGTTTTAGCTTCTGATTCAACACCACCTTGTCCAGGTAATAAACATGCTACATTTTCTTTTGTTACTGAGGTTGTTTGTGGAGGAATTGTACTGAAATACATTATTGTTTTTGCCCACTCATTTATAATTAAAGGGCTGCTGTAATGTTTGATTTATGTTGTATGACACAGAAGTGTATTACTTCGAAAATGTTATGCAATAAACTGTTTCATCAGTTGGGATAATTTAAATGGCTATGTTTGCATGTATAATTGTGAGTAGGATATATGTAAAAAAGTAAGTTAGATTAACTCAACTAATGTAATTTGTCAACTCAATATTACCAGAAATTTTAAATTAATATTAGGTTGCTTAAACTTAATTATGCTTTTACAGGTCAAAGTAAATCATGTTGGTTTGTTGAACTAGTTGAGTTAGCCAAACCTAAAAATTACTTGCTGGATTTACTTAATAATATGCAAAATTTGTAACTTAAAAAGTTGAGTGGAAATTGTTACCTCAATTTTTTTTAAGTTGAGCCAACAAAACATTTTTTTAGAGTGTACGTTCAAGATAGAAACATGAAATTTTTGTGTTCAAATTACAAGGTAGACTTTTGTAATGTAACAACCACCAAATTTACTTTTTTTGGTATACCGAAAAAAGTAGAGATGGCTGCTCGGCGTGCAAGACTGAAATCCCATGCGGTGTCGCGAGATTTAACATTGCTATATTATTGACTTACTTCCCTCAAACATGATATGGACAATTTAATCTACCCTCTCTGCATATCATGTAGTTTCTACACTATATAGTTACACTTAACTTTAAAGCATGAAGCAACTGTGTTAAATACATGCAAGATACTTACATAAATCCAAGAGATGGCCAATCCTTTTTTTTCAGTGAAGAGAGTGATGCTCTGAAGGGGCATTTTAACCTCGTCCTGCAACATCAGCAGAAATGGAATAGATGTCATATCAAGTACTTTATTCGTTTTGTAAACAATTGAGATAATTTCATTGTAGATCTTAACGTTAAAACACATTAGACAAATTACACACATTAGAATCAATCCAAGAGCACAAACCTCCGCCAAGACAGCTCACTCTCTGGCCATTATTTACTTTTAAGGGAGTAGTTGTCAGGGGTTGCAGTGTGGATGAGGGAAAGAGGACCCAAACGCTGGACTCACAGGTAGGTGAAGGTTGGTGTTTATTGTAGACGGAGTGAACAAACAGAACAGAAGCAGGAAATGGCTGGCTGAATGATTGAAAGACTGAATGACTGACTAACTGACGGACCTGAACATAGGACAACCTAACAGCAACAATGACATGACAGAGAACTGGTAAAACTGAGGAACTTAAATACACAGAGTGGATGATGACGATAATTGGACACAGGCGAATACACAGCTGAACATAATGAAACAGGAAATGGTACAAGTGGAAAAAACAGAACATGAACTGAAAACGCTGGGTCAATGACCCAGGAATCCTAACAGTACCCCACCCTTTCAAAGGCCGGCACCCGACGGCTGAAAGAAAAGAAAACCAGACCAGGGCGGGTGGAGGGGGTCTAGGACGGAGGGACGGAGTCCAAGCAAAGCCAGCAGCTGAGTCGAGACAGTTCTGGTGGGCGGCCGCGTGGCCAGCGGCTGAGGCGACTGAGCAGGTCCGGAGGCCGACCGCGCCGGCATGAGGTCCAGTCAGCGGCCTGGAAGGTGGCCGTCGACACCGAATCCGACGTGGACGAGGAGAAGGTGGCGGAGCAGCAGCTGCAGGTGACGGCGTGGGAGCAGCTGCAGGGCCAGCGGATGTGGGGGCGACTGGAGCGACTGGACAGGGTGCGGCTGGACTGACTGGACAGGAGGAGGCTGGACTGACTGGACAGGAGGAAACTGAGCTACAGGGGACGACTGGACTGTATTGAATTGGGGTGTCAGTATTGGGGTGATGACAGCAACTTTGAAGGGTGTAGGAACAGTTCCAGTTGTAAGTGAAGAGTAGATGATAGCAGATATGAGGGGAAGCAGAGAGGGTAGACAGGTGTTGACCAAAACTGTAGGAATGGAGTTATGTGGCTGTAGTAATAATGGTTTTACAGTTTTATATAAGGGTCAAAATGATGACTGGTTCCAGGTAAAACTGGTCATTTTTTTTTCATTTGATACCACATGCACCAAATTTCAGTATTTGATGAATGAGTGCATTTTAAGAAAGGTAAAAAAAAAAAGATGATGGGATTTTATCCGAACAGCGTTAAGCAATTTTTAAAATGGTTTGAACTTTACCAGGTTGCTTAACTGAATCTAAATTCCTTAATGCACTGAGGTGCTAATATGTAATTAACTAATTTGTCTTATCAAGCATTTAAACAGGTGTACCTCTTATTTGACCTTCATAATGGTACATATAATCAGATCCAGTGATTAGCTCTAGAGGGTACAGTCATACCTGGAGTATATCTATTGAATTTTGTTCTGCATCTCTGTTTCTGCAAAGCTCAGAATTCCACCTAGACTACATATCAAATCAAAGCAACACATTTCTATTTGCTGAGCTGACTTCTGACACACTTCCAACAGTGACCTGGGGAGCAGCTTCAGGCCCAGAATGTTAACACAGTCAACACGTTAAGTGTGTAAGTTCTTCAATTTTTTTAGGATTTAAATATGGCCTCCCAACTTTTAAGACTATTTACCCACACTTTAATCACACCTTAATCAAGCTTTAGTTACTGTGCTATGTTGCTATAGTAAAAACCATTCAATTACCAGCAGTCAGTATTTTGTGTGGGTGTTCAGCAGGAATGTACAGATGGCAGACAAACAAAACCAAACTAAGAACAGCTTTCTTGGCATTGAGTCTAAAAGAGCTGCTGCTGGAGAGATGAAAACCAACCTTCTAAAAGAGATTCCCTCATCTAGTACTTTGAAGTGTTGGTGAGCAGATAGTGGGAAAGGAAAGGATGTCTAAGGTGTTGGGCCAAAACTTACAGTAGGCATTTATTTTGGCTTAATTTGGGTTTATTTGTCTCACAGGTTTTGTATTCCAAAACAGAAAAAGCATGAAGAAGCATAGCTACATGTGGTAGCACTATTTAAATCACTTTTTAAGAGAATGACACATATTGTGTCCACTGCATCAAATCTTGGCCTCCCCCTGTTTAATAGCTTGTAGGTCCTTCTCAGGGACCTCTGGGGATGCTCTGTTGTGTTTATGTATCAGTGTTGTCAGTTGCAGAGTGGGAGATTTTTGGATGAGGCGTGCTCCAGTGTATTCCACAAATATTTAAATGAATTGGTATCTCAGGAGTTCGGAGGCTGGTTTAAAGCTGCTCATTATTACCATCCTCAAGTTATTCCTGAGCAAATTTTGGAACACACTAGGGATGGAGGCCTACAATAATGTCTTCCTGGCCAGTATATTTCATTAAGGATATAGCTGATTTCATTAACGTCATACATATTCAACTCATATGAATTGTATAGTTTCTTACCTTATTATTTGAAACTTGTTTAATATGAGCAACCACCATTGTGACAGGATGAGTGACAGAAAATAAGGAAAAGCATAGTAGTTCCCCATAAAGTTTTCTGAAAGTCCTTCAGATTTATGAAGTGAGTATGATTAAATATGCCTAACCTTTCATGAGGACACAGCTGATGATGTTTATCTCATAGGTTTGTGCATACAAAGACTTTTAGTCATGAGAATATCAATGTGTTCATAATTGACACCAATGAATATGGAAATCATTATCTGTTAATAATCAAACTACAAGAAGAGAGCTGAAGTCAGGGCAAGGTCACCCAGTAATACATGAATACTTTATAACTCCAGGGGCTAGATGTAAAATGAATGTGTACACACACAAATCATGCATACCCCTTTTCCCATGCATAAACTGGTATTTTCAAAGGGAGAAAATGCTGACTTAAACTAAGCCTCCATCTTAACCTATCCCTAGCATCTTTCTCTGACACGCCAACACTTTATCCACGAATCTCCTCCGCTCCTCTCCTAATATCGGTCAACTGTTCAGCATCCTTTGTCCATTATATCCACCATCTATTCTCTGGATGTGTCCAAACATCTCTAACTTTGCCAGTTCTCTCTCCTGACTTTTTGCCATTACCCAAACTATACAGCTTTGGTGATGTGCAACCTGTAAGAATTAGTTAAAAGCCTTTCTGTTGTGTCTTTTTATTCTAACTACAGACTCCTGCCCTGCCTTCTCTCTCACTGCCTTCAAACATGACTTCCCCCTTTTCTCTTCCTTTCTCTTCAGACAGCAGCAGCACAGTTTCCACCAGCATGCTGTTGGAAAAAAGGGGGGGAAAAGTTATATGATGTGTGTCAGTTAGAATAATTGCTTACTTAATTTTTCTATACATGCAGGTGTTCACAAACCAGTGAATAACATATTGTCTCAGTACTTTTATGCTGGATGGCTGATAGCACACTATCTATGTGTGTGACAGATTTGACAGGATTTGTATTTCTTCTAAATGTATATAACTGTGATTCTAAATAATTTGTTATTTGCTCAGTTTATTATTATAATTTTGTTTTACAGTGGTGTGTGATATAAATAGCTAAAGCTATTACTTTTAACCATGCAGGACTTTTTGCAGGTCAATTACCAAATTCTGCACTTTTTCCTTTAGTGTCTCAGTTTCACACTGAGTCAAACACTTCTTTGTGTGCAGAGATTTATAAATGAGATGAAAACAATGTAAATGCACATTTTTGTTTTGTGTTTTATGCAATTCATTGGACAGATTTCATTAAAAAGGTCCTTGTTCAGTCTTTATGTAAATTTTAGGTTAATAAAAACCCTCATGCAAAAAAATAAAAAATAAAAATAATAATAAAATATAGAAAATGTTTAGAAAAGGCCAAGGCTCCTTTGCCATCGAACTATGAAAATTGTAAACATAAAAACAAAATATTAAAATCACAAGCTTGTTATTTACAATATCACTGCAGTGGTAATGCTCATATTTAAACACTCTAGAACATGTCTGTGCATTCATTTGGATTATTATTGGCATGAGAGCGAGAAGTGGGCAGGTCAATACTGATGTTGTTAGTTCAATACAACAGCAGTGAAACATTAAAAAGCAATGATCCCATAATTTTTTAACACAGTTTCCCGTTGTTCATGATTGATTGCAAGGGTGCACATAAAATACAATAATTACACATCGATCTCCTTCCTCCCAAGTGTCCTTAGTCTTTTCTGCCTAGGCAAGTCAAATGCTGCAAAAACTACTTCAACCAAACCTCAATTTCCCTGGTCTCATTTCACCAGCTGCACATTTCTCTGTTTAAGCAAAATGTTGTCTTTGGTGTGATTTGGGACACAGATATCTGTCACGTCTCTGGGATCATGAGGCAGTTTAAGTGGAAACGGGTGCGTACACATAACAGGAGCCAAGAGCTGAAATCAAATGCTTCATCTGCAGCCTCCCTTGTCTCCTATAAAGCATTCAGACTTGTCACAACCCTTGAATGCAATGTTACTTTTGTAGGGAAATGAAAAAAACAAAAGTTTCTCAGTGGGTTGAGAAAAGAGATCCATTTCAGAATTGACAATCACACAATGTAATAGCTGCTTAATGGCTTTTCTGAGCCTGAGGGTTGAGTAATCTACTCACAGTCAAGTCAAGCTTCTTTTCAAGAAAAATAAAGGATTTAAAAAGTTTCAAATGGGTTTAAAACTGTTGCGCTATAATGGGCCTGGCAAAAAGTATTTGCTGCTAGCTGCCCGATACTACATTACCTATCTGCTGTTGAACATCCCCAGGCAGTATGGTTTAAATTGACTTTTCTCTTTAAGAAAAATAAAGGCTAAAAAGAAGCCTCAGAGCTAGTTCACATCAACAATTTTTTATTTTATTTTATTTTTTTATTTTCACTTGCTATACATCAACAATTTTTAACATGTGTTTAAATTAAGCTGTGACTTATTTAGTGCTATGTTCTCCACGTTCTGGATAACTACACTCAAACGCACACACACACACACACACACGCACACACACACACACACACACACACACACACACACACACACACACACACACACACACACACATAATATAGTGTTAGTTTCCATCCGACAGATATGGACATTTTTCGTTTAGGGAGCAGAGTATTTAAACGAATCATCCAAAAGTGATTTACTAAGCTTTGCAACAGGCAATGTACTGCTTTTTGCACTTTTTTAATGATGAAAAAAGCATATCTTATTTTGTGCCTGAAATAGGTATGATAGTTGGCAGCACAAGCATTAATTTATTTGAAACCCCGGGGGCTGATTTTCATAAGAACAAGCATGTAATTGGCATGGATAGATCACTTAAAGCTATGAGCATGGTTTTAAAAGTTTTGCTCTGTCTTGTAGTTCTTCACTGTGTCATCACCACGAATGTTCACTGCTTTTATATTGTAACAGAGCAGAACTGTTAACATGGAGAACCAGAGGGAGGTGGTGAATATTTGCACCATGTAAAATGCATAGAAGCCAGGGTAGGACAGGTGCTAAAAGTTACTATATACCAGTGGTTGTGGTGACTTTTACAAAAAGGCAAGCAGGGACAACACTTATGTAATCAATCAAATCATTGAGCACCGTGTAACATGGCAAATTGTCAATATCTAAAATCAATTGATTATCATCATTGTCAATGAAAAATTCTTTATTAATCCATTGAAAGTAAGTTACATATGCACATGTGGATAAAATCATATTAGACTTACAGCAGCTTGTATAAAGGGCCTGCTGAGGCACTCAGACTTGCACTTAGGTGCACTCACTTTGACTAACGGTGCTACAGTTGGTAACCTCCATGGCATGAAGTGGGAGTATGGGGTTATTCATAACTGATTTCAGCTTCAAGAGCATCCTTCTCACCACCACCTGCTGGACTCTCTCAAGTTCCAACCTGACCACAGGGCTGCCCTTCTTGTCTGCTCTGTTAATGTCTGCTGTGTGAACACCTTCTCCCCAGCTGCTCACAGCAAAAAAGCATTGGCCACCAATACATTGCAGACACTTACTGTCAAAGGTATCTATGGTTGAAGACCACTGCCACCTCAGTAACCTAGATGGTCATTTATGTTGGTTGGGTCCTTCTCCTACCTCCTCATGAAATGCACAACCATATCCTCGGGTTTTGCAATGTTAAGATTGAGATGACTGCATTTACTCCAATACATAAAGGAAGCAGCAGTCAGTGTGCTGGAAGTCTGCCTGACAGAAGGTAAAAAGAAACATGGCCAAAATTGTTCCTTGCGGTGCCCCTGTGCCACTCAGGTTTGCTGCTCTGAGGACCCACATAGTCCAAACACAACTGCTCTCATAGGAATGCAAGCAGAGCTTAGTCTGCCTAGTCTAAATTGTCAATATGTCTAGTCTCTCCAGACTTCAATCACCCAATCCAGTAAAAGAAACCAAATGTGTCAACAGCAGAATAAGCTATTTGGCATCAGCAAAGTTTTTCATGGGTTCAATCCACATCCACAACCAATTCCTTTTTTATTATAAATGTAGCACCACTTAAGGGGACATGAACAGGCTTTCCAACTCTAGCTAGAAGCATTTTTAGAACAAGGAAAGAATCGACCAAACACAAACACAAATTTCCTTTATTTTCCTTGACAATTTGCATATTAACGATCAAGGAACTGACCTCACAGCCCATTGTTCATTCATTGGGCTGGTTTCAGTTATTGTGTAATGTACTGTTTATAAGGTTGGGGAAACCTGCAGTCACTTGGATGAGTGATGAAACGTTTCTCCCATTGAAAATGTTAAGTCCAGATGAACAGAATCAACCTTTTGAGATTTGCTTACCTGGATGATTGAGCATGCATCAAGACACAAATTTTCTTAGTTTTGGTGCTAAGTTTACTTGTTCTACACATTTTACAGGTCAGATGTTATCTCAATGTAATATCACTGTGTTTCATGTTAATATCCTGAAAGCAGACTTTCTCTTGACGAACCCTCCACTTCATCTCAGCTGTGAGATTCAGCCATCTAGCATTGGAAGAGTGTATAGATAACCTTTAGCTTCAGCATTGATCTTAATTGCCGTGTTGTTTGCAGAGAAACACATTTGTGAAACCTACACAAACATTATGTTTTTCAGCACTTTAATAGCTTTCTCCCATTTGTTCTTTTAGTTTAGGAACTTCAAATTTACACCACTCTTAGCAGTTTACATTAGTCATTGTTAAAAATGAATTGTCTGTGTTTAGAAATTATATTACAGTTAGTAGATCACTCATGGAGCTTCTCACTCCCATTGGCACATTTCTTACAAACCTTATTAAATCTGGCCTGAAAATAATTGCTGAAAACTAATATGTGGTACTGCTTCCTTCAGAATGTAAAATAACTGATGGATAAAGTGGCACTGGGGAATTTGTACAGCTTAGAGTCATGGAAATTTCTATTTAATAGGAATGCATGGTTAAAACAAGTTTAAAGGAGTTTAAAACTGTTGGTGTAGGTCTAAGAGATTGGCTGCAAGTGTTTGCTGCTAACTATAGTGTCCCAACTCATCTGTCTGCTTTTCCAGGCAGAGCCATCTTCTGTTTACCAGGTGTGTACTGTACTAATACAAAGAAGAGGTTCCTATGACAATTTCCCTTAAAGTTTCAAAACAGAGGGGCGCCTGCCAGGCACCTTTTGGCACTCAACGAATCGTGTTTACATGGACCAATGCGATTTATAGCTCCTGCCAATGACTGTTTGACAGGTTTCCTGCACACAGTGATATATTCTGCCTCACTGGAGTGGTGCACAGTACGGTCGCCCACCTCTATCATCATGATCTACACGTTTCTCCAGATTTGCAAACTTTTTAAGGATCTGCAACGAGCACTGTCGTCCTGTAGGCTTCTTCTGTTCGAGTAAAGCTTGAGAAGTAGCTGGCGGAACATTTGAAAGGGAATGCTGACCCACTTAGCTCTCCAGTTAAGCATGAGAGGTCTGTGGGAACACAAACACATTCAGGCAAAAGCATGCAGACACACTGATGTGAACACATACACCTCAGAAAAGATAACACATTCCCCCCGCTGGTAAACAAGAGCCTGGGAAACAATAAAAATAACTTTAATGTATTCACGGACGAGGCTTTGTGAGGCTTTTGCACAGCGAGAGCTCCGACTGCTTCCCTCCATAACAATGCTGCCTCTAAGTCACTGATACCTGAGGTTGAGTTTTTCTGTCTGTATGTTGTGTGTGTTCACATGCCTTGAGGTGGCTATGCTACGTGCATTGGTATCACGCGAAGCTGGATTCCATTGGTCCTGCCTCTGAGCCAATGACACCTTCTTGTTTTGCTTTTGCTTTGATGTGCTGTCTTATTCTTACAAGTTCTTCTTTCTTCTTTCGGTTGCTTCCGCTGCACAGGATGGCGACTGGATACTGTGTGGTCAGTGGCTTACATAAATCCCCAACCACATTCACTCAACCCCTGCCTGGTCTTTAAATAGACTTTTCATGAACTTCTTTTAAATACAGAGCAACAAATTCTTATTTACTCAAAAATGTATTTCTAACTGTGAAGCAAATTCTTGACTTTTATTGGTTATTTCTTGAGGGGGAAAAAGCAATAAAATTAGCATTTCAACAGACTCCTTCAGTTTGGGCTCATCCCTTGTGATAACTATTGAAAGTATTGTTGATTTTATGCCCTTCTAATCTCCAGAAACGTCTTCTCTGCATATACTCATCTGAGTCTGTTTAGAATTTCCAGTGCATATATTCAACTGTGGGAAAAGCACTGTAAAGCCTCAGGCTGAAATAAATAGTTTTAAACTACATGTGCATACATAAATTGAACTGTGCTGTGTACCTGTTAATAAATATCAGCACTTGACAAAAGTTCGAGTTATATAAAGAACAAGTTGGAGAATTACAAATACAGACAGTTGCCTTCCGTTTCTTTAACACGCAAGAAGCCAAATTCACACAACTAAAATCTGTGTTTAGATTTTCTTTTCAACTTCCTCAACATTATACTCAGAGGAAATTTGTTTATATGAATTGTATGGCAACTTTATAACAAGTCTGAATAAAATTTGTTTAAAAGCATTTGGGTTCATATGGAAAAACTGCATAATATGCAATTATATAACGTAACACTGATTAAATATGCAGTGTACCCAACTCCAAGGTTCTAATTCAGTTCTTCATTAGCTGCTCTTCAAGAGAAGCTTCAACAGTGAGAAATCCAATAAGTAAAAAACATCTATGCACTTTTGAAAAGCTACAGCAAAATACCCCAGCGATCTGTGCTCCATAGATATGGGATGTTTTTGGATTTTAACTGTTTCAAATAACACTGTTACATATACACTGCAAGCCATACTGCTTTCACACCAGTTATAGTTTAAAAAAATTAATAGAATCTACTCAGTTTCTTTGGCACATAGCTCAGTTAGTAATTCAGTTGTATTCCTTTTTATGCTGGGATACAGTGGGGCAAAAAAGTATTTAGTCAGCCACCGATTGTGCAAGTTCCCCCACCTAAAATGATGACAGAGGTCAGTAATTTGCACCAGAGGTACACTTCAACTGTGAGAGACAGAATGTGAAAAAAAAATCCATGAATCCACATGGTAGGATTTGTAAAGAATTTATTCGTAAATCAGGGTGGAAAATAAGTATTTGGTCAATAACAAAAATACAACTCAATACTTTGTAACATAACCTTTGTTGGCAATAACAGAGGTCAAACGTTTACTATAGGTCTTTACCAGGTTTGCACACACAGTAGCTGGTATTTTGGCCCATTCCTCCATGCAGATCTTCTCGAGAGCAGTGATGCTTTGGGGCTGTCGCCGAGCAACACGGACTTTCAAAGGGTTGTGATTATAATGTTACGATGTACCTACAGCATAGATTTACTGGGCGATCGTGGCTCAAGAGTTGGGCGTTCGCCTTGTAATTAGAAGGTTGCTGGTTCGAGCCCCGGCTTGGTCAGTCTCGGTCATTGTGTCCTTGGACAAGACACTTCACCCGTTGCCTACTGGTGGTGGTCAGAGGGCCCGGTGGCGCCCTCTGACTGTGACCAGTGTTTGTATGACTTTCTATTTATTGAATTTGTCTTTTTCCAAAGGGGCTATGTTCGTATAGCATTGATTATAGATTGATTTATAGAATATTCTATTTCTATAAATTTGGTAAAAAAGTACTTTTAAATAGAGTCAAATTGTGTCCCTGTTTCCCAATAGTGTATTCCCTTCTATTCCCTACTACTCTCTCCTTAAAATATACTAAATGTACTAAATTTATAACACACCTGATGTGATTTTGGACTTAGAAACAACGCTACCTTCGCTTCATTTTAATACATTTATTTCAATGGACTTTTGGGAAGAATTGTGAATTAAAGTCCCTGAACATTGACTTTTCTCCGTGGGGTGTAGTCTTTGATGATTGAGCATTTCATTAATTAGCCAGCCAGAATGCCGAAGATGGCAACTTGCCGACAGAGATGAGGCATAAGCAGGTAAGCATATTGGCCATGTATGCAAATTAGAGCATGTTTAATTAGATAATACCCCATTTGCATTTTTAAACATAATATTTCAGAAAAACTTGCAGCACACAGAAAAATAAATAAATAACTCCTAATATAAGAAATCAAATGGGGAAGTTTAGTGTTGATGTCTGTTAATTAGAATGTATAACCTTAACTCGTGTTTTCGAGTTGTTAAGTAGTTAAAACAAGGGATAAAAACTTTCACTGCAGCAACATAGTGATTTCCCAACTTTTGGGATGAAGACAAAAGAAGGGGTGTTCCATCAGGGCAAGCAAGGCAGGAGTGCTTGTCCACTGAAATCTAAACACAGACATTAATTATACCTACCACAATTAAAGTAATCTCAGTCCTTACATAGCAGACTGTGTTTTTTCATAAAGCTTCTGGCTAGTTTGCAGCCATCCTTTAAATTAATGCCATCTTGTGGACCTAGTTGGCTACTTTCTCTAGAAGCAGGCTTAATTCTGCTTACTCCCTCTCACTCCACTGAAAAATGTAGCATCTCTCATTTTCACAGGCATGTCTGTTTTTTTTTTTTATAAACAAAGGTCTGAGCTTGAGAAGCTGAGACTTGAGAAGCTAAATAAGCCTTTGACGGGAAACTGGTGCAAAACTAGCATGCAAGGCAAGCTGCCACTGGCTCTGCTTTTACTGCTCTGAGATCAGTTATGATCTGCACATGTGGAAACAGAGTTACCAAGTAAAGAAATATGCATTGCCTCTGCTTGCCTTATTATAAAAGCCAAATGTCACTGAAATATAGTACTGTAAATTTACATTTTGGCCAAACTCTCTTCTACAGAGATCACCAAAATACATCCTTTTATTATTGTTATTGAAATATTATAAATAAATGAGATACGACACGTGGGGTAAGATATCAGGGGAACATGTAGTAAAACTCCAGCTTGGCAGGAATTAAACCATAGACTCAGCACTGTCTGCATTTGTGGCCTTTCTACAGTGGGGCAAAAAAGTATTTAGTCAGCCACCGATTGTGCAAGTTCCCCCACCTAAAATGATGACAGAGGTCAGTAATTTGCACCAGAGGTACACTTCAACTGTGAGAGACAGAATGTGAAAAAAAAATCCATGAATCCACATGGTAGGATTTGTAAAGAATTTATTCGTAAATCAGGGTGGAAAATAAGTATTTGGTCAATAACAAAAATACAACTCAATACTTTGTAACATAACCTTTGTTGGCAATAACAGAGGTCAAACGTTTACTATAGGTCTTTACCAGGTTTGCACACACAGTAGCTGGTATTTTGGCCCATTCCTCCATGCAGATCTTCTCGAGAGCAGTGATGTTTTGAGGCTGTCGCCGAGCAACATGGACTTTCAACTCCCGCCACAGATTTTCTATGGGGTTGAGGTCTGGAGACTGGCTAGGCCACTCCAGGACTTTCAAATGCTTCTTACGGAGCCACTCCTTTGTTGCCCGGGCGGTGTGTTTTGGATCATTGTCATGTTGGAAGACCCAGCCTCGTTTCATCTTCAAAGTTCTCACTGATGGAAGGAGGTTTTGGCTCAAAATCTCACGATACATGGCCCCATTCATTCTGTCCTTAACACGGATCAGTCGTCCTGTCCCCTTGGCAGGAAAACAGCCCCATAACATGATGTTTCCACCTCCATGCTTCACAGTAGGTATGGTGTTCTTGGGATGCAACTCAGTATTCTTCTTCCTCCAAACACGACGAGTTGAGTTTATACCAAAAAGTTCTACTTTGGTTTCATCTGACCACATGACATTCTCCCAATCCTCTGCTGTATCATCCATGTGCTCTCTGGCAAACTTCAGACGGGCCTGGACATGCACTGGCTTCAGCAGCGGAACACGTCTGGCACTGCGGGATTTGATTCCCTGCCGTTGTAGTGTGTTACTGATGGTGACCTTTGTTACTTTGGTCCCAGCTCTCTGCAGGTCATTCACCAGGTCCCCCCGTGTGGTTCTGGGAGCTTTGCTCACCGTTCTCATGATCATTTTGACCCCACGGGATGAGATCTTGCGCTGAGCCCCAGATCGAGGGAGATTATCAGTGGTCTTGTATGTCTTCCATTTTCTGATGATTGCTCCCACAGTTGATTTTTTCACACCAAGCTGCTTGCCTATTGTAGATTCGCTCTTCCCAGTCTGGTGCAGGTCTACAATACTTTTCCTGGTGTCCTTCGAGAGCTCTTTGGTCTTGGCCATGGCAGAGTTTGGAGTCTGACTGTTTGAGGCTGTGGACAGGTGTCTTTTATACAGATGATGAGTTCAAACAGGTGCCATTCATACAGGTAACGAGTGGGGGACAGAAAAGCTTCTTACAGAAGACGTTACAGGTCTGTGAGAGCCAGAGATTTTCCATGTTTGAGGTGACCAAATACTTATTTTCCACCCTAATTTACGAATAAATTCTTTACAAATCCTACCATGTGAATTCATGGATTTTTTTTTCACATTCTGTCTCTCACAGTTGAAGTGTACCTCTGGTGCAAATTACTGACCTCTGTCATCATTTTAAGTGGGGGAACTTGCACAATCGGTGGCTGACTAAATACTTTTTTATATGAACTGAAGATCCTTGGTTTTCGAGTTTAATAGATATTTTTACACAAACACACCAATATTTGAGGCACATGGTTATACAAATTAAATATTTCTAATTCAGGGAAGGTTAGATTTGCCTTAAAAAGAATGTCAGACCTGGGTCTGAAATAGATATAGTAACAATCATTATAGACTCTTCTTGGGTTGTGTTTTACACCATCCACAAGCTTTCCCATGGTGCTTCTTGAGTTCAGGAGTGGGCAATGGAGAATAGACATAAATGAGCAGACTTGAATGGTGTCACACTGTTACACAGAAGCAGTGCTAAAATCATCAGGACTTTCTGTACTTGGAACAGAAGAGAGGAAAAGCTTAAAAACATTGTTCTTTCTCATGCAACAGAGATTTTAACAGTCGTCGAGTCTCTCCACTTTTTACAAAATTGCAGGTTGAAATGGTCATTTCCTCAAGAGCTAGGAGGTAGATGTCTGTAGCAATTAGACAATATGTAGACCTACTATTGGATAGTTTTAAGCTTTCTGAAAGTCAGTCACAATATTTTCTCTAACTGATGCAGACTAATCATTTCTTACATAAAGTTACTCACTTACATACAATCCCTTCACGCAGTAACTTGTGTATGTGCAGCATGTCCCCTAAACTGTTAGCATTGTTATTTTTAGTCTCTCATAATGACTTAGCAACTTATTGAGGGAAAACTGCTGAACAAATGGAGCACTCTACTACATTTGTGAACTAAATTAACATCTCAGCATTAATCACATGAAGTATTTAGAGCTACAAAGTAGAGCAATCTTGAAATAAATGAATGAATGTGTGTATGTTTAAAATAAAAAAAAACTTTTTTGCTTAGTTGTACACTTAAAAAAACAGTGTTATGCTGTAGTTATAAAAACTGTAATTTTCAAGATTATGAATCCATTCTCTGACATCACTCAGCATTCAGAGCTTATATAGTTACACAATCTCACTAAAGCAGAACCTTCAGGGTTTGTCAGATCACTTTAATATGTTTCCCAATGAACAATTACCTCTGTAGAAAGGTGATGGTTGATAAGATATGGAAAAATATTAACAGTGGAAATGGCTTGTACCAGTGTTCCCATATCAGAATACCTAAATTTATAGCATTGATGGATTGCTGATAGTTACATGTGATTATTCCTGTCATAATCCTATTTCCTCTTAGACCAAACTGAATATGTGCTAGTGTTCTTCCACCTCTTCTGAAAGAAAACTTTGCTTGAAAAGCACTTCGATGGTAAGGTTTATTTCCCTTCATTTCACGGGTAAGTAACCACATACGGTAAATTATAGTCCTGATTCTGGCCACATTAGGGCAGACAGTAATTAAATCTTCATGCAGCTAATTTGGAAAAAAAACTGTGACTAAAATTTTGAGAGTTTAAACTACAAATTAAAATCTTTCAACTCAATGCTGGCCGCATTAGCAGTAAACATTCTGCGACTTCTCACACAAGTGACTTGGAATTACTGGTTGATGGACGTGTCATCTCTCCTCTCATCTGGGTTCATATTATTCCTCTCCCTGCATGATACACCTACGCCTCTGCAAGTCGCCATCGTCTGCAGTCTGACAGGCTAATTAATGAAATGCTCAATCATCAAAGACTACACCCCGTGGAGAACAGCATTCCACTCTGAGCCTTTCATTGCAATTCCTCCTAAAGGTCTGTTGAAATAAGTAAAATAAAATTAAGGTAAAGTTTCAGCAGGAATTTCTAGGTCTGGATGAACAGTAATTACTTCTTCAGTATTTAGGAATAGTTATAATTTTGACCTTATGTGGATTAGAGATATTTCAAAATAAATTCAAATGCGTGCACCTAATTCTTGTTTTTTTCAAAAATCATCAGCCTTGTGACATGTGGTCACCAGCTGGTGATTCATCATTATCAAGATGTATGTTGTACAATCATTCCAATCCACTCTGGAAAAAGAACTCAAAAACTCATTAAAATCCATTTTAGTGACGTATTAAATTGATACGATTAGAAACCTGATAGAACAGCTTTGGGATGAAGTAGAGCAGAGAGTGTGAGGCAGTACTTCTCATCCAACATCAGTGTCTGACCTCACAAATGTGATTCTGGAAGAAAATCAAAAATGTCCATAAACAGAATCCTAAGTTTGTGAAAAACTGGGTTGAAGCTCTTATAGCTGTAAAGGGTGGACTAACATCCTTTTAAACCCTGTGGACTAAAAATGTTGCTCAAGCTCATATGCATGTGAAGGCAGACAAGCAAATGCTTTTGGTATTAAAGTGTATAGATGCTATTTCTGTTGCAATGTTTTTGAAATGTTAGGTTTGAATATACAAATGAGTCATCATCATATACTACATTGCATTCGTCTGGTCTTGCTCTTGACGAAGGCGGTCGCACTTTTCTCCTCCTCCTCCTCTCCCTTAGCGTCCCTGCTTAGCCTCTTATGTCCTTGTCTAGTCTCGTGTTTTCTTGTATTACTTTTCCCTGGAACACTCTCTCACAGTCTGTTCTCTAAAACCTAAAAGAGGAATTATGGATTTGATCAACTGGTCCCTAAATGCAATTGACACCCCTTTCTCAACGAGAAGTTTTGGCTTGGGTGAGCCTGAGTGCTGAAGATATCTACCTATTCGGAACCATGGTAATAGGGTTCTTGCTGTTCGGAGCTGGCTTGGCCCTGAGTTTATCAGAGAATTAAGGAAGCGGAACCAGCTGTTCAAACCCCCACAAAGCTGCCCGCTGGGATTGAAACGATGGGAGAGGCGTGAGTTTCTCAAAATGGGCTCATTGAGTGCAGCACGGATAAGATCTTGGAAAGGCTACGGCTGCTGTGAATACTCAGAATAAGATCTCTGACTGCAGACTGGATTACATCTCAGAAGGGCTAGCTTGGAATAATATCTGAGCGCAAATTGGATGACATCTCGGGGAGGCACACTGTCGTGAGTTCTCAGAATCGGCTCTTTGAGCACAAGAATGACAACATCACAGAACGCAAGTATGGTCAAGCTCGCGGCTCTCCAACGGGAGATTGAGAGACCAGTGTTGGACTGTAGAACTTCTTTGAAATTCATATGAGCTGTTCGCACTAAAGTAAAAACCACCATCACTTCATGCGGATACCCTTTTGGCGCCAGCTGCGGGGGCAAGGCTGGAGCCGAACAAAAACACCCTGATAACGACTGTGTTTACACTTTTCCTTCCCATTCCATGCAAGGCCACCTGGGTGGGCTGGAAGACTGTTTACTTAGCCTAGCAGGGCGAAGGACACTGTCTCAGCTGAACTCTGGACACGCACACACATACATATACACTGATATGCACACACTCATCCCCCCTCCCTTTCCAAACGCCTTCGATGCTTGTTCCCTCCTGGGAACACGGCGGGTCTGAGCCCGCGCTGGAATGGTAGCGCAGTGGCAGGATGGCTGCTGTGTTTGCTTCGGATTACTCCTCACCCCCCACCCGACCCTGTGGCTTGTCAAATGTTCCATAATGTTGTGCTGTGGACATTTATGTGCTTTTTTGTGCAGAGGAGTTTTTTTGTTTCCTGTTCTCATGCTGTCCTCCCAGGAGCCCAGCATGAGTAGAGGTCTCTTTTTTCCTCTTGTACTTTCCCATTGTAGTGTATATTTCAGTGTTTGTTTTCTGTAACGCTACCGATCGCCGACCTGTATGCCCATGTGATGTCTGTGTTGTGTGTGTAAGGTCGGGGGGCCCTATTTCACTGCAGGGCAACCTGCACGTGGCGAATAAAGCCTTAATTGATTGATTGATTGATTGATTGATTGATTGATTGATTGATTGATTGCATTAGGTATACCACTGCATAATGAATATTGGATAAAGACAGGATGATATCTGTGTGCTAAAAAATTCAATTCACTTCAGTTTTATATATTGTCAAAGCACAACAACAGTCACCTGAGGCGCATTATATTGTAAGGTAAATACCCTACAAAACAGATAAAAGGCCAACAATCGACCGCCTGTGAGCAACCACATGGCGAAAGTGGGAAGAAAAAAATTTTAACAGGAAGAAACCACCAGCAGAATCAAATTCAGGGCAGCCATCTCACATGACAAGTTGTGGGTAAGGAGAAGGAGACAGACTTGTTTGAAATGAAGCAAGAGTTTAAGGTTTTCACAGCCAGAGGATTATAGATAACTCTTTAAATTATGAAAATCTTGTCAACAGCCTTGGGAAAACTGATTTTTCCATCTTTTTAGTGGCAAAGTGTTCAGGAAATCAGGCTCTCAATTTTATATGAAAAAACCTTTCTGTAGAAAACTTCAGAATGTAGACAAATATAAAAGTGGAAATCTATAATAGTCCTGCTGAAGTTAGGATTTCCTCCTCAGAATAAGAAAAACAGATTTGAGAAAGCAGCCTTTGAAAATATGTGTTGTAAACATTCATAACAGGAAAACAAATTTTCATCAAGCATTAACATCAACATGAAGTTTCCCCAGTTAATTACTTAAGACATTTGTTCTTTTTGTACTGCCCCCCTTTTTTAAATTTCATTTTCAAATATGCAAACCAGTCATTATGTATCTAAATATGTGCAAATTTGCATGTCTTTTCCAGATCTGAACACTGGATAACGACAGCACGGAAGTTTTTGTTTCAGTTCGTTGGTGAATTATATTCAATGTTTTTTTATTTGTTTGTTTTTTTACAGAAAGGATTTTAAATATCTGTTTTTTTGACTCGATAAATCAGAAAATCCTGTCAACATCCTGCAAAAGTCAACTTAGCCATCGTTTTGGTAATAAAATGTTCTATAAATGAGACTGATAGGCAGACGGATACATGAACAAGCCCCTCTGTGAAAAGCCTTCAAAATATAGTTAGGAAACAGAAAAGTTGGAAGTATGTTAATGCTATTGAATTTAAAAGTTTTGCAAAAGGAAAAAAAAGTTCAGTAAGAGAAAAATAAATTGCAAAACTGCTTTTGAAGATTTGTATTCCAAAATTACTCAAAAACACGAGTTAAGGTTATACATTCTAATTAACAGACATCAACACTAAACTTCCCCATTTGATTTCTTATATTAGGAGTTATTTATTTATTTTTCTGTGTGCTGCAAGTTTTTCTGAAATATTATGTTTAAAAATGCAAATGGGGTATTATCTAATTAAACATGCTCTAATTTGCATACATGACCAATATGCTTACCTGCTTATGCCTCATCTCTGTCGGCAAGTTGCCATCTTCGGCATTCTGGCTGGCTAATTAATGAAATGCTCAATCATCAAAGACTACACCCCACAGAGAAAAGTCAATGTTCACAATTCTTCCCAAAAGTCCATTGAAATAAATGTATTAAAATGAAGCGAAGGTAGCGTTGTTTCTAAGTCCAAAATCACATCAGGTGTGTTATAAATTTAGTACATTTAGTATATTTTAAGGAGAGAGTAGTAGGGAATAGAAGGGAATACACTATTGGGAAACAGGGACACAATTTGACTCTATTTAAAAGTACTTTTTTACCAAATTTATAGAAATAGAATATTCTATAAATCAATCTATAATCAATGCTATACGAACATAGCCCCTTTGGAAAAAGACAAATTCAATAAATAGAAAGTCATACAAACACTGGTCACAGGTTAAGGAAAAATGTATATTAAATCTAAATGGCCTGTATTTGTATAGCGCTTTACTAGTCCCTAAGGACCCCAAAGTGCTTTTACACATCCAGTCATCCACCCATTCACACACTGGTGATGGCAAGCTACCTTGTAACCACAGCCACCCTGGGGTGCATTGACAGAGGCGAGGATGCCGGACACTGGCGCCACCGGGCCCTCTGACCACCACCAGTAGGCAACGGGTGAAGTGTCTTGTCCAAGGACACAATGACCGAGACTGACCAAGCCGGGGATCGAACCGGCAACCTTCCAATTACAAGGCGAACTCCCAACTCTTGAGCCACGATCGCCCAGTAAATCTATGCTGTAGGTACATCGTAACATTATAATCACAACCCTTCTGAAACTGTATGACATTAAGGTAGCTTCTGCTTCAGGCTACATGCCAAATATTCTTGGGCAAGATACCAGACCCATGTTGTTCTCCGGTGTTTGATACAAAGTGTGTAAGCATAGGGGGAAAAAACTGCCTGAACTAATGTGTGTGAATGGGTGAATTCCATTGTATAAAGTGCTTTGAGTGCTCCAGTAGAAAAGAAAAGCTCTATTTAAGAATCAGTCCATTTACCATTTATATACAGTGGGGCAAAAAAGTATTTAGTCAGCCACCGATTGTGCAAGTTCCCCCACTTAAAATGATGACAGAGGTCAGTAATTTGCACCAGCGGTACACTTCAACTGTGAGAGACAGAATGTGAAAAAAAAATCCATGAATTCACATGGTAGGATTTGTAAAGAATTTATTCGTAAATTAGGGTGGAAAATAAGTATTTGGTCACCTGAAACAAGGAAAATCTCTGGCTCTCACAGACCTGTAACGTCTTCTGTAAGAAGCTTTTCTGTCCCCCACTCGTTACCTGTATGAATGGCCCCTGTTTGAACTCATCATCTGTATAAAAGACACCTGTCCACAGCCTCAAACAGTCAGACTCCAAACTCCGCCATGGCCAAGACCAAAGAGCTGTCGAAGGACACCAGGAAAAGTATTGTAGACCTGCACCAGACTGGGAAGAGTGAATCTACAATAGGCAAGCAGCTTGGTGTGAAAAAATCAACTGTGGGAGCAATCATCAGAAAATGGAAGACATACAAGACCACTGATAATCTCCCTCGATCTGGGGCTCCACGCAAGATCTCATCCCGTGGGGTCAAAATGATCATGAGAACGGTGAGCAAAGCTCCCAGAACCACACGGGGGGACCTGGTGAATGACCTGCAGAGAGCTGGGACCAAAGTAACAAAGGTCACCATCAGTAACACACTACAACGGCAGGGAATCAAATCCCGCAGTGCCAGACGTGTTCCGCTGCATGCCAGTGCATGTCCAGGCCCGTCTGAAGTTTGCCAGAGAGCACATGGATGATACAGCAGAGGATTGGGAGAATGTCATGTGGTCAGATGAAACCAAAGTAGAACTTTTTGGTATAAACTCAACTCGTCGTGTTTGGAGGAAGAAGAATACTGAGTTGCATCCCAAGAACACCATACCTACTGTGAAGCATGGGGGTGGAAACATCATGCTATGGGGCTGTTTTTCTGCCAAGGGGACAGGACGACTGATCCGTGTTAAGGACAGAATGAATGGGGCCATGTATCGTGAGATTTTGAGCCAAAACCTCCTTCCATCAGTGAGAACTATGAAGATGAAACGAGGCTGGGTCTTCCAACATGACAATGATCCAAAACACACCGCCCGGGCAACAAAGGAGTGGCTCCGTAAGAAGCATTTGAAAGTCCTGGAGTGGCCTAGCCAGTCCCCAGACCTCAACCCCATAGAAAATCTGTGGCGGGAGTTGAAAGTCCGTGTTGCTCGGCGACAGCCCCAAAACATCACTGCTCTCGAGAAGATCTGCATGGAGGAATGGGCCAAAATACCAGCTACTGTGTGTGCAAACCTGGTAAAGACCTATAGTAAACGTTTGACCTCTGTTATTGCCAACAAAGGTTATGTTACAAAGTATTGAGTTGTATTTTTGTTATTGACCAAATACTTATTTTCCACCCTGATTTACCAATAAATTCTTTACAAATCCTACCATGTGGATTCATGGATTTTTTTTTTCACATTCTGTCTCTCACAGTTGAAGTGTACCTCTGGTGCAAATTACTGACCTCTGTCATCATTTTAGCTGGGGGAACTTGCACAATCGGTGGCTGACTAAATACTTTTTTGCCCCACTGTATATTCCTAGTGGACGAAGTGCAAGATACAAATGTCTAATGTGTGTTTTTTGTACATTCATTTTTCTTAACAGAGAGTCTATGGAAGCAAAATGTCACACAACCTCAACGTTTACCTCTCTAGTGTTTCTGTGTGGTTGCATGTGCGAATACAACTCTCAACGTGGTCACATTTTGCAGTCCAATTGATCTGTTAATTAGCTTGACTGTGTTCTTGTTTCCAGGTGAATGTTTAGCTGGTTGTTTATTCAGCGCATTGAACACATGCCATGTCCAGGACTAATGAGGGTTCCTGTAAACACATCTCATTGTGTTTTTTATTGTTTTCTTTAGTTTTGTACCAAGGGATATTCCTCATCAGTGTTTAGCACATAAATCGTATCCAACATGTAACAATCCCCTGATGAAAACAGTCCCCAACAGTGAAGTTTACTTTAATAAATTATCTGCATTTACATTGTACTTCACAGTCTTTCTCACTTCCAAATTTACCAATAACAGTCGAGCTGCCACACAAGGTGCATGCCATCAGGAGCAACAGTAGGTTCAACCTGTGCGGTATACTCACCCTGGTAATCAACAATACTACAAGATGAAAAGCATCTTGTTTACAGAGAGGTCATGTCAGAACAAGTTACACAAGGAAAGCTCTACCCTGCGTGCAAAGAGAGTAATTTATGTAATAGCCAGTGCAGGTATGAAAAACAGGAAAGCCTCGAGGCTGGTGCATCAAGCAAGTGACAGTATGTGGATCATGAGACAAACTGTGTCAGCTAACACTCTGGGTATCAAACCTCTGAGACTAACAACAGTCCCCGAGCTATTACTCTGACACTGAACTGTTATCAAGTTATTTTGTGTTTACGTCAGAAATGTGGGTGCTACATGATTAATCATGAGACCTGCTAAGTCATCACAAGAGCAGGGGTGGGGAAACGTCCTAAAAGAGCGCTTTATTCTGCAAAAATCCAGAGCTGCACTCAAAGCTGCCTCTTTTGGACTTCCGCAGTCCTGAAGGAAGGCTATTCAGTGTCACATTTAGTGTTTGCTATCGGCTAGTCAAAGAATTTGGCTCTTATTGTCAGTGAGTCACTGATTACTTTTACACCTGACAGAAAAGATGTAAATAGGCTCAGATATGTTTAGACATGCCCCTATAATGATATCTTAGCAAGGCCACAAGGCACATATCACTGCAATCCTGCAGCAAACCGTGCCCTTTTATTTCTTCGAGGGTTTGCAACCCTTTAAGTTAAAAGAAGGCACAAGCGAGGAGCTGTTCCCCTCAGTGTTTGGCTCATCTTCATCACAATCTTTACACAGCCGGAATTAAACGTAGCCAAGAATGGGGATTTGATTTTTTTTTCCTCACACAGGCATCAAAAAATAAATTCTATTGGAATAATCATTATTGAGTCCTTTTCGGGTATGTTTATATGTTTGTGCTTCCCTCTCCGAGGCAAAATCAAGGCGCATATTTTATGATGCCACATGTTCTCTTCAAATACATATCTGATCCGGCTCGCATGTTTTTTTATGCGCATTCGTGTTATCAATCACGTAAGGACACACGCTGCATATATGTTTCTTTGTAGAGATCAAAGGATAAACTAAATCGGCTCAATGACCTTAAAGATCGGTGCTCCTGTTCTAATCAGTTGGCAAACGTCTTTGAAGAGGATTTTTTTTCCAAAAGTGCAAAGAGCTTCAAAGATTATGCAACAGACAGGATTTCATCTCAGGTCCTCCACTTGGGAAACCAACGATTTAGCTGTCAGCAAAAGAGTAAATGAATCCCTCCTGGCCAAGGGAGATATTTATGCTTACAGGGTATCAGGCAGAGCCACTTCTCCCTTTCTCTATAAGAATTAAAACCCTGGGGGGGGGTCTAAATGTGATCCTGAAAGGTCACAGATCACCTGTTTTACACCTGGACAAAGAGCCCACCCACTAAGAGAGGTTCCGTATGACCAGTTATGACCTGGTATGTCAAACATGATCCCAAATGTCCCCGCTGAGGAGACCGCAAAGGAAGATTTTTTCAAAGAGGCTTGAGGCATCTATGTTTTTGTTTACCTGAATCTGATTTTTTAAACACAAGTCTCATTTATACTGATTCATATATATACAAAATGATTACTTTGAGCCCTCTGTAACAGCCATGGCAGGACTCTATGCGTTTTCCCATTAAAGCTGGCGTGCTTCTACGATTGTTTGTCTATAAAAACTTTTTTGTACACACTGTTTTAACATATTTGAATAATATCAAAATTTAGCAATAAATCCGGAATTAAAAGCAGACATTTAACAGACAGTCAGCAGACAGTTTAGCAGACAATTAAATATTTTGTGATAATTTACATTTTTATCCTTAAGTGGCCTTAAGTGAGTTTAGTCTTTCAGATCACTGTTTACCACATAATGCTGGATGTGGAGTGTCCATAACTGTTTACTCTGGAGGAGGCTATAATAGTTGGAAAGAAGTCAGGTATGAGTCAGTGAGTCAGCCCGATTACAGTGATACTGAGGGGAGTTTCCAGAATTTGAGGATTTGAGAACGAGGATTTCCAGAACTTTTTGCTATTTTTGTCATTGTTAGCTGCTGTTAGCTGACATTACTGAAACTTTCATTGAAGTGGATCTAATGCTGTGCATCTCAGACATTTAGCAAATAAAATCTCATATGATATGAGAATGCAAACAAACTGTTTATCAGAGGAAAGTGAGTTTCAGAACGCTCGAGCCTAATGTTAGCTTTCAGAATGTTAGCTTATAACCAGCTGTTGCTGTTAGAGCTGGTTCTTGTCGGCTATTCGACAAAAGGGTCGTGGGTTTGAAAATCAGTAATTGGCTGTAGGTGTGAATGTGAAAGGTTGTGTCATCCCTTGCAACTTACTGGGGAACTTTCCAGGGTGTACCCTGCCTCTAACCCAATGACAACTGGCACAGGTTCCAGCACCCCTGCAACGCCGAACTAGAGCATGGTTGGATGTACTGAGGACTTTGGACAGAAAGTGCAGTACCCACCGCAATGCATTAGTTGCAAAGTTGGGCTGACAGTAAATATTTTTTTTTAAAAAGTGATTTGTTTCCACGAACATAAAGATTTTCATGACTATTTCACCTTTTGCCACAAGACAAGACTTGACCCTGAGAGGTTGAGAATCACCTGTCTAATGCCTTAGCCCACCCACTGACAGGTGTTCCAAATGACCAGTCATGACCTCCAGGTAGATAAACATGACTCCAAATGTAGTTAACCACAGGGGACCACAAAGTGGGGCTTTATTATACAATATGTGACCGACCGCTATCAGCAGGCTGGTAAAGGAAGAAGGTAAGAAGAAATGGCCACTTCAGTACCTGCTCATGGCCATGATTTACCGCATAGGGCTCCACTCTATAAAAACCATATGTTTTCTGTTTTTCCTCGCCTGGAATCCCTGTGAGGAGAAGTGCAAGCGGCAAAGTGAAAATCTATATCAACATAGCCATAGGTAAAAAAAAAAAAGCAAGTCACAAGGCTGGTAGAAAACAAACCCACATTCGTTCATATATCAGCCACACAGCTATAGATGGTTTTTTTTTTTTTTTTTTTTTTTTTTTTTTTTAATAACCAGGAACTGTAGGTATTGAGGCAGTGAAGCGAGAATCAAGGGAATCCATCAACATGCAGTAGCCACAAGTAACAAGAACCAGGATGAGCGAAGTTTCTCAGTTGCAACACTAGCACAGTATACTCAATATGGGATTTGTATCCACAGTGGAAGAATACCTACAGCCACCTCGCTGTGCTCAAGTAACCTGCAGAGATGTAATATTAGATCACTGTGTAGCATAGTGTATCATCCTCCATCATGCTCACGATATATCAGATTTGATGTCCTTTCTCCTTAATTGCCGCATCTCTCTTACCCATCTGTAGCTGCTGGTGCTCTCCTGAGACCTGGCTGTGCTCGTTACAGACATATGTTGGGGAAAACAGCTTCTGAGGTAATGCATGGTATGTTAAAGATGTGTTTCTGACAGCCACAACTGGCAGTTGGGCTTTGAATATTACTGAGCAATCTGCTGTCTTACTCAAATTTTGAAAAAAAAAAAAAAAAGACTGTATGTTCAACAAGCCATGATTACAAAACTGCAGTGTCTGTGTTTTTTCCAACAAGCATCCTCAAAGGATTGTATGTGATAAATTGGTTCTTTTTCCAACTGGGTGATTCCTGGGATGGGCCATAAGCTTTTTAAAGTCTGTTTCCTGTTCTGTACTACAAGGAGAATATATGAATATTGTTATCAGTATGCACAAAGTTTACAGAAATTTAACCACTAAAGCCAGCTGAATTATGTTATTATGGATATGAGCATGCACGATGGTGTCCAGGAAGCACTCACCCATGTTTACCTGCCTTGTAAGTGACAGTTATGGGAAGGTTTGCTTTTCATTTTGCTTCCTATGGAAGTGTGACAAGATCTGTTGATAATTACATGGATTTTATATGAACATCTTTACATAAGGGAAGCCTGTGATTAAAGATAGGAGGTCCAGGAGTACAGGTACAATAAGTACAGAAAAGCAAACAAGTTGTCATTCCTTTGGTGGCGTGTCATTATAATATGCATCTTTCCAATGAAGTCTACATGTTTCCACTTGCCCAGCGCCACTACAACATAACAACGGGTTTTACTGAGCAGTGACTTGAACCTATCTAGCCTAACACTGTAAAAATATAGACTTTTATATAAAAGAAGACATAAACCAGCCATTTACTCTGGAATCTGCATTTTGAACCCTCAGAATTAGCATTCTGACCAATAATATTTTAAATCTGAGGACATAAGTTACCAATATTTGAATGAAAAGGAGTGGTGCTGAATCATCCACCCTATATTAGCTCGTTAGCTACTCTTGCTGAATTTACAAAATGGACGGGTGTGCGAAACACTGGTTTTTAACCCATTGAAACTGAAGCACAACCTTCTTGAAAGGCCTGTAGGTCATAGCAATGTTGTTCCAAAAGACAACAGCAGCACAAACAAGTCGAGGGGTCTAATTTAGTGGTTTAAATTAGTAGAGATGTAAGCCTAGCACACAGCTAGAAACTGACAGGACACCTGTCAATCAAAGTGTCCACTCTTTTAAGTCCTTCCAAGCAGATTCACACATCATAGAGGGGAGACTAGTCACAGGTGCCAAAAACACTTTCAGTGCTGTTTAGTTGGACATTTTAACATTGGTCACGTACTGGCATTTACATTTTCAAACTAGCCTCAAATGGACATTAAAGACGGCCTATTATTACCTATTGTCACCGCCAGAAACCGACCAAATACCAGCTACTTTATGGGGTACTCACTAGTACAGGGTGGGATCACATTTACTTTCAGAACTGCCTAATGGAAACATTCCTCAGAGATTTTTTTCCATATTGGCATGATAGCATCACACAGTTGCTGCAGATCTGTTGGCTGTACACCCATGGTGTGAATTCCCCGTTCCACCGTATAATTCCTCTTTATTGGGCTACTCTCTGTAGAATTGACAGAAACTCCTAGTGGGTCAGCAGTTTCTGAAACACTCAGATGGTCTTTCTGGCACCAATAGCCCCTGTTAAAGGTCAATTAAATCACCTTTCTTCGCCACTCTGATGCTCAGTTTGAACTTCAGCAGGTCATCTTGACCATGTCTATGTGCTCGAGTTCAATGAGTTGTTAACTCACTAGTTCACTAGCATAGCTAATAAATCGTGTTATTGTGTAAGTAGTTTTTATGATTTTCAGTGGCAGGCATAATATTGGCTAAATATTTAGAAGTCGAACAGGATCTCACTTTAGGTAAGAGAAATGTCTTTTTCTTTTTTTTCCAGCTCTTGCCTGTGGAACTGGAGGTCAGGCTTGTGAGCTGTTTGTTTGGTCTTCTGACCCCATTTGTTAGTGGTCCTCTGGTAAATCAGGCAGAAACACATTTTTCAGAAATGAACACTAAATTTAAGACCAGTATGCGGCAAAGAATTTTACACGGGTCACAAAGTAACACTGCCATTTGTTTCCACTTGACATCTTTGGCTTCTCTGTTTTAAATGCAGCAACTGAGTTTGCAAACTGGAATCCATAACACAAAGAGCCATCTGTAATCCTCTGCTAACATCCACATTTAATTTCTTGTCATATGAATAACTGGGGTGACTCGAATTGACACGGCAATCACTCCAACAGTGGATTTATAAACCCACAGTAATTAATGAGGTGCAGGGATTTTATGTTTTATTAAAACATTAAATATGTCCAATGTAACAAACTCAGTTCATGCAGATTGTGTTTACCCTAGCTGAGCTCACTCATACAGTTAAGTATGTCGTTTATCAAGTTTTGATTTACACAATGAAAGTACATTTTATCTGGTAATTAGAACATCCAGAGTTAATGCTGATATATGCAGATAAAGCTAGAGAGGAAGGACATAAGGAAGTCAAAGGCAAGACAAAAAAAGGCTTCCATCCTAATAAATCAGTTTCATGCACTTTTTGTTTCTTTGTCACGCTAAATAAACAACACAACTGTGAGCTTTAAAATAAAATCAGGAGTGTAACTGCCTTTACGAAAATTCTCTCATGAGACTGCTGGGTATCCATTATTTCTCCCTGTAGTCTGACTGCTCAAGCAAAGCTGTTAGAATTTTAATCTCGGGTGATGTCTAAGCAGCCCTTGTCAGCAAGACATTGGCATAATGGTTTGAATAAACGCCTTCCTTTTCCTATGAGCTGACGATAATTGGAGTAAAAAGAAATGACATGGCAGCCAATCTATACAAACTTCACAACCACAGTAGTTAGAACAGAAACTGGCAAGATGTTTCTGTCAAAATAACCACTGTATCATAAGCCAAAATCACAAAAAGGGGCTGCAAAAAAGACTCTTCCATCTATCTCAGTTAAGAAATTGTGATACATTTGTTCCGTTAACCCTTGTGTGGTGTTCGTATTTTTGTTACTCAGCCAGTGTTCATGGGTCTGGTGGACCCGCTAGAGTTTTGGCTTTCCAAATTAACACTATCAAACAATTTTATGTTAAATTACTCAACAGATGTTTACTTCATCCCAATTACAAGACATATGAACAGCAAACATGGTTAATTTTTTCCCTTTACCTTTGTTAGATCACATTTATGAATTAATGTGCTTCTCGTTTTTCTTTTATATAAAATGTTATAAATAAATCAGTTATAATCAAGTGGAGTGAGTGGAAAGACACAACACATTTACACGTGAAAAAATAATTAATTGTTTAATTTTTCTTTTGAAAAAAACTGAACACGGGTCTCACAGACCCGAACACCATACAAGGGTTAAATGATACTAACAAAACACTTTCACCACTGATAGAATCCGTCTAGTTAAACACTAGGGAGGATGTACAATTACTGAATGACTGATTGATGGATTTTTCTTTTTGCCAACTTAGCACCAGAGCTCAAGGAGTAGATTGGTTGCTTGCTTTGTTGGTTGGGTTGGCCATCATATTAGTCTAATATGAAATACCAACATGCATCGACTGATTAAATGCTATGCATTTGTGAACAATTCCCTGGTGATTATATATATTAACAATCATAGCTCAATTATCACTTAGGCTGTTGCATTAACAAAGCAATTTTGATATATTTGCTCTGATGAAGATAACTCCGATTATATGTCAAAAATTAGTGCACAGTACCATACTTTCACTTGGTGTTCTCGTTATACTTTTGTAGTCAATGTATGTTATCTGTGTTTTACTTTTTCTTATGGACAGATATGTTAATTACATTATGAACCTAGCCTATTAGAGCATTGTCGTGGTTTTCGGTAGGCAAAGAGACGACACCTTGTAGAGCAACTTCAACCTTTATATCTCACTTCCGGTACCCAACACACTTTCACCATAAAACCGGATATACTTAAACAGATAACACCACATCCTCCTTTCGCAGAAAACAACTTATTGAAACATTTACTGCATATGGGAAACTGTACTTTCGTTACTTCTTAGAACCTATTGCAGAAACATAGCTACTCTATATTTAACTCGAGATGCTTTGCTTTATTTAATCTCACAAGTTCAATCTTTGTGGTTTTATGACAACTCTGCCAGCTCTAGTTCTGACAAGACCTGGGACTTCTGTCTTGGGAGTCAGAGTTGTAGACGTCGATAGGTTGGAAGCTGGCAGGGTATTTTCTCTGGGACTGACGGGGGTAGATGGGGTCTGTAACTTTGGTGTGGACTCTGGTAATGGCTGGAGGTGACGTCTATTTCTCCTGGTGGCTCCTGAAGGAGTCTCAACCATATAGGAGCGGGGTGTGGAGTGAGAGGAGATGACAGTCCCTTCACGCCTAGTGTCTGTAATCCACACTGGTTGCCCCGGTGCGAGTGGAGGAAGTTCAGTCGCCCGATGTCTCCTGTTGTACGCATCACTGTCCCTCGCCCTTCTCTCTCTCGCTTTTGCCAACACTGTATTCTTATTGGGCAGGCTGGGATTGAGCAGGGAAGGAAGCTGGGGAACTGGCGTGCGCAGTCTCCGTCCCATCAGTAGTTGCGCCGGGCTATATCCGTTAGCCAATGGTGTTGCTCTGTAAGCTAGAAGTGCAAGATATGGGTCTTTTGCCTTCTTTAGCAGGTTTTTCACAGTTTGGACATGACGCTCAGCCTCGCCATTGCTCTGTGCAAATCTAGGACTGCTTGTTACATGTCTGAACCCATAAGTTGCTGCAAAGTCTTTGAACTGTTGTCCTGAAAACTGAGGTCCGTTGTCAGTGTAGAAAAGCTCTGGAATTCCATGTCTGGACAAGACAGATTTTAGGTGTACTATAACATCTTCCGATCTGGTGGGGGTAAGTTTGGCTACTTCCACAAATTTCGAGTAGTAGTCTACCAAAAGCACATAGTTGCTGTCATTGAGTGTAAAAAGGTCTGCACCAACTTTTTGCCATGGCCTCTCCGGGAGTTGGCTTGGCATTAAAGGTTGTACTGGGTTAGAACGCTCTTTGATGCAAATGGTGCAGTTTTTCACAAGTTTGTTTATTTGCCCACTCAGACCAGGCCACCACACTGCCTCTCTGGCTCTCTCTCTGCATCTAGACATTCCCTGGTGTCCCTCATGTAGGGCACTTAGGACAGAGTGGCGTATAGCAGTGGGGATTACTAGTCTGGTGCCTTTCAGTAGCAGATTGTCATGTACAGTTAAGGTCTCTCTGTGTGGCCAATATGCTTTAATTGGGCCTATGAGATGGCTGTATTCTGGCCATCTGCTCTGACAAAAAGTCATGACCTCTGAACATATGCTGTCGGTTTTTAGCTGTTCTTTTACCTGTGTGATGTATGTCGAGGTAGCAGGCATGCATTTGACAATTTCATCCACATAAATATTTGTGTCTTCCAGAAATTCAGCTGTAGCTTTTGAATCAGGGTCTTGGTTAACGGGTGCACGTGACAGTGCATCTGCTGTGAGGAGTGCTTTGCCTGGAGTGTGTGAGATGGTGTAACTGTACCTCATGAGCCTTAGGCGGAACCGTTGGATTCTGGGTGGAAGCTCGGTTAGGGCTTGCTGGCCTAACAGGCTGATGAGTGGCTTGTGGTCAGTCTCTAAGGAGAAGTGTCTCCCGATGAGAAAATCTTTGAATCTTTCACAACCCCATGTTAATCCAAGCGCCTCCTTCTCCACCTGTGCATACCTCTGTTCTGTTTCCGTTAAAGAACGAGACGCATATGCAACAGGTCTCCATTGCTCTCCCTCTTTTTGAAATAGGACTGCTCCCAGTCCATAGGAGGAAGCATCTGCAGACAGTTTTAACTCTTTGTTTGGGTCATAGAGTGCAAGAATGGGAGTTGAGTTGAGTCAGATCGCCTTTCAGCTGCTTGAATGCTTTTTGCTGTGCGCAGCTCCAAACCCACTGATTTTTCTTCGAGAGCAGGTCTCTTAGGGGCTTATCTTTTTCAGCAAGTCCTGGGATAAATTTGCCTAATTGGTTTACCATCCCAAGAAAGCTGCGCATTTCACTGACGTTTGATGGCTCTTTCATTTCTGAGATTGCTCTAATTTTGTCTGGGTCTGGCTGTACTCCTTCCGCAGACAAGATGTGTCCAAGAAAGTTCACTTCCTGTTTGCTCAGGTCACATTTCTCCAGGTTTAGTGTGACACCGGCCTCTTGTAGTTTATTGAGCACTGTGTGCAGTCTGGCGTTGTGCTCCTGCTGATCCTGTCCCCAGATGAGAATATCATCCATGTGACAGACCACACCTGGCAGCCCATTAAGGATTACTGACATTCTACGCTGAAAATGTTCTGGGGCAGACGCTATTCCAAAAGGAAGTCTGTTGAAGTAGAAGCGCCCAAAGGGTGTAATGAATGTCGTGTAGTGTGCTGACTCTGGTGACAATGGGACCTGCCAGAAGCCTCTGTTTGCATCCAACTTGCTGAAGACTTTAGCTCCCGCCAGAGAACCTAGAGCCTGTTCAACCGAAGGCAGGATGTACTTTTCTCTGCACACTGCTTCGTTGAGGTGGGTGAGGTCAACACAAATACGTACTGAGTCGTTTTTTGCTGGCACTGGGACCATACCTGCACACCATTCCGTTGGTTCTTCTACTCTGCTGATTACTCCCATGGACTCCATTCTTTCCAGTTCCTGTTTCACCTTTCCTAACAAAGGGATGGGGACCCGTCTTGGTGTGGCCAGGGAAAAAGGCACAGCCTCAGGCTTCAACTTAATTGAATAAGGTTGTTGCATTAAGCCTAAACCCTGACACAGTTTCGGGTATTTTTCGTGCAGCACATTCATGTCAATACTGTCGGCTCTACACACTAGGTTCAGCTTGACACTTGCCGGCCTGCTTAACAGTGCTACGTGCAAATCTTTGATAATGTACACATTTTCCTGTATTCCCTGTTCACCTTTGCAAAGTGTTTCTCTGCTCATACCCAACACGTCAAGTGGGGAACCACTCGGACCAAACAACGGTCTATCTGGTTTGCATAACCCTGTCTCGTTCTGGTTTATGCTGTAAAACGTCTGGGCAGGGATAACCAGAGGTGGGACCAAGTCATTGTTTTGCAAGTCTCAAGTAAGTCTCAAGTCTTTATCCTCAAGTCTCAAGTCAAGTCTCAAGTAATGTCAGGCAAGTCAGAGTCGAGTCTCAAGTCACTGGTGTAAAAGTCCGAGTCAAGTCACAAGTCTGAAACTTTGAATTTCAAGTCCTTTCGAGTCTTTAAAAAAAAAAAACGAAAAAATAATGTTGCAGTTATGCTAAATGTAAATATTAGACCATGTAATTTTTTAATCTGTGTTTTTCTCAACACATGACAAAATAGTGAACTTAGAAAATATACACAAATTGTGAAATTGCACCTCTTTAAAATGCAGCTCAATTAAACCTAGCTCCAAGAATAATTTTCACCGACAGTTCTGAGATAAGCTGCATGTCATTCTTGGATGCGGTTGTAGGACCGGCTTTAAAATCGCATGACAAAAATATCATACACATTAAAAAAAACTGTATCACCAACGTAGCCTGGACAACATTTGCTAGTTAGATGAAGTCAGCTATCTCATCTTAGCATATTTATATGCATATTTATAATCATACGGTTCTTGGAGTGAGTGCATACACTCATGAAGTTTAGTAACTTCCGGTCACTGCAACAAGCCCAGGTACAGTTTACCGACGGATGGGTGCAGGACCTTGAAATGCACCGTGTAGAACGAAAGACCATCGTACGTATCATAAGTTTACCAGTCTCACAAATCGTCGTCATAAATACACATTCCTTAACCGTTTATTAATAGGACCTTTGAGCTCAACGGTAATTAATTAGTAGTGGAAATAATTTCTGGTAGCATCACAGAAATGTAGCAGTGACAATAATATTGTATGCTGTAATCGTACTGGGCAATTAGTGATTCAAAAAACCTGTTTTATCCTGTGAATAAAAGTATATGTTTTTGTCAATGTACCATAATAACAGAAGCGAAACGCAATATTGTGTCAGGACAATTCACTATTTATGCACAATAAACAAAGGAGCATAGCGCGACAATTTCTGTTCAGCGCCAGACTTGCTTGTAACCTATATCACCAATTATGTTATGAAAATGACGTATTAAGTACTAAAAGACACTGACCTTCGTGTAAATGCTTGGAGCAGACTAACCTGTGAGCTGGAGTGTTCTGGGACATTATATTTGGTCTTTGAATGGCTGCAATCCAGACCATCTGTCGCGTCTTTGTTACTTTGGAAACATGGCTCGAACAATTTCTCTTCAACGACGTAATCCGATAACAACCGATCTCTTTACCCGTCGGCTTCCCGTGGCTGTCATGCGACCGGCTATTGCAGTTAATAATACAACGGCTTCTTGACATTTTTGTGTTTCTTTTTATCGCTGTGTGACTGATTTCAATTGAAAGCCTGCGTGCGCTAGTACCGCTTGCCACGAGTTCCCAGAATCCTTTGCGGTTCTACCCGTGAATGACGTCACATTTTCAATCTCTATATAATATGCATGTTAAATTTTATATTTGGGGTAAAATATCAAGTCTTTTCAAGTAAACCGGTTCAAGTCCAATTCAAGTCCCAAGTCATTGGTGTAAAAGTCCAAGTCAAGTCACAAGTCTTAGAACATTTTTTCAAGTCAAGTCTAAAGTCATAAAATTAATGACTCGAGTCTGACTCGAGTCCAAGTCATGTGACTCGAGTCCACACCTCTGGGGATAACAGATACATCAGCTCCTGTGTCTATCTTAAATCTGACCTTGTGGTTTCTGATAGTGAGATCTGCATACCAAGGATCTGAGCCTACGTCTACAGAACCAAGAAACACGGGTGTAACATCGCTTTCTTCGGCTTCTATCACATGCACAGATTTAACAGATTTACACACTTTACTGAAATGACCTCTTTTACCACATGAGTGACAAGATACATCTTTCGCTCGGCATTGATCTTTACCATGTGCAGGGGTTTTCCCACACCCTGTAGCATGATCTCCCATTAGATGTTTTGTCCTTTGATGTGTATTTGCGATCTCTACGGGGTTTGAACATTGAATGCCTTTGTTCCTTGTGCTTAGCTGACACAGCGTCTATTTCCATTTTATTTTCCCCATCTGATGTCCGACTGCTGCTTCTTGATGGCTTCCGACTGCCTGGCTTGGTTAACCGCTTTCTCTAACGTCAAATCTTTGTCCATTTGAAGTCTCTCCGCTAGGCTGATGTCCTTCAGACCCACGACGAGGCGATCTCTTATTAATTCATCGTGCAGCGCACCATAATTGCAGTTTTCAGCTAAAGCGTAAAGTGCAGTGACAAACGAGTCTACAGTCTCATTAGCTTGCTGTGTTCTCTGATTAAAGCGGGCTCTCTCGTAGATAATGTTTTTCCTGGGAACAAAGTACATCTCCAAAGTGTCTCTTACTGCTTGATACTGCTGTCTCTGTATGTCAGATAACGCTTGTCCTCGGAGGATATCATCTGCTTCATCCCCCATGCAGTAGATGAGCGTGTTCACCTGGTTAGCCTCGGAGCTAAGGTGTAGGTTGCTTGCGAGTCGAAACCTTTCAAACCTCCGTATCCATTTTTCCCAATGCTGTGGCTTCGAGAAATCGAACAGCTCGGGGGGCTGGATGGTGAAAGTGGCATTCGGGGGTAGGTTAGCGTTAGCATTGTAGCCGCCGTTAGCTCGCTGGTGGGGCGGTGGCGTGCGAGGCCGCGTAACTGTTGCGCTAGCTCCCGCTTCTTCGTCCGACATCTTTCGTCTCGAGAAAACTCTTTACCACTCCCAAAGTCGCTTGCTGTCACTCCCCGATGATAAGGCACTTACAACTATCCCACTTCTGACACCATGTCGTGGTTTTCGGTAGCCAAAGAGACGACACCTTGTAGAGCAACTTCAACCTTTATATCTCACTTCCGGTACCCAACACACTTTCACCATAAAACCGGATATACTTAAACAGATAACACCACAAGCATCACATGTAATGCTATATACATCTTAAAACAATGAGAAATGTGATGTTTATCATTATTATTAGACTTGAATCACCCAAAAAGTTAATTCTGTTCATCTTGATCCGTCATTGTTTGCCAGTGGTGCTAGTTTCAGTCATTATGCAAATGTACTATTTATAAGGTGTGGGAAACCTGCAGTCAGCTGAAAACATTACACTCACATGAACAGAATTCCTTATCTGGACAATTTAACATGCATCATGTGAAATACTTCAAGCAGTGCCTCTAAGTATTGTCTGACAGATAACAGCTCTCTACATTTGCTCACTAGCTACTCTGCTACATAGAAAATGACAACAACAAAACAACAATAGATGAGTGAGAATGTGGATGAGGGGAATTTGAAAAAGCTTATTTTTACTAGCCAGTGGAATCATAGCATTGCTGCTGAGAGTATGCTACCTGACACTGCCACTAGCATGTAGACTTTTTGGCTAACAGCTATTCCCACAAGCTACAGTACTAGGAAAAATAACTAAGCCAGGTACAGTATGTAATGTAATAATGTCTTAAAGATTAAAGGCCACTGTCACTTGGGGACTGGAAAAGAAACATGAAAACAGAAGTCTGTTGTTTAGGTTCCAAGGAAGTGTACTGAAATAGAAGCCAGAGAAGTCTGTCTTCATCATGTCTGCTTAAATTTAAAGCTGCACTCAACAAATGGGGAGGTGAAACCACTCAACATTTTGGCAGAGTAAGTAAAAGCAGAGTTGAATAGGTTTTGCTTGTTTTATTGGCTTACATGCTGTATCACTTTAGCTAATAAAATCTATGGCACCTGGTTGACAATGCAAATAACATTTTTGGCCAGCAAACAATATGAGCTCAGGAGCTGGCATGCTAAACAATAAAGCCGATGTTTGCAAGCATAAACAACTGGTTTATGCGGAAAGTCTTGCTTTAGCTGGCGGTGAGCCGGGTGGAAATGGCAAAATCTGCCCACGTGCCACGGTAAGTTTTAGTCCCCTATTTGAGTTATCTCCATGGTTTGAGGTAAGTGCACCTCTTTAATGTTTCAGTTTTGTAATGATGAGTTAATTTACAGACAAGCTGAGTGCTGTTTAGTGTGGATTATATGCCTTCTGTGGTACATGGCTGTGGAAGGTGTTTTGTCCCTACAAGAGTCCGCTTTGCATCTTTATTAACCTGAGTTAATCCACCCAAGCTTTTATTTTAAGGACCATATGGAGATGTTTATCCCTCCTCACTACTGTGTAATCGACAAAACTCATTGACTAAGATAGATAATGCACGGCAAATAGTGATGTCAAGCGTAAGTGCTATAGTCACTTTTACTTGTTAAGATAACTCAACTCTTTATTGTCATTGCACAGTCATACATAGTACAGTGGTACAATGAAATTGGAAAACTGTCCTACGTCGGCACTACATATAACACAACATGACACGATATGACACATCACAACGCAACAAAAAACACAACACAGTATATTAACTTAATATAAAAAAGAAGAATAAGTGTATGTGTATTGCACACTGTTATTATTGCACATTAATTATTATTGCACCTTGTTATAAATATAAATATTATTATTGTTATTGTTTTAAACATTGTTACCTCCCCCCTAAAAAAGTCCAGGGAGGTAGCCAGTCAGGTCAACTATTTACATTGATCAGGGCTATTGCCCTGTTGTAAAAGCTGCCCTTGAGTCTATTTGTTCGGGACCTCAGCAGCCTGAACCTCCTGCCAGACGGCAGCAGCTTAAACACCCGGTGTCCTGGGTGTGTGCAGTACCGTAGGATGCTGCGTGCCCTCTTGAGACAGCGAGTGCTGTACAGGTCCTTCAGGGAGGGAAGAGGATGTCCAATGATTTTTTTGGGCCATATTGATGACCCTCTGTGGTGCAGCTGGAGAACCACACATCGATGCAATATGTCAGCACACTTTCAATGGAGCAGCGGTAGAAGACAGTCAGCAGCTCCTTCTTCAGGTCCATTTTTCTGAGGATTCTCAGAAAGTGGAGACGCTGTTGGGCCTTCTTTAAGACTGCAGAGGTGTTAGAGCTCCATTGGAGGTCTGTCTCTATGTGCACACCCAGAAACTTGAAACTGGAGACCCTTTCCACACACTCCCCATTGATGCTGACAGGCTGCAGCTCGGACTTCCTCCTTCTGCAGTCAACTACCAGTTCTTTTGTCTTGGTGGTATTGAGGTCCAGGTTGTTATCTACACACCAATCTGACAGCCTCTGAACTTCAGCTCTGTATGCAGTCTCATCTCCCCCTGAGATGAGCCCCGCCACGGTGGTATCATCTGCAAACTTGATGACTGTGTTGCCCTCTGACCACCACCAGTAGGCAAACATGGGGTTAGTATCTTGCCCAAGGATATTTGGCATGCAGCCAGGAGGCAGCCTGGGATCGAACCACCGACCTTCTGATTAGTGGCTGACCTGCTCTGCCACCTGAGCTACAGCCACCTACAGTAGGGGACTCAGTACACAGCCTTGTGGAGAGCCGGTGTTGAGGCTGAGGGCTGAGGAAAGATGAGGCCCCACTCTTAACTCTCTGTACACGGTCTGAGAGGAAGTCTCTGATCCAGCGGCAGGTGGTGGAAGGAAGTCCAATTTCCAGCAGTTTAACTAATAGTCTGTCCGGGAGTATCGTATTGAAAGCAAAGCTAAAGTCAACAAAGAGCAGCCTGCCGTAACGGCCCTGCACTTCCAGGTGAGAGATGGTGGTGTGGAGCGTTGTAGCAATGGCATCTTCAGTTGATCTGTTAGCTCTGTATGCGAACTGGAGTGGGTCGAGTGTGGGTGGCAAGCAGGACATGATGTGACGTCCGACCAGTTTCTCGAAGCACTTCATTATAACAGGCGTTACATCCACAAGCATAAAGGACTTGTAAACACAATAATATATTAAGAAATGAACAATGTCAAAAGTGATTACTTGATCACTGATTGAAACATATCGGATTAAATAAGCAGCTGATTGAAATGATTTTAATTTTAATATCTTAATTTAAACAACTTGTTAATGAATACATAATATTACTGTCATCATTTCAAATCCATCTTTGTTATACACTCATTTGCTATTTTGAGCATCAATCAGACTTTCTCACACAATGTTGAACACTTTCATCTGTTAAAAAAACAACAAAGGTCTTAACTACTGTGGAAATATGGCTCTCTGATATTTAAATCTACCTATTTTCTATCCGCTTTCCAGATATTTGGTATAGATGTCCAGGCAAAGATGCTCTGACCTTCCTCTCACCAGCCGCTTCCTCTAGGCTCAGACATGGGTGTTCTCGGTCTGCCATAAGGTGTCCTCTTGGTTTGACAAGCCTGAAATCTCCTCGCCCGTGTGCAGAAGGCATCCTTGTCGGATGCCCGATCCACCCCAACTGGTTTCGTTTGATATGAAGGAGCAGCAGCAATGCTCTGAGATCCTCCTTGCCCCAACTCTAATGCGGGTGTTAAAATGTCTGAAAGTGGGTCCAAGTGACAATTTCATCATCTTTCCCAACCCTCCTGTCCGTGTGAATCCCAATTTTTTGTGACCATGCTGACTCGTCTGCAGAGACACTCCACTACAATGCACCATGCCAGCACCCTTCAGGCAGACTTCAAAGAGAGGTGAAAAGAGGAACAGGAATGACTACTCGTCCATGGTGTCTGCAGCTGCCTGTGTCTATGTCTACAAGCGAACATGTTCACCTGCCTAAGGGTGAGCCCAGACATGCTTCAGAGAAAGTCCATTTTTGTCGCTTGTATCTCTGATTGTATTCCGTCAGTCGTTATTCACATCTCGCGGATATAAATTTCAGTCACCCAAGATACTGATTGCTTTAGCTTAATGCTCAAGTGTCTAACACACTGTAGACACTACACTAATCTTTCTGTCAATCTCCCAGTCTTCTGCTGAAATTACTTGAACTACTTCATTTGAAGCAGCAACTCTTCCCCAACCTGGAGTTGGGCACTGTAATGCTTTTCAAATCATGGCCTTGGACTTTGGGTTGCTACTTCTCATTCCATCCACCCTGGACTCTGATCTCCAACTTGCACTGAGGTAGTTTGTAGTCAACGAGACCACAACCTCCACAAGAAAGACTACTAAAGTCAATATCTTTTTCCCCTTTCTGCCCACTGACGCATCAGACAGACATTGACATTTTACATTTTATATCAGTTCCTGTCTAATGTAGAAGACAAATGCAACTGTGGTTGTGAATTTGGTGATAGTTGCTACTTCATTCAGTCCACTTGCAACATTGCAGTTCTTGCTGTTTCAAAGGAAACTAGGAAATAATGGAGGAAATTCTGTTATTGACGATTTTGTGTTTTTCATCCACCATCCATCACCTTGAGTTAAGGAGATTAGCGAGAACTCAAGTTCAGGATACACAAATGTTTTGGCTGCCCGCTCAGGACACTTCTATTTTTCTACCTCAGCAACCCTCGCCTGTAGTATTCCAGAAGTAATTACAAAGATTGCTATCTTTCTACTGGAGTGCTTGTTGTGTTGTGAAGTTTATGTGGGCATATGCTTAGGACACTTGGAGTTGTTGCTTCATTCTTTATTTACCCTCATTATGTCCAGCCTCCCATCTGTGCTCATGAAATTTTAAGATCATAGTCAGTTATGTTATGCTATGATACTTACAGACGCAGGGGATCTGTTTTCATGCAGACATTTTGATGACTTCCAGAGCTGTTAGGAGCAGAATAAATGGGAAAGATTAAGCTGGACAAGGAATAAACATTCATTATGAAAGCACATTTTTTTTAGGTGTGAAAGAATTAAGTTGAAGTCCATGATGCTCAGTATGAGGCTTTGAAAATTCTGTATAATATAAAATACATTTTGTAAAATATGTGTATATTATGCTTTTATATTTCGGGAGGGGGGGGGGGGGGTAGCAGCATCTCTGAATATGTCTGCTGGGAAATAATAGTGTTTTGGATGGGAGCCTTCCCTCTGTGCTCTGCTGCATGTTTCATATTGGCAATATTTCTTAAAGCTCTTAAACCCCAGGCATATCCAAGCACTCATTTGAACCTCTCAAACATTCTCTCTTTCAGTGTCCCCCCCCCCCCCCCCCTTATTTTTCTTTGTCATTCTCTCCTTTGCTTACTTTTCTAATCAGAACCAAATAATTTTACACCCCGCCATCGCCCAATTTTTCTTTAAAAAAAACAAACACTTTCAGCTAAGTGGGAGAAAAAAAAACAAACTTAACATAACGAGAGAAGAATTGTCAACGTTTCCACTGTAGTTTTCCTTTTCTGACGTGGCAGTGAGGAAAAAATAATTAGGCTTTTGTTGACAAGAGTCGAAGTGGTGGAATTGTACTGGCCCTGGATCAAAACGATCCATTCATTAATTTAATTGGCTGCTATGAAATGGCGTGGGTGTTTCGGTGACTGCGTGAACAGTGATACTTGTGGCATATGGGAAATTAGATATAGCCTTTCTTTGTGACTGCAGAATAGGAAGAGGGGGGAACCCTTATCAGCATTTGGAGATCTATGAAGGTTTTTCCCCTTTTCTCCTCTCCTCCACCTTATAGAATGTGCCTGCTGAAATCTGTGGGAGAATGACTCTGAATGAACCCTGGCTATTATAGGGCCTCGATCTGCATTAGTGTGCAAGCTAGCAAACCATGCTAATGCGCTCTCGTTGCTGCACTCTCTTCCCTCTTTTACTCACTGTGGAGACACACACACACACACACACACACACACACATACACACAAAAGCCCCCTGTGTTTGCCAGAGCACAGAGGGGGCTCACATCTCACTTTACCAGAGTGGGGGCATATCAGGAGGCAATTCCAGACTGTGTCTCGGAGGGTAGACAATAGTCACATCTGATCAAAGTGGAGGAGATGCATGACACTGGAACTGAATTTGAGTTCATGTGCTGTCTACAACGTCATGTACATAAAGGGAGAATGAGGGGAGGTAGAGTTACAGAGGAAAATGACAGAAAGAAGAGAGATGAAGAGAAGAGTGTTCAAGAAGCAGAAATATCCAAAAGGAGGAGAAAAAAAACAAGGCAGAAAGAGCTGTAAAATCTGCAGCGGCGCAGCGACAGGCAAGCAAAGGGAGCGGCGTACATAAATGCATGCCTGTTGAGTGACACACATGCCGTCAGAGTCAAAGAAGAATCCTGTCTATCCTGTTGCGTGAGAGATAGCGTCTCAAGATAGCTGATAAGCGCTCTCTACAAGCGACCGACCATGTCCTCTTTCAGATATTTCTCCCTCGCATGCTCAGGACATGCAGTTTCTAATATTTACCATTCTAAACCTCTGTGGGTCCATTATAACCCTCTATTACCCCCTTGCGATGTAACGTATCCGCTACTTTCTCCATATTGTTTTCTGCTTGGCCCCCGTCCTCTTGTGTCTGTACAAAAGGGATCAAATGTACAACAGGCGCCGCTCTGGGATTTCTTGAAAAAAGAGATTCGGTGACTTTTTACATGCTCAGTGGCGATGAATAGATTTGAAAAAGAGACTAAGCCTTGTTAAATGTATAAGGCTTCTAGTCTCAAGCTGTGACTGGAAAATAAATAGCTTTGGAACTGAAGGGGGAAGAAAATGGGTAAAATGTTGTTGAAGTGGTAAACCCCAAGAATCGTGTTTTCTTCCTTTTTGGCAATTGTTGTTCGTTTCTGTGGTGTTTCTGCACCATACTCCCAGTCGTCGCTTATAATTCAAATAGTGTGTCCAGTGCTCAGTCACTGGCTTTGTTTTCGGGGATTTATTTTATTTTTTTTTGGTTTTTTGACTGTTCTGCTTAAAGAGGGTATATAAAATATTGAGACACTGGTTTGTGGTGTCCCATTTTGAAACCCTGACTAGCATTCTCACCACCTACATGTTGTTTTTATTTGGAGCCAGAAGTGCCCATCCCACATAAAGAAGAGGATGGAGTGTGAAATTATGCTAGTATACTTGTTTAGCAAGATTTAGCCACACCTTTTATCCTGCTGGTACAATTAAATGCACAGCAAGCCATCTTACATGTTGTATAATTGCATTACAAATATCCAAACAGCCCAACACCACAAACATGATCAGAAAGTCCACTCCTGTGACTCGAATCACCTGAGAGAAAGTCTAGCAGACAGCTAGGGCACTACAGCCACCTGTTTCAGCATTTATATATATATACATTACTAGTCAGAAGTTTGGACACACCTTCCTGTTTAATAGTTTTTCTTTATTTTTACTACTTTCTACATTGTAGATTCATACTGAAGACATCAAATAGATGAAGCAAGATATATGGAATTATATAACAAAGAAAAAATTGCTAAATAGCTCTAAATATGTGTTATATTTTAGCTTCCTGAAAGTAGCCACCCTTTGCATTGTTGACTGCGCTGCAAACTGTTGGCCTTCTCTCGATGAGCATCATGATGCAGTCACCTGAAATGGTTTTCACTTCACAGGTGGGCCTTGTCAGGGTTCATTTGTCGATTTTCTTGCCTTCTTTAATGGGATTGGGACCATCAGTTGTATTGTGCAGATGTCAGGCTGGTACACAGCTGACAGCCGTGACAGTGCAAATGCAAATTCCTTGCTGAAAGTTTTTTTTAACTGTTCATAAAATTGAAATAGCTGAAATTAGAAGATTTAGTGAAATTACAGACATTATTAATTATGTTCAAGGCAAATAATAATACATTACCTCTTAAGTTACAAAGCTTGTTTGTATTTTGTTCATGAAGTGGGGACAGTAGAAGAAAGTTTTATTTTAAGCATTAGTCTGCCGGGACAACAAATCACCACAAATCACAACAGCAGTCGCCTCAAGGCACAGTAGATACAATATTGTATTGTACAATAGTCCTTCTATTATTATACAATAATAGATACAGAGAAAAACCCAACAATCATATGACCCCCTACGAGCAAGCACTTTGGCGACAGTAGGAAGGAAAAACTCCCTTTTAACAGGAAGAAACCTCCGGCAGAAGCAGGCTCAGGGAGGGGTGGGGCCATCTGCTGCGACCGGTTGGGGTGAGAGAAGGAAGACAGGATAAAGACATGAATATGTACAAAAGTAACAAATCTAGCTCCTCTAGATGCAGATGTGCACACAAAGCAGAACAGGCCAGCTCTGGCAGTCTTGACTGGTCCCATTCGGTTTCTAACAAATGGTCAGCAGCCAGCTGGAGCTTAAGCAATCATAACACAGAAGAACACATGAACACCACCACCCTGAGGTGTGGAGCAGTGAAAAGAAATTATAACCTGGGTCATAAAACTGTCTTGCAAATCCAAACTGGGAGCTGGTTCCAAAGAAGAGGGGCTTTTTTTTGGTTCTGCCTTACTTCTGCCTTCTGTGTTTAGAATTATTCACCACATGTAAATCATTGTGGAAAATATGCTTTACTGTGGGAGAGTGGTTAGTGTTTTGCAAAAAGATTCAATAATATTTGCAAATTGTGTCTTTTTTTTTCTACCTGGATCACCTGTTGAGAAAGAAAAAAGAGAAAACAAGCAGAAGAAAGAAAAAAAAGAGCAACATAATAAACAGAATCACGATGATCTATGGGAATGTAACAGTAAATACTAAATAATAAACAAGGAAGAGCAACAGAGGGGCAGCCGCGCCACTATCCCAGAAAGAGCTGAGGAGAGTCCCAGATGAGGGCTCACTCAGCCGCCGCGGAGCAGAAGCCAGGGGGAGTTGCAGTGACGTGCCCGTGAGCTCCGCCGACAGCCAGCTGTGCCAGAGTGAACGAGCCCAAGGCCGAGAGGCCGAGGGCACCTCACCCCCGAAGTGGCCCGAGCGAGCCCCAGGCTTCAGGCCCCGACAAGCAGCCACCAAGGAGTACCCGGACGCCCATCCCCAGACACAAAGAACCACCAACGCACCGATGTCTGAGGGCGTCTGCCACTGGCAGGGGAAGTGGTGGGGGGAGATAGGCCTCCAAACCTTGGAGGGCCTGAGATGTCCCTAGAGAGGTGGCGTCTGATACCCGACCTGACATATAGACACAGAAATACAGGCACACACAGATACATCCATTCCCACCCTCATGCTCTCATATGCAAATACTCAACACTCACCCAACGTGGAGACAGACATAAAGAGACACTGTACACACAATCACACTCCCCAAGCGTACTCTAAGCCCCAGGTCTAGGTACCCTTGCCCCTGGAGGGGGAAACTGCACCCAGACCCAGGTGGTGTTACCCTTTTCCCTGGGGTGGAGAGAAGCAGACTGCCCCGACTCGGCAGCAGCAGGGAGGCCCCACATTCCACACCCCAATCGGATGGCCAACTCCTCCTCCCAGCCCCCCGCTCCAGCAGGCCGCAGAGAACGGGGGTGTGAGAAGACTCCAAACCTCACTCCGCCCGCTCATAAGTAGTGTTGATGCATGTGTGTTCTAAGGTGCATTTAAAACCCAGGAGGGCATGGAGCTACCTGCCATAGAGCAGCAGGTAAGCGCATAGCTCCTCCAGATAGCCCTCAATGTCTACATGTATTTAAAATTGAGAGGTGGGCAACGACGCCAGGGGTGGGGTGTACACCCTGATGGTAATTTGGATTCCGTGTAGCGTGCCCACCCCCAAGATCCTATATGTATGTGTAATGACCCTGCATGTGTGGGTGATTGTGGTGGAGCGGGAAGAGGGAGGCAGCTGGAGATGGGGAGGGAAGGAAGGGCGCGGCAAGTGACCCCTCCCTGGGGCCAGCTCCCCCGCTGACCCCAGTAGGCACCCCCATACTCTGCAACCCGCCAGGGAAAGGAGGCCCAGGCCCGTCTGGACCGGGGCCTAGTGCAGCAGCGCTACCCGGCCCCACAGAGCCCAGGACAGCCCACCCGACCCCACCACAGAGAAAACTGCACCCACCCCGTCATCCACTCATCTTCCAGACTACACAAGACAATCGACGCCCAGGCTGAGATCTTCCTCCACCTCTCCTATATCTCCCCCTCCAACAGAATGAGTTCCTGAAGAGAGGAGACTTCCTGCAAGATGTAACAGCCTCCCCCACCAGTTGAAGAGCCCCCCAGGTGGCTCGATGAGCTGGCGGAACCCTGCGCCAGGGCCGGGCCCCCATACACCCACCTGCCCACAACCCCGGCAACACACCAACCGGGACCTAAGCCCCCAAGGCCCAGCCAGGGCCCCAGGGCAGAGACGGAGCACCCCCAGAACCTCACGCCCATCCCGGACCCACCCACGGGCAGCCAGGCTATCAGGTCAGTAACCCACGTCCGTCAGCACAGACCTTCCCCTAGCCCCGCTGCACGCAGCCACGAGGAAACCGTCACCTAAGAGCCAACAGAGCCCTTAATAGGCCATGACCGCAATCCCCTGGTTGAGCTCTCCAAGGAAGATGCTCCTGGGGAATCCCCCGACACCCCAAGCCTGTCCCTACCCCCACACCAATGACATCAGCGAAGGTGAGACCAAACTATGCCCCCCCACCCCCAATAGGTGATGGAGCTGATCAACGGAGCCCAGAGCAATTGATCTGATGTGGTTGCAGAGGCTGCATCAAGACTAATGTAATCTAATAGATAATTTCTATATTGGTTAGAATTAGGATTATTTTTATTTTTCCAGTTCATGAGGACTGTTTTCTTGGCTATGCATAGGGCAGTGAAAACCATATGGGCGATATTCTTTTCTGAAGTGACATTATCTAAGCTGCCCAACAAACACACTAAAGGGGAAGTTGGAATGTTACAATTCAGACACTTCGATAAATCTTCACATATCTCGCGCCAAAACATCTGAACTGGTGGACAGGACCAAAGAGCATGGATATAACTGTCCAATGTATTGGTTTGGCAGTATGAGCAGTTGTTGGTAGACGTAAAGCCCATCTTGTTGGCGCTTTGCTGGTGAAGCTGTTGAGGATTTATTCAAAACTGAAGGCACACTGAACCAGCGTGGCCACCACAGTATCCTGTAGTGACATACCATCCCGTCTTGTTTGCGTTTAGTTGGACCAGACAATGACCCCAAACACACCTCCAAGCTGTGTAAGGGCTATTTGACCTTGAAACAGGAAAAAAAAGAAAATAATTTGAAGCAGAAAAAGATTTAAACTGTTAAAAATTTCTATGAAAACGATTTATATTTCAAATTAAATAATTAGAATTTCAGTTTCAAATCACTTTCAGATGAATGAAACTTTTGACCCTGATTTAGCTGTATACAACACCGTAAACATAGTGGAGGTGTCCAGTTAAATGGTAAATGAACTAAATCTTATAGAGTGCTTTTCAATGCTCCCGAAGCACTGAAAGCACTTTATACAACATATCTCATTCATCCATTCATACAAGCACTTTTCTCTATATTTTTTCTACATAAGTGCTTTCTAGCTAACATTTACGCACATCCATATTCCGATGGATGCATCTGAGAGCAAATTGCCCAAGGATATCTGGGCTACAGGCTGGAGCAGCCAGGGATCGAACCACCGACCTTCTGATCAGTAGATGACCACCAGTACCTACAATGAACATTGCTTTGATGCTCTTTATTTGGAAATTTTCACGTAATTGGCATGGTGATGTAGTTGCTAAACAACTGCCTTACACGTGAAATGCCATTTGTTTGATTCTGAAAGCAGATGCAAACACAGTCTCCGGGGATCATAGGACGTTTTGTTAGCTCTGGTTCTGAGCTAACAAAACGATCCTTAAGTAAAAGGATTATGCTATTAGTATACAACTGTACAAAATCAAACATGTAGCTCTATTGCTATGGCGATCACTTGGCAAATACAAGAGATACCTGAAAAACATCTTAATTTGGGAATCCATGGGGATATTTGAGCAAGCCTCAAGTGGCCATTTCAGGAACTGCAGTTTTTGGCACTTCAAACACAAATGTTTGCTAATGTCGAGTAGTGTGGATAGCAAAACAAAAGCATGACCTACAAATGTCTGAAGCATCGTTTTAGTTTTTTCTTTCTGTTCCATCATAATGGATATAAAACAACAACGCATTAATCTCTATGTGGTTTTGCACGCACACATGGCAACTCAGCCAACAGCCTCAATCAGTCAACTGTATTCTTGCAGCCTGGCACAGAAACACACATGCTGTCCCCACCTGAGTTAGAATACAATAAGACGCAAGTGGTTTTTAAGAAAAATAAATGAATGCTCTGAAGTAAATGTCTCTCTGAAAGTGAATGTAACCTTTACCAGGTGCTGCAAATCTTAGAAAAAAAATCTGTTGATGCATCTCGGTAGAAAGTGGTAAATCTGAGTGACAAATAGAGTTTTATAATACAAAATGTAGCCTGGGGATTGGGAAAGAAAGGGACAAAACAGGAAATAGTGAAGAAGAGGGAGAGAAAAAAAAGGAAAAGGGAATGAAATGTAAACATGAAAAGAAGGCCAAGGGGCTTTTAAGTAAATAAAGTGAGCCAATGTGAATCAAGCAAACAACAAAACTCTATAAAAAACAGTTCTTTCTTTGTGTCTCCTAAGGCTATGGCGACCCAGTGCAGGCTGATGTCATGTTTGGTGCAGTATACAGATGTCCCCTTGCTGAAGACATGCTGAAGTAGATGCAGATCAGGAAGCAGCTGTGTCTCAGGCCACTGACTAGACAATAGCATTAAGAGAAGCCGAGGGAGATCATTCTGTCCCATGATGGTCTGACTGTGTGCATTTATTCTGTTTATCTTTCGCCAGCAGGAGTTTATTTTGAGGACTGCTTATGCGATAAGGTGGGGGAAAAAACACCGTGACAAAAGCCCAAAGAAAGAAAATGCAAAGAAAATGGAGGAGTTATTGTCCTGTTGCAGTATATTTGCTTGTGGACCTATTGCCTATTTCATAGCTTGTGCCCTTGGCCTTTCGTCTATGAAAGTTTCGATTAATATGTGAAACTGCTTCTGAAAAAGTCACTTTACCTTTAGTTGCCAAGCAACCGTCAATCTCTAAGGGTGAAAAAAAGAAGCCTGCAGAGAGGTACCAAAAACTGCAGTTCCTCGAGTGGCCACCAGAGGCTGGTTCCAAAAGGGAGTAGGCTAAATGTCATGCTCAACTCAACAGCTGCACAGCTACAGGCTGTAAACAAAAGATGGACATGGCCCATTGATTTGCCCAATGGGATACCCCAAGTTGGGAATTATCATTGCATCTTTTTGATTTGCAGCCAAACATTATCACACTTATAAACTGAGGAACACCTATCTACCATACAGTAAAGTAGTGAAGTTATTCTCCTTTTGCCCTAAATGCGTACAATTTAAGAAAAAAATGGATTCCAAAGACAAGGCCTTTTTGTCTGAATGGCAACCAGAGAAGAGCACTTCCATTCTTGCTTTACTTTTTAGACCTGTAAATATAAGAAAAAACCTTTGGGCCTCTATGGATGGTTTCTTTCTTTATAAGTAGGCCAATAGCTGCAGCCAGTAGCTGGTAGCCCTCTAGAACTTCTTCAGGTTGCTACGTCCATCTATACAGTCTATGCTCCATGAAAAAAAAAAAATCAGTTTTTGCCTCAACTTTGCACTTTTCAAACCCCATCCATCTATTTTCTTCCACTTGTCCACTACAAGGTCGCAGGGGCCTGGTGACAGTCAATCAGACATCGAACACAAAAAGCTAGACAATGATTCATACCTATAGGCTATTTAAAACTACCAGTAACCCTAACCCATGTCTTTGGACTACACACAGAAAACTTCAAACTACACAGACTGGTTCCTGAGCCTGGTTCTGCTGGAAGTTTCTTCCTGTTAAAAAGGAGCTTTTCCTTCCCACTGTTGCCAAGTGCTTGGTCATAAGAGGCAGTTGTTGGGGGTATAGTAGGATCTTTATCATATAATATTAACTGTGTTGAGGCTACTGTTGTGATTTAAATATGTGAATAACATAAAATTGAACTGGATTGAAACCCTCAACCTACTTGCTGTGAAGAGACAGTGCTAACCATAAAGCTACCGTGCCACACATTTAGAGTTCTTCCAACTCTAAAATAAGTATTGTGACTCATGCTGCTGCTGATAATAAAACATCACACGGTACGAAATGTTTTAATTCTGACAGAATTGAGAGCATCATTATCATAATTTCCTGCAGCAGTAAAGGCTTATAAAACAGTTTTTCTTCATTGTGTTTGCTATTTATTCATCACAGAATGCTCTACAGCTCTGATCACATCTGCCATAAAAATGAGGGCATTAGAACAGACACAGTTTACCCCTTTAAAACTAAGTTTTAACCTCAACTCCTTCCCATTCACAGCTTTTCACTTCATTACAGTGTTGGAAATTCATGTATTTTCAACACGGGCGGCCCCAGTTGGAAACAACGCCTGATCTGTGCAGGATAATACAGGACCATCACATAGACTAGCCAACACTACCCACTGTTCTCTTTGGATGAGAGAGAACGTCACATCAAACTGCATGCAGAAACTGGGCTGTTTAATGCTGCCTGGCTCCCCGACATCCATGCATACATTTGAGATCAAAATCCTTTAAAAACTCATTCACCAGTTATTCTTTTTTTTCTCCAACTGCAACAAAAGTCACTGTGTGAGACAGCAGTAAAACGCTGACAAGTGGAACTTTGCTTCAAGTCTAGTTTTAACTGAATGCGTGCTAAAATGAAGAGGTGACCTTAGTGTTGCAGTTGTGTTTGGCAAGGTAGCCATGTCTTCCAGCTAATGAGGTGACATTAAACTGACAAGAATCAGTGCTCGCTTTGACAGAATTACCTGTAGATCAGCAACAATTGGAACAAAAGAGGCCACAAAGACTTTTCTCTGTTCAGAAGATATTTCTGCAGTCATACTTCCAAAACTATGATGGGATTAGCCCAGAGCTGGTTGCTCAGGCTTTAAAAATCTAACAGCATGCCACATTTCCTTCTCTTTTATTTTCCTTCTTTCTCATAAGCCTGAAGCAAGTAGAGTTTTTAGTGTGAAATGGCACAATTAAAACTCATTCCCAAATGTCCCAAGACCAGAAGTAATAGAAACATGATACATGGGCGGAGCAATTTTATTTCTACAACAATACAAATCAAGCTTCTCTCTTTATGGTAGGCTTACCAGTGTGCAAATCACCTTTATATATCTAATATTTTTTAATATTTTTTAATCATCTGCTAAAAACTTGTATTAACTGACCCAAGGCTTCCCTTGGAGTTCGTGGCACTGCAAAGCTTAAAACCATATTACCCGTGTATCAATTATGGATTTCCATTTAGGATGGAGGCAGAGGCAAATCTGATAAATGAACTTTAAAAACATTTTTCTTTATGTCTAAAAGTGGAAAAGTCTGTTACAACGCAAATGTTGATTACGAAGAAAAAGTCTATTACAAAGACTAAATTCAACCTCATTTGAACTTTTCCTGAAACTGGGTTGCATTTGATTCAAAGGTTTAGTCCAGATTGGGTTGTCGAGAACAAAATGCGAAAGCAAAATGAGCCTCCAGAGGGTCAAAATTACTGTTCGTATGTGCCAGTGTAGCAGGGTGCTGCAGTGGTTGGCACTGCTGTCTCATAGCAGGAAGATTATGGGTGTCATCTAGATGGTTAATTAGGAAGAAGAGTTTACTTTCAATTTTGAACCAAATTTAGATGTAATTTCTAGACATCTTTACAACGACCTAAAGAGAAAGGTTTTTCCATTTTCAACCAAATCTCCAAGCACCTAGTAAAGTCATCTTTGTAAGTTTTTATCTGTCTTGGGTGAAACTTGTATGAAAAACATACAAGAGTGAAAACAGATATAAGATCCCTTGAAAAATTATATAAATGAAACTTGTATGTTTTGGATACTTACTAAAACAATACATGAAAGTAATGAGAAAGTGGCCACTTTCATGAGTAAATCATATAAGCCTTATATGACTCACTATATGAAGTAGGCCACATCTTATGCAAGTCTTTCATAAGTTTTTCTATTTCTTTTCCATATGGGTAATGATTTAGCTATAGCTTTCGCTAAAGGTCAAGTACAGTTTAGTGCAAAAGCCACTCTGAATGTGGCCACTTTGTTGGAGCTTCTGGTGAAACCAGCATTTATCCCAGCTAAAATTTTTATTTATGTTCACTGTTAATTATTCACATGTCAAGATAGATTTAAAATTTTTTTTACAGAATTGTCGTCAGAAAGACAGTTTCTGGGAAGCAAAAACCAACCATGCAATCAAACCATGCTCAAACATGATTGGTTAATAGCATTCTGACTTCAGCTGTACTACAAAATAAACCAGAAAACTAGTCCCAACCTAGAGATTCTATATATTCATAGGAAAAATCTGGAAGCAAATATTCATGCCTTGGCTATACATGGACACAGAAAGCTGGAAACCCAACGGTGGTGGGAGTGCCCTTCGGGGGAATCAAGTCAACTTCATTAGAAGAGCTTGGATAGTTGAAACTGATGCCATGAGGCCATAGCCACATTGCGTCTGCTGCTGTCATCACCACTGTGGGACTCACCACAATAACAAATAAAATGAAGGGGAAGCTTGTTGCAGCTGAAGCTTGTTATCTTCTAACATGTGGTTACAAATTTAACATGGTCCATTTCTGCCCAAACCACAATCATTTCCTAATCCTAATTCAATTCATAATCAGTGCACACAGGCCACAAAATCAAACCTCCTCCTTTAATCATGCTTGACATTAATATACCCTTGTATACATCCATATGGCAAATCTCATATCAGGCACACTGTGTAAGCTGATTTCTCCTGCCTGCTGTCGATGCTTCGTCTGCAAGGTGCTTTGGAACCTGCCTCCACCAAAGCTACTCTTTTTCATGCTGCGTCTGACTTAATCAATGTCATGTCTGATGTCACTGATGCCTGCTCTGTTCTGTACCTCAAGGGTGGGTCTTGCTTCTGCTCTCTCTGCCTGAGGCTTCCCATGTATGCACATGAAAGGGCAAGGAGGTGTGCTCTTCCTGCCTTAGGCTTTCCACCTATGCCAGAACAGAGGCATACCACCAACTATAAACAGCTGTGGAAGGACTTTTTTTCTTTTTTAACTAAAGCAGTCTTGACTAAAGTAGTTTTGTTGCCTAAACTTAACCAAGCAGTGACTGAAAGTGGCCAAAAAGTGAAAAACATTGTCTTGTTCTTCAGCCTCTTCATGTAGACTTCAAAATAGGGCAATAAAGGACTCTTAACAAGGAGTGAGAATCTGCTAGTGTCAGAGCAAAAAAAACTAATTAACTGGAAAACCAATCATGGTCCAGTATGCAGCTTACAGAAGTGATATGTGGGAGCTTGAAATCAAATGCTCAGACATCTGTTATCCAGCAGTACCAGAGATAAAGTAAAAAAATAATATTTCCAGAATGGGAATGGGAAAAATGGGAATTTTAAACTAGCCTATTTGACCGTTGAACACCATAAAAGACACTTCTGATTGTTAAAAGCATTTCTGATTCTTTTATTACTCATAAAACTCTCTGTATGAGTGTTTTAATGGCCGGTGATTATAAATATCAACAGTTATATGCATTCTAAAGACAATTTCACACATTGTTCCACCAGCTAGATTGGTAGTTTATTGTTTCTAGAACGGTGCAACAGAACAGAAACTCAAGCAGACACTTCAGGGTTAAGGAGCTTCTAATGCTGGGCTCAGACTCCAGGAGTTTTATTCCCTCTCCCAGCATTCGAGGGGGAGAACTATCTGGTGCAGAACTTTGCTCGGCCCAGATATTCTGCTATTTACAGAACCACTCTTAAACCTTCCAAACTGCTCACAGACTCAATGGGACCATCCTAACTATATTTAACACGCTTCATATTTAGGATTCAAATTCAGGATGATGATGACTGATTAGGTCAGCACTTTTACAACAGCAATGAGAAAGCCTAGAAGGAGACAGATGTAAACGAGAGGATATCTGAAATGAAAACCCAGAAATATGTAACTGTTCATTACTGTTATGGGATGAAGGAAAGGTAGAACACAACTACAGATACAAAGTTATTGCAAAGATCAGTTAACGAGAGTTAAAGTCTCCTCATGTTTTCCTCACTGTAAACTATTGGCAGCATTACACCAACTTGTTGAGCCAATCTATATTTTTGCTGCACACCAAATCACATGAGCTGGTGTGTGGCATCCTTTAACAGGATAATTATTATTTAACTGATACAATTACTGATGCTGTTTTGAGTCTCCTTGGAAATAAAGAGAAACTAAGATGAGCAAAGTTGGGTTGTTGACAGTATAGTATCATGGCATTCAATATAAAAAGCAAACTTTCATTGCATTATAATGAAAGCAATGAACAACAAGCCTCCAACCCAGACGATAACCACAACCTAAACATGTAACACAACTGTCCCGAACGGTTAGACAGATTGTTGCTCCATCTTTTGCATTTTACGGATTTTTCCCGTTACTGTGTTGCTTCGATTATATTGGCCCGTGAGGTGTGAAGTAATTGGACTTTTGACAATATCAGAAATCTGTCTTCATTTCTTTAAATGAAAGTGCAGCTCTGCTAACAAAAGCGCCTGCTATGTGTGGGCACCTGCAACTGTCGGATGTGGGCCATTCATCAATGATTCATGGCCGCTGCTTCAGGAGCATATGTCATTTCTCTTTTTTTCATCTCCAAAATAAAATAAATAAATAAATATCAAATAAAAAATGGAGAGACATTATTACTCTGGGGAGCAGTCGAGCAGAAACGTGCCTGAAGGTGATGTGTCTCTTCCGGAGAAAACATTATCACCTTGCCACATTTCTATCACAGTGAACATGAAGCTCCATTAAAACATATTAGTCATGCACTTGTGTGTATTTGTTTATGTGTGTTTAATGCGTGTAATAGTTTAGGAAAACATTCCTAAGTTAATTTCGGAGTTAATTATCTAGTATTGGCACTCGGTGGAGAGATATCTGACTTTGGAGAATGATATTATTATTTCTGGCACCGAGGGAGTGATGCATCATTTCCCACTACAACAGATGAAACAGCAAATGGGAAGATTATGAATTCAATCTGGAGGCAGAACAAACACACACATACATGCGCTCACGGGCTCATTGTGCATCTTATTCCCAGTGTCTCAGACCAAACTTGATGTTATGAGATGTACTCATGAGCAACTACTCCATCAGCCGGAGTGCAGACGTGTTTTTTGTCACTTCCAGACAGTGGACACACACACACGTATCTGTGCATTCGGTTTACTCCACATCTAACAACAGAGAGTCAAACAAAGGAGCACTCAATAAAACCTTGCATGTCAGACGGTGATATTAAAATATTCAGCTTGTGTTAAGTCAAGCCTGTTTAGTGTGAATGAGTCCCTTAGTCAAGCTCTTAAAGTCAATACTGGCTAGGGCTGCTACGCTAAGAGAGACAGACAAAAAGGAAGGAAAAACACTTTCAGCTCAAACAAGCAAAATAGCCACAAAGAGCCTCTGTGCCATGTTCATAAAACCATAAACGCATTCATTAAAATAAATAAATAAACGGAGGTAAAACAGAGACAGCCTGATGTCAGCGTTTCTTTGAAACTCATGAGCAGAAATGTGCCCTGGATTCCAATGAGGGAGGTTTCACAGCTCAGAGGGAAAGTTTAGCTGCGGGGAGGAACGCACCCGGCTCACTCTGTTCGGGTGGAAGAGCTCAAGACACAAGAACACCGCAGGGCGGAGAGCATCAACACTCATGAGCCCCACTTCCTTAAAGGTTTCTCTCCACCTACTGTCAAATGGATACCGGTAGACATCAAAGCTGGAGGGAAACACCACGCCCCCCACTTCATTTAAAGCATGGACACTTCACACCTGACAAACTCTATCTTCTCTAGTTATTTCAGCCCGTCTCTCCTGGTTTGATATTATCAGTGTCAAGCAGAGTGCCCCCTCCTCCCCCCAGCCCTGTGATTACATCACATACTGTATGTAAAAAATAGCACACACCCCTTCAGAGCGTGAAAACTGAAGCCTTAAACATGCATACTTTTTAATGTCCTGTTTTCTCCTGTTGGTTTGTTGTTTAGACGTCTATGGGAAAGAGGCCATCAGCTCCCTAGACTCATACCCACTCTTTATATTTTTGTGATTTTAAGTTTAAGGGCTCAGTTGCTAGTGTGACATATTATTAAATATAAGATGATGTTTAATTTGGAAATTGTGAGCATGTAGCGAGTCTTTGTTTTAGAAAGAGACCTGCTACGTACTTCTCTGGTTTCAAAAAGCTAAGATGGCAATGCTGAAAATGCTTTAAGTTCAGTCAATTGCTGGCCACCAACTGATAGGTAGATGAGTATGTATGATTTCAGCTGTCCAAGATTTTCTTTGGATGACTAAAAACCTGCAGATATAGATGAGAGATGAGATAGCCTTTATTTGTCAGTTGCAGTTGCCCACAACTGAGATGACAGACCTTGCCGACTGTACATACAATACACAAACATCACATTGGGGAGACAGGTCAGGCTAGGTAGCAAAGGAACAAAACAGTGAAATGTGTAACACAAAAGGATAATCCAGGAATGCACTTATTACATCACACCATAACACAATAAAACGCAAGCAACATAGGAGAATATTCCAGTGTGTACAGCTGGATCTGGGACCACTGCAATCTTTGATCGTGCCTCCAGCTGATCCGCTGTCCACATCGGATCTGAGGTAAGCATCGGAGGAGGCGTTGGATTTGGGGAAGGGATGGGGATGGTAAGGGCATATTAGTATCAGTGTGCATGTGTGCGTGTGTGTATCCCGTGTTCAGCTGAGAGAAAGTGTCACCACGCCCGGTTAAGCGAAGGTCAACAGTCTCCAGTGGACCCATGTGGCCTTGAAGGGGGGACAAAGAGTTCTGACAACAGTCCTGTTATCATGAAAGAATTTTCGTTGTTCCAGTCAGCTTCGACCTTGGCAGGACTTCAGCTGGCACCAGTGGGATAGCTGCATGAGTGAAGATAATGAATGTTTGGGTTTAGTGCGAACAACTGCATCCAATTTTGACTGTTGGTCTAATGTTCGTCACTGGTCAGCAATTCTCTCAATCCTCATTCTTCTTCTCCAAGATCTTATCCATATTGCACAGCCATGAGCGTCTCCAAGATTGTATCCATATTGCGTTCAATAAACAAAGTCTGAGTACTCACAACCCTGCCCATCATCTATCATGTCGGCCAGCCTTGTGGGATTTTGAACAGCTGTAGCTGCCTCTTGTTCTTCAATAAGCCAGGTCTGAGCCAGCTCCAATCAGCCAGAACTCTGTTATCATGTTTCCGAATTGGTAGATGTCGTTCAATGTCCTCCATCGAGAGTGTCGCCAGACACAAGACGTAACCGACCATCGAGTCGCCGGCAGCAAGTGTCTCAGCAGGACAATCGGGCTCTCCCAAGCCCAGGAGGGTGTCAATTTCGTAGGTAGATATAGGTTGTTGTGTGCTTTTTTAAAAAAAAGAATTATTTAATTAAATCCAATTCCAATTAAATTTTCTTTTTTTTTTTCTTTCTTTTTTTTTCTTCCTTTTATTGTTTATTTTATTTTCACTTACTGAATACGGGACAGACTTGACTGGGGGAAAGAAGGGGAGAAAGAAAGAGGGAAAGAGAAACAGCTGAGAAGAGGGACGGGGGAGAAGGGCAAAAAACAAAAACCAACAGAATGAGCAGAAAAAAAAAAAGAAATAAAAAATGCATATATCGATCACCTGGATCACCTGCTGAGAAAGAAAAAAGAAAACAAGCAGAAGAGAACAAGAGTAATAGAATAAACAACATCACAATGATATATGGGAATATGACAGTAAATACTAAATATTAAACATTATTGTGCAGCACATAAGATCAACAGAACACAGTGTGCTTTGAGGTAGGAGCCAAAAAGGGTGTAGTTTGTGGGTGTGATCACCCGTGTGTACACCTGTGAGCATGGACGCGCTTGTTTTTTTAAAAGGTTCCTTCATGTAATGATCTGCTAGAGGGTGTGGGGGGGCCACAGCCCCGTCCTCCAGGACATGAAGCAGGTATGAGGGGGATCAAAACTCCAGACATCCAGAGGCCCCCAGAACACAAGAGACCAAGGAAGACCAACAGAGGGGCAGCCGCGCCACTGTCCCAGAAAGAGCTGAGGAGAGTCCCAGATGAGGGCTCACTCAGCAGCCGCGGAGCAGAAGCCAGGGGGAGTTGCTCCGCCGGCAGCCAGCCGTGCCTGAGTGACTGAGCCCCAGGCCGAGAGGCCGGGGGCACCCCACCTCCGAAGTGGCCCGAGCGAGCCCCAGGCTCCAGGCCCCGATAAGCGGCCGCCAAGGAGTGAGCCGGTGTGTACCTGGACGCCCATCCCCGGACACAAAGAACCACCAACGCACCGATGTCTGAGGGAGTCCGCCACTGGCAGGGGAAGTGGTGGTAGGGGGAGATAGGCCTCCAAACCTTGGAGGGCCTAAGATGTCCCCAGAGAGGTGGCGCCTGACACCCAACCTGACATATAGACACAGAAATACAGGCACACACATATACAAACATCCATTCCCACCCTCATGCTCTCATATGCACTTACTCCACACTCAACCAACGTGGAGACAGACATAAAGAGACGCTGTACACACGATCACACTCCCCAAGCGTACTCTACAAACCGGGTCTAGGTACCCTTGCCCCTGGAGGGGGGAACTGCACCCAGACCCAGGTGGTGTTACCCTTTTCCCTGCGGTGGGGGGAGGCAGACCGCCCCGACTCCGCAGCAGCAGGGAGGCCCCACACTCCAGACCGCAGTCGGATGGCCAACTACTCCTAGCACCCCCGCTCCAGCAGGTCGCAGAGAATGGGGGTGAGAGAAGACTCCAAACCTCCCTCCACCCGCTCATTGTAGTGTTGATGCATGTGTGTTCTAAGGTGCATTTAAAACCCAGGAGGGCATGGAGCTACCTGCCAGAGAGCAGCAGGTAAGCGCATGGTCCCTCCTGCTAGCCCTCACTGTCTACGTGTATTTAACCTTGAGAGGTGGGCAACGACGCCAGGGGTGGGGTGTACACCCTGATGGTCTTTTGGATTCCGTGTATCATGCCCACCCCCAAGATCCTATATGTATGTGTAATGAGAGTGTGAGTAATGTGAATGTCTAAGTTGTGGGATAAAATTGAGGCAGAGGCAGCCAGAAGGGGACAGAGGGGGGGGGGGGGGGGGTAGCCTCCTCTGCACCCTGGTGACATACCCCTACTCCAAGGTCCTGCATGTGTGGGTGGTTGTGGTGGAGCGGGAAGAGGGAGGCAGCTGGAGATGGGGAGGGAAGGAAGGGAGGGGCAAGTGATCCCTCCCTGGGGCCAGCTCCCCCGCTGACCCCAGTAGGCACCCCCATACTCCGCGACCCGCCAGGGAAAGGGGGCCCAGGCCCATCCGGGGCCCAGTGCAGCAGCGCCTCCCGGCCCCACAGAGCCCGGGACAGTCCACCCAACCCCACCACAGAGCAAACTGCACCCACCGCACCATCCACTTCAATTTTCAATATATAGCACCAAATCACAACAACATTTGCCTTAAGGCCCTTAATATTGAGAGGTAAAGACCCTACAATAATACAGAAAAATCTCCGAAGAGCGAGGACTTTGGCGACAGAGGGAATGAAAAACTCCCTTTTAACAGGAAGAAACTGCCGGGCACAGGGAGGGTTATTTATATATTAATTGTCAGGTTTGTATATATTGTGTCTTAAATTTATTATTATTATTATTATTATTATTATTATTATTATTATTGTTATTAAGAAGAAGAAGAATAGTTATTATTATTATTAGTTATAGTTCTTTTCCTAGTTTAATGCTGAGATGTACACAAGAGATCCACTGTGCAAATGGCAAACAAATCCAATAAGCTTGGACAGAGAAACCCCCGGAAGAAAAGGAAAACAGACATATACAGTGAGAGCTAATGGTTTCTAATGGTCTGCGCTTATCCAACTTAATGTGTCTCTCAAGCTATTTATAGCATACCCATGCACTCTTTCCTAAAACACATCAGTGGCCACACTTTCAACATGTAAATTAATCAGAACGTTTTTTTGTATAGTATTTTTTTTCTCTCTTATTTTCTTTTCTAAATGTACCTGCATATTGTTCACATGTTGAAATAAATTACCAAAATTACCAATCAAATCACCTTGAAAAATACAGCCTAAAGTTTGCAGTATTTTTTCTCCAGAAGAGCTAAGTAATATAAAAGCTGCAGTGGGGAAAAACTAGTTAACCAGAGTGATGAGAAATGTTGCTATACTACATTTTGCAAAGCTTTCTTTTTAATTTTTTGTTTTATGTGATTTTGACATTTACTGTGTTATTTGAAATTAATTCTGCTCCTTAAAAGCTCGCGCTAACAACATTTTAAATAGCTACATTTAAATTTGAATTTATTATATACACTTAAAGGAATGAAATAAAAACTGAACCCTAGTATAAACTGTCTTGTTTCTACTGGAAAGGAGCCAGATGCAGCATATATTCTGAGTCACAACTGATGTCCACATCCCCAGCAAGACTTCATGATCACAAAGAACACCCAAAGTGGCTCTTTATCAGTCTTTGACTATCACATATCATATTTATTTATTTCAATACTGTATATCAATGGAAGAAAGAGCCTGTTTCCAGAACAGAAAGCTATTATATACCTTTAATTACTTTGCTTTATTGTAATTCTGCTCTGCTGGAGGCTAATTTGCTGCAAAGCAGAGATGTGGCATAGATTAGAGAGCACAATAAACATGCCCCTTGAATTAATTAACTTATTAAGTTGTTGTTAACAACAGCCGTGACTAGTGTTGGCTAATTGTGGCAATAAAAAGTTATTTGGAACATTATAACTAATAAAAGTAAAACATAAAAGTATGACACACCTTTGCAGTTAGGTTCAAGGTTCAAGGTTCAAGGTTCTTTATTTGTCACATGCATAGTTATACAAGTATAACACACAGTGAAATGTAGCCTGACACGCTCCTCGACATGTGCAAAAAAATGGGGGGGGGGGGGGGGGGGTAGAGGAAAAACATTATATATATATATGTATATATATATATGTAGTATATACATTGGGTGAATGTGCAGTAGTAGCAGCAAGCAGGTGAATTCTGTACATTAATATGAATAGACATCTGACTATTTTACAGGTTGAACATGACTGGATGTAGAGGAGACATGCAGTCTCCTCTACAATTACATTGTATTTTGTATATATACATATCCATCCATTCGCTTCCGCTTATCCTTTTCAGGGTCGCGGGGGGCGCTGGAGCCTATCCCAGCTGTCATAGGGCGAAAGGCGGGGTACACCCTGGACAGGTCGCCAGTCTGTCGCAGGGCTAACACACAGGGACAGACAACCATTCACACTGACATTCACACCTAGTGACAATTTGGATTAATCAATTAACCTATCCCCACAAGCTGCATGTCTTTGGACGGTGGGAGGAAGCCGGAGTACCCGGAGAGAACCCACGCAAACACGGGGAGAACATGCAAACTCCACACAGAAATGTAACTAATAACCTCTGCAATTTTAGATAAACCGCAAATACCGTCTGCAATTTTTGGGGTAGGAAAACGTGTCTTGGAATGGTGAAATACCCCTGAGTGGAGGTTTGAAAGTAGCCAGTCAGAGAGAATTTTTCATCTCTCCTCTATCTCTGGCACATGCAGGCCTGTATCATAACCAGTTTATTGAGTGTAGCTATAGTGTTTCACCGAGTGTTCTTGTGCTTTTTGTTTTGTTCTTATTTAGGGTTCAAATGATAAAAATAAGCATTATAGGCATTTTTTGACAATAGCCATCGTTTTTTCATAATTTGCCCATTCTCTAGGAACGTAACCCCTGTGGATTTTGGGGGTCAACTGTATAAATAAACATTATGTGTTAAACAAGTCTTGCACTAGTGATTGAGTTCATAAACACATCAGGAAAAGGTCAGAAAAAGGTTCATTGAGGTCATAGAATAAGGACTCATTCACACAGCCGTAGAGACTGGTCGGTGATCTAGGGCAAAATGTTATTCTCCAACTGGTTATGAGTGGTTGCTGGCAGTTGCTGTGAAATTGACTGTTAAAGCCCCATTCCAAGAGGCCTGTTGGCGAAAAGCATAACTTTTGCTTTGAAGGTAAACATACTCTTTTTCGGCTTGTGTCACATATAAACAGTTTAACTACTGCTTGTTGAGGAGTGTAGGTATACAGACATCTTCATACAAACTAATGGGGACCACTGTAACATGCTATTAAAGCAGTTGATATGAGTTTTTTTTGTGCAGCACTGTAAACCTCTCTGCAACTATAGCGATAGCCAGCAACTATTTGCCAACCAGTTGCAGAATAAAGACTTTTCATGAGTGGCCAGTGATTGCTAGGTGGTCGTGATAAGTCCCTATAGACCTGCAGCTATTCACAGCAACCACTTGCAACTTTTTGGAGAATACGCAGTTTACTCACAGAGAGATTCTTTCCTATAAACGTCTACAGAATCTGACTTCGTTCAGAGTTGTCCCCTGCTGGTCATTAGAAAAAAATGCGGGTTTAAGGCACTTCTACAAGTGTGTCTTGTATGTGCTACACATCAGGAAAATGTACAGCACATAAAACAAAGAAACTAAATAACACATTTCTTGAATATCAGAAACAATGCTGACATTATAGCAAAAAAAGTAATAAAGTACAGTAACACATTAGGAAGAAACAGTAGTCAGACATCAGAACAAATGTTGCTATATTCAACTGTCAAATGCAATGACATTCAAAAGGTTTATAATTTAATTGAACATCATGACAAACTCAATGTGTGTTCGAGTTAGGGCATTAAGACCAAGATATACACCAGCTTTTATGCAACTGAAGAAAGTTCCTCACTCATAAGTAACATGTCTTTAGTTTGTATGTATGACTGAGTAAATGGCAGCATGCACCTGGACGATAAATATAGTGCACAGAGCAACAAAAGAAATAAATAACATTTAAAAAAGAAGCATTTGGTAATTCCCACCAAGACCTATCGTCCCCATTTCCCTCATCTTTCCTCCCCTTCATCCTTTACCTGTGATTACCATACCAAAGAAATCCCTTTTCTCAGCTCTGTCCACATCGAGTCACATCTCCTTGTTATTAAAATGAAGACTCCCTCTGCAGCAGTCACCATATATGAGACTAAAGACTACTGTTTCTGATCATCGAGCTGGGAGGCTGCATTTTTTCTTTTTTAAAAGGAGGTTATTGTATAAAAAATGTCTTTTGCCTGCATGTTGTTTGTCCTCTCTTTAGACTTTGAATTTAAAGAAATCCACCTGGGAGATCAGCAATGCCCACCATTGCCTTTGATTGTCTGTACATGCTCGCATGTGTGTGAGCGTCTGGGTGCATGTGTGTCTGTGCACGAGTGGGCGAGTGTGTGCATCTTTTTAAGATTTGTGTCTCCGCGTCTGTGTGCGCGCTTCTGTTGTTCGGTGGGTGGTGTTAGCATGCGCTAACATGTGCATTCGAGCTTTTGTGTGTGCGTGAATGCGTGCGTGTGGGTGGGATGATCTTTGTTGCAGACCGGGTTTCTAGCGGAACTGGAAAGAATAAATCAAGCAATTCAAAAAAAAGAAGAAAAAAAAAGGTGCCAAACAATTGAAGTGAAAAGGCTTTTCCTCGATTTTTTTTTTCAGCAGGAAGTTTCAAAAGCGCACAACCAGCTCATCTTGAAATAATGTACTTCCTTTTGTGGGAATATAAAGCCACTGGACCATCGCCTTTTATTTAGCACACTAATTAAGACTTCTCAGAAAGAGCACCTCCAACAACTGTGCTGTTATGACAGTAGTTCCTCGATAGCTCTTAAAGTGAAAGAAGCTCCCCTAGGCCAGCAAACTTACTTTAAAAAAAAAAAAGAGAGATAAGGTATATGCACTTGATCTCTGAGGTGTCTCTTTCCTTGTAGGACAATCTGGTTGACATTTCCAAACACACGTAATGCAATTTGGAATAACATAAATCCCCATTTAGACTGGATTAGTTTTTCCTGAGAAAGTGCTGTAATTTAATTTGTTTGCATTATGGCTGTCAATCTACATTATACATAAAGTTTAAAGTTTGAAATTAAAACCTTTTACTTTACTCAGTTTTGTGTGGGGGGCTTGTGTATGTTACTCCTCCCCTGACGCCTAGCAGAGGGGGTCGTAACAATGCTGGCTCTGATTTTCCTCGCATTATTGCTAGAAGCAGAGATGTTTTATTTTATTTACACAAGTTGCCAAAAGGCATGAAGCACCGTTACATCAGAGCTGATCCAGAAGAGATGTTTCACTTCAACCCTATCGGGCAGTGCAGCAGGGGGCACTTGTCCCAGATGACTTTTTTATATAAAAAGCTTTGATAGAAGCTGAGTCACTAGAAAAGGTCAAAGAGATCTAAACACATAGTTAAAAGTATTTATTAACAAGAACTGACGAACAGAAAGGTAGCTCATTCTTAGTTGGCAGGTTTGGTAACACAGTGGGCAAACAGGCAAGAAACAAAAAAGTTTCAAAGTCCAAGTCCAATTTACTGCAAGCACAGAGGATCCGACAGAGCTGCAAGCAGCAGGTAATCACACTGGAGAGTTCCTGGAGATGGAGAAAAGACAAGGTGAGCATGAAAATAAGACATGAGGGTTAAGGTGAGCCTGAAAGATCTGGCGAGGGTGGAGAAGAAATGCTGGTCCTAAATACTGCAGGCATTATGAGAAGGTGGGAGACAGATGCATAATCAGCCCTACCGCAACAGCTGAGAGGCATGCATTGCAAGATCCCCGCCTGTCATGGAAACCTGCATCAGAGTATGTATAGAAGAAAGCAGTAGAGGGCACAACAGAGATTGGGGAAAAGCATGGGGAGGGCCCGGATTTGCTGTTATTTATTTAAATTTGAACAAATATAGATGCTAGCACTTGGGTAATGTACACTGATCCCAACAAATGATATATTACAATAGAAGGTGTTTTGATATCATATAATAGTATTAAAAATCTAACATTCTGCTCTTTATGAGATGATATATTTCCTAGTAGTATTAGTGGCACCTGCTAGCGGGCTACAAATTCTACTATTAATGCTGCTTTTGGAAATTGCTAGTGCTAACAGGTGCTGTTACTAAGAATCATCTGTTGTTCATTCTTTGCTTATTATTTAAAGACTATTGAGGTGAAGGATATGATACTAGATGTCTGAGTTTGTAAGTATTTAGACACATTTTTTGACACAGTAGTCAAAACTGGATGCTCCTCAGCACTCCTTTCAAGCCTTCCCATTAGTTATCTGTTTCAAACTACAAATATTTAAATCACATATGGCCAAACTGTTGATTGTTATGACAGGTATTTATATCAGAATCAGAATCAGAAAGGGGTTTATTGCCAAATGTTGAGCAGGTTTACAACATTAGGAAATTGCTGCGGTGCTTCAGTGCAAACATAGTGTCATAAATAGCACTTAAATAGACATGAAAAAATAAAAGTAGGGATAAGAATTAAAAGTGCTACGTAGAAAGATATGTGCATGAGCTATACATGAGATATATACATGAGAATAAGAATTAAGAGTGCTACGTTGAAAGATATATACATGAGTGCAGGTGGTGATCAGTGCCAATCATGGAATGATGCAGTGAACACAGCGTAGGGTCATGTGTTAGTAGCGGGAACAGTCATATGGTTATTGTTCATGTGTCCAACAGCAGAGGGGAAGAAACTGTTCTTATGGCGAGAGGTTCTGTAAAACCGAAGTCCTCTTATGTGCCCCAGATAGACATATACCCAGTATAATAAATGCTCTTGGTCCTCTTTCAACGTTTGTAAAACCATCTGTCAGGAACTTAGGGATTATCCTTGATCCTGCTCTTACGTTAGATAGTCATGTTAAATCTCTTGTTCGGTCTTGCTTTTATCATTTAAGAAATATTTCTAAATTGAGCTCTATTATATCCTATACCGAACTGGAGATTGTTATTCATGCTTTTATCTCTTCACGACTGGACTATTGCAATTCCCTGTTTACTTGTTTAAATAAAGGTTCTTTGGAGCGTCTGCAGATCGTTCAGAATGCTGCAGCAAGACTTTTGACGAAAGCTTCTAAATTTTCACATATAACACCGTTGCTCATGCAGTTACATTGGCTTCCTGTTGAATTTAGAGTCCAGTTTAAGATTTTGGTTTTAACTTTCAAGGCTCTTCAACAACAAGCACCACCATATATCATTGAACTTTTACAGCCCTATGCCCCTAGTAGGTCTCTGAGGTCGAGTAGTCAGGGCCTACTTGTCATTCAGTATACGAGACTGAAAACTAGGGGTGATAGAGCTTTTGCTACTGTGGCCGCCAGACTGTGGAATTCCCTTCCTCAGGACTTACGATCCGCTGATTCATTGATTACTTTTAAAAAACAGCTAAAAACACATCTTTTTAAAACTGCCTTTTGCTAACTTTGTTTGTATTTTGTCTTTTTAATCTGTTATATCTTGTAAAGCACTTTGTGATCTCTATCTAGAAATGTGCTATATAAATAAAATTTTACTTACTTACTTACTTACTTCTGGTGCGAAAGGACCGGAGCCTCCTGCCTGAGGGGAGCAGGTCAAACAGACTGTGTCCAGGGTGAGAAGGGTCAGCTGAGATCCGGGCTGCACGCCGCAATGTCCTGGAGGTGTACAGGTCCTGCAAAGATGGGAGTCTGCAGCCAATCACCTTCTCAGCAGAGCGCACAACACGCTGCAGTCTCTGTTTGTCCCTGATAGTGGCTCCAGCGTACCACACGGTGATGGAGGAGGTGAGGATGGACTCGATGATTGCAGTGTAGAACTGCATCATCGTCCGTGTTGGCAGGTTGAATTTCTTCAGCTGCCTCAGGAAGTACATCCTCTGCTGGGCTTTCTTAATGACGGAGGTGATGGTGGGCTCCCACTTCAGGTCCTGGGTGATGGTGGTGCCCAGGAAGCGGAATGAGTCCACAGAGGTGATGGGGGTGTCAGTCAGGATGATGGGGGGGAGTGGGGCTGTGTGCTTCCTGAAGTCCACAATAATCTCCACTGTCTTCTGGGCATTCAGCACCAGGTTGTTGTGGCTGCACCAGGACACCAGACGTTCAACCTCCCTCCTGTAGGCAGACTCATCCCCGTCCGAGATGAGTCCAATAACGGTGGTGTCATCTGCAAACTTGATTAGCTTGACAGACTGGTGGGTGGAGGTGCAGCAGTTGGTGTACAGGGAGAAGAGCAGAGGAGAAAGAACACAGCCCTGAGGGGAGCCGGTGCTGATGGTCCAGGAGTCCGAGACATTCTTTCCCAGCCTCACATGCTGCTTCCTGTCCGTCAGGAAGTCAGTGATCCACCGGCAGATGGGGTCAGGCACATTCATCTGGGAAAGCTTGTCTCGGAGATGGTCTGGAAGGATGGTGTTGAAGGCAGAGCTGAAGTCCACAAACAGGATCCTGGCGTAGGTTCCTGGGGAGTCCAGATGCTGCAGGATGAAGTGTAGGGCCATGTTGATGGCGTCGTCTACAGACCTGTTGGCTCTATATGCAAACTGCAGGGGGTCCAGGAGGGGGGCCGTGAGGGTCCTGAGATGGGAGAGAACTAGGCGCTCAAAAGACTTCATGACCACAGATGTCAGAGCCACGGGTCTGTAGTCATTTAGTCCAGTGATCCTAGGTTTCTTGGGGACAGGGATTATGGTGGAGGACTTGAAGCAGGCAGGCACATGACATGCCTGCAGTGAGGAGTTGAAAATGCCAGAAAACACTGGGGCCAGCTCGTTTGCACAGTGTCTGAGGGTGGCAGGAGGCACGTCGTCTGGGCCGGGAGCTTTCCGAGCATTCAGGTTCTTAAACTGTTTCCTCACATCTGCTTCATGAATATGAAGAGTTGTGGTCGGAGGAGGTGGTGTGAAATCCTCTTTTGTGTGGGGTGAGGAGGGGGGTGTTGTAGGTGAACAGTTTGAAGGTGGTGATGGCTCTATGGAGGGGGGAGAGGTGGGGGAATTAGTGTCCAAAGTGCCTCTATTGTTGGGGCCGTTGGAGGTGTGAAGGCTGCCTGATGGCTCGTCAAAACGGCAGTAGAAGTCGTTAAGGGTGTTGGCTAAGAGCAAGTCATCAGTGGAGTGGGGGGTTTTAGGCTTGTAGTTTGTGATATTCCTAAAACCTTTCCACACAGAGGCCGAGTCATTCTCTGAGATCTGCTGCTGCATCTTCTCAGAGTGCTGATGTTTAGCAATGTCCACTTCTTTAGTGAACCTGTACTTGGCCTCTCTGTAGCAGTCCCTGTCTCCGCTTCTGAACGCCTTTCTCTTTTCCAGCCACAGGTTTTTGAGTTTAGGAGTAAACCAGGGTTTGTCATTGTTATAACTCACCCTGGTGCGTGATGGCACAATGCTGTCCTCACAGAAGTGGATATAGGAGGTGACAGTGTCCGTAAACTCGTCCAAGCTGTTAGAAGCAGCCTTCAATGTGTCCCAGTCTGTGGTCTCCAAACACGTGCGAAGCTCCTCCACAGCCTCGTTGCTCCACAGTTTTTTAGTCCTCACGACAGGTTTGGAGAGCTTCAGCCTCTGTCTGTACGCGGGGATTAGGTGGATCATGACGTGGTCAGAAAGTCCGAGTGAAGCGCGGGGCACCGCGCGATAGGCCCCGCTGATCGTGCTGTAACAGTGGTCTAATGTCCTCTCCTCTCTGGTCGGGCATTTAATATACTGCTTATATTTCGGAAGCTCATGGCTCAGATTGGCTTTGTTAAAGTCCCCAAGAGCAATGATGAGAGAGTCCGGGAATGTCCGCTCCGTGTGGAGAATCTGCTCCGCGAGTGCGCACTGAGCTGCCGGCGCATCTGCGTCTGGCGGGATGTAAACAGCGGCCAGGATGAATGAAGCAAACTCCCGCGGAGAATAAAACGGTTTGCAGTGGATAAAAAGATATTCCAGAGAGGAAGAGCAGTGCTGAGCAATCACTGTCACATCTGTGCACCAGCCACTATTGATGTAGAAGCAGAGACCTCCACCTTTAGACTTACCGGAGAGAGCGGCCTGCCGGTCCGCGCGCAGCAGATGGAAGCCCTCCAGCTTGAGCGCGCAGTCTGGGATGTTCTCACTGAGCCACGACTCCGTAAAACATAAGACACAGGAGGAGGCAAAGTCTCTGTTCATGCTTCTCATCAGGGCCAGTTCGTCTATCTTATTCCCGAGTGAGCGTACATTGGAAAGGAAGATCCCAGGAAGAGCAGTTCGCAGTCCGCGTCTCCTCAAACGCATGAGTGCGCCGGCTCGCTTCCCTCTCTTTCGGCGTCTCGCTTTCCTGATCAGAGTCAGAAGTAAATCTGCCGCAGATGCGACAAATATTGGAAATAAATCCACAGGCGTTGTAGTCCTGTAGTTAAGGAGCTCTTCTCTGGTGTACGAGTATCCAGAGGAGTGCCCAGACACAGAAGAAATGCACAAAAACAAAACAAAAGTATGAACTGAAGTGTCTAACATTTTTCTCTGCCAGAGCTCCACTTGGATGTGTCACGGCTCAACGGCACGAGGGAACAGGGATGGACACAGGCGCAGAAACCAACCCGGAAGCGAGGTGACAGAAAACAAATGATTTATTTCCGCCCACAGGTAAACAAAGGTGAAACACAAAGCGACGCCACCACACTAGTGGCGCGTAGGATTCGTCGGTGATAATGAGGGCGACCTAGACACCTCTAGGAGACGGCTGAACAGCGGGGACAGCGGGGAGGTAGAAACAGGACTAGGTAGGGGCCGGGGGCACTGGAACAAGAGGAGATCACGATCAGAGGGATCCAGCAGACAACCAATAATCCTCCGCAGTTGAATTGAATTGCCTTACTTGGTTTCAGATGGAGGGGACAGGTGGAGCGGAAAACCCGGAAGCGGTCGAGGTGTGGGGAGGCAGGCAGGTGAGCGGTGGGCCGGCAGGCCATGTTGTGTAAGCAGCTGGCGGCCCAGGTCCAGGAGGACGGGAGCGAGGGGAACAAGATCTCCACTCCGGGTGCTATCGCTGAGGACAAGAAAAGACAGGTCAGTCATCACACGGCGTTAAGACAAGGTTTAGGATGCTCCACTGAACTAACATGGGAATAGCAGATACTCAGGCGATGAGTGGTTGAGAGCGCAGGTCTGATATACCGCTGGCACGATTGCTCACAGGTGGTCAGCCAGGGAGGGGCAACCGGACTCCGCCTAAAGGAGGAGGAGCCGCTGTCTGAGACCTGCAGGTGCCCAACCAGACCATGACAGGATGTTTGCATAAATCTTGCAGAGAATCCCTTTTAGCTCCACTTCTACAGAATTAAAGCACAGAAAAGTACAGCTAGTACGCATTTAACACATGGATGTCTTAATAACTTAACTTTAAGTACCCAGATAATGTTGACCAGTCCTTTGTTAGTTTAGGATTACTTGTTAGCCTTCCAGATGTTAGCATGTATTACATTGGAAGTGATGTAGTACATTTTCACTGTGAGTCAAACCTGTGGAACTAACCTGGTACACAGAGGTTTCTGGAATAATGTACAGTATTTTTTGTAGTTTTGCATCTGTACACTTACATACTGGGCTTTAAATCTCACAACCAAGATTTCATTGAAATGCAGATTTCCAGCTTCAGCTTTGTCTGTGAAGGTTCTCAGTCATCCAGGTCATCATAGTCTAAGGAGCGTGGAAAAAAAAAGGGTCTGGGCTTCTTTAAGTTGCTTGAACATTTTTAAATATTATCACAGTTTTTTTCATGCTTGGATGGAAATCCTTTGTAGTTGGTGACTGCCTGAAGTCTAGTAGCCATGGACATTACCACATGCTGTGTTTTCTTCCTTGTGAGGCTTTGAGAGGCCTTCACTGTAGCTGCCTTGAATTGCTGCTTGTTTATGGGTCTTTTTGCCTTCAGTTTTGTCTTCACTTAATGAAAAAGCACGAGCTGATTCTTTCTCTTCCTTATTCCACTTTCTGTCATTCAGGTATAACTTTATCTTGGATTCAACTGTCCAAAAATTGGTGTACATGGTGTGAAGGGGTGACCAACAAAGAAATTTGCAATAATCCCCTTTAATCTAGTCTCATGGTCTTCTAAACCTTTTGGTGTTGTTGACCTGGCCAATCCATTTCTTCTTTTTAGAAATGTACCAGACTATTGATTTGGCTTGGAATCAACGGAAGCTTCACCTTTTAATTTGTCATGGGATAACAAGGGAACAGGTTTCAATGGGCCATGACATTTCTTTTGATTCATTTGTCCAATTATTTTGAACCTTTGAACATTGAGGACTACAAATGGTTGATGACTGTGATTCCTAAACAGTTAATACAAAACATTTTTAAACTACGATTTAAAATTTGGCCAAAAACAACCAAACAGATAAAGACAACTGGAAGGCAGTAAAATAATGTGTTAAAATAACAGAGTTCCTTGAGAAGCAGTATTTGCTCTGGAATTCTAGCTGCTGTTGTGGATGGGCCTACTGAATTAAACTGCACATGCTCATATTAAAAATTAATATAACAGCACTTAATTTAACAAATGCAACCACAGTGACCTTTTGGGCTTTAGTGCACATAACTCCAATGTGAAAGTCAATAGAGTATTAATTGAAAAGGTTGTCAAAGGGTAGAGGATCCATGATGACTTTGCAGCAAACAGATTCATTTAGAACCTCTCTGACCCTTTCTTACACTGTAACACGTCTGCAGTCATTAATCTCGCCTGTCTCTCTATTCTTTTTCTGGCTGTGCAAGAGCCCTCAAAGTTTTCCATGCTTCTGGAAACTTTCCATCACCTAATTTCAGCAGTAACTTGCACTCCTACTCGATCCCTAAATCAACTCATCAGAATACCTTATATTCTACACCTTCCCAGTGGCCATAGCATTTTGCCCTTTTCCTGCTATGGTGTTTCAGCCTTCTTGTTCTGTTTCTCTTCCACTATTTTGCTGAACTCTGGTCTGTCTTTGGACCTTTCCGACCTTCCTCATGTTTGGCCCTGAGTGAAGCATTTCAATCCAACAATTATTCTCTGGGCCTTTGACAAGCAATCCTAGAATATATATAAAGCTCAGTGCAGTTAATACACATGGACACAAACAAAGGCAGGTTCTGTCAAGTGTTCAGAATAAAAGCTTTCCAGCTTCTTTGTACGCGTCACATTACTTATTACAAATACTCAGTGTTGGGTAAGTTACTTTAAAATAGTAACTTAGTTACATTACTAGTTACTTCTCTCAAAAGTAACTCAGTTACTTCAAGTTACTCGTTACTTTCAAAGTAACTAGTTACTAGGGAAAGTAACTTTGGTTTTACTCAGAATTCTCTTGTTAATGTGTTTCTTCCATAACTTTGCCAGTCTTCTAGCTTGCTTACTTGCCACAAGTGCACTGTGCCACCCACCAATAGAAAAGAAAAGATAATGTGCATATTTCCACAAGAGAAATCCCACGCCTGGACCGTCATTGACTGCTGCCGTGATTCTAGCCTACGTCACAGCGTCATGTGCGCCTTTTACATCCAACACAAAAACTGCAGTCGTGGTGCTTTTGATTGTACTCAGAACTCAGAAATTCTGCCTTCTGAATAGGAAGATGTAGGCAACACCAGACTGCAGATGAGCTGCATACAGAGCTGGACTGGGACAAAAAAATCGTCCCGGGCATTTTGACTAGAGACCAGCCCACCATTATAGGAAAAATCATAAAGCCTTTGAATGAAAATAAACACTGTTGTGACAGTGATGTACACTGTTTTGATGGTATATATGCATCAATCTATCAATCGTTTGTTGTAAGATTCAGATAATTATTTTTTTAAAAGCCAGACATTCTAAATGAGAATAAGAAAGAAAAGTATTTCTTTGTGCCCCTCTTTCTCTGTTAATGCCCTACCTGGCCCCCTGGCAACACTTTGCTAGATCCGCCCCTGCGCAGTTACCAGCTGTCAGCTGCCTAAAAAAGGATCCTGGTGTTATTTGTCTCTCAGAAACAGTTCATAACTTCCCTTCAACTCATTTATGTCAGCTAAAGGATAAACCTGTTTCTCCATCACCTGTTCAGCTCTGATGATCTAGTAAGGACATCTCCTGGTTTCATCTTCATGTTTCCCTCTCACCACATAACCAAACTGATATCATGACCAGCAGCTTTTTTGCAGCTGTGGCTCCAGCAAACATCAGCTGATACTAGAAATTAATATTAAATAAATTCTAACAATAGCTGATCAAGCTTAAACGTGCTGCTGTTGTTTAGCGCGACATCCGCTGGTTTCCTGATCAGGTTTCCTGATGATTGAAGTAGAAACGGGAGAGGGAGGGGGGAGAATGAAAGAAGAAGAGGCAGCTGTGCAGCGTAAAGACACAGAATAACTTCAGCTTTGTGTCTTTTTCATTGTAGCTGAATTACGGGACAAACTGTTCCTTTTCACCTCAATACGAAACGCGTAATATTTTCTCTGAATACCAGACGGGACGGTTGGCAACTCTAATAACTTATGAACAAAATAAAGTGCAACATCATTAACTTCATAGCACCCACCCAGCTGTATAGAAACCCCGTCATGCTAGCTAGCATGCAGTACGGAAAAAGTCAGAATAACGAAAATAAACTCCACCTAAACTTGGTTTATATCTGACCCAGAGAGACTGCAGGTCATAACTTCTTACCTGAAGTTCAGTTCACACTTGGACCGGCGGCCGCCTCGGGTCTCTTTTTCCTTCTGCGTCCCCTTTCCTTCATCCACCTGCTGGCCTCCACCACTTGCTAATGTTACTGAATCTGTGGAAGCTCCGCGATAGCCACGACCCTATCTAAATCCCAGTAACGACTAACGCATTCCTGATTTTGGCATAATAACTAGTTACCGTGTTCGTTACCACAATAATAACGTAGTTACTGTAACGCGTTACTTAATAACGCGTTAGTCCCAACACTGCAAATACTGCTCTAATTAATGCCTAAACAGTAGCTGCAGTGAAAGCAAGATGCAAATAATCAAATAAAATTATAATAATACTTAATCATAAAACCTCTCACCTGTAGACTTTTTCACAGGAAAAGAAATAATAGTGTGGACCTTATTTCATATCGTTCATCTGCTTATTTGGTCTCTGGTGATTTTAACAGATGTAAACACATGACTAATGATTGATTGCTAGCATTCAGGTAATTAAGAGAGAGAGTACATCATGACACATTTTAATAAGTGTCATGATAAGATAAGCTGAAGCTACAAAGGAATTTAGACTTGATGGCTATTAAACATATCACCTTACAGAAAGAAGTTCTGGGTTTGAAAGGATGGGGCCCGTTTATGTGGACTTTGCATAATTTGCCTGTGCCTATGTGGATTTTTGCCAGGCACCCCTCAGCTTCCTCCCACAGTGCAAAGACATGGATTTTAAATTATTTGGTGATTTTAAATTGGACGGAGGTGTGACTGTGAGCATAAATGTGTTTTTGTCTCTCTGTGATAGAGATACTGATACAGTGACTGATACAGTGACGTGTCCTGAATTGGATAAGCCGATAAAAAGGGATGGATCGAAGACAGCTAAAATAACATACTGACCATTCTGACCTGAGCAGGTTATATTCTCTGATCACGTTAAGAGGGTGTACTGGAGGCAGTTTAAGAGTTCCCAGCCAGTCAGAAGTTAGAAACAACATTAGTATTTTCTGTACCATTTTTCCATTGGCTGATCAGAAACAAACATTTCTCTTAACTTTTTATTGGGTGGGCAAGATGCCTATTTTGGGTGGGCACCTGCTGCCCAAAGCCAAAACTGGCCCAACTCAGTTCAGCCCACAAAGAGCCGTAGGCTCCCTGTGAGCTAGGCCAACGTCAGAACTAAACCTAACAGAAATAAAACGACTAAAATAGGACTGCATGGCAAAACAGAAATGAAACAGTGAAACATAAGCAGATAGCAGTCAACCAGCTCTCATTTCAGTTGGCTTGACCAGATACACCTGAGAGGAGACATCAAAAAAATGAAAGACCAGTTCAAACCAGCTCAATGAAAGACCGAGATCAGTACATACATAATGATCAGTAGGTGGTTGGAAAGCTGTGTCACGGTACACTAATTAGTATCCCTCTAAATTTCAGTGGTACTATTGCTTCTGTGTAGTGTGGTAAATCTATTTTAGTAGTAAGATAGTAAGAGAGCTAACCCCAGTCTTCAAATAGAATTGGAAAGACAAACTTTTCAAGGCAGTGGGATGTCAACAGAGCAAGTCCTAATTTCTTGTCTGAAGATGCAGTACCACACGTCCTAATATTCAGATTTTTTACTTTTTTTTGTCTTCTCTCCAACACAAACTCTGTCACAACATTATGGTTTTTCAGAGCACCAGTGTGACGGGCTGTAAGCAAAGCTCAGGCAGAAACAAAAGAAGAAAACTGTCAGCATAAAATAGACAAACTGTAATCTCGCAGCATCAAAAAGAAATCTTACTGAAACTGAAACCTGTGAAAATCAGGCATTATTTATGAGCCTCGAGTCTAAAATGTTGATAAATTGAAAAAAAAAAAAATAAAAAAAGATGCGTCCCTGATTTATTGCATGACACAATTCCTATACAAAGGCAAAGCTTCTATACTCTCTCTTATCAGGATTTCTTGTTGAATATTCACCACTAGAATACTGAAGGAGCTGCAGCTCTTTTGATCCTTTGGTGATAAAAGATAGTTTTACCTACAAGTCAGTTATTGTCTGAAACTGGAATACTGATTATCTGATGTAATCTGCTGCAAACCGACAGGCACCTTAAGTCTTTTATTTATTTGTCTCTCTCCACCCTTTTTTTCTGTTCTTCATATTGATTTTGAGTGCTTTTTATTGATTTCCTTTTGTCTCTCATAAAACATCATGGCCATTTTACAGCTGGAGTTGGTCTCAAATAGCTGGCGGGCATGTCTATCTTATGGAGGTAGAGTTTATCACTGGATGTGGGCAATGTAAGCAATAAACCTGAGAATTAGCTTATCTGTGGATTGATAGAATTTAGAGGAGCTATTTTGCAAGCTTTATGTGCCACCTCTGCTGCACATTAATAGTCTTAATGATGGAGGTTAAAGTAACTCGGAAAAGGGCTTTTAAATTTGACAATATCAGACAACTAGGTTTACTTGTCATATTTAAACCCTCATCAGAACCAGATATTTAAGCGTTTATAAAAGCAGATGGACAATGAGAGGTTAGATGTTTGATATTTGATACGTTTTGAAGCCTCAAAAGATGCATCCATATTCTTTAAATAGTCTTTAGTTGAAAAATGCCTTATTTTCATTCTGCTTTAAGTCATAAATATGATTGCAACCAGATATGATGCTTTTTGGTTGGCGTTTACATTAAAAAGACTACAGTGCCTCTAATTTGTGTTTAAGGGGTTAGATCACACAGGTGTGATTGGTTTTACGGGTCATTTGCAAAGTTGTGCTCTTTTCTAAACACAAGTGTAGTCTGTTCATTTTATTATCAAGTGCAAAAATTAAGACATGTTTTATTTTTCTGAGTTAAATATCGGTGCAATTAGCAATCGTATGCTCCTTGCTGTATTTTGTGCCTTGAGAAAGGAACTAAAAATGAGTTCCCACTGTATAAGGGTAATTTGTTACGTCAAAACACAGTTCTTACCGGAGCTGTAGCGATTGGACAGTAATATTATTAATAAGCTTAGTGGCAGTTAAATTGGTCCACCAATATTCAGAGATACTGTAAAAAAAAGAAAAAAAAAAGAAAAAAAAAGATTGGAGCAATATAGCAATGTGTTCAGATCCAGTGCTATACTTGCACTTTGCTAACAGCTGAAAATAAACTAAGTGGCCTATTTAGCATTTTAGCTAAACACACCAAGTAAGTGTCAGGCAGTGGAAGAAAGCTATGTTTTTCTATCCAGATGGGCATTCCTGTGAGGGTTGTGATGTCATGTTAAAACTATAAAAATAAATATTTTGTGCATACTGTAAGTGAATGAGTAGTTTCCTCTAGGTGGGTGAAAAATCTACCTTCCAGGAAGCTACTTAACTGCTAAATGCTCCAGTGGAGCTGCTCAGCAACTAGAATTAGAAGACTGTGGCTGTGCTGAGCAGATCCCAGCTGTGAATCTGTCTGAGTATATAAATGAGAAGCAAGCCATGGAGAAGTAAAGCGTCCAACCACAGCAGATAATTCCTGCAAGAGTAAGAGCGTGGGGGAAAAGAGACCTATTGCAATCTATATGTGAATACATCTATAGAATTCAAGTGAAATAAAATAATTAAGAATAACAATAATTAACCCAAATATGATATTGAGTGACATCATATAGCTTGAGAATGTAGCAAATCAATTGCTAAAATTCCCTCAAAAAAAACCTTAAATGCATGTTGCCAGCCATTAAGAGAGTATTATAATTTGACAGATCAGTGGGCTCCACAGGCTATAAAAAATGATAGCAAAATACTAAAAACGATGGATTAGTCAAATGTGAAACACTTATACTATTGTCCCGGTGCAGATATTACAAACACAGCATGGCACAACACAGTTATCCTTCTCTCTGTGGAGCTTCATTAAGAATAATTGGCCAAATGACAAGTCGCCATGTTGCACAGCCATTTCATCAGCAGTAGTCGCTGTAATTGGGAAGAGACTCGGCAGCAAGGAGAAGGTTGCCCGCCCTAATAGGAAAGGAGGCTGACTTCAAGCTCCATTCTTGAATATAAATATATAATCCAAATGCCTTCAGAAAGAGAGAATAAGCTGAAACCCAGAAATGCTAGTTTTAGAAAGCTAAAAAGGCTTCAGGACCAATGTTCAGCAGCCAAGATGGAGACGTGCCACTTGAAGAAAATCAATAATGAGCTCAACGTGGTGCTTAAACTGCATTAAAAAAATGTCTGGTTGACACTGGCAAGCTCCTTTTTCAGCTAATGTGGGTAAATGAAAGGAGAGGAGACAAGTCCTTGAAAACAAAGGAAAAGAAGGAAAGGTTTGCATAGTGACTTGAAATGCAGTAATGAGATCAGCTGATCAGCTTTATATAGTTCTTTTTTAAAAACCAACTTAATCTTCAAGGCAAGTGAAAGCTGACTGCTTTATAGTGTCATTCAAATAATCAGAAATGACTATGGGAGGATGCATATGCATATGTGGACATCCTTTCTAATTATGGCTTTTGCTACCTTAGCACCACCTATTACCGGTGGATGGAATCAAGCCTACAGCCACGATATTTCCAGTAGCAAACTCACAGTGGAATGGGTTTTAATAGGTCAGTGACTTGGCACTATCACGGTATGCCATCTGTCCATTATGTCAGTCTGACAAATTTTTCCCCTGGCCAATTGTGAGCATGGTTTTCAAATGTAAACATCTAGGAGAAACTGCAACAGACTGTATACTGCATAATGCATTTGAAACTTGGCAGTAAATGTTGCAACCTTGGACAAACTGCCCCAGGAAACAACATCAGCAAAAGAGTTGTTTGTCATGAGTCTAATAACATGCATTTCCAAGAGACAGCATTGATACATAAACCTAATAATAGATGGTGATTTTGTCAAGTGCAGTGCACATATTGGATACAAAATGTGAAGAGGGGATATGAACACAGTCAAACCCAATCTGAGTGAACCCATGGATAATTAGATTGAATCCAAAATGCAATTGACATAATAAGGCCCTAGGTGTAAGAAGACCCTGGAACAAGCAGAAGCATGATAAGCTATAGAAAAGAAGAGCATTAGGATTAGATGACTGTATTACACACTAAGATCCAAGACCACTGGCAAAAAAAAAATAAAAATGTGAACTTACCCAGCTTGATTAGACTACACCTGAGTCAAGGTCAGGTCATGGTGATGTAGACCCGTAGCATCCAGAATGAATAGATCATCATATTTTAATGCCAACTGTGATTTGAATGCACTGGGCCATTGTAATCGTAAGTTCTTAGGTCCCCATCCACTCCTTTCACCTGTTTGGCATTCCCAAATGGGAAATCTGTTAATAAAAGAACTATAGGGCCAAAATTAATGTAAGAGGCTTGATTTGAAAGTTAAGATCTTATAGTTTCTGAAACTGTGCTTGTTTAGTATGTGGCTAAAATTCTACATAACCCTAGCCCACTGGTTCACTGGACATCTGCTGGACAAGATGTTAAATGGTAACTGCTTAGAAGACTGAAAAATATTTGTGGTTTATGGTTTTAAGTGACAGACATGGCATTCAAATCACGAAAGGCAAACCAGTCATATAATGTGATATGCAGTCAAGAAAAAAGTGGCTTAGGAAAGTTGAACTGGAACACAAACTTTGACCCACTTTTGTGTCAGATTTGTCAAGTGACACCATAGCTGAGTAGAAGTACATCACTGTAGAAAATGTGATCACAACGTTTCAAAGTTCGGCACTGTCATATGAATCTCTTGTCTTTAAAATGCTTTGTTAATAAAATGCCAAATTCTTGAAGGCATTCTGAATGTTATCACAATCCACTTAATTCAACTTTCCTATAAAAACCATGACCTTTACCCAATCATCTCTATGCCATTTAAACTCTTAATAAAATTCATAATGTGAAAAGTTGAAAAGTTGTGAAGACAAGGTGGACAGAAATATTCATGAACATAGTTTAACACTTATAGGTCATCATTTGCATTATGGTGCAGAAGATGCTAAAACACTCAAATGATTTCTATCAGCATGACTAAACCTTCATGCTGATAGAAGTATCGCCGGTAACAAGAGTTGCATGTGTTTGAAAATATGGGCTCCACCAGTAGAGTACGGTTTTCATCAAAGACCAGAAAAAATGCTCATCTGGAAAATAGTACACTTTAGATCATGGTCATTGTTTTCTTCCTGGGATTGGTTATTCCAGAGGGTAATCAAGGTCTATCAAGTCATCCATCCATTCATTATCTGGAACTTATCCAGTTTTGGGTTCCTCATCCTGGCCACCTCTTCCACTCTATTTTGGGGGGTGCTAAAAGATATAATCTTTCCAGCAAGTCCTGGTCCAACCTGGGGCCTCCTCCTGATAGATCATAGGAGGCATCCTAAGCAGATGCCCAAGCCACAACTGGCTACTATCAATGTGGTGGAGTAGTGGTTCTGCTCTGAGTCCCCCTTGAATGTCCAAGCTCCACATTTCTCTAATGGAGATATGTGGAGAGATTAGAAATTAATTTCAAAGGAAATTAATTTCCACCAGATATCTGCAACCTCATTCTTTTGGGCATCCATTGATTGCAACCTTATTGTGGTGGAGGGGTTTGTGCTTTCCAGAAGACCCTACCAGTGTTCCTTGTATCACTGGTAGGGTCTTCCATTACAAACTAGTCCTGAATAAGGGAGCAAAGAACAGTTCTATGACACCTTAGAAAAAAAATCAAGGGTCCAGTTTACTCTACCTAGAACAGGATCACTGGGGTCCCAACTGGGAGCCTGGCTCGGGGTAGTGGTTTGGAGTTCAAGGGTCTAGTGGACTTCAAGTGGAGATTATGGGGTCTGGCTGGGCTTAGCTCGAAAAGCTACCCTCCTGTGGGCCCACCACACACAGTAGTGTGGAGTGCGGTGCTTTGTGAATTGAGGCCAAGGGTGGACCGCCATCCTGGCACTCCGATCTCCTTCCAAACTCTCTAATTCATCTTGGGAAGAAAATCCGGACAAAAAAAAAAAAAAAAGAAACCCAAGAGTGCACAATGGCAACTCACTAAACCATTACACCCCACTCTGCAGATTAAGCTCCCTTTGTCCATTTTCCTGAAAATATAACAGAAGTGGAAAGGTCACCTTGGAGACACACTGGAGTGCCAGACATGGTGCTTGACCCACTTACCGAATGGGATGTTCTAAGAGCAGTCAAAGCATAGCAGAAATGCTTGGAACTCCATATTGTATAAGGTGACTATTGCAAAGGGAATGACAGCAAAAACTGAATCAGGCATGATACAGTCTGAACCTTTTGACATTATCTGATACTTACATTATGTGCTCATAGTCGATGACTAAGATCAAGACTGAGTGCCAGTAAAGTGCTTTGTCCATATAATACTGTCAGTCACACAGATTGACTGAACACCTTAAGCACATCAGCGATACATGAAAATGTGATCATGATGCACATGATCAGTGTTATCTACACTGCTTTACTGCAGCAGTTTTTCCAATGATCCCTCTGTAGAACTGTGTGAATACCATTTAAATAAAAGGCAGTTGTGCTCCCCTCAGATGTGTACTCCAACGGTGCTCAGGTACCCATACTTCTCTACTTGAACAACAAAACATTACGATTTCTATTTTTTTTCCTTTTTTCAGCCAAATACAACTGATATATCTCCACATCAGCACACACTCCCGTTCTGGAAGCACACTCTGGGTAAATGTTAATACAAACAGCGAGACAGAAATTATGGTGGCTTGGACCTGAGCCTGTTAACCAGACCAGACAAAATGCCTTGAAACACACTCCAACTGCTATTTCCAGACTCCAGAATATCAATCCCATATGTATGAAAGAATGGGTGACAGAAGGAGAAAGAGCCGTCTAGGGAGACTGGGAGATAACCTGATGAAGGGAAGTGAATGTAGTGCCTAAAAATAACAACAAAAAGATTCCACTTTTACTTGCCAGCAGCCAGTTCATTTTCAAATGCAAATCAACATTTTTTTCTATAAAGTTCCACCTCGATGAAGCACTAATGACTACGATTAAGCTCACTACAGTGAGAGTGGGTTTAGGTCCGCTGCATTCATTGGCAACTTGGCACTTAAAGAATTTCAATACGGGTTAGATAGTTAGCTCACAAATTAGACCATTTTCATGAAAAATGGATGCAAAAACCTTGTTGCTAGAGTCGAATTAAAATTCATAAGAATCTATAAAGGCTGAAACGGTGTATAGGATGTATAGCATAATGCAGCGTTTTATGTGTCTGATTTGAGTGGGTTTTATATGTGGAGATATATTGCAACTTTCCTGGGTTGTAGCTAAACTATAAACTTCACTGTGACTTTGCTGATTATTTGCATGTGGGTGTGCAATGTGGAAAAGCCTCAAAAAAACAAAACAAACAAAAAAAAACCAACACAGTGACACTTTATTCAACATCATTTTTGTCTTCAATTTTTCATTTTGAGATTTTTAGTCTTTGTTCATATATTAAAAAAAAAAAAAGCTGAACAAGAAAGCCAAATAGGCACCGCTGCAGATATTTTATTTTTTCTCCATCATACCAGAGCTTCCGAGAGTGAGCAATTCCTTTTCTTTCTCAGGCAATATTTTTTAAAAAGAATTCCAACTCATACTGCCACATGAATAAATATATACTGCTGCTGTAGAACATCTTAATATCCTTCCCTTTGAGAGAAAATGGTAGAGGGGGAAGGAAAGAAGTGGGTGGAGGTTATTTTCTTGGATAATTTTACACAAGGAAATGTGAGGTGACAACCTGCTAGATGCATGCTGAGTGCCGTGGTTTATTCACTGCCTCAAGTTCAGGGGTTATCTCGGGGTATCTTAGTGTCCACTGGCAGTCACATTATACTGCATTAGAATATGTTTGATCATGGACAAGCAAGGCTTTTCATGTAAGGATCTGGGTGCACAATTGAGGCAATACAAAGAAAAGATACACAACTTGAGGAGTGTCTGGTTGCCGCTGGGGAATTGGCCATGTAAGATGACAGTGGAAATAAAGATGGCGAGTTGTCAGATCAGTGATGTGCTCGTGTGCACATATGTGTTAGAAGAGGCAGTTTTGATGTGAGCGTGAAAAACCTTCCACAGATGACGGAAGTCATTTCAATCCCCCATCTGTTTTTCTGGAATGTGCACTGGTTTAATAGATGAAAGCTGGATTTCTTATGGAAAGGAGATTTAAAATTTTAAACCCGCAATCATTATTTATTTCTGTCAACAAAGGTTGAGATTACTAATTAATGTGAATGCAGGTGTTGTGAAGACAAATCCAAACTGAAATTTTGGTTTTCTCTCAGAATCACAGGGCCTATTTAGCTTAGTTTACCATTCTGTTTTGGTTTTAATGCCCAGAATGTGCCAGTTTAAAAGACACCCCTTGCCTTGCACTAAATACTAGCAAGAAATAGTTAGAAAGTAGGTACATATGTAAATAGAAAAGCAAAGATATACTGCTACAGTAGCTAGCACTAAACACTGAGAAAACAGAGTTAGCATCTAGCTTATGTCCATAAACAAACATCTGCATGATGGCTCAGTCACACTAGAATAAATGTTTGATGGCATCCTCATTGCAACTAGGTAAGAACTGGTGATTGCTCAGTGACTGCACTGAATTTTTGCGTTGGGCACCTGATGACCAACTGGTTATATTCTAGTTAGATTGTTACATGAAAACAAGATTGCCGACTGATTGCAGACCATGTTGCTGTGTTGTTGCTGCACTAAAGTCACTTTGAAGATAGTAGCTGACAGTGAGTGGTGCAAAGACCTGGTCTCTTTTTAACACAACTATTTCAAAGGTTATCACAAGTTCATTGAACACAGGTATATTAATTTTGGTTGTCACAAGGTCTCCAAGTAGACAAGGTAGTGGGTGCATTCTGTTTGTAGGCAAAGTAGTTTTGACCTTTCATGTTTAAGCAGGCTTTAGCTGCATGCAGATAAAACAGTCCATGTGAACGGAGGGCTTGCATTTGCAAATTGCAATTTTAAATCCATCATCTTCTGAAGACAATTAAAATTTATTGGCTTAAAAAAAAAAAAGTATGTGCATTCGTAAACAATGGTCAGCACATAGAACTAGTAATCCTGTCCCAGATATCCGTCTATATTGGTAGACCGGAAATATTTGTTGTTGTCGCCAGAGGCTACTCATCAGATGATATTTGGGCTCCCAGATGAGAAGAGGAAAACAATGGGTAACTATTAAAGAGCCAGATATTTCCCACTGGTACAAACAAAAACAAAGGCAGTATTAGACTAAAGATGGTTCAGAAAACTCTCACTCTGAATGCAATGTATGCTAATGTTACTTAATATGCAGTGTTTAGTTGCTCTTTATGACCTAAAACGGGAACAGCTTCAGCTTTCATTGTATCCTTTCCTTAACAAAAAATAAATCAATAAATTCATATACTCTATGTTAAGGGTCAGTTTGCAGGATATTAACACAATTTAAACACACACATGTACAAACCCCATTTAGTAGAATATTTAAGCCAGCTTTCAGATAAAAGGCATGGGAAGGAATGGTAACCACACGGAGCATCAATAAAAAAACCAAACCAGGAAATTATTATAACGCTAATTGTTGTCATGACCCTGAAAAGGATTAAGGAGCTAGAGAAATGCACTGCATGAATAGATCCTCATTAGATGTTTCATTAAATGTTTAATGTTCTCATGAAAAATCTTAAAAACTGGAGGGAAAAAACAGCTGTTCGTGATACATGACTGACAAACCAAATGTCCAAGTCTGTGCCCAGTAATAATCACAAAGGGTAATCATGCTAAATATGAAAACACACTATCACAATGGGTTTTTTTTTTTTTTTAATCTCTAACAAAGCTTCAAAGCATTGCTTGGTGGGATAAGAAAGCTTTTATGACTGTAATTATCTCATGTGTGTTCAGCTTACTGGGTACTGGGGCACATACACAGATGTTGTTCGAACATCAGACGGTCTGACGATACTTATAAATAACAACAACGGAAAAAATGAAAGTGAAACGGCAATATTACTCTTGAGATGATTTCAAAAGCTGATTCCAGTTGTTGTGACAGACTTATTGCACAGTGGTATTGCAAACTCAAGTCTTGCTGTACTTGTCAGCAAAAAACACCAAACACCCCAGTGCATTTGTGGTACTTGGCAAAAATCCATCTATCTGCTGTGTTTTTGGCTGCCCATCCAGGTCCAGGTTGCTAGGGTAGGAGACTGAGCAGAGCAGCTCTAGCCAGATCCTCCTGCTTCTCCCGGGAGACTCGGAGGTGTTCGTGGGCCAGCTGGGATAAATAATTCCTCCAGCGGGTCTCTGGTCTGCCACGGGGCATTATGCCTAGTCAGACTTGCTTGAAACACCTCCGCAGGGAGGAGTCTGGCTGCTATCACCTTTACTGTTCTCCTGTCAACATGAAGGAGAAGCTGTTCTACACCAAGTTTCATCCACAAGATAAATTCAGCAAAGTTTGAACAAATAATATACTGTGCAGTGGAACAGCACAGTATGTTATAAGACTAAAAAAGCCGGAGGTGACTGTGCAAAATCTACTGGAAGTACAACAAACTGATTATGCTGGTCTACAGCCAAAACACTTTTGAAATAAATGTAGAAAACTTTACTTATTTTTGGGTCACTGAAATTGAAAATTATGCTCAAAATTATTGGTTGGCTTTAGTTTTCATGATATGCTGCTATGTCAGTTTTAACATGTTTTAATTGATGTCAGACGTGACTAAAACTACATTAGTTGGGCTTAAATGGTGCTACTTTTCAGATGCCACTCTTTCATGAATCATTCAACTTCATGAAACTGAGCTCACATCTTACACAACTGTATCAATTAGCAATGGTCAAATTTCAAATCTCTGTTTGGTCTTTTGGCTTATACTCTGGCCTTGTATTTTTAATGTATAATATAAAATATACAAATTTCCTTTTTCTAAATGAGGCAAATAACAGACTGTATATTAAAGATGCAAATAACCACTATAACATCATCCATTTATTTTGGACTTGCAAAATAAAGTCTTAACATTAGCATTTTGGCCACCACTATATTGCTTTTTGGAGCCCACAGTGTCCATAATTCTAAAAAAGGGTGGAATGCTATTACAGCAGCTAGCTTGATTTTTTCCTAGCAGATCCTAGCCATGCCTTATAAAGTAAAAGTAAGAAAAGACTGAATATATTCAGTATGTTTTATGTAACATTTGTGTGTAATAGCACCACTGTCAAAACAAGTCTAAATAAATAACTTACATACATTACATTACATGCTTACATTAATTTTTTATAGTAACTAAGTTACTAAAACAGTGGACTACTGTAGTTTTTTGTAAACACTGAACAAATAGAAAAATGTAAATAGTGCTTCTGTCAGGGACTATTGTCACTGTCGATTAATACACACTATTGCGTATTTCCAGCACCAACACGTTGTATGTGGGATTAGCTCAAAATAAACTCCACTGCCAATGTCAGTGGTACAATGGTGTGGCTTACTGGTGCATGCTTAATGCCTTCTGGACAACAATAGAGCTCTGTGGCTCAGAGAAATAAGCTGTGGCTACACAGGATCAAATCATTGTTCCATGTGATAGTTACCTGGAAATTGGTGACAATAACGACACTCTTATCCTCTAACACCAGTGCAGAAACCTAAGACTTACATATACTCAGCTTTTTAAAAATGTGATAGTAGATGCCTTCATGTGATATGTTGTTTAACACAAGTTAAGCAAGTTAAGTGTTGAAACTTCAGGTAGAAATGATCACCTTCAAAACTACATGTAACTGCATATTCTATCATTTTCCCCTACAATTCATTTGTAGACCTCATATTGTTACTTTTTTTGTGTTTTAAATTTGAAAGGAAATCCACCTCTTTAATTAGATAACATTAAACTTTAATTATCCCTGTGGGGAAACTGGGATACTGCTGCTGCAGTAGGGAATAGATGTGGATAATAATAGATCAAACATGATCTATTCAGGTTAATACCATAAAGTGATAAAGCAAAAGAACAGATAAGTGTTAGTTAACAAATACAGACATGTAAATAATGATCCATAATTTCCATTGCGTATAATGTTAGCTTTCCACATTGTTATTTTTGAAGTCTGAAGACATGGCACTGAACATACAGTCATTGCTAAAGCTTTTCACCAAATATTATATCATGGTCCATTTGTTCATATCACCATAAATGAACAAAACTGCTGCGTGAAATGACCCATTATCAACACATGGTAATGGCACCATACTGCAACAAGGTCCCCTTGCATGCTGAAAATGATACGTCCATTTAATTTATCAAGGTGAACAAGTTTCTCTCCAGTGACAAGTGATCCAAGCCTTAAGACCCCGCGTGGTGACTGAAGAGAGTCCCAGATAATGTTGTGAATAATTTATGAAACATTGTCAGTGCTTCTTCATAATGACTTCAAATGGACATCAGCCAAGCGTTAAATGACAGGGATTAATCTGCTTTAGAAATAATAGTCCTGATGGAATATTGAATCCTCTGGGACACGGCCCAACTTGAGAGCCAACTGTGACACATTGCCTCTGCCTTCAGTGCGCAGTGACCCCAAAAACACACTATTAAAAGTTCAGAGTGTTCCAGAAGTTCACTGCTTTTGTTCAGCATGTGCAATATTTCTCAGGTGGGACTTAGAGGCATGACCCCAAAATTGCCTGGGGATGTCTTCCAAAAGGGAAGACTGGTGAAGCCAAGGTAAACAAGTCAATTAATCTTTTCAAGAAAATAAGGGCACCAAATAAAGTTCCTGTGGATGTTTCAGAAGTTTACTCGATGGCATTGGGACAGAGGCACACAGAAAACTTACTGTCGGCTCCTCAGTTCCCTGCTAGTCACTATTAAACTGGTTGGTAGTAATTTCACCTTAATAAACCAATATGTTTTCTAGGAAATCTTGGGTCCAAGCATTGATGTGGATGTCACACTGTTATGCAGCGCCACCACCAATATTGTTGCTTGTGTGCAGGAGCCTTCCTGCATGAAAACTCCCCAGCTGGACAGTGCAGCCTGCCATAGCCTGGTTTGTGGCTTACATTTGAAACCTTTGAATTAGCTTTATAGTGAAAATATTCTGATGAGAGTGTGGTGTTATCTATCTACCACCGTCAAGCTTGGTTGGCAAGGTGCATCCACAGACTCAGGTGAATACACAGATAATGAAGAATTATTGTTAGAGCTAACAATGAGCAATCTAGTAGAAGAACAACAGCACAGACTTCTGGATTGGTTGTTGGTACAATCCTGCACAACAATCCCTTTTTTAATTTCTTAGATAATTTAAAGTGCTCAGAAAGGCAAATATTCCACAAATATAGTCGAAAAATCCTGTTATTTTATTTGAATTGAATTAGTGGAGTAGAAGGCTTGCATACAAGTTACCTGCTGAAGTAAAGCAAACATTTAAACATGGGAAGCTTCCAAGTTATGCTTATTCTGTTGTACAGAGATTATGTCCATTTGCATAGGTATTTGCCTACACAGTGCCTATGCAAACAGGAGAAGTACGAAAAAACATCAAAGATCTAAAAATATAGTATGAGAAGCACAGTGGGTGGCTGCGGTGGACATTGTTCATTGTATTTAACACTTGGCTTTACATCAGCTATTTCTATGTGGACAAATTCCCTCTTTGGCTGGCAAGGACCGGCAACAGCACAGGCACGAATAGCCCACAGACCGCTTGTTGGTGACACTGCCTCCTAAGGACCGTAAAGAGCTACAACATGTAGGTTATGGTCATGAGTTGCTTTGGCAGCATGAAGTGGGGGTTTTCATATTTTTGAATACCTTGGACAAACCAAGGTTAGATGATTAATGCTGTTTTAAGTAATAGCCTTTAGCTAAGATAGCCACCAAGTTGAGGCAAGTGTAGGTAAACCTGAAATGGTTCTAGGAACTGTACAATAAACAGACTGTATGTGCTTTAAAAGAACACTGCTTCTAATGGTTACTTCCTAATGTATAAAAAATGAATCATAAGACTTATGTGTCATGCTTTGACTCAAAGTACCACCTTTAAGATTTTTGTCATGCAACATAATTAAGTATGACTGACTTTAGCATTTTTGTTGCATGACAAAAATGAATATTATATATATACTCTTTTTCGTTTTCATGGCTTGGGCAGGAAAAACTGGACAACTCCAGCCAGCATACATTTGGTTTGGACCATCTTCAGTCTTCATGTGCCACTGTAAATTGTTTATTATTACTTCCTTATAAAAGTTACAGTTGAGGCACATGGAAAATCAGATATAATGATGAATACATAAATACATTTGCACTCTGGGTACCTGCAAGTTTGCTTTAAATTCACCATTTAACTGTCATAGTTATCTGCAATGTCATAATAAAACCATTCCAATATTCATACTTACTTTTTCCCATCTGCAGGCAAATGCAAATACGATGGCGTACACTGGGGTTGATCCAACAGAATAATTGAATTGCTGGAGCCTCACGTGGTCGAAATTTTATGGTGAGCCTGGAGAAGAATTTCATCAAGAGCTGCAACTCATTCATCCAAAATCTTGCTCAGTGATGCAAATACTCTATCATTTAAACTCATTTATCCTAGCTTTAGGGTTTGCAATGGAGACAAATGTGATAGCTCTCCCACACGCACACACGCTCACAAAAAAAAGGCGTGAAAAACCAGGAAAAGCGAGGAATGCGGCGGAACGCATTCATTCATTACTCAAATAGACTTGTTGCTTTTAGCAATTCGAAAGTGGTGACATTTCATTTTACAGCCTCCAAAGCACTTTTTCTTCTCCTGGATCTCGCTCATTCATCCTTTTCTTCTCTGAATTCATCCAGAAATATTCTAAATGATGAGAAACTACAGTTCAAACGAGTATATTCAACAGGGCAGCTGCCAGGCTGACACAAATTGGTGAAATATGAGCTTTGGTTTCATAAGTGATGATTACTGAATCTCTCTACCTGTTCTTATTTTCATTGCCTCCTTCCTCTTGTTGATAGCTGCTGTCTCAAAATGATGTTAATAGATACTCACGTCTTTGATCTCTCTGCAGATTTTGGGCCCCATAATGAATCCTCATTTTATTGCCACAGATATGTGTAACATACATGAAAGAGCTGGTTTCAGGTAGAGTTTCATGTTGGATGCAAATCTCAATTGGAAAACCAAAAAATCGAATAGATCTCTCTTTACTTCGATAATTGCAATTTACATTTAAAGTCTATAAAAGGTTCAGGCAGCCAGGGGTTCATCTGAAGCTGAAGTTGTTAAATGGAAATTGAACGCTCACAGGTAGTAGAATATTATCATTGAGTACTTCAAGGTAAAAGAATAAAAGTATGTTCTGTTTCTAGTGCCACCGTCATGTATGTTCTTTATAGTTATGCTATAGCTGGGAGTTAGCTTAACATGGCTAATGTTTATATAAAGACTAAAAGCTAGATAGATGGCTCATTTCAACGCTCAACGATGTTCTTGTGAACATCTGAAACATAACCAAGCGCTTTTGATGCATCACTATGGTATAATATTAAAATAATCAAGTTGTTAAATTGTGCAGAGAAACACTATTTTTCACATTTAGCATGCAAAAAACATTATCCACCTTCTCACTTGTGAAAATAGGTTTTTCTGTTTGGGGAGAGCATACTGAAGACATGACACACCACCAAAGATGAATGGACATAGTTTGGCAGGTTCTTTGAGCATTGCACAGTCTGACCTTGGAGTGAATTTGCTAGGATGCCATTGTGATAACTTACACCTGAATGCTCCAGACCAGCAAACTACTAAAGACTAAGAAACTACCAGAGGTGCTCACACTTGCTGATGATCAGTTAATCAAGCACATTTTGTTAGTTTTAATTACTCTGCTAGCAGTTAGGGCATACTTAGTATTTCACAGGACTAGTTCTGGCAGCTGTACATACCAAAAACGTGCCTTTCCTCACTTAATATACCAAACACACCATCGTAATTTGGCATTGCTGCCTGTTGTTTCGACCTGTTTTCTATCCTAGCATTCACTTTAGGCTCCAAGAGGAGGTTTGCTCAACTCTCTTCAGATTCCATGTGTATCAAATTTCTTGCGAGTGTTTTCTCAGCTAGGAGGTTGGAGCCAAACCAACTGTAGTCTCCTGCTTTAAGTAAAGATCACCTTAAACCTGTTATCTAAATGCAATAAAAAAAATGGTGGGAGATAGAAACATGCATGGCACATGCAATAACCAACAATTTCTTTTTTGGATTTTCTGCAAAAGTCATCAATACTGTGTCCTGAATTTGGATGAAAACAGGTTTATCACATGGACTCAGTGTTTTTCCAACAAAACTGACCACTTTATGTCTCTTAAAACTTAAAAATTTCCATGTAAAGAGCAGCTTATCAGAATAATAGTTCTCCTTGCAGATCTCCCGTGTTTGAATCAAGTCACTTGTTAAAAAAAGGTGTAAAAATAAGTACGCTGCACCTGTTTATACCGATGTGTCAGACGTAATTAAGAAACATTTCATATCTTATGCCTTTCATCTAATTTTCAGGTTGAAGCTACAGGTTGTGAACAGTAATTAGTCTGCCAATCAAAACTGTTTTTGCCTTCTCAGTTAGCAAAAGGTGATCTTAGATTATTGGGTTTCAGTTATTCATAAAGCTTGACAAATAATCTTGTTCCATTTAGATGACACAAGGGAATGCTAATGATAATAATAATACAGGCTGTCCAAATCCTGGCACGGACCTATTGGTGTGGAGTTTACATGTTCTCCCCATGTCAGGGTACTCCAGCAACCCAAAGATATGTGTGTTGTAAGGTTAGACAACAATTCACACTCACATTCACAAATATGGCCAATTTAGCCTGAACATGTCAGCATTCTGTCACAGTGCTAACAAAGCCAGACAGTCAGTCAGAGTGACCCCAACTCTTGCAGCATGACAGAAGGCCTAGGCTCCAGCTCCTCAACAGGATAAGTTGTAGAAAATGCATAAATGGATGGATGTATGAATGTTTGGCTTGATACTTTAATGCAGTAACAGACCTAATATTTTTCCTTGAAAACTACTCCATTCCATGAAATTTGCTAAAAAGCACACCTGCCAGTTCTGCAAAAATATTATATTCAGATAGGATTAGTATTGCCAGAGGACCATGTGTGATTTAAAAATGATCCCACCACATTTCACGTGGTACATTCACATAAGCCAAGCAATAAGCCGAGTCTGTGTTTTACTAAGATTTACTGACATCTGTGGTTAGCAGCTACAGACGTAATGTTACTATTAATAGGCTACTACAGAATAACTGTTGAGCCTGCTGAAGGAAAACAAAGAAACATTCCCAAGCAAATGCTGCCACGCATGTTGTCCATCTCATCATACAAATTCTGCCCCAGTGTTCAAAACAGTCTCCATGACTCTTGCTCAGGAAAGAGACAGAAAAAAACACACACAAAAACAGAGCACTAATAACTACACTGAACCTAGTGCCCTATAAAAGTAACCAAGTCATTTTTGCTGCTTAAAAATAATCAAAAAAAAGATGAATAATTGCATTTAAAAGAGAACTGAGAGTTTACCATAATTCAGTCTGCACTCATTCTGGATCATCTGTTATGCAGGAAGAGAAATTGGACAGGATAAATAACTTATCTTCATTGTGACAAGCATTTTATTTCACTTTATATGGTCTATGAGCCTTTTTTTCCCTTTCAAATTTCTGACATGTTCTTTTTTCTATGACCTGCATGAAACAGTATAAGAATACCTGCGGCAATGCAGTTTTGTAGTCAGGACATTGCTGTTTCACCACAGCACATTAGTGGTGTGCGGATCAATATTGAAATATTGATTCTTCCGATACCAGTAATTTATGTTCTAGAATCGCTTCTCATATTAAAATATCGATATTTTAGTACTTTGGGGTAATTTTGTAGTTTTTCATTAACAGGAACACAGTGGAAAGAAACTATATCATCCGGATCGTCTAAATTGGAAGGAACTAATTCCTCTTACTCCTTAATAGTTATATGCAAAATATGCTGTATAAATGTGCCGCAGCCCCTGGCATGTGCACTCACAACAATGGCTGAGCGTAAACGGAGTCATGTGTGGACATATTTTACCTCCACAAACAGCCAAGACGTGGTTTGCAATACATGTGGAAAGTCAGTGAGGTGTTGTGGCAACACCACTAACCCTCATCAAACACCTCAGAGTAAATTATATCACAGAATATGACGAGCGTATGTTGAGGTAAACTGAAGAGGAGGAGAGAGACAGGGACAGGTGCTGCTAGGGCGAGATAGACGTCTCTCCTTTAGTACTGCAGGCAGGCAACGTGTTCAGCTAGCGCACAACTTCAGGTTTTTTATTTCTATATGATTATTCTGCATTATTAAGCGATAAGAACAAGTAGTCTGATGTCCAGTAATCATTACAAAGCTATATTATATTGTTATTACAATTACATAATGCAATTATATATTGTACTATGAAATACAATGAAACATTACGTTTTTTTCTTTTACACAGTATCAGTATCGGATCAGTATTGTCGATATCACCCTAAATTTTACTTGGTATCGGATCGGAAAGGAAATCAGTGGTATCACACACCCTAGTGTAAGATCACTCATTTTCTTTGACCATCACGGTTCAGTTTTTTTTTAAATATAGTACCAAACCTGGTAAGATTTTTATTGTAAGGTAAGGGCCTTAGGGTAATACAGGAAAACTTCATCAATCAGACACCTTCTGTATTAGCAAGCACTTTGGCAACGGTGGGAAGGAAAAACTCCCTTTTAACAGGAAGAAACCTTACTTTTAAAATTCCATAACAAGCACATACAAGCGACATCAGATTAACTCTGATACATTCGGTATTTCATAGAAACGTTATAACCTTATACTTTGGCAAACAACAACAACAACAACAACAACTGGACGGCACCTACCTATAGAGCTGATGCAGGTTATTGAAGGAATAATCAAAGATGTAGCGCTACCACATAAGTGCATCTCATAGACCCGTATAGCAGTGAAGTATGGATAGCAGTAAATAATGTTTCTTTTTAATCGTGGTCATTTAGGGGAAAACATTTCTTAACACTGTAATCTGGATCAGGATAAGGTATCTGTCTGTAAGAGGGAGGAAAAAACAGTTGAATTGAGGATGCGTCACTTTTGTGGAGTAAAATGAGAGATTGCACACACTGCAGGGAGTACAGAAATTGAGAGATAACTAAGATAGCGAGCAAAAAAATATTCCTTGCTGGGTTTTGTTGTTGTTTTTTGTTTGTTATCGAACTCATCTTTTATTTTTTTGTTCTGATTTTTTTCCCCTTCACTGGCAACGATTTATCAGTCCCTTGTTTTCTCTTTTTTTCTTTATCTTACCTACTCTTGACTCTTTTTTATTACTTTTTATCATTTTGCATTCGCAGCATGAGGTACAGTCACAACGCATCCGTGAAGAGCATGTAAAGTACATATGACTGAAAGCGCAAGGTCCCTGGTGGTAACAGTTTTTAAGCAGGGAATTCAGTGTTTTTTTAACTTGCATTTTTTTGTTGTTGTTGTTTCCAAGATGGGAAAAAAAAATCTTGTCTGTATCAGCACATCAAGCATTCTCCTGTGGGGCTTGTCAGACACCCGTCATAAACTGTGACTATGAATGGCACTCTGATGACCCCGGTGTAGATGTGACACAGGCACACAAACACACGTAGAATCCCATTCCTTCATTGTGGTTACCAACTGCAAACACACATGCACACACACACACACACACACACACTTAAGCCCACACGACTTTAAACTTGTGTGAACTTCAGAGCTGATCCATGCTGGGTTTCGTGACTTGTGATTTGATTACTATGGAGAGCTGCCAGCAGTGTTTGCACTAGAAAGTTGCACTTCTGACACTTGACCACTCACCACACACACAGTGCGACACACATGTTGACTGAAACCGAAAGTCAAACACACACACACACACACACACACACACACACACACACACACACACACACACACACACAATACCTTCCCATCCTTTCATATGCTCTTACAGTTTTTTTGAGCGATCACATTCCTGGGAGGGGAGTCACTCGGACAGTGTGTCTGATCTCGCTATGCTGACTTGTGATTACAGAGATAAAAGGGCAAGCCACAACCTAGGAAGCAACACCGGAGGCAAGAAATAACACCCGACACAGTTTTGCAGCAGCATCAACAGCAATGGAGGATGACAAGGGTGTTAAGTTCCATGGAGGGAGGTCAGGTTTATCATGGACCTGGTTGGTTCAACGCGGTCGAACTGTGTGAAGCATAAAGAGAGGTAAAAAAAGAAAAACAATCTTTCCATCTGGAATGTAGTCCTTTTGAGAAACAGCCTGTGCTAAAAGATTTTTCTAACAACAATGAAAATCCATTCTTTCCAATTAATTTCCAATAATTTTTTTTCCAAAAAGGTAAATGCAAGTTATTCAGTAAGACTGTTTTTGTAATTATATTATTTGCAATCAAATCTAAGTAAACTCATCCATCAGCTTTGCTAATTGAGTTACTAAACGGGACCTCCCTGCTGTGTTTGTGCTACATGTGCCTTTTGGACCGTTTAATGAAATTATCTGCCACATTCTATGTGGTACAGACCGTCCAGTACGTTTACACTACAGTTTTCATGAGTCAAATTCTAGTATTTTGTGTGTTGCAGTCATATAGTCTATGGATAGAGCATTTTGCGTTTTCTAGGTTTGCTAACTGATAACTTAGCACTTAAATCTACATTCCCATCCCACGCACAAAACCAAAAAAGATGGCATCCAATGCTAACATTAAAAAAATTGAAGAACCCAGAAACCATGAGAACATGTATAATTAGACAGTGTTTAAATGGTCATCTTCCTAGTTCTCAGTGCATGCAGAATTATCCCCATGTGGGAATAGCACAGCTAACAGTCTGGTGCATCATGCTTCATCCAGGCAGTGCAGTAAAATCATCTGAGATGGACTATGTCCTGCTGTGTGCCACATGTGAGAAAGGACAACTGTGATAAATGGCCTGATTTGACCAAAACTGCCTGAAGTTTATGTATGAAATTGGCTCAAGTTTCCCTTTGGGTTTGCTTTTAAAGCACATCAGCTACTGTCTTGACCAAAGGCCAGCCAGCCTTCTCCTGATGCTCTTGGCATGTGCAGTCAAAAATAGTCCACGGCTACTGTCCTCCTGATGAACAGTAACTTGCAGCGATGAGACTTTGCTCAGTTTGTGTCAAGGATAGAAAGTGCTGACCAGAGTGCAAAGAGACAAATAGAGGCAGACGTACCTGATTGACTGAACTCATTGCTTAGGAGGCTGCCAGTCACTGACAGAGTAAACTTTCTTTAATTAACATCAGCACATTCTTCACATGATTATTTTATAGTGGCTAGGGTGAGTGTGACTGAGGCAGATCGCAGTCAATGACTTTCAGAAAGGGGCAATCGTTAACAAAGTCCAAAATGTGTTTCTGCACTTTAATTACATTAAATCTACTATTTGTCATGCGTTAGTTAGATAAAAAAATTTAATTATTCAAGTGTAAGAGATAAGAAAGTGAAAGAGCCCCAGTACAAATCTGCCACTTACATGCAAACTATCTAAAATGGCACTAATTTAGCTTGAGTCACAAGAATATTGATATTTCTGTGCCCAGTGAGTTATATTTGCTGGCATTGCTCTGTTCTGGTACTTCCCTGTGCATACATGGAATGCAAGACACCCCACCCCCTTACCCCAAGGACAAAACAGGTCTGATATCTGTGACAACAGATACTGTCCTTAATAAAAAATGTTGAGTTGTGGATCTCTTAAAATCATCATCAATATTTAACTGCAATTTAAAAAAAAAGTAATTATTGAGAGAATTCAGTTGAACTTCCCCTCCTTTTAACTTCCTTATTAACTTTTTCAAACTGTTTTTACATCTGATAATCAAGATCAGGGTGTCTAGGTTCCACAAATTGCCCGAATTCCAGTGCTGTTATTAGGCCAACTAATGAGAGACCCTTCAGCAGACTCCACACATTGCTACGCTCGTCATGGAAAGAAATCATGTGGGCTCTGGACTGGAATTGGGCCACTGTGTTTGCCGTCCTTCAGGCAGCCATCTTTAAAGCCATAATTTTATACTTAATGTCCTTTCCTGACTTTATGAGGATTGGAACTGATTGTGAACTGGGAACATGTCAAAGTCAACAACAACAAACAAAGATGGACTGGGGGACATCAGTGGCCGCGGGACATTGAAGGTTTTGACCATGAACCACAAAGGCCTGCGGGTTTTTGTCCAAATCAAGGGGCCGGCAGCCAGGGTCATTGGCTGCATGTCATATTGCATCTTTTGCACCCAGCCATTGCTTTATTTCTCTAGTAAAATTTCATATAATTTATGCCCTGTGCAACTATAATGACAATACGAAGCTGTTACCACACATTTATATGCTTAATAGCTGTGATTGGTGTTTGCAGTACCTTACAGTGTGTTAAGATGTCCTATAGAGTGGAGGAAATACAAATAAAGATATTTTTTGGGGGTATTTTTTTGTCTTCATTATTTTCTTCACTATTAAAACAAACCTACAATTATATAATTATATATATATATACCATATATACCACGGGTGCCTGTGGTGCATCTTTAGGGAAAATATCTGACATATAATATGGCCAGCTATTTGGTACAGATCATCAAAGTGTGTAACTCTGTGCTTCAGTGACATTAGTTATGTGACTGATAGAAACTGTCATCGTAAAATCAAGGGGTTTAACAGAAATATTTCATTATCTGTTCAGGAATTACAACCATTTCTTATACACAGGTTCAGAGGCTCAAAAGTAACTGGACAACTGATTGTTATTCCATGACGAATTGATCAGATACAAGGTGTGCAGTTGATTCCAGTTGTTCAATTTGCATTTAGCAACTTTGCTTTCTTTGGAACTCTCAATAGGCTTTCCAAAGAGCTCTAAATACATGCGAAGAAGGTGTCTTGAGCAGAAAAACCAAACTATGTCGATCACACATAACGAAAAACAACTAAAAGTAGCCAAATCAACAGTCTGTACATTCTTAAAAAGAAGCAATGCAGTTGTCAGCTAAGCAACACCAAAATGCCTGAAAGACCACAGAAGACCACTGAAGTGCATGACTGTATAATCTTTGCCAAAATTGAGAAAACTCTTTCACACACCAAGTCAAAAACACTCTCGGGGAGGGAACCTTCATTAATGTCAATACAAAGGGTTTACCACAAGATGCAAACCACTGGTTACACTACACATGAAGCCAGATTACACTTTGCTGTAAAACATCTAAGAGCTAATAGAATTATAAGGACACCACATTATCTGCCAAACGTGGTTGAGCCATTCTTATGGAATGGACATATATGGGTGACTGTGTCACTGAAAATGAGACTTCTAGTAGAAGTAGTAGGAAAAATTCTTAAGTGCACAGGGCTATCTTGTCTGCTCAGATTCAGCCAAATTCTGCAAAACTGATTGGATGGCACTTCACAAATGGATAACGGCCCAAAGCATACTGGAAAAGCAATCCAATAGTTTCTCAAGGCAACGAAATTGGTCATTGGCCTAAACCACCTGATCTCGACCCAACGGAGCATGCTTTTCAATTATTAAATACAAAACTGAATGCAGGAAGAGCCAGAAACAAGCTTGACAAGCAGAGCATGTCAAGGGAGGAAACGCATTTATGGATTCTAGACTTTAGGCAGTCATGGGTTTAAATTATGTTAGCCTGTTCAAATACTTTTAAACTGCAGTTAACTGTAATATGTAACACATGGTGTATTCCCATATTTGGTGTAATAACAATCCTTTATCATCCTATCCTCATGAAATAAACAAGGCCTGTTGTGATGGTAGTTTAACACTTCAACACTTTTCTACATAGCTGGTCTTAATAAGGCCAGGCGAGGATGAAAAATAAACCTCAAGGCAAAGGAAAATAGCTGATTTTTCAATTTTTCTTATTTTTTTGCACATAGAGCTGTGGGGTATGTGAGACCTTAGACAAGTGCAATAACTATCAACAAAACAAAAGGGTTAACCTTTAATAATGCCATGTAATACCACAGATTGTTTGAAATGAAAATAAGTAGCCGTGGGGTTAACTGGGATAATAATTGGAGGTTAATCACAGGCTTTGCAGCTGACCCCATAGCAAGCAGAGCTTTTTTTCTTGTCCAAACATCAGTAAGCTCTTTAAAAGTCTCCAGCTGAAAGGACATGGATTCATGGATTTATTGGCGCTAACAAGAAGTGTCAACCTGAAATATTGCATGTTCTGCTCCCTGTGTCGTAATCTGAATAAATGCCTGCACAGAGGCCATTTACAGCTATGCTAATTTAAAATCAATGCAGCAGTCAATGAGGATATAGTCCTCTGACTGCAGTTTCCCATGGTGCCGTTACACTGTTGTGTAGATAAGTGGTGAGAGCACGATTCATATAGAGAGGGGTAAACTTCCTGATGCAGCATTTAGCCCCCGCTGCGAGACAGAACATGCTTATCGCTACGGCTGAGGTGGGAAGCAGCTGCTGGAAGAAGAAAAAAAAGACAAAGGAGAGCTGCCACTCAAGGAATAAAAGACATTACACAAGCCGGTGAGATTTAAATGAGAGGAGATGTACTGCTGCTGCCCCAGCTTCCAGATTATGCATGGAAAGCATTAACCTGGCTTTTAGTGTGCCACAATGGGCCCCTTAGCCTCTGTCAACCCACACACAGCTGAGTCCCAGTGACATCGACTGCTCTGCAAAAAACATTCATCCACTACATGCACACAGACATACATTCATGCATACACATGTGCACTCTCAGCCAGAAAAGACAATGAATCTGAAACGAGTTAAAGCCTCTCTGAAAGCACTTTATTAGCTTTTATGACATGCATTTGCAATTTTGCTTCAATGGTACTACATGATGTCATGATGTAAAAAAGAATGCTATTAATATTTATATATAAATTCATTTCCGTAGTGCTAGAATTACTGTCTTCTTCTAAATCCTGATTTAAAGTATGTTAACCCTTGAAGACATACTTTTATTGTCACGGAAGAAAAAAATCTCCCCCATTAATTTATTCCAGTATAAAGAAACACTGAGGTTGCCCTCGGGGACTTAATTTGTTCTTACATCAAGCTTGGATGGACACAATCAGTGACAAGACAGCGGCACAGCTGAACTTCTGGAACAGCAATGACTGCACGACCTATGAAAAGAGACGACTAAAAAAGGCATATGTCGCAGATCAAACTCGGGGACAGCGTCTTTGCACTTTTCTTTCTAAGAGATTCAGGCAGTACAATGGACGTTTTTTTATGCAAATGCACCCTTTTAATCAACCAACACTTCAGAGAGTCCTGTTTAAAACAAAGAAAAGAAAAAAGAAAAAGGCTAAATTAAACTATTTAGAGAACCTTTCCATACAGTTTTGAAAAGATAGGACAGAATATGCTGCAACACTAATGAATAAACCGTTCTGTTCCCAAAACTTAGTGTGTGATCCATTTGTTCAAAACTTTGGGCCAAACTAATGTATCCTAACTACTGTTGGATCAATTTTCAGATTTTGTAAATGAAATTGGGATCCCCACAGTGAACATCTTTGCAACTATTTTTGATGAATGAAATTTGGACCCCAGACGCTTACATACACTCATCATGGATATGAATGTCATGGTAATTTGGGGCTTTTCATGATTTCTCTGGGCTGTGCTTGCAATGATTCTACAGTCGTACCTCAACCAAATAGTTTTGGTAGCCATCAAGCTGCTGGCATAATCCTGACTGGATATTAGATCACTATTCTTGGAGGAAATGGTACATTTAAATTGTTTGGTTTCCTGGCACCGACCTGGCTTTTAGGTGTAGCAGATGGATTTTCAGTAGGGTTGAGGTTGGGGCTAAATGCTAGGCTTCTTTAACCATTCCAAAACTAGTTTTGATGTGGGTTTGGGATTAATATCCTGTTGGAATACCCAACTGTGTCAAAGGTTTAACTGTCTAGCTGGTGATCTGAGGTGAAATTCAAGAATCTGGATGTAATCTGGAAGTAATGTAGTCTTTAGAAGACTCACCTTTACTCCTTCAAACATACCTCTTGTCATTGAGAACAAATAGCTATCCATCCAATATAAACTCACTTTACTGTAGACAGTGTTGCTGGTGTTCCAGGAGTTTCCAGTTCATGGCATGTTGGTAATTTCTGGGTTGTTTCTGAACATCCTAACCAATTTCTTTTAATGTGTGCCAGTTGTGTCTTTTTCTAGGCCTTGGCAAATGGGTGACAGATCTAAATAACTTGTATTTATGGACAACTGTTTGAACTGATCTTGGAATCAGCAGTTATTTAGAAAAGATGTTCCCAACATCTATGCTTCCCCCTTGCAGATTTTCACTGAGTTCCTTGGACTTTCCCATTGTTCTGAGTATTGAGTGATCTTTCTTTTTATGTTGGCAAATGAGAAACTAGCAGGTTTAGTCACTCATGATCACTAATGAGAAGTTAATTGAACTTGTTTTAGAGTCATTGTGATCATAATCATTCCAGCTAACATGACTTGTATACCTATAATGAGTATATATGAACCTTTGACCACAAATCAACATTCCCAGTAAACAGAGTATAAACTGTCATGGTAAACTAGGAGTAGGCCAGAGTGTTTACATATTATGTCACTTCCTGCTAATGTTTTTTGTGCTTCTACTGGCAGCTATCTAACTTACACCAACTCTAACTTGCAGTACATAAATAGCATGCTGGATAGCTAAACCGAAATTGTTTGCATGGGAAAAGTAGCATTTTAGCATTACGCTTGTCAACTCTGTATCAAAGTACAGCTTCTCATCTTTTCATATATATTAAAATACTCAATTTTGAGGCTCATACTTGTGAAAAAAATATAAAATAGTATAATGCTATACTTGGCACTCTAATCATAGACTTTATAACAGATATTCTAAGTAGATTAGGTTGAGCTTGGTAGATTTTTATACGTTTACTGACACCTGCCCAGTATTTTTGCCTTGGTTTACCACAAAACCATGAGCAATTCATCAGTTTCCATTGCACTGAAAAAAAACTAGTCTTGGCATACAAGACTTTTCCGATCTTAGAGTTAGAAATATTGGATGACTTGTTTTATTGTAACTGGGACCCACAGAATAATATATGCCAATATACCTAGCAATGTCTAAGTAAATATATATAAATACCATGGCCCCATCACAGAACATATCCTTGTCCCTCTTTCAGAACACAGGTTGGATCGTTGAGCTGTAACAAGCTATATTTCTCAGCACCATTTGTGGTATAAGTAGGGATTACATTGCTTACCCTAACAATGGAAAAAAATGATATTCATGTCAGTGTCAAATATATATTTATATGTATATATAATTTTTGCCCTTGATCAAGAGACCCATCTTTGCTTTTCCATTTCAGATTATTTTATGTTTCATTAAGTGGTATAAAAGCATTTTCCTGAACAGTCACCTGGCAACAAATAATACCCATTCATTTTCCATGACACTGACATGCAATACCTTTTTGAAAAGCTCTCACTTCGTGTTGAGTGGCATAAGCACACAGTACTCCAATTACAGTTCTGTGCACAGCAATTATGCTGTAAAGCCAAACAGAAAGAGACGCTGTTAATAGCTAATTTACTTTCCATTTAAAAATATCTTTTGATAAATGCATTTATAGCACCCTTCCACCTAACACCAATGACTGGTTACCTGCGTCATACATGAGATTAACCAAGCAGTTTAGCCTAAAGTGACTTTGGAACTACGATTACCTCCCTTATTAAAGGCCCCCTCAAGTGACTTCATTACAATATTCAAATGTATGTACCGCTGCTGAAAATTGCCCATCTAAGGAGTAATTATGTCTCACAGTAACACTCCCAATCAAAATGGGATTTGCTTGTGCATCAGGGGATTAGGCACACCAATGTGCAGCTGTGCCAGTTTCAATTAGAAAGAACATGTTGTTACTCCACCCTGCAAACAATTGATTTCCTAACAGGGGATTTATATGAAACTGAGAATCACTGGTGACATTGCTTGGTTTAAATGGTTTAAATGCTGACATGTTCATCTACAGCCTTTTAGTCATTTAGCTAAGACAGCTTGATTCATCCCAATAGTTATTCCTCATGTTTTCATTTTGAAGTGATGCTACAAGTGCTACAACTAAAAGAAAACTGCAAGACAAAGAAGTCAAACTTTACATTTCTAATGAACATTTACAACCTGGTGTGAAAAACAGGGTCATTGGGGGCAAGGGGAGGGACTGGGTGTAATTTACCTGTTTAACCCCTTATTGACCAAGCTAATCTTGGCTATAAAGGGTCAGAAATCATACTACAAGTGAATGATTTTGCCCCTTTTTTCAGAACAACCTCAGCTTTCAAAATCTGGCAGTGATTTTACATCATTGTATTGTTATGACAATGGAACAACAGTTTAAAATGGACTGTTTTTTTTTTTTTTCAAATTTATAGTTAAGTGGAAACTGATTTTCAACATGAACAAAATGTAACACAACATCAACTTAAAATATGAACTATACTAAACATAAACAAAAAGTTGAGCCTAGGCCACTCAGTTTTTTTTTTTTTAATTTTCAGCCCTTTTTGGGGGGGCTTTGCTACTTCTACACACCCACCTCTCTGCTCCATGCGTCATCAGTTCTTACTTGTGATTGGACTGTAGTTGCTTGCATTTTCTAATGATAAAGTTTCGCAAGGCTTGTCTTCTCGTCTTTCAGTAACCTTTTGAAATGTCCCTGTAGCCCAAATGGTCGAGGAGTTACGTTAGGGCGAAGCGCACATGGTAAAAGTTAAGCGGAGTTGACTTTTCTTTATTCAGACAGAAGTAGCTTGTGGACGTTTTGTGCTACCATAATATCCCCATAAAGCTCAGCCTCTCTTCTTTCAGTAACCGTGTGAATTTTTCTCTCTACCTCAAATGGTCGATGAGTTACAGTACTGCGAAGCGCACATGTTAACATCTAGGCAGAGTTGAGTTTTCCTTTGTGTCAAGACAGCAGTAGCTTGTGAATGCTTTGGGCTACCATAATACACCAACACAATACACAGCTTCTCTTCTTTTTGAAGTTGTTAACAATTTCTCTCTAGTGTAAACAATGAGGGAGTTAGTCATATAAAGAGTGCTTGTAAAATAAAAAAAGGTTAAATTCTTAAATTTTGGATTAATGGGTCATGTGCTCTGTCCAAACAGGGAGCCATGCGCTCATTGTGATTTACTTAATTTGTCACACACAAGCACTATCATTGGTAGTTGATGTCATTACTTTGTCTGAAAGTTGAAAACATTTTACCTCTGTACACACTCTGCTCGGCCAGTGTTCAATAACTCTTGTCACTAGATAAAAGGCCTTCCATTAGAGCAAGCATAGCAAGTGGTGCTTGTCCAGTAAAATCTGAAAATGAAATGAAATTAAAATGAAGCAATTTTTTTAAACATTGATTAAAATATACCAAAGTGAAAGTGAATTATCCCCTTTCATCTCAAATGGAATCCTGGCATAAATCTCCTTAGCTTGTATTCATCCTTTAGATTACTCTAAACGTGTGGCCACAGTTGGCTATTGTGTCTGGAAGCAGACTTGACTCTGCTTCCATTGTAATCTGTATGGAGCCAGAGTGCTTGTGTCCTATTAACAATGACTTGAGCTTATCAAACTGAGAGGCCAGTAGCTTTTTCTGTTTATCTGTGTACGTGTTTGTGGATAAACCTGAAATTGATGAGAGACCACAATGCGCTTTCAGATTAGCAACTCTAAGAAATCACTTTGCTGAACGAACTGCTAATACACCACCTTAAATTTTCATGAAAAGTTTTGAATATTAGATATTGAGACTTAAGTATGGCACACAATGCTCAATACATTGGATTCAGTGTTCACTTTCTTCACATATATTTTTAGTGTGCCTACATACACAATCATGATGTAGGCCTGTGTTTCTGGGCTCATTAAAAGCCTCCCCCCTCTCCAATACGTGAGTCTCATAGACAGCAACAACAGAAATATAAATTTAGACAATAAGAAGAGATTAAACAGAATATAAAGCATTCACCATAACTTCCTTCATTTTCTGCTGATAATTTATGTACAATTTTCCAGTATGGTAGGTTTATGTACAGTCAAGCCCATAATTATTCATACCGCTGGCAAATTTTGACTTAAAATTTACTTTTATTCAACCAGCAAGTTTTTTTTTTTGACCAGACGTAACACAGGTGTCTACAAAAATATAATAATACAATGTACAAGAGGCATCACTGTGGAAAAAAATAATAATGTGTGTCAACAATCAAGGGAAAAGCCTTTATTGGCTGTTACAGCAATCAAATGCTTCCTATAATTGCAGACCAGCTTTTTGCATGTCTCCACAGATATTTTTGCCCATTCATCTTTTGTAGTGAGCTCCAACTCTTTCTCTTTGGAGAGTCTCCTTGCTATCACCCTGATCTTTAGCTCTCTCCACAGATTCTCAATTGGATTCAAGTCAGGACTCTGGCTGGACCACTTTAAAATGTTAATGTTTTGTCTGTTAACCATTTCTTCACCACTTTTGCTGTGCGGTTTGGCTCATTGTTGTGCTGAAAAGTCCACTGTGCCAAAGGCCAAGTTTCCCTGCAGACTGTCCGATTTTGTTGTTGAGAATCTTCAAGTATTGGTCTTGTTTCCTTGGTGCTGTTTACTGTAATTAGGTTCCCTGGTGCACTGGCTGAAAAACACCCTCAAAGCATTAGGTTCCCATCACCATGTTTGACAGTGAGGATGGTGTTCTTAGGGTTGAAGGCTTCTCCTTTTTTATGCCAGATGAAGGAAACACCATTGTGGCCAAACAACTCAATTTTTGTTTCATCTGACCATAACACAGAAGACCAGAAGTCTTCTTCTTTGTCCAGATAAGCATTTGCAAAGGCCAAGCGAGATTTTGTGGACCTTACCTGGAGAATTGGCATCCTCCTTGGTCTGCATCTGTGGAACCCAGCAGTGTCCGTTGGACTGTCTGCCACCAGCAGAGCACAGATTCAAGGACATGGCCTTGGTGGTGATCCTTGGATTCTTTTTTGACTTCTCTCACTCTCCTCCTGGCCAGCACAGGTGTCACTTTTGGCTTTCATACAGTGCAGAACACTTTTTCTCACATTTTTTCCACTGTAGCCACTGGAACTTGAAAACATTTAGATATGTCCTTGTAGCCCTTTCCTGACTTGTAAGCAGCCACAATGCACAGCTTCAGTCTTAGCCATGACTGTCCACAAGACGACTGCACATAGCTGCTGTTTTTCACTTGTTGAGTTGATTAAAACAGCTGTTCCCAATTAATCAGGGTAATCAGGATGCTTTAGAACAGCCTGGATTATTTGGAATGGTATAGAACTTTGGATTTTCAAAGAGATTGGCTGTATCCCAATTCAGGGTCGGCAGGCTTAAAGTACGCAGCCTCAACGATCCTCAAGGGCCGCATACTTAAAGACCGCTAAGGCCGGAAGTGCGAGGCTTGTGAAATGGGACGGTCTAGCCTCCGTTGTGCTGCCCAGGTTGCCTAGCAATCATGATACTAACAGCTGGAAACGTGTCATACGTTTGACAGAAATGAAGGAGAAAATCTTTTGTTCATTTGTTTGTTTGTTTCTACATGAGCTTTGATCATTCTCTGTAAGATTAAGGTCAGCTATTGAACGGCGTATAGTTTAAAGTAAAGGCTTTAAAACCAAGTTAGTACAAACATCACTAATGTCACATAACTTTGCCGACATGTGGCCAACAGTAATGTTTTAATGTTCTTTGTTATTAAACATTTACACATAAATAAGTGACATGATATTCAGTACTTCCTTAAAGTTTACTCTTCGGCTGCCCCTCATCCGCCATTTTTTTGGCAAAATTATCCACACCCACTGCCGCGCTATGCATTCTGGGATATATTGGGCCACGAAGTCAACACCGCCATGTCCTTAAAATTCAGGGAAATTAAGGACGGATTTGAGGGCCGCATTTCAAGCAGCCTTCGAATTGGGACAGCCTTCGTCACGTCGCGGTGACGTAATCAGCCTTAAAATGTGGCCTTTAAGGCTGCAGACCCTGAATTGCGATACAGCCATTGTGACAAGGGTATGAATCATTTTGGACATGACACTTTTTGCTCAAATGTAAATAAAAGCTGTTTTTTTTCCACAGTGATGCCTCTAGTACATCATCTTATTATCATTTGGGAGACACTTGTGTCATTTCTGGTAAAAAAAAGAAAAAAAAAACTTGCTGGTTTAATAAAAGTAACTTTAAGGCTAAATTTGCCATGGGTATGAATAATTATGGGCTTGATGGTACAGTGAGGTTTTCAGTGTTTTATTGCTACATTTGTTAAAAAAAATGATTCTAAGAAATATATAAATAAAAAAATCTACCCATTATTGTCAGATAATAGTAACTATTTACATAATTATAGAAATAATAATAATATTTTACAATTCTTCAGCCAGGGAGGAGTGCAGAAAGAACAAAATACGCAAGCAAGCAGCGGGCTGTCAGCATGTATTAATGAATAAAAGATAGGCAGCAGAAAACAGTATGTTTTTAATCTGGTCTATTTTTTAGTGTCTTCTTAAACAAGGAGGAGGGTCATCATCTGTCTGCATGCCTTTCTGTAAAAGTTACTGTTGGTGCCATCTTCATGCATTTTCACTGTCATGTTTTACTACTTTTGAACAACAATCTATTATTTATCTTGTCCTGTAACCATTACAGAAAGTGGTTAGTACTGTCCAACAGACTTAGAAGGGCTTTCTGGATAATTAAAGTTGCTTCACATTAATTTTTTTAAAACGTTTTTAGCTACTATTTCCCAACTACTGAAGATCGATAGTTATCAGCCTTGATCTTGAGTACTTCGTGGTATTTTTTCAAGGTACTGGAGAGACTTAAGCAAATCTCAACCTTCAAAAGTACAGTAGGAACACTCCAAGTTCAGGGAGTCAGATAATCAATTTTCCTAATCAAAAAGTAACGTTTCAAAGTTTTGGCCTCTCAAGATACTGTTTCATACTGATCAAAGATTTACAAACCTAATGCCTCAAAAAAACTCAACACCCAGTTAACTTTGGCCAATGTGTGGAGCTGTCAGCATTCATATGAAATGCTGCTGTTTCGCTCCCAATTCTTGCTGAACACGGCATTGCCACCAGACACAGAGAGCTCATTTAGAGTTGTGGTTTAATGCCTGTCCCTTGATGTGGGGAGCTGTCAGCCAGCTGTCTTGCCTTTGCTCTTTTATATAGAACATTCTTCAGCTCAGTGCTGGGCTTATAAACATATAGTGTACAGAACATAAGCTCTGATGTTCTTAAAGGCTACAATAGGCATAATACAGCTGATCAAAGGTGGCAAAAAAGGCAGATGATGAAATATGGTTGAAGAAAACTGCTTACACGGCAGGTATGACTTGTCTGAATGCCAGTTTATTTTTGAAGTAAAACATGGCAACCTGCAATTAAATCTCATTTAAATGATAATTCAGTGGTTGCAGGTGTTTTTGTCCCCAGGCATGTGAAGTCACACCTGAGTCCTTGCCACGGTATCTCTAGCAAATCAAAGAGCTAAGACACTTTCACAAAACGGGCACAAACTCCAGTGTAAAAAAAGGTTCTTCGCATATGTACTCAAAAGAAAAGAATTTGAATTGGGCACACCATCACAACATGAGGTTAGCTAAAGGGCAGCTTTAGCTTAAGAAGAACAACCTTGGTTTAAATTGGGGTCAGACTTTGGTAGCTCTAGATGCCTTCTCAAATGTGATGATACCAGTGGTTTTTCCTCATTGTTAATACAACACATGAAAATCTAAACTGGACATTGTAGTGCATTAACTACAAGGTTCACTGAGCCTTCTGAAGGTCATGAGCTTCTATTGTTTTCCACGATCCATTAAAAGCAACCTCCAGCAGTGTACTTCTGCCCTGACAAACATAATCCATCATTTTATGTACAGCATGTTTCTTTTATTAATGCCTCAAACATATAGATAATTAAAGTCATCTTTATACCTGGAAGAGTGAAAAACAAAGAGATTCAGTGTTTTCTTTTTTTTCCTGTTTCTATTACATCCATGTAAACCTAGCTTTACTGATTACACTAGAATAGAATAGGATTTTATAAGAAGTATTTTTGAAAGTATTTCCCAAGTGCTGTTAAACAGAGTAAAGAATTAATAACACATCTTTTTCAAACATGTTAGTTTTATTTTGGATGCTTTAAATTATTTAACTTTGCACACAGAAACAAAATGATTTCAGAAATTCAAAAAACTACCACTGTCAAAACGATTAGCATCCCGCAGTCCTGTGTTGTAGTCTCATACACGTCTCCTGAGCAATCCCAGCCCATTCTTCTTTGGCAAATCTCACAAGCGCCTCCAGATTTGACAATCTTCTGGAGTGGACCAGTGAGATTCAAGTCACGTATATATACAGTTCTTAAAATTTAGATTTTAAATATATCTATTTTTTAATTAGATAGATAGAGAAATAGATGATTTTTTTTAACTTATATTTCATTATTTAATATATTTATATTATTTGGGGGTTTTCTTATGTAAAATGTGAGGGAATATTTCGTTAGACTTGCAGAATGACAAAGATTCCCCCACTTAAAATGATGACAGAGGTCAGTAATTTGCACCAGAGGTACACTTCAACTGTGAGAGACAGAATGTGAAAAAAAAATCCATGAATTCACATGGTAGGATTTGTAAGGAATTTATTCGTAAATTAGGGTGGAAAATAAGTATTTGGTCACCTCAAACAAGGAAAATCTCTGGCTCTCACAGACCTGCAACGTCTTCTGTAAGAAGCTTTTCTGTCCCCCACTCGTTACCTGTATGAATGGCACCTGTTTGAACTCATCATCTGTATAAAAGACACCTGTCCACAGCCTCAAACAGTCAGACTCCAAACTCCGCCATGGCCAAGACCAAAGAGCTTTCGAAGGACACCAGGAAAAGTATTGTAGAGCTGCACCACACTGGGAAGAGTGAATCTACAATAGGCAAGCAGCTTGGTGTGAAAAAATCAACTGTGGGAGCAATCATCAGAAAATGGAAGACATACAAGACCACTGATAATCTCCCTCGATCTGGGGCTCCACGCAAGATCTCATCCCGTGGGGTCAAAATGATCATGAGAACGGTGAGCAAAGATCCCAGAACCACACGGGGGGACCTGGTGAATGACCTGCAGAGAGCTGGGACCAAAGTAACAAAGGTCACCATCAGTAACACACTACAACGGCAGGGAATCAAATCCCACAGTGCCAGACGTGTTCTGCTGCTGAAGCCAGTGCATGTCCAGGCCCGTCTGAAGTTTGCCACAGAGCACATGGATGATACAGCAGAGGATTGGGAGAATGTCATGTGGTCAGATGAAACCAAAGTAGAACTTTTTGGTATAAACTCAACTCGTCGTGTTTGGAGGAAGAAGAATACTGAGTTGCATCCCAAGAACACCATACCTACTGTGAAGCATGGGGGTGGAAACATCATGCTATGGGGCTGTTTTTCTGCCAAGGGGACAGGACGACTGATCCGTCTTAAGGACAGAATGAATGGGGCCCTGTATCGTGAGATTTTGAGCCAAAACCTCCTTCCATCAGTGAGAACTTTGAAGATGAAACGAGGCTGGGTCTTCCAACATGACAATGATCCAAAACACACCGCCCGGGCAACAAAGGAGTGGCTCTGTAAGAAGCATTTGTCCTGGAGTGGCCTAGCCAGTCTCCAGACCTCAACCCCATAGAAAATCTGTGGCGGGAGTTGAAAGTCCGTGTTGCTCGGCGACAGCTCAAGGGGCGATCGTGGCTCAAGAGTTGGGAGTTCACCTTGTAATCGGAAGGTTGCCGGTTCGAGCCCCGGCTTGGACAGTCTTGGTCGTTGTGTCCTTGGGCAAGACACTTCACCCGTTGCCTACTGGTGGTGGTCAGAGGGCCCGGTGGCGCCAGTGACCGGCAGCCTCGCCTCTGTCAGTGCGCCCCAGGGTGGCTGTGGCTACAATGTAGCTTGCCATCACCAGTGTGTGAATGTGTGTGTGAATGGGTGGATGACTGGATATGTAAAGCGCTTTGGGGTCCTTAGGGACTAGTAAAGCGCTATATAAAATGCAGGCCATTTACCATTTAACTGCATTTGAACGTCTACATTTTTGGGCCAGAGGTGGCAAAGGTCATGTGTGATGTAATAGCTCTCAATACTCGAGAAAATACACATGCTTAAAATGCTTCCATTCACATAAAATACAGAAACACAAAATGTTGTCCTGAAGTTTTGTGTGAATTATACACAAAACTTTGTATGGCACTGCTGATGAATATACTAGGAAAATTCTGAGACTGAACTACGTCACAATTTGTCAATGATATTTAAATGAAGTTCGTAATCATGATTAGGACCATGTGTGTTTGCCGCTAACAGGTGTTGGAATATTAATACCCCTTGTTCAGTGATGTTCAATTCAATTCAATTCAATTTTATTTATATAGCGCCAAATCACAACAAAAGTCGCCTCAAGGCGCTTCATAGATACAGAGAAAAACCCAACAATCATATGACCCCCTATGAGCAAGCACTTTGGCGACAGTGGGAAGGAAAAACTCCCTTTTAACAGGAAGAAACCTCCGGCAGAACCAGGCTCAGGGAGGGGCGGCCATCTGCTGCGACCGGTTGGGGTGAGAGAAGGAAGACAGGATAAAGACATGCTGTGGAAGAGAGACAGAGGTTAATAACAGATATGATTCAATGCAGAGAGGTCTATTAATACATAGTGAGTGAGAAAGGTGACTGGAAAGGAAAAACTCAATGCATCATGGGAATCCCCCGGCAGCCTACATCTATTGCAGCATAACAAAGGGAGGATTCAGGGTCACCTGGTCCAGCCCTAACTATATGCTTTAGAAAAAAGGAAAGTTTTAAGCCTAATCTTAAAAGTAGAGATAGTGTCTGTCTCCCGAATCCAAACTGGAAGCTGGTTCCACAGAAGAGGGGCCTGAAAACTGAAGGCTCTCCCTCCCATTCTACTTTTAAATACTCTAGGAACAACAAGTAGGCCTGCAGAGCGAGAGCGGAGCGCTCTAATAGGGTGATATGGTACTACAAGGTCATTAAGATAAGATGGGGCCTGATTATTTAAGACCTTGTATGTGAGGAGCAGGATTTTGAATTCAATTCTGGATTTAACAGGAAGCCAATGAAGGGAAGCCAAAACAGGAGAAATATGCTCTCTCTTTCTAGTCCCTGTCAGGACTCTTGCTGCAGCATTTTGGATTAGCTGAAGGCTTTTCAGTGAGTTTTTTGGACATCCTGATAATAATGAATTACAGTAGTCCAGCCTGGAAGTAATAAATGCATGAACTAGTTTTTCAGCGTCACTCTGAGACAGGATATTTCTAATTTTAGAGATGTTGCGCAAATGGAAGAAAGCAGTCTTACATATTTGTTTAATATGTGCGTTGAAGGACATGTCCTGGTCAAAAATGACTCCAAGGTTCCTCACCGCGTTACTGGAGGCCAAGGTAATGCCATCCAGAGTAAGAATCTGATTAGATACCATATTTCTAAGATTTTCAGGGCCGAGTACAATAACCTCAGTTTTATCTGAATTAAGAAGCAGAAAGTTAGCGGCCATCCAGGTCTTTATGTCTTTAAGACATTCCTGCAGTTTAACTAATTGGTGTGTGTTATCTGGCTTCATGGACAGATAGAGCTGGGTGTCATCTGCATAGCAGTGAAAATGTATGCTATGTCTTCTAATGATGCTGCCTAAGGGAAGCATGTATAATGTAAACAGAATTGGTCCTAGCACTGAACCCTGTGGAACTCCATAATTAACCTCAGTGTGTGAAGAGGACTCTCCATTTACATGCACGAATTGGAGTCTATTAGATAGATATGATACAAACCACTGCAGTGCAGTACCTGTAATACCTACAGCATGTTCTAATCGCTCTAATAGGATATTATGATCAACAGTATCGAACGCTGCACTGAGGTCTAGCAGGACAAGCACAGAGATGAGTCCACTGTCAGAGGCCATAAGAAGATCATTTGTAACCTTCACTAAAGCTGTTTCTGTGCTGTGCTGAGCTCTGAAACCTGACTGAAACTCTTCAAATAAACCATTCCTCTGCAGATGATCTGTTAGCTGTTTGACAACTACTCTTTCAAGGATTTTTGATATGAAAGGAAGGTTGGAGATTGGCCTATAATTAGCTAAGACTGCTGGGTCTAGAGATGGCTTTTTGAGTAAAGGTTTAACTACAGCTAGCTTGAAGGCCTGTGGTACATAGCCGATTATTAGAGATAGGTTGATCATATTTAAGATCGAAGAATTAATTAATGGCAGGACTTCTTTGAGCAGTTTTGTAGGAATGGGGTCTAAAAGACACGTTGATGGTTTGGAGGAAGTAATTATTGAAGTTAACTCAGAAAGATCAATTGGAGAAAAAGAGTCTAACTTAACATCAATGGTACTAAGAGTAGCTGTAGATAATATTACATCTGTGGGATGATTATTGGTAATTTTTTCTCTAATGATAAAAATTTTATTTGTGAAGAAGTTCATGAAGTCATTACTAGTTAACGTTAAAGGGATGGTTGGCTCAAAAGAGCTCTGACTTTTTGTCAGCCTGGCTACAGTGCTGAAGAGAAACCTAGGGTTGTTCTTATTTTCTTCAATCAGTGATGAATAGTAAGATGTTCTGGCTTTGCGGAGGGCTTTCTTATAAAGCAGCAAACTATTTCTCCAGGCTAAATGATGATCCTCTAGATTTGTGACACGCCATTTCCTCTCCAGATTACGAGTCATCTGCTTTAGGGTACGTGTTTCAGAATTATACCACGGAGTCAGGTACTTCTGATTTGAGGCCTTAGTTTTCACAGGAGCTACAGTATCCAGAGTCGTACGTAGTGAGGAGGTGAAATTATTAACAAGATAATCGACCTCTGTTGGGGTAGCGTTCAGATAGCTGCTTTGCTCTGTGTTGGTACAGGGCATTGGAGATGATAACAGTGGGTGGATTATATTCTTAAACTTAGTTACAGTGCTTTCAGAAAGACATCTACTTTGATAAAGTCTACTCTTCACCGCTGTGTAATCAGTTATTGTAAAAGTAAATGTTATCAGGAAATGATCAGACAGGAGAGGGTTTTCAGGAAACACTGTTAAATGTTCAGGTTCGATGCCATATGTTAGAACAAGATCTAGAGTGTGATTAAAGTGGTGGGTGGGTTCTTTTACATTTTGAGAGAAACCAATTGAGTCTAATAACAGATTAAATGCCATGTTGAGGCTGTCATTTTTAGCATCTACATGGATGTTAAAATCACCCACAATAATTATTTTATCTGAGCTCAGAACTAAATTAGATATAAAGTCTGAGAAATCAGACAGAAACTCTGTGTAAGGCCCAGGTGGACGATAGATGATAACAAGTAAGACTGGTTTCTGAGTTTCACAGCTGGGGTGGACGAGGCTAAGCATCAGGCTTTCAAATGAATTAAAAGTCTGTCTTGGTCTTTCATTAATTAATAGGCTGGTGTGAAAAATTGCTGCCACACCGCCCCCTCGGCCTGTGCTTCGAGATTTCTGGTAGTTAGAATGATTCGGGGGTGTTGATTCATTTAAACTAACATAATCATCCTGCTGCAACCAGGTTTCTGTAAGGCAGAGTAAATCAATTTGTTGATCAATTATTAAGTCATGTACTAACAGAGACTTGGAGGAGAGAGACCTGATATTTAATAATCCACATTTCACTGTTTTACTCTTTGGTTCAGATGTGGATACTGTATTGTTCTTTCTTTGTGATTGTTTATGTTTAAGTTGTTTGTTGCTGGTTTTTAGTTTGTTTTTTGACTTTTTGGAAGCTGACACAGTCTCTATGGAGATGGGTTTTTGGGGGGGTAGCAGGAGGAGAGAAGCTGCAGAGAAGCGTGTAAGACTGCAACTCTGCTTCCTGGTCCCAACTCTGGATAGTCCATGTGGTACTTTTGATGCCTGTGAAACATTCTGTCCTGCATTTATGTCTTTAACATAATGGAATGTGTTTCATCAATGATGTATGTAGCCGTGCATAGAAGACAGCAACATGTAAGCCAATTTAGAAACTGATGTAAAATGTATGTCTTTTCAATGTAACTTCTAAGTACAGCAGACAAAAAGAACCCTGGCTTATTGTGAAGCAATCACACCTGCCAATTTCATGCACTTTCAACGTAATTCAACATAGGGTTGCCACAGCAACAGTGAACCAACAATAATTGTGAGATTTAAAAATTTAATATCTAAAATCATCTCAACAATGCACATAAGATCATGTTGTAAATAACTAGTTAGTTGTTTTTTTAATGCTTTTTTTTTTACTTACTGAACTTCTCACCACCTCCATTTACTTGTGTTTTTGGAAAAAAAAATTAAGACATGAGGTTCAGTTAATACAAATTTTCCAGGCACCATCACAGATGTTTTTTGCAGGGCAGGATGAGCATGTCTCATTCGTTGCACATTTCTGCATCTTCCAGGCAGTTTAGGGATTCATGCAGCAGCTTATGAACCATGATTCTGCTTCCTCAGCAACACCACTCCAGCTACTGCCAGGTGGGGTGTCTTTGAAACATTTATACAAAATGTACATCAAATCCGCTGCCTGCCATAGCTGTAATGTAAGGCTTCTTTGCAGTTTTCTATAATTTACACTTTCAAGGTGGTCTTCGTGTATTGCGTTTTAGGATAAATTGAGTCACCTTGAAGCGTTGCCAGAGGCTCGAAGCCTGCAGGGGCCCTCGTTAGGAGCTACTCTGAGGGATCTGCATCAACTGTCTTCTCTGACAAACCAGCCTCGCCTGCTGACTCCCGTCTTCTTTCCCCCTCACTCTGCACTGAGATATCCCTGCATGCAAGCAGTATGACAAAGGTAAAGTTGCACAGCGAAAAAACCCCAACAACCCTTCACTGACAGCGGCTAGTTTTGAAACAATACGGACAAGTTAGTTTTTTCTGGCTTTCAGACTGCCAGCAGAAGAAAGTCAGAGCTATATTTTGTAATTTTCCAAGTTTTCTTTCTCTTACAGCTAAAAGGCAGACCTTAATGACATTACTGCTTTTATAATAATCCAACCCATAGCCTGAGACGTAATATATTATCAAGAAATTTATGTGGAGGAGTCAAGCTGTTTCTGGCACTATCTGTCATTTTTCCTTCTAATGGATGGGAGTGATATTTTTTCACTTAAAAAGTCACTTAACACCAGGGTAGCAAGAAATGTTTCACTTTCCTGCCGCACTGGAAGTTTGAACTGTGGGAGAGGTAAAACGGCCATAAACTGTTAATCTACAGTTGGGTGAGAAATCAAAGAGAAACCCTGCAACTTTCATCCATACACCAAGGCGGTTCTGTTATGCTCTAGAGGATATTTTTCTGACATGTTTTGGGTCAACTTGGAGGAAAGTGTTACTTGAAATCAATAAAAAGTTGTTTCTCTACCCTGATGAAACATTTCTGTCCTGAGTAGTCTCTGATCTCATATGCTTTGCTCCTCAAAGTTGGTGTGTTTGTTGGTTGTCTGGACATAAAGTGTTGATAGGTGATATTGGTCCATACTACGATTTTATGCTGAATGAATGGAAGTAGATTTGAATATTTTGCTTTAATGCCAGCACAACCAGTGTTTTACACTACTACCCAGTTTACCCAGGTCCTATTCTGAAATACAACCCAAGAAGTCTACTTGGACCCACCTATGTAGTTATGTCAGCTCTGTCAAAGGCCTCGTAACTCTTGGGGCCTGAATGTGGAGCTTCTCCTGTTTACTTTTTTGAGAGAAATTCATCATTGATTCACACATGCTGATTAAAGGCTTCACATTATGTCCCGCAGGATTTTCTTCCAATGTAAATTACTCCACCTTTCATATGTTTTGGTTCTCTAACATGTTTGCAGTGGTAGGGAGTCAGTTCTACTGTTTTGCCACATTCAAATTCACCAGGGTTTTTCACTGCCCAGCCCACAGTCTGCCATTAGTATCTTCTCAAAGGAACCCTAATTCATTCAATTTATTCTTGACATTTAATTTTCAAACTTGTCAAAACATGAGCTGATTTTTAAAAAGTACCAAAACTGGACCAGTAACAGCATTAGAATCCATCCATCCATCAATTTCGACTCATATGAATTCAGGGTTGCAGGGGCTTTAGCCTATACTAGCTGCCAGAGGGTGAGATTAGGGTTTCTTCATAGTACCAGACTTCAAACCGCTGCACAATGTTGACCTGACATTTTACTCATTAAAAGTCGTTTACCAAAGTAGTGTGCTTCTATTTAATTGATTGGCCAACAGTGTACCCTACAAGATAACTTGCATGAAGGCAAGGTAACCTTTTCACTAGATGACCCAGCACTGTGTTGGTGTCACTGCTCTGTTAATAAATACTGGCTTATCAAAACTGTATGAAAAATGTTAATTTAAGAAGGGTGTTTGGTAATTTTTGCTCACAATGCCAGAAACTTTGATAACTATTTCACCTGCCTATGTCACTTAGGCATGGTTGTTAAAACCTGCTGGTGTTTGCTACCCTTTAGTTTCAACCTTAACTATAGCTTGGTGAGAACTAATTGCTGTATAATGTCATGCTGTGCATTGTAATGTAAGGCAAGAGCAGAGACTGTTTTCAAGAAAATAACTGTACACTGTAGTAAGACAGTATAGGGCTGCACCACTAAATATTACAGTAAATATATAAATATTACTACATCAGAAATTTTCACATTTCTTGGGAGTTATTGCTGTGTGTTAGGCCCTGTAGCAGTCTGTCAGCAGCAAAGCTCAGGGGCTTTCTCAAAAACAAATGAGAGCAACTTCTCAATGCTGTTCAGGCCTTGGCAAATTCTTTTACTTGTCTTCTGCATTTAGTGGCAGAGTCTTGTTTTCGTCAGTATACATTATTGATATTTGAAAGTAAAGTTGCCTTTAAACTGTGGTGCAGTGTGGAAAAACTGCATTCTGCTAGTGCAGCATTAATCTACACTTGTCAGAAGTCCACAAGTATCATATGCAATTCAAAGCTCCACAGGCCATAGGCCTGAATAAAAAGCCCACTGAAGAACAACTATAAGATACAACAGCCCACAGATGTGGTTCTCTGTAATGCTGGGATTGGGTTTAATTTGAATGTGTAAACTGATTCTTGGTACTGAAGATGAACGTGATACTGGAGAACTGTATTGTTTTCTTCTTTTTTTTAACTTTTGCATGATGATTTTAAGAAGCAAAGGATTTTAAGGTTAACTAAGCTATAGCTGAGCTATAAATAAAACACGATAGAGCATAACATTTGATACATCATATGTCCTTTGTAACAAAGTGCAATAACTATAAAGAGTTTTTTTTTTTTACAGTACTTTACAATTGTAACTAAACACACAGTGGTGCATTATTATTAGACTGATCACCACTAAGGAATTGTACTTTATTGAACTATCTTCAAATGGAAGCATGAACCACTTCCTCAACACTACCTGTCATGTTCAAGTTTGTTCATTTAAAATAGATCTTGATTACTTTCATCTTTTCATCAACCATTTATTAGTTATGTTTAGCTAACTGACTTATCCTATGACTTTCTAAGATTTATGCTCTTCTTGTAGCTACTGTTTCATTTCAGATATTCATTATGTTCAGTGTCCAATTTCAGGTGTCTATCCATCATGTTTAGCTAGCTAGCTAACACTTTCAACTGTCAGACATACTTTTAACTTATAACTACCACAAACTCAGCTAGCTATTTCAACTGTTTACCAAGCAATTGTTTATCCAAACTGGTAGCTAACCTTTGTCTATAATTTTCCAATAGTTTAAACAGTTAGTTTTACTTTTAGCTCACCATTTCAACCCATTATTTTCTTGTCATTACTTTGACATCCATTTTTGCTCCACACTGTCTATTGCTTTGTGTTCACTGTTTTAACTTTTTAAATTAATTTAGTTCACATTTGCTTAGTTCACCATCTTAATTTCAGATAATTATTATATTATTGTTATTACTATGTGTTAGTACTCGATATGCATAAACTTATATGTCTTTTGGGAATAACTGCTTTATAAGGGCCCAAGTTGTAGTTGTTTGTCAGTGGTCTCTGTTCAGCAAAGGTACCCTAAGCATAAATAAATCTATCAGCTCTTGGATGTTACAATTTGTGTTTCTTTAAGATTTTCTTTAAGATTTTTTCACTTCGCAGTTATGTAAGGAATACTACAATGTTGTCTTTCCTGACCTGACTTTGACCTTGAAATAGATGCAAACTGATTTTGGCAGCTAAAGAGATCTGCAAGGTATTCTTTGTTTCACTGAGGAAATCATATCATCAGACAATTTTTTAAAAGACTCTTTGCTGTGTTTCAACGCTGCTACATTCATTTTACCCAACATTCCCAAACTGTGGCAACTATTTTAGACTCATGTTAATCTTCTCACTAAGAAAACCAGAAACCATAAAAACTGGAACCTAAGGTTTTAAATAATGAATTATAACGTTTTACCAGAATGAGTTTATCTTAAAACCACTTAATAGTGATGGGACTTCCGGCTCTTTTTAGAGAACCGGCTCTTTCGGCTCGGCTCACTAAAAAGAGCCGACTCTTTTGGCTCCCAACCGGCTCTGCAGGGTGTTTGTTGTTTTAATTAATTTATTATTAACAACAATATATAATTATGCACAAAAGGAATTACTAATGTAAAAAAAAAAAACCCTGTGGTTTTATTTATATATGTTTATATATAAATATATACAGTGGCCCCTAGAGACAAAGCATGGACAAACTCCAAAACACAAGTCCATACGTGTGGTATCCACAGAAACCTCTGAATCTCAGCTAAAATGTCATATAAATCATTTCTACAACCACCAAACACATCGAAAACAAGCCATGATTAAACGAGCAGTTACGTAAATGCGCAAAAGACCGCTAAACAAACAAAACCGAACTAGAAATTCTCCAGACTTCATATAACCGGCTGGTTAGCTTCCAGAGCAATCACTGACTCCACACACCAAGTTTCACCACGATCAGACCAAAATTCACTGAATGAGCCGCAAAATAAGACCACAAAACACACAGGGGCGCAAATGCGCTAAGACAGAAATTGGGTTACCGTCCAGAGTTCCTCCGTTATTTTTGCCGGTAAAATGGTAAATGGACTAGTTCTTATATAGCGCTTTTCCACTCTTCTGAGCACTCAAAGCGCTTTACACAACTTGTGCATTCACCCATTCGCACAAGCACAACTGACATTCACACACATTCATACTCCGATGAATGCATCGAAGAGCAATTTCGGGTTAGTATCTTGCCCAAGGATATTTGGCATGCAGACTAGGGGAAGCCGGGAATCGAACCACCAACCTTCCGATCAGTAGATGACCTGCTCTACCACCTGAGCTACAGCCACCCTGTAGCCATGGTAGCCGGTAGCCACGTAATTATCAGTAGTTACCATGCCTACCTAGCTGCATCAGAGCCGTTTTCCGTCAACAACCTCCATTTTAGACGCACCTACAGACACGTGACTGGACAGACGCCACATGCAGTAAATTTGGGCCCACGTGGGTTTTGGCATTGCAACGTCTGATTGCTTGAAGTGACGTGAACGTGGCATCGTTACTGTGATTCTATTGGCTAAAACAATTAAAACGAGGTGTTAATCACGCATATTGACCAAAAGAAACCAAAGTTACAGCCCCTCAGAGTTTAAAGGGCAAGACCAATTAAACGCTCCATGCGCACTGCAGAAAAGGGCCATTATCATGTAAATGTGCGGTTAATTTTTCAAAAGTATATTTTAAAAAAAGCATTTTTAGGCCTGTTAATAAAATTTATTAATTTCTGCTCTTTAATACCTGAAAAATTCAACTGGCACGGTGTCCAATTGTGTGCCAAAATTGGACATTTTTGTACAACTTCTGGATATTCATGTATTGACAGGGCTGTAATTTTTCACTGTTTCACTTTAGAAACATAAATCTTTGCACAGATGATGTTTATATGTTGGTTACTGAATTTCTGGAATCAAATGTGAACTGAGGAATATTTTTAAAGGGTTATTAGTTAAAAATTAAAAACAAAAATTAGGCGAGGATAAAATCTACTTACTTTTTCTGTGTTCCAGTCTCAGTAACTTTGACACAGTAATATCTGCTTCAACATTTACACCTCTGATGAAATCTCACAAGTGTTAGCTTTATTTTGATACCAAGATTGTAAGCACAGAGTTTGTAATTGCAGAGAAATAATCAATTAGATTTGGGCATTACATTTTCGAGCAGGAAGCTCAGAAACCCTCTTGGGGCTTAAGAGGTTAAATCTTTGTTATTTTATATCAGTCCCTGTCTGTTTTTTCATAGCTGATAGAAGAAGAATGCTTTGCAATGAAAGTAGGGGAAAAATGCGTGAAAGACATGAAAAATAAAGCAAGTTCTTGTCTTTGTGGTTATGAAAAACCTTTGTGTGTTTAATCCATATAACATAAGATTTATCTAATGACATGAAAGCCTTCTGTGTGATCTTTTTTTAGCAGTCCGACATAGGCCTTTGCTCCTGTTCATTCTAGTGGATCTAATAAGAACCAATGAGAACTCGCTCTACTTCGCAATGGTCTGTGCACCTACTCAAAAGAATCACGACACTGGTTTTTGTTTGGCTTTTTTTTTTAAAACTGAATTACTATTAGGACGGGACATTTTGGGGATCCTCTGATCATTTTGATATTAGAGTTCAAGTTCAGCTTTCGTGATAATCCATAATGTTCCATGTGTTCTTTCCTAACCGTTAGTTAAATGCATTTGATGTTATTCACCTCATCCCATATGTGGTTCATTAAAAGCATAGAATGAAAACAATTTAGATCCCTAGGCATTAGTAACCACTGTTGCAGACGGTGAAGTGATATAATGAAGCCTCTGGCCATATTGAGGAAGGCCTTTGGGCGGTAACAGCTGTGAATGACAAATTATTGTGATTTAGAGTGGATTTGGGCCAAACAGACTGCAGACACATCAGCATTTCTTTGACAGCAATCAATCAACATGATCAGACTGCAGTTTTCTGCTCAAATTCACCAGCATCAACAGAAAAGAAGGCTGTTTTTCTGCCCTTGTTGTCTATAATCAGACTCTATTTGCACACAATCCACCGCTACACCTCCATACTGGCACCAGATGTGTTTTCCAGCAGAGTTCTGACACAACTGCAAGGCTTCAGTTCTGCTCTGCTCCCTGTTTAGCCCTCGCTGTTTTCTTCTGATCTGTGATGTTTTCCATTACGTTCTTCTCTGGCTCGCTCTAATCTCGGTTCCTCTCTGATACTGCGTTCTCTCATGTCTTTCGGTTTGTTCTCTAATCTTCGCACCATTGATGTTCTGTACATTGCTGCACTTTAGAGAACGTTTCATCTGAGCAATAACATAAGCATTGCGGGGGAGGGTCCTCCCCCACAAAATTTGGAGAGTCAAACAGCAAATTTCAGGCATTATTGTAAATTTTTATGCACTGATTTCTGCTTTTAATGCAGGAATTGATGGTAGAAATGCCTTAATTTTTGTAAAGTTAAACTCAATTCCGGGAGCATGGTATGGTTAAACAATTATAGGAATATAATGCAGCGAGGCTGCCAGGTACACTGTAACTTTAAAATTATTACTTGAAAATTAGTCGCAACTTTTTTCTTTTCTGTCAAAAACTTGTAGGCCTACAGATGGAAGAAATGCACTCTTGTTTTGGGTTTGCCTGATTTTAGATATTAAAGTTGATGACCGTCTGGTATTGGGCCACTTTTGTGTGATTTTGCTTTTGCTATGATTTTTGTGTTTCATATCCTCTTTTAATGTACATAAGTAATAATTCCGTTCTTAAATAGCTTGATTTGTTTTCAAAAACATAGACCCAGGCACTCATTATAAAAGAAGGTATGGCTAACTCTCGAGAGTCGATGGAGGCGCATCCAAGAAACATAACATTTTTAAGATGATGTAAGACACATCCTCGCCAAGTGTCTGTTTTTAGATGTTTAGAACGTGCAGACTTCAAACTATGTACCAGTTTTTAAATTGTGTGGACAGGCCAAGTAATACCAGAGATGCGTCGCATTTGATGATTTAAGGCTTTGATGCAGCTACTCATCCATGGAAATTGACTGTGGAATAATTAGTAACGAGGAAATTTCACAACTGGATTTGTTGGACAGGTGCTCAAGTCGATTGGAATGATTGGAACATCTGAGTTCATTGAATTGGATAGATAAGTGAATGCTTCTGCCAATATAGTGTACATATATAAATTTATATTTCAGCATGAAGGCACATCTGGTCTTGTAGTGAACTGAAAACAAAAAGGTTATATATTTATATATTTTCTTTCTTCTTTTTCCTCCTTAATTATCAGCCTGCCTCGGAGTTAACAGCATCAGAGGAGATGCTCTGCATCCATGTGTTTCTAAGAGAATTACGTTTACTACAAATTATTAATCAAACTAAAATTTATATTTTGAGTTGAGATGAAGTTGAAGTACATCGACCTGCCCCATTCGTCTGAGCAATGTCACGGTGTATAAAAAGGGTCTGCTTTAAAAAAGTCTCCCCCCCAAAACCCCATACCGTCTCTTTTCTTTTGGGTTGTACTTGAATTCATGCTCCAAGAGGAGGAAAATAAACCTCAACAAGCCTTGGCCGATACATTTTTATTTTCTGTCCAGAATTTGTCGGCTCATTTCTTCGAGTCCTATCTCTTCAGTGTGTGTGTGACGCAATAAACAAAAGCGGTGGAGACCAAATCCATTAGTGTGAGGGACGTTATAACATAATCTGAAACAGAGAATTTTTTTTTCTCTTTGCTCCCGCAACGACCCCATTTAGGGAACGACTCAAAGCCGTATTTTACTTCGGTGAAAGCATTTGTAGTTTGTCGGGGACCAGATTTAAGAGGCTTCTTAATCACAGTGTGCTAAGCCTTGGGGACTCAAAGTAGATAACAGCACCACACTGGGAGATTTTTTTCAGTTAAATGTTACAATATGAATCATCCATTTAACAGTCCTTTATTTCCTTTTTTGTCCATTACCAGCATATGGAGGGCCTTTCTATCAGCATTCGTTCCTACGTCTGACTTTAAAGATGTCTCGCTACCTCGGTGGCTTATCTCATATGGTGCTGAGTCACACATACAGTATACTGCTACAGCACAAAACAAAGAGGACACACCTCACTAACTTACAGATATGATTCATGAAAGCAGGTGAAGTGCATTTTTCCGGCTCTCTCTCAGTCCACTCAACCCCTCAGAGGACAGCCGCTGAATAATGATCGGCTTCTATCTATAATATGTTCTTCTACAGCCCTCCCAGTTTCAAGTGCTTTCTGGCAAGATGACAGTGCTGTCATCCACAGGGCGTGCATGGTCACTATCTAGCTTGATGAACATGAAAACCATATCAAACAAATGCCACAGCTGTCTAAACTGCCAGATCTGCACCCAATTGATCACTCCAGGGAAAGGGATTTGCCTGTTTTTGTCAGTAGCATCCCGCCTCTTGTGTATAAAATTGCTTAGCATCACATGGAGCTGCTCATTATAGCCAGAGTCTTGTTTAATCGCAGCAGCTGGTGGACTGAATGCCTTGCTTTTTGGCTCTTGGAGAAAGACGCACATTAGCTTTAAAAACAGAAGGATTTCTATTTTCTCCGAGTGCCCAAACCAGCTCTGTGTGTAACAACTACAGCACAACACAGAGACAGTACAAGGAAGAGGCATGAATCCTAAATAGAAATCTTTGGGATTTTTCCAGTTGCTGCAGTGACGCGAGTGCTCAGTTGAGGTTCGCGATAGATTTAACTGCGTTGCTGGCATATCATATTAGGCCATTGGTGGCCTACGTCTGCAGTTTTCTGTGAGGCCTGTTGTAAGCTCCAGAAGGTCATCTCTGTAGACAGGCTGTGATCAGCATACCTCTACCTGTGCTGTGGTTGGTTTCCTATTCTTTATGGATTGAGCCAACTAGATCCTACAATTCATAGGCCTGTTATGGCTGCTTTCCAAACCCTTAGCTAGGATAAAGATGGAATTCGGCAAAGGATTACTAAAGAACATTATCAGTTTAAATTCAAATTGATTATTTCTTCAAAAAGCAAGTCCTGATACTCAGCAGCCATTCTGAAACATACCTATTCACTTATATTTCCAATTATTTTGGCGACATCATTGAAACTAACTTCCATTTCAAAAGTCAGTAGGATAGAAAGTCATCCAAAGCCTTTTCTCCTGGTAGTTATACTTGTTCTACTACTTTTGCTGCTGCAATTTCTTCGATCCATCCATTTCTCTCTCTCTTATATCATCTCTGCTGCTATCCAGGACCTAACCTAGCACACACCAAGCACATCATAATCATCAGTCACCACTGCCACAGTGTTCATCATTGTGAACAGTTGCGCAACAAAACTAACTACCAGTGTAAACTTTGAATAACATGGATTTATTTCAGAAATGTTTGCAGAAATATTTCAGAATATGCAATGTATGATTGGTTGGTATTATTTACTATGTATTGTTTTTCTATGCTTTTTTGGGGGGTCTTTTTAAGCATACTTTAGGTTTGTAGTGCAGTAAAAAACAAATGCAGTGTGCACGCTTTTGTTATTTGCTCTGTTGCAACCCAATTTAATAAACCTGAAATAATTTTGCATATAATAATATTAACATGTACCCCCATATGTCACTCCATATATGCCTATATGTTTTCAATAAGTATGAGACATAGTTTGAAATAGATCTATATAGCATTATTATCACTTTGACCACTCCTTCAAGGTTGATACATTGATCTGAAAGTCAGAGGTCAAATCTGACATAATATTTGAAATCTACTTGCCTTGAAGAACTTGGTTGATGTAAGGTACTTTTTAATGGATTGTTTTATCAGAATTCATTCAAAACGTTTTGAGCTACCATGTCTACAGACAATTCACTACAAAAAACATAACCTCTTTGGTTGAGGTTATGAATTAGGACATTACATGTGAGCTTTAAATTTCTGATTTATAACATATTTTCTGAGGAGTCCTTACCTTTGAAAAGAATGTCTCATCTCCCTCTCCTGGCCTCTCTTTTCTACATTCTCCATCTCTGAGAATACAATTATAACATATTAGCACTGCCTTCCTTCCCTGGAAAATAAACTCACTGGACTTGAGCTAGCAGACAGACTGGTTTGCACAATACACAGAAACAGTTTGTGTCACATTGGTTGAGCTCTTTGAAATCTTGAAATTGAAATGACCTGCTATTTCAAAAAAGTTACTCCATTGATGCTCAATCCTTTTCTGTAGCACTAGATAGATGCTGAAGTACTGTGAATGCAACTATATTGAGATCTGAACAACAAAGATATGATAGCCATGAGTTAGTCAAGTCACCATATGGCTCTATCTGCACCCATGTTTTTTCTGTCTCTGTGGCAAAAAAGGACGACCAGACAGCAACACATGAAAACTGAACTGAACTCTGTATTAATATCCTGGCATATCTGCAGTTATACCCACCTCATGATTTTTGTCAGGCGTCTAGCCCACACAGCATCTATCAGTGCCATGAATAAAGTGTAAGGAGCCCAGATTAGGCCCAGATGTGTCTGCTGGGCCATTTATACACTGGTCCTGCAAAAGCAGCACATTCTCACTCCCAGCTCATCACAATACTGATGCTTGGTCAGCAACCTCAGGCATCATATTTTACACACTGGAGGATGTTTTTTTCAGATTTGATAATTGTACCTTAGACATCAATAGACATTCTTCAGTGTCTGAAAAAAAAAATAAGAAAGCACTGTGAAGGGGAATATTGTAACCAACACCATGGTATTTTCCTAATCCTAAAAAAGAAGTTATGAATTGACAAATTGTATTTGTACAGCACGGTGCACGTCTAAAAGTGTCACTAAAGTGTTGTTTTTAGCACAAAATTTGGGATCAAATGGAAGAAATTTGTTTAACATTTAAACCTATTTTCTGCACATTCCAGCACATAAAATAAAATATTTTTTTGTGTTTAAACTCACTCTTTCAAATAGATGCAAGTAAAACACAGCAGAAAATAAATAAAATCAAAGACTCAGTGGTCCTGTTGCTCTATTTTCACCTGTAAAGCAGGAGTGGGGCAGGCGGAGGTTTGCCCTGGTGCAGGTGTGCCGCAGCGGTCATTTGAAGAATCCACGAGTTTCTCTGTGAATTTCCCATTATGTGGTAGCACACTCGGTGCTTGCTTGGAAGTTTAGGGGGGGTTTTGCTGTAAAAAGAAGTTTTCTGCCCACACACAACGGACGCTAATGTTTTTGTCACTTTTTATGGAATCAAACTCAAAATAAGGTCAGTACTTCCACGCTTTAAACACTGCACGCTCACACTCTCTCCCACACTCGATATATGATCCATTGTTGATCTGTTGTCACGAACGTCGCACTCGCTTACGTCACTGTCATGAGACATTCTCGCAAAAAAAAATCACAGTTTTAGTACCGCAGTAACGCAGCGTTCCTATGGGAAAGTAATGGTAATCTAATTACCGTTTTTGCAATAGTAATCCCTTACTTTACTCGCTAAATGAAAAAAAGTAATCGGATTACAAGTAATGCATTACTGCCCATCTCTGCTCCTAACAATAGTGCTATCAACAAGTAGCACATGCTCATCAATCTGCTGGTCCACATGAGGCTATAACGTGAACACATGTTTCAGATTCCCTTTTGAAATAACTGGGCAGAATTTAGCTCATTTGCCAGAATCAGTTTAGTTGTATGTATTTCATCTGAAGATGAAATTCTGTCTCAAACCATGTGTTTCCATATGAATTTAAGTTCTTGGATTTTGTACTCATAATGGTCAAGAGGTTTTCTGTGCATGAAGGAGATTCAAGGAGAAAGGCAGTTACTCTAGGAGAGCTGGTGAGGGCTGTTACAGGTCCTAAACCCATAAGCAGGAACTGTATCTGTTTCTTTGTGCGAGGAGGTGCAGGATGCACACTGCCAGAACTAAATGACTTCCAGCAGGTCACTGGTATGAATTTATTTGACCCAATAATCAGAAACAGACTTTATCAGGGTGGTCTGAGGACCCGACATCCTCTTGTGGGCCCTGTGCTCATGCCCATCGCCGTGCAGCAGGGGCAATTGTAGCCCATTTTTGGAAAAGCACCCCCAAAGATTTTTTACTTTGAAATATTTACTGTTTGTGTGACACACTACTAAAAATATAAAAAGCATACAGTACTTGGTTGAGATGTAACATTTTAACAACAAAAGTATAGATAACCCTCTCCCCCCCCTCCCCCCTCCCATAATGGTTTGTTCCAGCTCGCCTCTCCCCTACTCTGGCTCTAGCGCCGTTGCTGCTAGAGCGATGGTGGCTCAGCGGAGCGGAGGTGTGAGTGCCTGGCTTAAAACAGGACATATTAGCTACACTTAACCTTCAGTTACTCTTTATATAGTTAGGTAGGATTCAGACCATGAAAGCATTACACCCAGGTAACCTGCAGTGTTGAAAACGTGTTTTCCGCTGATGTTTGCTACTCTACAATCCATCCTGTTCTGTAGTAAAATCAGCGACATTTGACCGTCCTGTTGCTCGCATTGAAATGTATACAGCCTATTTAAAATCTAAAACTTAAAATTGTCCCTAGCCTACTGTTGTTACCACTGTCCTGTTTGAAATGGATACTAACTAGCTAACTGACTGGATGCCCATTAACCTTATAACTCCTGTTGTGTGTGTGTGTGTGCGTGTGTGTGTGTGTGTGTTTGTGTACAGAGAGACAGCCAGGTTCATAATGGATATAAGGAAGTTTTTTCAAAAAAAGGAGCCACATTCAGGTAAAAGTGTAAAATCAAATGATCCGTGAATCAAGAATAATGTTGGATCAGTGTTTCAATATTTATATCTTTTATTAGATGTTCATGTAGTTTGGTTATTTGCCTTTTGGTTGAAAGTACACTGAGAGAGGACTTTTTGTTGGTGATCTTAATAGTATTTTTTTTCATATTAATGTAATTTTTTTTCTAACTGAATACAATCTAATTGTGTATGATTGTCAGTCCAAAGAGGGAGAGAGGAAAGATGGGAACGTGAGGAGAAAGTACAAGGTCAGGAAGGACCAGGCAAGAAAACAGACAGGGAATAGTGACAGGAAATACAGAAACTGTTAAACTGACAAAGAGAAAAAAAACTGATTTTACAAGTAAATTTCGATTTGCTGCAATGAAATTCTGGCAAACTGGACTAGCCTGCCACATGTTTTTTTTTTTTCACTTTAATTTCCATGTGTCTTTGAATTCAGTCTGTAGGCTGATGATTTTCATTTCTTTCAAACGATGTGTGATGTCCTTTCTTTCTGAACACATTACCCAATCCATATCAGTATAGATATCCAGCATGATTCCCCCCCCCATAAGCTCGTCTCAGTGGGGGAGTATTAAAGGAACTCTTTCAAAGAGTACCTTTAATATTTTGAGCAGCGCAGTCAACATGAACAACGACCATGGTAGTGCACTTGATGAGGAAAACTGCAGAACTTTCAAAACTTTAGGAAATATGTAGATTATAACATTTCAAACTACATGGCTTATTGTGTTCAATTTGAAGTAACACTACCCTGTTAAAATTCAAGCGCTACACAGTAGTGTTACATAGCATACCACATGAAAGTGAACAAAAGTAATTGAGACACAGTCAAAGTGTGCTTTCTAGGCTCAGGCTACATTTAATGTGTTGGAAACCACAGTACCACCTGTGCTACTAAGGGAAATGCAAGTTTTGAACCATGTGTGAAATCATGATCAATTACCAAAAAGAAGGAAAAAAGAAAAGGTTTTGATAAGTGAGAAGAGTGGTTTTGCCCTTTTCTGGGACAGATAATGCAGATTAAAGGTTGGGCAAGATGGGCAGGAGATTCGTTACCGCACATGGGGGCGCTTAATCATAACGTTCATAATAGGAACCTCATTTAGTCGCTTCAGGCAGTTTCTGGGCTCTGTTGCCTTAGAACAATACTGCGTGAACAAGGAGCTCCCTGTGAAGGTGATATTTGGAGAAAAAAAGGTTGCCGCAATGGCACCGCAGACTTTGATAAATTATTTTTCATCAGCAAGAAGCATGCTCTGCACCTGTGCACGAGTCTAATGAAAGAAGAGGGGGCATTGTTGTTAGCCAAAACTCAGTGTGTGTACTTTGCTCCATGCACGTGTGTTCAAGCATTCAAGTAAGCCGGTGTGTAACCCAAGGGATTCTGTGTTTGTCCTTTCAGTTTCCTACAAATGAGGGGAAGTTATTGACTCAGCATGGGCAACACAAAACCTGAAATATGAGAGGAGGGCAAAAAAACAACAAAGAAGATGGTCTTTTAATAATTCCTTTATTTTTAACAAATCCAATTATCCACACATCTGGGATAAAAGTGGTAGGGAGAATCTTCCAAAAAGCTTTACTGCAGTACATCACAGAAGCACAGAGTGTGTCAGAGTATGTATTATACATTGTAATGTTGCAGTGACTACAAAAGCAGCTACTTTGGTCCTGGAATGTAAAAGAAAGCCAACAAGGCAATCATTGTCTCTTGAAAGCTGTCAGCGCTTAAGGCATCTACCCATCAACTGAACTCCTGCTGTGTTTTTTGCTGCAGGCGCTTATTTTCTCACAGCAATTCTTTTTTTTACCCGCAGTCCCTCTCCAAAATGATGTCTGTGTGTCGCCGTGCGCACCTCATTGAGGCATTAAATGACAAGCTGGCAGCGTCAAAACAGATTTGATCGTGCGCTGGAGGGACAGCGCTGAGTGCTTCAGAATGTGCTGATGCTGCGCTCACACCATAAAGCCCCTGCAAAACAAAAGTCAAGAAGATGAAGGGGGCTGGTGGCGCCTCAGGGTAGGAACTTCCCGGTGAGGATCACATGCAAAGTTCCACCATTGAAGTGCACTACGCTTACCAGCTGCTGTTTAAATGCTGAATGTGGATGAATTTTGTATCGTCATTTCACAATGAGATTGTAGTCTATGTCAGTGGTCCCCAGCCTTTTTTGCGCCACGGACCGGTTTGTGCCCGACAATATTTTCACGGACCAGCTTTTAAGGTGTCACGGATAAATACAGCAAAATAAAACTAGTACCGGTACTGAAAAAAAGAAGATTTATTCATAACACACGTGAAAAGACCCAGGAAAACCGAGTTAACGTAAAAAAACGATAACAAAATAACGCTAAAAACCAATAAAAACCCTGAAAACCATACATTTCACACCCGAGTCTCACTCTCGCGGCCCGGTACCTAATGACTCAAATGACCCCCCGTGGCCTGGGGGTTGGGGACCGCTGGTCTATGTAATATTTGTGCCACAGTTTTCGGGGGGGGTCTTTATCCCAAACAAGAGATCTGCTCTTTCAGTTTGCATGAAAGAGCAGTCTTGATCTACTAGCAACAAAAGCAATCAGAAGTTTTTCAGTCCAACACTCTCTTTGTAACTTATTTGATACAACAACTGCCAGGAACCTATTTTATTTAATTCAACTTTATTTGTATTGCACCAAATCACAACAACACTGCCTCAAATATAAGGTAAAGGCTCTACCATAATACAAAGAAAGCAGAGACATGCCCAAAAATCACATGACCCCTATGAGCAAGCACTTTGACAACAGTGAGGAGGAAAAACTCCCTTTTAACATGAAGAAACCTCCAGCAGAACCAGGCTTAGGGAGGGGCGGCCATCTGTCATGACAGTTTGGACCAGCTGTGGAATATATGACTGAGGTCTTAGCTATTGATAGTAAGGTTAACTAGTCTCTTGCTTTGCCTTCCTTTTTTTGATCCCATAGATATTATGTTTTTTTTGTTTTAACCGTGCTGCTAGGATAGCTGAAAATGCTCCGAACAGTGACACTCCTCAAAATAGTAAAGTTGTGGGCTGTATCACCAAAGCTATAAATAAACATACTAAAGCACTAAAGCAAAAGGGTAAAAGCAGAGTTCCTTGACTTGTCACCAACAACCTTTTTATGTGGGTTACATTAATTTCACCCATTGCTGATATAAAAAGCCTTAATTAAATTTTAATCACTTTCTCCCTTCTTGTTTCACAGCTTAGTAATGCCAGCCTGATGCAAGCAGTTACAGCGTCTTTCCACATTTATCATCATATATTATCGTTATCATAAAAGAGATTTGCAAGAGCAAATTGTATGTCCTGTGTATGAGACATCCCTGACAAGCTACTTCCTATCAGAAAAGGCAGCAAGATAGCACAGCTGAATAAATCCCCCTGTAAAAAAATTGCTTATGTTTCCCTGCTAAATGTCTCTGGCATGTAATGATGTCAAAAAACGTCTCTTGAAAGCCTTTGAACTGCATATTCAAGTGCGGTGGCCAAGTTAGTCCCCCAGCAACTGAGCACTCTGGGAGGCAGTTGTGTGCTGACGCTGGCAAGCAAAGTTCACATCAGTTTCTGGGATGTTGATTCCTTTTGTCCAATCTTTTTACAAGTCCTATACATAACATATTCACTGGATATTTCTTTAAAAAATGCATAGGCCGGGTGCTTAAAACAACCAGGGGGCTATTAATTATGGATAATGCGCCCCGTTGTTCCATCCGGTGTCTCCCGAACAGTTGGCAGCAGTGTCTTAGTATAATAGGGCTGTCATTTTTTCCCTTTTTTTTTCCCTCAACACAGAGAAAGAGATAATGTTAAGAGTAAAAGTAGAAGGAAGACTGGACGGCAGTTTAGAAGTCACAGATGTGCAATTGCATCCCTCCCAATTTGTTTTAGGAATATTGAACAAGCAGGTGAAAAATGGCATTTTGAGTTTGGGAGAGAAAAATTAATCTCCATATTTGTACAGCTGTAAAATATGCAGCTATACTGTATATTTTTACAAGAGAGAAGCTTTATATTTATTCTCTCCACCTATTTTTTTACACTATTTTGTTTTCTGTCTATTTCAGATTAACCTTTTTTCTCAGTTAACCTGTTTTACAAAGCAGGTAAACTGAGAACGGCTGTGAATGGACTTTATTTTAAGCAGTTACCAATATACAAAGTCAATTTTTTTAGTCATGATTAAAAACAGTTACAATCACTGAAAAATCACTATTGTAGGATCTTTACAATATATTATGCCTCGAGACATATTGTTGTGGTTTGGAGCTCTATAAATGAAACTTATTGAAATATTGAAAAGTTTTATATTATTTATAAATACATATTTATTATTTCAATATATTTCAATATATTTATATTATATATTGAAAAGTTGGGTATTCTTTACCCTAAATGACAGTGTCTTATATAATTGTCATAAAGAAAGTTAATTGAGCCCCGCAAAAAACCTTGACTGAAGTATAGAGTAACAGGTTAATCAATAATGGCTACACCTTAAGTTGACATTTTGAGGTCAAAAGACTTTTGGCATACAATGTGTAAGCTATATCATGAATTTCAGGGTTTGGTTTAAGTTTTGTTTAAAATTCCTATTAACATAAATATGAATAACAGGAAAATAGATTCAAAGCAACCACTGCTGCCTGCTGTGCATCTCCCTGTGCAGCAGGGAGAGGCTCTGTTTCAGTGATGGTAGTTTGCTGCTGGAAGAAAAGCTGTTCAAAAATATTTTTGTTTATGAAAGTCAAGAAGGAAAACCAAGTTGCTTGGTAAAACTATCACGCGTCCTCGCATCTTTATTAAAGTGAATTAATGATGAACCGTCCTCATCCTCATGCATGAGTCATAATCTATCACAGCCTTATTTCTGCATGATCCATGATCAGGAAGAAACACTGGAGAAGAACAGAAATGCGCAGCATGAATGGGATAGTGACAGCTCTTCTGTACACTTCCCAGAAATATAACAAAACATGTTTTCGTGAGAACTTGTCTCTTATTGAGAGGAGAAGGCTGGTTGGCCTGTGCTTCCCAACCTACTAGCATGGCACTCCAATCTTTGATAAACAGCAGAGAATTGTTGTTTTGTTTCTTTATTGTTTGTTTGGTGATAAAATAACTGACTTGTCAGAAGAACATGAGCTCTGCTATCACAAGATAACAGGTTAGACTTACTCATGATCACAGGCAAACAAGCTTTGTTATTAGAAAATAACAGAATAACTGTCCTGTTATCTTGATAATGGCATTAAAAAGGCCACTTTCTTTATCTGTAACCAAGTCCATCTCTTTGATTAAGTACTTTTATACTCTGTTCTTATGACTTTTATGTGAGACTTCGATCTGATGAGCAGGTTATGGATATTTACTAACAATATCATATGTGTGACTGAAATTATCTGGTCATTTTGTTGTTGTTTTTTTTTTTGTAGTACATATCTTTACTAATTATGTTGGTTTGCATTTTTAACAAGTGAAAGGTCAAATCCACCTTTTGTCACTTTGATTGACTGCTTCAATATTTGTGTTAACAAACAGTTGAACAGTATCTAACAAATGGCAGCAACTCATTGGGTTTATACATCATTAAGACAACCTGCTGAAGTTAACACCAAGCATCATAAATGAGGACCATTTGTTGGTGCTAAATGGGAACATTTGGCTGTTGATGTCAAATGTGCTGGTCTGAATACTTCAGAATGTCAAGGTTAAGCTGTGTGGCAGGCAGGATGTAGGACCCAAACGCAGGACTCATAAACAAAAGGGCGAGCTAAAAGAGGAAGCTTTACTTTGGCTGTAACTAACTCACTTCAAATACAAAACTAAACTAGAACCTGGAAAACGCCAACCAGAAAAAAAACCAGGAACAGTAACTAGGAAATGGCTGGAAACATGGGGGGGCACACACAGAATTGCGAGGGTCGACACGACAACAGACAGAGGAAAACACAGGGCTTAAATACACCAGGGAGTAAGGAGGGACTGGAAAACAGGAAGGAAGCACATCTGGGGCTAATCTCACATAATGAGACAAAGGAAATAAAGCAGAATACACTGACATATAACACAGACTGTCAAAGTAAAACAGGAAGCAAAAGACAGATGCGGATTTGACAAGGGGATACAGCTGACAGGGAAAACAGAGCACACATGGAGCACAGAGACAGTGGCAAACTGTGACATGGAGACACGACTGACTGGGGAGACACACGAATGTAGACAAGGAAGCATTACTGACTTGACATGACACATGGGACTCGCAGGAGGCACAGTGCAAAACCTAAGATCTTGAAATCAATAAAGTATAACCAGAAATAAACAGAAACAAAGAATATAAATACTCAAAAACCATAAACACTGAGTCAGAAGACTCAGGACCATGACACAGAAATTGTTGATCTACTTTGAACCCTGAGATGTTTATACAGGAAATTCAAAGAGAATCGTCCTAAAAAGAGAAAACATCCAGCAGTTCTCTGGGCAAAAATGCTTTGTTGAGGAGGCCAGAGGAGAATGGCCAGACTCTTTTAAGCTGATAAGAAAGCGACTGTGACTCAAATAATCACTTAGTACAACCTAGATATGCAGAAGAGCCTCTGTCCTCAGGAAATTTTATAATGTCATGACTGATCCCCAGGACCATTTCTAGTGGTCCTCTGTCCGCACAACATGTCAAACCTTGAAGCAGACGGGCAGCAGAAGACCACACCAGGCAGCTAAGAACAGTAAACTGAGGTTACAATTCTGTGAAAACGTTGCCTCGTCTGGTGAGTCTCAGTTTCTGCTGTGACATAGAATTTAGAATTGGGTGTAAAAAGCATGAAAGAATGGCTCCATTCTGCCTTATATCAATGGTTCAGGCTGCAGGTTGTGGTGATGTAATAATGTGGCACACGTTGGGCCCTTTAGTACCAATTACACACAATTTGTGTGACTATATCCATCTCATATGACCACTTTGTCATTTTTTTGGAATGGGGAGTTGGATGTGAAGCATACAAATGTGTAGCTTCTCTGTGATACTACCCTGTGAACATGGGCAAAAATCTCTGAGGAATGTTTTTAACACCTTGTTGAATCTGTGCCATGGAAAATTAAGTCAGTACTTTGCAAGGGGTTGCAATAAAGTTGCGTTGCTGGCAAGTGCATGTAAATGAGGAAGTGAACACATTTTACCGCTACAAAAGAAATGTTTATTAATCTTTTATTTGTGGTCCCACTGCCCACACGACAGCTAGGTTAATCATCTCATTACAGCTACTGACTGAAGGAAATATTCATCAGTCATTATATAATCATGTTTTTTATTCTGCTACTGTACAGGAAATGTTAAAGACTAAGTTTAATTCGCTGGATCTTGGCCAAATGAAACACCAGAGTAACTTATATTTCCCCTTATTATTCAAAACTAACTAACACAGAGTTATTCTGAAACTTTCCACAGCCTGTGACCGCAATGAGAATTTAATTTCTCATTCTGGCCCATATGCTCATTAAAATATATTACCACTATGAACTATTTAGGGAACCATATCTATAAGTCTGAGATGCACTGCCACAGAGGAAATCCTCTTTTTGAAACTGGTGAACTAGGCTCGTTCTTCACTGTCAACCTGCTCCGTGCTGACTCTGATAAAACCCTTCCTGAGACTACTGGTTTGTGTTTTTGAGAGCGATAGATGGGGAGTTGGGAGGGTGTTGCACCCATACAGTTTCTTATCTGTGCTTCACTCAGCACGACTATAGCCAAAAAGATGACTTCCCACTGCAGTAATTTATATTTGGAGTACACCATACATGGGTACTTACAATTTCCTACATAAACTTTCTGTGCTGCACATTTAAACCTGGAAAGACAGGGACCATAACAAGACTCTCACACCAAACAGGCACCAATGACAGATATGACAGTGATTTCAGAAGCACAGTAATTGAATGAAGCAGCTTAAAATAGTAGGTTCTTTATTTCCCTGTCATCTGTGTAGAGCAGTATCTGAGCAACCAACTGATTTAGGCTGCATCTCTAATTTGGTGTAGGTGGGCTGCAAAGTGGCTTGTAGGTCTGCAGCAAATGCATGCAGATCAAAGCAACATAAAAATCCCAAGGTAGCAAGGGAGGAGGAGCTAAAAGTCATATGAAGAACAGAGTAGACAATAACGACAACAGATATGAAATTGAAGCCGAGACAGAAAGAGCATAAAAATGAGGAGTTGGGGTTGACATGGGTTGCCAAGTGGCTTGCATGTGTGCAACAGCTTAAATGGTACACCTTCAATGAGACTTACCACTTGGATGTATTAAAGAGGGCTGGAACTGTGAACAGCTGATTTGCCAGGATTGTGGGTAATTCATTAAAATGTGAACCGCTGTGATGGAAGGAAATAACATAAAATAATAAAAGAATGTGGCACAATATAGCAAGGGTGTCAAACTCACATTGATTAATAATCCAATTTGACTTCGAGCCAGAGCTGTAAAACCACCACATCATATTACTATAAAAAATAATATCTTAATATTTCTGAATTTAAAAAACGTATTCATTTTTAATAAAAAGGTTCAAGCACATTCTGAAAACGTTAAATTTCGCTGCCCATTTACAATTTACATCTTACAGTAGGTCTAATAAGGGCCAAAATTGCTTATTATTTGAAGGACCTATCCAATGATCCATCCAACCTATCAAGATTCTGAAATATCTTTAACTCATTGGTCATTTTCACTCCTCTGTAATACTAAGAAATGTTAATGATCACTTTTCAGCAATGTTCATACTTTGCAAAGCCATCCATTGAGCTGAATTGGACCCTGTGGTTGGCCACTTCTGGCCTGCAGGCCATATGGTTGACACTCCTTAAATGGGAAGGGATAATATCATAGAAGAAAAAGAGGGGAAAAGAAGGGAGGCAGGTGTATGAGGAAGAAATGAAAGAAAGACAGGCAAAGACTCCTGGAAAGTCCTGCATTTATACACATACACATCCTCCTTGTCACTAAAGGACACACAAGCTATGACTTGACCCCAGAGTCATGTTTACATAGAAGCCAGTAAAGCGGTGCCAGAGAAGGTCTGTACTTGGGCATGTTCACATTCCCCTCCCCATTAAGCGATTAGTGAGGCCTTAATCGGCCGAATGCTTAATTTAGCTAAGGAAAGCAGAACTAATGTGTTATAAGAGGCTCAAAAGGACTGAAGCAAGGAAGAACACAAAAAAAGAAAAGTCTGCCAACTTCCTGCATTGTGGCTTTCTGATGATTGTCACTAAACAGTAGCTTCAAACATGATTTTCCCTTAAAAATAAATACAGACAAGAAACAGGATCACCAAATTGTCAAGCCGCTTAGAACGAGTGATCAAATAAGCTATTATTCAACACTCCTTGCACTATAAATAGTCACCACTTGTCATGTCCAGGATTTGATACCAAAACCCTTGAGATCAGACTGTGAAGGCTGACAAAGAGTCGGAATAAAGCCCAGAGAGGCATTTTCAATAATACCCCTTCAAAGAGCAGTTCCTATTTGAGGATTTTCTTTTTATTTGTTTGTCTTTTTATCCCCCCCAAAACGACCGTTACAGTTGACGAGCTGCTGTATTCATCATTTCTCATATTGCGTTGTGTCACTCGGAGGTGAGCGGCGTGGATAATCAAGCAAATCATGAGGCTGGAAGAGAGCAATTTTTGTGCATTTGGGACCAGTGCTTCACTGTGTGTTTCAGTGTTGTCCTCTTTATTTATTTTTTGGTTTTGCTTTTTTTGTGTGTTTGTCTTCCTGCGGGTCATTTCTGGACTGCACGTACACTGCAGGGGAATAAAATTACACACGCTGATGCCAAACATAAAGGCTGAAATGTGAAGGTAAAAAAAAAAAACCTAACATTTTTTATTTGTCATTTCCTCTTGTCAGTTTTATGTTGTTATCATTCGGCAGTCCCTAAGGCGAGTGATGAATAGGTAACATGCTAGAGTGCGCATTTTCACCATGTTTATCTTTAGCGTTGGGGAATATGAGCGAGGGCCCGTTGTTGTACAAGTGGCCCCACTCTCATCATCCATAAATATAATTGGAAATGGTCCTGAGGATCAGTCATGACATTACAAAATTTTCCGAGCAAACACGAGTAATGATCTACCTAGAAGGGGCCTCTTGGGCTTCACTATATTTAACAAACTCAAGTGATTTGACAATCTCTTGCTGTCTGCTAAAGCCTTTCCCTGAACAGTGATTAAAACAGGACATGACAGGGCTGTCACACTTTGGATTTCAACATGTGCCTCAGTGGTGGGCATGAGGCTGAGGGTGGTGTGTTAAAACCCAAAAAGCAAGTATTAAACGTATAGAAAGAATCTGACAACCTTACTGCAAGTGAAAAACGGTATGTGCATTTGTATGACACTCTAAGCTTAGGACATGAGCTTCACAGAAATTCTACTGTACTGTCCCAGAATAGACAACTGTTGTCTCACGGCTTCCAGAGCCATTCATATACTAACACAATGCAGGCTAATCCAGTGTATTTTTGTCAGATCCCTGCTGGGTCTCTCTATTGTGCGTGCTATAGTAATATCGCCCAGTCCAAGGCAACAGTCCTTGCAAAGACACCTAAAAAGTCCATATTAGGTAGTTGGATGGGTAGCAGTGGCATGAGTCACTAATTAGTCCACCAGTGGACCCAGGTTCCTTTCTTACTGGGACCTTTGCCCAGTTTTTACTGCTTAACCCTAAGAAGGGAAATCAACAAACATCAAAAGCAGAGGGCCATACTAACTTAGATAAAGTAAACTAAACACCACTGATTGAACAACTGCATTAAAACATTCAATACATAGTGCTGAATTTGGTCAGTCTTTCTGGATGTACTTGGTAGACATAACATTTCTCTAAAAGAAAGGTGGAACCAGTTCCATTGTAATCTGTTGAGTTTTAGTTTGATGTATAGTCTGACAATTACATGGAAAAATATAAGATGAAGAACCTTATTAAATTTTCTAAATGGTTACAATCACTGCAGTACAGACATGCAACTCAAACTGAGATGATCACCCTACTGTTCAACAATGAAATCCTAATTTCCAAGGTTAAATTACTGAACAAAAAAAGACAGATGTTTAGCCATCACCAGGGCTGTAAAATGATGTTGTTTATCACAGCTAAAAAAAAATTTTGCACATAGGCTAAGTGACCTTACCTGGAATTAGATTAAATGGCAGTACAGTATTATTACAATCTTTTACTAAGGGCTCCTTATGATGTCTTTTTATTACTGTTGAGGGGTTATGTAGTTTTCCTTTTAGGATGTCTAGAACCTGGACTGTATTATGTGGTCAGAGAAGGTTTAAATACTAACAACTGAATTTAATTAAGGTTTAAAAAGTGTCATTATTTCAGTTAAAATTGTTGGAAGCTGTTTAGCTTCACTGCTAAACTGTCAAATAAAGGCAAAAAAGCACAAAAATACATCATAACCCCCCCCAACCTGACCAGACCCTTGACCGATCTCACCTGGAAAGTTGTCCCAGATCTGACAGAGCAGTGCCAGGCACCTAAATTTTCCCTCTATTTCATCATGTATATGGACACCTCGAGTTAAGCCTTGAGTTACACCACTAATCTGAGAAGGACAACCACATGTAAGAGAAGGTGAAAGATAACAAGAAGAACAATTGTTGTCTACGATATAAAAATATATATGTATATTTTTTAAATGCAATAATATAAAACACAAAGTTTAAGTATATTTTTTTTCTTCTTCCTATGTGGAAATCAGATGTAGAGAAACAAGATGTACAACAGTTTTTGTGGTTTTTAGTAATTCTTTTGCTGTCTGTGTTTATGGTCTGAGAACACTGTTTTGCTTGGAGCGGAGATAAAAATGTTTTGATGAGATAGTTTGGTTTTGCCAAAAGAGTCGGTTGTTTTGTGACTATAGTTTGTGTAAAACTGTTTTGTTGTGTTTAAAGTTTTTGAGAAAAGGCCAGAAGGTTTGAAGAAATGTGTCCTAACAGATGCGAAAAGCTGCAATACACCGACTTTGAATAGACATTTCAGTTTGTATTCAATATGAAAGTGCAGAGCAAAGGGAAAGAGGCAAAACTCAATGTACTGTGCATGCAATGTGTCTTGTAACTTTAGAAGATTGAAGGTGTGTGCACCTCCAGTAAGCAAAGCCACTTTTATTGTATTTTTGTTGTGTTTATGGACCAGTACAAATGTGGTACAAAACTTAATGTTTGCATCTTGTCATGTATTCTCAGAGGCTTTTCTTTATCAAAAAAGTTATCTACAAGGGCTTGAGGCTTTTTGCTGTTTGATGTGAGTAGATTCACAAAACCAGTGATCCCTTCTTTAAAAAGAAACCATGGTAAATCTGTTTCCATGCATTAGTGTAATGAGAGAAGAAATGTGCCAACCTTTCCACAGTTAATAAGGAAATCAGGACTAATTGGTGTATGGTCAGTTCTTCAGCACTTTGTACACATCTGTTTGATCTTCTACAAGCAGGTATTATCACACATGCACCCAGCATTACCTTGGTACTCAAACACATGAGTTCAGTACACCTCTAGCATTAAGGTTGTAAGATCAACATGCCTCACAATATACCAGAGCAAGATTCTAATCAATTTACAAAGAGCTGAGGCGAAGCAATTCATCCAGCAGCTGTCTTCTACACAAAGCTCTCACTGCCACCTTTTCAATAGTACTTCTGGCAACCACATGAATGCTTAATGAAAACACTTTGGTTAATGGCAAATATAAAACTTCTTTGTTACTGGATATTTTCTAAGCTGTGTGCTTTTGCTGCTAAGCAAATGATAGAGTCTAGACCGACCACTTTTATCTATGTGTGGCGAGACGAGGATGGGATATAAAGTAAATACTCTTCAGTTTTAAAGAACGACAACGCCACCCTGGGAATTTCACCCAGAGAATACTGGAAATGACACTAAATCACCAAAAAGGCACTTAGGTTCGTTATACTCAATCCAGAGACGAGGTTCAATGATCAACAAATTCACAATTTATTAATAATTATTTAAAACACCATATAAAAGCACAATCATAAATATTCAAATACAAATATGCTTAAAAAGGTATTCAGAGCTGAGGCTTACCAGTGGAGGGGCAGGGATGCCACACACAAACTAAAGAAAGAAAACACACCCAAAACACAAGTGCAACAGACTATCACACACACTCACACTAATAAACTAGACAAGGCAGGTGTGTACACTCAAGGGATCCCACCACCAAGGCACCCTAGTCTCCTCCACGTCGGCACTCCGCATCTGAATAAAAGAAACAAAGAAAATGTTAATATATTACAACAAACTAATGTGTAGCACCGGGGGATAACCCAACTGCAGGACCACACTGGTGATCTACAGCTAGAAAAAGGGCCTCCCACCAGTGGTGTAACAAAATTCCAAACTACAAATCAAAAGCAATAAAACAACATACAATCTGGATAAAACTCTAAAATCTGGAGCAAACGGAATCACCGTACTGCTCCAACTTGCCGTCCACACGACGATAAGTTAACAGTCAATTAATATGCACGCCAGCTGACTCCGATAACCGGCATGCATATGGCCGTTGTCCACGCCGACGTCCACTGTAAAAGCTGACAGCAGCAGGGAAGAATTCTCACAACGGGAACAGACGGTAAAAGCACAGCAAGGCAAAACAGCAGCACTTCAGTTCGCGTAGCTTGGCGCAAAACTAAGGTCCACACTTCCTGCGAAACATAATAAATAATTACTATAAAAGAACAATAGAAGGCAGAGAGCGTAACAAAAGTTGATTACGTACCAAGTAAGCCGGGTCACAGAACGTAAGCAGAATAGCTCAGAGGAGGCTTCTATAGCTACGACCAGCCGCGATGGAGGCTTCAGAAGAATAACCCACAAACGATCTCTACCACACCGAGGAAGTCAGGTGACCAAAAAGGAGATCACAGGCAAGCGATCCAGAGACACTCAAATGGCCACTATTTATACCAGCGCCCCCTAATGGGCCAGGCTGAAAGTGGGTTGGACTGAGGGATAACATTCATCCTGCCACATTCTACCCCTCCTTCTTGCATCGTCGCCCCGACGATGAATTACAAAAACACCCAGATTAGTCCCAAGGCCTAAAAAATGCAGAGACAGCATGTACCCTAGGCTCAGAAATAGAGTTAGCAGCCCCTTGTGCCACCTCCCCTGTTGGTCTTGGGAGATGATGGATGTTTGAATGCTGGCCAGCTGTGGGCCGGGTTGTTTTTCGCACCACCACATTTCTTGTATCAGAACTCGTAGAGGGAGCAGGAAGAGAGCTAGATGGAACTGGTGCTACACTCGGAGTAACTGTACAAGTGGCTGGAACATCGGAAGTTCGGTCTTCTGGTGGAAGCAACAACTCAGGGCTACTTGGAATCACTGCCACTGGGCTGTAAGATAGTGAAACATTTACTTGAGGAGCTCCTATGCTCAGGAATAACAGGTCACTGTCACGTGATGAGTCATGTCCTGGTTCTGGAGAGGATATTTCTGGGCCATGTGAGCTACTGCTTGGAGCAGGCCCTTCTGATGGTGTAGCTGCCGTTACCACAGCCTTCAACAAGGTACGATGAACATGCTTCACACTGCTGGGATCATCTGCAGGTGCAATGGTATATACTGCCCCACCTCCTTTAGGTGCCTTCAGGATTCTATATACCACGGGTTTCCATCGATCTTGGATTTTACACCTCCCTCTTCCACTCAAATCGCGCAGGAACACCAACTGGCCGTCGTTCAATGGTGCCTCTTTCACCTTTTTGTCATGGTGCCTCTTTCTGCGGTCGGCAGCCAATTGCAATCGTTCCTTGGCTCCTTCGTGTACAACCTGTAGCCGGGCTTGATGCTCCTGAATCCACTCGTGCACATCTCCACTGATGGGGTCCGGTACTCTGCCCAACAGAAAGTCCACTGGCAACCTGGGTTCTTGCCCAAACATCAATAAGAATGGGGTTTCCCCAGTAGCCTGATGGGGAGTGGTATTATAACAGTAGAGTAACTGGGGCAAACATACATTCCAGTCTCTTTTTCTGGATACTGGCAGGGTCCGCAACAAATTGTGCAAAGTCCTATTAAAACGTTCACACTGACCATTTCCAGCCGGATGATAAGGAGTAGTGTGGGACTTCTCGATACCATAAAACCTGCAGAGCTGCTGGATCAGGGAGCTTTCAAAGTTACGACCCTGATCAGAATGGATACGCGCTGGTACACCAAACTTCGAAAACCACTCAGTCACGAGAACCTGGGCCACTGTAGCCGCACATTGGTCACGAGTGGGGACAGCCAATGTATACTTGCTGAAAACATCAGTCATCACCAAAACGTTCTCCAGCCCATTCCGGGAAGGTTCGAGCAAGGTGTAATCAATGGCCAAGATTTCATTTGGTCGAGAAGCCAACAAATGTCCCATGAAACTTTGAGCTGCTGGTTGGGTGTCTTTTGCAACTTGGCAACGTTCGCATCTCTGACACCAACGAGCTACCTCAGCAGACATACCTGGCCAGTAGCACCGTGAGCGGAGAAGCGCTAGGGTCCTTTCCACACCTTGATGGCCATGCTCCTGATGAACATGAGTCAACACCTGCTCAATTAGTGCACTAGGCAGCAAAAGCTGAAGTACCACCTCGGCACCGTCAGGGCGATGAACCTGACGATACAGAACTCCTTCCCTTTCAATCAGACGATCCCATTGTCGTAGCAGCACCAGAGCAAGTGGAGCAAGCTGCTGCCGCTCCTCAAAGCTGGGTCGCTGCTTCCGTCTCCAGAACACCAAGATCTCTTTTATCACTGGGTCGACCTGTTGGAGGGTATGAAGATCAGGAGTAGTGAGATGGGGCAAAACTGTAATGGCAGCTTGTGATACCTCAGCTGGTCCCAGCCGCAAGGCTTGTTGAAGAGGTCCAGGCAAGGCTGTACCAGGAACCATGGCTTTAATCTCCTGAGGATCAGGTGGATGCTGGCGAGATAAAGCGTCTGCATTCTTATTACTCCTTCCTGACCTGTACTTTAAGTCAAAGTCAAACGAAGCGAGCTGAGCTGCCCAGCGCTGTTCAGTAGCCCCAAGTTTAGCAGAAGACAAGTGACTAAGAGGATTGTTGTCGGTGTAAACAATACACTTGTGGCCCAACAAGTACTCTCTAAATTTCTCAGTCATGGCCCACTTAAGTGCCAAAAACTCCAGCTTCATGGAGCTATAATTTAGCATATTGCGCTCAGGGGGCCTCAAACCCCGACTGGCATAGGCTATTGGCCTCACTTTACCTCCCTGCTCCTGGGAAAGCACTGCCCCTAGGCCGGCATGGCTGGCATCCACTTCTAAAATAAAAGGCAAAGAGAAATCTGCATAAGCGAGCACTGGTGCTGTTGTCAGTTTAGTCTTTAATGCCTCAAAACTTTGAGCACACTCTGCAGTCCAGTTCTCCACGACACCATGCTCTGACCTCTTCTTTGATTTTCTGCCTCCCCACTCTGCCACCAGTCTATGCAGAGGTGCCGCCAACTTGGCAAAACCCTCTACAAAACGGCGATAATAGCTGGCAAACCCAAGAAAGGAGCGTAGTTCCGAGACAGTCTTAGGAGGCTGCCAGTTAGCCACCACTTCCACCTTGCTAGGGTCCGTAGAGACACCTTGATCGGAGATGACATGGCCTAGGTAGCGAACCTCCCGCTGGAAAAAGGCACATTTGGCAAGCTTGGCTTTTAAACCTTCCTGCTGAAGCCGACCTAGCACCACATCCAGCCGCTCAAGATGTTGCTGTACTGTTGATGAAAAGATTACAATGTCATCAAGATAGAGAAGCAGAGACTGGCACTGTTGATCACCGAAAAGGCGTTGCATTAGTCTCTGGAAGGTGCTAGGGGCATTACAGAGCCCAAATGGCATTCGGTTCCACTCAAATAGGCCGAAAGGAGTACAGAAGGCAGTCTTGGGCCTATCCTCTTCCGTAACTGGGACCTGATTATAGCCACTTGCTAAATCCATGGTGGAAAACCAACGGGCACCAGTCAGCGCATCTAAGGATTCTTCAATGCGCGGCAGGGGGAATGCATCTTTCCTCGTCTTGTTGTTCAGTTGCCGATAATCAACACACATGCGCGGGCTGCCATCCTTCTTCTTAACGAGCACAATGGGAGAAGCATAGGGGCTGCTACTCTCTCTAATCACCTCGGCCCCTAACAACTGGTTAATATGCTCTTTCACAACCTCGTACTCTGAAGGGGGGATGCGCCTATAACGCTGCCGCACGGGGATATCGTCTAAGACTGGAATGTCATGGGAGATCAAGTTAGTGCAACCCAAATCAGTGTCATGAGCAGAAAAGACAGAGCTGTATTTCTTAAGGAGAGACCTCACCTGTCCCTGTTCCTCTGCTGACAGTTTAGACAAATCAATCCCTTCCATCTGATCCTGCACAGTAGGAGTGGCGGTGTGAGATGCCATTGTGGCTACGTTAGGGAGTACTTCTGTCACACCAGCGGGCAAACTGACCACATGAACATCTTCCAGGGTCCCTATAACGGTCCTAGGGTAAAGCAAGACCGCCGAAGTCCCTACATTAACAACTGGTATGTATGCAGTACCTCGAACCACTCGAACCAATGCAGGGGACGCTAAAAGTCCAGCCGGCAAGTTAACATCAGTAGGTTCAAATAACACAGTGGCACCTGAATATTGCTCAGAACAGGTGGCGGCCACTACTTTCATTACACCACCCGGAATGCAACATGCTCGCTTACCCCTCACTCTCACATGGCCAGACAAATCCAGTGGGGCTCTTATACTAACGTCATGGCACTCTTGCAGTGCCTGCACAAGGGGTTTAGGGACCTCTGTGGCAAAGCCCAAACTAAACAATGCTTCACCGTGTTGCCCAAAAAGCTCGTGGTAACACTTCCGAATGACATTCATCCCCAATACACCCGGAACCGTGGAAGGTCCTGCACCTGGAGGATCTTTAACGATCAGCACGCCACACTGTGGAAGGAACTTGTCACAGAGCTCTACACTTAGCTCGATGTAGCCAAGGTAAGGGATGGACAACCCATTAGCCGCTTTAAGCTGCAACCAATGACAAGCTTGGAGACGCTCTTGACCCCAGGACTCAAAATGCTGGCGGAAAAAACTTTCAGTAATGGTAGAGACCATGGACCCTGTATCAACCAAACAAGGTACTTTTATACCGCCCATGTCCACATCTATATGAGGACAGGATGAAATTAATTTCGAGACTGCCTCTGGACCATTAGAAACAACCCTTGAGCCAATAGACACCCCACCCGAACTGTGGCTCGGCAATACGGAGGGTGCTAGTTTTCCGAAGCCGTATTTAAAGGAGAGTGCCTGCGATTATGCAGAGGGGCCTGCGAAGGAGGCCGGGAACGAGGAACGCGTTCCCCATCACACTCCCGAGCAAAATGTCCAGGTTGCTGACAACGACGGCATATAATGGAGTCGCCCCGTCCTGAGCGAGGCATTCGATGGGGGCCCTGCAATCGAGCAATGCTCTGAGTGAGCTGATTAAGTTGCTCCTGCTGGCGCTTTAACAATTCCTTCATCTCGCTCATCTCAGACAAATGGGTAGACTGAGCTATTCCTGAGGGACCGCTATGGACCCCATACTGAATGCCATAAACAGAAGGGACAGAACTGCTTCTATGCCTAACGCCACTAGGCAACCCTTCACGTTCCCACCTAATAGCTTCCCCTCTAATCTCCAGCAATGTCAGTGTTGGCTGCCTCCTTACTAGCTGCTTTAACTCCCGCCGCAAGGTACTATCTAAGACCTGTTCAACAAATTGATCTCTTAATAAAACGTCAGCATTGGGCATGCCATTGGGGGCACTCGATTTAACTTTTTCCATAAGACCCAAGAGAGCGAGGGAAAACTCTTGCAGCGTCTCACTTTCCTGCTGTTTTCTAGAGAAGAAAGCTTCCTGCAATGCTACATAGGAGTCTGAACAGCCATACAGTTCTTGCAATATAGTGATTATCCTAGCAGGATCAGTCCTCTCTGCACTAGAGCGATATTTGATCTCCTCACGTGCTTCCCCTTCTAGGTGGTCAAACAGGAAAAATGCTTTATCAGCCAAAGACAAATGACGTGCTCTAGCACAACCTTCTATTTCCTCCAACCATTCATTCAACCCTATACCTGATTTTCCTCTAAACATAGGGCACTTTCTGTCACGGGGCACAAAAACTAGTCTCTCTGCTACAGAGACACCAGCCGTTGGGGGGTTAACAGATGATGCAGTTGAAGTAGAAGGTGTAGCACTAGTACCTGACCCAACAGCCCTCTCCTGACGCAGCCTCTCATTGTCTGCTTTCAGCTGCGCGATCAAGTCCCTGAGTTCCTGTAACTCTTCCTCCATCTCTGTAACACAGCTGTGAAATCCCACACCAAAGTAGCTGCTGCTTTGCCTTTATTCTGTACAAAATAATATAAAAAAACAATTTACGTTACACCAAACAAAAAAAGAAGAACACACGTCTCTGTTTTAAAGAGTATATCCTGTCGACAACAACGCCAAGTTTGTGGCGAGACGAGGATGGGATATAAAGTAAATACTCTTCAGTTTTAAAGAACGACAACGCCACCCTGGGAATTTCACCCAGAGAATACTGGAAATGACACTAAATCACCAAAAAGGCACTTAGGTTCGTTATACTCAATCCAGAGACGAGGTTCAATGATCAACAAATTCACAATTTATTAATAATTATTTAAAACACCATATAAAAGCACAATCATAAATATTCAAATACAAATATGCTTAAAAAGGTATTCAGAGCTGAGGCTTACCAGTGGAGGGGCAGGGATGCCACACACAAACTAAAGAAAGAAAACACACCCAAAACACAAGTGCAACAGACTATCACACACACTCACACTAATAAACTAGACAAGGCAGGTGTGTACACTCAAGGGATCCCACCACCAAGGCACCCTAGTCTCCTCCACGTCGGCACTCCGCATCTGAATAAAAGAAACAAAGAAAATGTTAATATATTACAACAAACTAATGTGTAGCACCGGGGGATAACCCAACTGCAGGACCACACTGGTGATCTACAGCTAGAAAAAGGGCCTCCCACCAGTGGTGTAACAAAATTCCAAACTACAAATCAAAAGCAATAAAACAACATACAATCTGGATAAAACTCTAAAATCTGGAGCAAACGGAATCACCGTACTGCTCCAACTTGCCGTCCACACGACGATAAGTTAACAGTCAATTAATATGCACGCCAGCTGACTCCGATAACCGGCATGCATATGGCCGTTGTCCACGCCGACGTCCACTGTAAAAGCTGACAGCAGCAGGGAAGAATTCTCACAACGGGAACAGACGGTAAAAGCACAGCAAGGCAAAACAGCAGCACTTCAGTTCGCGTAGCTTGGCGCAAAACTAAGGTCCACACTTCCTGCGAAACATAATAAATAATTACTATAAAAGAACAATAGAAGGCAGAGAGCGTAACAAAAGTTGATTACGTACCAAGTAAGCCGGGTCACAGAACGTAAGCAGAATAGCTCAGAGGAGGCTTCTATAGCTACGACCAGCCGCGATGGAGGCTTCAGAAGAATAACCCACAAACGATCTCTACCACACCGAGGAAGTCAGGTGACCAAAAAGGAGATCACAGGCAAGCGATCCAGAGACACTCAAATGGCCACTATTTATACCAGCGCCCCCTAATGGGCCAGGCTGAAAGTGGGTTGGACTGAGGGATAACATTCATCCTGCCACATATGGACCTGACATGCTTTCTGAAACATGAACTCGCTGAGTAGATGCTACTTTAGAGAATTCCACATTCAAACAAAATAAGCTAAATAAACTTTTACCATACATGCAGACTATCAACTTTATTAAGTGCATGCAAACGCTAAGAGCCATAATGACCAAACCCAGGTGATGGCACTTCCTCAAAGCCTGACTTGCACTGAAAGTAATCATAGCCAGGCTGGGGCTTGCAGTGACTGTGCAGGCTAAAAATAACAAGTGTGAATCAACGCTTCGGGTTCACAAGGTTAATTTTGCCTGATTAACACTTGCCCATAAAATAATCTGTTTATTCATTCTCATTATGTAACGTAATGTACCCTAACAAAGTCTACAGGGATCTCTACCTGCCCTGCAAGTTTTTGCTCCCTTGCTGCTTCTCTATCCATGATCCAAGTATGTGTCATGAAAGTAAATGGCCCTTAATTGGCTCTAGAGTCAAAGAGCGGTGTTTGAGCACAGTCTTGCAAGACTAGCGGAACTTGAAGAGTTTGTTAAGTGGTTTCATCGGGCCAAGAAGAGAACAAAAAAATCCAGTTTCTGTGGGTTTAATAAAAGTCCAGCTGTGACAAGCTGCAGCCCAGTGTGTCGAATGTGTCTCCTCACCATCTCTAAAACGTAATCATGTCAGAAAGTAAGGATTCTTGTTTTTAGCTTGACCTGATATGTCCTGTTCTTTGGAAAATGTGTCATATGAGCAAAAGTTTTAAACCCAGAGACTTTTACAAAACAGACTGTTCATTTGCATTCTTTTACAGTAACCAAGGAAATTCCCATAAGATAATAATTGCCATAAGAAATTGTCTAATAAAGCTCATGCAAGCTAACAGGCCTGTAGTTTCAGTGCAAAACAACAGTCAGTATCAACAGGCAATTTAATTTGTGGAAGGATTTTCTGATTTTCACTGTTGGACTCTATCGGTCTGCTAAAAGTGATGAACGACAAGGTAGCTAGCATGCAGCGTTATGCTATCTAGAGTGAATGTCTAATTTCTACAAGTTGATCCATTAACTCAGCAAGCCATTTTCAAATTACTTAATACATTTATTAACCACATCCACATCTCTGTAGCATAGCAAGTTACAGATATTCTAGCCAGCAAAAACTGTGTCTTGCTTCCTGTTATAAAAAGCAGAAGTCACATTAGATGTGCAGCACTTCATAGTAAAATGCGTTGTAATCATTGTGATACTCAGGTTTACAGAACATACCCAGACCTCCCAGTTGTTGACAGAACTTGTATGCCTTTGCCTGCTGCTAGCTTGCACAAGGTCTCTGCAAACACTGCCTTCCCTTCACTTACTGTCTGCAGGTGTCAATAATAGTAATTCTTTTTGTTGAGGAATTACAAATATGGTAAATTTCCAATGTAAAAATGGCAGCTACATAGAAGATATTTCATTATCTTTAATTCTTATGCAATGCTTCAATAATGCACTTCATAACTAATAGTCTGCTATGAGAAAGCAATTAAAGTTGCAGCTCAGTGTTGAAGCTTTGAAGAGTCTGAGCTACAAGAGCTAATAGTGCTTGTAGGCTCAAATACAGTGCAGCAGAGCAGAACGGCACTCGCTGTCAAAAAGAAATTGGGCAGATAAGTTGCAAGTATTTGAAAACAAACACACCCCTTTTATACCCCCACAAATACCCTGGCTGTGCCGTTGTACATCCCTCCCCTATTTTTTCATTTCACGCTACACTTTCCAAGGTGTTGGTGGAGAGCAGCACCACGGTCCAATTTTACACACTCTCTGTCCTGACTTTGGTTCTGTGATAATAAGTTCACTTCTTCCAGGGAATGACAGGGAAAAAAGGAGGTCTCAAAAATCTGAAACAGAGGTGGGCAAATACCCTTACGAGCACATACAAGAGGGTATTAACAGACACACAGGTGGCTAATGCTTTGGGGCTCCTTCAGTCATCCTTTATTCTTAAATGTCAGACATCACACAGTTTGTGAATGCTTTCTCCCTTAGGGCTGAATGAGCTGTACTGGAGTGAAAAGTGTTTTCTCTCACCTTCTTTTCAGCCTCAACAAGACCTAAAATGTTTAAGTGCTTAATCCCAATTAATCTGGAGTTTACAGAAAGCCTTTATTACTCTACTGAATTAGTTTAGTGGTCTTAATCCCTTGACAATGAGTGGAGGCGTTAGTGTGCAACCACATGCACATTCACAGATTTGTAAGTGCACACATCTTGCTTTGGAGAGCAGGGACCAGTCTTTTTGCACTCAAAGTGTGGGGAATTACCAGAATTTGGTCAAGAAGAGTTTACTGTAGCTAAATCTAGATCCAAACATCCATAATAAGAGGTTGACAATGGTCGGAGATGAGCCCATGTGCTATTTTTCCACGTATGAAATGACCCTTAAACGACTTGCCACTAACTACAATTTTTTTCGTGGTTCAACAAATGAAGAAACAAAATGGGTTTAATTTGAAAAATGATGCATTGTTGTAGATCTATAGGAGTAATCTACAGAAGACAAAACAATTTTAGGATAATAAAAGGTCGGTGTTTCTGCCTTGTTGGTCTACACTCTAAAGGAAATAGCATTACAGGTGTTTTCAGTCCCGTTGCCACAGGTGTATAAATCATGAACCTAGACATATAAACTGGCTTTAAGAAAGCATGGGATATTCTAAAGATCTAGCTGAATGTGTTATAAAGGTTGCACCAAGTCAGTTCATGACATTTCTTCTCTCCTAGATATCCTAACTGTAAGTGGCTTTATTGCAAAGGGGTCATGTTTAGGAACCACAACATTCAGACCCGTAGAGTGCAGAGTGGGGTCAAGGAGTGCCGAAGTGCAGTGCACAAGTAACTGCAACCTCCTCTGGCATTAACAACAGCACAAAAACCAAATACTTGGAACTTTATAGCATAGGTGTTCATGGTAGAAGAGCATTTGTACATGTAGCCCAGTATTCCTTGTCCATATAGGAAATGTATTTATTTAGTTGTTTATTTGTAAGGGACAAGAATATGCTGTTTATTTGCATATAGCCAAGGCTAACGATGTCTTGACAACCTGTGGCTTTGCAGGAAATTAAAAATTTTTTAAAAGTGTTTAAACAAACAATGTTTCTTGTTTGTTTGTTTGTTTTTTTTCCATTGAAGGCTTCCGTAAACAGTTTGATGTGTGCTTACAAAATATGAGGGAAAAATCCTTAAAAAATGGAAAATGGAAATCATCTTAAATTGGTACACTGTACTGTATTTTACTAATGTTTTTTTTTTTTTTTACAGATCGCTGGTGGGCAGAAGTGTTGCTTAAATGCGTGATGGGTGGTGCTCCCGATGTGTGGATGGTATTTTTGATGATGCAATTGTCATAACTTAAGTCATCAAAAGGAAGGTTTGCCAAGCTTCAATTAGCAGTTAAAATTAACTACGATGTCCTCCAGACTCTTGAACAGTATACTATTATGTTATAAATGAACTCAATCAACTTATTGTAAAACATAACTCTGGTTCCTCTAAATGTGGTGCCCTAATGGCCTCAAAGTTCGTATGACAACAGAACCTACAATAAGATGGACCTAACCTCCATATGGGGTCATGTTAATTGCCCATGCTGCTGCCACTGTCAGCAGGCAGCAAAAGAATACTGTCGCCACGAATGGTGGCACAGCTAGATGAGGAAACACACAAATTGGCTGCCATCTCCATTAGAGGAACGCGCTGCCCTGCCATGATTCCTTGTGATTCCTTGTGAATCAGCTTTAAGTTTCAGTTTTGACTTGGCTGCTTGTTTAATGTTACTTTTTAACGGCTTTGCTCCTGATGGGCGGTTTAAATATAACTTTTAAAAACTTCGGAATTATCATATTTCAGCTTTGATTGAAAGTCAGTAATTTCTGCAGGTCTGTATCCAGTGTATGAAAATGGCTCGTTTGTAAAAATTCAGAAGAGAGAGTTACAGCTCAAAGTGACACCCATCATAATGCTTGCAAATTCTGTAGAGGAACAAAATTACAGAGCGAAATCACAGCAAATTTACACATTAAAAAAAAAAACTATACAAAAGAAAGATAACAAAAAAAACCTTTTATATCATTTAATTCAATCTGTTCAGTCCATTGGTTTTATATCTTCTCAGCTCATCATACGTTTTGCATACCAAAACTGTAAATTTAAAAAATAACTTACTAACGTTGACATGAAAATGTAGTGAACTAATCGCTGAGTCTCACAAACTGGAAATATTCAAGTAAATTAAAAAAGGAGTGATTTTGAGTTGTTTTCTGAGTCAGTAACTGTGATTTGAATTGTCCTATTTAAGGGAGGCACAGAATAAAATAGTATCCAATTATGATATGTAAATTGCGCGTGCGAAAAGGTTTGATTATACATTGCTAACAACACAATAACGAATATCAGCAAAGCTTTCATCCGGAAGGTCTCCCCATGATAATCCTTGAACAAAAACATTGTATGCCAAAGCTGCAAAGCACATTGTATATATACATACACACACACACACACACACACACACACACACATATATATATATATATATATATATATATATATATATATATATATATATATATATATATATATATATATACATATATATATGTATATATATATATATATATATATATATATATATATATATACACTCAACAAAAATATAAACGCAACACCTTTGTTACTGCTCCCATTCCCCATGGGATGGACGTAGAGACCTAAAATTCATTCCAGATACACAATATAACCATCCCTCCCAAACAGTGGTCACAAATCAGTCAAAATGTGTGGTAGTGGGCACATCTGCTATATTGAGATAATCCATCCCACCTCACAGGTGTGCCACATCAGGATGCTGATCTGACATCATGAGTAGTGCACAGGTGTACCTCAGACTGCCCACAACAAAAGTCCACCCTGGAATGTGCAGTTTTTTGCGCTATTGGGGGTCTGGGGACCCAGAACCGGTCAGTATCTGGTGTGACCACCATTTGCCTCATGCAGTGCAACACATCGTCGCATGGAGTCTATCAGATTGTCAATTGTGGCCTGTGGAATGTTGGTCCACTCCACTTCAATGGCTGTGCGAGGTTGTTGGATATTCATGGGAACTGGTAGACGCTGTCGTATACGCCGGTCAAGCACATCCCGAACATGCTCAATGGGTGACATGTTCGGTGAGTATGCTGGCCATGCAAGAACTGGGACATTCTCAGCTGCCATCTGCCCTGAACAATGTGAACCATGATTCATCCGTGAAGCGCACACCTCTCCAATGTGCCAGACGCCATCGAATGTGAGCATTTGCCCACACAAGTCTGTTACGGCGACGAGCTGGAGTCAGGTCAAGACCCCAATGAGGACGACGGGCATGCAGTTGAGCGTCCCTGAGACGGTTTCTGACAGTTTGTGCAGAAATTGTTTGGTTGTGCAAACCAGTTGTTCCAGCAGCTGTCTGGGTGGCTGGTCTCAGACGATCTTGGAGGTGAACCTGCTGGATGTGGAGGTCCTGGGCTGGTGTGGTTACACGAGGTCTGCGGTTGTGAGGCCGTTTGGATGTGCTGCCATATTCTCTGAAACGCCTGTGGAGACGGCTTATGGTTGAGAAATGAACATTCAATGCACGGGCGACAGATCTGGTTGACATTCCTGCTGTCAGCATGCCAATTGCACGCTCCCTCATTGCTTGTGGCATCTGTGGCATTTTGCTGTGAGACAAAACTGCACATTCCAGGGTGGCCTTTTGTTGTGGGCAGTCTGAGGTACACCTGTGCACTACTCATGATGTCAGATCAGCATCCTGATGTGGCACACCTGTGAGGTGGGATGGATTATCTCAATATAGCAGATGTGCCCACTACCACACATTTGGACTGATTTGTGACCACTGTTTGGGAGGGATGGTTATATTGTGTATCTGGAATGAATTTTAGGTCTCTACGTCCATCCCATGGGGAATGGGAGCAGTAACAAAGGTGTTGCGTTTATATTATATATATATATATACATACATATATATATACATATATACAGTGTTGGGAAGGTTACTTTTAAAATGTATTCCATTACAGAATACAGAATACATGCCCCAAAATGTATTCTGTAACGTATTCCGTTACGTTACTCAATGACAGTAACGTATTCTGAATACTTTGGATTACTTAATATATTATCATGCTTTTTACAACAACGTGAATGTACTATTGCTGTGTGATTTATTACTATTACTGAAAGTTCGCGACTCCGAACTGTAGTAAAGGGACCTCTGACTAATACGGCGGGGTCCCTGTCGGCTCGTAGCCGAAAAATAGCTTTACTTTGTTTTGTGGGTCAACTTTCTTGCGAGAGACAGAGAGAGGCGTTGAAAGACTGCTCCAACGGAACTTATTGTTTTCGGAGGAAAACACGAACACGGTGTACAGTCGAGTCTTAATAGCTTACTTACAACTGGGCTCGTCAGGCTCTCTTCTTGGCTGAAGTGGTTATTATTATATTTACATGCTTCCAGCTCCCGTTTTTCCTCGATGACAACTCGTACCTTTCCACTCCCCTTTTTCTCCCTCCTCGCGCTCACAGACCCATAACGTGTATGGCAGTCCATTCTCCCTGCAACACGGACTACACTGCCCATGATGCTACATTCTTGTAGCATTCTGCCTGTTAGCTTAGCACAACAACAACGAAAAGGCGCTCTCTCACCCAAGAAACACACAGTCGCAGAGAGAGAGAGAGCGTCGCCCTGTAACCATGGCAACCGTAACGCTGCCGCCTGGAACAAAAGAACGTAGCTGTCAAACAAAACCGAAACAGTCCTGACCCGCGACAATATGAAACAGGAAAGTACCGCAGTGTAATCCATTTATTTCAAGAAAGTAACTGTATTCTGAATACCACCTTTTTAAACGGTAACTGTAACGGAATACAGTTACTCATATTTTGTATTTTAAATACGTAACGGCGGTACATGTATTCCATTACTCCCCAACACTGCATATAAATATATATATATATATATGATTAGTGCCTCTGTGCTGTCTTTCAGTCCAGCTTTGTCCAGCCACTGGTAGGATAGGCTGGGGTCTATCACACCAGGCAAGACCCCAGGTGCAGGCTGTGTAAAGATGCCCCAGAGACAATCCAGCACATAACAGCAGGGTGCAAGATGCTAGCAGGCAAGGCATACATGGAACGCCATAACCAAGTGGCCGGCATAGTGTACAGGAACATCTGTGCCAAGTATAACCTGGAAGTCCCGAGGTCAAAATGGGAGATGCCCCCAAGGGTGGTGGAGAATGACCGAGCTAAGATCCTGTGGAACTTCCAGATACAGACGGACAAAATGGTGGTGGCTAACCAATCGGAGATAGTGGTGGTAGACAAACAGAAGAAGACGGCCATATTGATCGATGTAGCGGTTCCAAATGACCGCAATATCAGGAAGAAGGAACACAAGAAGCTGGAGAAATACCAAGGGCTCAGAGAAGAGCTCGAGAGGATGTGGAGGGTGAAGGTAACGGTGGTCCCCGTGGTAATCGGAGCACTAGGTGCGGTGACTCCCAAGCTAGGCGAGTGGCTCCAGCAGATACCGGGAATAACATCGGAGATCTCTGTCCAGAAGAGCGCAGTCCTGGGAACAGCTAAGATACTGCGCAGGACCCTCAAGCTCCCAGGCCTCTGGTAGAGGACCCGAGCTTGAAGGATAAACCGCCCGCAGGGGGGGGGGGGGGGGGGGGGGGGGGGTGTTTGTTTTTTTTTGTTTTTTGTTTTATATAAATATATACACATTTTCCATCTACTTGTATCTTGAGTTTATTTACTACACTAGGCAATAGGTCATAGTGGAATTTTGAGTATAACAACTTCTTATAAATTGGTGCCATTTAACTTAATCTACTGATAGCATCAAAGTAGGATATATACTAAATTGATATTACTAAAATAATCTCGGAAGATAATATACTTATTATGTAGAGCAGCCAGTTCGCAACTGGATAATTATTTTTCTTTTAACTCTCTGGGGTGTTTTTGTTACTCAGCCCATGTTTGCAGGTCTGGTGAACCCTTTTTTAAAATTAATACATAAAAACTTGTGTAATGATGCTTAACAAATGTTTATTTTATCCATATTCCAAGCCACGCAGACCACATTTCTGAGTAATATTTTGTGTTTCCGTCTGTTAGAACCCATTTAGAATAAAAGAACAGTTTGTTTTTTGTCACATGGTACTTTCAAAGTGCATTTTAATAAGGAAAATCCATCATAACCAAGATACGAACGAAAAATCATGTTTAACTTGGACAATTATTTCTGATCACCGTTGTCTTTCTTTGAACTTAATTAAAAGTTGAAGAGATTTATTTTATTGAACGTTATCCATGATTACTGTGTCTGCAAAATAATTTAGATCAGGGAACACTTCCTGAAAAACAAACTCCCTAGATGGCATCCAGGATGAAAAGTGAAAAATCTGATTCCAGCAGTGACTGCCGTTTGTTTTGGCCTTGGTTGCACCATGTTGACAGCTATGTAACGTGGCTCATTTCTTGGACAAAAAGACCATTCAGCTTCACAATTTCTTGACATCCATATTTAATGCTCAATTTCATCATTTTCAAACTTACTGTCAGACTGAATTGATGGCACTGCTATAGCTCGCCTGGTTAAGCAGGTGGCCCGAGCACATGAAGGCTCGAGTCGCCATTGTGGGGCCTGGGTTTTGAGTCTGCATACTAACATTTCCTGCATTCCCCCCTCACGCTTTCCCCACCGGTCTGTCTACTCTCTGCACTGTCTTATCCAAGAGAGACTAAATGACTCATGTTCTGAAAACCATTCCTCTTCATCATCTTTGAAATCTTCTCTCGCTCCTAAAAATCACTGAGGTCCTCTGAGCGGGGATTCTCTATGCCACCTTGATCGATAAGCAGCCACACGGGTGAAGCTATTTGTTGTGTCCCACCCTCAATTTGCAGCTGAGATAGAGTGTGAGAAAATAGAGTAATTCCAGCAACACACACACATACACACTAAAAAGGAGACCATGTAGGAGGAGGACACAGTGAAAGGACACAACACCTCCACACTCTTACATTACACATGTGGTGTTCTGGTGGTGGAGAGAAGCCCGAGGTTGAAGTCTTATTAAAGTGAACACCTCACAAGGGTGAAGTCCTCATCAGTGACAAAACTAAAATCAAAACTAGCCAATTTAAAAATATATTATTTCTGTTTTTCGTTCATTGTTCTCAAGAGTTTTGACTATGACTATGACTAAATATGACACATAAAAAAATATTTTTCAAAAAACTGAGGTTTTGTTTTTCACCCTTAACATTTACTTTTTACGGAGCCCCTCTGATGACATGGTACAAAAAATAAATAAATTGTGGCCACGAAATAGGTATAACGTGCCCATGAAATACTTATTTGTGGCCACGAAATACTTATTTGTGGCCACGAAATAGGTATAACGTGCCCACTTGAAACACTTGATGATATATATATATATATATATATATATATATATATATATATATATATATATATATCAATCATCCCAGGGCACATACACTAGAACCTGCGTCAGCCATAGTACGGAGTCCTTGCTGTTGGTGATGTCCTTAAGGTGAGTGTATGATATTTTATATTTATTTCATATTGTTATCCCGCAATTCGGCAGTTATTTATTCAGACCTATATTGTTACTATGTTCTAAATGGTATCTGCTGACGTTTCAAATGTTGTACCCTCATGTTGTTACTACACGTTGTTTTGTTGTGCTTATAGCCATAAACTCATTTTTAAATGTAGGACGTGCGGCGGCCCCGCAGCACACTTTCAAAGTAGAGCAAGGCTGAAGGCTACTAATAAACGAGGTATGTTCAACATAAAACCTTAGTTCTCTGTGTCACGAAGGTGTCTCTCTTTTACCCTGGCCATATCACCATACTAGCTGGTGCAACTCTTCTGGTCTGGACAAAAGTAACAGTTTTAGATGGAAAGCATCTTAAAATTGCCTCTTTTTTGCTGAACATCTCCTTTGAAAGTAGCATCATGTGAGTCACACTTGTTAAGGTAATACATGCTAAATGAGCCGTAGCTTTCAATGCATCACCGGATGAAGCCTTGCAGTTACAGTAGCTCACTGCGGGTATCACGTTGCCAAGGGAACTAATAAAGCATACAGTGATCGGAATGATTTTGTATTGATGCAGGTTGTCATTAATCATGCTGAACTACTTAAACTCCAAGTAGACAATCGCTCCATTCCTCATTACCATAGATAATATCTAAGTAATAAAACAATCATTATCAAATTCTGATTTGCCATACACAGCAAATTCAAAAGTGTTAAATTTTTTGGTGTTAATAGTCTCCTTGCAAAAGTAGAGTCACATTCTTTTAATGTAACCCTGAGGTGTAAAATGATAGTAGTTAAAATCGAGTGTTAAAAATGAGTGTTTCTCTGTCAAATCTGGAGGTGTTACAATGGAAACATTAACTCTTGACCTCTTAACTCTGAACTCCTACAGGGGCTATGACACCAATAGAGTAAATTCACAGACTCCGCCCCCAGCACGGCTCCAATCGAAGCTGAAGTGAAGCCGTTTCAGAACATTTTGCTCTACATATTTGAGTTGTTTGCCATGCTTGGTAAGTCATTTTTTCAAAGATTGTTTCAATTATTATTATGAGCTTTTACTTCTGTGGCTCTTTGGAGTTGAGACAAAGCTGTGTGGAAGGCATTAGCCATGTTGCTCGCTGATAGCATAATATTCTGTTTTAGCTAGCTGAAGGGTATTGTTTGCAGGCAAATACCACAGCCTTGGAAAAAAAGCTTGCATGTGAATTTTCAGTCAAACCTTTGGTCAAATACACCTAAAACAATGTCTAGAATGTGAAATGTTGGTATAATGGTGCTACTTGAAGCCTGAAAACGATCGCCCATAAAAAAAACGAGCAAACAGCAGTAGCAGACGTCCTGACTGGGTTCGACGTTAGCATAGATCCCTCCAGAGTTTTGTGCACACGGTTTAGGTAAAAATGAAAAAGGTTGAGGTTTTACATTTAGTTCAGTATTACCTGTTGCCTGTGTCTTTGTCTTTTGAGAAAATACTTTACACAAGTAATGGCTCAAAGAGGATTCCTTTTTTTTTACTGTGCTGCAATTGTTTACTGGATTATTTGTGCCATTAATTAGTGTCAACTAATTTTTATTCAATCTCCGCACAGGATATGCTTGTGAAGATGGAATATGGGGGAGAGCAGAAGTGCGTTGAAGTTCCACAAAGGGATGAATGAAGGACATGCATATTGTATTGAAGAAATAAGTGATGAGAATGCTGTTATTTGCATTTACCATGTCAGACCTTTTGATAAATAAAATTCTAATGAAAGTGAGAACATGTATACTGTTACATCTTTCAGAAAATGTTTTGAAATTGTGGTGCACAGTTCAGAATAAATGTTTTTCAAAAACCATTGCATCTTTTTAGTAAATGTTTATTTCCAAAAGAAATTTCTAGAAGTTCAGAACAGTAAAATTCCTGCTTTTTAGAATGAATTAGAAGATAACTCTTACGTAGTTAAATTAAAATACTCTTTGAGAGTTAATATATAAACTCTTAACACCAAGTGTTAAATTATCAACTCCAGACAGATTTGGTGTTTAACACTAAATCAGAGTTAACGTACCAACTCTCCAAAAAGAGTTAAATTAACATGGGGAAGGAAGTGGTGTTTTGCGGGACTGCCTGACAGAATTTTGGATGGATTTCTATGACAGCTGCACATTGGGAGTTGAGGTGAAAGTCCCATTCATCCGGCATGACTTTCAGTGTGAAGAATGGCAGGCTATAGCTAGAGTGTTTGTTGTAGGGTGGAAACAAGCTGGTTACTTCCCAGTGAAGCTTGCAATACCCTTTCTGGAGGAGATATACCAAGGACACACTGCTCCCTGTTTTGGCACAGATAGGACACAAAGTACTTATTCAGGCCCCAATGTTTGTAATCAAGTGCTGGCGTCCCGTTGTGGGTTCTGTAGCTGGTTTACTCCCACCAGAAGGACTGCATCATTTCATAGCAGAAAAAAAAAACCGACTGTAAAAACAGTGAAGGAGCTTCTAATCTTTCCAGAGGAGATGACAGCTGCCCAGTCAACAGTTTCTCGTTACCTGAAAAGGTACACTGGAGAAATTGATTTCAATTATCTTCAGCTTTTCCTGCGGTTCTGTACAGGATCCAATCTGTTGGATAAAGCCATACTAATTGAGTTCATAGAAACTACAGATTTCCTCCGCAGACCACAATCCCACACATGTGGATGTGTACTAAAGCTGCCCCTTGGTTATCACAGCTATCCAGACTTTCGCAGTGAATTTAACAGCATTCTCGCAAGCTCTATGTGGGTGATGGATGTGGTGTAGGTCAGTGTTACCCAACCTTGGTCCTCAAGGCACTCTGCCCTACAGTTCATAGAAACACGGGTGTAGTTAACAGTAACATGAAGGAATGAATGTGAATATTCATAAGACTGGGTGGTTAAGTTCTCAAAACAGTGTAGCCCGTTGTGCCTTTTTCATGTGCAGCCTTTTTTTTTCATCTGGTCAGTAATTGCTTTCTTAGTTTCTCCCCCCAATTAAAATAGTAAGCTAAAGGGAATGTTCAGGTTTTTTGAAGTGGAGTTACCTGTAGTATAGACAGCACTTAGCACTCTGATTTTGCAGAAGCAGCAGTGAGTGTTGGGGACAAAATAAGGCAACAAATTGCTTGGGGAATGAGACCACAAAACAACACCAGTTGAAAATACATATACATATTTAAATAACATTTTCAGTGCTTCACCTGGTAGGAATCCGTACACTAAACATAGAAGTGCATCTGTTCCTGCTGCACACATTGTTACTGTGTTTCTGGTTAGTGCCAAAATAAATTACTAATTTTAACATTCTAATACTTTTTTACTACAGGAAGAGTAACAAATATTTCCAATATAGCATACAGTAACAGTTCTACAAACTGGAAGATTGCTGAGTGCTGTCTACTGTATATACATACATAAGTACAACACCATTACAAATACCATATTCCAACTGATTAAGTATGTTCTGTATTAAAGTATTTCAGATGTTTGCAGAAATCTTAATAGAAACAAGAATGTGAACCTTTATGTTCCTAATGGGTTTAGAAGAAAAGTTGTCAATTACAGAGATTGGTTACATTGTAAAGAGGTTTGTATAACATTTTAGAAATAACTGTTATTTTATCCTGTTATTATATGCAAAATACAACCTGTTTTTGAGTATGGTGTATTTTGAAAGACACCAGTAAACCATTCTCATTTGTACAAAACTTTGTCCTCTCTGTTACATTCTATACATCTTTAAACATGAACATGTCTAATGACACCGCTGAAAGTTATTTAACTACTCATTCTATAATGTCATACACGTGCTATGATTTTTAAGAAAAGAAGCCGTTCTTTATCAAACATGGGATTGCTTTAATCTATTCCACAATAACAAAATTATAGGCTCAAGAAACATTTAGAGCATTGGTGACACAACTATGATTCTACACTTTAGCCTACTTGGTCTTCTTGTCTAATTGATCACAACATTAGATATATTGCCAGTCTATGTGGTTGTTATCCAAAGTGCTCTTGTTTTTGTTAGAAATGAACACATTTTTGGTACCAAAAACTATTATGAACAACTTTTGATGCTTTAACAGTGTGATAAGTTTAACTAAATCCCAAAAGGATTTATTTTTTTCTAACCTGTATGATATTTTAGTTTAATACTCCACGCTTTGTAGCTACCAAGAGCAAGCAACACTTCATGATGAGTTAATTTACTGACATGGATAAAATGAAAATTATGTTATTCAGTCTTTTCTGATAATTTTGATACAAAGACAAGATAACTACACACTGGAGAAAAACAATTACTTAATAATAAGTACATTAAGCTGTAGGAATACGTACTGAAGTACAAAATGTACTACATTTGTCAGGGTCCTGGGACTGGGCGACCCAGGATCCCTGAGCAGTCATGTATTATATTATTATTATTATTATTGTGTATTTTGGTGTTGCTCCCCCTTCCCTGTGCTTGTGTATATGTGTGTGTGGGTGGCTGAGCACTTGTTTATAGGCGGCGTCAGGCCTGGAGGGTGTGGCCCTGCAAGGGGACTGGCCACACCCGAAGCCACACACCTGCTGCTGATCAGGCCTCATCGGGGGAGCTACTTAAGAGAGTCTTGGAGCTCCCACCAACGCGGGATCATTGTTTGGGACTCCACGTTAGTTACCCAGTTTAGGTTTTGGTCGTGTAGTGTATGCCTGCCATTGTTCAGTGTCCTGACTGCTGCCGCTATTGTTTCCCGCAGGAGGAGCGTGGAAGGCTTAAGGAGCAGCGAGCACCGGGAGTGCAGACACGGGAGCAGAGAGCACTTGGAGGACACGACACGGGAGTCTGGGGAGAAACACGGGGATTTATTGTTGTTTGATATCACCCTCTGTAAATAAACACTGTCTATACGTAGAGCACCGCGCCTGGGTCCTCCTTCCCCACTCCTTCCACGGTGTGCCATGCCGCACCGTGACAACATTTGTATGTTTGTGTCCATTTAAGTAGCCTCGCATCTGTAATCGGAAGGTCGCCGGTTCGATCCCTGGGCTCTCTGTCCTGGTCGTTGTGTCCCTGGGCAAGACACTTTACCCTACTTGTCTACTGGTGTTGGCCAGAGGGGCCGATGGCGCGATATGGCAGCCTCGCTTCTGTCAGTCTGCCCCAGGGCAGCTGTGGCTACAACCGTAGCTTGCCTCCAACAGTGTATGAATGTGAGAGTGAATGAATAGTGGCATTGTAAAGCGCTTTGGGTGCCTTGAAAAGCGCTATATAAATCCAATCCATTATTATTATTATTATTATTAAACACTTGCACATCACATGGGACTGAACTAACAAAAGTGCAGCTATTTTTACACAAGGCCAAATCTTCTGTCAGTGGAACGAGACAGTCTTCTGCACCCCAAAGGTGAGGGGCCATGTACATGACATCAGGTATCCCACAGGGCACGTTGTTATTCTTTGAGGGCCTTATACGGTGAGCATTCCAAACACTCCGGATGTCATTCAATACCTCCTGATGAAGAAACAAGAATTAGGTCAGAGCTGTAATACAGGGCATTTTTTAAATGGTCGAAAATAAGTGTGGTGCATCCTTAAATGAATTGAAAAGCAGCAATGTTTGGATGCAGTTTAATGAAAACCAAAGGAAGAGGGAGTGATGGCAAAAAAAAGAAAAGAAAGAACCACACCAGGCAAACCACTGAGTTGTGGGATCTGGGCTTTATACTAATACTAATACTAATCTCGGTCCGGATGCGCAAAGCTTTTCAACTTTATGCGCATAATACAGGTGACAAAATCAATATTTTTCAATCCCATGAGGGGATCCAATATCATCTCAGACCTGAATGCACCAATGATAGAGCGCTGAAGAGTTACTGATGCGTGAAGCCTGACTGCTTTTGACAGACTGGCAGTGACAGATCGGTAGCTGCAGCATAACTGATGCAGAATGAGCGCAGACAAGGATAATGTCCTCCGATCAGAAAAAAACAACATTTAATTCATGCTGACTTCTGATCAGTTCAATTGGCAAAGTGTTCCCTGATTTAAAAACTTTGGCTGGGTTGATGCTTCAGCCTCCATTACGCACATACAGAGCGCAGTTGACCTACTTCAACAACGTTAGGAATACATTGCATTTACCGTTCCGTAAAGGTAATGTCGTTTTAACTATGTAAACGATTATTTTGTTACCCTTACTGCTAAAACAGCGTAATTTAATGTAAATAATTACCACCACTAGTTATCATAATATGGGCCATTTACCTGAATGATTGGCATGAAGCAGAACTGTGACAGAGCTTTGTCAATGAAATCCCCAAAGAAAAATCCTTCGTCCTTCAGTTCTCCTAGAAGCTTGATCCATGACTCGACTCCTTCTTTTCTCATCACTCCCCACCAGCTCTCAATTCTCTGGTTTGCGGTACTTGCTCCTGTGACGTAGCTTCTGTCTCCTGCTCTATCATCCCCTTCATTTCTCCGTAAATAACGCTGGAGGTCTCTGACCAACACATTCTCAGTGCCCATGTCAGTTTGTACGAGCATGGGGAAACCCCCACGACTCTCCACTGCTTCCACAAAGTAACCTCCGATAACCTTTGGGTCACTGTTAGTGTGTGTGGCCAAATGATGTTGCGTGAGAAACCGTCGATGCATCCATTAATACATATCCCATATGGCTTTAGTTTGTCATAAGAGTCTATGTGCCACACAAAGTTAGGCCCCTGAGCAAAATATTGCCTCCTTCTGAGACGTCTGGTCTGGCGAACCTGGGAACCTACTGGGTCCAGTAAAGAGATGAGGATCCTGACGTCTTCTTTCCTGATCACAATGCCGTGTTGTTTGCACTTTGTAAACATCCACCGATAACCGTGATCCTTCCCAGGCCCTTGCAGTTGGTTCACAATAAAATCTATCCCGGCGTCCAGGTCGTACTTACGTCTGTAAAGCGACTTGGCTCTCAATATCCGGTTTAAATGTCTCTCCGTAATGATGGTTCCTTGCATTGCCAGGCTTTTCAAAATGCATTTGTAGCTCATTCCCAGCCTGAAATAAAACTCAATCAGACTGTCTCTGTCCATGGTGTATTTAGCCTACTTTTATGCTTGTGTCTCTACGCAGCTGTCCAGGAATTCTATCAATAAGATGTGCGCACGTTGTCTATTTCGTGGCCACAAATGCGTAATTCGTTGCCACGTTATACCCAATTCGTGCCCACAAATTAGCATTTCGTGCGCACGTTATACCTATTCCGTGCCCTCGAAATAGTATTTCGTGGCCACAAATAAGTATTTCGTGGCCACAAATTAGCATTTCGTGGGCACGTTATACCTATTTCGTGCCCTCGAAGTAGTATTTTGTGGCCACAATTTATTTATTTTTTGTACCATGTCATCAGAGGGGCTCCGTAACTTTTTACATCTTTCTTCAAATTTTGACCTAGAAGTAAAATAAGGTCACCAAACATAACAAAAGCAAAACCAAAATTGCACTTATTAATTCAAATTCTCAATCTGGGAGTCTTTGTGTGACATTTTGTTTATTCCTTCAAAAAAGACCAAACATACTTATGGTTGTGCAATATGGCAAAAATATCAGATGATGACATTAAAATTTTTTGTGCATTGGTAAAAACGCTCGACTGCAGGTAGAAACTGCTCAGCTGAAAACACTTCACACAAGACAAGCTGTCTCATTTATATAATGAGGAAATTGGCAATGCAGCACACTATGCTGCACCAACGGCATGAACGTCTCTGTATTAGGTTAACGGTGGACACTCTGCAGTCCATGTTTGCAGACAAGGCTAGTTTTCTGATGACCATACAGGAGCAGCTTTTGTGTGATTGCATGGGGGTCATTTAGCATGTGTCGCTATGGCCTAATGCTACTTAAGGCCTATATTTATTTCATTTTTGATGATTTAATCCACCCATTCTCTTCTGCTTATCTTTATCAGCAAACTCCATACAGAAAAGCCGAGGCAAGATGGCATAGTTGAACTCAGGACCTTAACACTGGTCAAGACGGTAAAAGTTGCAGATCAGAAAATGACAATGATGTGTTGTTTTATTCCATTTTGCCATTGGTTCCCACTTTTGTTCTTGTTTACATTTGGAGTTTACAATGTAGCGTGACTCAAACTGCTGAAGAACACCCCCCTCATAAATGCAGCAGACCGAGCTCTTAATATCCTGGATTGCTTTAAAAATATTACAATACATAGAATGCTTCTCCAGGTAATCAGCAGTGTGTCACAGATTAGTTACAAAATAACCTCAGCAGCCCTGGAAGACCCATGCGCATACACAAAAGCACACCCCTCCTGTATAATTTTCTGCTCTCAAATGATAATTAACAATTTAGTGTCACAGCACATATTTGCAGATGAGGGGAATTAATCACATTATCTCAATTTCATAGCGGCTGAGAAGTGTCCAAACAAAGCCGAGCTTACTTGCGCGGCGTGTCTGTTTAAGTTCCCTTGTGGGGTTTTTGTAAGACCTGGGAACTAACTTGTTCTTAATCCCCCATCAATAACAAGAGCACTCCTTCATCCTACCTCATTCATTTAGCCTTGTTTACTGTAGAGCGCCACTTGAATAATCGGGACTTTGCATTTCTTGTGGCGGACAGTTTGACATTAGCTGAGACATTAAGAAAGGATTGATGCTTGTATGATAACATTAATTTCTACCCATCCGCCTCCTCCACCCACCCAACCTGTCTGGATATTGAAACCTGTGATCAATTCTTGATTTGATTAAAAGTATTAAAAGACAGGAAGAAAAACACTTCCTTAAAAATCGATTTTTAAAACTAGAATCACTGTTTTATAGCAATTTGAAAAAAAAAGAAAGTAAAAATTAAAGTAAAGTAAGTATCTTAACCAAACTTTCTACTCCTGGGCACTTGACTTGTCAGTGACATTTAGGAGAAGCAAGCAGCCCTCCTCAGATAATGAAAAAGTCAAACCGTGTCTACATCAAAGGAAACACACATGTAGTCTGCGCATCCACACGCACTCACAGGAGTAGCCGTACCACATTAACATTTCATTTTGTGTGATAAACAGGATTTGGTGTCGCATTTTAAAGTAAATCTCCGCTGGTAGTACATTGTAAAGATAAGGTCATATGGAGAGTAAGTTCAGCACCTATCAGCTGGAGCAATTGTGCATGTGTGTGTGTGTTGTCCACACTGCAAACAAATTTTTCCCCAGCAACGTTATATTATTAAAACTCCAAAGTTGTAGTGCTAATCTAGAGTGTCCAGATGTCTTGGACTGTGTAATCATATGATTGCAAGGATGGGAATGCACTTTGAACAAAATGCATCATGGAAAATGGTATAAGCTCATTTAAAAAAAAAACTAAAAAAAAAACTGTGGCTTCTGTGCTTGCATACAGAGAAATATGACCAAGATGCTGTGATTGACACGTTACTGCTGATGCTAAAACACCCTGTCCATTTTCAGCACACCGAGTGAGTCTGTCTAATAATGTGACATCCTGAGATGTTTTATATGCGCTTTCCCAAATAAATCAAACGGTCCAAATCACATCTGAGTCATAAAACAAAGGCCTGTAGGGTTCCTGGTGGCTCAGCTGGCATCTGCACGTGACATTCAGAGCTTTAAATGTGGCCAACAACTGGGAGCCCGTGGTCAGTGAGAGCAGGAAAGTAGGACAAAATACCCCAGAAATACAAGCAAACATTAAACGAGCTTGGATAGCTTGTTTTCTCCAACATTTTATTAAAACTTTGCATCTTTTTTCCATACCTTCTTAAGTCCAGCATATAATCAAAAGATAATCAAGATTTTGTAAGCACCAAAAAAAAAAAAAAAAAACAGCAAAAGAAAACTTTAATCTTTCATCTTTGTAACATTCCACTTCTTACTCGAGTACTCTGAAAAATTGCTCAACATAATTTACGGCGGGAAGTACGCAAATCATCCCGTTCTGAACTATTTTCTTAATCAGGGCACATGTTCTTTCAAGGTCAGCCTTCATTCACTTTTTTCTCCCTCGTTAATTTAGCACAGCCACTTTTTTCATCAAGAGATATAAACAGCTGCTAATTTGTAAATTGCCTAGAAAAAAAGCATGCTCATACACATGGCTTTCTTCTCAGTTCATGTATTTCTTCCTACACTTTGCAGATCACATATTTAGATGGGTAGATTCTGACTCTAAAGTTATGGATAAAATCATTGATCAGCTCCCCTTCCCGTCACATTTTAGTAAATCAAGTACCCTCTTTAAAAGTAGTGTTTAGATGGTGATGATGAAGGGAAATTTCCAGAATATGTTTTTGCAGAATGAAGGTCAGGAAGAAATTGTGGAAAACAACAACAAAAAAGCCAAATGATAGGAATCTGCGTCTAGGGCATAATCATATGACTGCCAAGTGAGATGTTTTTCATGTCTCCAAGTGATATTTTTACACTTTAATTTAATGTTTTATCTCAAATGATCCTTATTCTGCCATAGTTAGGATTTTAGGTGCCAGTTCTATTTTGTTTAGGTGTTAAAGCTTCAGTGCAGCTTGGTAGGCACCAGTCTTACTTGGTGGAGGTTTTGGGAACCAGCACTTCTTAGAAGGTACCAGGATTACCTTAAAGAAACCAATGCCACTTGGTGGCCAGCTATGCTACCTCACTGGGGATTTAGACTCCAGTGTTGGTTACCTGTCTTCAATAGTACTTTATTGGGATTTTCAAAACCAACACTACGTAATAATAATAATAATAGATACTTTATTGATCCCCATGGGGAAATTACTTGTTTTTCTCTGCATTTGACCCATTCACTCAGTGAAGCAGTGGGCAGCCCACTAAGCAGGCGCCCGGGGAGCAGTGTGTAGGGACGGTACCTTGCTCAGGGGTACCTCAGGGTAGCCGTTCAGTGGATTCGAACCGCCGACCTTCCGATCATGGGGCGACCACTTTACCTACCTATCCCTGCCCCAGGTAGATACCCAGATTAGTGTGTTGGGGTTTAAGGTGTTTGGTTTATCTTAGGAAAACACTATGATTTGAGACTAAATTCACTCTTCAGTTTGGCTTCAGTTCACAAGGCAAAACTTTCTCATCTGCAAAAAATTACCAAACCACTTCCAACCACCAGAGTTGTATATCCCACAACAATGACAGCTCCATAAGAGCATTTTCCTTCGGCCACATGGCGTCTGTTTCAAAGAGAGGCAGTTCTATTGAAGACTGTTGGACCATGCATTTTGAAAACGGAAAGATGTGAAGCCTGACCAAGCGTCACTATGCAAAGACTTGGCAGTAAGAACTGATTGTGGAAAACAACAATACTAAGAATGTATTTCTAAATCAAAACCACATGTAAAACATTCTTTACGCGGAAATGCACCAATGACAATAAACAGTAGTCATAGCCCAATATAACATAACAGAGCGTTTGCAGGGTAGGAGAGCTGTTTTTACATAAAGGGGTACTCAAGCAGTCAAGAGTTGTTATAAAAAGCTGAGTGACACTAAAATGGTCAAAGTCATTGAAGCAAATATAATAACTTTAGCCTCTTTTAAATAGCCTCTTTTATGGGAAAGTTTTCCACACTCTAGCTTGCTCTCAGGGTCACAAAAGACATTATACAATTGTGGAGTGAGTGTTGAGTAAACTTCATATGTAAAATTAGTGGCATGCCCCATAACGTAATACGCTAATGGCAGTAGGTTTTCCAGTGGCGCAAGTTAGTATTCAAGGGAAAGTTCTGTACTGATAGTGGTTACAGATACACATCATATTCATTAAAGCCATTTCTTTATTTGCTGTACCTTTACATGTATGGCTTGACTTCCTGTATATATAGCTATAAAGATTTAACATTACCAAAAACATTTGGGATAATCACAATTTATACACAAATAGCTCTTTTGCTAGGCAGAGAAACATGCGCTAGTAGTAGCAGCAATTACAATACTATTCAAAGCAATTATAACAAGATTATTTATAGCTCCCTTTACAGCCATTGGGATTTCTCAATAAAGACAGGTCAGCAGTTGCTGCCAGCTATGGCTCAGGTCCTCAGATATACTGCAGTGTACTAAATGAAGCTTCCCAAAACATGCCAGTCTGCACAATGCAGGTGAGGAGGCAGTGGTTTAGCATTGGGAGCAGCTTATTGAGCTTCCCCCAGGTGCCATCCCCCTAATTCAGTGTGATGTGTGTTCAGTGCGGCCATCTGTCAGAAGAGGTGCACACTTCCCTGCTTCTGTGAAATTCAAAGTCACTGGAAAGAGCATAACTACTGCAGCAACACTCACAGAAGACGGTTTCTGGTTTGTCGTTTTTATTCAGTTCATCAACATTCAAAGATGGTGCGTGAGGCTCAGATTGCAGTATGATGTAAACTGAGATCCGGTGAGATTTACTGGAATTAAATGATTAACTGGTGTCTGACCCGATGTTCCCCTTTGTGTTTGGCTAAACTCATCACAGAACACGGATTTAACTCGGTTTACAACTTCTAGAACTGTCATGTTGTTTACAGCTGAAACTTTCACAGCACTCTTCACTTAATCCTTTCTCCTAACCTCCTTTCTTGAAAGCGCATACACAGCATTGTCAGTCTCTCACAGTAAAAAAGTGGCTCCGTTTGTACTTTGATGTTAAAAAGGCAGGATCCCCTCTTCCTCTTCCGTAACCCAAGAGATTGGAAGACGGGTGCAGTTTAGGCGCGCATCTGGGATATAATAAGTCATCAGTGATGTTTATGACTTGTAAAAGCTCTCTCTGGACTGCTCTTTAAAACAACCCCAGCCTGTGTATAATGCTTATCATGGAGCTATTTGAAGGCAATATAAAAGGCGACTTTTGGCAAGAGTTCATTTGCAGGTTGGCAAATAATGAGTTACTTGTTAATGTGGGAATATCTTCTGCTGAAAGCATTGTGTAACATTAGCACAAGAAGCAAGAATAATAAAGTCAGTGCACGCACACAGAAATGTCAATTTCACAGCAATATCGAATTGTAAATTAACTACGTTTAGCGCACATTAGCTTTCATAAACGTCTTTTTCATAAAATAATGTTCTTATTTCCCATCATTTCTACTTATTATTAGTGGCAGTAAGTTTCATCATCTTGCTTTAATAAAAATGTAGAGACTTTTGAAATGTTTCACCTGGACTTAATGAGCTCTAATCTATATAAGCCAGAGGGATTGTTGTAGGGAACATTGAGGATGGCAGTGTGGTCTTCTTTTACCTTGCCTACCTTCTATATCGGGGTGGAAAACTTTTATTACCTGAGGGCCACACTGACTTAGATAAAGTAAGGGAAGGACCACATATTGGACAGTTTAAAGAATGTACTTTTAGAAAATGTTGCTAATTTGACACATAAGGGGCTTTTTTACAGCCTCATTAATAGCATTGCATTAAATGGACACTGCGGCTCCAAACCTTAGGCTACAGCCTACACCATAACCTGATGTGCACCCACTGAGGAATCAACTACCGATGGCGACAGACCTCAGCAGCTGTGATAAGCCTTTTTGGTAGTGTTAATTACCACAAGGATAATTTTAAGAAAAGAAATGTAAGGCTGTAATGGGCTACAACTGTATCTAACATACTCGTTATTCTAATGCAACAGCAACGGTCCAGCTAATGGACCATTTTCTCTTTTCGAAAGCTTTTACAATCTGTTAATAAACTCTGTCGTCTCTGAGGTCATCCCTGCTTTATGTCTTTTTTACTTTCAGTAAAGCCTGATTCATTATTTTGAAGTCCAACATGAAAAGCTAAGTTTTACTCTTGAGAGTGAGCAATGTAGACACATCGGTGCACCAGCATAAAAGAAACTGGGTTCTATATCAAATCAGAGGCACATGATTGCTGTCAGTTTGTATTGCCATTTTAGCAAGTAAGTAATTTTTTGATTTCAGCTTATGTGTCTGAAAAAAAGACACTTTTTTTTTGCTAAAAGCTGCTTCTTCCTTCTTCAACTGCTCCCTTTTGGGATCGCCACAGCGGATCATCTGCCACCATTTCACCCAACATTGTCCCTTCTGCATATTTTGCATGTAAATAATGGATAAGTATTGGTCCTTAGTCATTGGGCGAGAAAACAGCCTGTTTATAATAATTTCATTATGAATTCAGTTCAGTTTAGTTTTGTTTATATAGTGCCAAATCACAACAACACTTTCCTTAAGACGCTTTATACTGTGAGGTAAGGACTCTGCAATAACACAAAGAAAACAGAGAAAATCCCAGTCATATGATACTCTACTCTTTGAGCAAGTATTTTGGTGACAATGGGAAGGAAAAACTCCCTTTTAGCAGGAAGAAACCTGCGGGAGGATCAGTGAGGGGGCGACCATCTGCTGCACCTGGTTGGTGGTGCAGGGAGGAACACAGGACGAAGACAGACTGTGTGAGTCAGAGATTAATAATAACTAAACGCATAGTGAGTGGAAAAAGAAACACGGAAAAAGAAACACTCTGTGCATCATGGGAGGCACCAACCACCTTGGACATCGTATTAACACCCCCCCCCCCCTTTTTTTTTTTTACAATGATGTTTCTTTGTACAGTAGCACAACAATTAAATAGTAAGTGTATAGTAATGTCTATACCAATAAAAACTACCTTGCATCTTCTTGTGTAGAAGACGCAATCATATATGTCTATCAAATACATGGAACCTGACATTCAACAGTGTGCATGGTCCTCTGGGACAGAAAATGAAGAGCTCTGTTCTACATAATACCAAGTTTATGGGAACTCAAAGACATGCACACAGGACACAAGCATGCGCGTATTCAGACTCAGTTTAATTGCCTCTGAATGTCTTCCTCAAAATCAGAATTCACAGCAATCCCCTCCTCAAGTAATTATTTGAATTTCTAAAATATAGTTCAGAGAAAGCTGAGATCATGAATGACACTTTTCTTCTTTTTCATTTATTTTTTATCAAACCAGTAATCCCTGCTTTAATTGAGCAACCTCTGACTTTGCTGCTCACTCAAGACACAAAACACTGTGGCACTCTTTCTCCATCTTGTGGGGCCTTACAATCATCACACCCCTGGCTTCCTGTAATAATGCTGACCTAAAAAAAATGCTAGTCTATTTCATGCATCATTAACATGCATCAACTACTGACAATAATGAGGATAATTGGATTTTAAATGAACACAGTTCATAAGCTCATGCTCCAGAAATTGATGGGGATTATTGATGTGTGCAGCCTCCCACCAGCCCAGTGTTCATTGACACTCATGTGTCATCACTGTCTCCTAGTGGCTGTCTTAAAATCAACCTGCCTGTGTATTTAACAATGAGGCAAACATGGGTCTTAGACTTGGCAAACTAAAATGTCCAAATCAGTGTCAACACAGGCGATTTTCTCTGTGACAGGGCCTAACAAGTTGTGGCAGCAAGAGTAAAATCTTCAGCAAACTGCATTATAAAGCCAGAGGTTGAGTGGGTTGTGAGGTTAACTTATCTGTAGTTAGAGCAAATTGACCACAATTACCTTTAGTTAATAGACAGATAGGAATACCCACATAAAAGCTAAGTTACATAACAGCCAGACAGTAAAAACCTGCCAAATCCCACTACCAACAACAACAAAAACGACCAATAACCACCAACACCCCTAACAACAATCAGCCAATAACCAATAACAGAAAATTAGCCACTCAAGGTTTGATCTCTTGCTGTGTTATTTTAATCATGACACATCATGAAAAATGACTATTTGAAATTCTAATGATGAAGGCAGATTCAGAGCATAGAGTCCATTTTTGGTACATTTGAAGGACGGGAGAGCAGAGGAAGTATTGTTGGATGCTTTTACATTGCCTGCTGTGAGCTTCTCTGGAGTCTTACAGCAGGCAATTAAAGCCATTGCTGGATTCTTGCGCGAATTAGTCTCACTGTTTGCTCCAAAACACACTGATTGTCTTTAACAAGGATTCTCCGTTTTGTTGTTTCTCCAGTGAGTGATTCAAACCGCACTGTAAAAAAGCAGCAGTGGTTTGTTATCTGCTCGTTGAAACTCAAAATGTTCCTCAGCTAATTTACAACTGGAGGCAAGAAAAACATGGAAATATCAGTCCATCTGTTGCATATCACCACTGATTAATTCAAATATAGACAATAACACAAATATGTCATTTTGAGTAGCTCAACTCCTTAAGATAACTTGAATGCAGATTATATAGTTTAGTTGGATGAGGCTGATGTACAAAAGACCAACCCTTCATGCTTATGCTGATTTGTTGAGGTAACAGGTTCATTTTCCCCATTCTTTCTTTGTTTTCTTTAACATCTTGAATACAAATTCTACAGCAAAGATTATTTTATTGTGAAAAATGCATTTTACAGTGAACAGTTTAGAAAAAACAGAACTAAATAAACACCAAACTATTTTTATATTTCTGCAAAAAACAATTGATTTTGAAATATAATAGCTATAAACAAACCTTAATGTTTTCATTAAACTCATTCATATAGTAATACATGTAATAATATAAATATTTGAATTAGGGCTGGGCCATATTATACCGTTCACGGTTTGCCGGTACAATGTTAGGCAACAATAAGAAAAGGAAATATCACGATAGAATATGGGTAAAACGCGCATGCGATAAAAGTTAACGTGAAGGTTCCTGAGGGTTAGAGGCAAATGCAATCGCATGGCAGGATGCTGTAAACGGACCAAACTTCAGTCAGGAGAACAACTGAGATAATCCATCCACAATATGAGGTTAGTCATTAATATACTGCAACAACATTGGAATAGAGCAGCTGTGATAGAATACAGCTGCAATGAATCAATGGTACAGAAGTGGAGGAAGCAAGAAGAATGAGTTGAATAAAGTTTGATTTATCTGACTGCTTTGTTTCGCTTAATGTGCCTTATAATCCCGTGCACCTTATGGTCCGAAAAATACGTATTTGACTTTTTTATTTGGCACACTGCAGTTTAATGTTGCAAAGCACCTCTTTTTAACTTCAGTGGATATTATACATGGTTATGCTGAGGATATGTCAGCCCATTTCTACTGGAAATGCCTTTTGGTTAAACTTTCAGCAAGGAATTTGCATTTGCACTGTTAAATTTTTATATAGCTTTAAATACTTCAAAGGCTGTCTGATTTTTAGCACTTCCATATATAATATTTAAGACAGAACATCTGATATATTTTTAGAATTCTCTAGTGAAGCTGCATGCTAATATTTGAAAATCAGTTTACTTGTGCAGTCATCTTATCTGACTTGACCTATTTACAGATTGATTGTAATGTCTGTAGATTGGGAAGTTCCCTTCTCAGGAGGTCCTATCGTCTTTTTTGATCGAATCCTTTAAAGGGGGTGACCACAGCGGGGAGGCCGACATTTGATTGATCTGTCAGAATTTTACATCCTTCTTCCTTATGCAATCCCCAAGGGATCTAACCAGCACTCTTTTTCTTATTTGTTGAATGTGTAAACTGTTTCCTGTTTGGTTCCATAAGAATTTCACTTCTATGGAAATGCATGGTTTTGTACTTTATGTATTAAATACTGTATATAATACATAAAGTACAAAACCATGCATGCAATATTCAAATTATATATCTGCATATAATATGCATATAATATACATATACATATAATATTGTATATATATTCAAATTAGAGCAGGGCGATATGGCCAAAAATATTTATCACGATATATATTTTAAAATTTGCGATAACGATATAACTGACGATATAATTGATGAGAGACAAAATACAACTCCACAACTTTACGCGCAAAAAAACACCATCCATTTATTTTCACTTAAACAAGAAGCTGTTTTTTTATGTGCATTAAAGTAGCCTGCAAGTATTTTAAAGCTAAGTTTTTCTTTCAGCTGTGCACAGATGTTATTTTGACAGCGGTACCCATTGTGCTGTGTTCGAGAATAGAAATGGAGTGACAAAAGCTCAGCTTTGATATAAAGTGATATGTTTTTCATTGGATCGCTGCTGTAATTAGCATGTGTATTGTGAAAAGTCTTCTGTATGAATAATTTAAAAAGAACATTAGAAGTTCCTATTAATGTTAGTTATATAAAGAGTAGTGCCAGTATGACTGACTTGAAACTCATTTAGCAAAGAACATGTTGTGAAAGGCCAGCCCTGGTATTTCTTTGTAGGATTCTACTAATTAAACAGGTATACTGTGTCTTTTACCCCATGTTATCGTTGCAGCACTAAGGTGCAACAATCTGTTTCTGCTCTCTTTTTTCTTCTGCTAGCTCAACATTATGGAGAAAAATGTCTGTCTGCATTGTTAAGCGTCGCTAAATCTATCTATTAGGTGTCCTTCCTGTGGCTTTTCCTAATGATTTTTCCTGATCTCAGTGGAAAACAGCATGTGCTCAAGCAACGATGTGAAGGAGAATTGATTAGGACTATCTAATCTAATCTAATTCGTCATCTTGTGTTTTTGCCATGCTGTATAAATATGGCCGTCTTTAAGCTAAATTAACTATTCAGCCACTACCTTATTCTTTAACATTTAGCAAATGTAAAAAAATCCTGCTCATCTCAAGTGGCAGATTCAAGGTAAAACAGTTAACACTATAATTTCTTTTTCTAAAGGACAAAAATCTGTTTTACTCAGTGTTTTAATGGCCTAAGCATCTATGTGTGTCCCTACAAGGCCCCCATCCTTTCCACATAAACCAATCCAGCTGAATAATTACTGGAATTAGTTCCACTGCATCTCATAGCTCCACTCCTGATGTCGCTCTGCTATGACTGCTGTGACTGACCATAATTACAGTAAAGAATAATTACACAGCACAAGGCCTTTTTTAGCAAATTTCAACTGAGGCAGGCTATTAGCAATGCAGGCAGTCACATCTGACATCAGCGGGCACCCTACAGTGCAAGCATTTTATGTTGTGAAAATTACTGACCAGAAAAGTGAAAGAGCTTTTACCACCACTGGAAAGAGCATTTGATTCTTTCCTTTTCATGGTTTCTGCGAATTCATCTGAACCTGTTGATTCATTTCCAGGACAAATATCTCCATGATCTGCTATTGCAGATGGATTTTATCGAGCAGCCTCCTGCATCTCTTTGCTTGGCGGCTCTAACAGACTGCTGTTTCCAAGTTGACTCGTAAGCTCTTGGTTTTGACCTTGCTCCCATAATGACAGCAAATATTGACAAAGGCCTCCTCAGTAAATACTATTCAAATGCAATGCGTGGTATGGTCAATGCAAGCCCACGCACATCCTTGAGAAGATGATAAATTACAACTTGTTTTATTTTTTTCTGCATGTCTCCCACTTATACATCTCTCTCCAAAGCAATTCCAAGTTGATTTCGCCTTCAGGTCATTTTAACACTCGAGTACTGATCGAGAAACGTTCCCTTTTTTTTCCAGTGCCCAAACCTCTCCTCCACATTCAACTTTGAGCCTCTGCTTAAATATTTTTCTTGTAGAAACAGAAAGAAGAGATGTGGGTTTGGCTTGGTAATTTTTGGTACTGTGGCTTCACAGCCTACATACATGAGTTGTTTGAACTGAGAGGGCCAGAGGTAAGAACAGCAGAGAAAATGAGAGCAAAGTCGAGGAGGCAAGTGTGCAGATAAACTCTTTTAGTTTGCTAAAAACTGACCTCTTGTGGTCACAAGTGATAAGATGACAGAATACATCTATAAATACAGTTCTTCACAGTTATACATAGTTAATCAGAGAGGCCCAATGCAATGGAAATAAAAGAAATTAAATAAAACCAAAATGGAATTTGAATAAAACAATGGCAATAAAAAGTCACAGCAGATTTGGAACAAAACACAACAGAAATAATAACAGGAAAAAAGCTCATTCAAAACCCTCACAAAACACAATGACAGTGGTTTTTGGCAACGCAGAACAGCTGCAGTGACAAGCTAACACTAAACGGCTAATATCAAACGTGTATCTACAGCATTATACGAATATTGTTTGATATTATATGAATGGTGCGTTTTAAACAAACATTACCCTTGCATCTTTTTTCTCCCTAACAACACCGAAGAATCCTCCACTGCTTTTATGTGTGTCTCAGTGCAATCCGTCGCACGTGTTCCATCACGTTATTGTCTCCCCAAAAACACTTCCAGTGTATTTTGTGAGATTTTGTGTTATTCAACTTCTGTTATGTTTTTTTTTCTATTTCAATTACTTTTTACTTTTAACTGGCACAAACAAGACAGCACACATTACTCCAGTTCTGGCTTCTCTTCATTGGTTGCCAGTAAACTTTAGGGTTCATTTGAAAATTTTAGTTGTAACTCTTAGAGCTCTGCACAGTGAAGCTCCCCATGATATCTCTGACCTGTTGAAACCTCATGCTTCATCCCAAGCACTTAGGTCGTCGGGTTAGAGGTTACTGGTGGTCATTCAGTCACGTACTAGGTTTCAAACACGTGGGTCATCGGGCTTTTCAGGCACTGGCACTCCCTGCCGTTGTCTTTATGCTGTCTAGACTCCATTGACTCCTTTAAAAAGCAGCTGAAGACATTTTTAAACAAACAAGCTTTTAATTAATTTTTTCACTGTTTTATATTATTTTATTTGTATCTCTGATTTTATTGTGAAGCACCTTGTGATTTATATCTGTGAAATGTGCTATAAAAATAAATTTTACTCACTTACTTACTTTTTATTTAATATGTTCTGTGTTGTTGTTGTTACCTGGAGTGTGCTTTTTTTGAAAGATGATTAGTTGCATTTGATAATTATTTGAATATTTAATACTTATAATTATTCCAATATGATACAGTTTATAATATTTTCTAATTATAAATTTAGCTCATGACATCAAATCCCATTTAAGAGGATGTAATAGCCAACAGTTTTTTCTTCTGTAATCCTGCTAAACTGCACTTTTCGCAGCCCCTTCTTTGACTTTCCTTGTCATCACCTACAGCTACAAATGCCAGCCGAGCGCCCTGAGGAACAGCGTTACATCTCTGACCTGTTATTATTAGTGACACAAAGACAACGGTAGAGTTTGCCTTTTATAAGTTAATGATAGGCTATTCATACCAGTGAGAGACATGGATGAAATGGGCAAACTAGTGGGACCTAAAATGTACAAGTGAGACTGATTCACCCTTTCTTCTGACGACAGAAAGAATTACAAGATCATTATGCAAATATTTTGTTGCAAGAAATCTTTGCCCTCAACCTCGACTCATATATCTCAGCTTGTATGGAATTTCTACAATCTTCATTGCTCAGAGGCTTAGTCAAAAATCTTTTGGCTTGCTATGAAATCACAAGCATGCACTGTTGGATGAAACAAAGTGCAGACATGAGGAAGAGATTTCTCTGTGAGTGGACTGTTCAGCGTTACAAGTCAAATAAAAGAAAATGTCAAAGGTTATGCATGAGTCTGTGAGACATTAAGGAGCACTGAAAAAAACCAGGAGATACAACCAGAGTCGGTTTGTGTGTGATATTCTTGTTAGTGTGGTTAATTTATTGACCAAAAGATAGAGCTGTGTGAAATCGCAAATTTTGGTGGTGATCTGATACCAAGTAAATACAGGGCCACTATGGCCGCTACCAATACCGATACCAATACTTTTAACCAGGGGCGATTCTAGGATCAGAGCTTTGGGGGTGCTGAGCACCCAAAGAGATGCCCAGCCAGGCAAGATAAACTTTACACGTCACGATGAGACTTCTTCCCTGTCTCTTTCAGTCCCTGCATCCTTAAATGTCTCCAGTTGTCCCAAGTTCTCTATGACTGTCTCCTTGGTCCTCCCACCAAAAGAAATTCAAATATAATACATTTTTAAAAATGATACATTTTAACCGCTAACTAACATACATTTATCATTAATAATTTATCATATACTTATCAGGGAACCATATTTAAGCAGCTTGGTTCTGCTGGCGGTTTCTTCCTGTTAAAAGGTGTTACCTACTTTCCCCAAGCGCACCCTTTTAGAGGGTCTTCTGATTCTCATAATTTTCTCTGTATTATTGTAGGGTATTAACTTTACCATATAAAAGCCTCTTAGGCAGCTGTTGTTTTTAGGCGCTATATAAATAAATTGAAATGAATATTGATTTTGACACAGCTGTGTTCAAAATGCTCTTGCATCACAGAATGAGTCACTGCCACCAAAGAGACACATTCCTTTGATTTTGTTTAAACCAGAGTGCAGCCATCATTAGGACCAAATAAGCATCCTCAATGCTTATTTGGTCCTAATGATGGCTGCATTCCTCATTTGCTAATTTCCAAACATTCCTCTCTGACATGTTTCTCCAACATTGAATGCCTGCTGCCCCAGGCTGTTATTTGTCTGCTAAAATGTATAAAAGTGTGTATAAAAGTGAATATTATGTATTCACATAATCCGGGACCCGATGGGGTGAGTCTCCATGTCTTCAAGGCCCGTACCCCCAGCTTTGTGGAGTCTTTCATAAATTGTTCATGTTGAGTCCACAGAGGGCCCCAGTGCTGGGGAGGACATCAGGCCTAGTTCCTGTGCCAAAGACGCCACGTTCCAGTGGTCCCCCAGGATTACAGACTTGTGGCACTGACTTCCCATGTCATGAAGATCCTGTAAAGACTCATCCTTGAGCAGCTCCAACTTAATGTCAGGCCACATCAGGATGCCCTTCAGTTGACTTACCAGCGCAACCTCAGAGCTGAGGACGCCATCATCTACCAGCCCAATTGTGTCTACGCCCAACTAAACTAGCCGGCGAGCATCGTGAGGGTCATGTTTTTTTTCTTTTCCAGTTCATTCAATACCATTAGGCCGATAATAACCTGACAGTGATGCAGGTGGATGCCTCTCTTGTGATCTAGATTGTGATTACCTACAGGAAGACCACAATATGTGCGTCTTCAACACAGTGGCACAACAAGGGATCGTACTCTCCCCTTTCATCTTTGCCCACTACTCCACAGACGTCAGCCACTGCAGAGAGACCTGCCATCTTCATAGGTTTTCTGATGACTCAGACATCAGCCAAGGGTCTGATGACCCTTGGCTGCATCAGCAAGGGTGATAAGACAGAGTACCCACCTGTGGCTGACTCCTGTGTCACATGGTGCGAGCTAATCATTTAGAGCTCAGTGTGACAAAGACCTAAGAACTGATTGATTGTGGACTTTAGGAGGACCAGGAAACCCGTGACCCCTACTTCAATCCAGGGGTCGATATGGACATTGCGGAGGACTAGAAATACCTCAGAGTACACATAGATAATAAACTGGACTGGGTTAAAGCACCACTGCACTCTACAGGAAGGGCCAGAGTCTATGCTGTTGCATGCTGGGACAGCAGGTTGAGGGTCACAGATACCAACAGACTCAATAAACTGATCCACAAGGCCAGTAATGTTATGGGGATAGAGCTGGATTCCCTTAAGGTAGTGTTGGAGAGGTGGATGTTGTCTAAGATAAAGACAGTGCCTCCCACTCACTCCTTGACGTGCTGGCCGGTTCCAGGACCACGTTCAGTGAGACTGGGATTACCCACATGCACCGCTGAATGACAGAAAATCATTCCTGCCTGTGGCTATCTAGCTGTACAACTTCTCCATCTAATGCACAGTGCAATAGTTACACCCTTTTGCACACCCTCTACAGTGAAAATAACAATTTTACAGTTTTGAGTAAAATGTCAATCATATATATTTAGTCACTGTAATATTCTAGATATTTATAACTGTAACCACATAATTTCCTCGGGATTAATAAAGTATTCTGATTCTCACGATGGTTTCAGGAGCACATGGTTTTATATTGTTCTTCATGAAGGCAAAAATGACATTTTCATGAGTATGTATTGTAGAGAAGAAATATTTTCCTGTAAAATGCAATGACAGTAACAAAGAACCCCAGATTCTCAATGACCTCATGCTTAACATTGTGCTTAGCAAGATAATGCAGGGAGAACCGCCATGTATGCTGCATCCACCCTCCACTCTTCTGCATCTTCAACATATTCCCATTCCTCTTCCTTTCCCGTTGGCAGACTGCCACCCCCTGCAAACTGTGTGCAAGCCTCTTCATACTGTAACTCTGCTGCACCAAAGCTCTTTAAACATTTTCCTCATGACTTGTGTTTGCGGCCTTGGATCTGGGCAATTAGATTAACTATTTTGCGCATCTTGAATACCACGCATATTTTGGAGAGTAGAACTATCCAGTGGGTAGAATCTCCAAATTATTTACAAAAGCCAAAAAAGAAACGAGAAAGTCTCTTGCTGGCGTGCACAAGTAACAAACTCATTTGAAGGATTCACAGATTGTTTTGCAAGCTTCTACAGTTGTTTGAGGATTAAAATAAAACAGAACAAAAATGGAATATATACATGGAATTTGCAGATAAAGAATGATTTCCGTTTGCTTTAAAACAAATGCATTTCAGTTTGCAGATCTATTCCAAAAATATAGAACCATAAAAAAACACAAGCTAAAATGGTTCAGACAGATATTGTGGGGCATAGACATAAAGGCTTTTAGACAAGTAGTATAATTTGTAATCAGTTCTGCAATTAACTAGAAGTCACTGCTGGTATCCAAGAGGTGTCTTTATATGTGATTAAAATTAGTTTTCTCTTGTTAGGGCAAATGGCTCATCATATGATTAAATAAAGTTTTTTTGTCAGCTTTTTTGAACGAAAAGTTCACCAAAAACTGAGAAAAACATCTGTTTTAGGTGAAATGCACACCAGCCGAGTGCTTCTTTTGATTAGGATCAATTCTGTTAAATCCCACAATCAAAGCAAATACTACAAAAACAATGCCTCTGGAAGATTAGACATTAGAAATCAGATGATGATGTTAATTAGAGACAGAAGTTAGGGCTTTTTGCCTGCATTAAAAAAAAGTCATTACTTTTTTATCCTGTATGGGAAGGATTCGGGGCTAGAAATATTAAGCGGGTCTATGTCCATTCTCTAACGAAATCTGTGGCCAATTGGGGAGATTCTCTGGAGGTAGAGCCACTTTCACCCTGTTGTCATCATCCCCTGCACATTTATAGCAAACTTTTATTCACATTTAGTGTGCAAAAGGTCAAGTGTGTTCAAGGTCAGTAGAGTGAAGATTGCAGTCAAAAGAGTTCTGTTTACTTACTCCTTCCAATTCCAAGTGGATAATCATATTTACCGTGGCAAATTAACATATTTGAATAGTTATAAGAGCTTTAAGTGTTATTTTAGGGTCTTTACAGTATAAAACACCTTGATGCAGCTGTTATTGTGATTTGATACTATATAAATTGAACTGATTTAAATTAATCTCAACACAACATGCGAAAAAATCATGAAATAAAATATATATGGACAGTTTAAGGCCAGTTAAATATCTTGCTGTATTTTATGTTCTTATCTATGAGTCACATTGAAACCTCTGGTCAGAACACTGTTTACCTCAGCTCTCAGTCCTGGGTGAGAATTGTTCTCATCTATTTGCTCTGGAGAAAACTGGTAAATCTTTACAAAAGGAATCCAATACAAGTCGATGAGTCATTGAAGCTCACTTTGGACTGATGACGGCAATACTGAGATGATACTGTTGTTGAGGATATGCTGAACTTTTCTGCTGGTTAGCACTGGTGTTTGTGCTGCTGTAGGCTGTTATAAGCTACTGTTAGTTGGCATAAGTAAAATTTAAGTGCTACAATATTGAGAATAGATAAGAAGGTTTATGCAAATTTTTGTTAGAGCCCTGATGAGGTGAGGAGGAAGACGATGCCATTTTATTCCGACGTTGTTAGGCAAGGCAAGGCAAGGCAAGTTTATTTGTATAGCACAATTCAACAACAAGGTGATTCAAAGTGCTTTACAGAGACATTAGAAACAAGAAAAAATAAAAAGCACGATTTAAAATTGATTAAAACAAGCAAATAAACTAACTAATTAACAAACAAACAAACAAACAAACAAACAAACAAACAACAGTATATAAAATCAAAACAGATAAAATCAGAACAGTAGATAAAATCAGTAGTTTTGAAATTTAAGCTTAAAGAGTGGATTTGGTGCTTTATTCAAATGCAGCTGAGAACAGGTGAGTCTTCAACCTGGATTTAAATAAACTGAGTGTTTCAGCTGATCTGAGGCTTTCTGGGAGTTTGTTCCAGATATAAGGAGCATAAAAGCTGAATGCAGCTTCTCCGTGTCTGGTTCTGACTCTGGGAACTGATAAAAGACCGGATCCAGATGACCTGAGGGATCTGGATGGTTCATACTGGGTCAGGAGGTCATTGATGTATTTTGGTCCTAAACCATTCAGAGCTTTATAGGCCAGCATCAGAACTTGAAAGTATATCCTCTGACGGACAGGCAGCCAGTGTTAGTGTTGTTGTCTCTTTCCTTGGTGTTTTTGCTTTCTTGGTGACTATAAAAACATGAGAAGGAAGCTTCTTATCTTGAGTCTGAAATCAGACTCATTCATGTGCCTGTACCTTTGATGTAATACGTATGAGGACACGGCAGCTTCCACAAACCGGCGCCTACTCCTATGTATTTTTAATGGATTCATTTTAAATTCATGATAATGTATGAGTTTATTGGAATATGTAATTACATGCTAATCTATGCATATGTATCATTACTATCTCCCTTTTTTCTATTAAATAACCTAAAAGAAATTACTGACTACAACTTTAACAAAGATTTTAAATAAGTTTAAGGGAACTTGAAAGTTGGAAGATACCAGATTGTAATATAAAGCATTCATTTAGAGTATTTTTTTTTCTTTTGTCATCGTGACATTCTGATGAATTCAACATGTTTAATATTCTATTTTGTCAATCACGTGTCAACTTCCAACTCATCTTCCCTCAGCCACTGTTGTGTTTATGTTGAGTCATGTCTTCTCTTTTTTCTTTTTAACAAACCATTGAAAAGTGAAAGCATCTACTCTTCTTGTTCAAGAGTTTTTCTTCTTGGTCATTTCCACCGGGAGCATTGTAAAGCAAGTGAATCTACCTTTAGTCTTGCAAATTGTGACCCTGCTAGGTCCCCAGACACTGACAGATATAGTCTATGATTAAAAACTCGGACTTGTGATACATTGTCATGTCACACTGAGAGAGTTCCAGACTTTTGTCTTAAATAAGGGTTTTCAAAGTTTTCTAGTATATGGTAGGCAGAGTATAGTGTGTTGAAGTCTACTAAAACCAGCATTTTTAAATTTAGATTTAAAAAAAATGCAATTTATGTGCTTTGACAGTTTAACCTAGCTTTATTTGTTGTCATAATAGTTTTCTTTGTTTTAATGAGGGCTTCTCAAGCAAGAGAAAAAGCCCCTATATCTTGGAATGGTAGGCACTCAAAAATCAAAGGCAAAGTTATACCTTTTCTAAAGGTTGTCAAGTGAAAGCACTTTTAAGGGGTGTACAGAGAGGAAGGTGGCAGGCTATTGCTTACCACTATATTCTGTTCATTGTTAAAATAGCCATAGAGGACAGAATATTGCTGTGTGATGTCAATATAGCAAATCTAAGCAGCGTTTATAAAGACTGAGTACATTCAAGAAGCTAGCTGAGATGCCATCCAGACTGGAAACCCGCTTTCTGAGACCTCTTTCCTCTCGTGGTCTCAAACTCAAACATGATACCATTGCTAATGATATCAGCTAACCCGTCCTTTGCAGTAGTACATCTGGTATGCGTCACAACACTGTTCAGAGGAAAGAAAAGAAAATGAACTTTAAAAACGTGAGTCAGATCCACCCTCAGTCTGTCTCTGTCTCCGTCTGGTTTGTTAGCAGTGACTAAATGTCTCTCTGTGGTTGGCTGTCTGTGTGCTTCACTCCCTGCTGTGTTCCTAAGTCTTACTAAGGACTGGATCTTCTTGCAGTTACACTGATATTGTGGTGTTGCTGTTGCTGCTTTCTATCTAGACACTTCTTCATTTTAATTTTCAGTATACACACAGCTACATCCATATACTGTACCATTATGCATGTTAGCTTCAATGGGTAAGACCCCAGTCATGCAGTGTGAGAGACCAGTTGGCGACAACCAGTTTAGAAGGAAACACGCATATTGCCCTACTGATTGCAAGTAGTGGCTGGCAGTTGCATTGAACTGAACTACTAAAGCCTCATTTATGCAATGACACCGGTCAGCGAGAGGCTGGTAACCACCATTCGGTACCTCCAGCAACCTCCAGCAAGCACTCACCATCACTACCGTGAAATTGGTTTCAAATAGAGGTTTCAAATAAGGTGCTACACTGAATATCTCATTGTGATTGCTTTGGTTGCTAGCAGGTTGCCAGGGTTACCAACAGTTTGCATGGAACATGCTAACTTGCCTACAAACACTCACAAACCACTCACCAGGGGTATTTTCTTTAAACAAGCTGGTTGTGGTGTTCTTTTACTTTATAGAAATTGATGAGGGTATCCCCTTTGCATTTTTATTAACATATATTTGTCATGTTTTCCACATGGGAGATTTGACCTATAAGTCACGGCTGTTCTAAAATGAGCAGATCCAAATGAAATAAAGCAAATTAAAAGAACAGCTGTTCCCAGTTTGGGACAGCTGGTCCCAAAGTAGTTTAAAGAGACTGGATCCACATCTGTATTTTTGTTCTGTGAACCACAACCACTACATTGGCATCAACTTTCCTCTAAGTCGGCATATCATGCTGATATAATATGTGTTTCTTGGCCACTCTATTGGCTGACAATGAAATGTAGATTTGTCCAGCATTCCATTTGTTAGCTATTTGGTATGAAATACGACAGAACCTGCTTGATTATTTTGGGGTATTGTCTAGAGGTTGACGTATCAATCTAAATATCAGCAGTATCGATAGAAATGCTAGTGCGATATAATCAATACTTTATTTCTATCATCTAAGTTCAGTATGTAGCTCACTGAATTGTGTAAAATTATTTGGAAATGAAAAAATATACCTCATAGATGCCCTGTGAACAAAGTCTGAAACTTTTTGTGTTGACTTTCAAGACTATTTTTTAGCATTGATTTTTTAAAGTGTTTAAATACATGAAAAGTTGAAAGGTGTGTTTTACTATGTAAACTAGTTATTGTGACTGTCTTTATATGTTAAAAATATCAGTATCAGTATTGGTAAAATATTGGTATCAGTATCAGCATTACTGCCCATTTATTTACTTGGTATCGAATCAATACAAAATCTACTGTATCACACATCACTACTACTGCTAGAAACTGTGGAGAAACTTGTTTCAGGGTTTTTATTCATTTCCATAACAAGCTAAGGTGTTTCTTCTAATCTGAGTTTGAGACGAGCAAGAAAGTTAGTGGGTGAGCTGGGCCTTATATAGTGCAGATGATTAAGGTATGTCCACCGGAGATCCAACAGGATCCAGCAGTAGGAACGCCCATCAGAGGACCACCAGAGTCCCTGTTAAAGAAACATACACACACTAAACAGCAAGACAGAGGCAGAGAGAAATCGTCAGCTGGCACTGAGGGCAAGCAGGGTCCACGACAGGAACTCTATAAACTCTCAAAGCTTTGTGTAATGTTAATGTATCCCTGGTTTGTTGCTCCAGCCCTGATCAATTTCCTCTCTGTGATAAATAAATATAAACTTTGCTCCAAGCTACTCTAAAGTCGCAGCACTCTACAAAGAGAAATATGTCCTGACCCAGTATACAAAATCCCCTCCCATTATGTCACGTCTCTTTTTGCCCAAGCATATTGCAAATATCTAACTCCTGATCCATTAATTATCACTGTGGAACAAGACTATAAATTGTGCTTGTAGATGTCACTGTGCGCGTTGTAAAAGAGATGGAGACAGATGGGGACTAAAATCCTTTTAGATCTGAGCTTTCCTGCCCACTCCGACATGTGGGAGGAATGGGAGGAAGGGAACAGATTGATAATGACTTGTAAGGGAATCACAAGTGTTACTGCAGACCATGTGAGCAGATTCTTCCCAGCTTGAAATGGTCAGTTGCAGTCAGGGAGAAATTTAAAAGGTTATGGGCATTAGGTGAGAAAATGTGCTCACAATGAGAGCCGGTCGTAAATAAATTGGAAATGGCTTTAGCTGTCAAAACAGCTCATGATTCATTTGGCTTAAGAAGCCGCCTAAATCTAATTTTCACAGCACCTCTTGTACGTTTTCATTTATCCTTTCCACAGTGTAAACAAACATAATTTCCTGAATCATCTGGCTGACCCACACAGTTTCATAACATAAATAATCTAGGAATTAGTTATGGTTGCAGATCGATAAATGCTGGCTTTACCCTTTAAATTTTTTACTGAAAGAAGACAAATACGTGCGATGAAATTACATCATGGCTTTTCCTGATGCAACTAACGCTAACACAACTGTTGTTGTCAGATAACATCAGATTTCACATAACAGGGGCCCGTTCTTCGTACCTCGCTAAGTAAGTTAGCTGGATTAGATTGTTGACGATTTCGCGTGATCCTGGATCGTTCGGTTCCCCGAAGCTCATCCGGGACTTGCTGTCATAGCAACAGAGCCGTAAGCGTAAACCTGCTCGGGAGCAGGTTTACTTTATGTAAACAGGATTAGATCGCGGGCACGCAGGTATGTCCGCTTCATTTATACGAAAGCAACAGCGATATTCCACCACTGTTTCACCATAAATAAATAATATCAATGTAACTAAAGATAATGCAGCACTTGATCCATTTATTGATGTCACACAGATACATACAGGTCATTTCCTAAAAAAGGGAAATGTACTATTAACATTCTATTACATGTATGTGATTATTACAGATGTAAGTCATATTTCAGAGTAGTAATTGTAAATTACTTCGTGTAATCAAGATGAGAGACCACGGCTATAAAAGCGAAGGTGGATTTGGGAAGCCTGTCGCAGCCATGTCCTGTCCGTATACGCGAGCAGCCCATTGCGGAAGGTTCAAGATTGATAAGGAGAGTTTTCAGAATTCAGCATATATTGCGGGACAGACAGGATCCTTTAGCTCAGCGCGACAGTGTGCTCATAGAGAGATATCGATTTTCCCGTGAGGGTATTATTTAGGCCTACTTAACCAACTTGTTGACGAGGGGGTGCAGGACCACCACCTGTCTTTTTTTTTTTTTGCTCTGCCCTTTTCTTGGTTGCTGTTATAAACAAACAAACAGATTATTCCAGGGTCTCTTTCCAAGAGACGAAAAGCAATATAAGTGATAAATATTACCATTCTGTAGAATATTCTTATATTTCACTTTTACTTGTTCCCATGTTCTAGTGGGTCCTGTTGTGGCTCTAATGTTAAAGGGGATGTAATATAACATATTATAATATAATATAATGTAATATAATATTGGATAATATAGTGTGATATGATAAATCTACCCTACTGCCTACTGGTGTTGGCCAGAGGGGCCGATGGCGCGATATGGCAGCCCGGCTTCTGTCAGTCTGCCCCAGGGCAGCTGTGGCTACAACTGTAGCTGCCTCCACCAGTGTGTGAATGTGAGAGTGACTGAATAGTGGCATTGTCATGCGCTTTTGGTGCCTTGAAAAGCGCTATATCAATCCACTCCATTATTATTGTTATTATTAAATTACTTACGAGTTTGATTTGTCAGCAACTTTCTGCCAGCCCTCTCTCCTTGCTTTTGCAGCCTTTGCAGTGTTCCCTTGCGTTCTGATTAAACTCTGAAACTCCTGAAATCCCTCACTCAGGAGTTCTTGCTCTGCTGCCGAAAAATACCGAGCGCGCTCCTTCGACATTTTCGCCGACCAATCAGAGGGTTGCCGATCAATGTTTCTACTATCGATGCGTAGCCCCTTTTACGACACCCAGTGATCTCACATTACTTCATCCAGCTGTACTAATCGTCAACAGCAGGTGTGTTCGGAGAACCGGATTAGCGAGCTCACGGTTAGCGCGATGATTTGGTCTTGGATGTGTCATTTGATGTTGGATGTAGTAAGCCACGTACGAAGAACGGGCCCCAGGTGTGCAAATCAAAAGGGCAAGGCCCCCTCAAAGGTAATCACATCACCTGCCCAATAGGTAGTGCCCTTAGCTGTCAGCTGCTATTTATTGTGTTTTTAAAAATTTTAAACATTTTTTCGCTGCTCTGTATATCTACTTGAGAAATGTATGTTTGCCAGGAAATCTACATTATAGTTGTATCTTTGTTGTTAGTTGTACTCAGTCCGTCGTGTAAGATTTCCATCTCAGTTTTGGCTCTGTTTCAAATTGAGAGCTGGGTGCTTGCTCACTGAAAGCTGCATTAGAGGCTACATTTGGGAGGATGGACTTTAATGCTGTATAGTACACATATAAAGAGTGCAGAGTTTAATACAAAATCTGCACTTTTCAACTAGGCTGCATGAGAACTACTGTAATATTGTAGTATGAGGAGGTCGAGGTTCACTCGGTGTGCCAGAGGGAGAAAACCAAGGGAGCCTGGAGTGACATGACCTCTTGGGTCAGTGTGGATTGATTATAATTCATATAACACAAGTATTTCTGTTCTATTATGCAGGTGGCGCCAACATGCACTTAATATTTAATTACAAGGAAGCAGTTATGCTAATTTCCAGTGTGATGCTGCTAGCTTAGATTTAGAGTTAGAAACCTCTGCCTGAAACATGTCATTTTAGCTACTAATGAAAAATTGTTCAAAGGTTTGTGAGAAACCTATGATTACAGCTTATGTTGGTAGAGTTTGAAGAACTGTGCAGTGGTAACTCAAGGGTCACAACAGCTTCTACAGTTGTGTGAGATTTTAGTTTAAAACATTTTTACAAATTATAAAAATGTAAAATTTTTTACATTTCGTAAGAAAACATGGCTGAAAGAGCTTCCATTCTGCAGTCAGTAAGCTGTGTGAAAATTAAATAGCAGTCAGGGAGTCATTTATTGAAATAGATTAGATAGAAAAAGCTTGTTTCTCAAGTTTAGTGCTTTGGGGATTAGCCTTCAGTTGTAAATCGCAATCATCATTATTATTATTTTTAATTATCATTTCAAGTGTGTTTTCTCTATAAATACATTTATTCATACTAGTGTTATAGTCCTGTAAATTGAAATGAGCATGTAGCTGTATGGTGGGCAAACTGCCAAAGTGTTATGTCTGAGACGACTATATGTGGCATATCTGCTTGAAGTAGCAGACAGAGGAAAGAGCAGGAAAAAATATCTAAAATGGAGCATGGAGCACTGAAGTCTGAGGTTTTGGCTCACAGGGACAATGTGTACTTGTATGATTGCCAGTTAATAAATCGGAAGAAACATGTGTCAGTCTGCATATACTTCTGCCACTTTATTATACAGGATATACCTTTTCAGCTGCGTGTTAACTAAAGACCTGCTGAAGTTTAAACCAAGCATCAAAACGGGGAAGAAAGGTGATTTACAAACTGAGGTTAAAACTTTCATGAGCTCAACAAAATTGGGCAATAAAAGATTGGAAAAATGTAGTCTGGTCTACTGAGTCTTGATTTCTGCTACGACATTCGGATGGCTTGGTTGGAACTTGACGTAGACAACACATCTTTCCTTGTTCAAGTGGTTCAGGCTACTTGTGGTGTATTGGTGTGATATGTTGTGGCACGTTACCAACAGAGGAAATATCACAGCCAACCTGAGCATTGTTGCTGACCATGTCCATCCCTTTATAAGAAACTATACTTAATTGACCTGAAATTGCAGTTTAGAGACAGTTTAATGAGAGGGGAAAAACCCATGTTACGTTCCCCTAAAAGGGTCCAGGCGATAAGGGGAAGTAACAAACAGTGCGCAGGTCAGAACAAGGAGACAGAGGCAAAATGCTTAAATAAAAGAGTTTTATTACGGTTTCCATTAATAACTCAACTAAAATCTGGTGGTTGTAGCTAGGGAGCCATGTTTTGTGATTGCTTGCTCCTGCTCGGTAGAGAGGAGTGTGTTTGGTCACTAAACTGTTCTTTACTTTTCAGTTAACTTACCCATGCCTGGGCTTTTGTTTATTCCCTTAAATGGTGATAGCGGCTTGCTTGTCTCTTTTAGTTGAGCTATTAATAGAAACTTTAATAAAACTCTTTAATTTAACCCTTTTGCCTCCTTGTCTCCTTTTTCCCACCTGGACACTTTTTGTTACTTTCCCTCATCGCCTGGACCCTTTTAGGGGAACGTAACAAGTGGGCAGCTTTTTCTCTTTTATAGACTGCATCTATAAAAGAGAAAAAAACAGTTACATTAATAGCAACAGTCATTTTTTATTTTTTATTTTTTGTGAAATACAACTTTAAAAAAATACGTCTTCATAGAGTGATGGAGTGGTGTCCTTTGGGGAAAGAAGCAAGGGAACAACAGATTTGAAAATATCTTGAAGAGATGGTGAAAAGACCAAGGGGGAAAGAGGCCAAGGCTGACATGGAGAGGACACAAAGTAAGTTGTAACGCTGGAGAATGTGTGTGGCCGTTTTACGGACAGTTAGCAGGAGGACTCCTCCTGACCAACTCTGCCAGGATTGACATCAGCTTTGTTTGGCAGTGAAGCATCGTGGGAGTGGGGACCACTTGAGACTCCAGTCACATTCTTAGGGACACTACAGAGGTATCTGACTGAGTGCCAGATGCACACTCACATGCACACACACACACACACACAGTGATAGCTTAGTCCTGACTTGTGTTGGATTGGCACTAGCTTTGTGGAGCAGTGAAACGATGCGGTACTGCAAAGAAGCTGAAAAGCAGCTCACAAATGCAACCAACACAGTAGTCCAGAAGAGTGAAGACGATGCTGTGTCTGCATATGCAGCTGCCAGACGGCAGATGAACATTAGCATTAGTTTAAAGAAATAAAAAAAAAAAACAGCTGACACCAAAAACCTTCCAGAATATAACAGCAAGTGTCTTTTATCTCTCATCAATCTAAAGCTTCCTTCTGCAACACACTCAGGCTGTTTATGCTTTTAGTCACAGTTCTTTAGCCTGACGCAGTGTTTTACGGTTTATTAAAATTAGATTCAAATCTTCTTCAATTAGATCTTTTTTGTGTGTTCTTTCTTTCATAATTTCTGCTATCTAGGTACACTTTGTGGGAAAGCACAAAACACCGGATAAAAAGGATCAAATGGGGAAAAAGCTTGACAAGAAAAACTGCCTAAAACAAAACATTTCAAGCAGTTTAAAGCATGAGCTTTTAGATCTTGGTATTACTTGCACAGATGTACATTATTGGAAACTTTAACCAAAGTTAAATATAATATAACACTTTGGGCAGTGTAAATCTGACTGAGAATAAGGAAGAGCACATTGAGTTCCCTTTTATCTTTCAGTCATGTAGATGCAGCAGAGTCATAAGATATTACAGAGGAGAATATTTACAGAGGAGATGTAAGTGCCAGAACTAAAAATTGCATGTAGTATTGCACTTTATGACTTTATGAAGAAAGAAAATGGAAAATTCTGTATTTAGTGTTGTTTAGCCTTTATGTGAAAGTCTAGCGGGAGGTTATGTGTACATTTATGTGGCACATTATCTGCTTCATCATTCCTGAGTGACCGCTGTGGCAGAAACATAGCAACTTACAAAAAGGACTGCTTTTATATCCACCAATCAGTGTGGTTTACAGTAAATGCTACATTTACCATCTATGCAGCTGTTTATCATCTCCATTCAGTGCTTTTAATGACTCTCTGAAACACACACACAAAAGCTGATTGTAATTTTGGAGGTTCTGCATCTTTCCCAAGGATTTGGAATTACCAGAACTGAGGATCCAGGGATCAGGATCCAGGAACCATTTGATTTCACTTGAGCAATTGAACAAGACATCCAAAGACATCCCTAATTTTGAGAAGCTACCCATTAAATAAGATTATTTAGATTTATCTAGATCTGCATATTTAACATACATTATGTGATAGGGTCAACTGTGTGTCTGCATCGTGATTCAGGATGTGTTGACAGTCACCTTAGTCAATTGAAGCAACTGAAGAGTTCAGGCCCCTGTCCTGTCAGTGTCCCATCAATATGGATACATAATCCAACATATCATAGTGCAGATTAAAACAAAGCATCATTATTATCAATTATTTTATTGTAGCTTGGCCTGCTTTCCTCCTACTTTTTGATGGAATATGTTGTCTCTAATAAACTGAATTTCACTTTCAATCTGTTGAGGGGATTTCAGGAACACGCCCTTATGGGAAACATATGAAACCACACACTGCAATTACAAATGGATGATGCAGTTTGAGGGAAAACGGCCACAGCACAAGCTGTATTTACAACACCTCATCATGAAACGCCTCCAGGGGCCCAGTGATGGATACTGTGTTTTACACTGTGAGATGGCAAACTTTTTCTTTAAGGGTCAGCGTGTTGGAATGTTTTCTAGCACAAGGGATTACAGAAAGCAAAAGAGAAATGGCATTTTTCCATCAGCTTATTCAGTTACACCTAGCTGCGCAGTAAAAATAGGAACCTTTGATTTAGCTACTTCATACGCCAAATGCCAAAGAAGCTGTCAGCCATGTTGATTTGACATTTGGCATAAGGAATCATGTCTTTTTAGATCAGAATTCACAAATTTCCAACTTCCAAGTTAAATAAATGTAACATCAGACCTGGTCTCTCCACACAGATAATGCAATGTAATTACTAGGGGTGCAACGATACTCGTATCGATATTGAACCGTTCGATACAGTGCTTTCGGTTCGGTACGCATATGTATCGAACAATACAAAAGTTTTAATTTATTTTATCAACTTTCCTTCTGATGATGCTGTCTGTGTTGAGCGCTCAGTGGATCTGCGCTCAACAGTGCAGCCTAGACGGAGTAGTCGAACGCAGATTCACTGAGCGCAGCGCAAGCTAGCGAGACAGAAGTTAAGCTCTCCTTGCAACATGGCAAATTGAACCCTCCCCCACCCTCATTCAGATCTGGCGTTTGGAGCTATTTTGGTTTTCATGTGACGTGTGACCCTGAAGGTAAGCACGTCATGGACAAAAGTAAAATAGTATGTTGGATGTGCCACGCAATGCTCAATTACATTGGTGGGAACTAGTGCGTTAGCGCAGTTTGCTCGTTAATGTGTTGGCCGTCTAGCCCCATGTACGGGGCGATCCGTGGTAGCTCGTTAACGGAGATTTGCCGTGTTGTGGCGTTAACGTCATTTCAACGAGATTAACCTGAAAGCACTAGTGGGAACACAACGAATATGACTGCACATTTACGCTGACATCATCCTAGTGCAAAGACAAGTGGAAGCAGACAAAAACAACAAACACGCATGCTACAAACTTTACCCGAGTCATTTAGACAGCCGTTAGCACATGATTCTCCTTATGGGGACCTGATATGTTTAATATGCTGCTCAGAATATAGCCCAGAAGAAGCTATAGTATAGCTTTTATTTTGGAAAGAGAAATTTCTCTGTAATAAACTCTCTTTTCCAAAGATGAGTGATTTCTCGATCGATTCTTTTTTGTATTACTTTGTTGTTTCAGCAACATTAAATTTAAAAATTGTTCTTTTGAGTTGTGTGTTGTGTATCGTTGCACCCCTAGTAATTACAGTAAATACAGCTATTATAGTTTCAAAGTCACTCCTTAAAATCTTATTGACAATGAATATCATTTGTTTTCCATGTTGAACATATGCCACTTCAGGAATTCAGTCATTCCATAAAGTAGATTCTCTAAAGAATGAACAAAATAAAAATCTCAGGCCATAAATGATTCATATTAGCAGTATCTAAATAAATGACTCAGGCCGAGAGCTGAATATTTAGTATGAGAGGAACGGTTTCAATTTGCTCAGTAAATTAAACGGATTAAGAATGCATTGACCCTCAACCCAGCCACACATACACACCCAGACACACAGAAAGCCTTTGCTGCACTGAAGGGAAGTCTGGTATAAAAAGGAATAAGAAAAAATTATATTCAGCATATTGCAACATGTTTTTGAAATACAGTGCCATTTTAATTATATTTTTTTTACCGCTACTATAATTCTGTGTTTGCATTTGAAACTATTTTAAGCTGTACAGTAAAGAAGCTGTAGCTACATATAAAAATCAAAATCGTATAACATCGTATGATGTATTCTTACAGATGAAGCTGCTCAGCTGTATGTAAGACACATTAATAAATCAGCAGGCTAATTAACATCCAATAATATATTACATGTTATTCTACTTAATCAGTACTTTTGTTTTAATAATTTTAAAGGTGCATTATTTATGATTCTTTTGGAAAAATGAAACAAAACTGTGACCACAAGGGGGCAGCATTTTACAAGTATTGACATAGTGTCTAAAAAACAAGAATAAGCTTAAAGCTTATATATAGGTTTATAGTTATATCTCTCATATGTAGATTCTGTTGAAAATGATTGTTCACAAATACCTGAAAATCAACAAGCACATGTAATATTGTAGGATGTACATAAAAGCTGCTAGGACCCACGACCCACCAGGAAGTCCACTATTTTGATTTTGGCGCCTTTTTCACATTTCCAGTTGCTTTACTTTAAAAAAATCGAAGAAATGTAATAAGACCATCTTGATCTAAAGACCTTTACTTTGGCCAATTTAATGAAGTACGTGTTACTGGCAGCTTTTCATGTTTTCCCATGAACCCTTTCATAAGATTTACATATATCTTCATTTCTATTCTAATATCTCTCAGCACTTTTATATAAATATTCACTTTCTGTATCAGTGTTGCTCGCCAAGCCACCAAGACAAATTTGTTGTTTGTGTATAACCTGATAGATGTTTACACCCACTGGTGTTTGTTGGCATTTCCTGTTGGCACCCCAAGTGTTGTGTTATATAGTTATATATAGTATATAGTGTTATATAGTACTCTTGGTTGTATGTCTCGAGGTTTTACAGATTCATGTCACATACATTTAGCCTCACATATCCAACACAAGTTGCTATACCAACAACTTGCGTTTTAGTTAATATTGGATGGCAGGGTGAGAGAAAAGGTGTCACGGTAGATGCTACCTCAAAAAAGAAAAAGTCTTGTTCAATTAATCAAACCTGTTGTGGTGGGCACACAAATAAATCATTAATATGCAGGCAAAGCTGACATCAATAAAATCTAACAGCCTTAATGAGGGAAGGGAAGGGAAAAAAATGAGATATGAGCAGATGTTCAAAATGAAAACCTCATCAACAATGGTTATGTAAAAAATACTGTTCAGGGGCTGAGACACTGGGTGGCGCTGTTGAACTGGAGAAAGATGCGGAAAGTTGTGGGGAGCATGTGAGATGTATCAAGTGCCTGTGTGAAATGCAGAAAGGGGAACAGAGGAGAGATACAGCAAGAGCGTGAAGGCCGAAAGATATACAAGAGAGAAGCAACCCGGAGAAGTAAAGAAAGAAGGAGCTGGATGGGCGGAGAAGGGTGGGGAATGGTGGAGGGGTAAGCGTTCATTTTCTCAGGTTTTGAGAAACTGCCACGGAGAGAAGGGTTAAAGACAGAAATGGGTGGAGGGTATATGCGGCACAAACATCATATCAGTTTTCCCGCTGTGTTAATTACACCCATTATTGGCCGCTAGTTCTGGGTCAGATGAGCTTTCTCTCTCGACAACAACCTTGGAGGAAAGATTAGTGAAAATTACACAAGAATACCTAAGACCTCGCTGTGGAAGGCCTGGTCTTGTTTACCGGTAATTGTGAAAAAGCAATACAGCGCCCTGCAAAAATGTGTTTACCTCTCAACCTCTCCCCGAGGGCCGCGTGGCGAGCGTTGCATTTGTTTAGGTTCCCTGGTGCTCTGTCCTATTTGCCCCCCCACCATCTTTTCTTCCCTCTTGTACTTCATGCGTTCACCCTGAGAGCCTAATGAAAATGCACTGTGTGCATTACAGTGGCACTGTGAAACCATTTAATCACCAGAGGAGAGAGGTGTCGTGGCTTTCAAGTGAGTGTGTGAGTGTGCAAAGTCTTACCTGCTTCTGTGAACGCCCCCCCAACCAAAAAAAAAAGTGCAGCAGAGTCAGCCTGCGTGCTCTGGCTTTTGATGAGAGGATATCTGAAGACTAACAGCTTGTCAGCTGCATGTACCAGTTTGCTCGGTGGTCTGTTCAGCCTGCAATGTTCTGCTAGGTGACAACAACTTCTGAGAGAGTGATGTAACTCCGAGAGGAGGAGGGAGGGGGGGGGGGCGTGTGTGAGGGGGGGAGGGATCCGCAGACAGATCAGCACAGTGGGGGTAGATCTTGTGACAGATCAGCTTGTCGTCAAATTGGTGAGACTCGCTCCCAGGGCGGGGTGGGAGTTGCTTCTTAAAGCCAGACGTGGAATGATGCAGCAAATCTGTAATGACTGCAACACACACTCGCGAGCATGAATCATTTATTTATGGCCGCATAAATCAGGCAGCGCGGCGAGATAAACAGTAAAGACGAGTCTGCGAGATCTGTCAGTTACATGACGCGGCGGATAAAAACACACACACACTCAAACAAAAAAATCAAGGGTAACACAGACGAATCAGCCAGCGACAGCTGACACACACCAGCCTGTTGTGTGTCAGTGTCTGTTTTTTATTCTTTAACTGAGAGCTTCTCTTTTGTGATGGATTAATCATCTGGAAGCTCCTCACCTGGCCTCCAGTGAAGAATTTTAAAATCTCCTGTAAAATGTTGTGCGTGGGAAGGAAGTGGCAATTACCTGAAACTGCAGGTTTCCAGGTCCTTTTTAACTGGAGGAAGGCGTTCCTGGGTTTCACTTAGAGCGTTTCCAACAAATGTGTCGCTTTGAAACGGATCTAAACGTAAACACTGGAGCTGTTTAGTGGCTATCGCTGAACGCTGACAGAGAGACGTGCCTATAAAGGAACACAGGAGCCTATAGGGAGCTAAAGCCTCACGCTTTCTTGTTGTGTATGCCTGCACTCTTTTGTCCATTATACAGTATTTTGCTGAATAGTTGTGCTTTCACTTAAAGTTGACCTTCAGCTCATTCAAGCTGATAGAGCGGGCACATGCAGAATATTTCTTCAACTGCACTGCAGTGAGATCAAACAAAACACTTATGATGGTGGAAAATCAAAAGATTTCAAAAGAACTGTAACTGTGCAGGAGATACACATAAGACTTTTTCTTATTAAAGCTGGTGAAAGCCTCCATAAATCTATGCAATATATCAATGTAAAACAATATGTAGCGTAGTCTTTATAAACAGCATCCGATCTTTTCTATGTAGAAGAGTTAAATTTTGTAATTCATTGAAAGCAGCAAGCAGGAGCAAGAGAAGTAAGAGATAAGATAAGATAAGATAGAACTTTATTAATCCCTCGGGTGGGTTCCTCTGGGAAATTCGACTTCCAAAAAAAGCACAGCAACGACCGAAGTTACAGTTACAGAATTGTTATATATATATATATATACACACACACACACACACACACACACACACACACACACACACACACACACACACACACACACATATATAAATACAGAGACAAATATAAATAAAGTATACAAAGGGGATAAATAGAATAAATAGGAATAAAAAATAAAAATACAAGTGAATTGCACATTTCAAGTATTGAGTCTATTGCACCGTTGACTATTTACAAAAAGTATTGCACAAGGTATTGTACAGTGAGGTGAAGAGGCACTACAGCTTAGTTGTTTCCCCCTCCTTTGTCCTCCTGTTTCCTGTTTCCCCTCCCTCTCCCCTCCAGAGAGGAGTTAAACAGTCTGATGGCGTGTGGGATAAAGGAGTTTTTAAGTCTGTTAGTTCTTGTCTTGGGGAGAAGCAACCTGTCACTGAACAGACTCTTCTGATTGTTTATGGCCGTGTGCAGAGGATGCCCAGCATTGTCCATAATGTCCATCAGTTTCTTTAATGTCCTTTTCTCTGCCACTGTCACCAGAGTGTCCAGCTTCATGCCAACCACAGAGCTAGCCTTCCTGATCAGTTTCTCCAGCCTGTAAACCATGAATGCTTTGAATGGTGGTAGAAGATTCTAGAGTATCATCATCATCATCATCATCATCAACTTTATTTATAAAGCACTTTAAAACAACCACAGCTGACACAAAGTGCTGTACACTGGAACTGTAAAATAAGATTACATGAGATATAAATAAAAAAAACAAATACAAGAAGAGTGAAATCATTAATTAAATAACTACTTCAATTAAAAGAGAAAACTAAGTCTCACTGAGGTTAAAAGCCAAGGAATAAAAGTGGATTTTAAGACGTGATTTAAAAGTGGACAGTGAAGGGGCCTCTCTAACATGCATGGGCAAATGATTCCATAACTTTGGAGCCACAATAGATAAGGCCCTGTCCCCTCTGAGCTTCCTCCTGGATCTCGGTACCTCCAGGAGCAGCTGGTCAGCTGACCTGAGAGACCGACAGGGTATGTGGGGATGAAGAAGCTCAGAGAGGTAAGGCGGGGCAAGACTGTGAAGGCATTTAAAAACAAACATAAGGATTTTAAAATTAACTCTAAAAGACACAGGCAGCCAGTGCAGAGAGGCTAGCACGGGGGTTATATGCTCTCTTTTTCAAGTTCCTGTTAGGAGTCGTGCAGCCGCATTTTGAACCAGCTGCAGACGTGAGAGCAATGACTGACTGAGCCCCACATAAAGTGAGTTACAGTAGTCCAGGCGGGAAGAAATGAAAGCACGCATCACTGTTTCAAGGTGCTGCCTCGAAAGAAAAGATTTTACTCTTGCCAGTCGCCTTAACCTTCCTGCCATCCTTTAAAAAACTCACACCCATCACCCTAGGGACCATTCTCAGCCACGCCATAAAAAGACCATATATCCATATTTTATTCCACTTTAAATTAGCCAACCTTGTAAAACTACTTCTCCCTGAAATATTCATGTAAAGTTTTAATTATATTTTCGTTGTTTTAACCCTTCAAATCCCAGTGTTATTACATGAGCGCCCTGTGTTATAAGCCCCAAAAACCAAAAAACGAAACTAAATATTTCCACAAAAAACCAGTTGAAGTAATATGTGATTGTCATTATAAGTAGGCCTTTAGATGGACCAAAGATTGGCACCAACATACATTTTGACCTGCCATTATTTTTTTTGCATTTTTTTTGCAATTTAAAAATTAAAACTTCAAGGCCCTGAGTCTTCATTGACATCCAAGAAAAGAAGAAAGTCTTTGAGAATTTGAAATGATACATGCAGTAAAAGTACTAAATTGGCCTCTTGGAGAACAGTCTGACATTTCGCAGGTGTGGATGACAGAAACAAGAAAGCATGTGGAGGGGACTGGCGAGTATGGTTCAAAATAATGATTACTTTGATTTGTGACTCATGTAAAGTAATTCTAGCCCAAGTATGAAACAATGGAGCTGAAGATTAACATAACAGGTTCACTTCAAGCCGAGTGGTTTGGAAAATAGCAATTTATTCAACATTTTACAACAATTCCAAATCTGAAAACTGCCTTGAAGTCTTGAATTTAAACATAAACCGTCCAATGAGTCTACTGCAACGAGACTCTCTTCCCTAAAAAAACAGTAAAATACTAAAAGAAATCAATTCCACATTTTGAGATTTTAAAAGTGCTGAAAACTCAATCCAACTAATTAAAAAATAATAAAAAATGTAGTATACCTCCACTACTTAAAAGTTTATAGGGGACATTGTTTGAATACTATATAGAGGTACTTAAACCGTCTATATAAGGCTGATTGTCCACTGAAAGAGAAACTATTAAAGTTTGGCTATCCTCTTCAATCAGTGTGTGAAGGTAAAGCAGTGAGAGCTGGTTCAGTGTGCTCTAATGATGATTTTAACCATGAAAAAAAAGATCAAACATGGGAGCAAAATGTTGTCAGTGTCACACTGAAAACAAAGAAATCCAATTTAATGGTAATGTACAAAACAGGAACATGTAGTAGCTTCATTACCATTCGTGTCTGTGCGTCTAGAATCACTTCAAATGAAGTGGATTGATTGGTTAAAAAAATTAAATATCCTTATGTCACATGTAGTAGCGACCCCACAGCCTTGCTAATTGTTTTTAAATGAAATGTATTAATTACAGTAAAACCACTGAGCCAAAACCATTAATCAATTAATCAATTGAATTTGCCTTAGTTTCCCTAAGTTGTGTGTAAAGATCTTAAAAAGGAAAAAGAAAAAGGGATCCCAGCATTAATTTCTGTGCTTGCTCCCGCATTGAACAGCTTCGCTTATATTTGCCTCTCATTTAACACTGACATTCACGTAGACTAGAGGGGTCAGATTGAGACCAAGCACTTTTTCTGTTTCTCTCTCTCTCCCTTTTTGCTCCACGCCATGCTACACAGCAGTAGCCTGGTGGGTGTAAGAATGCCCTGTCTAGTCATATGCGCTGATGCATCACTGCTGTTCGTCTGGGCCAGACGGCAGGGCAGGGACTGACCGAGGTTTAGCTGGCTGCACACTGACTGTACACGATGAGGAGCACATTTGACCATTTTGCCTGCTATAATTTACAAATCCTCAATATTGCCTAGCACATAGAAATGTGAGCAATGAAGCAAATGGAGGAAAAGCATCACCATTGTTGGATTTACTACTCTTTTAAATGGCTTTTGTATAATAATATATTTATCTCCATATAGTCCCTGTCATCATGTGAGTGTATTTAAGGAGCATAATTCAATTATATATATATAGTATTTTTTATCAGATGACAGAAAACGTGCAACAAACAAAGATCATTCTTGTCAAACTAATTTAACCTAAAATTGTACAGCTGGTTTAAAATGCCAAAATAATTTGTGAGAAAGTTGTCAGCCCGCCTACCTAATACGAGCTTGCTGATTAGAAATGAAATACACACAAATCTCTGAAAAATTAATCATGTAATATTTCTGGAAATATTTTATTCCAGGCCCTATATTCAAATTGGTCTACACTGGTGTTTTTTAATTAGTGTTTGTATCTTAAATAAGATATTTTTGAGTATTAATGAAAGAATTCTAATAACTAAAAGAAACCTACTCAATTATTGGTTTGTTTTTTTACAAGCTCTGTTTTAATGTAATTTTTTAAATAGATTTAAGGGTTGTTTTTCTTTACCATTCTGTACAATGGTAAAATAGCATAAACTAATGACCGTGCAGCAGCATCTAACACCATTACTTACATCCCTATAAATTTGTGTAAAGGAGCCATCACAATATCAGATTTTACCTGTTTTTTTTTTATGTTCTAGCACGTCTGATCCATTAGAAGGTAGTGAGAATTGGTACTCATGTCTTTACGAAAGCATATAGAAAGAACAATAACACAATTACAATATTATCATATGTACATTGTTGGCATAACATCTTTATTTTTGTATTTTATTTTTGTCTTTCTTAAGTATGTCAGAGTAACATTAACACAAGGTTATCATGAAACCACCCTCTGTATACCCGACTTATTTTATAAGCGACAGATAGATCCAAAGGGCAACTGTGAGGAGTTGACTGAGTGGCCTATATCCAATATTGAAGAAAGAGTTGCAATACACATTTGAAATTAAGGTTACAGTAGACAAACACACACAAACCACAAAGCGCCAGAAACTCTGCACTAGTTAGATTTTTCCATTGACTTGACAATCACAAGCTTGGCCATAGCTGGAGGCATATTCAATTAAGATGTGTGGACTTGCACAGCTAATTGCCACTGGTTCTGTTTTGAGACACATTTCACTGAGCTTTGGCACCGCAGTACAAATACTACGATGGGGACAGCTGTAGGATAAGTGGGAAAGAAAAATGAATGAATGGTTATTATTATTATTAGTAGTAGTAGTAGTAGTATTATTAGCATTATTAGCATTATTAGCTATCTTTTATGGCGTGGTCTGCTGGGGCGGCAGCATCTCTGCTGGGGACAGGAAGAGACTGAACAGGGTGATCCGAAGGGCCAGCTCTGTTCTAGGATGCCCTCTGGACCCAGTGGAGGTGGTGAGTGACAGGAGAACGGCAGCTAAGCTGTCATCCCTGATGGACAACATCTCCCACCCCATGCAGCAGACTGTGACAGCACTGAGCAGCTCCTTCAGTGGGAGACTGCGGCACCCACGGTGTGGGACGGAGAGATTTCGCAGGTCTTTCCTCCCCACTGCTGTCAGACTCCATAATAAAGACTTTAACTGATCAAGCACACACATCCATACATATGCAATAATACTAAGTGCAATAATCCTTTCTGTCATTGTTGTATTTTTACTCAGTTGTATATAGTATTTGTATTTGTATTCTATTTTTATCTTATTGTATATTTATTTTATTTTATTCTACTGTATATAGTATTTTATTTTATTCTATTCTGTACAGTTGTGTACTGTATTTATTCTTATTGTATTCTAATTTTTGCCTCATAACTTTTGCACTGTCCACTTCCTGCTGTGACAAAACAAATTTCCCACGTGTGGGACTAATAAAGGTTATCTTATCTTATCTTATCTTATTATTATTAGCATTATTATTAGCATTAGCATTTTTAATAGTGAGCACATCCCAATAAAAAAAGCTACCAAGCGAGTAAGTCTAATGGGTGAACACTAGCATATGAACGGCTTCATAAGCGATTTACTGCTCCCAGAGTCATGTAAGCTATTATGAAAAATCCCCAGCATGAGACAGATTTGTGTGAAACAGCAGAGCCATTTACTTCATAAAAGAAGTAGTCACATAATGCACTGCAGTACTTTATTGGTGTGGTTCAAAGACATAATGATGGAAAAATCCCCTTTTAAGTCAAGCACCATGATATGTAATGATTCAAATGACTCCCTCTTAAGCAACAGAAAACTGAAATGATCCTAATGAGTCCTCCTCTTCATGTAGCATGGCATAATTGGAGCTCGTCCATTTCCCTTCATTGTTAAGAGTCTAGATGGCTCCATCTTCATTCACATTAAGAGCATCACTAAAACTCTATATGTCATACATTCAAACATATGCTTGCTTCTTTTTTATGATTGCAGCAATAGATGGCTGGAGATGAAAAGGTGGATGGATAATTTAGATCAAGGGGAGTACTAACAACAGCCATTACAAGGGCCATGCAAGTTAAAAGGTGCATCTCCATCCGCTGATAGCTGTAGGAGTGATGGTTGTGTTTAGATTTGAGCTGATTTTATTAGAACGTCCCAAAGGTGCCAAAGGAAGGATTTTACAACCGCAATATTCTGACATATATACATTTGTTGTCAGCTCCAAATGTATATATTCTGTAAGTTTGCTGTTTTGGCTGAAGAAACAAGTTTTTAATCCAAGATTTTATTGTACGTGACCCCATCCACTGGAAGCTTGATGTGGTGAAGTTATCATGACCTTAGCAGAAAAGCAGCAGTGGAGCATAATTTTTACACTTTTATGCTTGACTGTTGGGATGATGCTCTTTGGATCATATTTTTTTTCCTCCATATTTTATATTTCTGAATAATTGTACTAACAGTTGTCAGCTTCTCACCAAGCTTGTTGCTGATGGTCTTGTGGTCCTGTGTTGCATTTCAGCCGTGTCAAGGTCTACAGTCTTGTTCCTGATGTCTTTTGACAGCTGTTTGGTCCTGCCCATGGTGGTGGAGAGTTTGGAATCAAAGACATTGATTCTGTAGGTAGGTGTGATCAGTATTATCTGTAACTGACTGATTCTAATCTGTCTTACATAGACTGACTTTAAGGTAATTAGTTTTTTCTTGATTTTTAGTTGATATTGTGTCACCCTCCATTAAAATGAAGTAACCATAACAATTTGAGCTGGTACATTTCTTTTAAATAAACAAACTTACAAATTCAGATGAGGCTCAAATAGTATCTACAGTACGGGAAATAATTAACAGATATCATCTTATTGTCTTAGGAGGACTTCACATAAGCTGCTGTTAAAATATACTTTCTACATTTGATATTCTTTATTATTAATAATAAAGTGAGTTAAATAGTAAAATATCACGGTTAAAATATGGAACTGTACATGAAGTTTACCTAGGCAATTAAAGCCTGGGATGTACATCATAGTCATTAATGGTCATCTATGCAATTGAGCGTCAAGCAAGTTGCTTTATATTTATACTAGACTTTAAAAGTTGATGTCCAAAAATTTACTATAACATAAGGTACAGTGACCATTACAAATCTCTCTAGTATACTAGCTTTCTTTGAAATTAACAATATCTTTAGCCACATAGGTTGCACAGTATTCACAGCAGTAGTGGGTTACTGTGTAAGAACAGCGTTGCCAGTTTTTATGCCTCAACATAAAATGACCTCTTTTGCCCACAGTTTATGTCGGAATAGATGCTGAAAGGAGCCGAAGAAGGGTCATGAACAGAAAAACACTGGTAGTTTCAGAGACTGGGTCCCCATGTTCTGTACGTGTGTATTTAGCCCAAGTTATTTTCCAAAGCCAGTCCCTTGAGTGACATTGAAATATATAATAATGTAACCAAGTACTAAATGTGGTAAATGAGCACTTAAGGCAAACACATACCTGAACCAACTAGTAAAAACACAACATTTTTTATAATATGAGTTCATGCACTATATACACAATTAATACATAGTCAATGTGTTATGTAGTGCTGTAGTTCTGGCCAAATGTTTACCAGGACTAGTTGTACAGAAAACTTTAAATGTGCTTCAGACTAGCAGGTAAGCAGTTCCAGAAATAAGTGGCTGTATTAAAGTGTCGAACTATACAATATCTTTCTAATATGTTACAAGTGTTAGTTACACTATATCTAGTGAAATCTAGTTAGAAAAGCCTTAGATCTTAGATGCCCTTGCTCTAAAATGTCAACAAAATACAGGTAAGAAATACACGTTTAGAAAAGTAAATTATATAAATTAAAATGTAATTTAATGCAGAAAGTCCTCTTTTGAATTCAGTAATTATATAACAAATTTTCATGATTACAACAAATATGGGAAAAAGTACTTGTGCTGTTAATGGCTGCCAGGCTAAACAAATACAATATTTATTTATGTGTATATGTTTCTCTGTTTCTTGGTATACTTGTTTGTTTGACTGAATGATTAATTACCCCAGTGAGTTTCATGCACTTCAGGACTATCAGTAGAAAACAGCAAACAGTCAATGCCAGAGAGCATTAGCTTATTACTTTGGCAGGATGAAGTAGCAGCTTCATGTCAATTAGAAAGGAATAAATGAGTTGGTGAAAAACTGCTGTTTGATGCTTCATCGTTGTGGAACACTTACATTTGGCATTCAAAACGACAGAAGGCTGTTTGAAGGCAAACTTCAGATTGTGGGCATTTTGGTGAACTGGGCTCACACAGAAGAAAACAAAACAAAATGGAAAAGTACAATAATAAGAGCGTGTCAAATATATTTTTAAACCAAATATTTTGAGCTACAAAAGAGTATTGTTGCCGGGTGGGTGTAGGTCAAGGACTTTGCCTTTAGTGCCAAGCTGTTGAGTGGCAGGGAAGAAAATATCAAGGGTGGGCTGAGGTACAGACGCACACATGCTCTACAGAATGTTCTGTTGCTACAGCGCTCTGTTGAGTAACTAGACAAATGACATTCTTTGAATCGAGCATACAGAGGTCTCAAACATTGGCCCCAAGCAAAATATTCTCTGCTGAATGCCATCTGTGAGTCGCTTTATCTCTTTCTTGTCTCCTCTTTGTATTGCTAACAATCTGTGTGTTTAGCAGAACGGTTCTAAACACAACAGACTTGCTCTTTTCTAGCATTTCTGCATGTATTTGATAGAGATGGCACGATACCACTTTTTTATGTCCGATACCGATATCATAAATTTGGATATCTGCCGATACCGATATGAATCCGATATAGTGTTTTTTAATCAACAAAACTGTTTTTTTAAATATCTTGCTGCATTTTGTATAAGTTCATACTCAAGTTTAAAACAACAACTACACTAAAGCTATTCTCTTATACCTGTATGCAAAAAAAAAATAATTCATAATTCAGCAATACTGATCAATCTAATAAACTTAAACCTACACCATCCTCCCTATTCTGGTATTTTAAAGAGTACTTAGCGTAAATATTAAGCAACCTAACTAATAGGGTTCCAACTCCCAGCAACAACAAAAATAAATAAATAAAAATGGGGAACCACCCCTCACGCTCCACCTCATGATGTTTAATCGACATAATCAACCTTAATTTGATGCAGTGTGAAAAAAAATGCACAGAAATCAATTATTTTTCAAGAAATATTAAATAGATTCAACATCTTTCTTCAACAAAATTGCAGACTGCACAGATGGTACCTTCCCAAAGGAAAAAGTACTATTGCTTACTAGGGTATATATATTAGACTTAATAGTTACTATACAGTAATTGACTTCTATTCATTTTACATCAAATTAAAACTTTGGGTGTCAGATAATTATTTATTAAAAGCTAGACATTTTAAATGAGAATAAGAAAGAAAAGTATTTCTTTGTGCCCCCTTGTCCCTGTTAATGCCCTATCGGCCCCCCTGGCTAAACTTTGCTAGATCTGCCCGTGCACAGTTACAGCCGTCAGCTGCGTAGAAAAAGATCCTGGAGTAGAAAGTAATATTAAATAAATTCTAACAACAGCTTATCAAGCTTAAACGTGCTGCTGTTGTTCAGCCGCTGGTTTCCTCTTTCTGGTGCAAAGTGGGCCAAAAAACAAACAAGAGAGACGGACTCTCGACAGAGAAGCCGATCAGCTGATCATTAAGCAGTTTCATGATTGAAGTAGCAGCAAGAAGAGGCAGTCGCTTGTTAAGCTTAACGCAGGAATGCTTTACAAACATTCAGAGATGGACTTACACACTTGCTTTACTTCTCTCGGGGATAACTTTGTCGGAGATGAAATGCCGGGTTGCTAGCGAAGCTCCACATGCTATTCAGACCACCAACAGGTCCTGCATGCCACTGCCGCTCTATCACGTGATGCATACTGCTCCGACGTGCTAACGTTCTGAGGCGAGTTACGGCGTGTTGCAAGTTTTGTGAGGTGCTTTCGTGATATTTAATGGATCGGATTACATTTTTTATTTTTCTCCGATATCCGATCCAGTAATTTAGGTCAGTATCATATTATAAACGTAATATCGGATCGGTCCATCTCTAGTATTTGATATAGAAACTAACACGGTAAAGGCATTTAAAAAGTCAGGCATTTATGAACCAGCATTACTGATCCTAATGTTAACAGATTTATTACATGGCTTTGCAAGAGGACTGAATATTTACACTCGTCTGATTAGCTGCACAGTTGAGTATGTTTTGGGTGCAGTGTGTGTGTGTTCTGAACCATGCCGGTCGGGGCCGTTTGCTTCTTTTAGTCTTTTGTTTGTTTGTTTGTTAAAATGTTACTGTGAGCAGGTTGCTTCATCACCCCGGGGTCAGCCATTGCAGTCACTTACTGTTCATATTTTTTGTTGTAGTAGAGGCAAATTTACATGTAGCTTACATTAGTGTGGCATTGTCTATCCGACTAGTGGATGTGCAGTTGTTTTACAGAAACATTACTATGTTTAGTGTAGATTATTGTGGTGGTGTGGTGTGATGTTGAATTTTTCACTTCACCTCACTGGTATGAGAAAAAATACAGAACAAAATATCCATCCATCGATCCATTCTCTTCCGCTTATCCATTTCAGGGTCGCGGGGTGCTGGAGCCTATCCCAGCTGTCTTAGGGTGAGAGGCAGGGTACACCCTGGACAGGTCACCAGTCTGTCACAGGGCCAATTAACCTGTCCCCACTAGCTGCATGTCTTTGGACTGTGGGAGGAATCCGGAGTACCTGGGGAGAAATCGGGGAGAACATGCAAACTCCACATAGAAAGACCCTGGCCTGATGGTGGAATTGAACTCAGGACCTTGCTGTAAGGCAACAGTAGTAACCTCCATGTCTTTATGAATCTGTCACATTGTTGTGAAGGAATCTTTTGCCTTTTTTGCTTCACTTCTGTTTTCCTGTGCATGTCTTGAGATGTTTTCATGTCATTCTTTTGACTTTTAATACACATTTACAGCACGGTAGCTGTTGACTTTTTTTTTCTTTCTAGCCCTTTTCTTGTTAGCCTAGCATTGTAAAGAGGACTTTATTGCTGCACCGTCTTATGGCATAAGATGGTATTACAGTACTGCACAGTCCAGTCCTGGCTTTTATTGATAGCTCTTTAACATAATATGTAGATATTTTAGACATGAATTCACAATAGTTGTTTTATAATATGTTGTAGATGGCTTTGGTTAATTTTGGAAAATTTAAACTATTCTTAAAACACAGAAATGTATAAAACATACCTTTAACAAATAACATCTGTGTTATAATTGTATTTAATTACTGTTAATTAAGTAAATCACTGTGCATAATGTGCTGTAGTGAGTGCAAATTTGTTTAGAAATCTACAAATATTGTCTAATTTAGTGAAAACTGATTAAAATTTTGCTAAAAAAGTGATTTATTTAAATAAATTAGCTGAGAATATTGTTATTTTTGTATTTTGAGAGAATAACCCTATTGAAAATAGTTCTACCTTCTAACAACAGATGTGTATGGCAGCAGTAGGAAGAAGAAATCAAAATTGTTTTCTGAGTGTATTTTATAGTATTGTAAATTATGGTTGAATGTTTTATGATTTTCAGCATAGCGGAGTTACTGTGGTTACAGCCTATAAAAAAGAGTAAAATTGGAAATCATTGCAATAACTGGGGTTTAGTTTCATGAATAAAAATAAACTTTATGGTCATTATAGGAAAGAAAAAGTCAGCTGATGCAATAAAGCAGAGCAGTGGTCATCATCTTGCCTTGCATGAATGGGTGGCTTACTGTAGAACAAAGCCAGCTGGTGGGCTTCAGGGTCTGTATGACAATGATATTGACAGCACATTCACTCCCACGTTTATTTTTACTTCCATAGTTTTTATCCTCCATACATGAGTCTGTGCACTTCAGCAACACGCATCTCTTACCCAGCTAAGCCTCAGCTGTCACCTTGCTGTCTTGTTTGCTCACTCATCTGCCACTACTGTCTCCCCGATTAGAGAAAAGCAAAGTTGTTCAGGATAACACACACTGAAAGCCTTTTTGGCTTCTATTGAGCATGCCGGTTTGTTTGTTTGAGGCTGGTGTCAGTACCCCAGGAAAACAGCAGTCAATAAAACAAACAACCTGGTAGAGATGCACTTTTATTCTACAAAAGAGACTGATACTAACTCTCTGATAAATGAAGGTGTGTGTTGATTGGGTTTCTCAACATCTGTCCATCTGATCCACTTCAAATATGCCTCTTGTACCGTGGCGGCAAGCACAGCATAACAGTCTCACACATTTTGCAGTATATTATTATATGATACTGTGCAAAAGTCTCAAGCCATTTTTTAGAAGTAATTTTTAGAAGTTGTCTTGAGCAGTATGTCTGTGAAGCTTCTCGTCATCTAGGTCATCATACTCGTCTGGACTTCTTGAAGTTTCTTGAAGACAGTTCACTTCTCATCTGAGGAGCTTCTTCAGTTCTAAGAGCAAATGGTGGAGAGTCCCAGATTTTTAAGCCCTATTGGGAGTGTCCCTAAGAGGGTGATGGACCTCCTATTGATCCTCTGCCTAATCACACAACCCAAGGTGTGAAAATGGGTGGGGGTCACAACAAGCCAAGACCGTGTCCACACGAATACGTTTTTGTTTGAAAACGCATCTTTTTCTCTCCATTTTGGCCTTCCGTCCACACTGAGACGGTGTTTCCGGTCAAGGAAAACACAGCGTTTTGAAAACACTCTCCAAAGCGGATACATTTCGTGTCGCAGTGTGGACAGTGAACCCAGAGCCTTTTCGAAAATGACGACACATTCATATGATGCAGTCATGTGACCAATTAAACTAAGATAGCGGAGGGCATTATACAGCAGTTGTTTTGTTTGCTCTCAATTTTGACAGCTCTATTAAATCTTAATATCAGTTTGTACATGCTACAGTACCAATAATAACCAAGGTAATGAGTAATTTGGGCTAGTATCAGAAGATTAAGAACGACTCTTAGAGCTCTGATACATGAACGACAGAGAAACCAGACAAAACACCGTTGTGTGGCTTAAAAGTACTTTAGTGATGTTAAGCCTTTTAAAAGAATTTTGTAAACAATACAGGATTACAACAGGTTTTAACAGAACTTCAAGTATAAAAATTTCCCCCCAAAGTAGCAAAACACAAGGATTCAGTCTACAAATAGGAGTATTAAAATAGATGTGCTTAATCCCGCTTGTACCATAGGCCTACTAGTACAAGTGGAAATACACTGAAAATTACCTCCAAGTATTCAATACTGAGCATTGTAAAATAACTGATTGACATCAAAACAGTATCAGGAAGCAACATAAAGTCTAATTACAATTACCATAAAACTTATTTTCAGCTGCTTTAACCATTTACAGCTTTTCACATGTTAATGACTTGGTTAACAATCTAACTAGCTTAACAACCGTATGTTTCAGAGACACCAAACAATTGTAACCGCACTCTGTACATCATGTGTCTAATTAGCCACATTTAGCTTACCACTGCGAAGTGGGATGCTCAGTGTTTACGTGACGCCACAGCTTGGTAAAATCTCCGTTTTCACTCTGTCCTCTACGACAACAAGTGCAAAACCATACTTTGTGAACAATATCAGTTTAAATGGTATTTTAAGTTGTTAGAGATTAATTTCTCCAGCTAACCGATAACAAAGTTTTAGCCTGCCTGCTCTGTTTGGCTGTAGAAGCAAGAGACTGAAGACTTGGGAGCTCGTACTAAGGAGGGGCAAGAGCTGCCTACAGCTTCAACGATTGGCTGACACGCCAGGAGTGCAGTAAAACAATGCCACTAGCTCAGTCTCCTAAACCTCCAGTTCAGTCTTCAGTTCAGTCCCTTAGTCTGCTGCACACTCACCCACCTGGTCAGCTACACATTCAGCCAGGGGTCCCAATACCCTCTGGGGTCCGAGGAGCCCGTCCAGCCTCATGCCTCATCAGAAAAAGTCCCGGATGTGTTCTTGCTACGCCTGTTTTATCGAGCATGCATTGGTGGTGACTTGTGTGGACTTGATACAGCTAAATATCCCAGAATGCATTTCGTCCAAAACTCTAACGCAGCAATGGCGGACGAGCGGGGCTAAAAACTTTGAAATATTACTCTTTCTGCATCACAAAATAAACTTTTGTTATTTTCAAGTGAGAATGTAGCTGTGTAAGCTTCAAATATCTGCTAGATTTATCAAGATATCATATATTTCCAAACGTGCTCCGACGTTTTCGGAGACGTCTGTGACCCGCCAGCTCCATAGCAGACAGCGAGGTCGAGGATCACTAGAGCCGGCGAGAACAGCGGACTCCCGGCACATCATTTTCAACCCCCCCGTGGTTTTTTCGCTACTCAGGTTAAACAAACCCCAGCAGCTGTCTATTGTACTAAAATAAAAATAAAGGCGTTCTAACATCTCACGTGCTTGTTTTTATTAAGACATACATGTACACTATTTTTATTAATAGAGATTTCGCTACTGAGGTTAAACATGATATATAAGTAACTTAGATCACTTCTAAATATTAATGGACTGATTCTTATATAGCGCTTTTCTACTCTCACGTACTCAAAGCGCTCTATACAACACGCCTCATTCACCCAATCACTTTATCTATATTTAGTGCTTTCTAACGACATTCATGCACATTCATACTCCGATGGATGCAGCGGAGAGCCAGTTGGGGTTAGTATCTTGCCCAAGGATACTTGACATAGAGACTGGAGGAGCCAGGGATAGAACCACCGACCTTCCGATCAGTAGGTGACCTGCTCTACCTCCTGAGCTACAGCCACCCTGTTTGGTTCATTTCAGTGTTTTATTTGTTCCTGAGTAAATCGGTTTGGCTGTGATTAAAGTTAAGCTTCATAACATATCACTCAAAGTTAAATTAAGAGGGGACGGTAGTAAAAACTCCGGACCTGTGACATCATCAAGTACGCTGGTGTTCCAATTGTACAAATCGCGAGTCCGTGCTTGCGTTCTCGGCAAGTCCAGTCTCGCCGAGAACGCGAGTACGTACTTGCGTACTTAGAATTGAGAAAGGGCCTCTGTGTTTTTCCTCAACATTTTGCCGCGACGTTTCAAGTAAATAAACGGCAGACAGAAATGAGGTAGGTCGAATCGTCTTGCATTTCACGCATGCGCAGTACTGGAACGCAAGTGTTTTTGGCCATTTCAATGTGGACGCACAACTCTGTGAAAACGACTAAAAACGATAGTGTGGATGCAGAGCGTTTTCAGACGAAAATTCCGTTTTCAGATTTATCCTGGCTAGTGTAGACGTAACCAGAGGTTTCGGGTGAACCCAGGGTTGGAGGAGATGAAAGTCACCTGAAGCTCATTCATAAAATAGGAAAAAAAATCCAGTAAAGACCTGATGCAGGACTTAAGCGATACAAGATTTGACCATCTTCTGTTCACTGAAATCTCATCAGAAATGGTTCTAACAGAAAGGTGGCTGTCAATAAACCATTGACAAGGAAAAGGGAGAAAAGGCTGAGGTATGTAAAATTACAAAAGTACTGGCATGCAAATCGGTAACAACAGGTCTTATTGAGGAATTAATCCAAATTTTTAATACTCACATCTCTAAAAGATTTTAGAGGTTCTGTGTGGATTGTTGAATTATGATCACAGAAAAGGACAATCAGATTTTGATCTGCCATCATCAGCATGACAGTGATCCCAAATACACTGCCAATACGGTAAAAGTATATCTGAATAGAAAAGCTCACAGTGGGAAAGTATTAGTCATGGATTGGCCTCCAAAGAGCCTGGACCTCAACATTATTGAAGCAGTGTGGGATCGTCTTGACAGAGAACGAAACTAAAGGCAGTCAACATCCAAAAAGAAGAGCTTTGAATGTCTATCAAGATAAACTTGGAGAACTATTGCTGAAGACTACTTAAAGAAATAATATAAAACTTTGCCTAAGAGAATTACTAATTGAAGAATCAAGGTGGTCATACTAAATAATGACTTTGAAGCTTCATAGAATTGTACAAACTGTATTTTTGCTTAATACAGATATATTAATCACTCAAAATTAATCAAAATATAAAGAAATGTGTTATTGCTCAAGACTTTTGCACATTTACTGAAGCAAAGACAAACCTTAAAAATTTCCAAATTTCAGGTTTTTACTCATTATGTGGACTGATGGAAGATATCAGCATGATGATTCTAAGGTGATTGCTTCTGTACATGATCTAATAAGCATAATAAAGAAAAACAGATCAGACTATGGTGCATTCACGTTTGTTCCACTCCATATGAAGCTGCTATAGGATCATTTTTGCTGCTGAAGACCAGCGGTTACCAAACCAATCACCATCTGCACATTTATTCTCTGGAACAGGAACACTGTTCATACACACACAGGGACAGACTTACAAGCACCGCTATAATTAACACCTTTGCAGCAGCTGTAGTGAAAACAAAAGCAAATGATGTGTAAAGTTAATATTCAATGAAAAAAGTAATGTCTTTACATTACATTAAATGCAAATATAAACATATCTTCAGCTAAAAAAAAAATCTAAGTGCTCGTGTTTACAAGGAGCACATTTATATTCTGCTGGGCTGCCCTTTCAAAGCATCGCTACCATAAATCATAAAAATAACAATTCAACACAAAATGCAAATATAAGTAAAAAGTTAAAATACACACACACACACACAGGTGTCCTATAGACCGTCAGACAAGAGCTCTGGGAGACACAATGCTCTGTTGATTACACTGCTGGGGTGAGCAGTGTGGGAAACCTATAGCCAGCCTGTAATATTTTTTTCCCCCACTGGCTGAAACAAGCTATGCTTCTTTTTTCACCAACACTTGTATAGCAGCTGCGTAAAATTTAAATAAATGATCCTGAAACCTTCAAATCTGTGTAACTCCAGGGCTTCTCTTTCTATTCCGACTCACACCCGCAAGTCACAGCACTGCAAGCACAGAATTGACGTATTTACAGGGAGTGCATAATTATTAGGCAAATGAGTATTTTGTCCACATCATCCTCTTCATGCATGTTGTGTTACTCCAAGCTGTATAGGCTCGAAAGCCTACTACCAATTAAGCATATTAGGTGATGTGCATCTCTGTAATGAGAAGGGGTGTAGTCTAATGACATCAACACCCTATATCAGGTCTGCATAATTATTAGGCAACGTCCTTTCCTTTGGCAAAATGGGTCAAAAGAAGGACTTGACAGGCTCAGAAAAGTCAAAAATAGTGAGATATCTTGCAGAGGGATGCAGCAGTCTCAAAATTGCAAAGCTTCTGAAGCGTGATCATCGAACAATCAAGCGTTTCATTCAAAATAGTCAACAGGGTCGCAAGAAGCGTGTGGAAAAACCAAGGCGCAAAATAACTGCCCATGAACTGAGAAAAGTCAAGCGTGCAGCTGCCAAGATGCCACTTGCCACCAGTTTGGCCATATTTCAGAGCTGCAACATCACTGGAGTGCCCAAAAGCACAAGGTGTGCAATACTCAGAGACATGGCCAAGGTAAGAAAGGCTGAAAGACGACCACCACTGAACAAGACACACAAGCTGAAACGTCAAGACTGGGCCAAGAAATATCTCAAGACTGATTTTTCTAAGGTTTTATGGACTGATGAAATGAGAGTGAGTCTTGATGGGCCAGATGGATGGGCCCATGGCTGGATTGGTAAAGGGCAGAGAGCTCCAGTCCGACTCAGACGCCAGCAAGGTGGAGGTGGAGTACTGGTTTGGGCTGGTATCATCAAAGATGAGCTTGTGGGGCCTTTTCGGGTTGAGGATGGAGTCAAGCTCAACTCCCAGTCCTACTGCCAGTTTCTGGAAGACACCTTCTTCAAGCAGTGGTACAGGAAGAAGTCTGCATCCTTCAAGAAAAACATGATTTTCATGCAGGACAATGCTCCATCACACGCGTCCAAGTACTCCACAGCGTGGCTGGCAAGAAAGGGTATAAAAGAAGAAAAACTAATGACATGGCCACCTTGTTCACCTGATCTGAACCCCATTGAGAACCTGTGGTCCATCATCAAATGTGAGATTTACAAGGAGGGAAAACAGTACACCTCTCTGAACAGTGTCTGGGAGGCTGTGGTTGCTGCTGCACGCAATGTTGATGGTGAACAGATCAAAACACTGACAGAATCCATGGATGGCAGGCTTTTGAGTGTCCTTGCAAAGAAAGGTGGCTATATTGGTCGCTGATTTGTTTTTGTTTTGTTTTTGAATGTTAGAAATGTATATTTGTGAATGTGGAGATGTCATATTGGTTTCACTGGTAAAAATACATAATTGAAATGGGTATATATTTGTTTTTTGTTAAGTTGCCTAATAATTATGCACAGTAATAGTCACCTGCACACACAGATCTTCTTCCTCCTAGCGTTTTTCCCGCTCGGTTGCAGGGTCCGCTTTTCTGCAAAGTCGTCTCCACTTGGGTCGGTCAAGGGCGTCGGTCAGATCGGCTTCGATCTTCTTCACGTCGTCCTTGATTCGGTCCATCCATCTCCGCTTTGGTCTGCCTCTAGGTCAACGTCCTTGGGGGCTGAGCCGCAGTGCTGTTCTCACCACTGAGTTCTCATCGCTCCGTACCACATGTCCGTACCACCGCAGCCTCGCTTCTTGCATCTTATCTGTGATTGGCGCGATTCCCATCCTCTTTCTAACGTCGGTGTTCATGACGTGGTCCCATCGTGTCAGGCCTAGGCACCATCGCAGCATCCGCATTTCCATCGTGTGAAGGGCTTGTTCGTGCTTTGCGGTGGCTGGCCAGCACTCGGATCCATAGAGGGCGACGGGGCGCACTACACTCTTGTAGATCTTTGACTTGAGGCGATTGGGCATTCTTCGGTCACACAGGACGCCGGTGACTTGGCGCCATTTCATCCACGCTGCGTTGATCCTGGCTCGTACATCTAGTAGGATATCGCCGTCATTGCTGATCATCGATCCGAGGTATTTGAAATGAGGTACTTTCGGCAGATCTTCTCCATCGACGCTGATCGTGCCGTCGGTCTGGGGGCCAGCCTCTAAGTATTCGGTCTTGTTGGTGTTGAGCCTCAGGCCGAAGTCAGCTAGGCGAGTCTTCCACTGCTGCGTTTGGTATTGCAGTTCTATTCGCGATTCATCGGCCAGGAAGACATCGTCGGCGTAGAGAAGTGTCCAGGGATGGGGTGACTGGAGATCCGCCGTCGCAGTGTCCATGCAAAGGATGAAGAGCAGCGGGGAGAGTGCCGAGCCTTGGTGGACGCCCACATTGATGTTAAAGGGCGGCGATGTTCCCACTGGGCTTCTGACCACGCTGGTGACTTGTCGGTAGAGGAGCTTTGTCCAGTTGACGTAGGCTTCAGGAACTCCATGTGATCGCAGGGAGTGCCAGATGAGATCGTGTGGGACACGGTCAAACGCCTTTTCCAAGTCGAGGAAGGCCATGTGGATGGTCTTGGACTTCTCTCGGTGCTTCTCCAAAAGCAGGCGGGCAGCATGGATGGCGTCCGTCGTGCCACGCCCCCTGATGAAGCCACATTGGTTGGGCGTTAAGTTGATGATTTCTCGCGTTAAGTTGACGATTTCTCGCATCCTGCACACACAGATATCCTCCTAAAATAGCTAAAACTAAAAACAAACTAAGAACTACTTCCAAAAACATTCAGCTTTGATATTAATGAGTTTTTTGGGTTCATTGAGAACATGGTTGTTGTTCAATAATAAAATTATTCCTCAAAAATACAACTTGCTTAATAATTCTGCACTCCCTGTATATGCTGAAATTAGACTGAAGAGATTTGTGTGGAACACAATCCCAACTATTTTTTAAGACAAAGTGACGTCACTGTAAGAAAATTCAGTCACATCTCAAGATTCGTATTTGATTGACACTTGTAAATATCTTCTCCAACATTTTTCATACTGGCGATATATTATATTTTGTCACCACATCCCTAAACCCCAAAACAGACAGTTGACTGCATCTCTGAGTATCCTGGCTGCGGCAGCCTTTGTCTCTGTCCTTATGATGACAGATAAAGCACTCTGATGCTCCCTGAGAGAAACACATGGGCAGACACACACACACACAAACACACTTATAGATTCATCTGTTAACTCTCACTTCCTTGTTCAGCATCCCCAGATGTGTGATCAGTCAGACATCTGTCGTTTTCTGTGCAAATTGTACTGTGCAGGAACAGTTGTCCAAATATTCCATAAATTCAACATTTAATAATTGTAAAAAAAAGTACTTTAGCTCTAGCTGTAAGGAAGAATTGGTTACATATACTAGTGGACTGATAAAAGCATCTGTCAAACTGTTGAAGCTCCAGAGGCTTTCTGTTGTTTGTTCTGAAGACAGACATGCCATGCACAACCCTGCCATTTTACATAAAAGCAGCTGTAAGTATCAAATACCTTCCATCACAATAGTCATCGGACAACGCCAAGAAACAAAGCAGCGGATGTGCTGTACAATAAAAGGCTTCCGCAGGCTCGGGCAGGGTCTTTGAGAAGAGACCAGTTGGAATTAATGAATTCAGGAACGCCGCAGCAATGTGGTGAGTCAGCCGGGGCAGTTCTGGTGGGAGAGATCTTCAAGGGGATTTCAAAACAGAGGAAAGAAAAAAAATCAGGTTTGTTTGTGAAGGACTTTTCATAAGAAAACAGAACAGAAAAGAAAAATATGGGGGGCATACAGCAGAGTATGTAAAACAACTGAGTAGAATAATTTGTTTACAGCAACTTCATCCTCTTCGTTCCATTTTTAGAATCTGTTGTCCCTTTTCATCCCTTTCTACTGCTCCTACTAAGTTTCTGACTACATCCATCTTATATAAAAGATGGATGTAGCCAACGAGACATTATTAGTTTTTTTGTGATTTACCATTTTGAAGCGTTGAGTTTAGCATTTCAGTCATTTTTCAAAACCAGACTTCATAGCTATATTTAGATGACAGGGTAGCACTGAGTTTTTTCTGGCTAATGCACTGTTGGCAAAGTCCAGTGGCAATTTAAATAGAATGCTGATATCATCTGTTGGGGAAAAAAAGAAAGAACAATAACAAAAAAGAAGTTTGCAGCAAAAGAAACTCAGCCAGCTAACTAGTTCAATTGTCTTTAATACAGATGAATGCTAACAAGACAAAATAACACTTGTAAACATTATATTGATGAAAATCATTTTTTAAAACTTTTTTGTTTTGATATAATAATGACACCTGACTAAAAAAAACAACAAAAGAAAAAACTTACATTGACTTTATGCTAGCATTAGCTAAAATTCCCTCTTGTATCTAATTTGATACCCAAATATTAAATTTCACTGCACTGTAAATGTGTTTATTTCTGTTGGGCATTTTATCTTGGAAGTCTATTCAAATTTAACTACTTTTTGTGTCAGTCTCAAGTGGTCATTGCTCAACTGCAATTTCATTTTTGTCGAGGTTTCTACTCAGATGCCAGGCAGAGTAAAATCTGATTGGCTTATTCAGTAGTTCAGCTATTATCCTGCAGTTCTTTCTCTATCAGCTCACTGTGACTGTCCAAGTAAGTTCCTCTACTGAACTTAGCACGCAGTAAGTTCCCTTACTTGATGTGCTTTCTTTAAAAACTGCACTTTCTCTTCTCTACAACCTAAAAAATAAATAAATAACTAAAGCAAACATGCGTTATGTGTTATCAGTTAAACACCTTAAGTGTGAAGCAGCAGCAGTAGGGTGTAACTCAACACGACTGTACCACAGTGTAAAGAGAGTCGACAAAGAACAGAGACAAAGATATAATCAGGCACACTTGTATTGTTTCCTGTGAAGATAATTTGAATCCACTGAGGGAAAGGCAGATCCAGATGCTAACAATATACAGGAATGAAAGCAAGTACAGTTAACAGTTTTTCCATGGCTCTGTGGTGTAGTGGTTAACGCATTCACCTTACAACCTGATGATCTCCAATTCAATTCCAGGAAGAGGCACAAACCAGCCTCAGGAGTCACAAGCTACTGCACTCCCACTAGCAGTTGATAAAGCCTGCATCAGGAACGGTATCTGGTGTAAAATATCTGTAAAATCAAATATGTGGATCCATCCACTGTGGTGACCCCTTGGGAAATAAAGGAGCAGCCAAAGATGCCTTTTGGTTTTTCCATCTTCTCAAAGGCAAGGCAACAATTTTAACTAATTACTCTTAATTTAGAGGATAGAGAGAGCAGTGATTTGCTTTGATTAGTGTGCTCAGTGATTTTACTATATATGCATGAGTGTCTCCAGGCTAGTTTTCTATTTTTGTTTTTCATGTTTTATCCATTGTAAATTAATGCATGCAAGCGAATAACTTTGTCAGAAAACAGGAAAACAAAAACTTACCTTGATTATGAGAAAACTTGATAATTTAGAAAACACTAGAAATATAAGCTTAGAACACTTGTAAAGCTTCAAATGTTTTCTTTGTACTTGACAGTAAAGCTCAGGAATCTCTAAAGAGGGCTGATGTTAAAAGCTACCTTTGAGCTAGTTATTTTTCTTTTTTGAAATACCTGAGCCCCACAATTTGAAGATTAAAAACTTGATGTTTGGAATTTTAATATGATTCTGATTAGTAATGCTCTGTGATTTTTGTTTCTTTTTACATAAAATTAGTCCAAAAATCTCAGGAACAAAATCAGGCATTTAAATAAACTCAGCTTCCCCACTTGGCATGGGTGACATTATTTTTTCAGCATTGCATCCAGAATTGATTGGATCAAGTGAGGGTGGATTTTACAAAGGCAGGCCTTCAGCAGAGCAGCGGTCTCCCTCGCACTGAGAGCTTTTCTAACACTGTGCCATAACTCCATTAACAAATGCAATCTCAAAGATCATAACTAATCTTCTGAATTAATTAAAAATCTTTTTTTATATACATTTTTTTTTATGTCGTACATTGGCGTAATTGAGCTAGTGTAGGCTTCGGTTGCGACTGACAAAGCTAATCCCCTTTTTCAAATGAGATTGAAAATTCTGCAAATCAACAAGATACTCTCCCCGTCTAGTTATAATTATTTCATTATGTGCCGCTGTGGGTGTTAACTAGGAAGAATTGATTGGAGCAGCTGGCGATACGGTCGACCTGATGAGGCTACTGTTGACTTCACTCTGGTGGGAAATTGTCGGGCTCCTGCTACCGACTGTTTTCCAGCAACTCCAAACTACTCAGCCTAATTAGCTTTACTACTGCATCTTCAGGCAAATATCCACATCTAGCCTGTCTTTAAAATAAGCGTCACCATTAGGACCACCATCACACTGCTGCTGAACTCACTCTCCTCTTTAAGCGCCACACTGTTGCTGTTAACCTTAAGACTGAGATAATGGCAGCTCTTTTCCAAAACATGACATTTACCTTGCTATCAGTAACAGCGACAATAAAAATTACCTCAGTGTTGAAACCTTAAGGTCGTGCCGGCGTCCCGCTCTTTCCTCTTGCACAAGCCGGGTTCCGGTTTGTTTTTATTACCCTGTGACAGGCGCTTGATCCTCTCACCTTGGTATTTCTTTCTTCTTTTTTTTTTCTACACAGCTAGGCTGACACTAACAAGCAGCATGCCTTCCTATCTCCTCAGCCCCATCGTCTAGGCTGCCATGAATGTACCTGGCTTTGATGCACAGCGCAACAACAACAAGTCATTTAGTCGTTTTGGTTCATCGAACAGGCTGTTTGTTAGTTAGCCCCAGGGTAAAGCTGTCTGCGGGAGGCTGGGGAGCAGAGGAGTATGATCAGGAGGTTTGGGTGATTCTATATAGTGCTTACAGCAAAGTTTTAACCCTTATATAATACCTCTAGAGTCATATGAAGAGGAAACCTAATAGGGCTGCAAATGTCAGAGAAGTTAAGTACAGTAAAAAGCATTGAACTAATGAGAAAGATAGTGGATTAACTGCAATTCTCAAGTGTAAGCCTTAAATCGCAGCTTGCTAATTTTCTTCAAAAAATCGAGTGAATTCTTTCAACACTTTGTTGCACTCTAATTGCTGCTTTTTTAAAAGCTCACCTCAGAAGGTCTTGAAGGCTTAATGCACGGATGATCTCATTGTCAAAGCAACATAACAATCAACACTTAAGAAGGACACAAAAACATTGGCTAATATCACAAAGTATTAATAAGGTTATCTCGTTTCACGCTTGGTTTCTTTTGTCGTAAAGAAGCAAAACACCTCCCCGCCAATGAATTATTACACTTCCCAGTCTATTCGCAACACCAAACCCCATTATAGTTGGATAGATATGTCGCTTCTGTTGATTGATGTTGCTTTTGCATAGCAGGGTGTTTAAAAGGCCATACAATGTATCAGGGATTTTAATTTATATAAATATTATTCAGGAAAGACCTCGCTCTTTCAGACAGATGAAACGGCTTAGGACTTTTGACATTAAATGCCTCTGTGACCTTTTGACTTTGGACCACAGATTTTATTTGCCTGTGCGTGTAGGAGTCAAGTGTGTGCAAGCATGCAGTAATATATATTTTGCTAATGCATAAATGCGCATTTAAGGGATGCTCTTAGCTTATTTGAAGCATAGTTGTATAGTTAGACACATAGTTGGTGAGCTATGCATCCTGTAGCTGTTTGCAAAAGCCTGTCCCAGCTCTTATAGAGCGAGAGGCAGGGTACACAGGTCATCAATCTGCCATGGCATTCCAATCTGTAAGATAAAAACAATATTGTTTAAATAAGTAAAGTCATTCTTCCTTTCAATCATTCATTTTCTTTCTTACTAAACACATATTTGGGGCAAGTGAAGCTGAGCCACAGTCCCAGTAGTGAAGCTGATCTCAGTGCTTTAGTCTGCTTGTATTTGCTACACATCTGCAAGCCACTTTGCAACCGATCTGTGTATGTATGAAAGTGTTGGTGCTAAATAAAAACTGTTATCTTCTGACATACAGTGAGCTTGACTGAAACCAAACAGAAGCAGCATTATCCAGATACAGTTTTAACATGCCAAGGGTCATAGTCACACAGATAAATACATTAAAAATATATAACAAAAGAAATGTCAAGTGTTCCATTTTTTCTAAAATGTACTCAAAAAAACACATATCTACACTATATATGTATTTTTACATGATAATATTAAAATCTGGTAGTGCATCTGTTTTCGCAGATATGTGTTACATTACGTATTGTTAATGTTGTTATGTGTTGTAACCTAAAGCTGAATTATGTGTGAAGTAAAACAATGCCAAGCGATAACACATGTTTGTATTACCCTTCCAAGAGTGGTGTAAACACAATAATAATGGCACAGCACCACATCGCTATAAATGAGTGGGCTATTTCAAAAGTCCACAAACACTATTTTTACATCACTGAATTGTGACCCAACAGCTTGACCTCTACATGGAAGCAGCTCCATATGTTACAGAATTCAGTTCAAAAAACAGCTAGCATTTAAAATCAACTTTAAAAGGTGAGGGAAATATGAAATAAGGCCCTTTTTAAAAAAAGTCTCTGGCAATATAACTTGATTTAAAATCAGAATCAGAATATAAGCATACAGTATAAAAGACGAATGTAGCCTCTGTAATCATTTTCCTGCCAAGTTTATGAGCTCACTCATTTTCATTCATTGGCTTCTAACCAAGAATCTGCTCAGTACAATTTTCGAACCATTGATATTACCAAAAAACATTGCATGACAGATGCATTTAGCAAATGTTATGTCACCCAATGGTTTCTGGACTCTTCATTCAAAGGCTTCAACATTAGTATTTTAGTAATTTTTGGAGGCAGAAGGGTGAGGTGCTACCTTATCATCCAAGGCTACCAAGCTTGGCTAGCAAGCTGCATTAACAGATACAGGTGTAACACAAAAACTCACATACCTGCTAGTTAATGGAACTCAACTTCTTGGATGAAAGCAGCCACACAGCATGTTATGTTAGTTCCATCTAAAAGGCTTCAAAAGGCACCAGCAATGCAAACATGTTCAAGACATCCAGTTCAATAACATACACTGGGGCAAAAAAGTATTTAGTCAGCCACCAATTGTGCAAGTTCCCCCACTTAAAATGATGACAGAGGTCAGTAATTTGCACCAGAGGTACACTTCAACTGTGAGAGACAGAATGTGAAAAAAAAATCCATGAATTCACATGGTAGGATTTGTAAAGAATTTATTCGTAAATTAGGGTGGAAAATAAGTATTTGGTCACCTCAAACATGGAAAATCTCTGGCTCTCACAGACCTGTAACGTCTTCTGTAAGAAGCTTTTCTGCCCCCCACTCGTTACCTGTATGAATGGCACCTGTTTGAACTCATCATCTGTATAAAAGACACCTGTCCACAGCCTCAAACAGTCAGACTCCAAACTCCACCATGGCCAAGACCAAAGAGCTTTCGAAGGACACCAGGAAAAGTATTGTAGACCTGCACCAGACTGGGAAGAGTGAATCTACAATAGGCAAGCAGCTTGGTGTGAAAAAATCAACTGTGGGAGCAATCATCAGAAAATGGAAGACATACAAGACCACTGATAATCTCCCTCGATCTGGGGCTCCACGCAAGATCTCATCCCGTGGGGTCAAAATGATCATGAGAACGGTGAGCAAAGATCCCAGAACCACACGGGGGGACCTGGTGAATGACCTGCAGAGAGCTGGGACCAAAGTAACAAAGGTCACCATCAGTAACACACTACAACGGCAGGGAATCGAATCCCGCAGTGCCAGACGTGTTCCGCTGCTGAAGCCAGTGCATGTCCAGGCCCGTCTGAAGTTTGCCACAGAGCACATGGATGATACAGCAGAGGATTGGGAGAATGTCATGTGGTCAGATGAAACCAAAGTAGAACTTTTTGGTATAAACTCAACTCGTCGTGTTTGGAGGAAGAAGAATACTGAGTTGCATCCCAAGAACACCATACCTACTGTGAAGCATGGGGGTGGAAACATCATGCTATGGGGCTGTTTTTCTGCCAAGGGGACAGGACGACTGATCCGTGTTAAGGACAGAATGAATGGGGCCATGTATCGTGAGATTTTGAGCCAAAACCTCCTTCCATCAGTGAGAACTTTGAAGATGAAACGAGGCTGGGTCTTCCAACATGACAATGATCCAAAACACACCGCCCGGCAACAAAGGAGTGGCTCCGTAAGAAGCATTTGAAAGTCCTGGAGTGGCCTAGCCAGTCTCCAGACCTCAACCCCATAGAAAATCTGTGGCGGGAGTTGAAAGTCCGTGTTGCTCGGCGACAGCCCCAAAACATCACTGCTCTCGAGAAGATCTGCATGGAGGAATGGGCCAAAATACCAGCTACTGTGTGTGCAAACCTGGTAAAGACCTATAGTAAACGTTTGACCTCTGTTATTGCCAACAAAGGTTATGTTACAAAGTATTGAGTTGTATTTTTGTTATTGACCAAATACTTATTTTCCACCCTGATTTACGAATAAATTCTTTACAAATCCTACCATGTGGATTCATGGATTTTTTTTTTCACATTCTGTCTCTCACAGTTGAAGTGTACCTCTGGTGCAAATTACTGACCTCTGTTATCATTTTAGGTGGGGGAACTTGCACAATCGGTGGCTTTTTTGCCCCACTGTAAGTTTTCAGGTGTCCTATCAGTGAGGCACTCAACACCTATTATGAAGGGGGAAAGCTGGAGTTAATGTTGCTAAGTCACAGCTAACTGAATAACCCATGTGTCTTGCTTGCTAATGTTATCGCTAGCAAAATCATATGAGTGGAAGTAGCTAACTTGCCAATTTTCTTTACCAGCTAATTTAGCAAACATGGACTCTCGGGGCGTGTGTATCAGTTTATGATCCATGATATTTACTTGTGTAAAATGGCCTACAGTATTATTTTAGCTAATAATAAGTCATATACTATACAAAGCAGAGATGTATAGTTTGTGCTTTCCACTGTGCAGGCATTTCTTCTTTTTTTTTTAAAGAAAATAAAAAATTCACATAAATTATAAACATAAATAAACTCTCCGCTTTTGGTCTCAGTTTCAGCGTGGCATAAATAAGGCCAAAGCGTGCATTAGATGTTGCTCGCTGCACCAAATAAACTGCTGTTTTTATTTTCTCATCACATTAACCCTTCCATTAATCACCCTGCATCATACCTATGCAAGCTAGTGTGTCTGTACAAGACTGTGTCATCCGTGAACACAGCAGCCCTCGAGATCATTAATCAACTAAAGTCAAGCCCGCCAAGGGTTTTCCAAAATGTCAGGGGGGGAGGCGAGAGTTTGCTGTGCTCTGTGCTCCTGTGTGCTCCTACACCAGGGAGCTGATCGCAGCACATCACTCCCATCGGCTCCAGATGGTGGGAACAAGCAGGAGGATAGCAGGAGAATAGAGAATCTCTACATGTGTGTATGTGCTGGAGAAAGCCCAGTGAATCTGCAGGACTTGGACAAGTTAATGGCAAAATTAAAAAAAACAATCTTACTCTCATAATATTTTGCCAGGCTAAAATTAAACTTTTAACAGCTTTGTAAACTACTTTGAACTGATATCAGAAAGATAATAAGCTTCATTTCACACTGAGGCAGACAGTGGCTCTCAGCTTTTATTTTGGTGCCATGCAGGTTCTAAGCGTCTGTTTAACATAACAATGCCTGCTGTGATAAGGTGACAGTAGGAATGGAGAGAGAGAGAGGAACATTAAAATGAAAACAGAAAATGAGAGAAGCGGTGGCGTGCTGAAAAAGAAAAAAAGCCAGCAGATTTTATATAAGGCCAAGAACCTGTCAGTTTAAAAGTGGTAAACACAATTTTGAAAAACTATTTATTCCTGAGCATGATATTGCAAATCAAACCGGGGGCGAGAAAAGTCACGGACGGCCATTTTAAGCGCTGAGTTTCAATTCTGAATTTCAGTGCAGTGGTGATCTGACAGTTGCTTGACTTATCTTCTTCTAAGAATGAGATGAGGAAGAGAAGCTGAAGGAATTAAAAAAAGAAGAAGAGGTGAGAAGGGAATAGAGTTTGAATCTGCAGCAAAGAGAAGAGATTAGGAAGTTTTCACTTGATGAGAAGATGCAGCAGACAATTAATATTTCACCAAGTTGTAATCTTGACACTTTTAAATGGATACAACTTCAAGCACAACTTTAGACAAGCAACTTTAGACTAGCTATGCTAACACATAGCTAGCCAAAAACCCAGAGTGGTGAAAAATCTGAGTGTATGTTTACCCCAGCCATGCATCCAGAACTTGAATTTAAACAGGTATTTAAGTAATGAGCAGTCATGCTTACAGCATTTTAGCCTCCATGTTTCTACAGTAGAACCACTGTGGCGACTTTGATGTCTCTTTGTACTTGTTGCAATTTTTCTTGCAGATTTTGATATGTAAACACTAAAACAACATGAAATTGACAATGTATTTCATTTGATTTTATGGACTAACATTAAAGTAATGTACAGTGTAACACACTACTTTCTTTCACATTATATAACCCATGTGGAACACATTCATTTTTTTCAAGTAACAGCTTCAACACTGGTTGGTAATGACCACCAACTGCCAATTCCTAGTGTTCAATTAGCATTTAGGGTTTGTGAAAACATGCATGCACATCAAGAAAGTTTGGTGCCACCCAATTAACTTAGCATATATAAGATATGTATGTATGGACCACATGGCTAGTGTTCCCACGTGGGCCTTAGAGCTGTCAAGTATCTAGCAGATGTATAATTATCTATATATATGCACATACATGTCAATCATCTGTGTTAGCACCTTTTTATTCATCGCTGCCAGTGACAGCTGTGACTGGAGGCATAATGTTTTTAGATATTCTGGTACATATACATGAATATATTCAGTATATCGGGGACACCTGGAGGGTCTTTCATTGCATTTGGCAAAGATATCCACTTGGATTAAATGATGAACTTATTAGAATTTGGTCATCAAAAATCACTGCAACCTTATATAACACTGGTTAATAACTTGAGTTAGGTGGCGTTTTTATGCTTGAAGGTTTCATAGATTGGTGTTAAACGACTTATTAAAGAAACAAACAAAAAACAACCTTCCTTTGAAAATGGTTAGGTACAAGGACTGGACTGAGTGAAAACGGAGCCAATGTAAAAAGAAAAACTTCAGAAAACCTGGGCAGCGTTTGCTCAAGGAATACTCCTTGGAAGCAAAATATAAAGAAATGAGGGCCACGAGACCTTTGCACAGTACTACACATATATCATCTGAAGGTTCTTAGACCCCTGTTTCAATCCAGGGTGTCAATGTGGACATTGTGGAGGACTATAAATACCTTGGAGTACACATAGACATTAAACTGGACTGGGTTAAAAACCCCACTGCGCTCTACGGGAAGGGCAGAAGGCTCTTGTTTTTTTAAGGCGGCAGAGGTCTTTCAACATCTGTCGGACAATGTTCAGGATTTTTTACGAGTCTGTTGTGGCCAGTGCCATCCTCTATGCTGTTGCATGCTGGGGCAGCAGGTTGAGGGTCACAGATGCCAACAGACTCAATAAACTGATCCGCAAGGCCAGTAATTTTGTGGGGACAGAGCTGGACTCCCTTAGGGTGGTGTCTCAGAGACTGTTACTGTGTTGGAGCAGCAGAAACCCATATAATTTAATTAGGGATTATTAGATTATTCTGAGTCTGATTCTTTCATTGTATTTGGGAAATACATCCGATTACATACAACACTGATTAGAATGCTGTCAAACACCACTGCAATTTCACGCAACATTTTAGTTTCTAATACTCAAGAATTCATTTTTAATTATGGCATTGTATAATGTTTGATTGGACACTGAACTGATAACACTAATATGGGCCTTCCAAGTCTTATGATTTCACAAACCTTCTTTGCCAAGTTGAAGAACTGTTTGAGACATATATATGAATCTGAAAAGACATGGAAGTAAAAAGCAACTCGAGTGATTGGCAGAGCCATGCGACTGCCAAGTGGTAATTCCATTTGTCGCATGCAGTGCAGTCAATATTAATAAAGTCAGGAGGATTTGGTGGCAAATGATTTGAAATGCCAAGACTTAGCCGTTAATTTTGAGTCTAATGAAGTGATATCCAGCAAGACAGAGAATGGGGGTTGAAGGTTTTTGTTTTTTTTGTTTTTTTTTGGGGGGGGGGGGGTGTTTTAGAAAGGATTTGGATGGAGCTGCTTTAGATACCGTGTGTCACTGTTAGGAGTACCAGAGTGGATACACAGGGGAAAGCTGTGCTGGCTGACAGCTAGCCTGAGGTGTAGCATAAATAAGGGATGGTTATGCCAAGCAATGCACAGCTCACCTCATGTGAAATAACCTAGAGGAGTTTAACAAGGCTATAAATGTAGCTTTCTGTATATCAGTGTGTTTGTATGTGTGTGTATGTTGGGTGGGGGCAAATCAGGTTTTGGAGACACATGGCATAAACAAATTAAGAAAGAGCACTAGCAATGACGGCTGAGTCCCTTCAGGATACTGTACACAACAACAGATACACATTAAACTTTACATGAGCACTCATACACACACACACACACACACACATATGCATAATGCCTTCCCATAAGAAAAGACTAGCAAACTCAGCTCTGTAATTTTCTTTTACCTCATTCATCACCCATGAACATCCGGGCGCCTGTACGCTCAGAAACACCCACTCTGCAGCTCATCTTTGTCCGTGTCCTCTGCACCAGAGTCGGCCATTATCTCGGCGTGCCCTTGTTTGAGTGTGAAACATTTTCATCTGCTATGAGTCATTGCTTTGAGAGTATACCAGCTGCCCAGTGCCCAAGTGTGTGATCATGGCATAAAGTGTACGGAGGCAAGCAGTGGCTGCCTGAAAAGCCTCAGCAAAGGACTAATTAAGCTGCTAACAGCAAAAAAAAGGCAACAGGCTTGACGAGCAGATGCCACGTGAGGGGAAACTGTAATGATATAAGCTTTTCTCTCAGTTAGTAGCAGAAACACCCCACAAGCTTTGCATGCTCGTTGTTTACAAAGTGATCCCTGGGCTGGAAAAAAGCATCAGTTTGAACACGTGAATGACACTTGAATGTCTGCAATTAACATGGAGCTGCCCTCAAGTCAGACTCCCCGCTGTTTCTGTACAGTTGCTCAGCCGGCCGACAGTTAGATTTTCTTCGGCTGCCGAGAGCAGCCTCCAGGTGTGAATGTGTGTATCTGGGTGAAACTGGAGCTTGACATTCCCCCAGAATAATGAAGCTCAGACTGATCTGTTTATGCTCGTCTGGGAAGCCATTATGTGATTAAGTTCAAATGTAAAGTCATGCTGCGCTGTATTGTCGTGTCATTTCCTGCTGGAAACACCAAACAACTGTCTGTTTGTTCCACTGGCTGATTAATTAATTTCACACTACTATTATCTGAATTACATATTTGCAGACTCTTAGTGATTCCCAACTCAAGTCAGTTATAACTAATGAATCACCAAACTGGATTCTGCTTGTCAATATTAATTTGCTACTTTGCTTTGCTTTATGTTAATATACATGTTTTCTAGAGGTTTTTTGTGGCGTGATGAAACCATGGCACACCTCCATCCATTAATCCATCTGTTTTCTCTAGCTTACAGCCAGCATTGGATTTAAGGTGTTAGAAAGTAATACATCACATTTTTCAATAATGCAGTAAATGTAATGCGTTACTGTAAATTCAGTAATCACATTACAAGTAGAGATGGCACGATACCACTTTTTTATGTCCGATACCGATACCGATATCATAAATTTGGATATCTGCCGATACCGATATGAATCCGATATAGTGTTTTTTAAATTCAAATTCAAATTTTATTTGTCACGTGAACAGTCATACACAGTACGATTGTCAGCCGGTGATCGGCTGTGATCAGCTGATCACGGGGCCGGGGTTAAAAGAGAGACGCCACCCACCTGTTCGCCGCTCAGACATCAGTATCCTCGTGTCAGGAGCTCCGAAACTCTGCCGACGTCAGTCTCCGCCTGATTCAGCAACTGTGAGTTACAATCCCTTTCAATCCTTTTTCTCTTCCCGGCTCCGCTCGCTCTCTGTCTGTAACGACCGTTCCGAAGCCACGCTTCGTGCTCAGGTCATTACTAGAATAACTGCGTGTCTGCTCCAAACCCACCGCTAGCCTTCGCCGCGCTTGGGTCTAGCCAGCACGCCACACGGGCACGCCGAATTACTGTGTGCGATCCGCCCGGCCGTGACAACGATATGTAGTGAAATGCTTGGACAACTGCTCGTGACCTAAAGAGAACAAAAAAGGAAAAGGCTATGAATAAGATAGGAAATAAATATGAAAAATTAAAAAGGGTAAATTTAACTAGGAAGGAATAAAATATAAATTAAGGTTAAAAATGAAATAACTGTACAACACAAATTAGAATGAAGGGTAAATTTAACTGGGAAGAATAAGATAAAGATAAATATATAAATTAAAGTTGAAAATAAAATAACTGTACAACAAAATACACAATACACAATATAGAACTATATAAGAATGTATGAAGAAATCTAAATATAAATAAATATATACACAATAACAGCAGCTGTACAAGTATTAACCGGAAATGAAGAATATAGTGACCAGTGTTGTGCAAAACCAAAGTCCAGAAAGTCCAGTGTGTGTGTAAGAACCATATGTGTGGGTCAGTACTGTGTGGTGGTGTGATTGAGAGACCGTATCGCCTGCGGGAAGAAGCTCCTCCTCAGTCTCTCTGTGTTGGTCTTCAGGGAGCGGAATCGCTTTCCTGACCTCAACAGAGAGAACAGTCTGTTGTTGGGATGGCTGAGGTCCTTCACGATCTTCCTGGCCTTGGTCCAGCACCGCCTGCTGTAGATTGAGTGCAGGTCAGGGAGCTCGGAGCGGATGGTGCGCTCAGCTGACCGCACAACCCTCTGTAGAGCTCGTCTGTCCTGCATGGTGCTGTTCCCGAACCAGGTTAAGATGTTTCCCGCCAGGATGCTCTCTATGGTGCACGAGTAAAAGTTCCTGAGCACCTTGGAGGGCAGTTGGAAGTCTCTCAAGCGTCTGAGGTGGTAGAGACGCTGTCGGGCCTTTTTCACCACGGTGTTGATGTGACAGGACCATGACAGGTCCTGCGTGATGTGAACTCTGAGGTATTTGAAGCTGTCCACTCTCTCCACTGGGCACTCGTTGATGACGGGGGTCTGGTAGTTCCTCTCCTGCTTAGTGCTGAAGTCCACTATCAGCTCCTTTGTCTTACTGACGTTTAGAAGGAGGTTGTTCCTCTGGCACCAGTTCTCCAGATTCCTAATCTCCTTCAGGTAGGCCGTCTCGTTGTTATCAGAGATCAGGCCCACCACGACGGTGTCGTCAGCAAACTTGATGATGGTGGTGGAGCTGGTAGTGGCCACACAGTCATATGTGTACAAAGAGTACAGCAGGGGGCTCAGAACACACCCCTGGGGGGCTCCAGTGCTGAGAGTGATGGAGGCTGAGACATGTCCGCCCATCCTTACTGCCTGTGGTCTGCCAGTTAGGAAGTTGGAGATCCACTGACACATAGATGAACAAAACTGTTTTTTTTTTAATATCTTGCTGCATTTTGTATAAGTTCATACTCAAGTTTAAAACAACAACTACACTAAAGCTATTCTGTTATACCTGTATGCAAAAAAAAATATTTCATAGTTCAGCAATACTGATCAATCTAATAAACTTAAACTTACACCATCCTCCCTATTCTGGTATTTTAAAGAGTACTTAGCGTAAATATTAAGCAACCTAACTAATAGGGTTCCAACTCCCAGCAACAACAAAAATAAATAAATAAAAAATAGGGAACCACCCCTCACGCTCCACCTCATGATGCTTAATCGACGTAATCAACCTTAATTTGATGCAGTGTGAAAAAAAATGCACAGAAATCAATTATTTTTCAAGGAATATTAAATAGATTCAACATCTTTCTTCAACAAAATTGCAGACTGCACAGATGGTACCTTCCCAAAGGAAAAAAATACTATAGCTTACTAGGGTATATATATTAGACTTAATAGTTACTATATACAGTAATTGACTTCTATTCCTTTTACATCAAATTAAAACTTTGGGTGTCAGATAATTATTTATTAAAAGCTAGAAATTTTAAATGAGAATAAGAAAGAAAAGTATTTCTTTGTGCCCCCTTTTCCCTGTTAATGCCCTATCGGCCCCCCCTGGCTAAACTTTGCTAGATCCGCAAAGTTTTGCTTGTTACCAGCGTCAGCTACGTTGAAAAAGATCCTGGTGTAGAAAGTAATATTAAATAAATTCTAACAACAGCTTATCAAGCTTAAACGTGTTGCTGTTGTTCAGCCGCTGGTTTCCTCTTTCTGGTGCAAAGTGGACCAAAAACAAACAAGAGAGACGGACTCGCGACAGAAAAGCTGATCAGTTGATCATTAAGCAGTTTCATGATTGAAGTAGCAGCAAGAAGAGGCAGTCGCTTGTTAAGCTTAACGCAGGAATGCTTTACAAACATTCAGAGATGGACTTACACACTTGCTTTACTTCTCTCGGGGATAACTTTGTCAGAGATGAAATGCCGGGTTGCTAGCGAAGCTCCAAATGCTATCCAGACCACCGACAGGTCCCGCATGCCACAGCCGCTCTATCACGTGATGCATACTGCTCCGACGTGCTAACGTTCTGAGGTGAGTTACGGCGTGTTGCAAGTTTTGTGAGGTGCTTTCGTGATATTTAATGGATCGGATTACATTTTTATTTTTCTCCGATATCCGATCCAGTAATTTAGGTCAGTATCGGACCGATACCGATACGTAATATCGGATCGGTCCATCTCTAATTACAAGTACAATTGTCATTAGTTGTGTTACAAAGATTCTTCAGTTATCTGCACGCTGGGTGCATAGAAACTCAAATCTGCACTACAAAATACAGATTTCACTTCGAGGAACATGATGGAGCACGCTACAGAGATACAGACGTTGCTTTTATTTTTATTGCATAAAAGGCAAACAGTGCAATGCTCAGCTGACAACTGTGTCCGGGAGAGAAACAACTGCAATATACTGCAAACAAAACGTCCGTCCTTAGCATGCTGTCTGTGCAGATGCTTGGAAACACCAGTCAGCCAAGAACCCAGAGTGATGATGAAGTTACGTGTACTGTATGCTGACCCCCAGTCCAGCAGCCAGAGCCTGAACTTCAACAGGTAACAAAGGTAGTGATGAGCAGTCAGGCTTGCAACCAGCATTTCTACCTGTTCGAATCGCTGTGGTAATCCTTATTAGCTTAGGGATTTGTTAATATGTGGGACTGTAGCTCAAGGTTTATACTGTTAACTGGATCTAATTATATTAGACTAAATCTATAACAAATTCAGTTGACCAAAATATAAAGTGTAAAAGTTTGTTGTGTTTTTACTGTGAGAAGGAAAAGCTCCCTTTTAACAGGAAGAAGCAGAACCAGGCTCAGGGAGGGTGGAGCCAATTGTCTTGACCTGTTGGGGGTGATTGGAGAGAGTACGCATCAAGCCGAGAACGCGAAAAAGTCCCGGATGTGTTCTCGCTACGCCTGTTTTATCGAGCATGCATTGGTGGTGACTTGTGTGGACTTGGTACAGCTAAATATCCCAGAATGCATTTCGTCCAAAACTCAAACGCGGCAATGGCGGACGAGCGGGGCTGAAAACTTTTAAATATCACTCTTTCTGCATCACAAAATAAACTTTTGTTATTTTCAAGTGAGAATGTAGCTGTGTAAGCTTCAAATATCTGCTAGATTTATCAAGATATCATATATTTCCAAACGTGCTCCGACGTTTTCGGAGACGTCTGTGACCCGCCAGCTCCATAGCAGACAGTGAGGTGGAGGATCACTAGAGCTGGCGAGAACAGCGGACTCCCGGCACATCATTTTCAACCCCCCCGCGGTTTTTTCGCTACTCAGGTTAAACAAACCCCAGCAGCTGTCTATTGTACTAAAATAAAAATAAAGGCGTTCTAACATCTCACGTGCTTGTTTTTATTAAGACATACATGTACACTATTTTTATTAATAGAGCTTTCGCTACTGAGGTTAAACATGATATATAAGTCACTTTGATCACTTCTAAATGTTAATGTTTGGTTTATTTCAGTGTTTTATTTGTTCCTGAGTAAACCGGTTTGGCTGTGATTAAAGTTAAGCTTCATAACATATTACCCAAAGTTAAATTAATTAAATTCTGGACCTGTGACATCATCAAGTACGCTGGTGTTCCAATTGTACAAATTGCGAGTCCGTGCTCGCGCTCTCGGCAAGTTCGGACTTGCCGAGAACGCGAGTACGTACTTGCGTACTTAGAATTGAGAAAGGGCCCGCCTTTTTGTTGTTGTTGTGCTAAGCTAATAGGCAGAATGCTACAGGCATAGCCCTAAAGAATGTTGCCTCGTGGGCAGTGTAGTCCGTTCTGCAGGGAGAATGGACTGCCATACCTGTTATCTGTCTGTGAGCGCCAGGGAGGGAGAAAAAGGAGAATAGAAAAGTATGAGTTGTCACCGAGCAGAAACGGGAGCTGGAAGCATGTAAATATTATAATAACCACTGCAGACAAAAAGAGTGCCTGACGAGCCCAGTTGTAAGTAAGGTATTAAGACTCGACTGTACACCGTGTTCGTGTTTTCCTCCGAAACACTAAGTTCCGTTGGAGCAGCCTTTCAACGCCTCTCTCTGTCTCTGGCTAAAAAACTTGACCCAGACAACAAAGTAAAGCTAGTTTTCGGCTACGAGCCCGACACAGAACCCGACGTATTAGCCAGAGGTCCCTTTACTATGGTTAGGAGCCGTAATAGTAATAAATCACACAGCAATAGTACATTCATGTAGTTGTAAAAAAGCATGATAATATATTAATTAATCCAAAGTATTCAGAATACGTTACTCAATGAAAGTAACAAAATACATTTTGGGGCAAGTATTCTGTAATCTGTAGTGGAATACACTTTAAAAGTAACCTTCCCAACACTGCATCCTAGACACCCCAACTCCTAAAAATTTGATCCATAAAAGCTGTGCACAGAATTCATGAGAAAAGGCTGATCATTCCTTTCCTGTAAACCATTATCACTAGACCCTTTAAGGGACAATATACCTAAATGAAAACAGACTGTTGTAGACCACTGCACCACAGTTCAGCAATTTATTAGATTGATTGCTTGATTGCTGCTTTTAAGACAGTAAAAAACAGTAGTACTTTAGTGTTTTTATGCTTTTACTCTGATGATTTGTATGCTGGGTTTATCACAGTCTGTTGCACTGTGTACATAAAAAATGATGGTCATAGACATGTTGCTCAATTTTACAAAGGGCTAAAGAAGTGGGAAAAGATTGTTGTAGTTCTGATTAGGATTTTTCATTTTTACCCACAAGTGCTGCATTGCAGATGTTTTCCAAGAAGAAATAGTTTCTGGGAGGGTTCAGTATATATACCAGTGTCACTATGACAACTGAGTAAGAAATGGTTTTGCATGATGAGACATCTGTGGGTGAGGTGTAAATGGTTTTGTCAATTAGATACCTCTCTAGAAAACCATGTAAACAACAGGATTCTTATTAAATAAATAAATGTCAGTCTCAGCTTACATGAGGACTAAATAAATGAGGGGGAAAAAAATCAAATGGCCATTTTAACTTAATTTAATGAAGCAGAGCTTCAAAAGAGTTTTTGTTCACATTCCTTTACAGTGAATGTTTTTAAAATCTCAAATCAAACATGTTCCTCCCCCTCGACCTTTCTGTGCTGTGTGTGTACCTGTAGATAAGATTAACAAAATCCTTTTTTCCTATATACTTTGAGCTTTTTGCTCTGAGCGCCTGTCTTTGTTCTCTGTGGTCAGTCATAAATGCCAGTCATACTGCACAGTTGATGGCAGAAATTTCAAACACAAAGAACTTTATCTTGGCTGCTGTTGAAGTCCCTAATCAGCCCCCCTTTCACCTTGTTACTTTGAAGTTGAAAAGTATTCAGCTACGAGTGGTTTGCTGCTTTTTCTGTTTTCACAGTTGTAATTATTAAATGTGGCACAAAAATATTTCCAAGCAGCAGATTACCAGATATAAAGCTGTTTCCAATACCACAGTTCATCTTAGGGTGTGAAAGTTTTGAGTATTTGAGCTGATGCCCAGTGACACTCTGCAACCCCCCAGCATTTGTCACAAACCTGTTTGGACTTAACACATCTTAAATGCTCATCAGCTTTCCTGTGAACATGCAGCAGGTGTTCATAGACAATTCAGCCCAGAGCCAAAGGGCATCAAATCAGCTAATGTTTGCACAATACACTGTATACTGTACAAGGTCTGTCCAAGGAAGTATAAAGGGAGAGGGAATGTGTATGATTTGCAACTTTGTTATATACATAGATGCATTTCCTGTCTTCATATACAGTACAGTTCATGTACAGGAGGCAGACTTTCTTGTAATAGTTCTCTGGACATTGGCATTTTTCACTCACGCCCAGTCTGGTCCTTGTACCTGACTATTTTGATAGGTGTAACGTTGGACCCAAGAAACATATGCTGGAGCGAATATGATGACAGCAGAACTTTTATTTAATACTGTGGTTTTTACTGGGACACAGACACTCCCGCTCTCTCTCTGCTGTCACGTCCGCTTCCCTCCTCCGACTGTCACTGCCAACATATAAAGAGACACAATCACTGTCAGATCCCAGCACACCTGTTCACCCCGCCCCTGCGCCGCCCCGGGAGCTCACTGCGTCACCCCTCCTCTGCAGCTGGCCAGAGACCACACCCACGCCACAATAGGATTTGTTGTTGTTGTTGCTAATTTTAAATTGGTGTCTTTAGACTTTGAAATGTTTACATCAGGTAAACTATATCTGAAAGTCACCTCCAGAAGAAAAAAAAGTCCAGAAAAGACCTGACACAGAAGAAAGCTGCAACTTCAGTTGATCCATCTACTGTTTGCTGAAGCCTGATCAGAAAGGCACCCTTCAATTGGAGAAAAAAGGCTTAGGTATACTAAACTACACAAGAAGATGACTAAAAATCAATGGTAACAAATCTTACAGAATGATAAAGCCACAATTTGGGTTCAAGACATTGTCATTGTTGCATTATGCAAATACAAAGCATGGTGGAGGCGCTGTTATTATTTTTTGCACTTTTACATTATCTTAATATTTCAGCCCTAGAACTTGCTATGTTGTCTGATTTGTGCAACCAGAATTCTATAAGGTCGTAAAATCTAATTTAACCCTTTAAAGCCGATAGGAGCGGGCACGCTCTGTTTTGCGTAACTATTTTTAAATCCCGGTAGCTCTGCAACCACGTGAGCTAGCGCAATAATTTTTCTTGCTTATGAAACCGGAGGAGTTGTACTTACATCTTATGCCATCAGCTTGTCCTAGGTCACAGTTTCCTTCCACATATATCTTTGCAAAAACTGCATAAAAAGCACTTGCAGCAACAAAAACATAATATTCCAGAAACACGCTTTGCCGATCCGATCAGCTGTTCATAACACTTCTTACGTTGGAATAGACGTCAGCGCGAACTTTTGCATGTCCGCCATTACCTGCTCGAAACCGGAAGTGACGTCATTTTCGCGGAAATGTAGTTTTTTTTTTACCATCAGGGCCTCAGGGCCTATACTGGTGTTTTTAAAAGTTATGTTTGACTTTATGACTTTCTGTGTCGTTTCTGGGATGCTTATAACTCATATTGCACTGCTGGAAATAGTTTATTTTGATGCATATGTTGCTTTTTTGCAAATTTGCAGTATAATATTTATTTTTCGTTTTTCCTGCAGTGTATAAAAATTGGTGTATTTCAAAAATAAAACTATGAAGACACTCAAAATAAATTTCCTGTGGTGGGAAACTATTTTGTGCAACTTTTTTGTATTTACAGTTTCTCTAACTAGAAATACATGTTAAAAAAACAAAAACGATTTTCAATTTTTTTGTAGTTTATTGCACTTTTTTGCAATTTATGTAATTACTATGCACTTAATGAATACATATTATCAAAATCTGGGCTATAATTGTTGTATTGATGTGTAGCAACTTGAAATGCTCCCAAAAATGGCACCACACCATGTAAAAATATAATATAAGCTCTGGCGGACTTGGTTCTGTGGTAGGTCTTAAAGGGTTAAAGTGTAATACAATACATATGGTGATCAAGTATACTGGCTATGAAACAAAACATACAAACTTTTTATTTAACAATGTGTCAGGTGCAAGGTATGATGTGCCTCTCACTCTATGACAGGTGGGTTAGGCTCTGAATTGGTTAAGTGGAAGTGGAAAATGTATAAAATGCATCAGGTTCTTGGCAAATATGAAAAATAACACGGACACTGACTGATAAGCACTCTTCTCATTTTATTGTTGGGTAAGATAAAATATTAGCTCAAAAGAAAAACAGGTTGGCAAGAATTTCCCAACATTAAATTTAAAATCCAGAGACGCACTCCTATGTTTTTCAGGATTGCTCTGTCCATTATGCTAAGATGAGCACCAAGTCATTTTGACTTTACCCTCATTTGTACTGCCGCGCTATAAATATGCCGTCCAGTCACTTTCAGAGCTGGATTCAAAGGCCAGTAAATGAGTGTTCATCCACTGAAAGCTTTTCATTTCACCTGGTTTACCTAATTTTAATATTTGGATGAAAATTTGCCCAAGGGGCCCAATAGGAAAAAAAAGAAAAGAAAAAAAGACACTGATTCATAAGCTCAAGAGTGTCTTACCCCATTCACTGTTGGAGGCTCCTCAGTGCTAATGATTTATGGGTGACACATCCAGGTCTAATTGGATCTTTGAAATACCCATCCCCTTTGTCTGAAGGGCTTTAATGGCCAGGCACCGCTGCTCTGCCTTGATGCGGAGCCAAGCTTGTCCTGCATCTTTTCTCCGTAAACACTGGAAATCTGGCGCGCCATGTTACCAACTAAACAAAGAAATGCACCTCACTTGCTCTTACATTAGCCTGTGGGGATGCCCTCGCGCACATCACACGAACATTCGAATGCGCACACATATCTCTCGGGAGAGATGTTGCCAGGCAACAAGAAGCAGCCCCCCCCCCCCCCCCCCCCCCCCCCCGCCTTTTCTTTTCATTACATCTTTGTTTTCTGTGGCTGCTATCAAAGGTGAAAAGAAGGGAAAGGATCAAGCAAAAGCAGTACTTCCTTTTTCTGTTGTCCATGTGAAAGTATGTGTTGTCTTATAATGTTCTGATGCTTTTTATATTATATTGTCATTATACTTATTACTTGCTCCTTTTTTTTTTTTTTTAAACATGCCTATTTCAAAGCCTGCACAAATATGTTGTTAGTTGAGGCTTTTTCGAAAGTGGAAACAGACATTTTCTTTTTTTCTGCTTTCTGGTTCAACACCATCAGTGTGAAAATCACATAACTGAGGCTCACAACTTCAGCCCATAATTTCACATTTGTCATTGTGGTCTGGCACAGCTCAATGGGCTGTTCGCTCACAGACATCAACATAAAGCCTTCACATGAATGGATGAATGCACCGCTCACTGGGCTGTCAGAGGTCTCCAGATCTAATTTCCAATCTGGGGAAATATGGCAGCTGTTTGAGGGGAGGGGGGATCCAATAGACCGCTTTCCCCCCAAACTGTCCAGAGATATACAGGTGCTCAGTCCTACTTTGTTGTTTGACAGAGTTGGGAAGCCCAAAGATAGCCAAGCTATTCATAACAGTGATATCTGTGTGAAGTTGTAACTAAGCTAATTGTTCACTCAGTGGGTTTAATGGTTGTTTCAACAATTTAGTGTGTTTAGCTTACAGATTAATAGATCAAAGCCCTCAATGATCAAGATTCATCATATCTTAAAGACCTCATAGTACCGTTTTATCCCAGCAGAACACTTTTAGTGTCAAGGCTGACTTCTCTTATATCCCCTGTGGAGTAAGCTCTCAGTTTGGGTTTAGGAAGTAGAAACCCTTTTCTACTTTTAAGATAGGCTTACAACTTTCCTTTTTGTCATCAAGCCAGATCAGATGGCCCTGAACCTTTTCTTAGGTTTTCTGTTATTGGTGACCTTTTTGATGGCATGCTATACATAGAAAATAGCATTAAGGTAAGTCAAACATTTTTTTTAACATGAGATATGTGTCCTAAAGTAATGTATACAACCACACTTTCCCAAATTCCAAGTTATTTAAATTAAGTCATTATTTATTAGTAATTAGTGTTTATTTATATTTATTTTATTTTATTGCGTTAAAACTGGCATTATTACCCACACTTAATGATTGTGGGTAATAACATAAAAATAAAGCAGAAGGCTGAGATGTCACAAATTACAGTTCCGGTAATGGATACTTGAGGCTGACTCCTGAGACAATCTCCATTGATTGCTGTTGTAGAGAGTGTTAGTGTTAATGTGTGTTTTTGGGGGCGTTGTACCCCAGAACCTTCAGGGGATTTTCAGGGTTATCCCCGTCGGAATGTTATGTTGGGAACTTGTTCCTGTATATGATGTGGCTAACTGTGGATGTCTCAGAACCTGGTCATTAAACGTCCTGATAAAGGCTGAGGTTATAACAAGTGCCATGTCAAAATGATCAACTTTGCAGCATACAAAAGACTACAACGCCTCAATAGATAGTTTCTTCATTCACACCAACTCTCAAGGATTTGTTTTCCCTTGTATAACTTGTCATTATTTTCACTGGCGCTATCTCACAAATATTATATGGCCTTCTGTATGATATAGCCCATCCAAGAAGTTTCAGTTTTGGGGAGTTACTAGTAAAATACTAGGCTTAGTAACTCATCTAGTTAGAACATTGCGCCAGTCTGTAGTTTGTTAGTCAGCTAGCATTTGGTAGCAAGCCATAATCATCCACAGTTAACTGTTAGCAGAGCTGTAGTGAAACTTGAAAAATTTTGCCTTGAAAGTAAAAGTTACGGATTAGCACTGCAGCCGGCGTGTTTCAAAAGGCACAACTTTTACTTTGAAGACAGACTTTTTCAATTTCTGCTTCGAGTCACACTTTCCAAATTTTCACTACGTTTCAGAGGGCAGCTAGCGAGTGTTTGCAGATGAGGCGACATCCTCCAAGCAAACATACAACTAGGCAACTGGCTAACAACCAAAGCAATCACAAGAAGGTTTTCGGTGCCTCACTGTATATTGCCATATGACAGCTAGCAACCAACATCAACGATTCACCAACCAGTTGGGGAGTACATATTTTCAACTTTCCAGATGGCCTGTGTGACTGGGGCCCAAGTTGCCACAGCAAACCCAGAAAGTTCCCCCACACCAGACACTACAATTTTAGGCATTGCTTACTTCGTCTACTAAGCTAAACATAAATAATTTTATAAGCTCAAAAAATGTCGGTAAATATGATGTAAGAAATTAAGTTTACACTACTAAATTACTTTAAAACTCATGAAAAAAAGCAACATGGTGGTCTCACGTTTGCCAAATATAGATGCATGCCTTTTTCCATAAACTTCGACCTTGTGCAGCAACTGACCACAAAGCAGCGTCCTAACATAGCAAAAAGGTTTTCATCCCGTCTGCCATATTTGTCGAGTCATATTACATTCACTCTGCTTATGTTGTTGTGGTGAACTTAGTCACCTTCAAACCTCCATTTCTCAATGAATAGTATAATTAAAAAGTAAAAACATTCAGGAGATTGTCCTCTCATTTCCAGTTATAAGGCAACCAACCCTCCTGTGTCCTTGAGTCCTTGCCAAGACTAATGACAAGCTTTGTTGTCTCTCCATTTGTTTTCCTCATGTCCTCTGCTGTGTCGCTACACAGTTAGAGAGAGATTACAGTTGTATTGGGTGCCGCCTGTCACTGTACAAATGCCCGTCATTAATTTTACAGGCAGAAGGCAATTTCAGAGAAGTGGATAAGTTCTGATAATGGCGCGAGCTCTGTTGTGCTGTCATGCCAGAGAAAGAAACATCAGGTCAAAAGATGTTTCTTCTCTTCATTCTAACTTTTGTATCTGGTTTGTGTTTTTTTTTTTTTACAACACTGTGACCCAGAAGTTTTAGGCCGTTATCTCTCTTAATTTGCCTGCTGACAGACCTGACATAGTGCATGTGTGTGTGTTTTTTCTTTTGTAGCAAAGACTATAAAAATGAAGTGACAGAGCTGAGGATGGGAGAGATTAATGATAAAGACAAAGTATAAGATATTATGAATTGCCAAAAGATCTTTTTAACATTGCCACTGTCCTCTTATGTTCTCATATAAATCACATCATAAGCCTGGTGCTCATAAGGAGCTGTCAGCTGAAATCAGAGGGCACTTGTAGATTTGTTTCTCTCATTCAGAGAGCGGCTCAGATTCATCCCCAGCTATATATTCATGTGATGGCCTGTCTCATCCTCATCCTCCGCTCTCTAATAACTCAGTGTGTGTGATTGCATTAGGAGCATGATAAATGTAAAATAGAAGCTCACCGCCGAGTGCATCATCACAAATTACTCTGCCGCCGATGCTAGTTACAGATGGGACCAGGAGGGATGTGTTGTTTTTGAGCTGTCTGCGTCACAGCACTGTTGTTTTCACACCAAAAGCGAGGATTTTTTTTTCTTTCTGAAAAAAGGCAAAAAAAAAAAGGGAAATGCTGCCTCTGAATCCACTGAGTCCTCTTCTGGCTGTCGCCGGCTGATGAGATTTGTGCCCACTCAGCCCTGCAGAAAATTTACTAAGGTTTTATACATGCTAATAGGAAACTTATATGAAATATTCAGGAATCTTTTCTCTGTTTTTACCCCTGAAACAATCCACTATGACATATTTGCAACTGACTGTACACACTGTACAGTAAATGGCACAGATAGCCCAACATGGATTACAGATTTATTCATGTCCATGTCATGCTTTTACTGAAGTTATGGTTCTGTTACTGTTTTATAATCTTTTTTTTATCCGACATAAATGTGCCTGTGTTAAAATGTGAAACATCTAGAATCCACAGTTGCTTTTAGGTACAAATATTTATAGTACACATTGAGAGAGAGTCCTCTTTCAGGGAGTGCTAACTAGATTTCTCTCAGTCTTGAGTTCAGCACTTGCTGTTAAGGTGTTACTACTGCCTCAGGTTGACGAAGGGTGTCTTGTGCATTCAGCCTATCACAGCTGAAAGGTTTCTTGATATAGTGAAATCTACTTGAAATAACCCCCATCACAACAATTTTAAGTCTTATGTGTCTTTATTCATCCTGAAATGATCCTTCAATAGTACCAACGGCCAGGCTTCATTGTGCTGGAGTCAGCCAGTCCCTCAAGTGCCCAATATAAGAGTAGTTTAACAGGAGAGAGGTTTGTTTGTGAGTCTCTTTTACTGCCATGTGTAAATAAATTGTCTTGACCAAAGCAGTGAACTGAACAGAGAAAACTACTGAATGCCCAGTAATTTGAGGTTTGCCCTCATTCAGGCAGGCCACAGAGCCAAACTTATTCAGTCCTGGCATATCAATGGAACTCAGTGGCAACTCACAGCTTAAATAAAATGATGGCCTTCAGTTCCTGCAACTGGCAAATTGCAAGAACTAAATATTGGGCTATTAAGCTTCTTTAACTTCCTACAACTGCAAGCTGCTTTGCAACCCACCTCCATCCTGCAGTTTCTTTCTTAATGTCATGCATGTAGCTGTGAATGTCAGCCCTACTATTTACAGGCGGTCTTGCACCTGCCTTCTGCTGTGTTGAACAGCGGGGAGGTCCCAGAACAGAGCCATACACCAAATATAAATGACTAGAGATGGAAGAAGAGCAGTTGCTATATTTGCACTGTTGCCATATAGCAAGAGGGTCCTGGGTTTAAATCCAAGTTTTGTCCTTCTGTGTGGAGTGTTCTTCCCATACTTATACAGGTTCTTACCTCTGGTGGCTCTTATGGGAAGTAATGATGATATAGATGTAGGTCATAGCACCAGTTGTTGTGGTTGAACTTATGATTTGTTTTTTGAAAAGCATTATGATAGAATAGAAATTTGATATTCAGGCAGTAGGACTACGGTGCATATTAATTTCACTTAATTAATTGTTTTCAGTTGTAACCCAAGTGATTTGCCAGCAGGCCTGTGTTACTGTTAACAGGAAAATATTATCTATTTTCCCGATCTGTTGGCACCAACATTACTGGTATAACTGCAGATAAAAGAACATTTTAAAAGTGAAGAAGAAATGGGTGAAACAGCCACTGACCATGTTATGAGTGTTGATTTTGCATTGTTGTCCACCACACGAGATTCTACAACTTCCCTGTTGGGAAGTTTGGGTGTTCAGAATGCCACAAACACAACAACAACCATCTGATCCAAGCCTATTGCATAGAGCATAAACAAATGAATAAATAACTACATAAAAGTGCTAAGGTCATCTGTTTATGTGCTGTGTCTTGAAAAGTGAAGATTTTTATATATTTGTTAGTATAATTGTTATAGATAGTTTTGCATTTTATCATGAGTCTTAAAAATCTCATGCCAACCTCGCTCTTTTCTCAATAAACAATATACTTAAAGTTGTGGTTAATGTTACAAAGAAAATTATATAAAGTAAACCTGCAGTCTAGTTTGTTAATCATCTGGTATGGGCAAAGCCTATCTAGAAGAGTCATTTTGTTACCTAGTCATCCCACTGAATAGCTTGCGATTCAGCTGGGGGGTCAAAACAGGCTGCTTGTGAGACAGTCCTCAATAAATCAGAGCTAAAACAATTGTTTTTCTACACTGTCTTCTAGAACAAGACATGTTCACTGATAATTCTTCACACTGTCATGATGGTGGTAGTTCTTAATTACTGATCATTTACTTGTGTCTTTGTTTATTATTGTTTATTATTTTATGTCCAGCACTGTCTCCATGCAGATATATAATTACCATTCTTTACTGACTATTAAATCTGGATTTCCAGAGTCAACAAAACAGGGTAGTTTTTCCACCGCTGCTTGAACATGGATGGACTTCAGATCCTTAAGTTAAATCCATTATAAAGACAGTCTGTTCATCTACCCATTTTTCTCTAATTCAACTTAATTACATAACTACAATAATAGGAAAGATGCCCATTAGAGATATCACCTCCTTATGTCCTGTTTGGGACATTCACCATCCATCCACTGTGCATCGTTGCTTATTAACAGTTCACTGAGGGAAGGGTCTGTTCTTTCCTACTCTAAACATGCTGATGCAACTTCTTCACTAAATAAACTTAATGTTAATGCCACCTGTGTTGGTATTTTCCAATAATGTCATTGTTAACAATTATTAGAAAGCACTCTACTGAGACTGCTCTTTTGAAGGTCTATAACAATCTGTTGATGGTTTCTGATGCCAGGAATTGTTTTGTGCTCATTCTACTTAACCTCAGTGCAGCATTTGATACTGTTGACTGTAAAATGTAACTTAATAAACTTGAGATTCTGGCTGGTAGTTCTGGCACTTCATTAGAATGTTTTTCTTTCTATTTATCTGATGGAACTTTGTTCGGAGAAACAAATTCTTCTCTTACTTTGCCTCCTTAACCTGTGGGGTTCCACAAGGTTCAGTCATCGGTAAATTATTATTTCTTTCTACATTCTTCCATTAGCTTACATCATTCAGTCCTTTAGTGATATCCATCCATCCATCCATTCGCTTCCGCTTATCCTTTTCAGGGTCGCGGGGGGCGCTGGAGCCTATCCCAGCTGTCATAGGGCGAGAGGCGGGGTACACCCTGGACAGGTCGCCAGTCTGTCGCAGGGCCAACACACAGGTACAGACAACCATTCGCACTCTCATTCACTCGCACATTCACACCTAGTGGCAATTTGGATTATCCGATTAACCTATCCCCACAAGCTGCATGTCTTTGGACGGTGGGAGGAAGCCGGAGTACCCGGAGAGAACCCACGCAAACACGGGGAGAACATGGGAGAACATGCAAACTCCACACAGAAAGACCCCGGCCTGATGGTGGAATTAGTGATAGTTTTGATAATTTTTATGCTGATGACATTCAGTCCAATATGTTTTTTAAGCCTCATCAGTTGTGCACTCTATTCCACTGTTTAACCCAGATTAGTGACTGGCTTTTTATCAGTCAGTCTTTTTCTTTGTTTTGTTCAGTTGCTAAGTCAACACTCAAAGTCTTGCAACATATGTTCTCCATGACTTAAGAGGAGAACATTATTCATGCATGGTGTCATCGGGGCGATCGTGAATGAACAGTGGTATTGTAAAGTGCTTTGAGGTGTCCTGAAAGGCGCTATATAAATGCAATCCATTGTTATTATTATTATCGTGCTTAGATTTCTGTAATGGCCTGTTTGCTGGCTTAGATAAATCATGTCTTTCATGCCTCCAAGCAATACAAAATCCTGTGGCCAGTCCTACTAGGCAAGCTGTTATTACTTCTATTTTATATTCTTTCATTGGATCCCATTAGATTTTATGATGCATTTTAACATTCTTGTACTTACATAGAGAGCACTAAACAGCAGGGCTCCAAACTAGTTAGTTGTTCCCCGTAGAAGATCAAAGACTAGGAGGGACAGAGCTTTACCTAGCTTTTTGCTAAGACTTCTTGTAAATTAAAACAGACTGTTTAGGTTATACTGTGTCTTAACTTCATGTTGTATTACTAATACAGTAATTACAGTAGGAGCTTCTTATTTATTTTACCGATTTTGTTGTTCTTTTTCTGTAATTGATATTTTAAACTTTATACAGTACAATTTAATCTTTACTATTTATGGTAAGTAGTTAAAAACTGTTGAATATGGCATGGTAGCTTATTAAAAGTCCTCATCTTCAAGGACAGCTGCTCAAAGGATTTTTTCCTTTGCGTAGTTTTTTACATTGCAGACAAAAAAGGGTCAGAATTAGTGAAAATCAAGGAAGTCACTCAATGAGTCAGAATTTACTTGGCAAAGATCGGTATTTTGTCTTGGTTTTTTCATCTTTGTCTTTTGGAATAGTAACTCTGGGCTTGGTGCCATTTTTTCATTGCTCCACATCGATAATAAATAATCCATTACACCTCTGCAGCTTTTATGGAAACAACTGAGAAACTTGTCTCGCAAATTTCACAGCATGCTGAAGGATGCCTCGGTGCATCTGATCATCCGTCCCACTTTGCTGTGCATTTTAATTAGCTTTAAGTACTTAGAAACAACTGAGACCACAACAGTCAAAGTTGGAGTGCTTCAACGGCCTGTCTCTGGAGCAGCAAGGCTTGCTTTCCTCCAGTGCTCTGCAGATCTACAGGTCTGACAAATCCTTATTAGGGGTTTTTACTGTATACCACCACAATTTGTGTGTGTGTCTGTGTGAGTGTGTGTGTTTGTGTGTGTCTGTGTGTGTGCAGAGGGTGTTATGATTTTGCACTACTTGCCAGGAAAACCTATTTGACCAATTAAACCAGGATGTAGTTGCGCCATGTGTATGTGCATGTGTGTGTTGAGGTGTGTGTCTGTGTGTGCATATGTCCGGTGTGTGGGTGTGAAAATATTTAGAATCCTCTTGACACCCAATTAGAGAGCAACCCGACATGACCTCCAACTTCAAGAGACACCAAAAAGCTCACTTGAAACAACAACTTGGAACTGCTTGACAAAATGGCCCCACTAATGAGCGTCTGTAAACACAACCTTATTCTTGCTGATTGCTATTTAAAAGAAAGGGGGTAAAAAAAAATGTGTGTGTGCAGAATCTATGACTTTAATTTCCATGCATAATGAATGCACAGAGACTGGTCACTGTACCAGTGGTCATTGGATGTTTTGACTACATGCTGCCCAGGGGGTGTTGTTAAACAGCCTGTTATTATGCACATAGTATTCTCAAGACTCCATCTTTTTTTCATAATCGACATTTCAGTAGCTGTTTAAACTTTGTCAGAGCCTGTGCTTGGTTTTTAAACTTTCATTTGAGTTGTTTGGGGCAGTGGTGGGACATATTTTAGGCACAGTGTAAAAATAGTCTTTTGAGATTATATGATGATGATCTCACCATCTGATTTCTTAACTTATATATATCCAGCTATGCAAACTACTGATGATAAATCAATTTTGAATTTTTAGAATAGTTAGATTCAATGAAAAATTCCACTCAAATCATACAATTTGGTACAGTTCTTAGCAGCGACATAAAATAAGGCCTTTTGGTTACTCATTTAGCATTTTTTTTTCTTTTTAAACCTTTTTCCGTTTTGCCTCTATTACCTGTGTTTATCACCAAGGAGGTTATGTTTTTGTTAGCAATTGTAAGTATACGTGTCATTCTGTCTGTAAACATGTTTTGAATGAATTCTGATAAAAGGGGGTCATGCTAGAGATCAATTAAGATTTGCCTTGCATCCACCAAGGTCCTCAAGGTCAGCGTAATGATGTATTGGTTCAAATTGACAAAAAACAAACAAACTTATTACTTCAAAACTATGATTCTTACGAGTGTGGTGCACATTTAAACATATAGAAAGTACAGTATAAGGATTTAAGGTGTCATGTCATATTTAACCTCTGAAATCTCTAATACTTTAATCTAACAGTCAAAATAATAACAATGGTCTATAATATACTACTTAAAACTATGTTTGTCACTGCCATTGTTTGTATTGACAACATATAGGGATTACTTTGGAAATGTGACCTCTATTATGTCTCCATAAATGTCTTTTTATCTTTAAAACTCTGCTTAAAATTATTCATAACTTCTAATACCTTGGTTTGTATTGAGAAACAAAGATATTAGATGAATATTATGACCCTGTTATTGAAATACATAACATTTTGAAAATATGTTCAATGTTCCTGAATAAGTATTATTTATTTTTGGAAGACGGAACTAAGTTTTTTTTTTTTATCATCAAGCACTTTGATGGATTTTACGAAAAAATGAAATGAACTTTACACATAAATAAAATGTAATAAACAAAATATTTATACTCAAAATTAAATATATTACAATGGTTTTTAAACAGAGAAAATATTTTACTGCCCTAAAAACAACAAGCAAAACAAAATGAATGTATATATAGAAAATGCCATGCAATTCTTTAAAATGTAAAAATTGCCCAGAGAGTGCTCTGCCTTGTCGGGGATAGTGAGCAGTGTAGAATAGACAAGAAAGTGAGGAAGACATGGACTTTGAGCCTTGCAGTATACAGACATCTGCTCAACCAGCTGAGTTAAACTGACACCCACAACAGCAAATTATAATATCGTGGCTCAAGAGTTGGGAGTTCGCCTTATAATCGGAAGGTTGCCGGTGCGAGCCCCGGCTTGGACAGTCTCGGTCGTGATGTCCTTGGGCGAGACACTTCACCCGTTGCCTACTGGTGGTGGTCAGAGGGCCCGGTGGCGCCAGTGTCCGGCAGCCTCGCTTCTGTCAGTGCGCCCCACCCATTCACACGGGTGGATGACTGGATGTGTAAAGCGCTTTGGAGTCCTTAGGGACTAGAAAAGCGCTATACAATACAGGCCAGGCCTTAATATGCTTTGCCCCCCGGATAAACACCATCACTTTTTTCTATTTATTGTTAATCACATTAAAGTTTTCCATGTCATGTTTAGTTGAACGCCTCATTCTTCTCATGTAAAAGAAGGGAAGCAGTTGATGACTTTGTTTCCTTCTTTGAAAAATTAAAAGTGGTTGCCATTTGTCTTTAGCTGAAGCCAAGCAATGAAAAGCTGAAGCCAAGCAATGAAAAGCTCTGTCACGCTTAAATTTTCTACTGTGCTTTCAATTCACCTTTCAATCATTTGTCAAACGACTCAATTGGGGTAGTGGCCATGTTGATTACATTAAAAGAAAATGGCAATTTTAGGCAGCGAGTAAATTGTTACCCACGCATTCTTTTGAACCTTTAAACTGTCACTAGCTGAGAAGATGAAGACTTGTGCAGACACCTCCAGAAAATCAAAAGTTCCCTTTATTGTAGTATAATTCTGCCACCTCCAGATATGATGAAACTGGAAATGAGTCAAACTCCCAGGAACTATGACATGAACTTATTGATCAAGACACGCAGAGAGCTGTCCCTCCCCGTCAGCTCTGGTCCGGTCTCATATCTCCATTGATCGCACTCATGAAAACGAACAAAAATCATGATCAAAGCAGACCCGGGGAGTTCCCATGGCCACAGTCTTCAGATCACAGCAAAGGAGCAGGTCTGCGGGAAGCAGGGAGGAATGCGGTTGGGGGAGGAGGATGAAACGGAATATGAAACAGTCAAATGGAGATCAACTCTGCTGATCCTGCTTTTTGATCTCCGTCTGGGCTGCTTCTTAATATATACGACTGCACAGAGGAAGTGAGTCGGTACCGGATGTGTCTGCATGTGTCTCTGCTCATTCTCACACACACAATTCATGAAGAGAAACACACAGGCATACTTACAGTATGCAGATCTTTTTTTTTTTTAATCCTTTTTTCTCCCTTGCATGTACACCATCAGTCACCTCATATTGCATCACACTCTTTGGTCTTTTAAAATGCAGATTGCCAGGAAAATATGGACAGTATGCAATTTTTCACCTTGAGACAGCATGCTGTTAACATATCTGCATCCATTACATCATCACAGAAGCTGACAACAGACACGTCTACAATTACATCACTTCAGAGACACTTTTACCTGTTAGTTGTTTTCTGGATACACAATCTGTATGAGTGTTGGCTATGTTTTCTATTCCTTTGACTAGGTTATTTTAATATGCATTTTAAAGCTTATTAAAGAACTTGTTATTTATTAATGGAGCTGAAATTCAAGAGACACCAAGGCCCTGTCGCTGTAGTTAGCTACATTTGTATTAAATAAGCTTTAATGTAAAATATCCAAGGAACGCTTCCAGGTCTTTGAACACCTGCATGCACAAACTGTCGTGCTGGTGATAGCGTTAATAGGAAAAAACTGAAATGCTGAGAAGAATCCAAGGCGGGCTGGCAGGTAGTCAAAGACACATTTTAATCACTGCTGAAAAATAACAACAAACAGCACAGTGATGGCAGGAAGCCTATTAGACTAACAAGGTCAAAAATAAGAACAAATCACAAACAAGGAAGTCAACTGGAGAGACTACGGTGATTTGGAAACAAAAGAGAGGCTTGAACAATACATGATAAAAACTGAGAGAGAAGAGCTATATCATATACACAAATCCAAAGAGAGGGATACTATGGCGCAGGATGGAGGTAAAAACAGAAATCCACATGAAGGAATTATGCAGCACATTTAATACCGTAACAGCAATCAGTAAAACATTAGAAATACATAACAACTAAAAAAAATAATAAAAGTGAAAAAACAAGCTTAAAAAGGGTGTAAGTTATAAACCACATGGGAGCCAGTAATTACAAATAACAATGGAACAAAAACTAAAAGCTACACACCAGTGAAACTGTTTGTGCTGTGCTGGTACTCTGGAAGGTTAATGAAGCCACAATAAACTGAAATTGATGCAAAATTAGTGATACTTGTGCTCTCCGTGTACATAAAGTTGCCAAACGTTCACAGCTGTTTTTAATAAAATCAGAATTTCCTGATACTTAAAGTTACAACTATTTTCTTATTCGTTTAAATGTGGGCTTAAAAAACTGTCCAAATTTATTATAATGATTATAATTTTGACTTAAAAAAAATAGTATTTTTGGAATGTTACATTTTTTACCATGTTCAAGGTTCAAGGTTCAAGGTTAAGGTTTGTGTGGTAAAACCACAGAAAAGTAAGAAAGTACCCTGAGTAGAAGGTACAACATTACCTTGAAGCTTTTTGGGTGGATTACTCTATTTTCTAAGAGTGCATTTCTCAATTCATCAGACCAAGTCCATCCACACCATCACAGACGTTCTTGTAACCAAAGTTGATTAAAGGAGATATGAAAACAAAAGTGATTATAATTAGTTGAAAGTAACTGCAGATTCTCATGTAGGTGTTGTGATCACAGACCAGCATCTCTTTGAAGGTGCCATTGATGAAAATGTGATTACAAAGTAAAGCTGCTTTAATAGGCTTTAAGGGTTACTTGAAAGTTGTATCAAAAAAAGTTCCCCAAAAAATATTATAGACCCAATGATAATTTAGAATCATGCAGCATAGACACAGATGTGAAAATTGAAATTTGGAAGCTTTTGCTGTTTATATTTACATACAAATTAAGATACATGGTGAGTTTACATTGGTATGCTGCTTCCTTGGGCACCAGATTGCAAATGAACTTTGACTGCAAATGAATTTTGACTTAACTTTCAGAGTTCCCTTTGAAACGAAACCAGCAAGAAGTCTTTTGGTAGACTAAGTGGCATATCAAAAGAAGCATGGAGGAGAAATTATATTATATGCTAATGGAAGGCAGCTCCTGGGAGCAAAGGCTTACATTTGGCAGACAGAGAACAAGTTTTCTTTCAGAATGCGTATTAATCAAACTCATCATCATAGCATCTCAAAAGGAAAAGTACATCAGTATTCATACATAAGCACATGTAATAAGCACATGCCCTGCAGGATTTTTTTTTTTTTGTGGAAACATGACTAAATTGAGCATGCGGAACACAAGAAGCAATGGTTGGCTTATTGACACCACTTAAAATAATATGTTTGTTTGTGTCGCTACAATAGACACTCACAGTCAATGTCTGAATTCATCTGGCAGTAATCGCAGCAACAGGCTGCAATCATTTATAGCTCAATGCACATGTTATGTATTTCACATGAAGTGTAATAATCTCTGTTGTTTCAAATTTAACCAGTTTTGCAGTCAAATATTTCTTCTACATGAAACCATTTAATTTACTAGAGACAATATAAAAACCTTTGCTGTGCTACATCTAGTAATGGCTCATTATCTAGCACTCTCTGCCTTGTATGACATGATAGCTTTAGGCTCCAAAGACCTACCATGGCAGCTAAAACGTTGACAGAAAAGCTTCAATATGTGAACTCCAAATTCAATAGCTGACATCACAGAGGATATGAACATCTTAATATACAGTTCTTTGTCTGAAGTATGGTGTTGATAAACCAACTGTGGACAATTAGTTTGGTAAGCTAATGAATTTAGCTATTAGGAAAGTTAGCTTGGCAAAGCATAGCTAACATTAGCTTTCTAGCAAGCTAATTGTTTCAAACAAAATAATGACACTCACAGTTTAATGAATTTCCCCTATTCCTCTCTTATATATTTGCATGCTCTCAAAATACTTTAGCCCAAAACAATTTTAGTGGACTAAAACCGAAATATTAGCACTTGCATCACACTGTATTCAGTGTCAGGATGCAGCTTCCTGCAGAACCCTCACACTTTCTTGCCAATATCTTCTTTTGTGTCATGAAAGACTTTTTTTTCTCATAAGCTCATAACACGTAGATGTATGTTCTTTACTACAAAATCACTAGGAGTATCTATGGTGTGGATGGGGCTGTCTTTATTCTAATGAAGTCCTACTAAATTTATCTGTCTTTTAAAATTTGTCGCCCTTGCATGGTCGAGTAAAAGATAAACCATGATAAAACAAAACACTGCAAAACCATCTAAATTTCTTACCTAAGCCATATTAATGTGTGTGTGTCTTTCCGTGCATTATAGAAGTAGAAGAGCATGTGTGAAATTTGGGTTCTCAAGCTAATAAAATATGAATGACACTTTGGTATTGTTTTGAGTAGCTGCCCAAGCATTTTAATAGAAAATCTGTGAAAAAAATAATAAAAAACTGATAAAGCAGACCACCATGTAATGCAAATAGATGACAAGCTATATTTGTGTGTTTCACTGTGGAATTATGTTAAATTAGTGTGAAATGAGAATCCAGTGAGTCAGGCCTTTGCTACAAAAAAAAAAAAACAGAGACAAATGTATGAAGGGCCCTTTATAACTTTAGAAGCAAATGGTGCCCAGGACAAAATGGAGGTTAAGTATCCTCGACAGGTATGGCCTCATGAGCAATTTATTCAGGCTTGGTGGTTCAGGAGAAAACCCGATTAACCAGCAGGTTGTCCTCCAGCCTCATAATTATGGAGACACCCCATTTCCAGCAGGCAGTAGAGAGGGAAGTCCATTTTGAATATGCACTGCATCACTCAGTAACTTATTACATTCAACTGTGTGTAATATATATGTTTAACTGGAATTGGAAATAGTATTTGGTGTATGAATAAAGATATTCAGACTGAGAGACAGCTTCTTCCACCAGGCCATCAGACTGCTGAACACGTCATAGACACCTCAGCTTCACTACTGGAACTTTAACATTATGCACTCCATACTGTACAGTAATGCCACTGTTTTGCACATGTCTCAACTCTGTATATTTTTATATATTTTATTTATTGTTTACTCTATTTAATTTGTAAAATATGTGTACACACACACACACACGCACACATAGAAAAATATTTAGTATACACATCCAGAAATGCATATACTATTATATATTGTACATATATTTATTAGTTTCAGATGTAGCGATTCTTGTATTTTGCTTGTTTACATTATTGTATTTTGCACAACTCTGTTGCTTATGAAGCTCGCACACAAGAATTTCACTCACATGTGCTGTACCAATGTACCTGCACATGTGATGTGACAATAAAAGTGATTTGATTTGATTCACACCCTTTACTTACAATAGAAATACCTTTTTCTTTATTTAATATGCTTATTTCACTATTTACTACAAAAAGTCAATCAATAAAGCATAAAATAAAAAATAAGCACACTGAAACCTTTGAACTCTTTTTAGTATATGACATAGAAAAGTGTTACAGTGAGATTATTGGGTAAATGCCTCTTTGCGTGCAGGTCATGAAGCGGAGGGAGAGTAGAGCATGCTGGCAGCACACTGACAGATTGGATAAGCCCTTCCAGCCTGCCATCCCACAGGGGGTGCGCTTGTATATGTGTGTACGTGCATGTGTCAGTCGAGCTTCACAAAATGTTAGCATCAGTAGTTTGCTCAACACCTAGGAGAGGATGTGTCCAATTTTGTCCCTAGACACCTTTGCGTGGGGTCTAGAACTTGCTCTTGAAATAGAAAGTATCTGACAAGCGCTATTAATGGAACTGCTTTGTTTTAGGTTTGTATACTGATTTGGCACTGTTTTGGGGGTTTTTTTGCCTGTTGTCATGCTGAATGCCAAAGTTGCTTGCAAAGATTTCGTTTGTACACTAAAGCTTTTTTGTTTCTCCTGCCTGTTTGTCATCGTGTTCCATCTCTGTACCAGTTCAAATACAATTTCCAGATAATTAGAGGTGTTTGTTTTAATCAGCATGGAGTGACGCTTACAGCAGGGAAATGCTAACTGACTACTACATACTGCCACAAACTATATTCTACATTTGCGAATGTATGCATGCATAACGCACAAAGTCTAAAGTTACATCTGATTTCTTTATATTTTGATACACAAATAAGGAGGGAAAGTGCAGCAATTTATTGAACAATTTATTTGACAGTTAATGCAAATACAGTATTGTAAGGCAAAAAGAGAGTTTGTGCAATTCTAACAAACTTGAAAGTCAGTATTTGGTGTGACCAGACTCTTTGGAGGCCAATCCATGTGTAACCAACTTTAAGGTATAAAGGTGAATTACAGCGCAATAATTACTTGGGCTCGTAATAAGACCCTGGCCAGAATCAGAAGACACCAAATTCGTATGGAGCCAAAGTATTGAGCAGCAATAATGACCTGGACACAATGTTAACTTTTGAGTAGCCACTCTTGTATTGTTACAAAGTATAACAGGTATTTGTCCAATTTGTACAGATAAAGTATAAAATAAAATAAATAGTGTGCACACTCAACAAAATAAAAGTACTCGTTGGGGCCCTTTAAGAATTTAGAGTTAAGCTGGCGATAGCCAACTTCAAAGGTCCTTGTGAATGTAACTGGAATGTATGAGTGTGTGGTGTGTATCTTCTTTGGGGTAGATCGTCCTCAAAGTGGTTGGCTCGCCATCTATCACAACCAGAATATCGTCCTGGTCCTTGGACTTTTCCGTCCTCTCCAAAAAACCTGACCTATAATCCAGGTCATAAAATGTACATTCTAATCAGTCTGTTTCAGATGCACTGTTTAAGGTTAAAATACAAAATCAAAATATTGCATCACCTCATATTCATTGCATCAACATCTTAAATCTTATCAAATCTCACAGTTCTATTGTACAACATTCAATTTTCAAGCATATCAAATATGAGAACTAAACATCTAAGTTGCTCAAATATTTCTCTATTCATGTAAACATTAATTAAACAATACTTATGGTAAGTAACCATTGACACTCAAAATACAATACACCATAACAAATTCAGAACTATGTGCAAATAAGCAACAAAATATACATGTGAGTTCAGTTCAGAGGCATTAAAGCAGTGTGCTTAATTTCTCCACACTATAGGCCTATTCGTGAGAGAGAAATGCACTAAAAATTACCCTCTAGATTACTTTAAACTCACAGTGAACTGACAAAAATTAGCTTTAGAGCAGCTAAGAATAGGGATGGGTATCGAAAACCGGTTCTTGTTGAGAACCGGTTCCCACTGTTTCAATTCCTTGGAATCGTTTGCCATTTTTGCAAACGATTCCCTTATCGATTCCAGTCGCCCCGAATGACGTCACCACGTTGCGGAGCGTCATTTACCTGGCAGGAAACATGGCGCCTAAGCGGCTCAAACGCTCAAAAGTTTGATTATACTTTATGAGAACCGATGACAACAGGGCAACTTGCAAAGTAGATATTTCATTTAAGGGAGGAAACACTACGAATATGCAAAAGCATTTGCTCACAAAACACGCGATGACACGCGTTTTTAATTCCGCTCCGGACTCGTGACTCTCAACCCAGCAGCAGCGCTAACGTTTGCACGTCCTCTCCCGTTAATGCGGCAGGTAAATAATCAACTAACAGTGCATATTATGTTAGCGCAATCTGCCTTATTACAAGACCTGCCATTACTGTACATGTAGGTGACCATGATGAGAGAGACAGACAGAGTCTGGCTGGCGCTCGCTGGCAGTTCTCGCTGCAGTCTACCGGTAGCGTCTCCTTTCAGGCCAGGATAGACTAATGTCACCGAGCAGTGTCTAAGTTTGTGGTCAAAGGCTTGCACCCATTTGCCACAGCAGATGCCCCCGATTTTTGGTAAGTGAATGTGTTTAATTGTAGGCAGGGACATTACTTGATATTCTTGTGTAATTGCCACAGAACAATTTATGTTATACTTTGTTATTGCTACAGAAGAATGTTGCAGCTTTAAGGCAGGGATGACTCCTGGAGTTGCTTTCTCACTGCATATGCTTTATTTCACAATCAGATCGATTTGATAACAAAAACATACAGCAGCTCCTCTCCTACTCCTAGCCCTTCGCTGCGGTGGAAAAAAGAACGACTTCAATCCCCTTCAAGGAACATACGTACAAAATAGTTTTCCTGATACACCAATGGGGCGTTCAATGCCATCTTGTAAATATGAGTACTCTGGCAGAGTAACAGTTCAAATGAAAAATACACCAGAACAAACAAGCAAACAAAAAAAGAAGTGTGGGGTACCTTTGAACCAATGAACAAAGTATAACAATTTATACTTTTTAACATAACCCGACCCCGTCAATATGTGATATGTCTCACAAGAATATTTATTTTATTATTTTACATTTACAATTTTTTTTTCCTGGGGACCCTGTGACACCCCATTGAAGAGCCGTAGGCTGGATCTCTCAAGATCTCACTGTTGGGTTTGTAAGGCCATGTTACTCCTAAATTTCTATCTTGTTCAAAGAGAAGATATAAAACAAAGCTCTGAGCTAATCGACCTTAGTGTTCTCCTTTTTAAAAAAAAAAAAAAGAATCGATAAGAGAATCGATAAAGAATCGAATCGTTAAACAGAATCGAAAATGGAATCGGAATCGTTAAAATCTTATCAATACCCATCCCTAGCTAAGAACATGTTGCTCACCGTTGCTCTGTTTCACAAAAGCCCAACACACACTGGCGTTGGAATTGCAGCAGCTCTCCGGATGAAAGGTGAGTGGTTAGCCTGTGAGACACCGAGCTAGCATTAGCATGATCGCGACGGTAAGTCTCTACAAGTTTTTTCCATCAGAATAACACTCGTCTTATCGACGTTGCCTCTCTCCTTCATCCAGCCACTCGACTCCGGACTTCCAGCAGGTAAGTGCGCTGGCTTTCCTTCCTCTCAATCCTGAGTTTTCCTCTCTTTTGTCCGTGGATTTCTCGGTTTGAGTAGTAGATGCCTCCACTCCTCTTGCTGAGATGAGAAAAAACCCGGGAGCACCATGCACCTCCACTTCACTTCCTGGCTGACAGGGTCAATGCGGCCTGGGTAGGCTCTGATTGGTTGCTGAGCTAGGTGCCCTCACGTGGGGTGAACTGAGAGGTGCATTCAATGGTCATAGGAAATACGACGCTTGTTGATGTGGACAGTTAATGTAAAGAGAATAAGTATTTTTTTCCATCTGGGCTACACCTGACTAACAGTTTTCCACTGTGTCGGTGGAAACTGATGAACTATGATTTCCAGTAAATAGCTCTTTCTGAATCACCTTAGGAGTTAGGCCACTTAATACTGACCTATGAATCATAAAAAAAAGGCTCCTAACACAGAGACACACACACACATACAAAACCTTCCTTAAAATGTTCAGGTACAAAGACTGGAAAGAAAAAAACTTTGAAAGTTCTTCAAAAAGCCTTAACTTGTACAACGCATCCACTTAACACACTGTTTGCTGCTACAACTACACGTTTCTTTTCCAACTATTTATTTATGAGTGACTTATGTATGTATGTATGTATGTATATGTATATATTGTACTATTCTTAGTTAGCGTATTGTCTGTCTTGTCTTAATGTTGGTTTAAAATGGAGCACTGTAACAAAAAATAATTTCCCCCAGGGATCAATAAAGTATTCTGATTCTGATTCTGAACTACTATTGCTCAAAACCACTTAAAATACCAAAAAAAATGGGTGTCGCTCTATATATGATATAGATACACATACATATTCATAGATATACTCTGTATATACTAACCCTAAATCTATATCTAGTTCTGTATATATAAAAGCTTGAGTGTTGAGTGTTGCTGTGTGATAATCACTACATGGAACAAAATGGAAAAACAAAAAAACAAAGTGCTGCAGTAACAAAAATGACTTGTCATTTGCATGGTATTCATTCTCATTTTCTCATATAGTCTGTATACAACTATAAGAAGGGTTACCTCGTTAAAGCCTTCACAGATAAAAGCCAAATATTCTTAAAAGACTTTGCTGACATATTGCTGCAATAACAGCTTTATTGACCGTTTTAATCGAACGTCTATAATTTGGACAGCTTCACATCTCCAACAAATTGCTCCACTTTGTTTTTGTATCTCTACTTAATGACAGACTTGTGTTGCTGTGCGTGCCAGCCCTTTCCTTTATGTGTCCCTGCACCACCTACACACCTCTGGATTAGCTTTTCAACTGCACCGACCCTGCTGAGATCAGGCCGGGAATTCAATGCCAGTGTTGGGATCTTTTATACAGTATGTGTGTATTTATTTGTCCCTGAGCCTGTCTGGGTGTCTGAGTGCAATATGATCTCATATTATTTTTAGGTAGCTTTTCCACTGTTTGCGTTCCACCTTTAGTTGTGTGTGTGCAGGACATACCACTCGTGTACAGGAAAAAAGTGAGAGCGACTTGGTTGCTGTAATGATTAATGGGAGAAACTTTCAGTGCTCATTCCATTCGGATAATGGTAGTAAGTCAAAAAAAAAAAAAGCAATCTTACTTGTCGCTCTTTTCAGCACAATTGATCCAAAGGGGGGTAAAAAAAAAGAAGAGAAATGTAGAAACCCCTCTCCATTTTTTTTTCGTATTCTATTAAAGCACAAACATTTTCTAAAGGCAGCTCTCACTCTCACATCCACATGAGCTCATGGGTGCTAGAGAGAATAAACCAACCCAGTACTGAAACTAAGTTGCAGCAGCAACTTTTATATTCCAGCCTGATTGATCTGGGCATTCAACATCTGGCATTTCCACATTTTTCCCTTTCTAATTAGCTGCTGATGCTGACATAATTAGTTACCACAGATGGACTGAGGATGTCTGCATGACACTATCTAACTCACACAGCCTTGCAGCACATTTACAACTTTTCATTGTGACTCTGTTTGAATATGTTTAAATCTGCAGAGCCTTTGTGTGGTCTGGATCATGTCACTGCATAATGAGCAAGAGCCACATTGGTTCACTTCAATGCATTCATTGTGGCATGAATAACAATTGGGTAAGTAAGTAAGTATACCTATGCATTTGTACAAGTAGGTTTTCATTGCAGACAATTGGATGCTTTTTTGTAATGTCGTAGTGCAGCAGAATTTCCAATAAGGTTGAGATACTGTTTGGAATGTACATTAAAACAGGAATGCTACAACTGATTTAAACATGAGGGTGTCAAATATATGGCCTGTGGGCAAGAATCAGTTTCCCGAAAGGTCCAGTCTGCTGACTGCATTGCTTAAGTCCAGTGAGCTGTGCTGACAGGTTTTTTTGATTTACTACACCAGCATTTTTAATAAAGTAGAAGAACTGATACATTTTATTTCACTTCTTTTTTCTTTTCTTAAGACACGTCAGTGATTCAGTTTGCAAGTTAAACTTCATTACACTAAAAGAAATGGGAGCAGTTGAAACCCACTTAGGCTGCTTGTGGCCCAAGATGTAAATTGATGGTAAAAAGAAAAGATAATTCATATCCGGACTGACATACTACATTAAAAACTAAGCTTGTAGAGCTACCTTTATCATCGGTAACTGGAAGTAACTTGCAGTAATAGTTTTATGTACGACTTTAATCAGTCTCTCACATCGCTGTTGAGGAATTTTGAGCAAGTCTTCTTTTCAACATTTCTTCAGTTCACTGAGGTTTTCAGCCATTTGTTCATACACAGCTATCTTACGATAATACCACAGTATCACAGCCAAGTATCTCCACTTTGGTCTCATCTGTCCAAACATCTTGTGATTTGCTCAGACGCAACTTTACAAACCCAAGCTGAGCTGCCCTCTTCTTTTTAGAAAGAGGAGACTTTCCAAACAAGCCATCCTTGTTCAGCCTTTTTCTAATTGCACTGTCATGAACTTTAACAATTAGCATGCTAAGGGAAGCCTGTAGAGTCAAACTCGAGTAGAGAAGAAGCTCTTGGGTTTTTTCCCTGAGCAATGTATGGTCTGACCTTGGGATAAGTTAGTATGGACATCAACTCTTGGGAAGACTGGTAACTCTTTTGAATCTTTTCCACTTGTGAATCTTTTTCACTGTGGAATAATGGACTTCTGATTTTTTGGAAATGGCCTCACGACCCTTCTGAGATTGATGGAGAGCAACAATTGCTTCTCTCACACCATGTCTGATGTCTTTCCTCCTGGGCATTGTGTTAACACATACCTGAATGCTCCAGACCAACAAACTGACAAAACCTGTGCTTTTATAGAGATCTTCACACTTCCTTGTGAATTAATCAATCGACTGATCAGTTAATCAAGTGAACAGAACCTGGCTGCTGTCTATAGAAGCAGTAATTCTGTTCTTAGTATTTCACACACTATTCTGCATTTCGGCTTAGTTTTTGTTCATTAAATAAAGAAATGTGGAATATGTTGTGCCATTCACGTGAGGCTATATTTACCTAATTTTAAAATCTGCTAAAAACCAGATGACTTCTGTTATGTCCTGAACTGACAGAGGGTGTAGTTTCTTTTCACTATCACTTTAAAGTGGCTTTGACATTCCAAATTTAAATCATTAATTCAAATGAATACTGTACTGTTGACTTTCTAAATGTTAAAACTAAGAATACAAATGCAAAGGAATAAGGTGCATTGCCTTTTGTTTCAACACCACTCTACTATCTTGGGAGCTGCTGTAATTCTGAAAGCAAAATTTGTTCCTCTTCTTGCTGGATATAGGATTTTTATTACAAAGTCCTGCTTTTATAATATGAGAAATATGTGGTTTAGCATTTTCTTGCTGAAACAAGACTTTTCCGGGCATTGTTTATTTACAGCTTAAAAACCTGTATATAATATATGGTTAAACATGCTTTACAAAAAACACTGCTGTTTCATGAAAATGGTTTTTAAACTTTGGGTGGGAGGTTTTTGCTTCTGCTTTAGGCTTCCATGTATCCACACATTTGGGTAGGGAGATGTGCTCAGACAGCTGGCATATATAAATCACTGCAGCTTTTTCTTTCAGTGGTCCTGACTGAATGTAAGATAAGCTGTCACCTATAATTTTATTGTATTATGCCAAAAAAATCTATCATTGTTTGATACCACCCCAGAGAGATTTGCATTGTTGAAGCAAAATTGGATGAAAACAAAACACCTCCTTTACTCCTATTATTATAATAATTGTATTCTTCTGGAGACTAATCAAGCATGAACAACTTTGGGTCAAGTGGGATATTTTTTAGCCTAACGTTGTCATATCATATAGAGTTTTTCCCCAAATGTCTTAAACTTTCAAACACAGTGAAAAGTGTTTCCCTTTAAGTTCTTTACATTTTGTAAACAAGCCATTAATGGTTTTTTTTATATTTTAAAGATTTAACTTAGCATGTAAGTAGATCATAAAATGTTGTTATTTTTCCCATTCTTAAGTAGTCCTTTGTTGTCACGTTTTCAATTATTTATTTGTGGCGGTCTAATAAGCCCTCAGTCACATAGGCCTACAGACCGGTTGGCAGCTACCTGGCAAACACCAAACGCCAGGGGAAAGTGAGTATTCCCCAATTGGTGTTCGCAACTGCTGAGAAAGTCAAGGCTAGTGACCCACTGGCAACTGTTGTTTGCTCGGGAAAAATTTGTACTTCCAGTGATGTATTTATCATGTGGTTGAGAGAAGTTGCTTGCTGGAAATTTGTTGAGGGAAATTTTTCCCTCGTTGAGTTGCTTTGATCATTAGCAGATTGACATGATTGCCTGTAGTTTGGATGGAACACACCACCTTCTGGATGTTCTATCAAATGCTAATTGGACTTAAAAATTCAAACATTTTGCTATTCACAGAAGCCTTTGCTAATGTGAACCGTGGCTTGCGGAAAAACAAACAAAAAAAACCAACGAAAAATGAAGATGCTGATTTGTATTAGGCCTATTAGAACTACAAATAATCACAAAACATATATTGATTGCAAATTTATCTGTGCGTACTAGCATTTATCCATTAATGGAGATGAATTAGGACTGAGGCTGCTCTCACTACAAGTGGGCACACAATGAAGACAATTCTAGAAGCACAGAGCAGAATGCTTAATTAACGTTAAGATTACTTATTGTCTCCCATACGAGAAGCTTATCTTGGGGTTGAAGAATAGCTTCATCAAAGCAGGCATTACAATGAAAAACACATTAAATAGGCACATATGCAAACACCAGTCTCAGATAAAAACAACTGAGCACATTAGTCACAACTGATTTAAAATCTTTTAGAGAACTTACATTAAACTGGTACATTAAACTGCTAAAACACCTCCCACTTCACAAGCTCACCAACACTGGACTGAGGTAAAGAAAAAAAAAAAAGCAGATAAAGTAAATGAAATTTAGTAAAGGTTTAAAGGTTTTTAAGGAAACATTGGAGCTTGTTAGCAATGTTGTTCAATAATCAGATTTATGCTGACAAATGAAACTGACGCACCATTTACAATTTGCTCATGGCACATCTTGTTGAAGCAGCATGATGGCAGCATGCCTCTTCTTCCTCACCTAGCAAGGTGTGTAATATAAACATTGTTAAACAGAATGATGTATTTCATCATGTATCATTGATGTCATTATTAGTGATGACCCCAACCGTAACTTTAACTTTAATTCTAACCCGACAATCATAATATTTTTTTTATTAAAATGCCCCCCCCCCCCCCCCCAAATAATCTGACCCAATCAATAAAACCCCCCAAATAAAATTATGAATTATCTTATATAAATAGGCTGTTTTCTTTATTCATTTTAGTTATTACCAGCAAAATAGCTGCATGTTCGATCATCTGGGAAGTTACCCAGATTTATTTAGTTATTTATTTAGAGATCTTGACACCCCCTCCTCCAATGTTCAGCACAAAGTTACGCCGATGGTTAGGATTAAGGTTATGACATACAATGATGACCTCACAGGGTTAAATAGGTAAATAATAACTTAGACTTTGTGTAGTTGTTTACCAAGTTTTTTGTTGTACTTTAAACTCAAGTCTATAATATTATGCTAGTTATTATTGTATGTACTTTGCAACAGACACGATTTGCTAAATTACTTTAAAACCAGAATGGAAATGAATTGCAAACAGTGGGTCTCAATATAAAGTGACATTTGCATGTTGCACTAGTGAGCATCTGGTATGGAAGAAATATAGTACCATCAGAATTCAACTATTTGTAGACACTGAATTTATAACACTGAATTTTTATCCTCCAAATTTCCCTGCAAAAATATTCACCTGCAAAAATTCACCTGCAAAAATTCAACTGCAAAAGTGATGAACTTGAATGACCCAAGCCAGAGCAATCAGCACTAAATCGAGTCGAGCGGCTCTCAGCCAATTAAATTACTCTTCTTGATCACATGACACCGTTAGCAGGCAGTGTGTCTCCTAAAAGAGAGCTGTTTAAAGGTGAGTGATTTTTTCTCTTAAATAGAAATCATTACAGAACGCCTAGTCCTACTTAAAATCCCATTCATTTTTCTTTTATTTTATCATCTACTCGAACTAAGGAAAACGTTTGACTAACTCAAAGACAATTTCCATGCCTCCCCTGCCTGTCTGCAGAGGCAGTTTTGAATTTAGGAGCGGCAAGATGGCAGCGGCAAACCCTGGCGGTTCTCTGGTAAGTATATTGTTTTTTATCTTCAAGTTTGTCTTTTGAAACGTTAATTTTATTTAAATCCGTTGCTCACGTATAAAGTACACAGATGGGGTCTTTGCTCAACTCGTCTGAGGCGTGTCTCACTAAGCGCTACATGCTAGCATCTTGCTAACCGAGCTACCCTTTACATGCTGTGCTTTAGAAAATAGGATACTTGGTGCAAAACCATACTACGCAGATATTGATAGATAGACGAACACTGCAAATATAATGTTGGAAACGAGAATGGCCAGACCATCTTGATTGAATATAACTTCGCTCCACACAGGTTTTATGGTAGACATATTCATATTGGTATCTAATAAACAGTGTGTGGTAAGTTACTTTAAATTAGTAACTTATTTACATTACTATTTACTTCTATCAAAAGTAACTCAGTTACTTCAAGTTACTTGTTACTTTTCAGAGTAACTAGTTACTAGGGAAAGTAACTTTGGTTTTACTCAGAATTCTCTTGTTAATGTGTTGCTTCCGTAACTGGTTACCCAGCCAGACTGCCAGTCTTCTAGCTTGCTTACTTGCCACAAGTGCACTGTGCCACCTACCAATAGAAAGGACAAAAACAATGTGCACAGTTCCATGAGAGAAATCCCACGCCTGGATCGTCGTTGACCGCCGCATGATTCTACCCTGCTTTTTACATCCAACACAAAAACTGCAGTAGTGGTGCTTTCGATTGTACTCAGAACTCGGAAATTCTCAGATAATTATTTTTTTTAAAAGCGAGACATTTTAAATGAGAATAAGAAAGAAAAGTATTTCCTTGTGCCCCCCTCTCCCTGTTAATGCCCTACCTGCCCCCCTGGCAACACTTTGCTAGACCCGCCCCTGCACAGTTACCAGCTGTCAGCTAAGTAAAAAAAGGATCCTGGTGTTATTTGTCTCTCAGAAACAGTTCATAACTTCCCTTCAACTCATTCATGTCACCTAAAAGGTAAACCTGTTTCTCCATCACCTGTTCAGCTCTGATGATCCAGTAAGGACATCTCCTGGTTTCATCTTCATGTTTCCATCTCACCACATATCCAAACCGACATCCTGACCAGCAGCTTTACAGCTGTGGCTCCAGCAAACATCAGCTGATACTAGGCAAGGCAAGGCAAGGCAAATTTATTTGTATAGCACAATTCAACAACAAGGTGATTCAAAGTGCTTTACAGAGACATTAGAAACAAAAAAAAAATAAAAAGCATGATTTAAAATTGATTAAAACAAGCAAACAAACAAACTAACTAAACACACATTTCACACCTGTTCGCGCGATCTGAACCCTTATCGTAAGGGGAGCTACCAGTCCTTCTGTGGACGAGCTACTTTCTATTTTAAATTCCCTGAATTTAAAATACTCTCTAGACCCAGTCTAGACCCAGTTGGGGAGCTACCCAGAGCTCTAATCCCACACCTGTTCGCGCGATCTGAACCCTTATCGTAAGGGGAGCTACCAGTCCTTCTGTGGACGAGCTACTTTCTATTTTAAATTCCCTGAATTTAAAATACTCTCTAGACCCAGTCTAGACCCAGCTGGGGAGCTACCCAGAGCTCTAAACCCACTTAACAAACAAACAAACAAACAAACAAAACAGTATATAAAATCAAAACAGATAAAATCAGAACAGTAGATAAAATCAGTTTTGAAATTTAAGCTTAACAAACAAACAAAACAGTATATAAAATCAAAACGGATAAAATCAGAAATAGATAAGATCAGTAGTTAGTGTAAGTTTTGAAATTTAAGCTTAAAAGTGTGGATTTGGTGCTTTATTCAAATGCAGCTGAGAATAGGTGAGTCTTCAACCTGGATTTAAATAAACTGAGTGTTTCAGCTGATCTGAGGCTTTCTGGGAGTTTGTTCCAGATATAAGGAGCATAAAAGCTGAATGCAGCTTCTCCGTGTCTGGTTCTGACTCTGGGAACTGATAAAAGACCGGATCCAGATGACCTGAGGGATCTGGAAGGTTCATACTGGGTCAGGAGGTCACTGATGTATTTTGGTCCTAAACCATTCAGAGCTTTATAGGCCAGCATCAGAACTTTAAAGTCTATCCTCTGACGGACAGGCAGCCAGTGTAAAGACCTCAGAGCTGGACTGATGTGGTCCACTTTTTTGGTCTTAGTGAGGACTCGAGCAGCAGAGTTCTGAATGAGCTGTAGTTGTCTGACTAATTTTTTAGGTAGACCTGTAAAGATGCTGTTACAGTAATCAAGCCTACTAAAAATGAATGCATGGACTAGTTTTTCCAGGTCCTGTTGAGACATCAGATCTTTTATCCTTGAAATATTCTTGAGGTGATAGTAAGCTGATTTTGTTATTGTCTTAATGTGTTTTTCTAAGTTTAGGTCTGCATCCATCACTACACCCAAATTTCTCGCCTGGTTTGTGGTTTTTAGATGTATAGATTGAAGTTCTCTGGTGACCTGTAATCGTTTTTCTTTGGCGCCAAAGACTATTACTTCAGTTTTGTTTTTGTTTAGTTGGAGAAAATTGTGGCACAACCAGTCATTAATTTCCTCAATGCATTTACCAAGAGCCTATACAGGGCCTCGGTCTCCTGGTGACATTGTGATATATATTTGTGTGTCATCTGCATAGCTGTGGTAGTTTATTTTGTTGTTCTTTATAATCTGTGCCAGTGGGAGCATGTAAATGTTAAACAGAGGGGGTCCCAAGATGGAACCTTGGGGAACTCCACATGTGATACTTGTCTGCTCGGATGTGAAGTTACCTATTGATACAAAGTATTTCCTGTTTTCTAAGTATGTTTTGAACCAGTTTAGTACAGTTCCTGAAAGACCTGCCCAGTTCTCCAGTCGTTTGAGTAATATGTTGTGGTCAACTGTATCAAATGCTGCACTGAGATCCAGTAAAACTAGGACTGACATTTTTCCCCTGTCTGTGTTCAGACATATGTCATTAAACACTTTTGTCAGAGCGGTTTCAGTGCTGTGGTTCTGTCTAAAACCTGACTGGAAGGCATCGTAGCAGTTATTCTGTTTTAAGAAGTAATTGAGCTGTTGAGAAACTGCTTTTTCAATGATCTTACTTAAAAATGGGAGATTTGAGATCGGCCTGTAGTTTTTCATTTGTGTCTTGTCAAGATTGTCCTTTTTCAGTATAGGTTTGATTACAGCAGTTTTTAGTGGTTCTGGAAACACACCTGACATTAAGGAAAAGTTGACGATCTGTAACAGGTCTGACTCTAAAGTCTTTGAGACCTTTTTGAAAAAACTTGTTGGCAGGACATCTAAACAGCAAGAGGAGGAGTTCAGTTGACCTAAGATGTCCTCCAGGTCTTTGCTGTTAATCGGGTGAAACTGTTTGATGGTGTTTAAACAGTTTTTCGGTGGACACAGTACATATCCTGGATCTGCTGTTGATGTACCAACTGCTTGTCTAATCTTTTGGATTTTGTCTGTGAAGAATTTGGCAAAGTCATTGCAGGCCATGGTTGAATGAAGTTCAGCTGCCACTGGCACAGGAGGGTTTGTTAGCCTGTCAACTGTAGAAAATAAGACCCGAGCATTATGGCTGTTTTTAGTGATGATGTCAGAGAAGTAGGACCTTCTTGCACTCCTCAGTTGTAAATTATAATTGTGAAGTTTCTCTTTATAGATGTCATAATGAACCTGGAGGTTTGTTTTTCTCCATCTGCGCTCAGCTTTCCTACACTCTCTTTTTTCATTTTTCACTAGTGTGGAGTTTCTCCATGGAGACTTTTTCCTTCCAGAAATAACCTTCACCTTAATGGGGGCAATAGTATCCATTACATTTAACATTTTTGCATTAAAGCTATTGACGAGCTCATTGACTGAACCTTTGGACAGGTCAGGTGTTAATGGGAAGACCTGGTTAAAGATCTCACTACTGTCTTCAGTTATACACTGTTTTGTGATCACTGCTGTTGATATATTTGTGTGGGCTGAGATTTTACTTTCAAAGAAAACACAGTAATGATCAGATAAGCCCACATCAGACACAGTAATGTTTGAAATGCTCAGGCTCTTGGAGATCAGTAGGTCGAGAGTGTGTCCTCTATTATGTGTGGCCTCTGTTACATGCTGAGTCAGCCCAAAGTTGCCCAGAGTAGAAATTAATATTAAATAAATTCTAACAACAGCTGATCAAGCTTAAACGTGCTGCTGTTGTTTAGCGCGACATCCGCTGGTTTCCTCTTTCTGGCGCAAAGTGAGCGATAAATAAACAAGAGAGAAAAGCCGATCAGCTGATCATTGATCAGTTTCATGACTGAAGTAGAAACAGGAGAGAGAATGAGAGAAGAAGAGGCAGCTGTGCGGCGTAAACACAGAATAACTTTGTGTCTTTTTCATTGTAGCTGAAGTCCGGGACAAAATGTTTATTTTCACCTCAATACGAAACCCGTAATATTTTCTCTGAATACGAGATGATTCTGTTTTTTACGGGACAGTTGGCAACTCTAATAATTAACCGTATGAACAAAATAAAGTTCAACATCAGTAACATAGCACCCACCCAGCTGTATAGAAACTCAGTCATGCTAGCTAGCACGCAGTATGAAAAAGTCAGCATAACGAAAATAAACTCCACCTAAACTTGATTTATATGTGACTCAGATACACTGCAGGTCATAACTTCTTACCTGAAGTTCAGTTCACCTGATACTCGGACCGGCGGCTGCTTCGGGTCTCTCCTCTTGCCTCCCTTATCCTTCATGCACCTGCTGGCTTCCACCACTTGCTAATGTTATTGAATCTGTGGAAGCTCTGCGATAGCTACCACACGAAGTAACGAATAACGAGCCTATCTAAATCCCAGTAACGATTAACGCGTTCCCGGTTTTGGCATAATAACTAGTTACCGTGCTCGTTACCACAATAATAACGTAGTTACTGTAACGCGTTACTTAATAACGCGTTAGTCCCAACACTGCTAATAAATGATTAATTCTTAGATTTTATCGAACGTTAATTTATAAATTGTTTCTGTCTTTATGTGTTTCTTTCAGATTATGTAAGATGAAATTATTCAGTCAGCAAGACACTTGCTGCAGTTGCTGACATCATCCAATCGAACTGCTGCTGTGATGAATCAGAATACAAGGTACTTTAGCAAGACTTATGAGTTAATGCTTTTTTTTTTTTTTTTTTTTGCCTGTCCCGTTTTGCTCTTTTGCCATCAGAATTGTTGTCTAAAGGCAAACAAAGATGCCCAACGGATTTACTTTACCAAATTGACCATCCCAGCCTTGCCGTAATGGTCCATTTGATTCACCTTTTATTGTTTATTTTATTTTCACTTACTGAATACGGGACAGACTTGACTGGGGTAAAGAAGGGGAGAAAGAAAGAGGGAAAGAGAAACAGCTGAGAAGAGGGATGGGTTTATGAGTTAATGCTACATTTAACTAAAATGTTATATATATATTTTTTGTGTCCAATATTGTCTCCATATGATTTTGTTTTTTGCAACATCTTGCAGAGAACAGAGTCCAGGTGGCCAGGGTACCAGCTTGGTCAACCCTGAAAGACCATCCGTTCATCAACACTGTTGCTTCTACATTAAACAGAAGAACAGTGACGTTGGTGCAGGTCTCCGCGACTCCGGCCTTACAGGTGCAGTGGGCGGCTTCAACCTTCCCTGTAATGCTCACAGTGACCCATGGCTGCAATGCTGGTTCATTCAGTCTTTGAGAGTGCAGTACCTGAAACACACACAAAGTTCATTTAAAGACAAGAACTATCAGCCAAGGCCGACATAAATGTGTTTAATCTACTTCATCATAAATGTAACAAAGTGTTTTAGAAAGTTACATGTAATTTTTCATTTCTTTATGTGTCCATCTATAAAATGCTGCATGTTATAGTGTAAATCTGCCTGTTCTCTGTCAGAAACCTGCCTGCAGAAAATGAACCTAAAGTATGTAATGCAAGGATGTCATCACTTTAGAGATGGAGAAAGCATAAAGTGACAATTATGAATCACTTAATATGAGGAGATTCTGCAGGTCATTAATCAATGTATAAAATTAAACAAGATACAAATATGGAAGCAAGATATATAATCGCTCAGTTTGGGGAAATTGTGGGTAGCCTGCAAGGGCCTCAACTTCTCCATTCCAACAATGTGCAACAAATGGGCACAGCTGATCTTCAACAGTGGAACATCACCCAGTTACTTCCAACTTTAACGCAGCTTGTAGTCTTGGAGAGCAGCACGCCAAAACTGCATGCACAACTTCTGCTAACAGTGGAAACGGATTAAGAAATCCATGCAAATGTAACATATGTGTTAAATACTTTTGAATTTCACCCAAAACACCCTTTTTTAAATTAAATATGTCATTTTGCATCTTAATCTCCTACCTGTGTGATCTGAGTCTGTGTGCGTTCGTGTGTGTGTGCGCTGCGTGGTGACGTAGGCGCGTGCATGTGTGCCCCGGTCACAGCTCCTTTCAGCATGGCCGGAGGTAAGTCACTGCCACGTTGCTCTCTGCGAATTAAAGTTTGTTCAGACCCCAAGCTGCAATGTGAATACAGCTGAACCGCCGCGTTTTTGTTTGTCATTAAGAGACTCATTCGGGATAAGTTTTGTGGAGGGCGGAGTTCACTAATATACGCTTATAATGAGTTTTAGCTGAGAACGCAGCTGAAATGCTAGCATGCTAAGTTAGCCTGATCGCTAGCGGCTTGAGAACGTACTCGCTTTTTAACAGCATGCACTCTTTTTTCCTTCGTCAGGAGAGGTGTACTGGCAGGTGTGTGACACACACAGATCAGACACATATTTCTGTGTTGCAGATGTGCAGTAAAGAGCCAAACACCCAGTACTGTCTCCTGCCTCTTACTTTCACGCCAGAACACAACGCAAGAACAACAGGCGTAACACATGAACGGGTTACACAAACAGATTCATAAACCGAAAGAATATTATTTTACAGGATTAATTATCATATCAGCCGCTGGCTGATCACAAACCCTGAGGGTGTATACAAGAGGTAGAGGGAATATCCCGTTTAAGTTTAGATAGTATTTCTAAAGATATTGACCATATCCTTTTCTGAAAGTGTGGATATAATGGATGGGGTAAGGTACTGACATGCTACAACTTTATAGTTGTTAAATTCTGGGTACAAGTATACATACCCATCTTGTACATGTTTATTATTATTATTATTATTATTATTATTATTATTATTATTATTATTACTATTATTATTATTATCATTATTATTATTATTATTATTATTATTATTATTATTATCCTACTCAATTATGTTTCTTTTAATCAGAGTATGCTGTTTTAATGACTTTACAATATAATTTACATTGTGTTCCTTACATTTATTCCTAATTGTATGTTATATTAATCCTATATTTCCGTTTTAATATTTCTAATGTTTGCCTTGTTTTCTTCACTGTCTGGTCTGCCTCTGTCTCGCCTGTATGGATGCATTTACACCCAACAAAGGATGTTTTAATTCACCACTATTCCAGTGAAACACGAGTCTCCCATCTTCCTGCTACCGGTCTCGAGTTTTTGTTCACCAAAGCACACACCAACTTCATACTGACGGACAGATCACTGCCCTTTTCCCGCCTTGTCTGACCGTGTTTTGTGGCTTTGGTTCGGTTCACTTCACCTCACTCTTCCCCATTCTTGTCATTAAATCAGGCCGTTCTGCAACCATGACAGCCATTCACTCTATGGCTTTATTCATGGTGTATTTTACCCCTTCACCAAAGGCCGTTCTCATTTCCAACATTATATTTGCAGTGTTCGTCTATCTATCAAAATCTGCGGAGTATGGTTTTGTACCGAGTATCCTATTTTCTAAAGCACAGCATGTAAAGGGTAGCTCGGTTAGCAAGATGCTAGCATGTAGCGCTTAGTGAGACACGCCTCAGACGAGTTGAGCAAAGACCCCATCTGTGTACTTTATACGTGAGCAACGGATTTAAATAAAATTAACGTTTCAAAAGACAAACTTGAAGATAAAAAACAATATACTTACCGGAGAACCGCCAGGGTTTGCCGCTGCCATCTTGCCGCTCCTAAATTCAAAACTGCCTCTGCAGACAGGCAGGGGAGGCATGGAAATTGTCTTTGAGTTAGTCAAACGTTTTCCTTAGTTCGAGTAGATGATAAAATAAAAGAAAAATGAATGGGGTTTTAAGTAGGACTAGGCGTTCTGTAATGATTTCTATTTAAGAGAAAAAATCACTCACCTTTAAACAGCTCTCTTTTAGGAGACACACTGCCTGCTAACGGTGTCATGTGATCAAGAAGAGTAATTTAATTGGCTGAGAGCCGCTCGACTCGATTTAGTGCTGATTGCTCTGGCTTGGGTCATTCAAGTTCATCACTTTTGCAGTTGAATTTTTGCAGGTGAATTTTTGCAGGTGAATTTTTTGCAGGTGAATTTTTGCAGGTGAATATTTTTGCCGGGAAATTTGGAGGATAAAAATTCAGTGTTATAAATTCAATGTCTAAAAATAGTTGAATTCTGATGATACTATATTTCTTCCATAATCTGGGTGCGTATGTAACCGTCTCACAGCACATTAAGTTTCTTCTATTTAAGAAATTTTTTTCAAATACCCACAGCATACCTCACTCCCTTGAAAAAGAGAAAAAACCCATGCCTCTTCTATGAATCATACAAGCTGTAACACATAGGGATTGCAGAAGACAAAAAAGGGTAGAAATCATTTTAAACCCTTAAGTTGTCATTGGTGACATTTCTCTATTATAACTCTCGGTAATTAGAATATGCCACTTTTGTTTTTATTCAATTGTTCTCCCATGTCTTGGCAATCAGAAAACAAAGACAAGGATCATTCTACCTGAACTATTTTTGTTTTTTCTGAAACAGATTGTTTCTATCTGTGATTATAGGCTCAATAATATTAACCCTGGGAACCCTCAGAGGTTTAATATAATTGGATTGACTAAAAAGAGGCCCCACAAAACCCATGCATACTCAACAACTGTGATAACTATAAATTCTTTAGTCTGAGGTCTTGTAATTGAGGAAAAATCACATTACTGTGAGCCTTTCTTGGAACACAAATCCAAATTTTCAAGTGAAAATGAACATAAGTCTTCTCATAAGGAGTTCCCATAATAAATTCTGTCACTACTTGCAAGAATGCTTCATGTCCTGTCAGGTTTAATATCACTGAGGTACATATCAGACTGGTGGTGCTTTAGCTGAGCCTGCTGAAAAACAAGACAATGAGTACTGTCCAAGTTGTAAGCTCCTTAAATACGGAGTCAGCGTAGCTTCTGCCAGCTTTTTTGGTTTTAAAACAGATACAGCATGAGTACATTTGAACATCCAATGCACATCTCAAAATATATTTAATGAGGGCTTTGTTGGCTCAGGAGTAGCCTTACAGTTAAAGTCAAGGCAGCTGAGAATCAGTGCTCTAATTGGCTACCCTGCATTTTCTCGTGGCATTGTAGATCATACAATCTGAAGATTTATACATCAAACCCTTACCCCTTTCTTTCATACATAGTTTTCAGAAGGCAGTGAAATTATTTTTTGCTGTAAACAAAACATTGAACATTCAGATAAGGTGTTGTTCTAGTGCTGATTTTGATTGTTGAGGGAAAAGGTGATCATATACATAAGCTTCATTTGTGTAGCATGTTTAAGTTAATAAGGAAGATCTGTTGCCAGTCATCTGCTTGCTTTTTGGGTGTTCGATTTCTAGTCTATTCTCTGCTTCACTACCTGTTTCCCACGCTGTCAAAACCAAATACTGTCATCATTTCCCAAGACCAATAACTTTTGCTTGCCTTCCTTGAGCCAATCAGTGTCCTCTGTGTCATTCTGTCTTTCATTTTTTTTTTTTTTTGCCTGTCCCGTTTGGCTCTTTTGCCATCAGAATTGTTGTCTAAAGGCAAAGAAAGATGCCCAACGGATTTACTTTACCAAATGGACCATCCCAGCCTTGCCGTAATGGTCTATTTGATTCACCTTTTTATTGTTTATTTTATTTTATTTTCACTTGCTAAATACAGGACAGACTTGACTGGGGAAAAGAAAGGGGAGAAAGAAAGAGGGAAAGAAAAACAGCGGGGAAGAGGGACAGGGATAAAGGGCAAAAAACAAAAACCAACAAAATAAGCAGACAAAAAATACATACATCAATCACCTGGATCACCTGTTGAGAAAAAAAAGAGCAACATAATAAACAACATCACGATGATCTATGTGAATATAACAGTAAATACTAAATATTAAGCATTATTGTGCAGCACGTAAGATCGACAGCGCACAGTGTGCTTGGAGGTAGGAACCAAAAAGGGTGTAGTTTGTGTGTGTGATCACCTGTGTGTACACCTGTGAGGGTGAGCGCGCTTGTATTTAAAAGGTTCCTTCATGTAATGATCTGCTAGAGGGTGTGGGGGGGCCACAGCCCCGTCCTCCAGGGCATGAAGCAGGTATGGAGGAGATCAAAACTCCAGACATCCAGAGGCCCCCAGAACACAAGAGACCAAGGAAGACTAACAGAGGGGCAGCCGCGCCACTGTCCCAGAAAGAGCTGAGGAGAGTCCCAGATGAGGGGTCAAAGCAGCCGCGGTGCAGAAGGCAGGGGGGGTTGCAGTGACGTGCCCGTGAGCTCCACCGGCAGCCAGCTGTGCCTGAGTGACCGAGCCCCAGGCCGAGAGGCAGCAGGTAAGCGCATAGCTCCTCCTGCTAGCCCTCAATGTATACATGTATTTAAAATTGAGAAGTGGGCAACGACACCAGGGGTGAGGTGTACACCCTGATGGTCTTTTGGATTCCGTGTAGCGTGCCCACCCCCAGGATCCTATATGTATGTGTTATGAGAGTGTGAGTAATGTGAATGTCTAAGTTGTGGGATAAAATTGAGGCACAGGCAGCCAGAAGGGAACAGATGGGGGGATGCCTCCCCTGCACCCTGGTGACACACCTTTACCCCAAGGCCCTGCGTGTGGGTGATTGTGGTGGAGCGGAAAGAGGGAGGCAGCTGGAGATGGGGAGGGAAGGAAGGGAGGGGCAAGTGACCCCTCCCTGGGGCCAGCTCCCCCACTGACCCCAGTAGGCACCCCCATACTCTGCAACCCTCCAGGTAAACGGGGCACAGGCCCATCCGGACCAGGGCCCAGTTCAGCAGCGCCGCCTGGCCCCACAGAGCCTGGGACAGCACACCCGACCCCACCACAGAGAAAACTGCACCCACCCAGTCATCCACTCATCTACCAGACTACACAAGACAATAGATGCCCAGGCTGAGATCTTCCTCCACCTCTTCTATATCTCCCCCTCCTGCAGAGTGAGTTCCTGAAGAGAGGAGATCTACAAGATGTAACAGCCTCCCCTACCAGTTAGAATTAAGATTATTTTTATTTTTCCAGTTCATGAGGACTGTTTTCTTGGCTATGCATAGGGCAGTGAAAACCATATGGGCTATATTCTTATCTGTAGTGACATTATCTAAGCTGCCCAACAAACACACTAAAGAGGAAGTTGGAATGTTACATTTCAGACACTTCGATAAGTCTTCACATATCTCGCGCCAAAACTTCTGAACTGGTGGACAGAACCAAAGAGCGTGGATATAACTGTCCGGTGAATTGGTTTGGCAGTGTGAGCAGTTGTTGGTAGACGTAAAGCCCATCTTGAACATCCGATGACCTGTATAGTACACTCTATGTAGTATTTTGTATTGAATTATTTGAAGACTGGGATTTTTAATTAAATGAAAGGTTTTTAAGCATATATGAGACCAGAAGTTTTAGTCTAAGTTAACTGATAAATCCGCTTCCCATTTTGCAATAGGAAGTGATATTGATTCATCCGTTTTAGAAAGCATTCTGTATATTTTGGAAAGTAATTTTGGGATTTTAAGAGTAAGAAATGGAACCACACTTGGTGGTGTTTGTAGTTCAACTTGACCCAGTTTAAATTTCTTTTTTACTATAGATTTAATTTGTTGATATTCTAAAAATCTTTTCTTGTTGATCCTATATTGTGTCATTCTGTCTTTCAGAATGGCATCGTTGCAACCCACCTCCTCTCCATCTCCACCTCATAGTCACCTCAGTCGGAGCCACTCAAGCCTCAGTATCATCCTAACCACCACCAGCAATGACTCCGGGGGATCCTGCACTAAATCCCATCGCTGGGATTCTGCTCTGCCAAGTTGGGTCTTCTGCGTCTATGTGCCAAATACACTTCTGTATATCAAAAAAAAAATTTCAATTCTCTCAAATGATCTGTACTTATTGAAATGTCTTCAGAAAAGGGTTTTTTATTTATATAGCGCCAAATCACAACATAAGTCGCCTCAAGGCGCTTCATAGATATAGAGAAAAACCCAACAATCATATGACCCCCTATGAGCAAGCACTTTGGAAACAGTGGGAAGGAAAAACTCCCTTTTAACAGGAAGAAACCTCCGGCAGAACCAGGCTCAGGGAGGGGCGGCCATCTGCTGCGACCGGTTGGGGTGAGAGAAGGAAGACAGGATAAAAGACATGCTGTGGAAGAGAGACAGAGGTTAATAACAGATATGATTCAATGCAGAGAGGTCTGTTAATACATAGTGAGGTGACTGGAAAGGAAAAACTCAATGCATCATGGGAATCCCCCGGCAGCCTATGTCTATTGCAGCATAACTAAGGGAGGATTCAGGGTCACCTGGTCCAGCCCTAACTATATGATTTAGCAAAAAGGAAAAGGAAAAAGGGTTGACACAATTATACTATTCACACTAGAGAAAAAGGCGGTTGGGGATTATGGCACAGTCAAAATTACTGCCACTGTGTGCAATATACTTGTGGTGTCATTGCCTTTGAAATGGTTGCTTTGAAGAAGGGAACCAGGTCTATGACCCCTCGCAGTAAGATGCTGCCTTCAGAGAGACAGCCATAACATGGCAATAAAAAGGAATCAGTCTGCTATCAGTTTGCGATCAAATTGGGTTAAGTCAGCAATTAAATGCAATTTGTGATAATACTGTGATTAACTGTAATAAACTTGGAACATCACAAATCTCTTGTCATCTATTGGCATCTGCATACACATAAATTCATAGGTAAACGGATATTCACTTTTGTGTCTGTGAAGGTTCTCAGTCATCCAGGTCATCGTAGTCTAAGGAGCTTGGAAAGAAAAGTTCTGATGGATCAGTTCAGAACTGAAGAAGCTTTTCAGATGAGAGGAGAAACGTATTCAAGCAACTTAAAGAAGTCCAGATGCTTTTCTTTTCCTTCCTTAGATATTCACTTTAACTACTTAGATTCAGATCCCAGTCAGAACTTTAACGATTTGAAACAGATCCTCCACAAATAGTCCCTTATTTGCGTTCTTTGGCACAGACTGACTTAGACTGATTGCAACGTGTTCGCAATCTGTCTGCATTTATAAATTAAAATGCAAGCAATCAGTTCTTGTCTTTGGCAATATGTCTGAAAGTGACTGCAGTCAGTCTTAGTCAGATTGTGGTTGCTTAGAGACACGTTGTCTCCTACTAAATGACCTGTACTTGCGATACTTGCAGTTGCACTGAGCAATGACTGTTTCTTTGTTCTAGCTGCAGTTTGATGTCCTATTACTCTAGTATGACCAAGACATTAGTAAGCCTCAAAGATGCCCGAAGCGCATTCAGCAAGTTGGACTCATGGTTAGAAAATTTGTTTATATTTTTTCAGACTTGTTGAAAATACTGTAACCCCTACAATAGGTAAACTGATACAGTATGAACAAGGACACCGCAAATACTCTTTCTCTTTTTGCCACTTTGTTACATAAATGTTTCCACAATCCAAGCTCTGGTAGATTTAAAGCAGTTCATTAGCATAAGTAACGTATAAACCTTGCATCGTTGAAAAGAAAAATAATTTTATCAGATAAAATAAATGATATGTTTTGTTAAATGAATTAGTTATCTCCCTCCCCCCCAAACACGCAGCCTTGGGGGGGAGGCCTACGCCAGCCACACAGGCGTAAGCTTTACTAACTCGGTTTCCCTGGGTCTTATCCCGCGTGTTATGAATTAATCTTCCGTTTTTTGGTACTGGCACTGGTTCATTTGAGAAGAGTAAAATGTGTGGCCTCTAATTTGACTATTGTGTGGAAGAACAGCCATATTAATCAGACACTACGATATTAATTAACTTATCACAATGCATTGCTATCACCGAGGCTGAAATGCTGAGGCCACCGGGACAGAGTTTTGCATTCTGTTCTTCACTTCAATTCTGCTGGCTTAAAAATAAATAAGTCAAACTGGGATTAACACAGTGATTAAGCATTAAAGGTCATCACTGGAGGCTGCAAAAAAAATCTTCCACTCATATGCACAACTGGCATATCACCCATCTAGAATAAAGAATAAAACAAAAACCTAACAATTGCAGCAGTGGAAAGATCATCGTGAGCAGTTATCCCAAGAATCCTCTAATAAATATCATGGAACTAATACTAATGTTCTCAAATTTTCAGAATTTTCACTACAAACCTCTTGAACTGTTACCCCTAACTTCTGGTATCATGATATGACAACATTTTCCTCATACACATGCATATGGACATTAAAATGGAAGAGGAAAAAAATGACAATGATAAAGCAGGCAGCAATCTATTATTCAGCAAGCACAGTCTATGAATTATTTCATTTAGAATCAGCTATGGCATTTTGTTTTGAAGCAAAACTACACACGCCCAGTGTTGGAGGAAGTACTCAGATCTTTTATTCAAGTGAATTGCAACACCACAATTTAAAAATAGTTCTTTAAAAGTAAGTTATAAATTCCAAACTTGATTGAAACAAGTTTGGAAAGTAAGTACGTAAAAAAGTAAAAAGTATGTAATATAAAAAATATTTGTTACACCAAAATCAGGGTTTGTCAGTGCTCTGTTTTTGTATATGCTGTCACTCTATTGTGCAGCATTAACACCTTAACAGTCACACTAAGAAATACTCAGGGAGCAGACCCTCAAGACAAACTGGTTAGCAATTTATATTTACATGTGAACATTATAGGTCAAGTGTACATGATAATAATAACCGTAATTTTATTCAAAACATATTTCTACAGCACTGTGGCGGGGTGTGGTTGGGGGCTTGGCTACACGGGAGGAGTGAAGAAGCGGGTTCAGGGTGTGGAGTCGGGGAGGCTGGTTTGTCACAGCCGGCGAGCACCTTCTAATTAGTGATGGTAAATTTGATTCTTTTTACTGAATCGATTTTTAATGAGTCACTCACCAAAGTGAATCGGGCTTTTTGAGTCATTTGATTCACTGAGTCAGTTGACCAGAGAGTGCAAAAAATTTACATATTCACTCAAACTTAATTTGTTTCTCTTTTCATGTAAATCCCACTGCTAAGATGAATGATTCTAAAAAAAAAACTATTTTACAGAGCAAAAACATTTCTAAAATTAAGCAATTTCCTATCAAAATTGCTTAATAAACATTTATTTTGTTTATTTTTATTTTATTAGTATTTTCCTTAAATGTGTTAAATATATATTTTCTCATCTAAATGTCCACTGAGCTGTGAGCCAGGGGGCAGTAATGTGCCTTAACATTGGTTGCCAACCAAGAAGAAGGAGAAGCTGTGAGCCAGGAGGGAGGGGGTGAGTGAGTGAGTGATTCGTTCGCTCGCTCTATGATTCAGCACTGGAGGGAGGGAGGGGGTGAGCGAGTGAGTGATTCGTTCGTTCGCTCTATGATTCAGCACAGGAGGGAGGGGGTTAGTGAGTCCTGAGTGATTCGCTTACGCTTACGATTCAGCACAGGAGGGAGGGGGTTAATGAGTGAGTGAGTGAGTGAGTGATTCGTTCGCTCTATGATTCAACACAGGAAGGGAGGGGGTGAGTAGCTCAAATGTGCTGTTAGCATGTTAGCAGAGCGATGCTACTGTGAAGCGAGGAGCTATTTTCTTGATGTGAGCTTCTACTCAGGGTTTTTTCTTCCAGTTCAGAGCAGAAATGCTTTTGTTAAGAAACTGGCTGTTGTTTTTAACCCCCCACAATTTTACTTATAAGCTAGATAAATTTCTACTAAGCGAATTAGTTTTCCTAACAGAAACAGGGATGAGTCAGTGAGTCAGTTGGGCTTGTGAATCATGATTCACGAGTCAGTAAAGTGATTCTCAAGTATTAAACGATTCGTTTACGAATTGAAATTCACTACTTCTAATCATGCCTTCCCCATTTCAGTAGCGGCTGTTGCCGGAGAGAGGGGAGCTGCTGCTGGAGGAGAGCACCGGAGCCAGGGCAGTATGCGCTGGAAAGTGCCACAAGTAATAAACTGATTGTATCAAAATAAAAGAAAAACCCACACAGCACAAGCACAAATAATGAAGTGTTTACAACAGCCTTTTACTTCAACTGAAGAGGCCAATGTTTGAAGCAAGGCTATTATGAGAGGGAGTAAGCCCTTAGCATATTGGTATATTATAAAGACTGTAAATGGCTTGGCTAAAGTAAGCAAATAACTGATATACTGTATTTCCCGGACTACAAAGCACATCCGAATATTAGCCGCACAAGCTAAAATCAGGGGAAAATCCTGTTTTCTACATACATTAGCCGCACCTGACTAAAAGCCGCAGGTGTTTCAATGTTGACGCATCATATGTAAGAGAATATGCACAAAGAGAATTGTCAGGAAAGAGATGGCTGTTTGGAGACACACCCCTTTTATTAATATTTAGAAAAACAAGTTATGGGTACATATTTGCATAACTTTTTATGTATATGTACAAGTACCGGTAATTACAAGTACAAAACACGTACTGTGCTTCATAAATGAGTAACAAATGTAGTACATAACAATAACCTACAGCACACCAGAAAAATAGATTTGGACTACCTTTTAGGCTCAGGTGCAGTGACACGGCTTTAACAAGAAGAAAAGTCAGTCATTCACCACCATCTCTCTCTTCTTCCTGCGCACTAAAACCACCAAAGTCCTCTTCTCCAGTGTCGGAAACGAACAGGCTCAGGATGGCTTCGTCATCCACTCTCCGCTTCTCTCCTTCGTTGTCACTTTCAAAACCAAAGAAATCCTCGTTGTCAGTGTCGGAGTCGAACACCCTCAGAAGGGCCGTGGCGGTGTCTTCCTCTCCATCATGCAGCAGTCCAGCCCTTCGAAATCCGTTGGTGATTGTGGATGTTTTCACACTTTTCCACGCTGTCAGAATCCACTGGTGGAGTTGGGCATAACTTGCTTTTCGCAAGTTTATCGCGCTCGTCATCCATGCCTCCCATTGAACGCGTAGCGCTACTTTGAAGTTTGTTTTTCGCACTACGTTGCCTGGCGGACGGACATGTGACCAACATACCACTCTTGAACCCCGATCCTTCCGCCAGGCAACGTAGTGCTGTACAACAGCGGAACAAACAAAACAAATCCTCTTACTATATCACAAAAATCATGGACAATCCATAGAAAAGCTGCACCTGACTAAAAGCTGCAGGGTTCAAAGCTTGTGCAAAAAGTAGCGGCTTATAGCCCGACAATTACGGTATATTATTTCTACAATAGAAATCAAGTATTCTTCAGAAAGTTTTTCCCATATCTGCTGCAGAAGTTCAGGGTGGATCGCACTCTGTACAATCACTGACCCTGGATCCATCAAAACAGTCCACAACACATAACACTTCCTCCTCCATGTTTGATAGTTGATGCCACTCACTGTGGAACCATCCTTTCACCTACTCGGCAGTGTACAAAGATCCTGCGTGATGAACTGAAGATTTCAGATTTCATCAGTTATAATACCTTCTTCCAGTTTTCGGTAGTCCAATTGCGGTGTTTCACAGCCCAGGCAGGCCTCTTTCTGATGTCTGATGTCTTAGTAATAGCTTTCTTGCTACAACTCATTCTCTCAAACCCGCAGCTCGAAGTCTTCTCTTCAAAGTTGAAACTTAGACTTGCTTACTATGACCACTATTAAGCTGTGCTTGAAGCCCTGTGAGCCACCTTTTGGGGCTTTGGGGTCTGCAAAACCACTTCCTGTCAGAGTTTGCCCCAGTTTCTGATTGCCTTTTAATGGCGTCGGAAACTACTCATTGACACCTTGACTTTCTTTGCAGTGTCTCTGTAGGAAAGTCCTACACTTTTAAGTGTTATGGTGATCTGTTTCTCTTTCATTGTTAATTACCTTTTTCTCGCCATTTTTGTTGAACACACTAATTTCTCCAGTATAATACTGTTCAACTGATGCTCACCAGGGAATGGTACCACAGTGTGTTCCAGTACTGCTTGTATGCAGACAGAGGGAGTTATAAGCAGTGTTTGTCAAGTTACTTGAAAAAAGTAATCAGTAACTAATTACCGATTACTTCCCCAAAAAGTAATCCCATTACTTTACTGATTACTTATTTTCAAAAGTAATTAGTTACTTTTTAAAACATGATTTATCCCCTAAATAGGTAATAAAGCAATAGATCGTTCAGCCAAATTTGACCTTTTCTGCATAATCCATCGTATAAAATGTAATCAAATGAAAAAGTCTCTTTTTAAAACTTGTTTTATTAGTTTCAATCTTTTAACTTTATGCATCAAGCAAACATTAAATTATATGCAACATTCTCTGACTGGAAGAAATTTGTTTAACATTTAAACCTATTTTCTGCACATTCCAGCATATAAAATAAAATCGTTTTTTGTGTTTACACTCACTCTTTCAAATAGATGCATGCAAAACACAGGAGAAAATAAATAAAATGAAAGACTCAGTGGTCCTGTTGCTCTATTTACACCTGTATAGCAGGAGTGGGGCAGGCGGAGGTTTGCCCTGGTGCAGGTGTGCCGCAGCGGTCAGTGGAAGGATACAGCAGTTTCTCTGTGAATGTCACATTCCAGCGGCAGCGTATTTGGTGCTTGCTCGGATGTTTTGGGGTTTTTTCAGCGTAAAAACAAGTTTTCTTCTCACGCAGTGAGCAGCGGACGCTAATGTTTTTGTCACTTTTTATGGAGTCAAACTCAAAGTAAGGTCAGTACTTCCACCCTTTAAATGCTGCACGGTCATACTCTCTCCCGCACTCGTTATATTATCCCTTTTTGATCTGCACACAGCTGTTGCCACAAACGTCACATTCGCTTACGTCACTGTCATGATACACCCTCGCAAAAAAATCACGGTTTTAGTAACGCAGTAACGCAGCGTGCTTACGGGAAAGTAGCAGTAATCTAATTACCTTTTTGCAATGGTAATCTCTTACTTTACTCGTTACTCGAAAAAAGTAATCGGATTACAGTAACGCATTACTTGTAACGTAATGTGTTACTTGTAACGCGTTACAGCCCATCTCTGGTTTAAGTAATCTAGAAAAGATGGAACACATGTAGGAATTAGTAGCACCAGCTTCAAGACTTGATCAACCTCCATTGCTGCAGAACAGCCATGATACAGACAAACTTTATTTGTCTGTATCATGGTTTCATTAAAGATGGTTAATTCACTGCTTCTGTGGTTTCTTAAGGTTCGGTCACATGATTTAATTCATATTAAATTGTTAACCCATTTTGTGTTCCCTGAGAAAGGCCTTTTTTGTATAATTCTGTACATTATTTTTTCAGTTTTGGGTAACCTTACCTTTTTTTTTAACCTCTGGCAGTTCACCAACTTACCTTTGTACCATTTCAAGCTATTCATTTGACTTGAATGTCTTGAATTGCAATAAACAACCTTTTTTTTTTTTTTTTTACCTCATGTTACATGGAGTCAGTAAGGACTACAGGGAGTGCAGAATTATTAGGCAAATGAGTATTTTGTCCACATCATCCTCTTCATGCATGTTGTCTTACTCCAAGCTGTATAGGCTCGAAAGCCTACTACCAATTAAGCATATTAGGTGATGTGCATCTCTGTAATGAGAAGGGGTGTAGTCTAATGAGATCAACACCCTATGTCAGGTCTGCATAATTATTAGGCAACTTCCTTTCCTTTGGCAAAATGGGTCAAAAGAAGGACTTGACAGGCACAGAAAAGTCAAAAAGAGTGAGATATCTTGCAGAGGGGTGCAGCAGTCTCAAATTGCAAAGCTTCTGAAGCGTGATCATCGAACAATCAAGCGTTTCATTCAAAATAGTCAACAGGGTTGCAAGAAGCGTGTGGAAAAACCAAGGCGCAAAATAACAGCCCATGAACTGAGAAAAGTCAAGCGTGCAGCTGCCAAGATGCCACTTGCCACCAGTTTGGCCATATTTCAGAGCTGCAACATCACTGGAGTGCCCAAAAGCACAAGGTGTGCAATACTCAGAGACATGGCCAAGGTAAGAAAGGCTGAAAGACGACCACCACTGAACAAGGCACACAAGCTGAAACGTCAAGACTGGGCCAAGAAATATCTCAAGACTGGTTTTTCTAAGGTTTTATGGACTGATGAAATGAGAGTGAGTCTTGATGGGCCAGATGGATGGGCCCGTGGCTGGATTGGTAAAGGGCAGAGAGCTCCAGTCCGACTCAGACGCCAGCAAGGTGGAGGTGGAGTACTGGTTTGGGCTGGTATCATCAAAGATGAGCTTGTGGGGCCTTTTCGGGTTGAGGATGGAGTCAAGCTCAACTCCCAGTCCTACTGCCAGTTTCTGGAAGACACCTTCTTCAAGCAGTGGTACAGGAAGAAGTCTGCATCCTTCAAGAAAAACATGATTTTCATGCAGGACAATGCTCCATCACACGCGTTGGCAAAAACGGGTATAAAAGAAGAAAAACTAATGACATGGCCTCCTTGTTCACCTGATCTGAACCCCATTGAGAACCTGTGGTCCATCATCAAATGTGAGATTTACAAGGAGTACACCTCTGTGAACAGTGTCTGGGAGGCTGCGGTTGCTGCTGCACGCAATGTTGATGGTGAACAGATCAAAACACTGACAGAATCCATGGATGGCAGGCTTTTGAGTGTCCTTGCAAAGAAAGGTGGCTATATTGGTCGCTGATTTGTTTTTGTTTTGTTTTTGAATGTCAGAAATGTATATTTGTGAATGTGGAGATGTTATAATGGTTTCACTGGTAAAAATAAATAATTGAAATGGGTATATATTTGTTTTTTGTTAAGTTTTGTTAAGTTGCCTAATAATTATGCACAGTAATAGTCACCTGCACACCCTAAAATAGCTAAAACTAAAAACAAACTAAAAACTACTTCCAAAAACATTCAGCTTTGCTATTAATGATTTTTTTGGGTTCATTGAGAACATGGTTGTTGTTCAATAATAAAATTATTCCTCAAAAATACAACTTGCCTAATAATTCTGCACTCCCTGTAGTTGAAGACATTGTAGACTAGCTTAATGTGGCTTCATTTCCAGTTGCTACTATAGATCAGAGTCTAAAAGACATAGCACCATGGCATATTGGTTTTGTGAACACACTGAAATCTAAACATTTTAACTATTTTTGTTTAGTTAAAATGTAGTTTGTTTTAGGCAGAATAAAGAATATTTGAACAAGAGACATGCTGAAATGCTAAATTAGCCGCTAATGTTAGCAAATATAATTAGCAAACTCTCTCTAAACTGTAAGAGGGCAATGTACACACACACACATACACTCTTTCTCTCTCTCTCATAAAATACTAAATTATTAAGTTGTATTTAAGAATCACATGACCATTGTGCTTCCTTATGTGAGCAGAATAAAACACAGGCTGACTGAAAACAGAAAAAAGGCTTTGTTAAAGAAATGTGATTGTATTCTAGGGGAATGAAGAATTGCAGAAAGTTAGCATGTCACTTTTCAAGTTTTTAATCTCTGGCAGAAGTTAGGCTCCAAAGTATTAAAAATGTCCCCCCCAATAAAAGTACATTGCGCCCTTTAATTTTTTTTCTTTTCAAAAACATGCTCAGTCGGGTTGAAGTCTGCTGACTGCAGAAGGAAATACTTGCAAGTCAGTTCTTCCCCAAGACTTCAAATAGGCCTGGGATGGCTTTGATGCATGTTTAGGCTTACGGCATGCAACTGTAGAAGAGAGTGAACGTTCTCTTTGGTCAGTGTGGAGCTGATCCTGTACAACCTCAAGTATTTCACTTCAGAATAGGGGATACATCCTTCTCACTTTTCTTTTTTGTTTTAACCCTTGTATTAACCTCTTGTACTTCTTCCAAATGAGACATGAAAAATGATGTGCTCACATGTTAACAAAATAATTTTTCATAAGGAATGTTAAATTTGTATATTGGTCTTGAGGTATCAAAATGTAATACTTTTTAACCTCTTTGACTGGCGTGGTGATTTATTGGTTAGCACTGTCGCTACACAAGAATGTGCCCTGGTTCCAGTTGGTTAAGGCCTTTTTGGCCTTTTTTGGAGTTTGTATATTCTCAGTGCCTGTGTTAGGTTTCCCTCGGGCAATTATTTTTTAAAGAGCAGCAATGTAAAATGACACCTTCTGAGCATATGTGACAGTAGAAACTGACGCCCTGGGAGTGAGAACAGGCTGTATGCGCTCAAGCACTTATGATCCACTGCAAATTATTTTTGAAAGCAGAACTAAGTGTACTGAGGAAAAGCACAGCGCATGCTGTTGGGTATATAAGCCCAATTGTGCATTTCTGATTAGCTGATCATGGCAGGTTATTTATATATACACATAGAACTATTGCAAAGCTTGCCCACACAAGTTGAATTTTTTTTTGCACATTTTTAGGCATTTAACTATGTTTTTCTTTCATTTGTGTTTTCATCTTTTTCTAGAATACATGTACCCAAGCAGCAAAAGTAAAAAATAAAATAAAATAAAATAAAATAAAATAAAATAAAGCAACAACTGTAAAGCATCAAGTGCTGCCTGTTAGGAATTTACAGTAAATCAACCAATCCCTGAATTCAGTGGCATCTAGTCACATGCAATGCCAGGAAGTTCAAAGGATGTCTGGACTATGTGACTAAGCGAACACACATCCACAAACATCCCCAGCTCCCCCTTGAAAAAACACACAAAAACAAAACAATATTGCATGCAGATTACAACATGCAGTCATTATTTCAAGCGTGTCTCACAGGCATGGAAATATTCTGTGCCCAATTGCTCTTGAGTATTGAAACACCCATTTGATCATATAACTGCTGGATTGTATTAAATGTGACATTGAACCCAGTCCCCACATATTACTTGCTGCATTCCACTTGTTCAGATCATTCACAACTAGACAAGTTCTGGGGACTTGCGCATTTCAAACAGCCGTGGGCTGTTTCTCGATTCTGTGCGAGCAGAGCTGTGTCAAGTGTTCTCACAGCCACAGCTGGGAGGAGAGACAAATGCTTCAAGTTTCCCAGAGCCCAAAGAGAGACAATGACAGGATTAAAGAGTGTGGCTGACTTTTCAGAGTTGCTGGCTGTATACATACTCCTCCAGTCTCAGCATGGAAAAATGAACTGCATGCAAGAACAGGATGCCTCGTCTTATCTGTGTTCATATCACCTTGCGGGCAGTAGCATGTAAATAGTCGCAAAGTCGCTCTGTTGTCTTGGTGAGGGTGATACAGCTATTCTGGGCAGTAGTTCAAGGAAATGCATTTGCATTGTAAATCCAATTATTAGCATCATGCCAGTATGGTAGGGCTTAATCACACAGGCCTAGAGACTAGTCGGCAACACTCAGACCTCTGGTTGCTTATGGGAAATTTGTGTTCACCAACTATTGCGTCTGCTCCATAACAGCCGCAGCAAGCTAAAAAATGGGGTATTGATGACACACACCAAAAACACCAAATGCAATTCTGGGTTGTTTGTTCAATTTTTTCAACCATAACACTGTCCAAACCACAAATCAGTACACGGTAGTGATGGGATTTACAGCTCTTTTTAGAGAACCAGCTCTTTCGGCTCGGCTCACTAAAAAGAGCCGGCTCTTTCTGCTCCGAACCGGCTCTTCAGGTTCTCTTGTTGCTTTAATTAATTTATTATCAACAATAATATAAAATTATGCACAAAAAGGAATTACTAATGTAAAAAAAGTGGTTTTATTTATATATGCTTATATTTAAATATATGCGGTGGCCCCTAGAGACAAAGCACGTACAAACTCCAAAAACACATTTCTAGCATGAACTGAACTTCCAAAACAGCTACCTAGATCACTTAAATTACACAATTGAAAGCATATGTGCATTGTTTGTGTATTTATACACAAGCACTCATATATATTCAAATAATTTTAAAAAAATGTTCATTTACCTGTTACTACCACACACCAAATCCGGTCGTTGGTACTTGCTGGCTTGTATAGCCACTACACTGCTCCTAGCATCCTGGAGCACTTCTGTTGTCTTTTGTACGTGCTTTGTCTGTAGGGGCCACCGTAAATATACTTTTATTTATTCACTCCACATAAAATGTAATGAATAAATCATATAATACAAAAACTAACTATTCACAGTTCAACTTTTAACAATTTCAATTTTCAGCTTTTTCCTTTTAAACAAATTTAAAGTGAAACAACACAAAACACTGCAAACCACAAAAATATGAAAACAAAAAGAACATGCATATTCTCTGTCATATGGGCCTGCATGAATAAGCTTTCTGAATCCTTTATCATCTGCAACTGAAAATAGTTGTGGATGATTACTATACCTTTCAAATGTGACGTTGTTGTCCCTGGCTCTCTTTCTCTCTCTCTCCCTCCCGCTCTGTTCCTGTGCTACTGCGAGTGTATGGTGTGTTCACACCGAACACGATAGAGGCGGCCAGAGTGTCAGTTTTACATGTAAAGTCAATGGAAAAGCGCGATGACCCGCGATTGCGGGTCCTGCGGAAATTCGGAAGCAGATCTGCGTTGCGAAAACGCGAAACTCGCAAAAAAAACCCCTGCACGTCAGTTTTTGTGTTGCATTTGGTGCATACGCGCGTTTGGCGTCTACCGCTCGAGTTGGAAAAATCTGAACTCCAGCATCAAATCGCGCCGCGACAACCAATCAGGAGCCTGGTGACGTGGCTGTGACCTAGGTCAAAGGGGCTGATCCAGCCAAAGCCCTTCATTCTTCAATGGAGGGAAGGCTAATCAACGCTGTAGCAAACAACCCGGAGCTGTACGACACCAGCTGCTTTCTGTATATGCTTTCTGACAGGAATAAAAAGGACTGAGCTTGGAGGAAGATATGTGAAGAGATCGGGCAACCTGGCAAGTTCATTCATTTCTCTTTTGAAATTTTTCACTGACCCGGGGAAGCCGCACAAAAGAAAGAAAAGAAAAACCCCACGGCTCACGATAAGAAGCCGGCTCGCGTCGTTCACGTCAAAGATCTGACACATCACTAGTACACGGGATCCATACAACAGTTACATTTGCTTTTACACAGACAAAGCAAAATGCTACTGCGACCTACAAACTCTCGCACATCGAATTGTGTATCAATCTACAGTATCAAACTACATATCAAATGGCGTATCAAACTGCAGTCAACAGAAAGTTCTTTTGTGTCCACACTGTTGGGAAGGTTACTTCTAAAATGTATTCCTCTACAGATTACAGAATACATGCTCCAAAATGTATTTTGTAGCGTATTCTGTTACATTACTTAATGAGAATAACGTATTCTGAATACTTTGGATTACTTAATATATTATCATGCTTTTTACAACTACATGAATGTGCTATTGCTATGTGATTTATTACTATTACTGAAGGCTACTCGCCATACTAATACCAACTAGATGATTAAATCTTAATATAAAATAAGTAACAGCAGGCTGACATTAGGTAAGGCTGCACTTTTTGCAGCGATCTCGTATAGAAAACTATTTGGCGCTTATATAAAACAGGTCCGCGGCTCCTAACCATAGTAAAGGGACCTCTGGCTAATACGACGGGTTCCGTGTCGGGCTGGTAGCTGAAAACTAGCTTTACTTTGTCTCTCGCTAGCAAAGTTGTCCCAAACAACAGAGAGAGGCATTGAAAGGCTGCTCCAAGGGAACTTATTGTTTTGGAGGAAACACGAACACAGTGTACAGCCGAGTCTTAATAGCTTACTTACAACTGGGTTAGACTGCCCAGGAGGCTGCATTCTTTAGGGCTATGCCTCTAACACTCTGCCAGTTGTCTTCATATTAAATAATTTTTTGTACAATAATTTTTAATTATGCGGGCCGCAAGTAGAGGTGACATGGGCCGCGAGATTGAAACACAGGCATTAGAGCCTCTCAATACGTGTTTTGTTTGGGTTTCCACTGGCGTGGAATTACCAAAAATAGAGAGGGAATAGCCTAAAATATGAAACATGAAAAGACTGCCATGTAATCCCTTTATTTCAACAAAGTAACTGTATTCTGAATACCAACTTTCGAAACGGCAACTGTAACGGAATACAGTTACTCATATTTTCTATGTTAAATACCTAACGGCGATACATGTATTCCGTATGCCCCATCACTATGTTCATCAAACAGGTGAGGTGAACAGGTGAATTCAACCACCTTTATCATGAACCGCACATCAGTGTGTGCATTGTAAACCAACCCCCCCCTCAAAAAAGAAAACACACATATGGTTCCTACACTGACTCATTGTCATCATTAGACAGAGAGTGCAAGCCTGGTTTTTGTGACCACATAGACTCATACGCTGAGAATTTACAATACAGTGCTTCAAGTACTCATGCGCACAGACAGCTGACTTCAAAGAACAATAACAGGAATGACTACTTGGCTGTTGGTTCTCCAGCTGTCAGAGTTAACAATTAAGTATAATCTAGGCTTTAGCTGCAAACACTCACTAATTAACCACCAAGCAGGAGAGAACTGAAAACTGGAAATGAAAACTGTTCACCTTCAAAGTAAAAGTTTTTGCCTTATCGTTGAAAGAATGATGTTTCAGAAGGCGGAAGTTTTACATTGAAGGTGAATGATCTTTTCTAAGGTCTGTTCTTAGCGAGTGTTTGTGCATACTTTTTTGCGGCTACTCTCCTAGCGACAGCAAACCACTTTCCACAGAAACTCACCTACACATTTTCTTCTAGCAACTGGTGGTTACCATGGGGTCACTGATCACTCTTTACACCCCCATGACTGGTGCTTAGTAGTTGATTTCACAGTGACTACCAGCATCCTTAGGTGAACCACTTGCAACCAATTGGAGAATATTCATTTTTTCCTATCAAAGAGTGGTTGCAAGGCATTTGCCATCCGAACGTTTCCCAACCAGAAGCCGTGGGTGGATAAAAACATCCGCGACGCTCTGAGATCACGCACCGCTGCCTACAATGAAGGGCTTGTCTCCGGTAATATGGACCTATACAAGGCTGCGTCCTACAACGTGCGCAGCGCGGTCCGAAAGGCAAAGCGGAGCTACGGGGAAAAACTAGAGTCACAGCTACGACAGTGCGACTCTAGGAGCCTGTGGAAAGGACTGCGGACTATAACGGACTATAAACGACCAGCTTCTTCAATGATGAATGCCGATGCTTCACTGGCTGATGAGCTGAACACGTTTTATGCTCGCTTCGACGCCGCAGCAATTAAAACAACAAACGGCTGCGCGCGCTCGGAGTGCACCAGTGAAGAAAATGCATTCGTCATCACAGAGCATGCCGTGAGGAACACCTTCAGGAGGGTGAACACCAGGAAGGCAGCAGGACCAGATGCAATCCCTGGCCGGGTCCTTAGAGCCTGCGCTGATCTCCGGTGTTCACGGAGATCTTCAACCTCTCCCTGGCCCAAGCTGTGGTTCCCATGTGCTTCAAACGGTCCATTATTGTCCCTGTTCCGAAGAAACAACAGCCTGCTTGCCACAATGACTACCGTCCAGTAGCACTGACTTCAATTGTGATGAAGTGTTTTGAAAGACTGATGAGAGATCACATCACTTCTTCACTTCCTCCCACCATCGACTCACTTCAGTTTGCTTACCGGACTAATCGTTCCACAGACGATGCCATATCTCACCTGCTCCACACATCCCTGAGTCACCTGGACACTGGCAGAGGGAATTATGTTAGGATGCTGTTCGTGGACTACAGTTCAGCATTCAACACAATAATTCCCTCTAAGCTTTTCACCAAGTTGACGGATCTAGGACTCAGCTCATCACTGTGTCAGTGGATCCTCAACTTCCTCACAGAGAGACCCCAATCAGTGAGGGTGGGAAAACAAGTCTCCCCCTCCATCTCACTCAGCACTGGAGTGCCTCAGGGCTGTGTTTTAAGCCCCCTGCTGTACTCACTGTACACTTATGACTGTGTAGCCACATCCGACACCACCTCCATTGTCAAGTTTGCTGACGACACTGCTGTTGTGGGCCTGATCTCCGACAACATCGAGACGGCCTACCTGGAGGAGATTAGGAACCTGGAGACCTGGTGCCAGGAGAATAACCTCCTCCTAAACATCAGCAAGACTAAGGAGCTGATCGTGGACTTCACTACAAAGCAGGCGAGGAATTACAAACCCCTCATCATCAGTGGCACGCCAGTGGAGAGAGTGGACAGTTTCCGATACCTGGGTGTCCACATCACTCAGGACCTGTCATGGTCCTGTCACATCAACACCCTGGTTAAGAAAGCCCGTCAGCGTCTCTTCTTCCTCAGAAGACTTAGAGACTTCCATCTGCCACTGAAGGTGCTCAAGAACTTCTACTCCTGCACCATCGAGAGCGTCCTGACGTCAAACATCTGCACCTGGTTTGGGAACAGCACCAAGCAGGATAGACGAGATCTGCAAAGGGTGGTGCGCTCGGCAGAACGCATCATTCAATCAGAGCTCCCTGACCTGCTGTCCATCTACACCAAGCGGTGCAAGTCCAAAGCTAGGAAGATTATGATGGACCTCTCCCATCCCAACAATGGACTCTTCTCACTGTTGAGGTCTGGGAAGCGCTTCCGCTCCCTTAAGGCCAAAACAGAGAGAATGAAGAGGAGCTTCTTCCCCCAGGCTATTCGGGGCATGAACCAGGTGTAGGACTGGACTCTCCCAAACACGTCACTATAAGACTGGACTCTCACACACGTCACCACACGCACCACCACACATTTCCTATATTCCTATAATTCCTATAATTTATAATCCTTATCTTTATAATCTCTTCTGCTATTTGCACGTTCTTTACTGTAAATTCCTAAGTTAATTTGTAAATTTTTGTAGTAAATTGTAAATATTGTAGAACTTTTCTTCTGTCATTTAATGGTCGGGCATTGTACAGCTACAAGCATTTCACCCCCATGTCATACTGTGTATGGTTGTGTGTGTGTGACAAATAAAATTTGAATTTGAGAATTTGAACTGGTCTCTAGGTATGTGTGACTAGATCCTTAGGTAAAACATGTTTAACATTTTATTTGTAAGCAAGATAATAAAATGATAGCACTTACTGTAATACTGTTTTTCAGAGTTATTCATACTCTGAAGTCGAAGTTAAAGTGTATCCATTACTTTTTTTTCTTTCTTAGTTTTCTTACTCTACTGGATCATTTTTGAATGATTCAGTCCAAATAATCTTTACATATCTTATATTGCTACATTCCTTTACGAAAAACAATCTTACAGGTCCACGTGAAGGCCGTGAGCTCACGATGACAGAAGTCAAGTCGCAGGAAGGCTTGTTTTTGGAGTTGTTGGTGGAGAGCAGGCAGGCAGGTGTCACTGTGAAGCACTAGTCTGGCACACTGGAGCAGAATGCTGGCATATCAGGGTTCTCTTGAGCACAAGGAGAGAGGTGAGTTAAAGCTATGAAAACCTGGAGGAAAAGAAGACCAAAAACAAAGCAGCAATTTTTCCTTTAAAACCTTCATCGGAGAGGGGTGTCAACAAGATGAGTGTTGACGCTATTTCTCATCTTGGGATTAAGCTACCCAACATGAGTCACACATACAAAAAGTCTATTTTGACTGCTTTTGCTTTAACCTGAAATAGCAGTTTTAATTAGAATCTTATACAAATACACGTCTTACAACACACACACACAGTATGTATGTATGTATGTATGTATGTATGTATGTATGTATGTATTTATTTATTTATTTATTTATTTATTTATTTATTTATTTATTTATTTATTTATTATTATTTATTTATTTATTTGGGGTGCAACGATATTCGTATCGATACAGTACGCATATGTATCGAACAATACAAAATTTGTAATTTATTTTATCAACTTTCCTTCTGACGATGCTGTCTGTGTTGAGCGCTCAGTGAATCTGCGTTCGACTACTCCGCCTAGGGTCGACAGTGCAGCCTAGGCGGAGTACTCGAATGCAGATTCACTGAGTGCTCAACACAGACAGCATAGTCAGAAGGAAGAGCGCAGGGCACCTCCCCCACTCTCATTCAGATCTGGCGTTTGGAATTATTTTGGTTTTCATGTGACGTATGACCCTGAAGGTAAGCGAGTCATGGACTAAAGTAAAACAGTATGTTGGATGTGCCATGCAATGCTCAATTACATGGGTGGGAACTAGTGTGTTAGCGCAGTTAGCTCGTTAATGTGTTGGCCGTCTAGCCCCATGCACGGGGCGATCGGCGGTAGCTCGTTAACGGAGATTTGCCGTGTTGTGGCGTTAAGGTCATTTCAACGAGATTAACCTGAAAGCACTAGTGGGAACACAACGAATATGACTGCACATTTACGCCGACATCATCCTAGTGCAAAGACAAGTGGAAGCAGAAAAAAAACAAGCAAGCATGCTACTAACTTTAGCCGAGTCATTTAGACAGCTGTTTAATATGCTGCTGAGAATATAGCCCAGAAGAAGCGGATAGTATAGCTTTTATTTTGGAAAGAGACATTTCTCTGTAATAAACTCTCTTTTCCAAAGATGAGTGATTCCTCAATCAGATACAGGGCTCGCAATATCGCTAGCCCGACGTCCCGGGGCTAGCGATTTTTCCAGTCGGGGTACCAAAATCTATCTCTGCCCTGCCCGTCGGGCTATTGTAGGAAGAAAAAATATATGTCAATGCTTTTGCATTCTTTCGGAAATGTAGCTGGGTTATTATGTCATTGGCATCGGTGAGCCACTGTCAATATGTGACATATTGAAATCGCGTTTCAATTTGCGCTTGTTTTTTTGCTTTCACTTTGCAATCTCGCGAACTGTGTATAGAGAGCGACAGCACTGATCTGTGAGTGATGATAATTTGCGCACCAATTCCTCTGACATCGTCTTATTAATCGTTAGCTTACTATGCAAACATGACAAGTGAAATCTCCCGCAGCTTAAACATGTGAGAGGTTGATCGCACAGAGAATCGCTGAGCTTATGTGAGTGCATGGGTAAAAGCAGCAGGATTTATATTTGACTACGATGACCTGGATGACTGAGAACCTTCACAGACAGATATATATTTTAGTTCTGCTGAGCCAAATAAGACAGGTCAGGGTGAAGAAGTGACAGCCAAAGAAAAGCTTACCACAAAACGGAAAAGTTATGACAAATCAGACTATAAGGCAAAAAGAAAGTGCAGCTTTATGGTTTCATGGACACAATTATTTCTGTGGCTGCGATATGAGCTAAATAACCAGGGCTGCACATAAGTGGTCTGCAGGTGCGCATTCGCTGTCAAAATAAAAAACACGCACAAGGGTTAGGGTTAAATTTAAAAACTGTACTTTTAAGTTAAAATATATCTTTATAATTTTAATAAATGACAAATTAGAGGCAAGGCTGCCGGACACTGGTGCCACCGGGCCCTCTAACCACCAGCAGTAGGCAACGGGTGAAGTGTCTCGCCCAAGGACACAACGACCGAGACTGTCCAAGCCGGGGCTCGAACCAGCAACCTTCCGATTACAAGAAGAACTCCCAACTCTTGAGCCACTATATATAGATATATATATATATATATATGTATAACAACACCCAGCACGCCCCTGCGGGCGGTTTATCCTTCAAGCTCGGGTCCTCTACCAGAGGCCTGGGAGCTTGAGGGTCCTGCGCAGTATCTTAGCTGTTCCCAGGACTGCGCTCTTCTGGACAGAGATCTCCGATGTTATTCCCGGGATCTGCTGGAGCCACTCGCCTAGCTTGGGAGTCACCGCACCTAGTGCTCCGATTACCACGGGGACCACCGTTACCTTCACCCTCCACATCCTCTCGAGCTCTTCTCTGAGCCCTTGGTATTTCTCCAGCTTCTCGTGTTCCTTCTTCCTGATATTGCTGTCATTCGGAACCGCTACATCGATCACTACGGCCGTCTTCTTCTGTTTGTCTACCACCACTATGTCCGGTTGGTTAGCCACCACCATTTTGTCCGTCTGTATCTGGAAGTCCCACAGGATCTTAGCTCGGTCATTCTCCACCACCCTTGGGGGCATCTCCCATTTTGACCTCGGGACTTCCAGGTTATACTCGGTACAGATGTTCCTGTACACTATGCCGGCCACTTGGTTATGGCGTTCCATGTATGCCTTGCCTGCTAGCATCTAGCACCCTGCTGTTATATGCTGGATTGTCTCTGGGGCATCTTTACACAGCCTGCACCTGGGGTCTTGCCTGGTGTGATAGACCCCAGCCTCTATGGATCTTGTGCTCAGAGCTTGTTCTTGTGCTGCCATGATTAGTGCCTCTGTGCTGTCTTTCAGTCCAGCTTTGTCCAGCCACTGGTAGGATTTCTAGATATCAGCCACCTCCTCTATCTGTCGGTGGTACATACCGTGCAGGGGCCTGTCCTTCCATGATGGTTCCTCGTCTCCCTCCTTTTTCTTGGGTTTCTGCTGCCTGAGGTATTCACTGAGCACTTGGTCAGTTGGGGCCATCTTCGTGATGTATTCTTGGATGTTCGTTGTCTCATCCTGGACTGTGGTGCTGACACTCACCAGTCCCCGGCCCCCTTCCTTCCTCTTAGCGTACAGCCTCAGGGTGCTGGACTTGGGGTGAAACCCTCCATGCATGGTAAGGAGCTTTCTTGTCTTTATGTCAGTGGCTTCTATCTCCTCCTTTGGCCAGCCTATTACCCCAGCAGGGTACCTGATCACGGGCAGGGCGTACGTGTTGATGGCCCGGATCTTGTTCTTAGTATTCGGCTGACTCCTCAGGACTTGCCTGACCCTCTGCAGGTACTTGGTGGTTGCAGCTTTTCTAGCAGCCTCTTCATGGTTCCCATTCGCCTGCGGGATCCCCAGGTACTTGTAACTGTCCTCTATGTCTGCAATGTTGCCTTCTGGTAGTTCAATCCCCTCAGTTCTGACTACCTTCCCTCTCTTTGTTACCATCCGACTACACTTCTCCAGTCCGAACGACATTCCAATGTCATTGCTGTATAGCCTGGTAGTGTGGATCAGTGAATCGATGTCTCGTTCACTCTTGGCATACAGCTTGATGTCATCCATGTACAGGAGGTGGCTCCGTTCCGTAGTCGGTATCCGTAGCCAGTCTTGTTAATGATCTCACTGAGGGGGTTCAGGCCTATGCAGAACAGCAGTGGGGACAGAGCATCTCCTTGGTAGATCCCGCACTTGATGGTGACTTGTGCTATGGGCTTGGAGTTGGCCTCTAGTGTTGTACGCCACATCCCCATTGAGTTCCTGATGAAGGCTCTTAGGGTCCCATTGATCTTGTACAATTCTAGGCATTCCAGTATCCAGCTGTGGGGCATTGAGTCATAGGCCTTCTTGTAATCAATCCAGGCAGTACACAGGGGTCCTTGGGGATCAGGACCGTCCGACCTTTGGTTAGCCATTCCGGGTGTCTCTCGTTAACTAGCAGCTGGTTCATTTGTGCTGCCAGACGCTCGTGGAGTGCAGTCAGCTTCTTCAGCCAGTAGGCGTGAACCATGTCGGGCCCTGGTGCTGTCCAACTCTTCATACTGGAGACCCTTTCTTGGATATCTGCCACTGTGATGGTTACTGGACCCTGTTCAGGGAGGTCGCTGTGGTCTGCCCTCAGATCCACTAGCCACTGAGCATTGCCGTTATGGGTTGCATCCTTCTCCCATATGCTCTTCCAGTATTGCTCCGTCTCCAGCCTTGGTGGTGCTGTTCTCTTATTATTATTGTTCCCTTGCCACTGAGAGTACACCTTTGCTGGTTCTGTGGAGAACAGCTGGTTTATTCTCCTGCCTTCTATCTCTCTGGTGTACCTCCTCAAGCGGCTGGCCAAGGCTGTGAGTCTTTGCTTGGCAGTTTCCAAGGCCTCAGGTATGGACAGCTTGCTGTATTTCTTATGCACCTTCTTTATCGCACCTTTCTGCAACTCCGTTAGTTGGCTAACCTCCCTCCGTGCTACTTTGATCTTGCCCTCTAGCCTCCTTCTCCATGGAGGGTACTGCCCCTTGTCGCTGTTCAACTTGTAGCCGAGCATCTCACTGATCACTGCTGCCGTATTGTAGATCAGCTTGTTAGTGTCGGTAATCGTGGTTGTAGGTATTGCCCGTAGTGCTGCATTAACATCATCTAGCAGACCTTCTGAGGGTACTTCACGTAATCTTGGTAACCGGCTACGGGGGATCCAGGTTTCAAGCTTGGCCATGATCCTATTTTTCAGGTCAGTTCCTCTCGCATATGTTTATATATATATATATATATATATATATATATATATATATATATATATATATAAACAAAGTGGAATTAAACTGCAAACTCGAAAGTAATTAAGACTTGCTGTATCTGTATAAGAAGGATGGAGATGATATTACAGCTTTCAGCAAGTGGTAGTTTAGGCATCAATTTTAGCTCAGCAAACTGGGAATCATTTATTGTCTTGCTTTCTTATGAGTTGTTTCCCATCAGTTCGGGATGGCTGGATGGCAACCGTGTGCAGTGAAAGGGGTATTTAGATGATCCCAAACCACCAATCTCCACTCTGTAATTTTACTGATTTGCACTCCTTCAACCAGAGAGAAAGAAATCAATAACATTAACTGGTATAATTTAGGGTCCTGCTGTGCTAAAACCACACACGGTCTGCGTTCCACTGCACATGACAGCAGTAGAATTTCTGATGTTCTGATATATCAAATAAAATTAATATGTTGAGGCTTTGAAATCCACAACATTGACTATGCAAAGTCAGTCTAACCTCATATAGCAAGTATGGCCCATATTGTTGTTTCTGACAGGATCAGCAACAGCAATGCGCAATAGGCTTGATACTTTTTTTTCTTTAATATGCTGCTCCAAGTCAGCCCTATAAAGTTTAAGGGCTTCACACTGAGGAACTAAATTAGGCATTAGCATTAAATCCTCAGATACCACAGTCCCCTCTGGCTGGAAAAAAACGTCCTATGCTCACAGTAATTTGAATTCGGGGGTCAATAAGGTGCCAGCTTGCTTTCATTACTTGGGATAGCAATGTCTTTGCCATCATCCACTCCAATTATCTTGTGCCATGACTCCTGCTCAACTTTTCCTCTCTAGTCTACTCTCTCTCCAAGTCCTGTTATTAACCTCATTGCCAGTCAGCTTATTATGCCGTCTTTTCCCCACACCTTTCATCTCTCACCTGCCTGCTTTCCCCCTTCAAACATCACCTGTGCCCATCACCTGAGCTTTAGTTCATCATCAGCCCCCAGTTATAAAGAGCAGCAAGTAGTAAGCGTTTTCCTTTTGCCACATTTTTCTTTTTTTGTGAGTTTTATTGATTAAAAGTTATTGTCTTCTTAACATTAGTCTGATCACCACTGTCTGGTTTAGGGTTCAAGTGGGATTAGGGTTGAGTTGACATTTACCCCTTTCTATAGAATTTTCATCTATATTATATACCCAAATGAAAAAATTATGGCAGTATCATTGTGAGGCCAAAATGCATTTAATAGGCTTGATTTGAGAAATAAGAAATATATTTTGTTGTTTAAACCGATACTTGTTTAGCTTGTGGCTGAAATGCAATCTGTCCCTAATTGAAAAGCTTAGTTCAGCCTTTTGACCATTATGCCATCTGGATACCAAGATTGCTGCACTTGTTATTATGAAATTATTAATGAGTTGAAAGAGTATGTGGATTCTGTGAGACACAGTAAATGTAAAGCTAGCGTTAAATGTTCACATGGAATCAGTTAAAAACTCTATATTCAATACCAATGCACCGACTGAAACGGATTAATATAAAAAGTCTACAGTACCTTGAAAAACTAATTGTCCCCTTCTTGATTTCTTAGTTTATTGCATATTTGTCACACTTACATTTTTCAGATCTTCAAACTAATTTTAATATTAGACAAAGATAAATAGATAAAGGTTAATACAAATGCAGTTTTAAATCTGTGTTTCAAGACATGCATTTTAATTTATATAGTACTTCTATATATTAGATTGTATAAATATAACAGTTATATAACATGAGACGGGGCTAGGAATTGATAAGCATTTGCTTCCTCCTACTCCTATTTCAAATGGGAAATAGTCAGCATTTTGATTATCATGTGAATAGGATGGCTTTCAATAATTTAATGTTTATTTGTTGTTTTATATGTATTAACACATGTTATTCATATTTTTAAAAATAAATATTGGATTGATTGTTTGATTGATGATTTTGTTTATTAACTAAAAAAAGTATTCAGACATATCTTGCCCAACGTGAAAAATTTATTTTCCCTTCACCTAATAACTGGTTGTGCCACCTTTGGCAGAAGAATTGCAATCAACTGGTTTGACTAATACTGGAAATCAGTAGTTCTTCTTTGCTTTGTTTTCATTTAGCCCCATTGAAGAGTTTCTGCACATGAATGGCCTGTTTAAGCAAATGCCAAACCATCTCAATTAGATTTAAATCTGGACTCAAAAATCTTAATTTTGTTTTTCTTTAATAGTCCTATGCAATACTGCAAATTTTGGTATTGAGCCAATATCAAGTGAATCAAGAGCAGTATTGCCAATACCAATACTGATCCCGATACTTTTAACCTATTAAGGGAGCTCATGTATGGGAGAGCAGTGTGTGAACCATCATACGTTTACCAAATTCTGCACACATTTTAATGTACACCAAATGATAGTGTTATGATTTGAAAAAAAAAATACCCCCTAACTTTTCTTATATATTGATTGTATTCTTTCTAGAGAGCTGGAATGTGCCTGTCTTTAAAAGATTCATGGTCAGCTTCTGTTGTTTGAATGTTTTATAATTTATAAAAACTTATAGCACAGACAGCAGAAAAAGGTTCAAAGGTTAATTTTTCATACTGCATGTTCGAGGTATATTTTTTCATTTAAAAAATGATGGTAAAAATGTATTTAACACAGGTCAGTGGAATTCATACTTGAATTTGAGGATAGAAAAAAGTTTTCATCCAATTGCTTTAGTATTGATCTGTTACTAATACCAGTGTTGGCATCGATGCTAGCGATATTTGGATCGGGGACTCAGGGGTTGGTGGGGGTTGTGGTGGTGTGATGCAAATATTAAATAAAGATGGCTCAAAGCATGGATCTGTGGTCCCATCGTGCCTTAATTCCACCACATTGGTGCCCAAACCCAGGAGGCGGCAAGATGGGCCCACAACAGAGCCAGGGAAGGGAGGAGCTGTCCCAGATGATGGCTGAGACGGCGGCTATCCAGCGGGAGCAGGCGGCGGAGATGCGTCGCCAGCAGGAAGAGCTGCGGGACCAGACCGAGCGCCACCTGAAAAGGATTGGGGATCTGGCGGCGCTGCTCTGGGCCTGGGCGCCACCACCACAGGGGTGTCCCCACGGTGGTGAAGCAGTGGAGACATTTCAGCAACTGGAGGTGGTAGAGGAGGGGCGCAGCGGTCCGCTCCGGCTGGAGGAGGAAGAGCAGCCAGGTGAAGGACTGCTCCTGCCGGGAGATGTGGAGGAGCCGCTCCAGTCGGAGGCGGCGGACGAGGCACGCGAGGGTCTACAGCTGCTGGAGGTAGAGGAGCCGCTGCGGGAAGGGCTGCTTCAGCCGGGAGCGGCGCTCCAACCGGAGGCGGCGGACGAGGCACGCAAGGGTCTGCGCCGGCTGGAGGAAGAGGAGCCGCGCGAGGGACCGCTTCTGTCGGGAGCGGTGGAGAAGCTGCTCCAGCTGAAGGCAGCGGACGAGGTACGTGAGGGTCTACACCTGCCGGAGGAAGAGGAGCCGCTCCACACAGAGGTGGACGAGGGGCAAGAGGGGCTGTGCCTGCTGGAGGCGGAGGCGCAGCGCGGGGAGCCACTCCAAACCGCAGCGGCGGAGGCGTGGTGGACCAGCTGTGCGAGGAGACGGAGGTCCCTGGTCCAGGGCAGCCTGCGCAGCCAGAGCTGGAGGCAGAGGAGTGGGACAGCCCCGCTAAGCCGGGGGTCGGCGGGCTGGCCAGTCCAGCCTCGCTGCCACCAGTCGATTCTGCGTGCCTGACGTCTGCCCAGCCGCCTGTGTGCAGGAGCTCATGGCCATGCCTGTGGGGCCGTGTCCGCTTGCTACGCGGCCGACCTCCGGACCAGCTTCGCCGTCGCCCCTGGATGCGCGGACGGCCACCAGAATGGACGCTCCCCCGTTGCTTGGCCAGGGGCTGGGGGCGCCGATGTTTTGGGCCGAGTCTCGCCCCAGTTCGCGGGGGGGGGGAGTAGGTTCGGCCAGATTGCTCCCCGGCCTCAATCGGGCGATGGGGGTGTGTGGTGGGGCGTGGTCTGCGGTGCCGTGCGGACGCACCTGCACGGCATCCGCAATCACGCCCGCCGTGTTAAAACACAGGGACTCAGGGGTTGGTGGGGGGTTGTGGTGTGATGCAAATATTAAATAAAGATGGCTCAAAACATGGATCTGTGGTCTCGTCGTGCCTTAATTCCACCACAGTAACATGATGCAAACATTCCAAAAATTTCAGTTTTTGTTTGGTTCTTTAGATGTTGTTCTGGGTTCTTTTGGGACCTCCTGAATGAGTTGTTAATGCATTTTTAGAAAGATTTTGGTAGACAGGCCACTCTTGGGAAGGTTCACCAATCTTCAAAGTTTTCTCCATGTGTGGATAATGGGTCTCACCATGGTTCACTGGAGTCCCCAAAAACATAGGAAATGTTCCATAACCTTTTCCAGACTGATAGATGCCAGTGAATTTCTGTCTCAGCTGTTCCTTTAGATTGTGATGTGATGTGTTGCTTTTTGAAATCTTTTAATCTATTTCACTTTATCAGGCAAGTTCTATTTAAGTGATGTCTTGATTCAATAGGTCTGTATAATGAGTAATCAGGCCTAGTTGTGTTTAGTGAAATTAAATGTAGCTTTCCAAAAAATGCAGTTAATCACAATTAATTAATGATTTAACAAGTGGGAAATTGCTTTTTCACACCGGGCCAGGAACCTTTTTTCTCTTAATATAAGAAATAACTGTTTAAAACTGCATTTTGCATCTTTGACTAATACTAAAATTTGTTTAATGAGCTGAAACACAAGTGTGGCAAACACACAAAAAACTAAGAAATCAAAAATGGGACAAACACTTTTTCATGGCACTATAACACATCTTTCTTCAGCTAATTGACTCTGTGCACGTTAGCATATGCTACTTCCGGTGCGGAAACTCCTGTGGGGAGCTTTGTTCCCGGTGTCCTATTCGCGCCTGGTTTCCAGCCCAAAACAAGTTAAGCAAGTGAATGAATCAAGCGGCGATTTACATTTCTGTAGATGTCTTGGGCATATACCCAATATATCTGTAAATGATGTTCATCGACTTGTCGATATTTTTCCCCGCGCCTCAGAGCAAAAGAGAAAATGGATTCAAATGTTATATTTCTCAGCTGTCCCTCGTTTATCGCGGGTGTTATGTTCAAAAAATAACCAGCGATAGGTGAAATCAAGTAGCCAATTGTATTTTTTGATGGTGCAAAACGTTTCGTGGACATCGAACTTCAGAGTCACACTGCTAGCGATCGATACAGCGATTCTGTACTGTACAGGAGAGACGTCACGGAGGAGATCGTCTGCAGCGATCAGGACGCAAGACACAATGTGATGTAAAAATAAGCATGCAAACTTGCACTAAAAAATCTGCAAAACAGCGAGGTGAAAGGTGAACCGCGCGTTATAGCGAGGGACCACTGTAATTTTTAAGGTAAGTCACAACATACCCTTCGTACATACTAATGCATAGAAAACGTTACCAGCAATCATTCATTTTTTGTGTGCCTTTTTTTACGGTTTGTTAAAATGCTGTGTAGGTGTGTACTTGACTAGCTGATCTCGGCATAACGGGGGAAACATCTGGTTTGACTATTCTTCACCTGTAGTTTGAATGCTGAACATTTGCCTGTTTAAATCATAAGACCAGTCACTATACAGAGATGTGCTTCTGAATGTGGACGATGTGTCTTCTGATTTTGTAATGCAGTTCTGCTTGTGTTGAGTGATGTAAACAACTGATCGATCTAAACTCTTTAAACGTCAAAATTGATCATTAGATTTTTTTTATGAAACAACAGTGGTGAGTGTTCCCACCTTCTCCTCTTTGTAACTTAACGTGATCTTTCCGTTTTCGAGTTTTGGACATGATTTTGGAGTATATCTTTGCAGTAGTGATTGACCGCAAAGCTACCGGAAATGTACAACCCCACAAACGGTCTCAAACCAGGAAGTTAGCATTTCTCGTGCACAGGGTCAATTGCATATTCAGTGCCTTTTTTCTTTTTATGCACATCATACTGGTTACAGTCAGAATAAAGTGGTAATGTGCAATATAACACTAAAAGGTTCACAAGAGTGCACTCACACAGTCTAGCAGGTTTGACTAGTGCGCTTGAACTGGTTAGCTTGGGCACAGCAGACATCTGGTATCATAGAATGATGCAACAGATTATGCTAGTCATCATGCCGAAAATTGATCTAGAAAAAGCAACACAGTAAATATATATATATATTTATATATATATAAAAAAAAAAAACACCCAGCACGCCCCTGCGGGCGGTTTATCCTTCAAGCTCGGGTCCTCTACCAGAGGCCTGGGAGCTTGAGGGTCCTGCGCAGTATCTTAGCTGTTCCCAGGACTGCGCTCTTCTGGACAGAGATCTCCGATGTTATTCCCGGGATCTGCTGGAGCCACTCGCCTAGCTTGGGAGTCACCGCACCTAGTGCTCCGATTACCACGGGGACCACCGTTACCTTCACCCTCCACATCCTCTCGAGCTCTTCTCTGAGCCCTTGGTATTTCTCCAGCTTCTCATGTTCCTTCTTCCTGATATTGCTGTCATTCGGAACCGCTACATCGATCACTACGGCCGTCTTCTTCTGTTTGTCTACCACCACTATGTCCGGTTGGTTAGCCACCACCATTTTGTCCGTCTGTATCTGGAAGTCCCACAGGATCTTAGCTCGGTCATTCTCCACCACCCTTGGGGGCATCTCCCATTTTGACCTCGGGACTTCCAGGTTATACTCGGTACAGATGTTCCTGTACACTATGCCGGCCACTTGGTTATGGCGTTCCATGTATGCCTTGCCTGCTAGCATCTAGCACCCTGCTGTTATATGCTGGATTGTCTCTGGGGCATCTTTACACAGCCTGCACCTGGGGTCTTGCCTGGTGTGATAGACCCCAGCCTCTATGGATCTTGTGCTCAGAGCTTGTTCTTGTGCTGCCATGATTAGTGCCTCTGTGCTGTCTTTCAGTCCAGCTTTGTCCAGCCACTGGTAGGATTTCTAGATATCAGCCACCTCCTCTATCTGTCGGTGGTACATACCGTGCAGGGGCCTGTCCTTCCATGATGGTTCCTCGTCTCCCTCCTTTTTCTTGGGTTTCTGCTGCCTGAGGTATTCACTGAGCACTCGGTCAGTTGGGGCCATCTTCCCAATGTATTCTTGGATGTTCGTTGTCTCATCCTGGACTGTGGTGCTGACACTCACCAGTCCCCGGCCCCCTTCCTTCCGCTTAGCGTACAGCCTCAGGGTGCTGGACTTGGGGTGAAACCCTCCATGCATGGTAAGGAGGTTTCTTGTCTTTATGTCAGTGGCTTCTATCTCCTCCTTTGGCCAGCCTATTACCCCAGCAGGGTACCTGATCACGGGCAGGGCGTACGTGTTGATGGCCCGGATCTTGTTCTTACCATTCAGCTGACTCCTCAGGACTTGCCTGACCCTCTGCAGGTACTTGGTGGTTGCAGCTTTTCTAGCGACCTCTTCATGGTTCCCATTCGCCTGCGGGATCCCCAAGTACTTGTAACTGTCCTCTATGTCTGCAATGTTGCCTTCTGGTAGTTCAATCCCCTCAGTTCTGACTACCTTCCCTCTCTTTGTTACCATCCGACTACACTTCTCCAGTCCGAACGACATTCCAATGTCATTGCTGTATAGCCTGGTAGTGTGGATCAGTGAATCGATGTCTCGTTCACTCTTGGCATACAGCTTGATGTCATCCATGTACAGGAGGTGGCTGACAACTGCTCCGTTCCGTAGTCGGTATCCGTAGCCAGTCTTGTTAATGATCTCACTGAGGGGGTTCAGGCCTATGCAGAACAGCAGTGGGGACAGAGCATCTCCTTGGTAGATCCCACACTTGATGGTGACTTGTGCTATGGGCTTGGAGTTGGCCTCTAGTGTTGTACGCCACATCCCCATTGAGTTCCTGATGAAGGCTCTTAGGGTCCCATTGATCTTGTACAATTCTAGGCATTCCAGTATCCAGCTGTGGGGCATTGAGTCATAGGCCTTCTTGTAATCAATCCAGGCAGTGCACAGGTTGGTCAGTCTGGTCTTGCAGTCTCGGCTGATTGTTCTGTCTACCAGTAGCTGGTGTTTTGCGCCTCTGGTATTCTTGCCAATTCCTTTCGGTGTCCCGCTCATGTATTGAGCCATGTGCCTGTTCATCTTAGCCGATATGATGCCTGACAGGAGCTTCCATGTAGTACTGAGGCAGGTTATTGGTCGGTAGTTGGAGGGGACCGGTCCCTTCTTGGGGTCCTTGGGGATCAGGACCGTCCGGCCTTCAGTTAGCCATTCAGTTGCTATATATATATATATATATATATATATATATATATATATATATATATATATATATATATATATATATATATATATATAATTCCAACAACAACGCCCTGTTTTGTTGTTGGAATATACAAAACCCCACAAGAATGCCTAGAACTATATAAGATCAACAGGACCCTGAGAGCCTTCATCAGGAACTCAATGGGGATGTGGCGGACAACACTGGAGGCCAACTTCAAGCCCATAGCACAAGTCACCATCAAGTGCGGGATCTACCAAGGAGATGCTGTCCCCACTGCTGTTCTGCATAGGCCTGAACCCCCTCAGTGAGATAATTGACAAGACTGGCTACAGATAAGGGAAGGGAGTCAAACTACCAGAAGGCAACATTGCAGACATAGAGGACAGTTACAAGTACCTGGGGATCCCGCAGGCGAATGGGAACCATGAAGAGGCCGCTAGGAAAGCTGCAACCAGTAGTAGACCATGCAGAGGGTCAGGCAAGTCCTGAGGAGTCCGCTGAACGGTAAGAACAAGATACGGGCTATCAACACCTACGCCCTGCCCATGATCAGGTACCCTGCTGGGGTAATAGGCTGGACAAAGAAGGAGATAGAAGCCACTGACTGTCAGGGTTCCTGGGTCGTTGACCCAGTGTTTTCCGTTTTGTCATGTTTTCTGTGCCTGCGTATTGTGTTCCAGTTATTTCCATGTATCATTAGTCAGACTAAGTTCAGCTGCGTACTCACCGGTTTCTAATCATTCACCACCCAGCGTGTATTTAACCCTCCTGCCATCCTTTAAAAAACTCACACCCATCACCCTAGGGACCATTCTCAGCCACGCCATAAAAAGACCATATATCCATATTTTATTCCACTTTAAATTAGCCAACCTTGTAAAACTACTTCTCCCTGAAATATTCATGTAAAGTTTTAATTATATTTTCGTTGTTTTAACCCTTCAAATCCCAGTGTTATTACATGAGCGCCCTGTGTTATAAGCCCCAAAAACCAAAAAACGAAACTAAATATTTCCACAAAAAACCAGTTGAAGTAATATGTGATTGTCATTATAAGTAGGCCTTTAGATGGACCAAAGATTGGCACCAACATACATTTTGACCTGCCATTATTTTTTTTGCATTTTTTTTGCAATTTAAAAATTAAAACTTCAAGGCCCTGAGTCTTCATTGACATCCAAGAAAAGAAGAAAAAATAAAATCATATGATGATAATTTGGGGTTGAAAAATAGCGTTTATAATGGAAGTCAATGGGCAGAAAATGGTCCCCAGGGTGATGGGTGTGGGGATTTCTGCTGCTCAGCCATTTTAGGCTGATTTAAGGAATTCACACTGGAATATTAACATTGACAGGTAAAAACTATCCTGTGGCAAGTTTGGTTATATTCCACTGAACACAGTGGAAATGGCAGCCATTTAACACATAGCAGTGGCACAAAAAGGTCCCAAGAAGGCAGGAAGGTTAAGTCCTCAGTTCCACCCGATCCTGGTCGTGTCATTGATGTACATGTGATGTTATGTTGTCGTTTCCGCCTGTGTTCAGCCAGCCAGCCTTTCAGTCCTTCAGTCAGTCCTTCAGTCAGTCGTCCAGCCAGCCAGCCAGCCATTTTCTACCTTTGTTGTACTTTACTCCTACACAGCACCCATGCTATCTTGCATAGATAGAGCGCTTTAGGTTGAAGTTGTAAAATGTTGCTTTTGTTGTTTCTTTCTTTGGGTTTGGTTTGTTCATCCACTCCTTATAATAAACCTTCACCAGTCTTCACCTACCTGCGAGTCCTGCGTTTGGGTTCCTTCTTCCTCGCCTCCACACAACGCCTGACAGAATGACACAACCCGTGCCACGAAGACACGATTGGAACCCAACGGACTCGGACCTCTACGAGCGGCAGGAGGCAGTGCTTTCCTGTTGGGCAGAGGAGCTCAGGGGAAAACAGTGACTCTTCGCGCAGAGAAAGCACGTTTTCGAGGGGACTCGCCTGGCTCTGGGCGGGCCTTGGAGACGCCGCGTTCCCCCACCTGCTGCCTTACCTGCACCGGAGCATTTGCCGCGGAGAGTGGACATTTCACGCCGCGCTTCGGCCGCTCCCTCTCTCGCCGCTCCGCTCCTCGCTCACACACCCGCCGCCTCATTCGCCAGACCTCCACCTTCGCCACGGCACAGCAGCTACGCCTCCCACCTCGGCTCAACGGAGGCTACCGCACCAGAGGCTCAGCTGTTTACCCCGGCCGCTTCCTCTTCCCGGAGAAAGCGGCGCACACGCCGCCATAAAATGGACTATTTCCAGCAATTCCCGGTGGTGAGTTCCAGCGACTGTTTTCCACCCTCATTTAACTCTCCACTTACAACCAATAATAAACCCATCTCTGATTCATGGGATGTTTCCCTCCTGGAGGATGTGGACTGGGAAGAGTTTTTCTGCTCTGCTCCCCCAAAGACTGTAAATAGTGGTGGCAGAAGGACCAGCACAATCCCCGATAAACCAGCCAGGATCACCCACCCAGTGACTATTTCCACACCCATTACTCAGCCATTTCCCACTAGCACGGCAGCCCAGATTTGGCCTTCCCCTTCAGCCGTTTCACCTCCTCAGATGGCTAGGGCCCAGTCTACACCCACACCAGTGCCAGCTCCCAGGAGGAGGGCAGCTGCAACCCAGTCTACCTCCACACCCGCTTCTGTTTCTCGGGTGGGGGTGACTGGTGTCCAGCCACCTCCCGTGCCTGTCCCAGCGCCCAGGCTGAGGGCAGCCAGAATCCAACCTGACCATCCCAGAGGCTCAGCCGAGACTCTCCAGCCAGTGCCCTCATGCTCCGGAGGCTTGGAAGAGCTAGCCTGCTTACCCATCAGTCGACCACTTCATCCACCGCCTGATCCAGCCTTTCATGCACTAGCTTTATCCCTGGTTAGGCTATCTGAAGTGTCCCCTGCTCAGGCACCAGCTTTACTAGCCCAGGCTGTAGCTTTACCTCCCTCACTAGCTCAGTCTGTAGCTCAGCCATCAGCCACACCAACCTCAGCTCAGTCGTCAGCCTCACCTACTTCTGTTCCTCCCTTAGCATCTCCACTCCAGCAAGTTCCCTCACCTGCTGTTCAGCTTTCACTCCAGTCAGTTCCCTCACCTGCTGTTCAGCTTTCTCTCCAGTCCCCTGTAGTTCAGTCTCCTCCTGTCCTCCAGTCCCCTGTAGTTCTGTCTCCTCCTGTCCTCCAGTCAGTCCAGTCTGCCCCTGTCCAGTCAGTCCAGTCTGCCCCTGTCCAGTCTGTCCAGTCAGTCCAGTCTGCTCCTGTCCAGTCTGTAGTTCAGTCGCCTCCCGTCTCCCAGTCGCCCGTCCACCATCCTGTTCAGTTCCTAGACCTGCAGTACCCAGAGCCAGCTGTGAGCTCTCCTGGGCCTCAGCCAGGGGTTTCCGCACCCGCTGGCCCGGCCGCGCCTCAGCCAGGGGTTTCCGCACCCGCTGGCCCTGCCTGTCTCCAGCCAGGGGTTTCCGCACCCGCTGGCCTTGCCTGTCTCCAGCCAGGGGCTTCCGCACCCGCTGGCCCTGCCTGTCTCCAGCCAGGGGCTTCCGCACCCGTCGCCTGGTCCAGACTCAGCTTCTGCTTCACCTGGTCCAGCCTCAGCTTCTGCTTCTGCTTCGCTTGGTCCTGCGGCCGCCACGCCGTCGCCCAAGCCACGTTCTGGACATCATCGCCGGCGTGGCCGCCCACCGGAACTGTCCGGTTTCGGCCACCGGCCACGGGGCCTCCCACCGGAACTGTCCCGTCTCGGCCGCCGGCCACGGGGCCGCCCACCGGAACGGTCTTTGTTTTGGACTCCGTCCCTCCGTCCTGGGCCCCTCCGCCCGCCCTGTTCTGTTTTTTCTTTCTTTTGGCTGTCGGGTGCCGGCCTTCGAAGGGGGGGGTACTGTCAGGGTTCCTGGGTCATTGAACCAGTGTTTTCCAGCCATTCAGTCCTTCAGTCAGTCCTTCAGTCAGTCGTCCAGCCAGCCAGCCATTTTCTACCTTTGTTCTGTTCATCCACTCCTTATAATAAACCTTTACCAGTCTTCACCTACCTGCGAGTCCTGCATTTGGGTTCCTTCTTCCTCACCTCCACACAACGCCTGACACTGACATTAAGACAAGAAAGCTCCTTACCATGCATGGAGGGTTTCACCCCAAGTCCAGCACCCTGAAGCTGTACGCTAAGTGGAAGGAAGGGGGCTGGGGACTGGTGAGTGTCAGCACCACAGTCCAGGATGAGACAAGGAACATCCACAAATACATCACGAAGATGGCCCCAACTGACAGCGTGCTCAGTGAATACCTCAGGCAGCAGAAACCCAAGAAAGAGGAGGAAGGCGAGGAACCATCATGGAAGGACAGGGCCCTGCACTGTATGTACCACCGGCAGATATGGCTGATATCCAGAAATCCTACCAGTGGCTGGACAAAACTGGACTGAAAGACAGCACGGAAGCACTAATCATGGCAGCACAGGAACAAGTACTAAGCACAAGATCCATTGAGGCTGGGGTCTGTCACACCAGGCAAGACCCCAGGTGCAGGCTGTGTAAAGATGCCCCAGAGACAATCCAGCACATAACAGCAGGGTGCAAAATGCTAGCAGGCAAGGCATACATGGAACGCCATAACCAAGTGGCCAGCATAGTGTACAGGAACGTCTGTGCCGAGTATAACCTGGAAGTCCCGGGGTCAAAATGGGAGATGCCCCCAAGGGTGATGGAGAATGACCGAGATAAGATCCTGTGGGACTTCCAGATACAAACGGACAAAATGGTGGTGGCTAACCAACCGGACATTGTGGTGGTAGACAAACATGAGAAGACGGCCGTAGTGATTGACGTAGCGGTTCCGAATGACAGCAACATCAGGAAGAAGGAACACGAGAAGCTGGAGAAATACCAAGGGCTCAGAGAAGAGCTCGAGAACATGTGGAGGGTGAAGGTGATGGTGGTCCCCGTGTTAATCACAGCACTAGGTGCAGTGACTTCCAAGCTAGGCGAGTGGCTCCAGCAGATCCCGGGAACAACATCGGAGATCTCTGTCCAGAAGAGTGCAGTCCTAATAGCAGCTAAGATACTGCGCAGGACCCTCAAGCTCCCCTGGTAGGGGACCCGAGCTTGAAGGATTGACCGCCCACAGGGGCGAGTGGGTAATTTATATATATATATATATATATATATATATATATATATATATATATATATATATATCACAAACTGTTCTGTGCTCTGCAAATTCCCTCACTTAAACTGTCACACTGTTGTGAAACGTGTGCTTGAGAGAGAAATTTGACTTGTTATTTTTTGGTGAGATAAAGGAAAAACAGTAGAAGATGCAGTGGACTAACAACTTACATATGGAAAGAAAAGTAAACTTCAAGTGTACTATATAGAACAGACAAGCAAAGGAATGGGGAATGAAGAAAGTCATCCTCAGCCAGAGTACAAGGCAGCTGTGCCTATAATGTGATTACAATCCAAGATAAATGACTTGATGTATCTGCCTGGCCCTTCGAGATATAAAAGTACTCATTGACGTCATTGTTTTGCTCCACAACACTTCCCAAACCTTTTAGCATCACCTTGATGAGTTAAGGACTAGGAGCTAAATGGACTGACTTATCCAATGATGCATAAAGTCTAGTTTTCCCATGTCATTTAATCCTACGTAGTCTTGACAAATGACCTCAACCCTAACTAATGTAAAAAGAGTACCCATGACACTTACCCTATTCATGGTGGCACTACCAACTTGGTGTTAAAGCTCAATTTTGACTTTTTTTTTAACAAATTGACATAATCTGGCAGTCATTTCTAAAGAAAAGCAGGCAAAGTATGAATGTTTAATCTAAAATTGAAACTTGTGAAACAAGAGCACTGGAAAGAATGCTATCTTCTGCCTCGTTCTCAATGCATCGCACCTCCTTAATGCCGTTGCGAGCCTTGTTGCTATTCATAGCATGATGTGTCTTAGAAACTAAGGTCTCTGATCAATTAAATGTGCCTCTCAAGATAACTACATTAATTATGCCACCATTTGCATGAGTCTTGTTGCATTGCAGTGTAATTGAGACTGCAGACTGAACGGAAGGACAGATGGGAGGCATTTTCCATAGAGCTGAGGTTCTCGGATCATTATGTATTCTTTTGCTGCCGTTACAAGCTCAATTATTACTTGTAGAGTATTTTAAATCTTATCAATACTTTGAGCCATTTTAGTTTCCAAATCACATACTTTTTTTCAACAAAAACCCTCTAGTGTCTTTCAACTGACTTTATTTCCTGCCTTTTTCTTTTTCCCACCACTGTGAGAGTCTGCCCGGCTCTCAATGTTTTTGCTCACTGTGTACCTATAGTTCATGTTCCTCTTTCTGATTGCTAACCCATTGAAACTAGTTGGATTACCCTGTCAAATGACCATGCTCCTCATCCCATCTTGAAAAGAAAGCCTATCCACCCTTTGTATTTTTTCAGAAGTTGAGTTTCCTTCAGTCACCTCTATTAAAGAGGACCTGTAATGCTCATTTGAAGCTACACATTTTTTACATACTGTAGCTTTTCCTGATTCACAGTACAAAATAATTTTATTATTCTAAACTCGAGCTTGAGATTTCTCAGTTCATCCACTGTCTGAAACAAGCTCCTTTAACTCCATTTAAGCCAGATTGTTTTCTGATTTTGAACAGAAAAGTCTGTGAGCTTCTGCATTGAGATGACCATATTAGGTATATCCACTCTTACTGACATCCTATAGAGCAAAAACTGGAAAAATGTGCACAGTCTGCTGTAGTTGTACTCTCTCTGAAAGTTCTAAGGTTTACATATCAGGACATGATTAAAAAACAAAACAAAAAAAACCCCGAAATACACCCCATGAAAGAGTGGCTTGTAGAACCACCTTTAGCGGCAATGATTTTAAGTAATTGTGGAGAATTACTCTCTCGGATTGTTGTGGAGTAATTTTGGCCCACAACTGCTCCAGTTCATTGAGGTCTGAGGAAATTTGTTTACGCACAGCTCTCTTAAGATCCCACTGCAGCCTTTCAACCGAATTGAGGTCTGGATTTTAGGAAAAAATTAAGGTGTTACAATGGCTGTTTCTGTTTTAATCTTTCTGCTGTGGGATCTTTGTCCTGTTGCATGATCCAGTTTCAACCAAGATTTAATTATCTGACTGAAGGCCTCACATTTGATGCTTGAATACTTTTGTATCCACAGATGTTTGTTACTTCTTTTTAGAAATAAGAGGCTTTTCCCTGACAACCCTTCCAACCAGTCTTTTTCTAATTGCACTGTCGTGAACTTTAAGATTTAACAAGCGACTGTAACTAAGACCTGTAGAGTCTGAGATGTAGGGTTTTTTTACACTTTCTCTGACCTTGAGATGATTATGCTGGGACGTCCTTCCTGGCAAGACTGGCAACAGTCTGGAATGTTTTCCACTTGTGAATAATTCTTACTGCAGAATGATGGATTTTAAATTTGGGAATGATTATTTTATTCCAAATGACACAGTTGGGAAGCACCTGCCTTACGCTTACCTTCTTAATTCCAATGTGAACAGTAAGGCCGGACGTAGGTTCATCTGCATTTTGGCTTAGTTTTAAGTAAATAACCACCATGAATATGCACAACACACACACAGATACAAAGACAGACACACACAGACACAAAAGCATGTGTGTGTATATATATATATACAGTGGGGCAAAAAAGTATTTAGTCAGCCACCGATTGTGCAAGTTCCCCCACCTAAAATGACGACAGAGGTCAGTAATTTGCACCAGAGGTACACTTCAACTGTGAGAGACAGAATGTGAAAAAAAAAAATCCATGAATCCACATGGTAGGATTTGTAAAGAATTTATTCGTAAATCAGGGTGGAAAATAAGTATTTGGTCAATAACAAAAATACAACTCAATACTTTGTAACATAACCTTTGTTGGCAATAACAGAGGTCAAACGTTTACTATAGGTCTTTACCAGGTTTGCACACACAGTAGCTGGTATTTTGGCCCATTCCTCCATGCAGATCTTCTTGAGAGCAGTGATGTTTTGGGGCTGTCGCCGAGCAACACAGACTTTCAACTCCCGCCACAGATTTTCTATGGGGTTGAGGTCTGGAGACTGGCTAGGCCACTCCAGGACTTTCAAATGCTTCTTACGGAGCCACTCCTTTGTTGCCCGGGCGGTGTGTTTTGGATCATTGTCATGTTGGAAGACCCAGCCTCGTTTCATCTTCAAAGTTCTCACTGATGGAAGGAGGTTTTGGCTCAAAATCTCACGATACATGGCCCCATTCATTCTGTCCTTAACACGGATCAGTCGTCCTGTCCCCTTGGCAGAAAAACAGCCCCATAGCATGATGTTTCCACCCCCATGCTTCACAGTAGGTATGGTGTTCTTGGGATGCAACTCAGTATTCTTCTTCCTCCAAACACGACGAGTTGAGTTTATACCAAAAAGTTCTACTTTGGTTTGGTTTCATCTGACCACATGACATTCTCCCAATCCTCTGCTGTATCATCCATGTGCTCTCTGGCAAACTTCAGACGGGCCTGGACATGCACTGGCTTCAGCAGCGGAACACGTCTGGCACTGCAGGATTTGATTCCCTGCCGTTGTAGTGTGTTACTGATGGTGACCTTTGTTACTTTGGTCCCAGCTCTCTGCAGGTCATTCACCAGGTCCCCCCGTATGGTTCTGGGATCTTTGCTCACCGTTCTCATGATCATTTTGACCCCACGGGATGAGATCTTGCGTGGAGCCCCAGATCGAGGGAGATTATCAGTGGTCTTGTATGTCTTCCATTTTCTGATGATTGCTCCCACAGTTGATTTTTTCACACCAAGCTGCTTGCCTATTGTAGATTCACTCTTCCCAGTCTGGTGCAGGTCTACAATACTTTTCCTGGTGTCCTTCGAAAGCTCTTTGGTCTTGGCCATGGCGGAGTTTGGAGTCTGACTGTTTGAGGCTGTGGACAGGTGTCTTTTATACAGATGATGAGTTCAAACAGGTGCCATTCATACAGGTGACGAGTGGGGGACAGAAAAGCTTCTTACAGAAGACGTTACAGGTCTGTGAGAGCCAGAGATTTTCCTTGTTTCAGGTGACCAAATACTTATTTTCCACCCTAATTTACGAATAAATTCTTTACAAATCCTACCATGTGAATTCATGGATTTTTTTTTCACATTCTGTCTCTCACAGTTGAAGTGTACCTCTGGTGCAAATTACTGACCTCTGTCATCATTTTAAGTGGGGGAACTTGCACAATCGGTGGCTGACTAAATACTTTTTTGCCCCACTGTATATATACACACACACACACACCCGGATCAACAAGGTCCGCGTCAGGTGTTGAGGGGCACCCTGACGAAAAGTGGGCTACTGGAACAAGAAGGCATCGGTGGGCAAGAGACGAAAACAGGGCGTTGTTGGAATGCTACTATGCAAGTAACCCCGGCGGAAGGGGCTACATGAATAGGATGAGGGACCTATGGATTCTTCGATACCCAACATCCACAATGACGGCGAAACAACTAGTAGCTCAGTGTTCCAACATTCGAAAGAAGGGACTGCTCTCACAGCTAGAGATTGACGAGGTACAACACAAATGCTACGGCAAGGAGGAGTCAGGACGCCAGGTCAGGGGGGAGATATCATCACCCCCACCCGAGATTGGGTACATAGCCCCAAGTGCGATAGGAGAAGGATCGTTGAGTGCGAGAGGAACTAACCTGAAAAATAGGATCATGGCCAAGCTTGAAACCTGGATCCCGCGTAGCCGGTTACCAAGATTACGTGAAGTTCCCTCAGAAGGTCTGCTAGATGATGTTAATGCAGCACTACGGGCAATACCTACAACCACGATTACCGACACTAACAAGCTGATCTACAATACAGCAACAGTGATCAGTGAGATGCTTGGCTACAAGTTGAACAGCGACAAGGGGCAGTACCCTCCATGGAGAAGGAGGCTAGAGGGCAAGATCAAAGTAGCACGGAGGGAGGTTAGCCAACTAACGGAGTTGCAGAAAGGTGCGACAAATAAGGTGCCTAAGAAATACAGCAAGCTGTCCATACCTGAGGCCTTGGAAACTGCCAAGCAAAGACTCACAGCCTTGGCCAGCCGCTTGAGGAGGTACACCAGAGAGATAGAAGGCAGGAGAATAAACCAGCTGTTCTCCACAGAACCAGCAAAGGTGTACTCTCAGTGGCAAGGGAACAATAAGAGAACAGCACCACCAAGGCTGGAGACGGAGCAATACTGGAAGAGCATATGGGAGAAGGATGCAACCCATAACGGCAATGCTCAGTGGCTAGAGGATCTGAGGGCTGACCACAGCGACCTCCCTGAACAGGGTCCAGTAACCATCACAGTGGCAGATATCCAAGAAAGGGTCTCCAGTATGAAGAGTTGGACAGCACCAGGGCCCGACATGGTTCACGCCTACTGGCTGAAGAAGCTGACTGCACTCCACGAGCGTCTGGCAGCACAAATGAACCAGCTGCTAGTTAATGAGAGACACCCGGAATGGCTAACTAAAGGCCGGACGGTCCTGATCCCCAAGGACCCCAAGAAGGGACCGGTCCCCTCCAACTACCGACCAATAACCTGCCTCAGTACTACATGGAAGCTCCTGTCAGGCATCATATCGGCTAAGATGAACAGGCACATGGCTCAATACATGAGCGGGACACAGAAAGGAATTGGCAAGAATACCAGAGGCGCAAAACACCAGCTACTGGTAGACAGAACAATCAGCCGAGACTGCAAGACCAGACTGACCAACCTGTGCACTGCCTGGATTGATTACAAGAAGGCCTATGACTCAATGCCCCACAGCTGGATACTGGAATGCCTAGAATTGTACAAGATCAATGGGACCCTAAGAGCCTTCATCAGGAACTCAATGGGGATGTGGCGTACAACACTAGAGGCCAACTCCAAGCCCATAGCACAAGTCACCATCAAGTGCGGGATCTACCAAGGAGATGCTCTGTCCCCACTGCTGTTCTGCATAGGCCTGAACCCCCTCAGTGAGATCATTAACAAGACTGGCTACGGATACCGACTACAGAACGGAGCAGTTGTCAGCCACCTCCTGTACATGGATGACATCAAGCTGTATGCCAAGAGTGAACGAGACATCGATTCACTGATCCACACTACCAGGCTATACAGCAATGACATTGGAATGTCGTTCGGACTGGAGAAGTGTAGTCGGATGGTAACAAAGAGAGGGAAGGTAGTCAGAACTGAGGGGATTGAACTACCAGAAGGCAACATTGCAGACATAGAGGACAGTTACAAGTACTTGGGGATCCCACAGGCAAATGGGAACCATGAAGAGGCCGCTAGAAAAGCTGCAACCACCAAGTACCTGCAGAGGGTCAGGCAAGTCCTGAGGAGTCAGCTGAATGGTAAGAACAAGATCCGGGCCATCAACACGTACGCCCTGCCCGTGATCAGGTACCCTGCTGGGGTAATAGGCTGGCCAAAGGAGGAGATAGAAGCCACTGACATAAAGACAAGAAAGCTCCTGACCATGCATGGAGGGTTTCACCCCAAAGGAGGGAGACGAGGAACCATCATGGAAGGACAGGCCCCTGCACGGTATGTACCACCGACAGATAGAGGAGGTGGCTGATATCCAGAAATCCTACCAGTGGCTGGACAAAGCTGGACTGAAAGACAGCACAGAGGCACTAATCATGGCAGCACAAGAACAAGCTCTGAGCACAAGATCCATAGAGGCTGGGGTCTATCACACCAGGCAAGACCCCAGGTGCAGGCTGTGTAAAGATGCCCCAGAGACAATCCAGCACATAACAGCAGGGTGCAAGATGCTAGCAGGCAAGGCATACATGGAACGCCATAACCAAGTGGCCGGCATAGTGTACAGGAACATCTGTGCCGAGTATAACCTGGAAGTCCCGAGGTCAAAATGGGAGATGCCCCCAAGGGTGGTGGAGAATGACCGAGCTAAGATCCTGTGGGACTTCCAGATACAGACGGACAAAATGGTGGTGGCTAACCAACCGGACATAGTGGTGGTAGACAAACAGAAGAAGATGGCCGTAGTGATCGATGTAGCGGTTCCGAATGACAGCAATATCAGGAAGAAGGAACACGAGAAGCTGGAGAAATACCAAGGGCTCAGAGAAGAGCTCGAGAGGATGTGGAGGGTGAAGGTAACGGTGGTCCCCGTGGTAATCGGAGCACTAGGTGCGGTGACTCCCAAGCTAGGCGAGTGGCTCCAGCAGATCCCAGGAACAACATCGGAGATCTCTGTCCAGAAGAGCGCAGTCCTGGGAACAGCTAAGATACTGCGCAGGACCCTCAAGCTCCCAGGCCTCTGGTAGAGGACCCGAGCTTGAAGGATAAACCGCCCGCAGGGGCGTGCTGGGTGTTTTGTTTATATATATACACACACACACACACACATACATATATATATATATATATATATATATATATATATATATATATATATATATATATATATATATATATATATATATATATATATATATATATATATATATATATATGTAGAACAACGGTAGAGAAATGCAGTTGATAGTGGAGGGATATTGATAGCATTAAAATAGGGAAGGTTCTCCATAGAGACTCTGCTTTTGGAAAAACTGGCTATAAAAAGCTGCTGAGTAATGCAGCAGTTGCACATCTCTGCAGGCCAACACTTACTCACACACACGCCTCATGAACACAAACATTTGAGTCAACGCTGCCCTGCAGTCTGCATCAAAAAGCCCCTCAAGTGATAAGCTTTGGCGAGAAGAACGAGGATTCCAATGCTAATCTCCTAAACATGATTTTTCATACAGCTTCGCACAACATGCCTCCGGATTAAAGACATTCTATTAAAGAGAAGGGGCTTAAAATATGGAAGGGGGAGAAAAGCCTGCTGTACTTGGTTGGGTTTAGCTGTCTGAGCTATAGTTCAGTAGTCCCTTTTTAAGTGTATTTGCTTTACACTGCGAACTGTGGGATGATCCTTCCAAGTAGTAAAACATGCAGTGGGTGGAAAAAAAAGAGCTTTTACCAAGTTTTCTGTCATTATTTAGAAACATATCTAGGTGATATAAAACTTTTGTTAGCCACAGAGAGATTTTACACAAAAGCATTTTAATTAGCTTATCCACACAGAAAAGGCCACTGTTTTAAAAAGGGTATCGCTAAGTGTGTGTTTGAGCCATTTTTAGCAACTGGTCTTTTGGACCCTAACTACTAATTGCTCATCCAGCCTGTATCATTGGTGGACTTTATATTCAGAGAATAAAGGATCAAAGGATGCTTTGTGGTTATTATCTTCTCCTCATAGGTCAACACAAGTGGACCTGTTTCTGTCTGATGCAACCAAATGTTAAGTGGGCCACAATCAATATCCTCCATTTGAAGTAGAGTAGCCTGTGCATTGGATCATTTGTATTCTTCATTGGGGATAAATTTAATTAAAAGATTGTTTGTTTGTTTGTTTTTTTTTCCAGCAGATGGAAGATGTGCCTTTATGCAGCATGTGGCATGTAGATGATATATATGGTAATAATATCAGACTCTCTTGATAATATTTTTATTCAGCACTGTATTACAAGGGCTTTGATTTACAACAGCTGTTGCTGCATCGCATTCAAACTGAAGTGATTCATTGTATATCAGCATAGGTATCCTAAATGGAGACTTTATGTACATTATGCATTTTAAATGTCATCTCTCTTATGTTTCTAATTTGCTGTAATACTGCCATAAAAAAGTAAATTGAATCTTCCTTGTGCTAATTACACCTGAATTAGATAATACAGACAAAGGACATTAAAATGCAAGTTAGGAAATATAGTTTTCTATGAATCTATTATGTGTGGGAGGTGTAATTGAGTCTCAATGAAATTTGTTTTCAAATTTGATTTCAGCCAACATGCGGGTGAAGCGTGTTTCCGTTCAAGTAAAAACAGAAATATAACACAAGCTTGAATCTCATTAGCAGGTAGAGTGCTGGTAGAAGTAGAGAAAGGGGCTCTAAGGAGTATCACATTACACCTATCTTGTCCCTGCAGGCAACAGTATGTGATGGAGCCTAATGAATGTGCCAGTGCTTTATAAACTCCAGCTGCGACTGCACGGTTTACACACGTTTCTCCAAGGGAGACTTTCACAGGCGATAGTAAAATGAAAAAAAGCATTGCTGATCAATGCATGAGATAATTAATGCAAAGCTGAGCTGCAAAGAATCCCGGTCAACACAATTTTTTTTCTCCCATCACAATAAAAACATAGGTTTATTTATTCAGAACTGTGGGAACATTAAAGTTAGCTAGACTAACAGGGATGCGGTTCACCTTGCCTGGTCGATCTGAGATAGTACAGCTTTTGTACAAGATACAGTATCAAAACCTGAAATACAGACAACATATAATGAGATGGAAAAGGTTTTTTCCATGTATGTCTTGGTAATGGTATCAACTTGAAGGTACTACTGACACCTATAAGTTAGGGGTGCAACGATACACAAAATTCATGGTTCGGTTCGATACTTTGGTGTCACGGTTCAATATTTTTTCCATACAAAAAAAATGTTCATGCCTTTTTAATTTGTCATTTATTAAAATTATAAATATATATTTTAACTCAAAAGTACAGTTTTTTAAATTTAATGTTGCTGAAACAACAAAGTAATAAAAAAAAAAAATATCTGATTGAGGATTCACTCATCTTTGGAAAAGAGAGTTTATTACTGAGAAATGTCTCTTTCCAAAATAAAAGCTATACTATACCTTCTTCTGGGCTATATTCTCAGCAGCATATTAAACATATCAGGTCCCCATAAGGAGAATCATGTGCTAACGGCTGTCTAAGGCTATGTTCACACTGCAGGTCTTTATGCTCAATTCCGATTTTTTTGATCAAATCTGATTTTTTTGTCTGTGTGTTCACACTACAAATAAAATGTGACAGCAAACGCGCTCTAGTGGAACGCTCAAAGCGGCCCGCATGCGCAAAAGAAGACTTCACACACAACACGCTCTGTTTAGACCCAGAGCAAACAGTATTGTTTGACAGATGGCCATTAATATAAAGACTTCGGACTTTACGTTTCCCAATTTTTGCTTTAAGTTATTTTGTTATTTACATAATAATGTAAATAACCTCACAATTATCCTTATTGCTGTTTAGGAGAGGAGCGGTGCTTCAAAGGATAGTTGCAGATTTCTGTCAGAATCTGCAGATTATACAGTACAAATAAAATGTTCACGTTTCTCCAATGTTGTCTTCCCAACAGTTTCACTGACATGTACACGGGATGGCCAGGAAGCATTCACGATGTCTTCTCTGGCGCTGATAATTGGCATCTGTCTTGTGTCAGTGACGTAAAAGACGGATTTAATGCGATATGACCGTTCAAACAGCAGTCGCTTTCTAAAACATCGGATATGTATCGGATTCAGTACCACATAAGTGACCCAGATCGGATTTGAAAATATCGGATTTGCGCCGTTCACACTGTCATAGCATGATCGGATATGGGTCGCATAGGGTCAAAAAAATCGGATTTCATGCGTTTTTGCCTGCAGTGTGAACGTAGCCTAAATGACTCGGGTAAAGTTTGTAGCATGCGTGCTTGTTGTTTTTGTCTGCTTCCACTTGTCTTTGCACTAGGATGATGTCGGCGTAAATGTGCAGTCATATTCATTGTGTTCCCACTAGTGCTGTCAGCGTAAATCTTGTTGAAATGACGTTAATGCCACAATACGGCAAAACTCCGTTAACGAGCTACCGCGGATCGCCCCGTGCGTGGGGCTGGACAGCGTCAACACGTTAACGAGCTAACTGCGCTAACACACTAGTTCCCACCAATGTAATTGAGCATTGCCTGGCACATCCGACATACTGTTTTACTATTGTCCATGACGCGCTTACCTTCAGGGTCATACTTCACATGAAAACCAAAATAGTTCCAAACACCACATCTGAATGAGGGTGGGGGAGGTTCAATTTGCCATGTTGCAAGGAGAGCTTAACTTCTGTCTTGCTAGCTTGCCCTGCACTCAGTGAATCTGCGTTCGACTACTCCGCCTAGGCTGCACTGTCGAGCGCAGATCCACTGAGCGCTCAGCACAGACAGCATCGTCAGAAGGAAAGTTGATAAAATAAATTAAAATTTTTGTATTGTTCGATACATATGCGTACCGAACCAAAAGCACTGTATCGAACGGTTCAATATCGATACGGGTATCGTTGCACCCCTACTATAAATATACCAGAACTGGCTGAGAAGATGAACTCCTGCCAACACGCCGATGCCTCACGACAAAAAGGTCATGTGTTTGAATCTATCTGCTCAATCTTGGGGCCTTTTTGCCTTTTTGGAAGTTTCCATATTCTCCCTGTGGTTGCATGGGTTCTCTCCAGGAACTATGGTTCCCTTCCCACAGTCCAAAGAAATGCATGTAAGGTGAATGGCCGCGGGTGTGAATGTCACCATGAATGGTTGTCTTTCCAGGGCACAAACCCAACCCTAAAGTGGATAAGTGGAAGAAAATGGATGGATGGCTGGATGGACAATGTTGTCCGGACTCCACACGCACAAAAGACGAAAATGCCAGCACAGTTTCAGTATCTGAATATTCAGGACATTTCCCAGTAGCTCAAGAATTGTGTTGGTCTGCTGTGAACTTCGGTGATGTTACAAACAAGCTCTGAAAATATATTTTATCCTTTTGTCCTGCAGGGGTGCTACTCTGTACAGGCAGTATATGTCCTTTGCTGCTTCTACCTGCTTCCTACATCCTCCTAATGGAGCATCAATAAAGAGGTAGAGGTGACACACCTTTCCTTGTGGCTTATGCTCACTTTTAGTGATTGTGTGTGAAGGTTTTTGGATACTTTTGTTTGATACTTGTGTTGCACAAAAGTGTTTTGTGAGTTTACCTGTGAATACTGCAAATGTTCAAAATGAAATGTCAAATATAATATCCCCCCAAAAAGTTTAGTTCCCTCTGTTCACATTTTTAAAAGCGCTGCATGGACCCTCACTTTCTCCCTTTGCATTCTACATTCTTATTTCAAATTTCTATACTAGACACCCAGTACTATCATTGAAACTAATTCTGTGAGCCACCATAAAAGAAATATTGATATCAAAGCAAGGTTAGAATAAAAATGTAACACTTTCATGGTTTGTGTGAACTGAGTGACAAAATGGGAAAACTCTGCCCTAGCCAACAACAGAAAACTGTTTTACCATAGTATCTTCCACTGTGTAAGATAATTGTGTGTCATTGTTTTAGTGCAGGGGTGTCGAACTCCAGGCCTCGAGTGGCGGTGTCCTGCAGGTTTTAGATATCACCCTGAGTCAACACACCAGAATCAATATGAAATATGATGTGCAGGTCTAGGTGTCTTGGAAGTTGGTGTCATTAGTATGCATGAATTGGAATTTCATATTTTTAACTCAGATTTGTCTAGTTGTGAGAATATGGCCCTTTTGAAAAATGCTTCTTTCAGTTTAACCTATGGAAGCTGAATGTCTCAGTTTCCTGCTCTAATGAGTATCCGTCATAGAATCCGCAAAGGTAACCATTTTCTAGGTCAGACCATCAAAAATGTATGTATAACTTTCAAAACTATTCTTGCTGTTTTCTCAATTAACAATACAAAAATATGTTTTGGGACAATGTCCTAATTACAGTTATAAAAGATTTAAAAAAATGAACAATAAGAACAAGACTTTACTCTTGTTATTCCTGTTCCAGAAGTTTCTCTGAGCTTATCTGCAAGGGGCAGGGGTAGCTGTCTTTCTCACCACAATGCAAGCAGGCCTTGAGGCACAAAGGCACAGAGAACTGAACATTTTAAAGTGTGGTTAGACTTCATTAGAGTCGATGCTGACATTCTTCATTGCAATAATAGCAACAAGTCCTTCTTATCTCTGAAAAAAAACATGGAAAGTCTTTGCGGGACTGCACAAAGTCCTGTGAACACTTTCCTTTTCACAGGATTAACCAACTATTAATGATTAATGAGTTCACCTTTACCTCTTCAGAAGAAATTAGGATGGTAAATAGTAGCCAGGTGTTACAAATCAAATGCACTTAACAGATCATTGGTTGGATAGACAAGCCTATCGGCACAAACAGCTGTCAAGCATGGTTGTGGTGAGGTCATGACCAATGTTCCCTCTAAGCTGCGCGCGTGCGCAATTGCGCACTGCTGGCACGGTGTCTGCGCACAGAAAATCTGTGCTGCGCACAAAAAAAAATCGAACCTGAATTGAAATTAAAATGAATACTTTAACAATTCTGTTTTGCAGTGTTAGTCAGTGAGTGACTGGTTGCTCCCGTATGGGATTAGAACGATGCCACCTTATCCTATAGTCCAGCCAATAATGCGATTCACAGTCGTATATACGCAGCTATTCAACGTCGCTGACAGGCTATGACAGTGTCCTTATGTGCCGACACCGGTGTTTTAGCTAGCAAAGCGGCGTGGCTGATGTGGAGTGAAGCCACGTTAATGACAGGAATGACAGGACAGACGGAACAATTGATGGAAAAAGTGTGGACATTATACCAGTTTTTAAATTGTGTTGATAGGCCACGTAAAACCAGAGTTATGATAAAAAATATATGCAATGTTTGGTTTCCTTCCTGAATACTATCTTTGTTTATATTTACTGCAGGAAGAAACGGTAAAAACGGCGTTTTATAAGGAAGACACTTGAAAGCACTCTCCGCCTGTGAGCAAAAACAACACCAAAAAACCCCACCCTTTCCTATTGGTCGAAAAATGTACCATGTCGACCAATCAAAAAATTATATGGCAACATGGCATTTAGTTGTTTAGGAAGGGGGAAGTTTTAGGAGTGACGGCGTTGGTTTGAGATGTGAGAGATTTTCGACGTTTAGCACAAATCTTGTGTAGTTAGTGTGTAGTGTGTAGTCAATAGTTTTGTTGTGTGTGTCAGAACAATGAGGCGGCTGCTGAATGTTACAGGTGTTACAGAAGTGATACATCTCCTGTTGTCAGGCCTGCAGGTATCAGGCTGTTGTTCTCCTCGCAGCAGCCTAAGCAAAGAGGCCCAAACCTCCCTCTCCCCAGCCACCTCCTCCAGCTTATCCGGGGGAATACCAAGGCGTTCCTAGGCCAGCCGAGAGATATAATCTCTCCAGCGTGTCCTGGGTCTGCCCCGGGGCCTCCTGCCGGTGGGACATGCCTGGAACACCTCACCCAGGAGGCGCCCAGGGGGCATCCTTGTCAGATGCCCGAACCACCTCAGCTGGCTCCTTTCGATGTGGAGCAGCAGCTGCTCTACTCTGAGCCCCTCCCGGATGGCCGAACTTCTCACCCTATCTCTAAGGGAGAGGCCAGCCACCCTTCGGAGGAAGCTCATTTCTGCCGCTTGTATCCGCGATCTCGTTCTTTCGGTCACTACCCACAGCTTGTGGCCATAGGTGAGGGTAGGGACGTAGATCGACCGGTAAATTAAGAGCTTCGCTTTTACACTCAGCTCCCTCTTCACCACAACGGACCAGTGCAGCGTCTGCATTACTGCAGCTGCAGCCCCAATCCGTCTGTCGATCTCGGGCTCCCTTCTCCCATCACTCGCGAACAAGACCCCGAGATACTTGAACTCCTCCACTTGGGGCAGGAACTCATCCCCGACCCTTTTCCGGCTGAGAACCATGGCCTCAGATTTGGAGGTGCTGATCCTCATTCCCGCTGCTTCACACTCGGCTGCGAACCGTTCCAGTGCGAGCTGGAGGCCCTCACCCGATGAAGCCAATAGAACCACATCATCCGCAAAAATCAGAGATGAGATTCTGAGGCCACCAAAGCGCAAGCCCTCCGCCACTTGGCTGTGCCTAGAAATCCTGTCCATAAAAATTATGAATAGAACCGGAGACAAAGGGCAGCCCTGGCGGAGCCCATCACCCACCGGGAACCAGTCCGACTTATTGCCGGCAATGCGAACCAAGCTCTTGCAACGGTTGTATAGGGATCGAATGGCCCGTAGCAATGGGCCAGACACCCCATACTCCCGCAACACCTCCCACAGGACACCCCGAGGGACACGGTCGAATGCCTTCTCCAAGTCCACAAAACACATGTAGACTGGTTGGGCAAACTCCCATGCACCCTCAAGTATCCTCGAGAGGATAAAGAGCTGGTCCAGTGTTCCGCGACCAGGACGAAAACCGCATTGTTCCTCCTGTATCCGAGGTTCGACTAGCGGACGAACTCTCCTTTCCAGCACCCTGGCATAGACTTTCCCAGGGAGGCTGAGGAGTGTGATCCCCCTGTAGTTGGAACACACCCTCCGGTCCCCCTTCTTAAAGATGGGGACCACCACCCCGGTCTGCCAGTCCACAGGTACTGCCCCTGATCTCCACGCAACATTGCAGAGGCGTGTCAACCAGGACAGCCCTACAACGTCCAGAGCCTTCAGGAACTCGGGGCGGACCTCATCAACACCAGGGGCTCTGCCACCAAGGAGTTGTTTAACTGCCTCAGTGACCTCGCCCCCGGAAATTGGCGGGTCATTCCCCTCATCCCTAGACTCTGCTTCCTCCTCGGAAGACGTGTCAGTGGGATTAAGGAGGTCCTCGAAGTATTCCTTCCACCGCCTGACAATTTTCTCAGTCGACGTCTAACATAAATGTAAATGCTGTAATTTGATTATTTTAATAAACCATGTAACTTTTATGGATTCGATGCTGGCGTGACCACAGTGCGTGACCACACTGCTGCTGCCAAGGGACCGCTCAGGGAGTTTGTGTGTTCACTCAGACACATGAAAAATTAGAGTGAACATTGGTCATGACTTGGGCATTTTGCAGGCACAGGACCTGGGCACATTGGTATACTGAGAAGTCTGTGGTTTATATACTGTTGGGAGGTCATCTGCTGACAGCCAAAGCCTGGCCAAATTCATTTCATGCAACAGGAAAATGATCCTAAGGGTATCAGCAAATCTACAACAGAATGGCTGAAAAAGAAAAGAAAAGAATCAAAGTGTTATAATGCCTCAGTCATAGTATAGAACTTATGCGAATTGAAAGGCTGTGGCACAACCTTAAAAGAGCTGTGCATAAATAAATACCCACAAACCAGCGAATGAATGAATGAATGAATTCAGTGGATAACAGCATTGCTTCAATTTGTTATAAAGAGTGGGTCAAAATGATTTCAGAACAATGTGGGAGTGATAAAGGCAAACTGAGAACGAGCACTTCAAGTTATTGGTGCTAAAAGTGGTAGCTGCTGAATCACAGTTTATTGCTGTATGACATACAGTCATATATATAAAGACTAATCAGATGTATGTCATTACAAGGGCGCTAGGTAATGAACTAATAAATGTCACATTAAAAAAATAAAAAATGTTATGCCCTAATATTATAGAGGAGGTTTTGGCACTCAATTAATGAAGAGAGGTCGACTCAGACAAAAATGTTGCTCCAAGTAATAATACACCAGTAAATTTCTGCCTTGTTATACATCAGTGTGAAACCAGTTTAAAAATGTCAGGAACACAGTGTTAATTCATATTCACAGAGCGAGACGGTGCAGTGAAATATTAAATAGCAGAGCATCAAGTCAGCTCTCGAAAAGAATGATCCGTGCAAAAGCTAACCTGCCTTTAGTCACACTTGATGATCAGTTTTGACTCCACTGTGAACATTATGCCCAGTGGTGGTAATCCTCTTGCTTCAAGTGATGAGTCACCCTGCACGCCTGTTTCTAAACTGCCCTTCCTTTTTGCCTTCTACTCACTCTACCCATGAGGCCAACAAATAAAAGAAAGGGACGGGATAGAGGCTGGGAAAGCCTCAAATCAGGACATTATGCAACTTAGCATGCAGACTATTGTATAAAGTGTAATTACTGAGCTCAGGGGCTTTCAAATGAGGAGACTGACAAGTTAATGCGGTCAGAAAGAAAGAGTTTGAGGTGTATTAGGAGTCACCTTTTTTAACCAGCCTCCAAGTATTTACAGACTATTAATTAATGTGGCCCTCCAAATGCTTTTAGTACATTTGACTGGCAGCAGCCCAGGCCTATTTCCTTCCCATAGCTGCAGAAAACAAAGAGGCTTTAGCTGTAATTGGCATCCATGAGGAACTCGAAAGAGAAGGCGCACATTATTTACAAGAAAAATTACAAATATTAATGACGTAGGTTGCTTTTTACCTATATGACAGGCAATTAAAGACACATTGGTCCTATTGTGAATTGCTTTTTCCCAAACACAGGTAATTGGAATTTTATTAACCTGATTCATTTTAATTGGGATGTTGCCCCATTCAAAGAGCGAAGTAATTATTTTTACTTCCAATCATTTACATGAGCTCTTGTATTCTGCAAAAACTTGAAATTATTTCAGTTAACCTTATCAGACTTATTTCCATCCTTCTATGTGAAATGAACTTGTTAATTCCCATTGTGGACTGATGGGTTATTGTTTCCAGAGGAATAAAAAAAATCCTTTTCTCATTGTAGCATACCTGTACCCTTAGTTTGGAACCAAATATGGAACTACCCTACCCATTGGAGATGCAATATTTCATATAAGCAATGTTGTGCATTACTTATATATTTAAAAAGATGCTTTAATTGACACTAATGAGAACAAGAAGTCTGCCTGCTTTTGCACGCTAATACAATTTATATGCCAGGTCTTTAGCTTACAAGTCTTTAATATCCACTGCACTGTGAATGAAACTATTTTGCAGTGTGCTGTCACAAACCAAAAAGTAAATGTTTTTATTACAACTTAGCAGCAATGGCAGAGAATTCAAAGATCATTTCACTTTCTTTTTTTTTTTTTTTTTTTTTTTTTTGACTGAACACATTCTAATCAGTGATTACAACAAGAACCTACAGGAATTTGGGCCATAATGATTCACTATTGCAAGATCAGCAGTTCTTTATCTCAGTCCCAGGGGCCTGGTACTCTTTTATATCCAGCCAGGTGGCTAATGCATTTAATTAAGTTAAGTGGAAATCATTAAGTGGGAAACAGGACAAATGTACCCTCAAAGAAATACAAAACTACACAGTATAATTAATTGGAATAGCAGAGATATGGCATTGGAATTAAATTTGATTGTTTTCTGCAATAGTGTGGTTTTGAATGATGTTCTACAGACTGTGCACAAGTCAAAGAAGTGGCTTTCTATAGCTGACTGTAGTCTGAATTGAAGCTCTTGGTCAACCGCTGTAACCCCACTTACTACAAGGTCCACAATGTAGACACTACGTCTTGTGTTGTACTGTTGCTTTGAATACTGAGAATTCTTGACTTTCCTTGTCTGGTAACCTCGAGATGAATCACAGAGATTCCCTTTGAAGCCTAAAGACTTTAATCCAGTAGTCTGGGGATCATTACTAGAAGACTGGGGACTATTATTAGTTTATATTTTTAATTACTTTTTTAATTTGGTTTTTAATCACTGATTGGCTTTAGGAAAAGGATGCTGTTTAGGTTAAAATGGACACTTTTACAATGTTTACGACATGAGAAGCTTTGTCTCCATATTCTGGTTTGAAAGGGTGAAGAATATTTGATCAGTTCCCTGAACAAAAAATTTTATGACAGGAAGAAAATACATGATGAATAAGGTATATGATAAAATATCGATTTTCAAATTTTTGCATAATAATTTTCATATTTTCATGTTTTTGCATAATTTCCCTGCTTAGCGTTTGCGTTAACATAATGTGATTCATATTTGTCATACAAACGTAATAAAACAATTAAACCGAATGTGTTTTTAGATACATAATAACTGCCCTAATAAATCAAAATTCTTTAAATGTATAACAGCTGGTCAATATGTATTTAAAGAAAACTTCAACGACAATCAACTCTACAAACTTCAAGTTGCATAGGGGATACTCATAAGATTGTAAACAGGTGTCATCAAGGCAGTGAAGTGTGGAGACTTAGTCACATGGTACACTACACTTATACAGTATTAGCTAAAATAAGGAGTCCTAAAGAAATGTTTTTAAACCATTTTCTTTCTGAAAAAGAAGCATTACGACACTATGGCAAATTTTAACTAAGCATTTATTCTGCATAAAAAAAAAGTTTCCAATTAGTGTTATAAGCATTAGTATTGTTAGTGCAGATGGTTGAGCTCAATTTAAATACTTAAAATTTTGTTTAATCTACAGTAATGCATTATATTCTATAAAATCACATTCTTACAGCGTGTGGAAAGAGCTAAGAAAAACAGGCTTACACCTTGAAAAGGGGCAAGGGTACCTAGACCCGGGGCTTAGAGTACGCTTGGGGAGTGTGATCGTGTGTACAGCGTCTCTTTATGTCTGTCTCCACGTTGGTTGAGTGTGGAGTAAGTGTATATGAGAGCATGAGGGTGGGAATGGATGTTTGTATCTGTGTGTGCCTGTATGTCTGTGTGTATATGTCAGGTTGGGTGTCAGGCGCCACCTCTCTGGGGACATCTTAGGCCCTCCAAGGTATGGAGGCCTATCTCCCCCTACCACCACTTCCCCTGCCAGTGGCGGACTCCCTCAGACGTCGGTGCGTCGGTGGTTCTTTGTGTCCGGGGATGGGCGTCCAGGTACACACCGGCTCACTCCTTGGCGGCCGCTTATCGGGGCCTGGAGCCTGGGGCTTGCTCGGGCCACTTCGGAGGTGGGGTGCCCCCGGCCTCTCGGCCTGGGGCTCGGTCACTCAGGCACGGCTGGCTGCCGGCGGAGCTCACGGGCGCGTCACTGCAACTCCCCCTGGCTTCTGCTCCGCGGCTGCTGAGTGAGCCCTCATCTGGGACTCTCCTCAGCTCTTTCTGGGACAGTGGCGCGGCTGCCCCTCTGTTGGTCTTCCTTGGTCTCTTCTGTTCTGGGGGCCTCTGGATGTCTGGAGTTTTGATCTCCTCCATACCTGCTTCATGCCCTGGAGGACGGAGCTGTGGCCCCCCCACACCCTCTAGCAGATCATTACATGAAGGAACCTTTTAAAAAACAAAAAACAAGCGCGTCCATGCTCACAGGTGTACACACGGGTGATCACACCCACAAACTACACCCTTTTTGGCTCCTACCTCAAAGCACACTGTGTTCTGTTGATCTTATGTGCTGCACAATAATGTTTAATATTTAGTATTTACTGTCATATTCCCATATATCATTGTGATGTTGTTTATTCTATTACTCTTGTTCTCTTCTGCTTGTTTTCTTTTTTCTTTCTCAGCAGGTCACCCAGGTGATTGATATATGCATTTTTTTTCTTTTTTTCTTCTTTTTCTTCTTTTTCTGCTCATTCTGTTGGTTTTTGGTTTTTGCCCTTCTCCCCCGTCCCTCTCCTCAGCTGTTTCTCTTTCCCTCTTTCTTTCTCCCCTTCTTTCCCCCAGTCAAGTCTGTCCCGTATTCAGTAAGTGAAAATAAAATAAACAATAAAAGGTGAATCAAATGGACCATTATGGCAAGGCTGGGATGGTCAATTTGGTAAAGTAAATCCGTTGGGCATCTTTCTTTGCCTTTAGACAACAATTCTGATGGCAAAAGAGCCAAACGGGACAGGCAAAAAAAAAAAAAAGAAAAAAAAAGAAAAAAAAGAAAAAAAGAAAAGGGATAACAATACTTATCTGTTAAGTTGATAAATCACAGTTATTTACTTGTTTACTTGCTGGTGTCCCTGTTTTTACACACATATCTGGGCATGTGTGTAATAATACACAGATTGTAAGTGATCTCAGAAAAGAGTGGGGAGTATCTTGTCTAGCACAACAATAGACAACTGCCACCACAAGATATCAGTATAGTTTATGTTATGTTAAACAACATTATCCAAATAGATGGAATTATTATACCATGTGGCTGGGGCCTTTGTGTGTAGTTTTTGCATGTTCTACCTTTCTCCCACAGTCTAAAGGCATGCTGTTAGTGGGGTTAGGTTAACTGGTGATTCTAAATTACGGTGTGCATGTGAGAGTGAATGGTTGATTGTCTCTCTGTGTTAACCTTGTGACAAACTGGTGGCCTGTCCAAACTGGTGTACCCCACTTCTCACTCACTCTATGGCAGCTGGGATAGTGCTCCAGACCACCCGTGACCCTGAATTGGAGAAGCAGAAGAAAATGGAGGGATTCTTCTTCTTTTTTCTTTTCAGTTTTGACAGAAATAACTGCAATATGTCAACAATATGACAGGATGTTGGCAATCGTGTCATGGTTAATGTGAAAATGACAATAGAAATATATTGCAACCAGATAAGGAGCACCCACTGATGCAAACAGGCAAAATGGTCAATTCAGCTGTCTAGTAAAGGCTACGCCTCATAGTCAGCAGTGACATGACATTTATAAAAATACATAATAGCAAACAATTTCATGTAGCTTATATGGCTTGAAAATGCAATATTTTTTCCCCTTTTGTCAAGAGATAGCAGAATCAAGGGGACTCAAAGATCAACAAATGGCAGGATTCACCCACATGAAGTCTGGACAGTGTAGCTGGGTCATCTATTTGGGCCAAAGGGACGGTGCTCTGAGGAATCAAAATTGCTCTTTTGTGATGGAATGCTGTGAAAATAGTCCACTTGTCTCTTGATTTGAGCATGACTAAAATTCTACTTTGAGTTGCAAGCATCATCATGTGGACTATGCAGTCAGAATTACGCAGCTGAAGGCTTGAGAGCTGTTGGCACTGTGCTAAATGTAACGTGGTTTCCCATAATTTGTGTGCTGTCCTGTAGATGCTTCATAGAAGGTGTCCCTTCGAAAGGCTTTCTGGTCACGTTTAGTCCTTAAATAACCTTATTTACAACACAAAGCACTTTTGTTCATGTTTGTTTTTGACACCTCCTCTCATTCCATTGCCGATTGCCATTCCATTAAGAACTTATTTTGTTGTTCCATGGTTCACCTCACCATAAGCGACCCAGAAAATCTGTGACAGACCTTTAAAAGCAGATTCGATGTCTGGAATTAATTACAAATAATTAAATTCTCTTTGGTGTTTATCTATTTGGTGATGCCCCAAGGGAGAACCTCATTTGCCTATGCTCCAAATCACCTTTAATTTGAAGTTAACAGAAAGAATGAATGGTAAATGGCCAATATTTGTATAGCGCTTTTACTAGTCCCTAAGGACCCCAAAGCGCTTTACACATCCAGTCATCCACCCATTCACACACTGGTGATGGCAAGCTACATTGTAGCCACAGCCACCCTGGGGCGCACTGACAGAGGCGAGGCTGCCGGACACTGGCACCACTGGGCCCTCTGACCACCACCAGTAGGCAACGGGTGAAGTGTCTTGCCCAAGGACACAACGACCGAGACTGTCCAAGCCAGCAAAGAGGCACAGAAAAGAAATTGAAGAGAATGGCAAACTCAACATCGAAGTTCATCGGAAGCCCACACACACGGACCAGTACCTCCTGTTCGACTCCCATTACCCTCTGGAACACAAACTTGGAGTAATTAGGACCAAACACCACCGGGCAGAACATGTTCCCTCTAAGCCTGAAGGAAAAAAGAAGGAACACACACATGTAAAGGAAGCACTCAAAACGTGCGGCTATCCTAAATGGGCGTTCTTAAAGTCAGCAAAGAGGCACAGAAAAGAAGATCAAACACCAGCGAGGGAGGATAAGAAAGACAGACGCAACAACATTGTCATCCCCTATGTAGCCGGTGTATCAGAAAAACTCAGGAGAGTTTTCTCCAAGCATGACATCCCAGTGTATTTCAGACCCAGCAACACGCTCAGACAAAAACTGGTTCACCCGAAAGACAAAACGCCAAAACACAGACTTAACAATGTGGTGTATGCTGTACAGTGCAGCGAGGAATGCTCAGACCTCTACATTGGAGAGACCAAACAGCCACTTCACAAGCGCATGGCACAACACAGAAGAGCCACCTCCACAGGACAAGACTCAGCAGTCCATCTGCATCTTAAGGATAAAGGACACTCTTTCGAGGATGCCAATGTTCACATTTTGGACAGAGAGGACAGATGGTTTTAAAGAGGAGTGAAAGAAGCCATCTATGTCCACTGTGAGCGACCATCTTTGAACAGAGGCGGCCTCTGCCATCTATAATCCAGTTTTGAGATCCCTTCCCAGACGCCTTAACGCCCACTCACATCCTGGGCCACCTGATCTCAGGAATTCGCATGATAAGGTGTGGCCAGGTTTCACAATGAACTCACCCGGAACTCTGGCTGATTGGGACCCACACCCAGTTTCACACCTGGGCTCAGGTGATTAGAGGATCACCAGGGGGTCCTTTTGTCCCTCTGTGGGGGGATACTCCCACTAGGTTTATATCTGGGACTCTCCACCATTTGACCTTAGAACTGAAGAAGCTTCTCGGATGAGAGGTGAAACGTCTTCAAGTAACTTAAAGAAGTCCAGACGCTTTTCTTTGCAAGCTCCTTTGACCATAAAGTCAATGCATTTAGGCATGCAGACATGTCCAAGGAAACTTGCTAAGTTGAAAGCATCAGGATGGCAAAGAAAGGTGATTCAGAGGACTTTAAACATGACTTGGTTGTTGGTGCCAGACGGGCTGAGTCTGAGTCTTTCAGAAACTGCTGACCTACTGCAATCTTCCTGCAAATCCATCTGCAGGGGGTTACAGAGGATGGTCTGAAAAAGATGAAATATTGTTAAAACCTATCTTATCAGAATCAGAATCAGAAACTTTATTGTCATTGTCACAGGTACAAAGAAATTAAGAATGTTCCCCGATCATTGCATCATCCCTAGCAATATCAAAATATAAATAAATCAATAAAATTCAATAAATAAAATAGAATACTTAAAATACTAATAAGACGTAACAGTAAAACATTCACATACATTCCCACATACATGCTTCAGACCGTGCATAGATTAACACAAGAGTGGCGTGATGGACATTTTTTTGTAGCATTCAGATGTGTTATTGCAGTTGGATAACAGCTGTGTTTGAGTCTATTAGTCCTTGCACTGATTGCCCTGTACCGTCTGCCTGAGGGCAACAGTTCAAACAGGGAGTGGCCAGGATGTGAGGTGTCTTTTATGATGTTTTGGGCCTTTTTAAGACAGTGGATGTTGTGTAGAACTTCCAGTGTGGGGAGAGGGCAGCCAGTGATCTTTTGGGTGGTGTTAATGATCCCTTGGAGTGCTTTCCTCTGAGCCCCTGTGCAGCTAGTGTACCAAATACATATGCAGTAGGTTAGAACACTCTCAATGGTGGCTCTGTAGAAGGACACCAGCAGTCTCTGTGTGATGTTATTCCTCCTGAGAATTCTCAGGAAGTACAGTCTCTGTTGGGCCTTTTTCAGCAGCTCGGAGGTGTTCACACTCCAGGAAAGGTTCTCCTCTATATTGACTCCCAGGAAGCGGAAGCTTGCCACCTTTTCTACACAGTCCCCATTAATGATTAGTGGTTGAATCTCTGCCTTTTTCCTTCTGAAGTCTATTATGAGTTCTTTGGTTTTTGAAGTGTTGAGGAGGAGGTTATTGGCCTTACACCATTATGTCAGCTGCTCCACCTCGTCTCTGTACGTAGCCTCGTCTCCCTTGGAAATGAGCCCCACCACTGTGGTGTCGTCTGCAAATTTCACAAAGATGTTGCTGTGGTGGCGAGGAGTGCAGTCGTGTGTGTAGAGAGAGTAGAGCAGTGGACTGAGCACACAGCTCTGGGGTGAGCCAGTGCTGAGACTCAGGGCTGAGGATGTGTGATGGCCAAATCTGACTCTCTGTCTACGGCCCGAGAGGAAGCTATTGATCCATATGCAGGTGCTGTATGGAAGCCCCAGGTCTTGTAGCTTGGCCACCAGTTTGTGTGGAAGGATGGTGTTAAAAGCTGAGCAGCAATCCACGAAGAGCATCCGCACATAGCTACCATGCTCTTCCAGGTGTGTTAATGCAGCATGGAATGGCTGTGGCTACAGCGTCTTCCGTGGACCGGTTTGCTCTGTAGGCAAACTGGTGTGGATCCAGGCTGCGGGGCAGGGCTGCTGTGATGTGTCTGCGGACCAGCTTCTCAAAGCATTTCATTACCACTGGGGTGAGTGCCACCGGTCTGTAGTCATTCAGGCCGGTGATGTGGGGCTTCTTAGGCAAGGGGACTATGGTGGAGGACTTCAGGCAGAGTGGGACAGTCGTCTGTGCGAGGGATTTGTTGAAGATCCTGGTGAAGATTCCAGCCAGCTGTTCTGCACAATCCCTCAATATTTGACCTGGCACACCATCAGGACCCGCCGCCTTCCTCGGGTTAACAGCCTGCAGCATGCGCTTCACCTCGTGCTCTTCCAGGGTTAGGGTGGTACTGCTATGGGTGGCGTGTTGCTGCTGTGGCTCCAATACCTCCGGTACCCTGGTCTCAAAGCGGGCGAAGAAGATATTCAGCTCCTCTGCCAGCTCCAGGTCACCGTCCGCAGCTCCGAGATTGATCTTATTGTTGGTTAGGTGCTGGATGCCTTGCCACACCTGCCAGGTGGTGTTACTCTTCAGATGGTCCTCAATCCTCCTCCTATAGTCCCCCTTCGCCTCTCTGATGCATCTCTTCAGGTTGGATCAGGCTGCGGTGTAGTGATCCCTGTTGCCACCCATATGGAAAAGATATATATAAATCTTATAAAGTTTGTATCTGTCTTGTGTGAAACTTGTATGAAAAGCATATAAGAGTGAAAACAGATATAAGATCCCTTGAAAAATTATATAATGAAACTTGTATGTTTTGGATACTTACTAAAACAATATATGAAAGTAATGAGAAAGTGGCCACTTTCATGAGTAAATCATGTAAGCCTTATATGATTTACTCATGAAAGTGGCCACTTTCATGAGTAATCACATATACGTTTTTACTATTTCTTTTCCATATGGACAGACCTGAACGCAATGTTCCTCTCCTTCAGCAGCTGCCTGACCTCCCGGGTCATCCAGGGCTTTTGGTTGGGATAAGCCCTGGATGTAAATGTATTATGGGTACATTATGTAAATGTACCCATAGTTAAACTGGAAAGCACTGGCTAAGGGATAATGTAAACCACCTTCATGTGACCGCTTAGTAACTTACCCCAAAACATGCATGTGCCCGATGGTATATATCAGGGTTCTCAGGGGAAAAAAATCACACTGATAATGTAGAAGTCTCAGGAACCCATGCATCACATATGAAACAACTGGTGTCACAGGATTCATCTTATAGGAAGGCAACAGTAATTCAAATAAGCATTCAGTACAACCAAAGTATGTAGACGAGCATCTCTGAATGCACCACATGCCAAACCTTCAAACAGATGGACAAAAAGGAGATAAAATTGTAAAAATTGTTGTCTGGTCTGATGCGTCAGTTTTGACCATCCAAATGTTAGATGGGAGAGTAGAATTTGGTGTAAACAACATGAAAGCATGGATCCATCCTGCCTTCTATCATTGTTCAGGCTGCTGCTTCTGGTGGTGTAATGGTGTGGGGGATATTTTCTTGGCTGAATACAGACTGAGCATCATTTAAACAGCACAGCCTACCTGAGTGCTATTGCTGACCATGTCCATCTCTTTATGACCACATAAAGGGGTGGACATAGCTGAGTGCTGCTTCTAGCAGAATAAAAAACACAATAAGATACTTTAAAAAAATGAAATGTCATATTCATGTTCTTCTTGAGTATGTCCAAATAGATTCCAGCAAAATTGTACTAGAACCGTTTCTTTTGGACCTCTTTACTACAGTGAATGTGGTTTAGATCACACTTTGACAGTGATGTCTGCATACATTAACATATACTGCACACATATTGTTTTCTACTTAGTTTAGCCATGAATAAATGAGAAATATAGTGACATAACATCATAGGATTCTAACTGAGATTTCTGTTTAATGTTTTATGTATGGAGAACTCACCTTGAAATGATATACTGCACATGCACACATTTTGATTAGCAAAATGAAACACCTTGAGCCCAGGAAAATAATTTCATGTACTGTTTCCTTGCTTGGAATTTAACAAGAAGCCCCTTTTTTCCCTAACAGAAGCAAATACATTAATGACAGTAATTTTTAAATCATCTTTAGGGTTTCCTTTACCACTGTCCCCTGCTGGGACATAATCTGAGAGTGTCTTGCAAAGTTACGTCCCACCATATGTGTTTGTTATTATTTCTCTCATTAAATCTGGGTTGGGAGCAGAAGCCCGCAGTATCTCATGTTTTATTTATGGCGAAGATGTGTCGGCTCCGCACGTCTTCGGCTCAGGCTTTTTGATCTTCTTTCATTAGAGGATGTTCAATATTTATCACTGCTGTTTCCCATTATTCTGCCCATGGATAGGTCCAGCTCTTTTACCACTTCAGAGTCCTGCAACTATCATCGCTTTCTTACAACACACATTTGTTAAGGAAATGAAACAGTTATCCATCTGAAAAGCTCACTTTCTGTTGAGAAAGAGCGTTTCATGTACCTCGCAAGCATTTGACTGGAGTGCTTTACTACAAAGCAGGGTGATGAGCTTAATGAGATTACTTCAGGTTTAACCCTCAAGTTGTCAGGGTAACAAAGGTGGCATCATTGTCATGGTTATTTATGCCGCACACCAGGTTAAGTACAACCCATCAGTTACTGTTGACCTCAGATAATAAGATCTACTGTTTAGAGACAGCCTATTGATCCTGATATTTGTCTTATCAGGATCAATAAGAAGTATAAACTATAAACTATAATTCAACTTTTGAGGCACAATTTTCATTAATTCTTTGTTCTAAAAACCCTTAATATGGCATAATCCTAAAACAGGGTTCCTATGGCTTCTGGCCTACTTGTTGATTATTTTTTAAATTTCCAGAACAGCCTTTTTACCGATTTGAATTCTGGCTCTTGGATAAACCAACATCACCAGACATGCATATTGAAGAAGATCACGATCACGATCAGCACTGAAGGAATGCTGTGAAGCAATGATACTAAAACACTTTCATAGAAACTAGTCTATGTATTTTAATGCCTGCAAATCCAGTTGTTGCTTCTGGACTGGACCGTTCTTCAGTTGATCTATAATTCTGCAGCGAGAGTACTAAAGTGACTAGAAAGAGATTATATCTATCCTGTATTAGCCTTCATTAAACTGTTAAATATAACATCCAGAAGTGACTTTAATATCTTTCTCTAACATACAAACTCTTGATTAATCATGCCCCATCATATCTAATAGAACTCATAGATTTGTATTATGGCAGTAGCCCAGGCTGGTGGAGCTTCAGCTCCTGTGGAAATAGCACCCCGTTTGGGTTTAGTAGACAGATTCCCTCTCTATTTTTAAGATCTGGCTTAGGTCTCAGGCCTCTGACCCCATAGCACTTAATAATTCTCTTCTACACCCATCTTTTCATACCCACTGCATTTATAAGCCCCTATAGCATGTCATTAACTTTTGGCTGTTCTCTCTAGTATTTTGTGTTTTGTCTGGCTTGCTGTCAGTGATCGCTTTCTGCTTCTCTCTGGTCTTGTCAAGTGCTTGCTCTTAGAGAGAACACCAGCGATCAGATAATCCCCAAGACTTTAGGTCTTTATGGTACAAAGTCCATTGAAATGATGGTTGCTGTGAACTGGTGCTATGGAAATTAAACTGAACTGAAACAAGTTAGTGAATGCATGCTATAGAGTCACATTCCAGCAATAACATAGCTTGTAGACTGTATTTTTCTAACCTCTTGGTACTTTTTAATGCACCCTTCTATCTGTTTTTTTTTTTTTTACTTTAAAGTCCATATTTAAGCCATTTTTGCCACTTGCTACAAAAACCAAAAACCAACCCTTTTTACCTCTTCATAGGAGATTATATATTTTTTAGCTTGCGGATATGCATGTCGTCATCCTGTCTGCCAACACGACAGCTCAAATAGTTTTGAATGAATTCTGATAAAACTGTAGGGGTATAGAGTGGGGTCATGTTAACAGTCCATTAAAATTTGGCTTACATCCCCCAAGGTCTTCAAGGTCACCTTGAAGATCTATTGGCTGAAAACTGACAAAAACCATTAGAACTTAGAAACTATGATTCTGACAAGTGGTGGTGTATTACCAGCATATAGAAAGTACTGTATAAAGATTTAAGGTATCACGTTTTATTTGACCTCTGAAATCTCTTAAAAGGTCAACAGATTGATCTAATAGTCAAAATGATAAAAATGCTATATAGAACTATTTATTAAAACTATGTTTCTTACTGTCATTGTTTGTGCATATGGGGATATAGATATAATATAGATGATATATGGGAATTCTAAACAGCACTTTAACATGTCATTGTTATGTACATTGCAGGAACAAGTTTTAACTCTCTAAATATGAATGTTACACATTCTGTCAAGTATATCAAAATGGTTTCACCTGCTTGTTTGTACTGTCAACTTGTTTTTACAGCAGTACAAACTTCTTAAGGTAGTTTTATAAAGAACAAAGAAAGCAAAATTAATATGCATAAAATATAATCCCTTAAAAGTGCATGCTGCCATCCACTGGTTTGTGCTCTTGGAGTTCTTCTTGTATGTACATGTACACGTAGACTGGAAAGCCCCGAGTGGTGTATTGATGATAATGACCACCTTCACATGACCGATGTTTTAGGATAAGTTAAGATAGAAAAAGATTCTGGTTATGTTCACAGTAAACACCCAGATGCCTTTTGCATTATTCAGGAATTGTTGTCTTTTGAGTTAAGTACACATTTTAAATGACTGCATATTAGACCCAGAAAATGCATCTTTAAAAATTTAAGGTCATTAAGTTTTTAGCCATTTCTAAAATAACCATTTGTCACATGCCTACCTACATTACTAATTTTACATTCATGTTACTAGTTGGTTGTATTCTGTGGATTCTTACATTTGACATGTTTACCCTTTTAGTTAAGATACCAATCGAATAGATAATCCTTTTAATGCCTGGCACACCTGTTATCCCAACATCAGTAACAGGAGTCCAGCTTGTCTCCTCTAACTGCACTACATCAGAACCCTTGTTCTCCTGGGGCTGCCTACACCTCTGTTTTGTTTTTGTGATGCTATAAGGTCACCTCTCATTGGTACGAGCTGCTTCTAGTCAGGCTGCCATGTTAACAGTCACATCCCGCTTGCCAGCCTGACAGCATAAACCCAGCTGAAGTCAAGCCTTTTAGCATGTCACTGTGGGTCGAATGTGAAACTGCAACCCCATGGAGGGATGTGAAGAGTGTAGTATTTTCTCTGCTTTTTGTTTGACATGAATAAGTGACCTGTACGGAAGGCCAAACAAGTACTTGTCATTCTGTCTGGCTGTCTGAACAGACAAAAAAGAATCCACACATAAAATGACATCATGGGAGTGTTTTGAAATGAAAAGAGCAAAATTTGGGAACCTTTTTTCCTTAAGGCCTCTTTTGTACTGTCAATAATATCCATAAAGCTAGTGTAGGTTGTCACAGTGAAAAACAGGTGATCGTTTTGATCTTGGAGTAGAAAAAAAAAGCTTCCAACAGCATTTTCACTGTTCATGCTGGGGACACAGTGTGTCCTAAATTCACAATGAAGTGGTAGTTGTAGCACTTTTAGCTTCTGTAATGTGACACATTTTTGAGTCAAATGGAAAAGGCCAGTGGGGTATGAGTGGGACTTCCAATTTGAATTGTACAGTATAATAGAGCAGAACTACAAACGAGGAGTGCTGGCCACCACCACTTTCTCTCACACATACACACAAAACACCAGAGAAGAGAAAGTAAAATCCCAAATCTAAAAAAACAATCTACAGCAGATGAACAGTATTTGAACGTTTCTGGACATTGGACCTAAGAGATGCATCTGTCCCTTTGCTGTTTACTGAAGCCTCATCAGACATCTCAGTCGCAGGGTGGCTGTCAAAAGCCACTTAATGCAGGGAAATGGGGAGAAAAGGCTAAGAAAACGCCAAAGTGCACAAGAACTGGACTGAAAATCAGTGGCAACAGGTCTGATGGAGTGATAACTCTAAATGTGAAATTTCTGAGTCAAATAGTTGTCAGTATGTGCAGAGGAAGTCAGCACCCCAACCTATGCCATACCATCTGAAAAACAACTGGCAGTGTCTTCGCTTTTCAACATGACTGTGATCCCAAATACATATTCGCACATTCAGAAAGAAAACACAACTGAACACTATCAGTCATGGATTGGCCTCCCCAGAACCTAAACCTCATGTAACTACATGGAAGCAATGTGGAATTATCTCGAGAGAAAAAGTAGCAAAAGGCAGTTCTCTGGAGTGTGCTTCAAGGAACTTGGAGGACTATTCCTGAAGACTACTCAAAGAAATTATGAGAAAGCTGCCTAAGAGACGTCAGACTATGTTGAAGAGTAACGGTGGCCTTGTGAAATTTTCAGGTTTATTACAACTGTACAAACTATGTTGTATTCCATACATATTTGAATGTTTCTGTAAATTGCTGCAACTATTTTCCATTTTCCTAACAAAATATAAATAAATAAGGGTTGGTTTGAGACTTTCGCACAATACTGCATGTCTATCTTTCTTTCTTACTTACTTACTTTATGTTTTCAATACACCAACCCACACAGGACTTGTTTAACATTGCACTACAATGTCATTAACCTTTGGTGATCCAGTGCCATAAACAACTGAAAATTCCATTAAGGGCTTCTTTATAGTTACCTTCTTATATTAAATTTCCTTTTGCCATTTACTTGCCACATCAGCATGTGTAAGAAAATGACGCACTGGCCTGACAAATATTTCACTCCAACATATGAAGGGTCTGTGACATTCATTGCAAAGCTCACTGCATGGAGTTAAAAGTTTCAGTCTTACATAATTCCAAATATGAGCCTTTTGGAGAGAAAATGGAGCACCCCAGCAGCTTCCGTCAGACTCTAAAGGCTTACAATAACAACTTGACAAGGTACTGTGTGTAGGTGGCTACAACAAAGGGCTCTGATGATTTGCTATATTATGTTGAAAAAATTCTAAGGCCAGTTTTTAAATGTTTTAAACAGCCGCAGAGTAGATGAAGGTACTTGTGCGCAAATGTCAAAAATACTGTTTGTTTGTAGAGTTAAACAGTCATAAATAGGATTTATGAAGACATAGGAGTATTCATTTCATTTTTGCTCTCAGTAACATACTGTACCAGCTAAGTGGGAGATCAGCAGACAAACTGAAAAAGCTTTTTTTTTTCTTTTTACATTTTAAAGAAAAGAGAAAAAAGGGCCTTGCCAGAGGACTTAAATCTGCCTCTCTCATTCATCCCCTGCTTTCAAAAGTTGAAAAGGAGGGGTAGCAGTACAAAGGGAAGCTAGTCAGAAAAATAGATCCAACTCTTTGCAGTAGGTCTCTGATGTCTTGAAAGACTTCTTTTGGATGCTCTCACAGTAACTCCTTTCCTTTATAGCTAAATAGATTTGTTTATTACCCCCAGAGACACAATTTTCCACCACACAGATTTTCTTCTGTCATATTGAACATTTCAGCTACTTTTTATTGCAAGAATATTTTCACATCTGCTCCATGTGCCTCTGATTTGTTCTGGGAAAATAGGTGTCAATTATTAAGAAGTGAGAAGCCAAGTCTTTTTTATCAATCTAATTAACAGTGTACACTGAAGCCTAATCTACAATTCAACAGCAATTTAAACATTTTTGCACAAATTACTTTTATGAAGACAACTGTACAAATTTAAATTGTCTAGTCTCTGAAAACTTCCATTTCCTGCTTCATTTATTTGTGAATATTGAAAATAAATTAACACGTACTCATTGTATGGTGTGTTTGTTTGATAATTAAAGTTAAAGTTTCCTTGCGTTTTGTGTATAAGTGGGCAATCGTCATTTTTGGTTATTGTGTCATATTCTCATTGTTCTCACTGATCCGACTGGCTCAGGCATCAGCAGTGGGGGGATGGTAGTGAAGCAGGAAGTGGATTTAATGGCTCTCTCTTGTTGCAGATTTTAAATCAGTCAATATAGGTGCAGCTCTATTTTGAGACTTTTTAAAAAATATATATTTTTGACATTCATCAATATTCTACTGAGAAGAGGAAATCAGGTTATTTAGCTTTTTAGAGGTCCTAGTATTTTAATTGTCCTTATAACAATTCATATATCGTATCTTCATACGAGTTCCAAAGGTTACATGACGTAGACAGGGCTAGGACTTGACAAGCTTTGCTTCCTCTAGCTCCTTTTCAAACAGGAAATTGTCAGCATTTTGTTTTTGTTTAGTTTTTTTCCTTGTGAATAAGAAAGCATTCAGTGGTTTTGTGTTTATTTTTTTTATCTCTAGCAACACCATTTTTGAAATACAGATTTGATTGATTGACATATATATTCCATATCATATAAGATGTCGCTGTTTTGTTTTCCATCACTGCAACTAGTGAGGCGTATTAAGGATATCTGGACCTCTGATTTGTCGGAGTCAGACACTGCATTAATTTTACATTTTGTTTTCACATTACTTGAGCTTGAAGGGCCCTTCCAGGGCTTTTTATGAAGTCTAGTACATCACCTTAGTGGCTCCTGATATAATCACAGTGCTGATTGTTCAATAAGTCTTAAGATCAGCTGATTTTTAGGCTATCTTGTAGGCTTAATAATACACATAAACATATTATGTGTGTGCACATAAAGTGTCCAATAACAGCTGTCCGGAGTAACATATGAGTGCCTCTATGAGCATGCATCCTCAAATCCAATCACATCAGCCAGGTCTCATTGGCTAACAGGGAAATTGCATAATCATGTGTAGACATTCAGTTATTGTAGCCTTCTCTGGCTTAAATTGAATTTTTGGTATCAAGACTCAATTTGTCATATGAAATTGCTGTTTCATTAGATTCCAACTGACCCCTCTTTTCCTTGCCGGATGGACGAGAGGCAATACTGAAAACAATTCAGATTTTGTGTGTCTGTGTGGATGTTTGCAGATGGGGCAAGAGACTGGCTCTTTCTTTGCTGAATTGTTTATTTATCAGAAGAGCTGCTAATTTATGAAGCATTTTCCTCTAAACCAAGAGTTCAATTACAAACTCATAAAACATCAGGTAAACAACTTAATTTGGTTCCCTGCCTCATGAAACCCAAGCTGCAGAAAATGAAAGAACTAAACAGATGTCTAAAAAATGAACGTTATGCAAAGTATAAACAAAGGTAGGTTTATGTTTGCTCCAGAGTTCCTTGCTTCAGTGCCTTTTCTGCTCCCAACATCATCAGTAGGCAACAATAGGTTGTTTAGAATGAGAGACCTCTAATATCAGTTTATTATCAGCTCAAAGCATAATTAAATTGTCCGCATTAGCCGGTAAGCTAACGTTGGCTAGCATTAGCCAGAAGAAAGCCATTTTTATGTAATGAGACTTTGGTCATTTTGCAAACTTGCACGTTTCAGATCATCAAACAAATTTTAATAGTAGACAAAGATAACCTGACTAAATACAAAATTCCCTTTTCAAATGACGATTTCATTCATTAAGGTAAATGAAGCCACCCAAACTCTGTATAAAAGTTATTTTGCTATGACGTTACCAGCTGACATTACAAACAGACCATTTCTCCATTTGTGCAATGCTGGCGAGTTACATCTAACTTGATTTTGTTACCACTAGCAAAATCATCCCTGCTAGATGACAACCTTGTTGATGTATAATGCCAAAAGTATAGCCATCAATAAATCATATAAAGGAAAGGAGTGTCTATGTCCCACTAGTGTTTGAGCGCCAATGTAGTTCTTTTATTTAACACTTTAATTAATAACAAGTTTTTTTTAGGTTCTGTATATCCTATAAATATCCTATTGTAGGAATTTAGAAATAGTCAAATAGTGCAAGCATAGTAACCGACCTCATTAACAATATGTTACATATATTAAATATGAAATACATAGATTGTTTTCTGGAGCAGGACTTTGTATTTATTCATTTTAAAGGTCAACCCCCACAATTTCACAAAGGTAGAAATTATAAGTGAGCAATACATTTTGTAGAGTGGTGTAATGATTCAACATATCATTACATGTATGAATAACTGCTTCTAGGTTTGATTCATTAGTGTAGTCAATATGTTATTTCCATGTTAACTTCTAATCACTCACACGTCTTTTTGATTTCCAATAAATGCTAGTTTACTATTTTTAATATACAATTCATAATATATTTATGGTGATACATGTTGGTGTTTCAGTTTATGTCTTTGCCAATGTTTCAACTTGTGAAGACTAAATTGGCTGAAATTGCATGCAGTGTATCACTTTCATCCTTTTTCTATCCTATTTCTGGACAAATGGCAGCACATGTTCCCATAAAGCTGTAAAGCAGAGTGTATCAAATTATGACTGATGTCAGTCATCATATATGAAAATGTGCAGAAAACGCTCAGAGTGACTGTAAATCCATGAGTGCTTCCTATTTGGGTAATGTGGCTTCTTTATCCCTCACTTGCACGTCTCATATCTTGGCTCTCCCCAGCTGGAGTGCAAGAGAGAAATCTGAGACGAGAAGAACTGTATTCACCAAAACCCACCAAATCTTTATTGAAAAAACTGTCAAAACAACCTTTGTACAGTTAAACTGCTGGAAAAAGAAGAAGACAACAACATTTATATATACACTTGTGTGTGTGTACATATATATATATATATATATATATATGTATATACAACACCAGCACGCCCCTGCGAGCGGTTTATCCTTCAAGCTCGGGTCCTCTACCAGAGGCCTGGGAGCTTGAGGGTCCTGCGCAGTATCTTAGCTGTTCCCAGGACTGCGCTCTTCTGGACAGAGATCTCCGATGTTATTCCCGGGATCTGCTGGAGCCACTCGCCTAGCTTGGGAGTCACCGCACCTAGTGCTCCGATTACCATGGGGACCACCGTTACCTTCACCCTCCACATCTTCTCGAGCTCTTCTCTGAGCCCTTGGTATTTCTCCAGCTTCTCGTGTTCCTTCTTCCTGATATTGTTGTCATTCGGAACCGCTACATCGATCACTACGGCCGTCTTCTTCTGTTTGTCTACCACCACTATGTCCGGTTGGTTAGCCACCACCATTTTGTCCGTTTGTATCTGGAAGTCCCACAGGATCTTAGCTCGGTCATTCTCCATCACCCTTGGGGGCATCTCCCATTTTGACCTCGGGACTTCCAGGTTATACTCGGCACAGATGTTCCTGTACACTACAGTGGGGCAAAAAAGTATTTAGTCAGCCACCGATTGTGCAAGTTCCCCCACCTAAAATGATGACAGAGGTCAGTAATTTGCACCAGAGGTACACTTCAACTGTGAGAGACAGTTGTTCCTCTCACACGCTCCTGCACACCAAATCTGGAACTACTGTCCATCATGTGTCGTCCTTTTTATCTACCTCGGGAATTTACATCGGTCATTGTAAGTGCCGTTTATATTCCACCACAAGCGGACACGGTCACCGCCTTATGCGAGCTGCATGAGGCACTCACGCAGCACCAGACACAACACCGGGACGCTGCGCTTATTGTGACGGGGGACTTTAATAGCGCCAACCTCAAACGCACAGTGCCGAACTTTTATCAACACATCACCTGCCCCACCAGGGGTGAAAGGACACTGGACCACTGCTACACTACGGTCAAGGACGGCTACAAGGCACAATCCCGCCCCCCGTTTGGCAAATCTGATCACGCCGCCATCTTCCTCATGACAAAATACAAACAAAGGCTGAAACAGGAAGTTCCGGTTCAGAGGAAGGTCGCGCGCTGGACGGATCAATCAGTGGCCGCGTTACAGGACGCACTCGATGACGCAGACTGGGGCATGTTCAGAAACAGCTCAGACGATGACGTCAACGTGTTTACGGAAGCGGTTGTGGGATTCATCGGGAAACTAGCGGATGATACCGTGGAGACAAAGACTATCACAACGTTTCCCAACCAGAAGCCGTGGGTGGATAAAACCATCCGCGACGCTCTGAGATCCCGCACCGCTGCCTACAACACGGGACTCATGACGGGGGACATGGACCCGTACAAAGCCGCGTCATATAACGTGCGGAGGGCGGTGAAAGAGGCGAAGCAGCGCTACGGGAGGAAACTAGAGTCACAACTCCAACAGAGTGACTCTAGGAGCCTGTGGCGGGGACTAAGGACAATAACGGACTATAAAGCACCAACAACCGGTATGACGAACGCGGCCGTGACTCTGGCAGACGAGCTGAACACTTTCTATGCTCGCTTCAAGGCTGCAGCTAAGGTCTCCAACAATGCTAGTGTTAGCGGCGCTAACGGCTGCAGACAGGAAGATACTGCCAGCACCGGAAACGTGCTCATCATCTCCGAGCATGAAGTAAGGAGAGCCTTCAAGAGAGTGAACACCAGGAAAGCAGCAGGACCAGACGGCATCCCAGGTCGTATCCTCAGAGACTGCGCATACCAGCTAGCTCCTGTGTTCACTGAGATATTCAACATCTCTTTATCTCAGTCGGTGATCCCCACATGCTTCAAAGAGTCCATCATTGTTCCTGTCCCGAAGAAACCCCACCCTGCTTCTCTCAATGACTATCGCCCTGTAGCCCTCACCTCAGTAGTGATGAAGTGCTTTGAACGCCTGGTCAGAGACTTCATCATTTCTTCACTACCAGACACACTGGACCCACTACAGTTCGCTTACCGTCCAAATCGTTCCACAGACGATGCCATCTCTCATCTCCTCCAGACATCACTCACTCACTTGGACACTAGAAGGGGGAATTATGTTAAAATGCTCTTCATAGACTACAGCTCTGCATTTAACACCATAATTCCCTCCACACTCACCACCAAGCTGGAGCATCTGGGACTCAGCTCATCTATGTGTCAGTGGATCTCCAACTTCCTAACTGGCAGACCACAGGCAGTAAGGATGGGCGGACATGTCTCAGCCTCCACCACTCTCAGCACTGGAGCCCCCCAGGGGTGTGTTCTGAGCCCCCTGCTGTACTCTTTGTACACATATGACTGTGTGGCCACTACCAGCTCCACCACCATCATCAAGTTTGCTGACGACACCGTCGTGGTGGGCCTGATCTCTGATAACAACGAGACGGCCTACCTGAAGGAGATTAGGAATCTGGAGAACTGGTGCCAGAGGAACAACCTCCTTCTAAACGTCAGTAAGACAAAGGAGCTGATAGTGGACTTCAGCACTAAGCAGGAGAGGAACTACCAGACCCCCGTCATCAACGAGTGCCCAGTGGAGAGAGTGGACAGCTTCAAATACCTCGGAGTTCACATCACGCAGGACCTGTCATGGTCCTGTCACATCAACACTGTGGTGAAAAAGGCCCGACAGCGTCTCTACCACCTCAGACGCTTGAGAGACTTCCAACTGCCCTCCAAGGTGCTCAGGAACTTTTACTCGTGCACCATAGAGAGCATCCTGGCGGGAAACATCTTAACCTGGTTCGGGAACAGCACCATGCAGGACAGACGAGCTCTACAGAGGGTTGTGCGGTCATCTGAGCGCACCATCCGCTCCGAGCTCCCTGACCTGCACTCAATCTACAGCAGGCGGTGCTGGACCAAGGCCAGGAAGATCGTGAAGGACCTCAGCCATCCCAACAACAGACTGTTCTCTCTGCTGAGGTCAGGAAAGCGATTCCGCTCCCTGAAGACCAACACAGAGAGACTGAGGAGGAGCTTCTTCCCGCAGGCGATACGGTCTCTCAATCACACCACCACACAGTACTGACCCACACATACAGTTCTTAAGATAAGATAAGATAAGATAACCTTTATTAGTCCCACACGTGGGAAATTTGTTTTGTCACAGCAGGAAGTGGACAGTGCAAAAGTTATGAGGCAAAAATTAGAATACAATAAGAATAAATACAGTACACAACTGTACAGAATAGAATAAAATAAAATACTATATACAGTAGAATAAAATAAAATAAATATACAATAAGATAAAAATAGAATACAAATACAAATACTATATACAACTGAGTAAAAATACAACGATGACAGAAAGGATTATTGCACTTAGTATTATTGCATATGTATGGATGTGTGTGCTTGATCAGTTAAAGTCTTTATTATGGAGTCTGACAGCAGTGGGGAGGAAAGACCTGCGAAATCTCTCCGTCCCACACCGTGGGTGCCGCAGTCTCCCACTGAAGGAGCTGCTCAGTGCTGTCACAGTCTGCTGCATGGGGTGGGAGATGTTGTCCATCAGGGATGACAGCTTAGCCGCCGTTCTCCTGTCACTCACCACCTCTACTGGGTCCAGAGGGCATCCTAGAACAGAGCTGGCCCTTCGGATCACCCTGTTCAGTCTCTTCCTGTCCCCAGCAGAGATGCTGCCGCCCCAGCAGACCACGCCATAAAAGATAGCAGAAGCCACAACAGAGTCATAGAATTTCTTCAGGAGTGGGCCCTCCACTCCAAACGACCTGAGTCTCCGCAGCAGGTACAGCCTGCTCTGCCCTTTCCTGTAGAGGGCGTCTGAGTTATGAGTCCAGTCCAGTCTATTGTTCAGATGAACACCAAGGTACCTGTAGCTGTCCACAGCCTCAATGTCCATACCTTGGATGTTCAGTAGTTGCAGTGGAGAATGCTTGTGCCTGCGGAAGTCTACCACCAGTTCCTTGGTTTTACTGATGTTGATCTGGAGGTAGTTCAGCTGGCACCAGTCCACAAAGTCTTGGGTCAGACCTCTGTACTCCTTGTCGTCCCCATCAGTGATGAGGCCGACTATTGCAGAGTCATCAGAGAACTTCTGCAGGAAGCACTGGGTGGAATTGTGGGAGAAGTCTGCAGTGTAGATGGTGAAGAGGAACGGAGCCAGAACCGTTCCCTGTGGGGCCCCCGTACTGCAGACGACCCTGTCCGACACACAGCCCTGAGTCCTCACATACTGTGGTCGGTCGGTGAGGTAGTCCAGGATACAGGTAGTGAGGTGATGGTCCACTCCAGAGTTCACCAGCTTGTCCTTTAGAACCAAGGGAAGAATGATGTTGAAGGCACTGGAGAAATCAAAGAACATGATTCTCACAGTGCTTCCAGCGGTCTCCAGGTGAGCGAGGGAACGATGTAGGAGGTGAATGACGGCATCATCCGCTCCAATGCCAGGCTGGTAGGCAAACTGAAGTGGGTCCAGTGATGAGCTTATTAGGCACCGAAGCTGAGCCAGGACCAACCGCTCCAGGGTCTTCATCAGGTGGGATGTCAGAGCCACCGGCCTGTAGCTGTTGAGGTCCTTGGGGCGTGAAGTCTTTGGCACTGGTACAACACAGGAGGTTTTCCAGAGCTGTGGGACTCTTCCCAACCTCAGGCTCAGGTTGAAGAGGTGCTCCATCACCCCACACAGTTGGTCAACAACCTCGCACAGCCATTGAAGTGGAGTGGACCAACATTCCACAGGTCACAATTGACAATCTGATAGACTCCATGCGACGATGTGTTGCACTGCATGAGGCAAATGGTGGTCACACCAGATACTGACCGGTTCTGGGTCCCCAGACCCCCAATAGCGCAAAAAACTGCACATTCCAGGGTGGCCTTTTGTTGTGGGCAGTCTGAGGTACACCTGTGCACTACTCATGATGTCAGATCAGCATCCTGATGTGGCACACCTGTGAGGTGGGATGGATTATCTCAATATAGCAGATGTGCCCACTACCACACATTTGGACTGATTTGTGACCACTGTTTGGGAAGGATGGTTATATTGTGTATCTGGAATGAATTTTAGGTCTCTACGTCCATCCCATGGGGAATGGGAGCAAAAACAAAAGTGTTGCGTTTATATTTTTGTTCAGTGTATATATATATATATAGCAGGATCATGACATCCCTGATACACTAAACATACAAGATGTTTCTTACCTAAGGAACTGAGTAATAAGACGAAGCTGCATGGATGTTTTATGCTGTCTGTGCATGGGAAATGATGTTATAAACAAAATGTATATATGTATTAACAACTGCAACAATTGCAATATTATTAACAGTTTAGGACATCGGTTTCCACAACAGCTTTCCAAAGCTTGATTCAGATAAGCACCCCGATCTACTCTTGATGATTTTGAGCTTTAAAGCAAACCGTCAAGCCTATCTAAAGGAAGAAGTATAATCAGAATGGAAACAGCCCTGTATTATATTTAAATTTATAATTTTAACTGTGAGAAAACCTATCCACAGTGTATTAATTGTATCATATAGCATTTAGCCGTTGATATCAAGCTGTTTCAAAAAGCTAAATCACCTCTCAAGCACTTTAATTGACCCAGTAGCTTAGAAAGATGCTTTATGTTTTCTATTATCTTTAATTTGTCACCTGTCTGTACGAAGACACAGCTGTGCTCTGTGATGCTTTATTGATATTCCAAGGTCACACGTCAGATTCTCGGTGCCCTCCTTGGGGACACTTTTTAGTATAAATCCCTGCTGAAACTGTGGCTTGAGTCTGCTCCAGCATACATTAGGAGGAAGTCATCCTCAGCACTCACACTTGTCCCCACAGCTTCCAATCAATCTGACTTTGAAATTTAGGAAGGAGTCCAGGGAGAGCAATCAAATTCCCCACAGAAAGAGCCACAGATGGCGTTGGTTCCTGTGAGGTGACTGTGCTAACCACTGAGCCGCCACCTGCTGTAAAAGAGTCAAATAACTTCTAAATCCTTTTGGCTTGAACACCTGAAGACTTCAACTATTCTTTCTATTTATTTATTTTTTAACTGAGCCAGCAGACAAGCAATCAAACAGTCATTCAGTACTTTGAGTTTGTGAAGGGGTCTCACCTCTGCGCAGAAGGATCCCTGCACATTTGAAAGCACTTTAAAGAAACGGTGCACTGCCCGACCTCCACCTCCACAATTAGTTTTGCCTGATGCAGCTCTCTGTCGTATTGATCCGGCCTCTCTTGCGCAAGCTGAGTCTGAGTGGATGAATGGCTTTGCTGCGCTTCCTTGTTCGGATCCAAGTAACCATGTTTGGCCCATGTTTGTCAATAGAAATAACATCTTTCCTGAATTTCCCCCTATTTTAATGCATCAGCAGCAAACTACATGCATTTTCCATACTGCAGAGCCCCAAGCAGCTCCGGCCTCGGGCTACTCTGTTATGTGATGCTCATTCTTTTTCCCGGCTTTAACTGCGCGATGCACAACAGTACACACCACTTTTTTTTTTTTATCTTCTCTCATCGTCATTTTCTCCATTCCGTTGGATTGCATATTTTATCCAGCAATTCTCTTAGTTTTTACCACAGCACAGTGCTGGCACAGCACAAATATGTCTCTTTTTTTCCTTTCTTTTTTTTTTTTACTTCAGCCTTCCACCCCAGCACCTATAAAGTACTAATGCTTTTGTTGTAATGTAGCCAAGCAAACAGTGCATTAAGTGAGTGCAGCATTGGAGGATTTTTTTTTTCTCTTGGCCGATAGAAGATACAGATCCCGACATGGAAAAAAAGCTGGACTTAACCATTCACATTCAATTTAAATCCAAAGTTTTCAAAGTTGTTTGAAACCTTTCAAAGTAGCCTCATGGGCCTTTGTCTGCCCTCAAGAACCTTTTGTGTGGCCTGCAACCAGTGTTGGGAGCAATGACTTCCAAAGTTTTTAGTACTGAATGCCAGTTCTTGCAGGATATCTTTTGTACTTAGTTACTTAGATACTTACTTTGAATCTATTGAGCAAAAGGATAATTAGACTGCAAAAAAACACAAAAACAACATCAGTGTTTCCCAATGACCTGCAAACATGCTACACAATCAGTGATGCTAACACAAAGCTAACAGCGAGGAATACCCAGAGGGTATGGAAACCCCAACAAAGCAGTCAAAATATGTTTGTTAGCAGGTAGTAAAAGCAGGAATGAACAGACTTGTAGAATGACATATTTGTACCTACACCTGTGTTATGACTCTGATGTGCCCCCCTAACACAGGTCGGTCAGGTTAGAAATGTAATAGATTCTCGGCTGGTTCTGTTGTGCTACCAGAGAAGCCTTCTGGAAGCTTCATGTTTACTAAATAAATGATTGATTTTGAAATCATTTAGTTTATTTGTTTCATTTTTTTTTACTGTGCTTTTCTGGATCATATTCTAAGCTTTGAAACCACTAATTCAAAGGACAATATTGTGGGATGCTGACTATTCTGACATTTAATTTTTTTAAATAAAAAAAATTAAGGGACCAGACAAAGAGCGATTCATAAGACCCTTATGAAAAGGACACCGAGGGAACAGTTTACCCTGCCCGGGATAGGGTTACCGGGGCCCCGCCCTGGAGCCAGGCCCGGGGAGGGTGCCCGAGGGCGAGCGTCTGGTGGCCGGGCCTTAGTCCATGGGGTCCGGCCGGGCACAGCCCGAAGAGGAGACATGGGCCCATCCTCCCGCAGGCCCACCACCCGCAGGAGGCGCCATAGGGGTCGGGTGCATTGTGTGCCGGGTGGCGGCCAGGAGCGGAGGCCCTGGCGGACTGACCCCCGGCTGCCAAGACTGGCAATAGGGACATGGAATGTCACCTCTCTGGTGGGGAAGGAGCCTGAGTTAGTGCGTGAGGTTGAGAGGTACCGGCTAGATATAGTCGGGCTCACCTCTACACATGGCTTGGGCTCTGGAACCAGTCTCCTGGAGAGGGGCTGGACTCTGTCTCAGTCTGGAGTTGCCCCTGGTGAGCGGCGGCGGGCTGGGGTGGGTATCCTAATATCCCCTCGGCTTGCTGCCGGTACGTTGGGGTTTTTCCCGGTGGACGAGAGGGTTTGTTCCCTGCGCCTTAGGGTCGGGGAACGGGTCCTGACTGTCATCTGCGCTTATGCGCCGAGTGGCAGTTCAGAGTACCCAGCCTTCTTAGAGTCCCTGGGGGGGGGGGGGGGGGGGTGCTGGAGGGTGCTCCACCTGGAGACTCTGTTGTCCTGCTGGGAGACTTCAATGCTCACGTGGGTAACGACAGCGAGACCTGGAGGGGCGTGATTGGGAGGAACGGCCTCCCTGATCTGAACCCGAGCGGTGCTCTGTTATTGGACTTCTGTGCTAACCACAGTTTGGCCATAACGAACACCCTGTTCGAACATAAGAGTGTCCATAAGTGCACGTGGCACCAGGACGCTCTAGGCCGTAGGTCGATGATCGATTTTGTAATCGTATCAGCAGACCTGCGACCATATGTTCTGGACACTCGGGTAAAGAGAGGGGCTGAGCTGTCAACTGATCACCACCTGGTGGTGAGTTGGATCAGGTGGCGGGGGAGGACGCTGGACAGACCTGGTGCACCTAAACGCGTAGTGAGGGTGTGCTGGGAACGTCTAGCAGAGGCCCCAGTCCGCGAGATCTTCAACGCACACCTCCGGCAGAGCTTCGACAGCATTCCGAGGGAGACTGGGGACATTGAGTCCGAATGGACCATGTTCAGAGTCTCCACTGCCGAAGCTGCTGCATTGAGCTGCGGCCGCAAGGTGGTGGGTGCCTGCCGTGATGGTAATCCCCGAACCAAATGGTGGACACCAGAGGTGAAGGGAGCCACCAGGCTGAAGAAGGAGTCCTATCGGGCTTGGTTAGCCTGTGGGACTCCGGAGGCAGCCGACAGGTATCGACAGGCCAAGCGGAATGCGGCTCGGGCAGTGGCTGAAGCAAAAACTCGGGTGTGGGAGGAGTTCGGAGAGGCCATGGAAAAAGACTTTCGGACTGCCTCGAAGAGATTCTGGCAAACCGTCAGACGTCTCAGGAGGGGAAAGCGGTGCTCTACCTGCACTGTGTATAGTGCTGGCGGAGCGCTGTTGACGTCGACTGAGAAAATTGTCAGGCGGTGGAAGGAATACTTCGAGGACCTCCTTAATCCCACTGACACGTCTTACGAGGAGGAAGCAGAGTCTGGGGATGAGGGGAATGACCCGCCAATTTCCGGGGGCGAGGTCACTGAGGCAGTTAAACAACTCCTTGGTGGCAGAGCCCCTGGTGTTGATGAGGTCCGCCCCGAGTTCCTGAAGGCTCTGGACGTTGTAGGGCTGTCCTGGTTGACACGCCTCTGCAATGTTGCGTGGAGATCAGGGGCAGTACCTGTGGACTGGCAGACCGGGGTGGTGGTCCCCATCTTTAAGAAAGGGGACCGGAGGGTGTGTTCCAACTACAGGGGGATCACACTCCTCAGCCTCCCTGGGAAAGTCTATGCCAGGGTGCTGGAAAGGAGAGTTCGTCCGTTAGTCGAACCTCGGATACAGGAGGAACAATGCGGTTTTCGTCCTGGTCGCGGAACACTGGACCAGCTCTTTATCCTCTCCAGGATACTTGAGGGTGCATGGGAGTTTGCCCAACCAGTCTACATGTGTTTTGTGGACTTGGAGAAGGCATTCGACCGTGTCCCTCGGGGTGTCCTGTGGGAGGTGTTGCGGGAATATGGGGTGTCTGGCCCATTGCTACGGGCCATTCGATCCCTATACAACCGTTGCAAGAGCTTGGTTCGCATTGCCGGCAATAAGTCGGACTCGTTCCCGGTGGGTGATGGGCTTCGCCAGGGCTGCCCTTTGTCTCCGGTTCTGTTCATAATTTTTATGGACAGGATTTCTAGGCGCAGCCAAGTGGCGGAGGGCTTTCGCTTTGGTGGCCTCAGAATCTCATCTCTGATTTTTGCAGATGATGTGGTTCTGTTGGCTTCATCGGGTGAAGGCCTCCAGCTCGCACTGGAACGGTTCGCAGCCGAGTGTGAAGCAGCGGGAATGAGGATCAGCACCTCCAAATCTGAGGCCATGGTTCTCAGCCGGAAAAGGGTGGAGTGCCCACTCCGGGTCGGGGATGAGTTCCTGCCACAAGTGGAGGAGTTCAAGTATCTCGGGGTCTTGCTCGCGAGTGATGGGAGAAGGGAGCCGGAGATCGACAGACGGATTGGGGCTGCAGCTGCAGTAATGCGGACGCTGCACCGGTCCGTCGTGGTGAAGAGGGAGCTGAGTGTAAAAGCGAAGCTCTCAATTTACCGGTCGATCTACGTCCCTACCCTCACCTATGGCCACGAGCTGTGGGTAGTGACCGAAAGAACGAGATCGCGGATACAAGCGGCAGAAATGAGCTTCCTCCGAAGGGTGGCTGGCCTCTCCCTTAGAGATAGGGTGAGAAGTTCGGCCATCCGGGAGGGGCTCAGAGTAGAGCAGCTGCTGCTCCACATCGAAAGGAGCCAGCTGAGGTGGTTCGGGCATCTGACAAGGATGCCCCCTGGGCGCCTCCTGGGTGAGGTGTTCCAGGCATGTCCCACCGGCAGGACATGCCAGGACACGCTGGAGAGATTATATCTCTCGCCTGGCCTGGGAATGCCTTGGTATTCCCCCGGATAAGCTGGAGGAGGTGGCTGGGGAGAGGGAGGTCTGGGCCTCTTTGCTTAGGCTGCTGCCCCCGCGACCCGGCCCCGGACAAAGCGGATGAAGATGGATGGATGGAAAAAAAATTAAATGTCTTCTGTATGAGTCACACTAAAAAATCAAAACAAGAAACAAAAAAAAAAAAACCTATTGTTTTGTTCATGCAATTATTCCTAATTTCTCGATATTTTTTTTAAATTGAATGTGTTCAGTTATTGTTAGATGGACAATAAATTTGACCAATTTTAATAACTTCAGCTATTTATTTTCATTTATGACATTTTTTTAAATGACAACAAAAAACTGAACATTTCGTAATTTTTTCTGCTCATCTTCAGAGTGAGGAACTACCACTAACTGCTGAAGGAGGCTGATGGGCTTTTTAAAAATGTGTATTAATTTAACAGATTCTTGTAAAACAAGTGTTCCATAAGAATCTTATGCACAGGATGGTGGCATATAGATTTTTGGGCAAATCGATGTGTCTTGCCTAGAACACTGAATACTTCTGCTGCATTTGATACATGAATGAAACATCAACCTTATTTTGCCTGAATGGTAATTTTAGATTTGAGCCAGTGATTATAAAAGTACCGGAATGATGACAAAAGCCCTCCAGTGCAATAATAACCTATGATGAGAGGACATCTGTAGATGGCCTTGAGAGCAGCGCGATTTCTCTTTATCCATTTTACCCCATGAAAGTCAGAATATGAGTGAATGTTCTAAAGGGCACTTTAGATTTACTGTGGGTTGTGAGATGATGCATTCCAACTATAAAACAAACAAACAAACAAACAAACAAACAAACAAACAAAAAAGAAATACTGGACATCTGCCTTTCTTTGCATTGCCAGATGGAGTTTGAACAGTCTTCCCTCTTCAGTGTTTTTTAGCCAATAATACAGTCTAATTTGACATCAACAGGTGGACTTGCATGCAATTTTAAATGTTATTCAAAACTAGAAAGAACATTTTAGGTAATAAAAGTATTTCAGTGATTAAACTTCAGTTAAGTGATGTAGCACAGTTGAACCACACAAAGGAAGGAAAAAGAAAAGAACCTTGGCATTTAGATGTTGGTAATATCAATGAAGAAGAGAGATGTCTGCTTTGTCTGCTGCCCCTGCGTCCTGAACCCGGATAAGCATGAAAAAAAATGGATGGATGGATATTTAGTAAAAAAGCCAGAGTGGTATATATTTTCTGAGGCAGCTGAGATCTTTAAACATGTGTCAGTAATGTTGTGGGGATGGCACTGGACTCCCTTCAGGTGGTGTTGGAGAGGTGGATGTTGTCCAAGATAAGGACAATACCTCCCACCCACTCCATGGCGTGCTGGCCAGTCATTCTGATATTGTAATATTTGTGTCTTGAAACTGGACATGACAAATGAGGGTTGAGTCTGGCTGTCTGTCCTGTACACTTGTTGTCTAACAACTTGTGCAAGAAATGTGATTTGTCAATGAATCTTGTGCATCTTCCTTTCTAACTCTAATATTAATAAAAACAATAATAATAACCTCAGTTGTTATCAATTAACTTCATATTCTGATCAACATGATCAGAATCTAGTAACAATTGACTTTTGAACACATTTGGAAAAACACTGGGAAAGTTTCCTGATTTTGGTGGCAAGAATCCACCAACCTTGTTATTGCAAACCAACTCATGTGGTCAGATCCTCCCACTCTACCTAAACTAAGGAGCAGAATCCTAAAATTGGTCAAAGACGGTTTGTTGACAATGGAATTAGAAGTGGTGATCAACAGATGAGGACAAAGTTTTCAATGAAGCTCCTGGGCATGGTAGATGCCCCTGACAGAGACGGAAGAGTTTAAACTCCTGAACTTTAGAGAAATTATGTTCAAGTAATTGTACCATGAACCAGCATAAGACATCTAGTTGTGGAAAAGGCATCTTGAGGATGGTTCAGTGTCTTATTAGAAAGTGGCACCATGAAATTAATTTGCTCATCCACTTGAAAAAGAGGTGATGGGGTAATTTTCAGATGTCCCTAGGAAAATAATGCTGAAGAAATGAGACAAAAAAACTAATTAAGTCATCAATCATGTATTCTTTTGCAGTGTTTTGGGGACAGCAAACTCATCAACATTCGCTAACCAGTCTCTGATCCGACCTGATCAAGGTCTGTTTTAATCCAAACATTGCTTGAGCTATTTCTGACTGTATTATGGGATAAAAATGAAGTTTAAATCAAGAAACAGGGTGTCTCAAAGCTCCAGCTGCTTCCTACTGCATCTGGAAGCATATATGCTGACAGACCCCCAACAAGAGAAAAACACAGATGCTCAGCAAATTGCATCTCCTCTTCTCTGTTATAAAAATCAGCAACATGCCCAAATTGCTGCTTTAGGTGGTGATTTTCTGATGGGAAGTATGGATAGGGAAGAAATTATATGTGTTTGGGTGGTTGTTACAGCACATCATAACCAGCAGCATCAAGTTAAAAGTCTGTTAAGCCAAGTGGGTACACTCTGAAAGTTTGCTGTGCTGCAATTTATGTGAAGTAGGGGTTAATACCTATATTTGGCAGAGCAAAAGGAGTCTTTCAGTAGACATGGAACAGAAGAAAACTGTTCTTTGTTTCTCAGGGTATTATCTGTTTTTGTTGGATACAGTCAAACTGCAGCTCAGGGTGTCCTGATTCTGCTATGGCATTTTTGGACTTGTAATTATTTTGGAATTGAAATCATATTTTTCATTTTGCTTGTGAAAAAACAACTGGGAACAATGGAAATAAAAGTCCAGTTGATTGGCATTGAGAGCGATACCTCATTTTAGTCATGACAACTGTATTGTAAGCAAGTGGGAGAAGCACAGCAGCCACAATGGATGTGGCATTTCGTTGCTATGCGTCTTTTTAGCTCGCCTCTCAGTTTGTGTCAGAAAAACAAATACAGTCAACCAGGCAGTGATATGTGGTGAACGCGGCACATCTGATAGCATCCTCATAGCTTACTCGTACAAGGTTTACTTAAACCTAATGGCACCTGCTGCTCTATAATCAGCGCTCAGGATTAAGACTAATTTAACCATCAGCTAAAGGTATAATCTGATTAGAGGTGCTGTGCCTGGTCAGTAGGAAACAGTCACAATTCAAACACTTAATTTTCCCTTCTGCATGACACCAGAAGAGCATACTCAAACCTTAACAACTTGAAAAGACCTTTCAATTTCTGACTGTGATGAAAGCGTGCTAATCATAGTGCTTCACCACAACAGAAATTAATAATTTTGTCCTAAATCCATTTTTACAATAAATAATCATTACGTTTTGATGATTTCGCCACATGAAAGCTTTATAGTTTTTTTTCCTTTTAACACATTGATTGGTGCCTGTATTGACATCTAATACATCTCCCGGTTAAAAACACTCGAGGCTACTTTTCAGATTCTGAAGACAAGCCGTGGTTCTCCAGCTGTGTATTGAAATCCTAAGTGGAGCAGAGAGGAATCCAGCAAGGATGAGAGAAGGCTGTAAAAAGAGCAAAGAGAAGCGGAGAAGCGGAGGTGAAGTGTGAAATCGCTATAATTATGCTTTGATATTAAATTACCATGTATAATTGAAATAAAGTTAGAACCGCAGTCTTTATCCTTAATGGTAGCTACACTGCTCAGCTCTGTTAAATAACCTGCTAGTTATTGCCTGTCCTGTATGGAATTGGAAGTTGAACCATCATTGCGAAACCCATCTACCCATCACATTTTATATTAGATCCAGGCTTCACACACAATATGGTTTTAATTACAGCCAAGTACTTAATTCTTCCTCTGTGTACACTTATGTGCAGCAAATAATTCAGTTAGCAGCAGATCTGCATTAGCCATGAATGGAAATGACTCCGACTTTATTAACTGAATATAATTGACACTAACAAAAATCTGCATTATAAAGGTGGGGAATGGCAAGCTGGCTAATTAGCTAGCTTATTAGCTGGCTTATGTAGTGAAGTGCTAATATATATGACCAAAGCTTAGCCAACAGCAGCTTGCCTTAAACATGTTGCTCTCCCGTCAGTTTGCCCTCAAAGACCAGAGGTTTAGCCACAATATACATGCGCAAACCCCCACAAACATTAGTTCGATTCCTATGAAACGGAATTATTTGCAGCTTTCAGTGACAATGGCCAGCTGTGGCCACAAGATGGCAGTAATGTCAAGTATGGATGCACATAATAATCAACAGGCGAGGAGCTTTTTGAAAGCGCTGTCTGAGATGAAAGGAGAGTGATCACTTCACTATTTATTTTATGTCTTATTTTTGTCCTGAAGGAATGCTGCTGAATTCATGTTCACATCATCTCTACATGCTGAAATGCAATAAGTTGCTGTCATGAGATTAAGACTATTTAGACCAACCAATGTTTTTCCACTGACCTCCTACATCAATAAGGAACTTTTGCCCACTAAGTGTATATTGTCCCATTATCTGTAAACTGAAAGTAAAATCACAGTAGATCCCAGGAGATCAGCAGCTTTTGGTATACAAACTGAAGCATCTGGCACCAAGAACCATGTCACATTCAAGATGACTAAATGACCTTTCTCAACCATTCTCATGATCAGTTTGAACTTCAGCAGGCTATCTTGACCATGTCTACATGCCTAAATGCACTAAGTTGTTGTCATGATATTGGCTAGATCTGGTTGACTGAGATGTCTTAGCAACAATAGAACAGATGAAAAAGTGGCCAGGGAGTGTACAGCTACCTGCTAATTTCAGAAAGGAAGCTTCAGAAGAGCTGTCAGTGACAATGTTCATTCATGTTCGCACCTTAATGTCAGCAAGACATTGTGTGCATCTTTGGTTTTCTTTTGTTGTTGCTGACTATAAATGCTATCAGCCTCCCAGGGACTGCAGTGGCCTTCATGTGCAAATCTGGCTCAATGATAAAGGAGAGAAGTTAAAAAAAAATATTTAGTAAAACATCAGTGGCAATATGAGTTAGATGCAATAACCTGATATCATATTGATTTACACAGAGTTCAAATATCTATCCGAGTGGCAGATTTGCATTAAAGAGTATCTGTGTCATCCTTTTAAGCATAAAAAACAATAAGGAAGCAACTTTTACTGTTTTTTAAAATCTGTCATTTTTATCATGACACTCAGCAAATGTGAATAATTTTGCATGTATTTTCATCCTGCAGTTGCTTCATAATACAGTGGCCTGAATTTTCGCAACAGCTATAAAGGAAAAAAGAAAACGCTTACATTAACAAGTTTTCCTGTACTCTTTAAGAATCTAAGTGAATATGACCTGAAATATGTAGCCAGATAGCGGCTTTAAATTAGAAGCAATCTTGCGGCTGGGGGGTTGGGGGATAATTTCACACAAAAAGGAAACTGCTTGCATGCTGTAAAAAAATGTGCTTATGGCTATAAAGCACAGTCTCTGCAATGCACAGCATGCAGCTGGCCAGGCAGCTTCTATAAATGACTTTGCACTCTGGACAAATGTATAGAGCTCTGCGTATGTGTAGGCTGTTCTCATTTACACCATATGTTGTAAGTGTGCGTGTGTATATCAGAATCAGAATCAGAATACTTTATTGATCCCTGGGGGAAATTATTTTTTGTTACAGTGCTCCATTTTAAACCAACATTAAGACAAGACAGACAATACGCTAACTAAGAATAGTACAATATATACATAAATATACATACATACATACATAAGTCACTTATAAATAAATATTTGGAAAAGAAACATGTGTAGTTGTAGCAGCAAACAGTGTGTTAAGTGGATGCGTTGTACAGGGAGATGGCCACAGGCAGGAATGATTTCCTGTGTCGTTCAGTGGTGCTTTTCGGTAATCTCAGTCTCTCACTGAACGAGCTCCTGTGACTGACCAGCATGTCATGGAGTGGGTGGGAGGTGTTATCCAACATTCTCTTTATCTTGGACAGCATCCGCCTCTCCGACACCACCTTGAGGGAGTCCAGCTCCATCCCCACAACATTGCTGGCCTTACGGATCAGTTTATTAAGTCTGTTGGCATCTGCGACCCTCAGCCTGCTCCCCCAGCATGCAACAGCATAGAGGATCGCACTGGCCACCACAGACTCATAGAAAATCCTCAGCATTTTCTGGCAGATGTTGAAGGACCTCAGTCGCCTCAAAAAATAGAGACGACTCTGGCCCTTCCTGTAAAGTGCTGTGGTGTTTTTAGCCCAGTCCAGTTTATTGTCAATGTGTACTCCAAGGTATTTATAGTCCTCCACAATGTCAACACTGACCCCCTGGATTGAAACAGGGGTCAAGTGTTTCCTGGTCTTCCTGAAGTCCACGATCAGTTCCTTGGTCTTTGCCACGTTGAGCTGCAGATGATTCTGCTCACACCACGTGACAAAGGAGTCGACCACAGCCCGGTACTCTGTCTCATCATCCCTGCTGAAACTTCTGAAGATGGCAGGTCTCTGTGCAGTGGCTGAAGTCTGTGGTGTAGAGGGTGAAGAGGAAGGGGGAGAGGACAGTCCCCTGTGGTATATTTAATGTTTATGGAAGCATGAATAATTACTACAAGACAGGGTTCCTGCTGCCGTCCTGAAGATGACGCCACGTGTGAAAGCAGGATCGCACAGAGACAGACAAGTTCATGCAAGTTGAAATGCAGCGCTGCGAAGTCAGAATCTTTGAACCATTCTGAGGTTATGGAGACTTTAACAGCTTTATTGTGTAACACAAGCGGCCAAAACAAGTGGATCAAAAGTGAAAGGGAACCTTTATAGTAATGCATCAAATTCTCACACCTACAAGCAAAGGACATAAAATCTGTCATAAGGGCTGGTTTTATCTAAGTAGACGACCTGCTGTTGCACAGAAGACACTGCTTTTTTTAAACTCTAGTGCTACATCATGCATGGGGTCTCATCTGCTGCCCTTAAGAAGCCTACATCAATGTCTGCCTGTTTCTCTACCAATAACATGATGTCTGTAAATTTTTTAATATGTTTGCTTGATGCTTGAGTATGACGATTTTGGTTTTGTTCTTTGGATAGTTTCTGCCTTTGTAACAACTCTGAGTGACTTGCTAATTACTTTTTTTAAAGTGTTTATATGATAACTGGTTGGCAATAGTTGGTGGGAGTCGTTGGCATGAAACTGGTTAAAAACCTCTTTGTGAGCGTTTGCAGACCAGTCAGTATCTTCCATGGTAACTTTTGGGGATCACAGCAACCTGCTAGCAACAGAAGCGATCACAAAATATTGATTAAGTGGGAGTGAAAAGAGTGTGGCTCAATCCAGAAACAGAGACTGTTCACCTTCAAATTAAAAGTTGCAGCGTTTGAAAAGTGCTGCAGCGTCAAGGCACAGCTCTTATTTTGAAGGTGAATGATCTCCATTTATGGTTTGTGTCACGCAGCGAGGAGGTTTGTGGTGCAGCATCCTCTTTGCTCTACTGGTAACAGCCAGCAAATTATAGCAACCACTCATCAGCTGATTTGGAAATACACATTTTTTACTTGTGTTTGGAGGTTGCTAGGGGGTTGCCAACCAGTCTCTAACCTTGTGCTACTTAGGCCTAAGGCTTAAAGGTAGCAGTGTGGGCTCTTTGACTGACAGTAACCTTTACCGGACCTCTTCACTACGTTTGGATTGGCGCTTTGGTTTTGGTGAGTGAAGTACTTCATTAGCTTATTACTTACAATTTATGGATGCAGCTTGCTGACCTAGCTTGCTAGGCTTACCTAATAACTTTAGGCACTCCAGTCTCTTGTCTAAATATGGTTTTAAAACAAACAAACAATTAAAAAAAAAAACAATGTGGCACAAAACACTGAGGATTGAAAATGTCCACTCCAGAACAAATGGGTTATGTCACATCACCATGACCATCTTTTATATACAGTGTGTGAAAATGTGTAATGGATTTCACTGTTGTTGTAGTCGTAGTAGCAGCAATAGTGTTACTTTAAAATCAGGATTCAGTTTCTTGGTGGGATTTTTTGTATATTTTCACCTGGTTTATTTTTTTTGTAGATAAATATTGTAACTCTTTCTTAATGATGCTCATTATGCAAAGAAAAATGATTTTAGGTGGTCATCAAAAACGAACACCAGTCTCTGCAAGATCTTCATGTAACGATGACTCAGTGAGTTGATTGATCAGTAGTTGTTGGGATTGTAGCTCAAACACAAGCTTCATTGGAGCAGGTTAGTCCTGCAGCATAAGTTTTGTGCCCCAATAAGAGGTGAATTATATTCTGAAAACTAAAAAACCCAGGGTTAGTATAGTTACCTTCCTAAGCTCACAATCCTGCTTTGTAGTACAACCCTCTGATCTTTGTCCTAACGACCTTAAGCTTAATAAGTCTAAAGTAGTAAGTGTGAGAAAAACTCAGGGAGCATTAATGGAGAGAGAAGGAGAGATTCCTTCATTTATTAGTGTGATATACATTTTTTAATGCGCCTAGAGCCAACAGAATACATAAAAAATAGAGATCTAGTCTTGCTGATGCCATGTATTTCTCAATTAGAGGGCTTAAAACATCTACGATGTGTGCATTTTTGTAAAGTGTAAAATAAAAAGTTCCTATAAATGACACTGTTTCTGCTTTGTAATGGAAGTTGGACTATATTTGGGGTTTTCTGTGTGTGCGTGTGTGTGTGTGTGTGCGCGTGTGTGTGCTTGTGTCAGTGTGTTTTTATCGAAAGCTGGGGTTGGAATACTAGCAGCTGAGTGATAAATGAGAACAGACAAGGATTTGCTTTTCAGGTTTGAGCGTATAAGATGAGACAGATGTAGTTTATTAGGACATCAGTGTCACTGAGTGGGATGCATTGGTACTATGTCCATTGGGGAACCTGTATGAACCAGGGCTGACATGAACTACGAGTCCAGGTTATGCTAATTGGCAGAAGGGCTGATTGTTGGAAGCGTGCACATGTGCTCTGGCATCATTTGGCCCACTTCTTTGATGTTAAACTATCCTCAGCTAAGCTAGGATAGCTTTTAATTATCAATTAACCCTGCGTGTAGCCAGTGACATCAGAAGTTGTCAGATTTGTTTTAGTCAATGTCATGGTTCTGATTCATATTATTAATGCAAAAATTGTCTTCAAGGAATTCTACTCTTTATTTTAACCCGCAATTGGAATATCTGCACTGAAGAAATGCATAAGTAAGTCACTCCAGGTAAACTTTTTTTTCCAGTGGTTTCTTGTGTGAGATCTACCCGCTCCCCGTGATGCCAGAGGAACAATTCCCATGGTGCAGTGCAATCCGGGACTGCATCAGGTCGAACTATGCCGGGCCTGTTTTGTTTGCAGGCCTGGCAGCGGAAGCAGCATCAACCCAAAGACTGAAAGCTCAAAACAAATTATATAAAAATTCAAAGCATCCATCCATTTCTGCTCTAACATTTTTTCAAGTCTAGTTTTAAGTTTAGATTTAGTAATCTGTAATGACCTTGGTCTGGGTCACAGGAGCAGCAGTCAATGCAGAGAAACCCAGACTTCCTTTTTCTCAGTCACCTCTTACTGCTCGTCCGAGGTACATCAAGGTGTTCCCTAACCACAAACAAGATACAATCTCTGCAACCTGTCCTGAGTCTGCTTCAGGGCCTAGTCTCAGTAGGACTTGCCTAAAACACCTCAACTGCCTCCTTTTGATGTTGAGAACTAGAAGGTTTAACCTAGGGGAGAGCCCACCTGCCTTTGAAGGAAGCTCATTTCTACTGTTTGTAGCCGTGATCTCTTTCTTTCGGTCACTACTAAGCACTTGTGACCATCGGTGAAGGTAGAAACATTTTTGTTTTGTTTTCTCCCTCTGTCTATTCCAACTTTTTATTTCATTGATGGTGATGAAAAGAGCAAAGTGAATTAAAACGATGGTGAGTAGATAAATATATGAGTACTTTAAAAAATGACAAGTAAACCTGAGGACCATAATAATCACACAACAATAAAGATTAAGGATAAACAATTTTCTAGGTTTGCTTTGCTACCTATTAATTTAATGGCGCTCTGTTATACTCTATATACAGCTACATACTTCATTCTTGGACTATACTACAGTAGCTTTGGCCTTGGTGCAACTCCTCATTTCATCCACTTCCTAAAGCAAACCATTTTAGGTCCCTTCCCCTTACAATTAAGCAAGCTTTCTTCTTACTGGCTGCCACTCATCAACAGAACGTGGGTGGGGCTTCTGACCTCATAGGTAAAATGTGCCTGAGATGACCATATTGGGAGCATCCTCTCCCAGTATAATCAAACCAAAGTAGAAAGTAGAAAAACTGACAAAAACCAAGTGTTTAGTGCACTCTCACGCCTACGCTTTTGGATCACATGGATTAATTATACATATATTGAATATGACCTACACTTCAAATAATAATATCAGTATGGGTGTCTCCCAGTGTAAAACTATATATGTAACAGAAATAGGTCCACTTTTTAATTAATAAAATGTGAAGGTATACACAAATCTCATTGGCTGTTGCATGAAAAAGTGAAATGGCATAAAAACTGTGCTAAATCAAACATACAGAGCGACCTGCTGTGGCAACACAAAGTAAATAAGGATGCAGTCAAAAATAACTGAAAGTAAGAAAAAATTAAGTAGTTCTACCAAGTACCATATCATACATGGTCTACATTTTATTTTTCCAACCTCATTTCCACTTTTCCTTATGTTTATTCCTGAACTGCCCTGAAGTAGCTTTCCAGGATTCATAGTTCAAAGTTCAAAATAATCTTAACCCTTTACAGCCGATCGGAGCGGGCACGCTCTGTTTTGCGTAACTATTTTTAAATCCCGGTAGCACTGCAACCACGTAAGCTAGCGCAAAATTTTTTTTTGCATATGAAACCGGAGGAGTTGTACTTACATCTTATGCCATCAGCTTGTCCTAGGTCACGGTTTCCTTCCACATAAAGCTTTGCAAAAACTGCATAAAAAGCGCTTGCAGGAACAAAAACATAATATTCCAGAAACACGCTTTACCGATCCAATCAGCTGGTCATAACACTTCCTACGTTGGAATAGACGTCGGCGCGAACTTTTGCATTTCCGCCATTACCTGCCCGAAACCGGAAGTGACGTCATTTTCGCGGAAATGTAGTCTTTTTTACTATCAGGGCCTCAGGGAATATACTCGTCTTTTTAAAAGTTATCTTTGACTTTATGACTTTCTGTGTTGTTTCTGGGATGCTTAGGACTCATATTGCACTGCTGGAAATAGTTTATTTTGATGCATATGCTGCTTTTTTGCAAATTTGCAGTATAATATTTATTTTCGTTTTTCCTGCAGTGTATAAAAATTGGTGTATTTCAAAAATAAAACTATGAAGACACTCAAAATAAATTTCCTGTGGTGGGAAACTATTTTGTGCAACTTTTTTGTATTTACAGTTTTGAGGGATAAGCCTCTTAAATTTCTCTAACTACAAATATATGTTAAAAAAGCAAAAACAATTTTCAATTTTTTTGTAGTTTATTGCACTTTTTTGCAATTTATGTAATTACTATGCACTTAATGAATACATATTATTAAAATCTGGGCTATAATGGTTGTATTGATGTATAGCAACTTGAAATGCTCCCAAAAATGGCTCCACAGCATGTAAAAATATGATATAAGCTCTGGCGGACTTGGTTCTATGGTAGGTCTTAAAGGGTTAAATGTTGCATGCTTATGCGCTCAGTTCATCCACTGTAAATGAAAATCTTGCATTTGCTTACTTTATTTTCTCAAAATCTCAGTTATGTTGTATCTGTTGTATAAATCATTAGATTCCTGCATTCTGACAGACACACTGTTATGCTACTCACTGGAGATAACTGTTTACTTACCTGGTATTCTTCAACTGATTCCTGGCATCTTAAATAAAATTTCCATCCATATAGAATTTTTTTCCCCCCTTACCTTCCCATTTAAAGCCAAACCACTTCAGTCAAGCGCTGTCTCCAATGACAGATAGACTGACATGCCGTGGTGTCAATCATGCCTGCAGGTGACGCTGTTTGCAGGAAGTAACAATAACAAATTAGCATCTGTCAGAGGTTGTCAGACAGAGTGCCACAGAGCTGGGTCAACAGCTGCTGGGGATGTGATTAAAGTGGCTGCCAAGTTAGCGAAAAAAAAAAAGCCCGAGAAAATAGTGTGACTTAATTAGAAAAGCATTACCAGCGGATCACTTCCATCCTAGATGGTGACAAAACATTTCGTAGCCCAGTGACAGAATAATTATTTATTCTGTTTGAGCTACAGTGTTTGCTACAATTGCTCCATATCTGAAGAACAAAACCTAGATTTTCTACTGGGTTTCAAAGTACGCATAATCACTACTTTTATTTTTGTAAATGTTGCTCTTTTAAAAAAGAAGCTGCCTGAATCTAACTTTGTGATGAAACGTTGGACAATAGCGATGTTCCTATAACAAGTAGATGGTACCTTCCTCAATACTACACCCTTGCTTGCAAGAATACAACCTTGTCATAAATCCTTGCACTGAACTCCATACGTTCTGATAGAAAGCATACTCCATGACTTATCAGGGTCTTTGTTGAAGGTGAGGTTTATGATGACTGATGTTAGAGACCCACGCTTCGTTGGTGACTCTAAGAACCTTCTGTCTGCCTGTCACTGTGTATCTGCTCACAATCGTCTCCTTCCTTTTTTTTAACGCCTGTGATTGGAGGTCATCAGTGGAACTGTCAGCATGCAATTTCACACAGAAAAATTGCCATTTGCACTTTGCAGACAGACAAGCAAATGGAGTGTCCTGCCATTAAATCGAGTGAGACGTTTTAGGCATGTAACTGGTAAGGGCGGCTGTTAAATGAACGTGTTTCGATTTTCACGGATCACTTTGTTTTCTCTTGAATTTTTACATGTTGAGTCTATGACTGTGTGCATGCTTTTTAGTTCAAGCTCATGGTTCATAGTTTTCATGCTGCAACATTTTTGTCACGGTTTGCGGGGCAAGCCGTGTGGATTTGTAGTAAGGACCCAAAAGGCGGCAGCTCTGGTGCAGGTGAGTGTTTATTTACAGCAGTGGGTACAAACAGCAACGGGGTGTGAACATGAAACCGAAACCTAAACTGGGTAAACTAACAACACAAACCAGGAATGACGGTGCAGGGAGGTCCGGGGAAATACATACAGGGAGACCGAGGGGAAACAACACAGACGAACCAGCGATTACTAAGACAGAAAATACAACTTAAATACACTCAGAACACAGGGAGATTACACACAGGTGGGAGACACAGCTGGGAGTGATTAACATGACGAGACCAGGGAGGCAAACTGAAAACACTCACATAAGACGCAGACCTTCACAATAAAACAGGAACACATGGGGGGAACAGGGTAAACACCAATTAGAGAACAGAACCAAAATCGCGAAGAGAAAACACAAAACGCTGGGTCAAAAGGACCCAGGATCATGACAGTACCCCCCCCTCAAAGGCTGGCTCCAGACAGCCCAACAAGAAACAAAACAGCCAGAAAAAACAGAAAACAACCCGACCAGGGCGGGCGGCGGGGGCCCAGGAAGGAGGGCCCGAAGCAAAACAAAACCGGAGCACCAGAAGGCCAAAAGACAAAAACAAAAAACGAGCCCAAAACCAAAAGAAACGAAGCACACCAGAACACAGGAAAAAACTGAGTCCAAAACAGAAGAGTTCAGGGGGCCGACAGCACAGGAGTCCAAAACAGTTCAGGGGGCCGGCCAGGGGGCCGACAGCAGAGGAGTCCAAACAGTTCAGGGGGCCGACCGTGCGGACGGCAACGGCGGCGACGCGGACACAGTTCGGGGGACCGACCGTGGGGACGGCAACGGCGGCGACGCGGACACAGTTCGGGGGGCCGACCGTGCGGACGGCAACGGCGGCGACGCGGACACAGTTCGGGGGGACGGCCGTGCGGAAGGCAACGGCGGCCATTCAGGCGATGGCGGTCCGGGGGCCGGCCGTGCGGAAGGCAACGGCGGCCACTCAGGCGATGGCGGTCCGGACCAGGCAAGGCTGCAGAGGCTGGACCAGGCGAGGATGAAGACTCGGATGAGGCTGGACCAGGCGAGGATGAAGACTCGGATGAAGCTGGACCAGGCGAGGATGAAGACTCGGATGAAGCTGGACCAGGCGAGGCTGAAGGCTCTGAGGCTGGACCAGACGAGGCTGATGATGATGCTGCAGCCGGCGAGGATGATGACGGTGCTGCAGCCGGTGAGGATGATGATGATGCTGCAGCCGGCGAGGATGATGATGATGCTGCAGCCGGCGAGGATGATGATGAAGCTGCAGCAGGTGGCTGGACGGGCTCCTCGGGCCCTCCAGCTGAGACAGGTGGCTGAACGGGCTCCTCGGGCCCCCCAGCGGAGACTGGAGACAACGGCCGGAGCGGTCCCTCGGACCCTCCAGCGGAAACAGGAAATAAAGGCCGGAGCGGTCCCTCGGACCCTCCAGCGGAAACAGGAAACAAAGGCCGGAGCGGTCCCTCGGACCCTCCAGCGGAAACAGGAAACAAAGGCCGGAGCGGTTCCTCGGACCCTCCAGCGGAAACAGGAAACAAAGGCCGGAGCGGTCCCTCGGACCCTCCAGCGGAGACACGAGACGAAGGCTGGACGGGCCCCTTGGACCCTCCAGCAGAAGCCATCACAAAGCCAGCAGGCATGGAGTCCTCTGGCAGACATGAAGGCAATGGGTGCTGTGCTGAGCACTGGCCCTGCTCAGACAGCACTGACACGGAGTTGTTCTCTGAGGGCTGCTTAATCTTCAGTTGTCCAGAATCAGCTGGGGACTGAGACCTAGCCTCTGGGGAAGCCCTGGAGTGCAGAACGGTGCCTGAAGCAGCTAAAGCGCGAGAAACTCCCTGACTGGACCTTAAATTTTCTCCCTGCATGGAGTGAATGAGTGGAACCGGTACTGCTGGAGCCAGAGCTACGGGTAGCGGGGGCACTGGAGCTACTGGGGCCTGCGCTACAGGCGGCACTGGAGACTGAACTGAGGGTGGCACTGGAGACTGAACTGAGGGTGGCACTGGAGACTGAACTGAGGGGGACATTGGAGACTGAACTGAAGGGGACACTGGAGACTGAGCTGAAGGGGGCACAGGAGACTGAGCTGAAGGAGGCACAGGAGACTGAGCTGAGAGGAGCACTGGCTGCGGGGGAGCTAACTGAGCTGAGAGTGGCTGCGGGGGAGCTAACTGAGCTGAGAGTGGCTGCGGGGGAGCTAACCGAGCTGAGAGTGGCTGCGGGGGAGCTAACTGAGCTGCCGGTAGCTGCACAGGCGATAAGCAGCTTGCTTGACATCCGCCACACAAAACGCAGCCCCTGAATGAACAGTCATGCAGTCTGAAAATGAAAAAGAGTCCTCACTCACCACAGCCGGCGATTTAGAAGCCCGAACGTCCGGCTGTGGAGTGGCGCGCTTGCAGCGCGATCGGCGTTTCCTCCCCGCAGACGGCTCCGACGGGCCGGGCAAGATCACATCCGGCGAGTCGGGCAGTGAGGCAGGAGTGGCTGAGAGAAGGTGAGGTGTGTGCCGGAGAAAAGCCTGTATGGTTGGAGGAAGTGAATTCAGTAGCCATGGCAGGCCGGAAAAGAGACGTTGTAGCCGACCTTCCACGGCGCGGCGAAGCTCGTACGGAGGATTCTCCAGCCACAGCCCGAGGAGGATCTCCACATTGTAGCCGATGTCATCCTGGAGCTCCTCGGACGGATTGACTGCCGCTGGGTCCATGGTGGCTGGTTCGTTCTGTCACGGTTTGCGGGGCAAGCCGTGTGGATTTGTAGTAAGGACCCAAAAGGCGGCAGCTCTGGTGCAGGTGAGTGTTTATTTACAGCAGTGGGTACAAACAGCAACGGGGTGTGAACATGAAACCGAAACCTAAACTGGGTAAACTAACAACACAAACCAGGAATGACGGTGCAGGGAGGTCCGGGGAAATACATACAGGGAGACCGAGGGGAAACAACACAGACGAACCAGCGATTACTAAGACAGAAAATACAACTTAAATACACTCAGAACACAGGGAGATTACACACAGGTGGGAGACACAGCTGGGAGTGATTAACATGACGAGACCAGGGAGGCAAACTGAAAACACTCACATAAGACGCAGACCTTCACAATAAAACAGGAACACACGGGGGGAACAGGGCAAACACCAATTAGAGAACAGAACCAAAATCGCGAAGAGAAAACACAAAACGCTGGGTCAAAAGGACCCAGGATCATGACAATTTTACAAATAATGAGATGTAATGAGAATAACTGAGATATAAAGTTGTCTTTCTGGCCCTAATGAATGTGTGATCAATAATGCCAAGGGTTGATTTTTAAGATTGTGTGTTTTTTTTCAGGCATGGAACTATTAATTGGTTGACAAATTACTTACAGTGGTCCATTGTGGTCAGATTTGAATATTAAGGGATGCCTTGAAAACACTGCTTGGTTGCCTACCACGATGTGGTCAAAGGTCAGTTACAGAGCAGCTTTCTTTCTCTATCAAAAATATTGTTTTTACAATATCACACACATTTTGACAATTAAGAAAACAGACGTGTTCATTACAAGCTAACAAAAGCCAATTCATATATTTTATTGGCAGAATAAGCAGTAAATCCCAATTTTGTTCATGGCAGATTGCTGCCCCTCCATAAGCCTGGTTCTGCCAGAGGTTTCTTCCTGTTAAAATGGAGTTCAAAGAGGGTAATTCGATTGTTGGGGTTTCTCTCTGTTATTGTAGGGTGTGTACCTTAAATTTAAAGCACCTTGAGGTGACTGCTGCTGTGATTTGTCCCTGGATAAATAAAACTCAATTGAATCCTTCATCAACAATGCATAGGATGAGGATAACGGTAAAGCTAACAATGAAGCAAAACTCAAGTTTGCCCTCTGAGACCTACAAGACTTAAAGTACTATACTCAGCAAAGTATACCACACTGCTTATTTGATATTGCTAAACAAAAATCTTTAAGTTTGAACCTTTCCTAAATATCCTGGATAACAAAATTTTTAAACTCTTTTCCCTGCAATTACATGGGAGCATTCAATTCAAACTTTCAGTCAAATATTCTGAATCTACAATAACTTTCATTATTGATGAAAAATCCCAGTTTCAGGAAAATGGTAATTACAGAGGGCAACTTAGTAGTGTTTTAGTTTTAGTGGGTTTTTTCCCCATTGTGCTCATTGGTCACCTGTTTGATTTAAAAGGCTAGTCATAGCTCGATAATCTGGGTTTAAATAATTAAATGCAAGGTAGATAAAGTGAACTGATATCACAGTGACTCCACTGAAGGATATGGCATGATTGTTTCCAAGATGGCGCTGCATATGGATGCCCTGGTACTTCAGTGCGTTACTTCTGTTTTGTTTTTGTGCATAATTTGTGTGTCTGAACATTCTTCGGAATATTCTTACACCAGAGAAGAGCTTCTTAACTACAGGATTGCTACACCTGTGGATTTATTTTCCAGTATTTATCGCATCTGCGACGGATTTACTACAGACTTTGATCAGGAAAGTGAGACGCCGAAGGAGAGGAAAGAGAACTGGCGCACTCGTGCGTCCAAGGAGGCGCGGACTACGAACTGCTCTTCCTGGGATCTTCCTTTCCAATGTACGCCTGTGCAAATGAGCCGGCCCCAGTTTTTTCTGGCATTTTCAACTCCTCACTGCAAGCATGTCATGTGCCTGCCTTCCTGCTTCAAGTCCTCCACCATAGTCCCTGTCCCCAAGAAGCCAAGGATCACTGGACTAAGTGACTACAGACCTGTGGTTCTGACATCTGTGGTCACTAAGTCATTTGAACACCTGGTCCTCTCCTACCTTAAGACCCCCATGCCCCCCCTCCTGGACCGCCTGCAGTTTGCATACAGAGCCAACAGGTCTGTAGACAATGCTATAAACATGGCTCTACATTTCATCCTGCCGCATCTGGACTCCCCAGGAACCTACGCCAGGATCCTGTTTGTGGACTTCAGCTGTGCCTTCAACACCATCCTTCCAGACCATTTCCAAGGCAAGCTTTCCCAGATGAATGTGCCTGATCCCATCTGCTGGTGGATCACTGACTTCCTGACGGACAGGAAGCAGCACGTGAGACTAGGAAAGAATGTCTCGGACTCCCGGACCATCAGCACCGGCTCGCCCCAAGGCTTTGTTCTTTCTCTTCTCCCTGTACACTAACTGCTGCACCTCCACCCACCAGTCTGTCAAGCTAATCAAGTTTGCAGATGACACCACCCTTATCGGACTCATCTCGGATGGGGATGAGTCTGCCTACTGGAGGGAGGTTGAACGTCTGGTGTCCTGGTGTAGCCACAACAACCTGGTGCTGAACGCTCAAAAGACAGTGGAGATTAGGGGTGGAGCCGAACCTGAATATGGTATTCGGAAAGGCACAAATAACGTGTTTTTTACGAATATTTATTTTTAAAAATATTTGTATTCGGGAACAAGGAAAAACTTTATATCAAAACGCTGAGTTTCTTTATGAGACCGCAGAACATGACTGGATGAGTGAGTGACATGTGAAGGAGGCGACTGACACGGGCTGCTCCACACATCAACAGAGACAGTTGGGCTGAGCAAAAAAAGAGTGAACTGCATCACTATTTTTGTTGAAATTATTTTTTTGTACCTTAACTGGATTACGGTTTATAACTTTCGCAAAGATCGGGAGATTATTCCATTGCGCTGCATTGTTGACGTCTGCAGTCAGCTGCTCTCATGTTCATTCTGTTTACGTAGCTCTGTTAGCTCGGTAATTTAGACAATAGGCTGTTGACAGAGTAACATTAACATTCAGTTAAAAAAGGTTAAAACCATGCTTGTGTAGTTGTCACTCATTAACTTAGCTGAAACTCCCCACATGGATTTGGGGAACCAAATAGAAGAGTGTTGCTGCTGCTTCACTTCAGTTCAAATTGGGCTACATGAAACCCACAATTCAAAATGACCTTGACAGCCCTCCGTTAACAATTATACCTCGAAGAGCCAACATCAAGCTGTGTGTTTAAATGTGTGTAATGGGAAAAATAGCCTTGGTTTTTACCTTTTGTATATTTTTCAATTGAGTGATTGAGCCCAGACAAAGCAGGCTTTATGCTGACTTGTACTTTAGTGCTCTCAACAAATACAAGGATAAAACGTAAAGAAAAAAATCAGAAAACTGGCCAGACGTATTCTCTCAGATAAGCTGAATAAGATACTTAACTGATATATCAGGGCCAGTAATGATAACACAAAGTTGGAGAAAGCCAGGCTTTGTGTTAGAGAGAAACAAACAATAAATAAAGGCATCACACTTACCTTTCCTGATTATGCTAAGAATATGTGCACTGCTCTGCAGTGATACATAAGCACATATGTTTTAATGCTTTATGGTGAATTAACAAAAAAGTGCATTAGCCAGTATTCATTATGCAAGGCAATGACTCAGAAGTAATGTGCAAAATTACTTGGACTTTGCAATCCATTATTCTGTCAGATTTTCACACTAGAAAAGTGTAGAATGAAATAGAATAAGGAATAAGATGAGACTAGACTAGGCTTGTATTTAGCATGAACGTGAAAAGACACATGCACCTTGAAGCTATGTTTCTATGAAACTCTCTTTTTTTCAGCAAAACATGTCACGTCATGTCACTTTTCTGCAAAAGATGTCCTTCCATTTTGTGTGATCTGATGTGGCTTGTGTGTCCATGCAATTACTGGATGTGAGTTTTTGTCTGCCTATCTGTGTGTCTCAATGCGATTGATTCAACTTTCACATTTGTTCGCTGTCATTTATTAGCAGAACCAGACTGCAGCTTCAACCTGCTGGAGGCAATGTGAGCTATTTAAAGAAATCAGAGCCACACCAAGTCTCTAAATGAAGAAGGGGCGAATGAGGGTGAGACAGAGAGGGAGGGAGGGAGGGAGGGAGGGAGGGAGGAGCAATGGGAACAGAAAGAGTGGTGCAGAGGAAAAGAAAATGACAAGGCGAGGTGGGAAAAAGCGGGGTGGGTGGATTGGGGAAGTCAGAAGTGAGATGCTCAGAGATCAGGGGAGGAGGGGCTGGTGTTGCTAAGGCTAGGTGTGGAGGTCACAGAGGGTAAGAAATGGAAATGTGGAAAGGCAAAAAACCGGAGTGGGTGACCGAGATGTGAAGGAAATAAGGAAGACATGGAAATGAAATACAAAAAATTAGACTTCTAGAAAAGGGTTCAAGGTTCAAGGTTCTTTATTTGTCACATGCATAGTTATACAAGTATAACACACAGTGAAATGTAGCCTGACACGCTCTTCGACATGTGCAAAAAATTTGGGGGGGGGGGGGGGGGGGGTGTAGAGGAATTATATATATATATATATATATGTGTATATATATATATATATATATATATATATATATATATATATATATATGTATATATATATATGTATGTATATATATATATATATATATATATATATATATATATATATATATATATATATATATATATGTATATATATATATATATATATATGTATATATATATATATATATAGTATATACATTGGGTGAATGTGCAGTAGTAGCAGCAAGCAGGTGAATTCTGTACATTAATATGAATAGACATCTGACTATTTTACAGGATAGACAATATAAACATATTTAAAATTAAAGGAATTGAAATGTACATTGTGCCTTGGTTTAGTGTCTGGAAGAGTCCTGTCTCAGTCAATTATAGATGATGTGAGAGGGCGGGTGTGTGTGTTTAGGGCACGGATGGTTTGGGGATAGAAGCTCCTCTTGAGTCTCTCTGTCCTTGCCCGGAAGATGCGGAACCTTCTACCAGATTGCAGAAGTTGGAACAGTTTGTTGCCAGGATGGGACGGGTCCTTCAGTATCTGTGCTGCTCTAGTCCGGCATCTCCTGGTGTAGGTGTCCTGAAGCGGGGGGAGAGCAATCCTGCACCAGCGTTCTGCTGTACGGATCACTCTCTGGAGAGCTTTTTGGGAAGGAGCTACTTAAGTAATGCATACTATCAAGAAAGATCTTCAATTCAGAGACTACTGCAAATAAGAAAAAAAGTTTAAACGTTCTGGTTTATTGACCATCCATCCATTCTCTTCTGCTTATCCTTCTCAGGGTCTCTGGAGACTATCCCAGGTGTCTTAGGGCAAGAGGCAGACACACCCTGGACAGGTCACCAGTCTGTTGCAGGGCTGACACATAGAGACAGACAACTATTCACACCTATTACCAATTAACCTAATGGAGGAAGCCAGAGTACCCGGAGAGAACCCACACAAACACGGGAGAACATACAAACTCTACACAGAAAGGTCCCAGCCAAGTGGTGGACTTAAACTCAGGACCTTCTTACGGTGAGGCAAAAGTGGCAATCACTATGGCACCATGCTGCCCATTATTTGAATTACATGTATTATTTTAAACACACATTTTAAAGCGTCATTGCTAGTCTTATGTTTGCCAGTGTTGACAGTTCTATTACTAAGTTATCACTCCACCCTCTTGAGTAGGAGGAGCTTGGTTTTGCAAGCTTGCTAACCTTGCTTGGATAGCAAGCTTCATCTATAAATTTTATAAACACTCAGTAACAGAGTAGTAATACTAGCAAAAACATCTTAGAATCCCTGTAAGACACAACAAGCCATTGTATTTGTCAGAGAATTATTATGTTTGAAATTTCTTTAACCCTTTTGTGGTGTTCATATTTTTGTTACTCAGCCAGTGTTCATGGGTCTGGTGGACCCGCTAGAGTTTTGGCTTTCCAAATTAACATAATCAAACAATTTTATGTTAAATTACTCAACAGATATTTACTTCATCCCAATTACAAGCCATATGAACAGCAAACATGGTTAATTTTTTTCCTTTACCTTTGTTAGATCACATTTATGAATTAATGTGCTTCTCGTTTTTTGTTTTTATAAAATGTTATAAAAAAAATCAGTTATAATCAAGTGGAGTGAGTGGAAAGACACAACACATTTACATGTGAAGCAACATGTTTCACAACTAAATGGGATCAGCTGCTCATCAATGGTGACATTGGGCCCAGGGTTGTAAAACAGGGGGAGGTGGTGCACACACTTATCCCACACTGTCCTGATGGCAGCTAGCTTGTCTCACTGCCGTCGAGCTGGTCCGTTGTCTCGATTATCAAAATGGATAATCCTGGAAATTTTGTGGAAGTTTTCCAGAGACATTGATGCACGGAAAGGTTCTTGCCGGTTTCTGCATCCCACAGGGATTCTGTGGATTCCCCTTTGGACCTGAAAACTCCTGCAAGGATAAGAACCCCAAAGTAGGCCTTTGGGGTTCTTAGATCAATTTGGTCCATCTCCTTCCACCTCTCTCCAAAAACACACCTTCCTTCTAGATATATCCTAGACTTAGTCGAGGAAATAAGGTCGCTACGTAACCAGAATGCAGAGAAGGAGAAACGGATCGTCTATCTGGAGAGCAGGGTCGCGGACCTGGAGCAATATACCAGAATGAACGACGTGATCATCACAGGGCTGTACATAAAACCCCGGTCATATGCTCGGGCTGTGACTGCTGGCAGTAAAGAGGAGCAAGGAGATCTGGATGGGAGCTCTGCGGAGCAACAAGTAGCTGGTTTCTTGCAGTCGAAAGGGATCGACCTGGACTGTAATAACATCGAGGCATGCCACCCCTTGCCCAGGAGAAATGCTAGCCATTGTATTTGTCAGAGAATTATTATTTTTGAAATTTCTTTAACCCTTTTGTGGTGTTCATATTTTTGTTACTCAGCCAGTGTTCATGGGTCTGGTGGACCCGCTAGAGTTTTGGCTTTCCAAATTAACATAATCAAACAATTTTATGTTAAATTACTCAACAGATATTTACTTCATCCCAATTACAAGCCATATGAACAGCAAACATGGTTAATTTTTTTCCTTTACCTTTGTTAGATCACATTTATGAATTAATGTGCTTCTCGTTTTTTGTTTTTATAAAATGTTATAAAAAAAATCAGTTATAATCAAGTGGAGTGAGTGGAAAGACACAACACATTTACATGTGAAGCAACATGTTTCACAACTAAATGGGATCAGCTGCTCATCAATGGTGACATTGGGCCCAGGGTTGTAAAACAGGGGGAGGTGGTGCACACACTTATCCCACACTGTCCTGATGGCAGCTAGCTTGTCTCACTGCCGTCGAGCTGGTCCGTTGTCTCGATTATCAAAATGGATAATCCTGGAAATTTTGTGGAAGTTTTCCAGAGACATTGATGCACGGAAAGGTTCTTGCCGGTTTCTGCATCCCACAGGGATTCTGTGGATTCCCCTTTGGACCTGAAAACTCCTGCAAGGATAAGAACCCCAAAGTAGGCCTTTGGGGTTCTTAGATCAATTTGGTCCATCTCCTTCCACCTCTCTCCAAAAACACACCTTCCTTCTAGATATATCCTAGACTTAGTCGAGGAAATAAGGTCGCTACGTAACCAGAATGCAGAGAAGGAGAAACGGATCGTCTATCTGGAGAGCAGGGTCGCGGACCTGGAGCAATATACCAGAATGAACGACGTGATCATCACAGGGCTGTACATAAAACCCCGGTCATATGCTCGGGCTGTGACTGCTGGCAGTAAAGAGGAGCAAGGAGATCTGGATGGGAGCTCTGCGGAGCAACAAGTAGCTGGTTTCTTGCAGTCGAAAGGGATCGACCTGGACTGTAATAACATCGAGGCATGCCACCCCTTGCCCAGGAGAAATGCTAGTGATAAACCAGCTATCATCATAAGATTTGTAAACAGGAAACACAAGAATGCACTGCTGAAGCAGGGGAGGAAACTAAAAGGATCGAACGTCTACATGAATGACCATCTAACCAAATCCAATGCTGACATAGCGAAGAAAGCACGATACCTAAAGAAACTGGGTAAAATTCAGAACACCTGGACTGCAAACTGTAAAATATTTATAAAGCTCAACGGTACACCGGAGGAAGCCAAGGTGCTGGTCATCAAATGCATCCAGGATCTGGAAAAATATTAACAGGTCACTTGACTACAAAGGCAAGGAGCGGGACAAACAATCTACAGTCATCAAAGAAGGTAATAGAAGACAACAACGGAAGCTAAAGCGTAACGTATTCAAGGATGAAACAATCAATTAATTCATTATCTGGGAATTATACATTGCTACCACAAAGGATTGCTAATCAGGAGATAAATTCACCAGTAAACACGGAATACAAAACACACTTCACAGAGCAGGACATTGATCCAGAACTGAACTTTTTTAACATCAAAAATACCTGCTACTATCATACTGAAGAACAATTCAACAAAACTGTCAAGGTCGACGGCAAAATATCTATAATCCACTTTAATAGTAGAAGTTTATATGCAAATTTTCACAAAATAAGGGAATATTTAAGCAAATTTACACATCCATTCAGTGTGATTGCAGTATCTGAAACATGGATTAATAAACAGAAAGGAGAGGACTTGAGGATATGAATTAAATCTTACAAATAGAAAGAATAAGAATGGCGGTGGTGTGGCCTTGTTTGTGGATAAAAATTTAAAATACAAGATGGTAGAAAAAATGACGATGGCGGTAGATAATATATTAGAGTGTGTAACAATAGAAATTAGTATGGGAAAAGAGAAAAATGTCATTGTAAGCTGTATATAAAGAACACCAGGTTCTAATATTGAAATTTTTAAGGAGTGGGTAGATAAAACATTCATTAGGACAAATCAAAAAGTCATGTTCATTTGTGGGGATTTTAACATAGATCTACTAAATCCAAACAAGCAGAGAGCGACAGAGGAATTTATTAATACAATGTATAGCTTGGGACTTTTTCCAGTGATCACTAAGCCCAGCAGGATTACAGCACAGTCGGCAACCCTAATAGACAATATATTTACTAATGAAATAGAAAATAGAACCATAAGTGGTCTCCTAATTAATGACATCAGTGATCATCTACCTGTTTTTATAGTGTATAACAGCAATTACAGGAAGGTTAAACAGCAAAACACAATAAAATACAAACGAGTGAGAACAGAAGAGTCAATAAACGCATTCAAAAGTGATTTACTCAAGCAAGAATGGGAGATGCTGTATAAGGAAAAAAATATTGATAAAGCTTATGAGATTTTTTTAGGAAAATTTAAACTGTTATATAATAGTCATTGCCCAGTAAAGAAATATAGTAAAAAACAAAAATATGCAGAGTGCCCATGGATTACAAAAGGATTGCAAAATGCATGTAAGAAGAAAAATACCTTATACAGAGAATTTATAATGAACAGAAGTACAGAAGCTGAAAATAAATACAAGAAATATAAAAATAAATTAACGAGTATTTTAAGATCATGTAAAAAGGAATACTATGAAAAATTACTGATTATGAATAAAAATAATATTAAAGGGATCTGGAAAACATTAAATACCATCATCAAAAAGGGCTCGGGGCAGGCAGACTATCCTTCGTATTTCACAAATAATGATAGAAATATTACTAATATGAGAGATGTGGTAAATGAGTTCAATAAATTCTTTGTAAGTGTTGGGCCAGACTTGGCTGAAACAATTCCTGATATAACAGATTCTGTAGAGAAAGAAACTATACTCATTGACCGCAATCCTCATTCAATGTTCTTAACGGTGGTGGAAGAAATGGAAATCATTGATATTGTTGGGAAATCACAAACAAAAAACTCTACAGACTCTGACGACATTGATATGGAAATCGTTAAGAGAGTGATAGAGGGCATTTCCAAACCCTTAACACACATTTGCAATTTGTCCTTACAAACTGGTACATTCCCAAAACAAATGAAAACAGCTAAAGTAACACCACTGTTTAAAAATGGTGACAGACACCAATTCACAAATTATAGGCCTGTCGCTCTACTTTCTCAATTTTCAAAAATACTGGAAAAAGTCTTTAGTAATAGACTTGACAAATTTATAGATAAACACAAAATAATAATGGATAGTCAGTATGGTTTCAGATCAAATAGATCAACATCATTGGCATTAATGGAACTGATCGAAAATATCACCAACAATATAGATAAAAGACAATGTATAGTTAGTGTATTCATTGACCTAAAAAAAGCTTTTGACACAATTAATCATGACATATTACTTGATAAACTGGAGTACTACGGCATTAGAGGAGTGGTGTTAGAATGGGTAAAGAGTTATTTGAGAGACAGGCAGCAATTTGTGAAAATTGGGGAATATCAATCAGAGTGTATGGACATTGTTTGTGGAGTTCCGCAGGGGTCAGTATTGGGACCAAAGCTGTTTATCCTCTATATCAATGATATATGCAGAACATCAGATATACTACAGTTTATTCTATTTGCAGATGATACAAATATTTTTTGTGCTGGAGAGAATTTACAGCAGCTTTTGGAAATTGTCACAAAAGAAATGATTAAACTGAAAACATGGTTTGATAGAAATAAGCTATCATTAAATTTGGAAAAAAAACTACATTTATGTTATTCGGAAATTGTAAAAAAGATGCAGGAGCAAAATTATTAGTAAACAATGTTGAAATAGAGCAAGTTTCGGATACAAAATTTCTGGGTGTGATAATAGATAACAAAATCTGCTGGAAACCTCACATAAAGCATATACAAGCCAAACTGTCAAGAAGCATCTCCGTACTAAGTAAAGTTAAATATTTTTTGCCTTCCAAATCACTCCGGGTACTTTATTGTTCACTTATATTGCCATATTTGGAATACTGTGTGGAAATTTGGGGAAACACATATAAAACTGCACTTCAACCAATATGTAAAATAAAAAAAAAAGCAATCAGGATAATTAGTAAAGCTGGATATAGAGACCATACTAACACCATGTTTTTGAAATTAAAAATACTGAAGTTTATGGATCTTATAAAATATAAAACTGCAAAAATTATGTACAAGGCCAGATACAATATGTTACCAGGAAATATACAGAGGATGTTCTATGACAGAGAAGGAGACTATGAATTGAGGGGGAAATTGAATCTAAGGATTCTTAAAGCACGGTCAAAGGTTAAAACCTTTTGTGTCACTATTTATGGGGTAAAACTGTGGAATAGTTTTACTATAGATCTACAGCAATGCTCAGGAATTAGTAAGTTCATGAAAATACTTCGAAAACTGATTTTGGAAGAATATGATACCGATAAAGATGATCACCCATTGTATGTATAAAAATATCAAATTATATCCAAATTATATCAATCACGGTAGCCAAGTTTATATAGGTTCTCCTCGTGTATCGTGTGGAGTATGTGATGATGGGAATTAGGTGAATTATGTGGGATCAATAAGATGTTGAGCAGGGGTAGGAATTAATAAGTATGTTCATACTTCTTCCTACTCCTTTTCAGACCAAACATTGTTACATTATGTCAGACGATTTTGTTTTATTTCATTATATATTTTTTGTTTATCTGAACACATACGTGTGTGTGTGTGTATATCTACATATATATTCGTATCTGTAAATGAAAATATATGTAGTGTGTATATATTGTTTTTTGTTTTATATGTCTGAAACAAATAAAGATACAATACAATACAATACAAAGATTACTGCAATCCAGAATAATTTTCTGGATGGAATCTGGGATGAAAAGCTCAAATGAAGACTTGATGTCGCGCACATGAGTAACTGTCAGCCGTGTTGGCCCTGGCTTATCACAGTAGCAGCTCTGCAGGGTGGCTCATTTCTTGAGCAAGAAGACCATTCAATGTCACCAGTTATTGACGTCCATATTTCTTCACTTGCTGTCTGGTGGGCTTGTTCTGGTCCTGGAGCTGGCTGCAGATGGGGTACTCGTCTTCGTTTTGTTACTAAATGGTGCTCGACCTCATCCTCTTCTTCAAAGTCACTGTCAGACTCTGAATTTTCAGAAATGTGAAATATTCTGAAACCTCTTTGTCAACATCATCATCCGAAGCCCCTCTCTCTTCCAAAATCAATTGGATGGCCCTCGCAGCAGATAATCTTTTGCCATCTTGATCAGTTGTGATAAAGAACCACACTGGCAAAGTCTTATTTATAGTATTATGCCCCTAATTTGCAGGTGGGACAGGGTATGAGAACATAAAATTTGGATCCCTCAAGAAAGAGGGTAAAATGTGTGGGAATGTAAGAGCAGACGGTGTTGATAGTTGAATTTTCAACAATGTTGCAACTTTGTGCGGGAGCAGGAGGGGAAGAAAACACTATCAGCAGCACCAGAAAGGAGGAAGACAGAGTGTGGGAACACAGGACCTGCACTTTCAACACTTTTATTAGACCTGGGTCCAGTGGACCCGAACACCTTGTATGTAATGTAAATGTGTGGGGGGAGGTACAGTATGAGGTCATTGAAAATTAGTTCGGATTTATGTTCTTCGCAGAAAATAAGCCAAAGCCAATGAATTTCAGGTTGAAAAAATAATTAATTGTTTAATTTTTCTTTTGAAAAAAACTGAAAACGGGTCTCACAGGCCCGAACACCATACAAGGGTTAAAGAGGCTCAGTTCAGTGTTGTTGATTAGCACAGTGAAGCCTAGCCGAGAGTTATTACAGTTGAAGCCAAAATTATTAGCCATCCATGAATTATGGAACATTTTCCTACACTTCTTCATAATTTTTGCAGGATTGATTAAACTTGATATAATCAAACATTCATCAGTGCTATTTAGTAGCTTTTGGTACATTTTGTTATATAAAATACACTTTTAGGTTTGCTTTATTTCAAATATAGTAAAAAATGGTGTGTTCAAAAATATTAGCCCCATGTGAATGTTTGCTTTTAAAACACACCTACAGTGATTAACCAATCAGCTTTGAACCACACCTGTGCAGTCAATTGGCTTCCTAACAACATTCATTTAGCATTAAAGACTCCAAGGAACAGGGCACTTGAACACATGAGAGGGACTACTGTTACTTACCATGCCAAAGACAAAGGAAGTCAGTCTGGAGCTCAGAAAGAAGATAGTAGAGCCTCATGATAAGGGGCAAGGGTATGCTGCCATTTCCAAGCAATTCACAGTGTCTAGAACTGCTGTACATTGCATCATTGGCAAGTACAAGAAGACAAATTGTATAAGAAACAAACCTGGCAGTGGTCGTAAGTTCAAGAATTCAAGAACTCTGGAGAGGAAAATGGTCAAGAGATGTCATCAAGGAACCACGGACATCTGCCAAGATGATTGTTGCTGACCTGGCCTCTTCTGGAGTTGATGTTTCAAGAAACACAGTTGTGAGCGCTCTTAACTGTGGTGGGCTTCAGAGGCATCGTCCCAGAAGAAGCCCCTTACTCAAAGAGTGGCACATCGTAGCCCGACTGGGGTTTCCCCATGAACTTTTGAAATGTAAAGATGATTTTTGAAAGTCTGTACTTTGGTCTGATGAGACTAAACTGGAACTGTTTGGGCACATAGATATTGGTTATGTTTGGTAAAGAAAGGGAGAGGCCCTCAACCCTAGTAACACTGTTCCCACAGTTAAACATGGTGGTGGGAGCATCATGCTGTGGGGCTGTTTTGCAGCCTTGGGCACAGGGAGCCCTGTCCAGGTGCATGGCATCATGAAAAAAGAAAATTATGTTGACATTTTGAGTAAGAAGATGCAGAAATCTGCTTGTAGTCTAGACTTAGGTTGTTGCTGAGTCTTCCAACAAGACAATGACCCAGAGCATACATCGAAACTAGTCCAACAGTTCCTCAAGGATACTAAAACCAAGATCCTGGAGTGGCACACACAAAGTGCAGACCTCAATAGTATTGAGAATCTGTGGCGAGTGATCAAAGTGAATGTCCATCCTCAAAAACTGTGTAATTAGGACCAGCTAGAACAATTTCCAATGGAGGAATGGGCCAAAATCCCTCAGGAGACCTGTGTCAGCCTAGTAAAGACCTATCCTAAGCAATTGTTGTCAGTTGTGGCTCAGAAAGGGTGCGGTATTGACTATTAATGGCCATGGGGCTAATAATTTTGGATGGATCATTTTTGCCCTTTCTTGTTTCAACTTGGTGCATCAATAAATATCCTAATTAAACGTAGTGGACATTGTTACTTTGTTTTTTAAAGTGTATCTGTTTCCAAACACTTGTTGTTAATGGACATTTTCATATTGAAATCAAGAGTGTTGTCTAATTTCATAAGGAGGGCTATTAATTTTGGCCTCAACTTTATCTGCAGCAGTCTTCATTCTTGTACACTTCACCCATGCAACACTTATGCAAAGTGTTCCAGGCATTTCTTTGTAAAAAGTAAATAAAAAAATAAAAAAATAAAAAACTTAAAAGTTTGAAAGCATAACACAATTTCTGAAGATCATCTTATACAGGATATGACACTTAATTAGTGATTTTTTAAAATAGTGAATCCACAACAATAAAAAGTGCTACGTAAGCTGTTATGTAAACTCTAACAATTATACATAACAATTAATCAATACATGGAGGTATTTCACTGTATGTTTAGAGATATTTCACCGTCCAGTTTCTATAGAGATCACAGGAAAAGGAAGTATTAATATCTAACCATACAGTGCTTTGAGTTTCAAAGCATTTTACAGAAAATCAGTAAGGAGTTGCTGAGTTATTTCAACCAAAGTGAGCAGCTATCAGCTCATCTTTCTTCAGTTGTTAGGTAACTGAACAAAGAGGTTCGAGTTATCTGAGCTTGCTGTGAACCCTGTGAAACAAAATTACTCAAAGCGCCATAAAAATGCAGTGAATTTTACTTTTTTCCTCTCTTCAGGGTATTTTCCTATTTGCTTGCCACTGTGATAGCTGTTGTCAGCAACAAATAGGACTCTAAGCTACAAAAGAAACAGGGTAGTTTCATTAACTTTTTTAAATTTATTTTTTATTTTTTGCAGCTAAAGCTCCAATTAAGCCGCATCTGCCAGTTTTTAAGGGGGATTCAAATGACGTCGTGCCTCATTGCCTGCAGATATAATGCCATTTAACTGGCTTTATTCTTTTGTGAGGTGATATAGCCACACTGTTGCCCCACAGTTCCTGCTAGAAATATTTCACTGAAAGTTGCAGAAAACTCTCAAGGTTTTTGAGGAACTGAAAGGAAGGTGGATAGACTTTTCAGTCAGCATTATTCATGTATATTTCAATTCTGCCTCAGTCTATAGGAGCATTCTTAGCACAGTCTAGTACTGCAGCTCAGACTAATTAAGCAGTCATTAAGATAACAAGCCAATATACTGAGATTAATGAGAAAATGGTTTTAACAATGCTGCTGAGTAGCTAGGGGATGCAACTGGAGGGGGACGCTCTTCATTTTTAGCCACATTGTGAAGATTTATGTATATTTTGAGATGATTGCAGGACCTTTGCTGACCGTGACGAAAGAGTAGAGTAGACTGTACATGAGCACAACAGGGATGAAATACTGTATGGGTTTCACACTATTTCACGGTCTGACTAGAGAAAATTAGAATTACTGACCCATGTCTTTAACAGCATACAAACAATTTTACATTTGATTTGTCATTGTAGAGAAGCGTGATAAAAATTCATCAGTAAAATGAGTCACGTACTGGTGGAAAAGTAGGTTTTTAAAATGTATTTCTTTAGTTGTTGAAAAATGACATTTAACACAGAACATTTTGCCATTTTTATTGTACCAGTAGCTATTACAGACTCTTATAGATTAAAGAGGGATGAGATGCAGTGATGTATTAACTGTAATTAACTGGACATGCTTCATTAGATTGCACACAATAGAGTGGCCTCACAACACATTCAATGGTAGTCAACAGTGATATGGGGAACACAGAGAAGAACAAGTGTGTGTACAAAATATGAGTAATTCAGGCAGGGAGAATTTCCAAGTTAAGACTCTGAGCCAGGGAAAATCAATATTCCCAAGGAGGGTCAAGAGATTAGTGAAGGGCCACTGACACAGTCCTGGGAAAACACCTTTAAATGATTAAGAAAATGAGAGAGAAGTTGCAAAAGTGAACAAAAAAAGAAGCGATAAACAGAAGTCTTGCCAAGCTGAAGTTCCCCTGACAATGAAAGACATGAGGGTGGTGATCCAGTCCTGGGTTTTGATAACTGTGTTCTATTTTGTTGTAAGCTACAGTGTTGTGAAAAAAATATTTGCCTCCTATCCTGATTTCTGTCATTTCTTTTGGCATAGTTTTCACTGTATGGAATACAAAGCCGCTTCTAAATCTTTTGGACTGCAGCACACCACATTGAGAGCCATTATCCACAAATAGAGAAAACAGAACAGTATAGTTGTCAGCCTACCAAAATTACTCCAAGAGTGCACTGACAACTCATCCGGGAGGTCACAAAAGAACCCAGAACAACATCTAAAGAGCATCTAAGGAATTTGCCTCAGTTAAGGTCAGCTGAGTTAAAACTGCAACTGTATGGGAAATCCAGGGCAATGCTGTAAATGCTGTCTAAATTGCAACAAAATTCGATTTACATTCAAGACCACAAGAAATAGTTTGGAATTTTGGGTGAATGTTTTACAAAATAGGGTGCTTAGGTTGGGCTAATCCTTGTATTGGGGTTAAATAACTTAATCTTGACTCTGATTGAACACAACATGTAAACTATAATAGTTTTTATAAATTTTGCATACATAATATGCAATAACGCATATTACATTAAGATAGTATTGGTATCTTTGAAATCACTGTTGAACAGCTTTGACTGGTTCTCAGAACTGAATACTATGCTCGTCAAAATCAAGTTATGAGCATTTAAGTGTTGGGCAGGAAGAGAAAATGCACACACATACTTAGATACACACAAACAACCTTTAACAAATCCAACAATCCCCGCCAAACAAGCAGCCATAATAGGACAGGATAGGAGGATTAGAGGGACAATCCTGAAAAGGCTTTTTAAATGGGACCCATGGGGCTGGCCAAGTGAGAGTCACAAAAGGATTATAGGAGTCTACTAGATTTGTCTAAAATGGATGACTTGCATGGAGGTTTACAATGACACTGTTAACACAAGCCTGTGGTTTTCTTTTATTGTGTCTGAGTATTTCTGTTAGATTTAAATGTCACCAAGTAAGCCAGTGCCTGAAAGCTTTGATTTTAATTTTACAGATTTAAATAATGACTTAAACTGCAAAACTGAAAAGTCAAATTAACAGCAAATTAAGCTATTTTAAATAGTTAACTATCATTACTAATGCTAAAATTTATGTTTATTTGCCATTAAATAGTGTGAGAAAAATATTGTAGGAGTAAGATAACGACATGTGTTTATGTATACTGCTAGTTGGTCGATGTGAAAGCACAGATACCTGTACTCCTCCACTGCCAAGATCCTGTGTTAATCATGCAGCTGCTCTCTTTTTTCTTCACAACCTCTGTGGTTTTAGCTCCATTTAGAAGCAGCTGATATCCTCCAGATTATTCCCTTTTTACTATCATGTCATCATCACGCTCCCTTTAGGCCAACACAGAGAAAATGAGGAGGAACTTCTTGTACATGCACTTAATAAGAATAATGTACTTCAATAATATACCTCATAATTGTTATTGACTGTTCACTGTCAATCCACACACTGCTGATTTGCACACCTTTTTTAATCTTAATTTTTAACTTTAATTTTATGCTTGATTTTTAATTTTAGTTGTATTCTTGTATCTGGTTGGGAATAACACAGCAATAAGCATTTCACTGCATGTCGTACTGTGTGTGATCATGAAAAGTCCCCTGTGGAGCTCAGACACTCAGCCCGTCACAGTGTCATAGTGCCCCTGTCTCTGAGGTAGTCAATAAACCATTGATTCGTTAATTTCATTTTGGAACGTGTATTGTATCATGGCTAATAAGAGATAATAACACTTACATTCTCGTGACATGAGCAATTAGGCATTTACAAAAAACTTAATAAATATCACTAGAAACTTTATAGTACAATACACACATAGGTGCACACACTTAATTATTCACCAGAGAAAATATTTTGCTACAGTATTTGTCACATTAGTTTCAGATTACTCCATAAATGGCCGTAAAAGTATTGTCACATAATTGTTACTTAGCAATACAAACCTACAGTCTACAGTCCCCCACAACACACATACCCATCCTCACGAGGACACAGATGTGGTCTTTCTTTCTTTACATATAAACACAATGTTGAAAACAAAAAGCAAAAAGAAAAACCATCCCAAAGAGACTTTGCCCACACAGATTCAACTATAGAAATATAAACAGGTAGAAGTGGAGGCATCAGTGCTGTAAGCCTGACTGTTCACCACTTCCTTTGTTACCTGGTGAAGTTCAGGCTCTGGCTGCTGGACTGGGATCAGCATTATCATCACTCAGGGTTTTTGGCAAGCTTTGTATGCTGTGTGTGCCGGTACTTGCAAAAAGTTCAGCTTCTGTTAGCAGTATAATATGGTTGTTTCAGTCCTGGATTCACTTTACTGTACCAGGGCACGCTTGTCCTTATGTTGTATAAAATATAAGTAATCTGTCCATTTGATAGCATTCTAGTGTTAGCACTTTAACATCCACAGTTTCCAAGGTGATCAAATTTGGTGTTATTGTAGAGACTAATACCAGCTTGAGACAATTTAATAATTTAGATAATTGTGCCAAGGTCGCACCAAATGTAAAAGTCTTTTAAGTAAAAACTTTAAAACTACAGGGTGGGCCATTTATATGGACACACCGTAATAAAATGGGAATGGTTGGTGATATTAAAGTCCTGTTTGTGGCACATTATTAAATGTGAGGGGGCAAACTCCTCAAGATGGGTGGTGACCATGGTGGCCATTTAGAAGTCGGCCATCTTGCATACAACTTTTGTTTTTTCAATAGGAAGAGGGCTATGTGACACATCAAACTTATTGGTAATGTCACAAGAAAAACAATGGTGTGCTTGGTTTCAACGTAACTTTATTCTTTCATGAGTTATTTACAAGTTTCTCTTTGTTCACAGCCATTGACACATCGAAGACGTTAACACATGAGGAGCGGATCGAAACTGCTTGCTAAGTTTCGTGAAACTGGTTCAGTGTTGGATTTGCCAAAATGCGGACGCAAGAAAACTGTCACTAATGAAGAAACGTCAGTGGCTGTCCTAGCTTCATTCAGCAAGAGCCCACAGCGTAGCACTCGCCGCATGTCACTGGAGAGTGGCATTAGTCGAACATCCCTTCGGTGGATATTAGCTACTCACAAATGGCACCCTTACAAACTCCAGCTACTGCAGCATCTCAACGAGGATGACCCAGATCGGCGCACAGAATTTGCAGAATGGGCAAAACAAAAATTGGAACAGGACCCTCAGTTCACGCAGAAGATTTTGTACAGTGATGAGGCAAACTTTTATGTAAATGGTGAAGTTAACAAACAAAACCACCGCTATTGGTCTGACACTAACCCACATTGAATGGATCCCTCCAAGACTGTTGGAACAACAGAAGTGATGGTTTGGTGTGCTATATGGGGTACAATGATAGTGGGTCCATTCTTCATCAATGGAAACCTCAAGGCCACTGGATATTTGAAATTGCTACATGATGATGTGTTTCCCTCTTTATGCACTGAAGCTGGCACGTTCCATGAGTTTTTCCAGCAAGATGGTGCACCACCACATTATGGGTGCCAGGTCGGAGCATTCCTAGATGAACAGTTTCCTGGAAAGTGGATTGGTCGTCGTGGGCCAGTTGAATGGCCCCCAAGGTCTCCTGATATGACCCACTTAGACTTTTATCTTTGGGGTCATCTGAAGGCAATTGTCTATGGTGTGAAGATACGAGATGTGCAGCACCTGGAACTATGGAACTGGATGCCTGTGCTGGCATTTCTCCTGCAGTGTTGCTATTAGTGTGTGAAGAGTGGAAGAAGAGGGTTGCATTGACAATCCAACACAATGGGCAGCACATTGAACACATTTTATAAGTGGTCAGAAACTTGTAAATAACCCATGAAAGAATAAAGTTACGTTGAAACCAAGCACACCATTGTTTTTCTTGTGACATTACCAATAAGTTTGATGTGTCACATGGCCCTCTTCCTATTGAAAAAACAAAAGTTGTATCCAAGATGGCCGACTTCTAAATGGCCACCATGGTCACCGCCTATCTTGAGGAGTTTGCCCCCTCACATTTACTAATGTGCCACAAACGGGACTTTAGTATCACCAACCATTCCCATGTTATTACGGTATAGCCATATAAATGGCCCACCCTGTATATTACTCACAATAATATACATAAGGACATGAGTACCATTTGACCTTGACCTTTATTGTTAGCACCCATGGTTAAAGTCAACCTTAGAAAAGCTTTGCAACTAACCATATAAGAATCATGTAAAAGGACATGAGGAGAGCTGTAAAACACACCTTTTATTCTCCAGTACAATGCCTCATGATGTCACAATGACACCATAAAATTTCACAAAATCACACACTGCATGAATGTATTTTTAAATCTTGAGTACAAACATTTTTGCAGATTATAGACACACAGATTTCATTCAATTCTGCTCCAATCATGTGGGTAAAGATAATAAACACACATATGCAAACATCTGTCTATGCGTGTAGTTATAATTTTACCATTGTTGTACCTTAACTTACTTACTGGCATGCCTCATTTTTCTGATTCTTAATAAACCTTTATGTCATATGCTGCCACAGTAATTAAACTGTACCCTCCAGTCATCAGCTCACATCCTGCTTCATTCCAGCTGCTGCTGCTTCTCTGGCACCTGACATTATCAGGTGTTTTGCTCTCATATTGTGACACAATTTTGTGTTGCTCGGTGTTATTTCCACTCGTCTTTAAAAATGTATTTTCATGCATATATGCGCTGAAATCCAATTTGTCGTTCTCTCGCCAGACTGTCATTAATATCACAATCCCTTGTAATATTCACACACTTTGCAGCTGATGAAGAATATTTCAGGCAAAGCTTTTTCAATACACCTCAGTGTATTATAATAGCTGTCACAGAAATATATATATTTCTTTATTTCTTATTTTTTCCATTTGCATTTCTCTGTAAGAAATTGATGCATCGTTGACATCCTTGAGAGGTGGATAAGGAAATTACACACCAAAAGATTTTGGGACCTTCTCTGTCTAAACACTTACTATGAAGCAGGAGGAGTAAGATTTTTAGGTTGTGTTAGCTCTAACTCAACTCAGATGCTCAGATTTAATGGAAAGGAAGTGAAGACTATACAATGATGATTACGTCGTTAACATAAAATTGCGCTTGACTGCCTTCATTTTGCTTTCTGGTGAGTTCCGTTATAAAAATATCATAAGATAAGGTTTTCTTCCTGCTGAAATAATCTCTCATGAGATGAAGTATAAAATACAGATTATGCAAATATTTAATATAAAGAAGAGACATGAACAAACATGTTACAGCAGGTATGGTCATCTGTGCTCTGTGAGTTTATCCTTTCACATAGGGATGTCTTTATACATGCACCTGAATTCCATCTTCCCTCCAGATAACAGACCACAGTAAGGTTCTGCATACTCTTATACAAAACAGCAAGCAGCCGGGCTGTCCTTAAAAGCCTCCACAGAGGCAAAACAGAAAACAGCCAGAAAGGATCTTTTTTAATGTGTCACCAAATTACTGAGACTTCATGAAATCTATATGTATACATATTTTGGGCGGTGGATCCATAATACCGGGTTATACCTGAGCAAAGAAATGCCACTATGCTGATAAAATCAAGACACTTGCCAACAAACAAATTATTGCATTGTTGATGTCAACTTACTGATTTATTTGTTGAAGATTAACAAAACACCTTATTATAAACTGTGTTGTCAATATATAGAAAGTACAATAAAAAGATGTAAAATATATTACATAGATATTTAAAATGTTTCAACTGAGACAAAACTTTCTAAAAAGCATTTTATCTTTTAATCAATGAATTTCAGTGCCCTAAAGTAGAATTTAGAAATTATACTGGTATATAGGTACAGTGGTCCCTCGTTTATCGCGGGAGTTACGTTCTAAAAATAACCTGCGATAGGTGAAATCTGCAAAGTAGCCAACTTTATTTTTTTTAAGTTATTATACATGTTTTAAGGCTCACTACACACTTTATACAAGAGAGAAAAGTGTGAAAACACTCTCAAAGTTGAAACCTTCATAGAAAAATAAGTCCAGTAAACCAAAGGCACCCGCAGTTGCCTTTGATGGTGCAAAAGGTCTCATCGACATTGTTTTGTTTATTGGGGAGAAAACTTACAAACAAACATACAGTACAGCGCTTCAGAGTCACACTGCTAGCGATCGAATATTTATGTAAATTTGACAAGCTGAACACATTCTGTACTGTACAGGAGACACAGCACAAGATTGATTGACAATGGTCTACAGCAGATCAGGACACAGAACACAATGCGCTGTAAAAAAAAATAAAAAAATTACAAAAGCATACAAAATTGCACAAAAAAAATCCACGAAAGTCCTCGAAAGGTGAACCATGATATAGCGAGGGACCGCTGTATTCTAAAAATCAGATTATAGTTTCCATTCAAGTACACTGTATCGCCAAAAGTCTCGCTCATCTGTTTTCGCACATATATAAATTTCAGTGACATTTAATTTTTTATCTATAGGGTTTTATGTGATGTCAGCCCACCTATCGCATCTATAACAGCAGAAACTCTTCTGGGAAGGTTTTGTGTTTATAGGAATTTTTGACCATTCTTCCAAAGCACATTTGTGAAATCAGACACTGATGTTGGATGAAAAGGCCTGGCTCGCAGTTTTCACTCTAATTTATTCCAAAAGTGTTCTTTCAGGTTGAGGTCTGGACTCTGTGCTGGGAAGTCAAGTTCTTCAACACCAGACTCACTCATCCATGTCTTTATAGACCTTGCTTTGTGCTCTGGTGCATAGTCATGTTGGTAGAGGAAAGGGCCATCCCCAAACTGTTTGCGCAAAGTTAAGAGCATGAAATTGTCCAAAATGTCTTATGTCACAATATTGCCCCTGTCATCAAACTTTACAGTCGGCACAACGCAATGAGACACGAACTGTTCTCCTGGGAACCGCCAAACCCAGACTAGCCATTTGGATTGGCAGATGGAGAAATGTGATTCATGACTCCTGAGAACACGTCTCCACAGCTCTAGAGTTGAGTGCCAGTGTGCTTTACACAAATGCATCTGACTCTTAGTGTTGTAACGCTTGGATACAGCTGCTCATGGAAATACATTTCATGAAGCTCTCTAAACACTGTTCTTGAGCTAATCTGAAGGCCGCATGAAGGTTGGAGGTCTGTAGGGACTGAATCATTAGAAAGTTGTTGATCTTTATGCACTATGTGCCTTTGAGCATCCGCTGACTCTGCTTATTGATTTTACATGACATATGACTTCATAACTGACTTTCTGTTGTTCCCAATCGCTTCCACTTTGTTATAATTAGGGATGGGTATCGTTTAGGTTTTATCCGATACCAGTGCCAAACCGGTACATTTGAAACGGTGCTGGTGCTTAAACAGTGCTTGAACCGGTGCTTAAAGAATGGAGAACACAAACGTTGTCCAAAAACCTCTCATGTTTAGCTGTTTTTTTGTAAAAAGATAACAATGTTAGCCTTTTCTGCAGCTATAGGGCATATATGGTATCACTCTTGGCTGGAAGCAGTGCTTAAACAATGGAAAAAACACAAGCTTTGTCCAAAAACCTCTCATGTTTAGCTGTTTTCCAATTTTTCTTTGGTCATTTTAGCCTTTTGGCCAGGGTGAAGGGAGTATCTGCCATCAAACAAGAAGACAGGTGCATGTAACTACGAAGGTGTTTGCTAGTTCACCTTACATGCATTAATGTAAAAACGTGGTAAGCGTACTCAACGTAAATTACACACAAACAACATTAAGCTACTCACGCAGAGAAGAACGGCTGCTGCTGCTGCCATCATCATCCGTCATCATTGCTGCTACACTGGCAGGGCTAGGGGCCAAGACTCTACTCTTCGGGTTCTTGGGGGATGTTGCTAACTCCGGGGCCGATAACAGGAACCACACCCGTAGTAGGTACAGTGCATTTTTTGGCTTTGAAAAAAAGCGCTATGCGTCGCCAGGTGTTTCATCAGATTCAAGGAGTTACCTCCTTTGCACAGTATCACCTTAAAGCACTTGTTGCAGGCTGCTGAGTTTGCATCTTTTGCTGTGAAGTACAGCCAGACTTTTGACTGCTTTGTCTTGGGCCTTATTAATCTGTAGCTCTTCTCTAAAAGAATGTATGTACCTGGGCCCGCCTACTATCCTTGGAAACGTAAAATGATTGGCTAGAATCTGAAGTGCATCACATCTCAGGAAAAAAAAGCACCAAAATAAAGCACCGAAATGTGCGCTGCTTTTTGGTCTGGTTACTACCGTTTATGTCAGATACCAGTACCCATCCCTAGTTATAATACCAATAACAGCTGACTGTGGAATATTTAGTAGTGAAGAAATTTCACAACTGGACTTGTTGCATCGGTGATACTATCACAGGTACTTCAATGAGCTCCTGAGAGCGACCCATCTCACCTTTACCATTTATATGTATCTTTCTTTCAAGCTGACCAATACAGCATTTTTACTACACTACAAACTTCTTAGAGTGTATAATACACATTGCAAAATACAAATTTACCAAAATACTGCCCAGAGAGTGAGGTGCCTTGGTTTTTGCTCTCTGAGAACTTCTTGTCTTATTTAGAGACTGCACATCCACCTTTGAACAGGTACACTAACACCCTAGCATTTATCTGTAAATTTGTAAATAAAAAAAAAAGGTTGCAGGGGAGTAAAAGGTCCTCTTAACTACTAAGGTATTTTCTGGATTGGTGTAGAAGGAAAAAAAACTTACATTAAACAAATTTTTCATCTAAAAATAGCAAAATCCATTAAAAGGGAGTTGCAAGATGAATAAAGACAAGATGAACGACTGTACTCCTAATGGGGTATGACAAAGTCATGAATAACCTTCTGTGTCCTGGAATGACACATTGAAGCTGATCTTAGCGATATCCCTGTGATGAAAGAAGCTTGGAAGAAGCAGTTTAGTAATGTGCTGATTGAAATGCAAAGACGAATCGAAATACAAATTTCTTGGATACCGGCGTGACAAGATGGGGAGCTCAGGGATTGGGACAGATGATTAAAATTTCTCTCTTATCAGTGTTCAACTGGAATAAAATATCAGTATTATTTGTGCATGCCGTTTTCTAAGGCATCTTCTAAATTTTACCCTAGATTTTCATGTGTCTGTTGAATACACCACAGAATTAAACTGAGCATTTAATAAGCACCATGGCGTTCGCTTTATTTCTTTTTTTTTTTGCCTTCTCAAGGACAACCCAAAAAATTGATGGTATTATTCGTAACGCAAAACTCCATATGTGTAAAACCCTCCACCTTTCTGCTATGCAAACACTTGGGGCAGTCCCATGGGGGAAATTAGTCTTGAAACATAAGGGTAAGCATGCCAAGGACAGCATTTAGCTGTGTTGTCTTACATCGCGTGAAAAGCTGCTTTAATTGACGAAGGTGAGCACACTGTTCTTTTCTATTTGAATAATACATAAAGCGAGGCTGCCACTAAATGAGGACATTACTAAATTAGTGTATAGGTGCTCCACGTTTTAGCTTATTAACTTGAAAAATGGAATTAAAGAAAAGACTACAATACGATCCAAAAGACACGTTTTACTGCTAACAACAGCTAAAATAATAAACATCATTATGTGCTGTTTTCATATTTCTTCCCTTTACTTGTTCCCTGGCTGGGTTCACTACTGCATCACTATCATTAAATAATAGATTACTGCTAATAGACCCATGTGTGATTAATAACTAGTGCATTAGCTGACAAAAATCCATGTCTATTTATTACAATATGTGACCAACTACACAGGCCCCAACACAGTATCTACTATTTTCTTTTTTAGAGTCATGTTCTAAGCACCACTAACTCTAATTACAGAAAAGCAACTCCATAGCTTAATTGGAGCCGTGCACTCTAAGCATGTTGCTGGTAGCTAAAGCACTTTGCACTGAAATCCAATCAGTGTCAGCCACATATTATAAAGCTGGAGTGAACGTTTGAAGTGCCAACAGATTTCCCATCAGTTTGGGAGCCCTGGACTCTTAATGACAGGGTGGTGCTGATGAACCTGCAGCTGTGAAGCCACTGATCAAGAGCATTATCAAAAAAACAAAAAAACAAAACTGAATGTGCTAAATGTGCCTCCCAGTAGGCCCTCCCTACAGACGCTTTGCAGACTGACAAATATTAGGAATATTGTCGGATTTGCCTGCAGTTTTAGTGCAAGCTGCAGTATTTATGCCTTTTGCTGAGACTCCCTCCTTGTTTATTCCAGTTAGTCTAAAATATGGAAATATTCATTATGCATATGACCATTATTTAAATAGTCTAAATATGATTTATAATTAGTACAACTTGCAAACTTGGATTTAATGCAAAGTGTGACATTTGAATTTATAATTTTGCCAGAATGTTTCATAATCGCCGTCTTGTTGCAAGACAAATAAAATGCACTAGGGAGAAATTTGCTTTGGACAGTGTGTTGCAAATAAAAAGCAACACATTTGAATGCCTAAACAATTTACAGAATGATATTTCCTCTCCGCTTTGCTTGCCGAGTAAATGTTTAACCATGCATTGCAAATACAAGCAAAGCTTGTTTTTACTAATGAAACGTTGCTGTGGAACATTGTAAAGCCTAAGCCGACAGTGCCTCACAGAAGCTGTTTCCATTCATCGGAGGAGGATTCAGGACTCAGTGAAGCGCTGTGTGATGCCACTGTTTCACAAAACAAGTCATTTCAGAAACGAATGACTGAAATGACTGATGAGATTTTTTTTTTCTAATAAGTGAAATATACATTTTCTTCTTCTGTTCGACAAGATGTGCTCCAAATGCAGAAAAGCTGCTGAAGCATCCTGCTACTCGCTTAAAACTGCACTACATCTATGACTTTTACACGCTTTTTTTTTTTTTTTTTTTAAGGATTTAGTATCAACTCTATAACTGGCGTTCTGTGCTAGTGTCATGCCTGTCTATGGTCATTACTCTGAGGTCTAATAGCAAAAAATGTCTCAATTTTTCACATCAACAACACAGTGAAGTAAAAAAATAAAAATGTAAAAGGAAAGCTTACATCACTCCAAAATTTAGCCTGCAGCACAAGAAAAGCATTGTGTACTTACAATGTAAAACAAGGAATACTGTTTTACCAGGTAATTACATACTACTTGCAGTATAGTGTGTGTTTCCTTTCCTGTTAAATAGACAGCAGACTAAACTACATAACCAGGAAATCTTAAATCAGTACTTAGAATTACTTACACACTAGTTAAATGTACTTACAGTAAACCTGAAATCTTTCCCCCTTATTGTAATGTTTGTTTTTTTATGCAAATTTAATTACATTTTAATTTCTAATTAAATTAGTTCAAATAAATCAAATCACACCGTCAGGCGTGGAATGTATTACGTATAAAGTGTTATCAATAATTTCAAGGTGGTGGGATTAAAACTGATACTCATAAGCAGCAGAAATAAACTTCCACCAAAGGCCGGCTGGCCTCAGCCTTAGAGATATGAGTAAAGAGCCAAAGGAAAGGAGCCAAATGAGGTGGTTTGGGCATCTGACTAGGATGCCTCATGGGCACCATTTTAAGTGAGGTGATCTGGGCATGTCCTACTGGGAGGAGGCCCCAGGGCAGGCCGACGACATGCTGGAGAGAGTATATCTCCTCACCTCACGTAGACTGCTAACATATCTAATGTAAACATTTAATTAATGTGTATCCAGAGTCAGCTTAAGAATAATAAATACAGTCTACAACAAAACAGCTCAACAGGTGTAGAAGAGAATAATAAATACATTATAGTGAGAAACAATTCATATTTGATCACAGATAAAGTCTACTGACTCTGAGAAAGAATAATATAAAGTAAAAATATAAAGAAGCTAACTAAATAAGAATCTAAATATATAATAGAAGAAAACATATACTAGAACTAATAAACACCATACCAATCTTAGCCTATCCCAGGGTGATGTGCATTCTGGGAAGGTGGTCAGGTTTTGTTAGCATGAGGTGATTCCCACATCACCTTCATTAGGCTATGGGACAGATTGGACCTGGGCTGAATATATTCACTTATAGTCCAGTGGAATGGACAATTCGGAGATAGCACTACAGGTAGCAAGAAGGAATGTGAATATCTGGAAATAGGAAAGAATCCGCAATGAATGTGTGCTGAAGTCATTCATTTAATTTTAGAGCATTTCAGGTTGTTCCGAAATACCAGCAAGGGTTAGTCGGAAAGGTCTGGCTATGATGAGTTCTGCAGCATGCAGCTATATCAGGAATCCCACTGTCCGTATTTATATGATTTCTTTTTTCACAAATCACAGGTGTGCGAGTGCTGGTTGGCTGTGAGTCTGTGATTGTCATTTTTTTGTATCTAATAATTATTATAAGAGCAAAAGAGTGCACTCAGTGAACTGCGATTGATTTTAACCAGTCTCTTGAATTGATTAGCTGAAGAGCAGGGAGAATTATAGCTGACCAATATTTTCTTTGGTACAGAGTGTGTGAATCTGTGAACAGAGTAGTTCTGAAAGCAAAGGAAAATGGCTGTAGAAAACTAAACTCACAAAACCTGATGGATTTCCAGTAGAGCTCTGCAAATGTGAGTGTTGGTTCTGCTGGAAACACGCAACCTTCACTAGATATATTTTTAAAAGAAAATGGCTTCAGTTGAATGCAACATCCTCCCAGCAAACTGAATTACGCGCTGCCTACAGTGTCCTCGACCTACAGTACACAACGCCCGGGGACATATATCCTTTCGTGATCGAATGATGTGTTTCAGGCAGCGTCATTCATGCTCACTTCAGGTTTTCTGCCATTATTAGAGACGGTTGACGGTTGACCTTTTCATTACAGATGAAAATCCGGAATGCTGGCAGGGATGGTGCACACTGGCCATTAGTCAGCTGCAGCGCGAGCCTCCAGGAAAACACAAAAACACCCGTTTCACCTGTGCAACCTTTTGAGAACTGAATTCTGAATACATCCAGAAATATATTCCAAAGAACATTACATACCCTCTGCCTATGACAGCTGACATAACAGAGCATTGTAACACTTATTAAAGAGTGCTGATCCTTTGCCACTTCTTGGAGTAGGTCATCAACCATGAAATGCCAGCTGCATCATGTCCTTTCCTCTTGGAGCGTTTTTACCTTTCACATTTAAAGTCTAGTCAGGTTGAGTTCAGCATGATGACACAACCAGAGAGAGAACGGCAAAAATAAATAAATAAATAAAAATAAAAAAATCTATAAAAATCTAATTTAGATAAACTGACAGATAAGCCTTCCCTTCCAGACACCATTGTGGAGTGCGTAGCATGCATTTCTGAATGTCACATGCATCTTTACATTCAATATCTGATGAGTAACGATGCTCGAGTAGTGTAAGCCAACTGCAGGCAGAGGAAAGTGATGAAAATTCTTTGCTATTATATCACCTAATAAATCATTTGACTGTGTTGCCGGTCGGTGCACATTTAAATCTCTTTAAATAACTGCCGAAGTAATTTTGGATTGTTAATCACACATAGTAATTACACATTGTTATTTTGTTTGGTAAAACGGTTCTGGTTATTTGGTCCAGTAAAGTTACTAAATTATTTCATTTCTAATCCTATTTCATAAGTGTTAGATTGTAATTATTGATGTTGCAGTGTAATAACATGGGCTGTAAAGCTTTACCATGTGTGATACTATAAGAAAATTTGACTGCGGTCTGTGATTATTGCTTTGAGGTGATCCAAGTAAAGTTCACTGGTGTGAGTAGAGGTGTCACAATCTTGGATTTTCACAGCAATTATCATGACCAAATTAATGAGTGATATCTGAAATATTGCAAGATCTATAGACACAAAAAAAGCACACTATCTTTGCTGTTCCTAGGATTCTCTTCTGTACAGATCTCAGATGCCATTCCTAGAATCAGCTGGACTCACTCTCCCAGTTTCGGGGTCACAGCACCAAGAGTTACAATTACCACACAGTGCTTGGTATTTATTGGGCTTCTCATATTCATTTTTCCTGATGTTGCTATTACTCAGTATTGCTACATCAATTCCTATAGCCAGGGGTGCACATAAGTGGTCCGCAGGTGCGCATTCGCTGTCAAAATAAAAGACGTGCACCATATAAGAAGTAACTCGGCCGTCTGCTCCTTGCTATCTAAAATATAACAGGACACTGGCGTAAATTCTCGACCGTCTCATACTTCTGTTTAATCAGTTTTCTGTTTGACTTTTATTCAGCTGTGTAAAAATCCCAGAGGAACTCACCCGATGGATTAATAAAGTTTTATTTAATCTAACAACTTTGATCTTAGCCAAACCAATTTACTCTGGAACAAATAAAACACAGAAAAAAGCCAAACAATTACATTTTTAAGTTATCCGAGTGACTTATATATCATGTTTAACCTGAGTAGCGAAAGACAGCGGGGGTCTGAAAACAATGAAGCCGGGAGTCCGCTGCTCTCGCCGGCTCGAGTGACCATTGAACCCCCCGGCTAGCTATCGAGCGGGTGGGTAACAGACGTCTCCGAAAACGTCGGCGCACTTTTGCAAATATGCGATGTCTTGATAAACCAAGCAGATATTATGAAGTTTACACAGGTACTTTCTCGCCTGAAAATATGTTAAAAGTTTATTTTGTGATCCAGAAAGATTAATAAGAGTAATTTTAAAACTTAGTAGCGGCCGCCATTGTTGGAAACTGAAATTGGTTGGGCCATGCTATGAATTCTGGGATATGGTGGGCCACGAAGGACACACCCGACCCATCCTTCAAATTTGGGGAAATGATGGACGCATTTGTCCGCCGCATTTGAAGGAGTCGACAAATTGGGACAGCCTTCGTCACCTGGCTGTGACATAATCATCTTCAAATGTGGCCTCCGAAGGATGCAGCCGACGTTTTGGGACACAGCTAGTGTGTGACGCAAACTTGAGTGCATGCATGCTCTAGCTTACGGCGGCTCTTAAAGGGACAGTATACCCCCAAAACCGCGAGGTCTTGTCATCACCATGACAACCCTACAACAGACCTCTGGTAGACAGGCAACCAGTCAAAAACACAATCCCCTCTTTTTAAACACTTTCCATGCGTAGTATTAGTTCACTTGGCTACATTTACCTACTTTGATTTTCTTAGTTTGTGTGCTTTTTAAAAACAGAAGGTAGAAAGTTTTTGGCTCTGTCAGTCTTTTATACTGTGTACAGTCTAGCAATACAAATTTTCGACACACCTTTGAACCACAGGACAATACAAAGCTAACATTAGCTCACAAAGTTAATAAACATGAATACTGTTAGCAGTAGTCTTCTTAATTTAGTCAGCCATGTGTACAGATAAGCTACAGTTCAATTCAATTCAATTCAGTTTTATTTATATTAGAGATGGACTGATCCGATATTACCAGAGGTGTGGACTCGAGTCACATGACATGAAAATTAATGACTCGAGTCAGACTCGAGTCATTAATTTTGTGACTTTAGACTTGACTTGAAAAAATGTTCTAAGACTTGTGACTTGACTTGGACTTTTACACCAATGACCTGGGACTTGAATTGGACTTGAACCGGTTTACTTGAAAAGACTTGATATTTCACCCCAAATATAAAATTTAACATGCATATTATATAGAGATTGAAAATGTGACGTCATTCAGGGGTAAAACCGCAAGGAATTCTGGGAACTCGTGGCAAGAGGTACTAGCGCACGCAGGCTTTCAATTGAAATCAGTTACACAGCGATAAAAAGAAATACAAAAATGTCAAGAAGCTGTTGTATTATTAACTGCAATAGCCGGTCGCATGACAGCCACGGGAAGCCGACGGGTAAAGAAATCGGTTGTTATCGGATTACGTCGTTGAAGAGAAATTGTTCGAGCCATGTTTCCGAAGTAACAAAGAGGCGACGGATGGCCTGGATTGCAGCCATTCAAAGATCAAATATAACGTCCCAGAACACTCCACCTCACAGGTTAGTCTGCTCCAAGCATTTACACAAAGGCCAGTCTTCTGTTGTAGTTAATACGTCATTTTTCTTAACATAATTGGTGATATAGGTTACAAGCAAGTCTGGCGCTGAACAGAAATTGTCGCGCTATGCTCCTTTGTTTATTGTGCATAAATAGTGAATTGTCCTGACACAATATTGCGTTTCGCTTCTGTTATTATGGTACATTGACAAAAACATAAACTTTTATTCACAGGGTAAAACAGTTGTTTTGTATCACTAATTGCCCAGTGCGATTACAGCATGTATTATTGTCATTGCTACATTTCTGTGATGCGAACCAGAAATTATTTCCACTACTAATTAATTACCATTGAGCTCAAAGGTCCTATTAATAAACGGTTAACGAATGTGTATTTATGACAACGATTTTTGAGACTGGTAAACTTATGATACGTACGATGGTCTTTACTTTCTACATGGTGCATTTCAAGGTCCTGCACAAAAAGGGGAAAAAAAGGGGAAAAGGGGGCACAAAGACTTACTTTTCTTTCTTATTCTCATTTAAAATGTCTAGCTTTTAATAAATAATTATCTGACACCCAAAGTTTTAATTTGATGTAAAATGAATAGAAGTCAATTACTGTATATAGTAACTATTATACCCTAGTAAGCTATAGTACTTTTTCCTTTGGGAAGGTACCATCTGTGCAGTCTGCAATTTTGTTGAAGAAAGATGTTGAATCTATTTAATATTTCTTGAAAAATAATTGATTTCTGTGCATTTTTTTTCACACTGCATCAAATTAAGGTTGATTACGTCGATTAAGCATCATGAGGTGGCGCGTGAGGGGTGGTTCCCTATTTTTTATTTATTTATTTTTGTTGTTGCTGGGAGTTGGAACCCTATTAGTTAGGTTGCTTAATATTTACGCTAAGTACTCTTTAAAATACCAGAATAGGGAGGATGGTGTAGGTTTAAGTTTATTAGATTGATCAGTATTGCTGAACTATGAAATATTTTTTTTTGCATACAGGTATAACAGAATAGCTTTAGTGTAGTTGTTGTTTTAAACTTGAGTATGAACTTATACAAAATGCAGCAAGATATTTAAAAAACAGTTTTGTTGATTAAAAAACACTATATCGGATTCATATCGGTATTGGCAGATATCCAAATTTATGATATCGGTATCGGACATAAAAAAGTGGTATCGACCCATCTCTAATTTATATAGCACCAAATCACAACAACAGTCGCCTCAAGGCGCTTTATATTGTAAGGTAGACCCAGTCACAGTTACAGTTAAATTAGTTACCAGAAGAGATGGAAGCCTTACTGGTCCTGCATCGTTTACGGTATGTATCTGTCTTTTATATCAATTATTAATTTTTATCATCAGTAATGTTCTGTGTTCATCATATATATGCATACTTTTGTATATAGGCTCAGAGTTTGAGTTTGCTATGTGCTCATTGTGGTCTCTGACAACACTGCCATGGATCTTTGAGGCTGGACGCTGAGACTGAGATTAGGGTCCATCTGTGTGCTTCCAGCTATGTTTAGGGGCCTAAGCCCAGGATCCCAAGAAAATGTGTTCATATTGGACAATTGTGCAACATTCAGTATTCCCTTTATGTAGCAGAGCTGAAAGGGTTAGAACCCACATGGTCAATATGCAGACTGCATGTCATCTTTAGGCAGCTAATGGCAGCATCTGATCAGAGATGTGTTCAGAAAGCAGGCATGTGCTGAATTAGCATTAGAATTCAAATTAGAAATACAAAGAAAGCCATTCAGATTTAAAAATACTTACTTTACTAAAGACTACTTTGTCTCCATATAAAGGGTGTGGAATTTTGCTTTTTCTGGTGTCATTGCAACAAACATGACTGTTTGGACTCACTGTCCTAGAAATATGAAGGTAAGAACCAGAAAAGAACTGATACTGTGTAGCCCAGCATCACATGAATTTATTTAAAAAAAAACTGTCCGGTTCACAGTTTGCTTCGCCAAGGAATAATCAGTCTTTCTCAAAGAACTTGCATGTCAGATCCCCTCCTTTAACTTGATCTGGAAATTAAATTTGTAGGACAAATCATTAATGCTTCTGGCTTTTTACCTTTTAGTGGTAACGCACTGTTGTACAAACCCTAATCATTTCTTTCTATGATATAGTGACCTGCTAGCGAAATTTGCATGATCCTGGACTATCTGGAGGGGCCAAGACTGGGGTTGGAACCATCAATCCGGACCGAACCACCCAACCTACCACCTGAGCTACACACCCCACATGTATAGGCACATGTTGCAGATTTAAAGTAATGTTCAGAAAGTTATATACATTTTGTGCTATGGCATGCTCTTCAATGCTTTTATCATTAGTTGTTGTTAATCTCTGGCTCTCTTCCACAGTGTATCTTTGGTTCTGTCTCTCTCCCCTCACTTCCACTGGCCACAGCAGATGGCTGCCTCTCCCTGAGCCTGGTTCTACCATAGGTTTCTTTCTCTTAAAAGAGAGTTTTTCATTCCTATTGTCACCAAGTGCTTTGTCACAGGGGTCATATGATTGTTGGGGTTTTCTTTATGTTATTGTCGGTGGTTTGCCTTATAATATAAAATGCCTTGAGTTGGTTGCAGTTGTGATCTCGTTCTATATAAATAAACTTAAATTGCATTGAACTGAAAATGTTTTAACAGGTCTATAATACTTTGGTATGCAGGGTTGATTTTTGTTACGCAACCAGTAAACAAGGACAAAATGGTGAGGCTTGATTAATTAAGGTTTGATTAAGGTTTGATTACTTCGAAACTCATTGGAAGCAAACTCTCTAATGAACCCTGGTTTGAAAACTCAGAAAACATCGGAATATTATTTAAAGAATGTTCATCATGATTTCTTCTAGTTCAAGGAGACACCATCAGTAGTTAATTAAAATAGATAAACTCTGTAAAAATGTGGATTTTTTTGATGACCTAGAGAGGAAATCTTGTCAGAATGTTTTGTTTTGGATGATTACTGGCCTAAAGTAGAAGGCCAGGGCCAGGTGGCAGTGCCTGAATGATGAGCATCTAACTGATCATCCATCACATTTTTTCTAAGCATGGTTTGCTTAAAACATCTAGATGAGCAAAATGGTGTGGCCTTGACCTTGGCCGTTACCTTTTGATGAGAGTTGCGCTCTCTGAGTGCTCTTGTTTTAAAAGTCTTTGTTAGATAGATAGATGAACTCTTTACATTCTTTTCGGTCCTATTTTCATTCCTAGGATATTTTAGAATACAGTCTTCTCAAAGCTACTGGTGTGTCTCAGTGACACACAAGGTTTCCTTTGATGGAAATGTATGACACACTGGTTTTTGCCACTGGTATGATAGGGCTGCCAAAATATATTTCAATGTGCAGGTTACTTTAACCTGTGTCATCATCTATCCAGAAGTCTAATCAAGTAGATTTTAGTGCCAAACCTAACAAGTAAGTGGAAGTGAAAGTGGAAAAAAGAGAAACAAAAAAGCACAAGGGCCCAAATGGGACTCAAACTACAGTGATGCCTTTGCCAGCCCTTGAAACTGTGATGGCCAACACTGCAACAGCCGGTCTTTTACATCACAGATCCCAAAACCCACCTTGTGCTTCTTGGAGGTGTCCTGGGATGAGAATGTCTTGGCAAGACATGGGTTAGCAATATCAATGCATAGAAACACCCTGTCTGGAGTTAGGCTCGTTCTGTCTGATTCAACATTTTTCAAATTCACAGTACTTTTGGAATATCAGAAATGTTATGTTTTTTCTTTTTGAGTATTTTGTAAAAGTTGCTGTTTCTTAGTCTCTTAAACAATCTGCTTTTGCATTAGTATGGCTTTGATAAGATGCAATTCTCTGACAAACAGTTATGTAGATTTTCCATTTGATCAAGTTAAGGAGTCCATTCAATTGTCCTATTTTAGATCTAGTAGATAAACAGCTATTTGTATACCAAAAACAAAACACAATTGCTTGTCTTTTTTCCATCAAGTTAATAAATATCCCCTGTTCTCTTGTCAAGCTGACGCCATACTAAGAATTTCTCTGCGTGAAAAGAATAAGATAATTAGAGACCTTCAGTCTCAGTAGAGATCTTCTTTTTTTCTCCCCATAACCTCTAGTGACAGAACAATTTAGACTGAAGCATTGAACACAACCAGGACCAAATTATAGCAACAGCATGAGAAACCAATAACCAGTTTTCAGCTTGTAATGTTGCAGCTTTGTTCTCAAACTCATCAAATGGTAATTAAGCTTTCCCCGCTGGGGTTCACAGCTTAGTTTGAGCCAGCCAGACAACAGAGCACACAAGTGCAAAGGACTTCACGAAGCAGAAAATATATGCAAAAATCTAGAAAACAGTTATTCAGGGTTTTTTTCTCTATTTCACTAGTCTCAGTTTTCCCCTGACCCTCTCTGTAAAAGTAGTTTAACTTTCCTTTTGGAAAAAGCTCACTCAGCTGTAACATTAAGTTTCCCAAGTTTCTATTACTCCACCTTGTAAGTACTTCAAGTAAAGGGACATGATACAATCCAGTGACAGACACTGTCAGAGATTCACAAAGACTTTCAATCTTTAGATATCAAGCTCTGGCAGGGAGCGAGACTTGATAAATGAAAAGAAGTAGAACAAAAGTGTGAAAAGCATTTCAGAGGGTAGCTCCTCGGAGTCCTTTTGACATGTCGACAGCTGATACTCAGACAGTAATGGGGGTTTGACATCGGGCTGATGGGCACCTAGTCTGGCAAGACGGAGGTGAAAGCCTGTCCTATTTGCCTACTTTAGATGTGGCAGGCACCTCTTCTACCAGAGTGGAAGTGTTCACTCCAAGAAACTGCCGAAGGGAATCAGGTTGGATGTAAAATACTCTGGACATTTTCAGATCTCAGAAAAAAAAACACAACTCAGTAAATTTCAGGAGGAATGATTGGATTCTATAAATTGCCTCTAAATGTTTCACCTCAAAACATGTTCCAAACACCGCAAAATTACATAGTGTTTACATTGTGTTTGATTGCAATATTAGGGATTGACTGATGTGTGCATTTCGGGGCAGATGGTGATTATTATTGACCAAAAAGATTTATAACCAAAACTTGGAAGTTTTATAGACAAATGATTTAATATTGGTGTCAAAATTCTGGTTAAAATTAAAATCATTGAAACATTTGTTATTATATATTAAGAATGTTATGACAAGAACAACATGTAAATTAATCAGAACAATAGCTATATTGAAATGTATTGATTTTTTTTTGTATAGTATTTTTTTTTCCTCTCTTATTTTCTTTTCTAAATGTACCTGTATATTGTTTACATGTTAGAAATAAATTATCAATCAATCAATCAGTCAGGAAAGCTCTTTTAGAAAATATGTTCAGTTACACACATTGTGTATTGCCATTCTTACCATGCAGGAGCAGTAAAATAGCTTAAATTTGTTTCCTCTTTGGAGGTTGTAGCTCTATACCACCACAGACCAGCTTATTGCAGTTCTCGCACTGGTCCTTTAATAACATCAAAGCAGTCTGACGTTATCCCAAGAAAATCTGTCTGATCCTCTAGGATCAGACATTTGAGCAGCTCTATGATGAAAAGACTAGAAACTGACAAAGACTGCTTGTTGATATGACACAGGTTTTTTTGTATTTTGTCAGAATGCACAGAACAAGAGAACTTAACCAACCATCATATCTGCTGCTGAAATTCCAACTTTCCTTTCAGTATGCTACTTTTGCCCTCTGGGCATATCATCTTTAGCTTAATGTATGAAACTTTGAACTGTCTCTGGGATAATTTCTTTCATCTCCTTGCGCGTTTGCAAATATGCCGAGGCACAATTAGGCAGACAAGCACTAATTTATACTCAGTGGTGACAAATGGTCAGTGAATCGTAAAACGATATAATTACCTTTCAAAAAATATGGTGGACCTCATTTAACTGACATTAATTAGTCAAACTGTTTGAAACTACAGCTGAAAACCTTCCAACTATGAAGGGCCATACAAGTCCTACTTATAATTAGGCTCTCTACTTCTGCAGATATTATCTTTAGGTCCTACATGTTGATAGGACCATTTGCTAGGGACTTGCTCCCACTTTTTAAGTATGTGCATAGATTCCTGTGAACATCTTAAAATATGCATCACCATATCCATACTGCATGTCCTAGTTTAGAACATTGATTTGTTTTGTTTCCTTTCACTTTTTATTTATTTATTTTTTTAATCAATTTGCTGAATAAGTCATTTTTTAAAATAAACACACTGAAAAAATGTACTCTTACAGTCACCCTAAAACTACACTTTTTGTCACCTATAGGATATGACAAAGCAAAAAGTAATAGTTGGGACAGTTTGTTAATGTATAAGTTGCATTGTACCTACTATTTCATTGGGTTTTGTCGAGTGTTGAAGATTTGGTTCTTGTTTTTATTCAATTAACGTCTTCCTTTTGTCTTTTAGTGTTCAGCTTTTTTCCTTGAGGATCAATGGTTGAAATACCTTCAACTGCTCCAATTTGGCCTATTCTACATCCTTCCACAGCAGAGGTAATGCACGATTAATTAAATCTAGTGAATGAATTCCATTCATCCATCCATTTTTTATTACTTATCTGGGTCACAGGGGCAGTAGTCTAGAGACCCCCAGTCCACCTTGTCTACAGTCATCTCCTCTGGCTCATCCAAGGGGACTCTATGATGTTCCCAAATCAGCAAAAGAAGTATCTCTCCAGTGTGGCCAATTAGTGAGTTGTCAACATAAGTATGCAAGTTGTCACTCATGTAAATGTTCTTAAAGTAATTAATAATAACTGTGTTTACACTTCACTGGGTAAAACACATCAGATAATAATAGTGAGAAAAATTATGCTGCATTTTGGGAATTTTAGTGTAACCATCCAGGAAGCACTGGAGGGATTTTATCTCTAGGCTGGCATGGGAACGCCTTGGTGTTCCCTCAGACATCCTAGAGGAGGTGGTCGGGTAGAGGGATGTCTGGGCTTCTCTGATTAGGCTGCTGCCCCCGCAACCTAGCCCCAGATAAGCGGAAGAAGATGGATGGATGGTTACACTAAATTTTCCAAAATGCAGCATAGTTCTTCCCTCCAGCGCTTCCTGGGTCTGCCCCAAGGCCTCCTCCTGGTGGGATATGCCCAGAACACCTCACCCAATAGGCACCAAGGAGGCATCCTTGTCAGATGCCCGAACCACCTCAACTGGCTCCTTTCAGTATGGAGGAGCAGTGGCTCTACTCTGAGCCCCTCCCAGATGGCCGAACTCCTCACCCTATTTCTAAGGGAGAGGCCAGCCACCCGTCAGAGGAAGCCCATTTCCACTGCCTGTATGGCATTCTTTCAGTCACTACCACAGGTCGTGACCACAGGTAAATGGCCTGTATTTGTATAGCGCTTTACTTAGTCCCAAAGTGCTTTACACTACATTCAGTCATCCACCCATTCACACACTGGTGATGGCAAGCTACATTGGGGCGCACTGACAGAGGCGAGGCTGCCAGACACTGGCGCCACCGGGCCCTCTGACCACTACCAGTAGGCAACGGGTGAAGTGTCTTGCCCAAGGACACAACAACCGAGACTGTCGGAGCTGGGACTCGAACCAGCAACCTTCCAATTACAAGACGAACCGCCAACTCTTGAGCGACGATTGACCCAGGTGAGGGTAGGGACGTAGATCCACCGGTAAATTGAGAGCTTCTCTTTGGGAACAGGGCACACTCAGCTCTCTCTTCACCACGACAGACTGGGACAGCGTCCACATCACTGTAGCTGCAGCACAACTGCAGCCGCAGCGCCACTTTAGTGTAGTGTAAGTTGAGCAAAGTAGGCAGGCACGGTACATCAGCTAAACCCACATGAGTTGACAAATTCGGTAAGTCCTGTTGCAATTCTCATACTGGTCAAACTATTTAAACTTCTCCAGCCTGCCTAAAGTTTCTCCTGCTCTGCAAACCACTTTGCAACCCACCCCCATTAAAGCCCCATCTCTATTTCTGACCTAGTCTTGTCTTTTATTTTTATTGTCTTTTCAGTTCTTTGAGGTGGAGTGCTTTCCTTTCCTTAAGGCATTGCAGGAATACCTGGTGAAGTGCGGGGAGCTCCCAGAACAGAGAAATAATTTCAAATATAAATTAACGCTAATGCAATAAGTTGGTTTCTGGTTGTATCCAAAATCATTCATTCATTCACCACTCCCCTACTCTCCATATAAGTAGCACAAAAAAAACCCCCAAAAACCCCACTTTCGAACACTAAACAGATAATGGTCTCAGTACTGTTAATTATGCCATTGCATATCACATATAATAAATCAGATCAATGTTGACTAGATAAGCTTGCCAATTTATTTAGGTGTACCCATTTCACTGCTTGTTAATGCAAATACCTACAACAGCAATCCAATTTAGGCATGTAGACATAATAATAATAATGTATTTATATAGTGCTTTTCGGGACCCCTCAAAGCGCTTTACAATACCACTATTCATTCACTCTCACATTCATACACTGGTGAAGGCAAGCTACAGTTGTAGCCACAGCTGCCCTGGGGGAGACTGACAGAGGCGAGGCTGCCATATTGCACCATCGGCCCCTCTGGCCATCACCAGTAGGTGAAGTGTCTTGCCCAAGGACACAACGACCGACACAACACAACACTCGAACCGGCAACCTTCCGATTACAAGACGAACACCCAACTCTTGAGTCACGATCGCCCCGATCGACATGATCAAGAGTCCCCTCATTCATTTGGGTTCACAAATAATTGGGATGTAGAAGATGGGATGGAACACCTCCGCAGTCACCAGATTTTAGTCCAATAGAATTTCTTAGATTGTGCCGGAATGGGAGATTCGCATTATAGATGTGTGTTAAGAGATATATTCTAAACCACTTCTTCAGTAGAGAATCAGAGAAGAGAAACACACAGATTTTCTTGCTAGCAAGGGCAGCCTCCTGAGCTCACACTCCAAGAGTGAGGCTCAGAGACTAAGCCCTGAGGACTGCCCTGGTCTTTATTTATATGCTTCAGTGAGCGTTTGTTCCATACATTGAAATGTGGAGGTGTAAATGTGTGTGTGTGTGTGTGTGTGTGTGTGTGTGTGTGTCCCCATAAATGACTTCCCTGTTCATCTAAACAAAAAGCACTTAGACTAAAACAGATATAGCTACGTTAATCCTACCGTAAAACAATAAGAAAACGTACGACCTCTCCCATACTTCTAGGATGTGGGGGTGAACGCCAGAACACCCTGGAATGTTACAGACCTCCTAGGATGAGACATTCTTTCAATATGTCACCAACTATATACTTCTAAACACAAATGATTACATGCAGTATTCTACCATATTCAAACTTATATCACTAAAAGATTATACTGACTACTAAGTACAATTTTCCATTGACAATGTGCAACTGATAAATCTGCAGGAACTGTGTGATACTATCATGTCAATGTGGACTAAAATCTCAGAGGAATGTTTCTAGGACTTCATTAAATCTATGCCATGAAGAATCAAGGTAGTTGAAGACAAAATGGGATCCAACCCAGCAGCATTTTTCATCTGTCTGTGATGACAAATGACAACATTCAATCATCTCCCCTGTACCCTCAATGACAATTAATTTACACCTCAGCATATGACAGTAAAGATGTGGTTTGATGACCATTAGAATATCTTCCATATTTTTCCAAAGTTAGCTGTGTAGGTAGAGATCATCCTCATAAACGTTTAATGCATACACAAATATTTTGTTCTGTAAACAGCCCTTAAATATAATACTTAAAAAACAGTAATAACTACTTTTAAAACATTAAATTCCACCCTGGGATTTTTTATTTTAAACAGAGACGAATCTTGACTTTTTACACAGGAGTTTGCATATTTCATATTCTCACAGTACTGATGGAACTAATTTCAGAGTCTAGTATGATTACCCCTCAGTCAGCATCCATTACAAGGTGCACGGCTCTCATCCCGAGCCAAGTTGTCCTGTCCTTATATCCAGGCCCCCATATTACAGAGGCCACCAAAATCCATTCCCTACTCGTAGTTAAATCACAAGCTGCACCAAAATCCATCAGCTACATCTGCAGCTGCTAAGCTCGCTATTTTTTTCCCTTCTTTTTTTATTTCCATTTTTGCTTACTCTGTACACAAATGTGTGTAAATACCACAGAGGGAGCTAATGAATCAATGGTCCAAGATATCTAAATGAATGTGTCCCTTTAATAACTCTACTCCACTAATGTAGAGGCCATTAAACTGTTCATCCAGTCCCTTCTTCTATCTATCAGAGATGGGGCTCAGACAAGTTAAAGCACTGGGCTGGCACTAAAAACCTTAAAAGAGTTGGTCAGATTTAGGAAATAGATGCAGGGAAGGTTGCTGAGGAAAGAGTTTGGAACTACCTTTTTTTTTTTTTTTTTTTTTTTTGATTTGATTTGATTTTATTGATTAGCATTCAAATTCAAATCTCAGTGAAAACAGTGAGAAAAAAAAAACAGTGAAAACAGAACAAAAATCTACCATAAAGAAAGAAAGCATGAGACAAGGCTAATCAAAAGGTATTGGCTGAAGCATTTGCTTATTACGCCAACCCTTTTCACAAAATATCTTTTTGTATGCAGCTCCTGTACACAGGGCTTGAAGAAAATAATAAAACAAAGCCAAAACAAAACAAACAAACAAACAAACAAACAAACAAACAAAACAAAGAAAAAAAACTTTCCACCTTAGATAAGTAACTACATCAAAGTAAAGAATCAAGAGGTTGTTGTTTTTTTTTCTCCTTTTTGTTCTTTTCATTCTTGATATATATATTTTTCTAATACTCTATTTTTAAACATGTTTTTAAACAAGGAAAATGAACTATACCTTTTTAAATCACTGTCATAACTATTCCACAGGTTAACTCCTCTAACAGAAACACATCTCTGCTTTATATTTGTCCTCATCTTGTTTTTCTTAAAGAAATCTGTTCCCCTTAAGTCATATTGACTCTCCCTGACTTTGAACAGCTTCTGAGTACTGGGGCAAAGCAAGTTATTTTGTGCTTTATACATTATCTGTGCCATTTTATATTCAACTAAATCATAAAATTTCAGGGTATTCAGATTAATAAACAAAATGTTAGTTGGTTCTATATAGTTTGATTGGTTTATAATTCTTATAGCTCTTTTTTGTAACTTGAAAATATGAAGAGTGTTCGTTTTATATGCATTACCCCATATCTCCAGACAGTAAGTCATATATGGAAGCAACAGAGAACAATAAAGTGTGTATAATGATTACCTTAAGCATAGTAACAAAAAAGAATCAAATAAAAAACAAAACAAAAAAAACAAACACTTTCATGAATTACAGCAATGAAAATCTCAGTTTGTAGAGTGAAGGGAAATTGGAAAAAAAAAACAAGTCTTACTCTTTAATCCCACTTTATGTACATCAAAACGGAGTAAATGTGCATTTTCTCAGTGTAAGTGTGCCACAGCAGGCAAGTTAACTCGCTTGTACAACTTTGTCCAAGTTGGTTATTTATGAGCATTGTGGCAGTGAAATGGTTCAAATTTACTCCAATCAATGCCCCGTCACAGAAATGTCTTGCTGGAGCCGTCGTGCTGAGAATAATTTTCCCTTCTGCTTTACATAAATGTCGCGGCTTTTTAGCGAGAGCTGGCTCAGACCTTGAAGCAATTTAGACAATTTTAGATTACTTTGTTTGCTTCTTGCTTTTTGTTGGTGGGTGCGTATTTGGATGTGTGCATAACACAAATGGACACACCAAAAAAAAAAAAAACTGGAGATGGAAAATAAATGTGTGACACATTTGAAACCTCGCATCAATTGCCTTCTTTGTTTTTTTGTTTGTGTATTGGGTCTTTGAAGAGGTTGCGACAAAGAAAAAATAATAATGATGAGTAAGTGAAATGCTCTCAGATGAATTCCTGATTGCTGTTTAGTGATTTTCTTTTTGACATATTTGCCCATGTGTGCCTGTCACGACTGCTGAACGTATGCTGACACTCAAAATGACAAAGTCTATAGAAGCAAACGTAGCAAAATACCGATGATTGTCAAAAAAGCAGCTCTACTGGCCTTTGACCTAAATGTCCAGCACCTACAACTAAGAGGCTGGGTGACTGGATTACTCCATCAACCATCTGCTATTGGCCGAGTCCATCAGTCGTTGTTTATTTGTTCAGTCTTTGTTGTTTTATTTGGCAAATTCAGTACTTTTAATTCTAGCGCAAAACTGAATAGGACCACAAGGTGGTTACTAACTATTTTGATGTGTGTTGAACGAAAGTTCAAATTTGTACCAAGACATTAATGGAGAGTCATTCAAGAAGGCCAGGAGCCCATGGTCAATAAGCAAGCCAAATTCTGCCATGTCTCTTTTTTTTAGATCAGTAACACCACACAATAATCCGCCGCTCCCCCCCAAAAAAGATTATTTGCACTCACAAATACAAAACAATAATTTTAAGTAAAATGCAGCTGAAATATATAAAATTACAGGTTTATTTATTTAACATTTTACACTGATATATCTGAGTGTAGGTGTAGGCTAAGAGTTGGGGTTAGATTAACATCTACCCATTTATAAGGCTATCTGTTCATTATACCCAAATGTAAATATTGCACAATAACTTTTTATAATTCAGAGGCTGCAAGGCGTCCCTCATTTGACTGGTTCTTTCATGTATTGAGAAAGTGTATGCACATTGAATGAGGAGCTGATACTGAAGTCGACAGTCACAGGATAGTGCTGAATAGATCAAGATCAACAGTCGTACTCACAGTGTATTGACATACACGCAGCACCAACAACTCTGTGGGCTATATTGGGACTTGATGATTGTGTAAATATATCAGCTACTGTCAAGTGTCCGAGTTCATCAGCATATGTTTCATTGAATTACTGTTATTTCTTTATGTTTCTAATTTAGCAGTCCTGTCTTTAAAATTGTATTCCTGTGAAGCACAGTTGCTGATTCGTGCTACAGGTTTTTGTGGTTTTTATTGGTGACTCCATCATTTTTGCTGTTATATTTGAGTTTTTCTCAGACTGGTAGGAAGATGTCTGTTCTGGTACTTTGTTGAATAAGCCATACTTCTGAGCTAACAACCTGCCCCGGGGCCAGGTAAGCTACCCACTTGTTGCTAGTTTTTCACTGACACCCTCACACCTCACATTAAAGATTCTAGTATTTCCTATCCACAGTTAATTGTTCGTGTAGGGCCTAACTTATCATAATAACCCTAACACTTACCCCCCAAATGTTGATTCTGTTCATCTGGACGTAGCGTTTTCAGTGAGAGACAAAACGTTTCTCCTACTGAAAGCGGTACGTCCAGGTGAACAGAATCAACTTTTTGGGGGGTGTTCTTACCTGGATGATTGAGCATGCATCAAGACATCCAACACTTACCCATATCTTGAACCAAGGCCAAAAAAAATTTATCAAACACAGAGAGACAGATAACTATTTGCACCCCTATTCACATCTATGGCCAATTTAGAATCACCAATTAACCTAACCCCACTAACTGCATGTCTTTAGACTGTGGGAGAAAGCCGGAGTACCCGGAGAGAACCCATGCAAGGATGTGGTGTGGGGTCAGGGTCATCACAAATCTTGACACAAACCTCAGATGTTGGCTGCAAGTCGTCCTTCAAATGATTGGTTCATTAGTGTTCCTCAGCTTGCCAAGTCTTCCCAACACACAAGTTGATTGCAAAGAATCTGCCAATGTATTATGAGCCAGTGTCTCTTATAGCTTCTGTTCAAAAGAAGAGAAAAAACATGTCTGCTAACATACACTGAGGCAAGAACTTCTGTATGTGATACAATCCAATTATCTATTAGATTCAATTCTCTATGTTATAGCTAGTGAATAGCACTGCATAAATCTAGTACAGCTGATTAAACTAAATTGCTGAGTCTAAAAACATTAACAACTTTCCTGCAGAAAACACAACTTTTTTTTTCTTTTTAACAAGTGTGTACATATTGAGTGGGTGGTAAACACTGGGTTGGGAAATATGTTCAGTTTTAACACTTAATAGATTTAAATGTCCAAAGAGCAGCATTTTGGCTCTTTGCCTGAGCACACAGCACCGAAAACTCTGCAGATCTGTAATTGTGTCAGAAATGTCATTCAGCACCACGGCGTCAGGGGAACAGACTGCAGGTCTCCAAGGGCATTGCAGAATCATCGAAGACACCGGCGGCATGAAAGCAGAAATGCTCCAAATGCTGAGTGGGGACAACACGGCCGAGAATGAAAAGACAATATGCTCCCAGCTTGTTCATCACTCTGAGATAATTGTTCTTCTAAGAAAGCCTGCTGTACAGGTTGCAAAACAGATTTGTGTTATAATTGCACAAACAACAGACAAGCAAGCACTCTATCTTGGGCTCACATACATGCTTTCAAAAGGTACCCTTGGTGGATGGAAAATAAATAATAATAAATAAAAAAAACAATCTCCAAGCGTGTCCATGGTAACAGAGTGGTTGGGGCCAGCCTACAGCTTTTCTCTTGTTTTCCAAGGAAGTCTAATCCTTCAGAAAATTGTCTAAATTGGTTTGAGGTCTTGGATTCTCACTGAGAGGGAGAGTATTTATTTGTCAAACAAAAAAGCTAATAATTTCTGCGCGGCAGCTGCAATGAAACATTTCTGACGGTCCTGATTGAAGGAGCCAAACAGACACAAACAGCTGAGATGGATCCCCCGACAAATCAGTCACATACTGTATGCGTGTTTCTCAACTAGCATTTCAGCTGTTCTCTGTCACCTTAGTTCTGTGTGTGTCCAGCAGCCCATGAAGGGGATTAAAGGACCGGTGAGAGGGAAATAGGACAGGCAGAATAAAAATATTTTCCATGTATTTATTTCTTTTTTTTGCCCAGTTCTGCCTTTCTTCTCACCTGTCTGTGAACGGTGGAACTAAAACCTAAAACCTAAAACCTAATACCACTGGTAGAGATATTTGGTATTTCATTTATTTTGTAAACCAGACTTTCTTTATCAGGGTCTGTGTACTCCCGCAAAAGGGTTAAAGGTGTCTTTTGTCAAAAACCTAAGTAGAAAACAGAGCATCTACAGACCTTATGTTTCACTGCTGCTGAGGCTGATGTCTCTCAGATCTTCTAGGTCAACCAATATCAAGTCAGGTATAGAGTCAACGACTACCCCTGGTCCAGAGCCATTTGGCACTACTCTGCTCTAAAATCTTATTCTTTTTTTCAGGTAATTTCCGAGTGCTGCCCTGTATTTTTTTGTTGTTGTCAGGTAGCCGTACCATCGTACCACGCACCTGTGCCGCTACACCTGATTGTCTTTTCCTCAGACTATTGGCCTTACGGACTCTTCCCCGCTCTCTGGCACTATTATTCTGTGTTGTCTTCCCAAAAGGTTCTTGAATGTACCCTGGTTTCTGGTGTGTGTATTTGGTTGGTGTACTTCCCTCACCCTGTTTACTGGCCTTTAAAAAAAACAAAGAAAAAACTTTGCTTCTTTATGTCCCTGTGCTAAGTCCTCTGGATTTAGATTTAAATTCCTAGAGAAGGTTTTCCTTTTTGTTCAAATTTTGTTGTACTCTTCCTGCATTTTCACCTGCAGTGCTTTTTTGTCAAATGTTTCCTCTGGAAGATAAATACAGTTATTACTTGGAAACTGTCTGTGTGCTTTCTTTGTGTCCTCCTGCATATGTAACGCCATGTAGCAGCCCTGCAGCATATACAGAGTATGTAAAGAGAGAAGTGTTAATCTGGTAAATGTGTAAGTTCACATCTGCTGCACTGCCAACACTGGTGTTTTACTTCTAAAATAACAGCTGCACATGAGCAACACTGGACTTCTTGAACTTTCTGGTCTTGATTTGTTATGCACCCTCTCAAGTCCCTGAGCTGTAGCTCAGACTGTCCTTGACTGGCACGCAGGTCAAAAATGAGCTCATATTGTATGTACAATTTGTGTTTGTTTCCATGCATTTTCTGACCAAATACCAAAACGCCATTATTGACCTTTGCTTTTCATTTGATGCTGGCCATGTGGAAAGTCTTTACCGTGTCTTCAGGTCATGCATCATGAGCTTGGCATTAAAGTGTGAATCGTCACAAGGAATGTCATGCACCCTTGTGGAATTATGTATTTGAAGCTCACTTTGATGTTTATTCTTTGTAGAGCCGCTCATGTGCTTCGTCAGGGAGAGGAATACCAGCAAAATAAAATTACTAAGTTCACTTGTGTCCTCACATCTTGGTGAGGAGATAAAATGCTAATGTTTATATTTGATTTAGCTATTTTTTGCTAAATAAATTAACCTAATGAATAAAATATGGGCAATTGGTTGGGACTTGAATGATAACCAGGAGGCACCACGTTATATACTTCAAGTTGTCATATAATACTAGTAGTTAATTCTGCACTTTGTCCCACATGATTTTGGTATTTTGATTAATTATAATTCTGTTTACAGGAATGTGAAAGATTGAATACTCAGGTAGCATAATTTTAATTTCGCTTAACCCTCTATAACCCAATAGAATTCTATTAGAATGTTCCAGACTCCTCAGAAATCTCAAAGAAAGAGAAACTCTAAACAACTCTTTAGGTGCTTTGAATGTTCAAAGGCTGTAAAATCATTAAAACTATGTTAAATGATCATTTAAAATGTACGCATTTCATCATCTATTTCTCATTATCTCTTTCTTATTATTTCATTTTCCCGTTCTTTTTCTTTATCTACCTCCTCCACTTCTTTTTCTCCTCCCTCATCCCCACCACATCCTCTTCTTCCTGACCTCATCTCCTGAACGGAAGTCACAGCTGTAAAACAAAAGCTTACATGAAGAGGCTCATTTATTTCTGATATTGTCCCAATTACTAAAGCTAAGCATTCACTGCTCGATTTTTTTTAGTCGCGTTATTCAGCGACTGCTCAAATTGTACGATTGAATCGCAGGGGTTAGAAGTTTGTAGGTCACAATGCATGCTCTGATGCGACCTGAGTGCTTACACTGTGCGTCCATAACATGAAGTAACAACATGAAGCTTATAACACAAAATCTGTCTCTCGCTCTCCCTCTCTCGCCGTCTTTCACTCACACAGACACACACACACACACCACCACCATCAACTTTGCTAAATTGCTAATGAATTGACCAGGCAGCTGCAATTGAGCAGCAATGTCCATCTCTTCTCACAGTTGTTGCGATTGTGATATTTTTTTGAGGCCACATCTAAAAGGCTCGGGTAAGCTTGTCAAAAGTTCTACAAGTTGTGCCTCCGTCACTTGTTTCCAGATCACACGCTGGACTGCCGTGCTACTCCGTCCTTTTGCTACTTCTCTGTTCGCGCGTGCGCAGTGTGAGAGGTTGCGTTGATACCCTCACGAGGTCCGACAGGATTTCAAACAGGTTTGATTTTCTTGCGACCATACAATTGCTGATTGGGAGCTGATCGTGAGGTGTTAATCACTTCTCGTTACCCCATGTATACTACATGATGCACGACATACGATTAAGGTGAAACTCGGGCCCGATCCCTTTTCCACGACTGAAAAAAAGTCTGAAAATGGGCCAAAAATCGCACAGTGTATGCCCAGCTTTACAGGCAGAAGCTTAGACATGTGATCATCCTGTCTCAGCCGATAAGAGAGCTAGCTAGCTAAATAACAGCTAGTTATAAGCTAACATTATGCTAGTTTAGGTTACGTTCAAGAGGCCCAAAAAAAATTTTTCTGATCAACAACTACATTTCATTTTCAACTCAACTGTATTAGTTTATCCACTAAGTATCACAGCTGTTTCACTTCAAAGAAAGTCGCTAAAAGTGACAAATAACAGCAGCACTTACAGATGGAAAAGTTCTGGAAATCCTCAACAATTCACCCAATTATCACTGTCATCAGACCAAAGAGAGGTTCACTGACTCATCGACCTATATCAGACTCCTTTCACAAAGTTTTACATCATAGTTGAGAATCCTCCACACCTAGCTCTATGTAGTAAACAGTGAGTGTTTGAGATGACTCAACGGTAAAAATGAAAAATATTCAAAATATTTAAATGTCACATATCTGTTATTTATTCCTGATTTATTAAGTGTTGATAGTGGAATAGTTATCATTATGACAAAAAGTTGAAATATAGACAGGTGATGGTGATTATGGGGTAAAAAAAACAGACTAAATTTCTAGTCTTAAGGCTCAGCCATAAACAGGATGCATGTTTTAAAATCCATGTCTAGTATTAAAAAAGTTGTCTTGAATTAGGCTGATACTTTGTTACATAGTACATGCCCTCAATTGATGTATTTAAATTACTAAAGATAATACCTAGTATCAACAGAAAAATTATGCACAGTCCAATAATCAGTTGATCTACAAGGATCGTTCTGCTTCGGGGATATCCAGCTCTTTCAAACCAGTGACCTAAAGTATTTGTTTCTAGGTATACATGTACAGTGGGGCAAAAAAGTATTTAGTCAGACACCGATTGTGCAAGTTCCCCCACCTAAAATGATGACAGAGGTCAGTAATTTGCACCAGAGGTACACTTCGAATGTGAAAAAAAAATCCATGAATTCACATGGTAGGATTTGTAAAGAATTTATTCGTAAATTAGGGTGGAAAATAAGTATTTGGTCACCTCAAACAAGGAAAATCTCTGGCTCTCACAGACCTGTAACGTCTTCTGTAAGAAGCTTTTCTGTCCCCCACTCGTTACCTGTATGAATGGCACCTGTTTGAACTCATCATCTGTATAAAAGACACCTGTCCACAGCCTCAAACAGTCAGACTCCAAACTCCGCCATGGCCAAGACCAAAGAGCTTTCGAAGGACACCAGGAAAAGTATTGTAGACCTGCACCAGACTGGGAAGAGTGAATCTACAATAGGCAAGCAGCTTGGTGTGAAAAAATCAACTGTGGGAGCAATCAGCAGAAAATGGAAGACATACAAGACCACTGATAATCTCCCTCGATCTGGGGCTCCACGCAAGATCTCATCCCGTGGGGTCAAAATGATCATGAGAACGGTGAGCAAAGATCCCAGAACCACACGGGGGGACCTGGTGAATGACCTGCAGAGAGCTGGGACCAAAGTAACAAAGGTCACCATCAGTAACACACTACAACGGCAGGGAATCAAATCCCGCAGTGCCAGACGTGTCCCGCTGCTGAAGCCAGTGCATGTCCAGGCCCGTCTGAAGTTTGCCAGAGAGCACATGGATGATACAGCAGAGGATTGGGAGAATGTCATGTGGTCAGATGGAACCAAAGTAGAACTTTTTGGTATAAACTCAACTCGTCATGTTTGGAGGAAGAAGAATACTGAGTTGCATCCCAAGAACACCATACCTACTGTGAAGCATGGGGGTGGAAACATCATACTATGGGGCTGTTTTTCTGCCAAGGGGACAGGACGACTGATCCGTGTTAAGGACAGAATGAATGGGGCCCTGTATCGTGAGATTTTGAGCCAAAACCTCCTTCCATCAGTGAGAACTTTGAAGATGAAACGAGGCTGGGTCTTCCAACATGACAATGATCCAAAACACACCGCCCGGGCAACAAAGGAGTGGCTCCGTAAGAAGCATTTGAAAGTCCTGGAGTGGCCTAGCCAGTCTCCAGACCTCAACCTCATAGAAAATCTGTGGTGGGAGTTGAAAGTCCGTGTTGCTCGGCGACAGCCCCAAAACATCACTGCTCTCGAGAAGATCTGCATGGAGGAATGGGCCAAAATACCAGCTACTGTGTGTGCAAACCTGGTAAAGACCTATAGTAAACGTTTGACCTCTGTTATTGCCAACAAAGGTTATGTTACAAAGTATTGAGTTGTATTTTTGTTATTGACCAAATACTTATTTTCCACCCTGATTTACGAATAAATTCTTTACAAATTCTACCACGTGGATTCATGGATTTTTTTTTTTTCACATTCTGTCTCTCACAGTTGAAGTGTACCTCTGGTGCAAATTACTGACCTCTGTCATCATTTTAGGTGGGGGAACTTGCACAATCGGTGGCTGACTAAATACTTTTTTGCCCCACTGTATATATCACTATATAGGGGTTTAATGACATGTTCTTCCTTTTTTCTCCAATACATGAATCTTACAAATGTAGCTATTGTTAACTTTTGAAATTATACAAACAGAACATACATTATTCCATGCAGTGCAGTCCAAAAGGAAATCAACTACTTCCAAAGTTTTTGCTCTCTTTGTGCTGGTTAGTTCTTTCCTCTCCCATCAATCATCTCAAGACTACTTAGATTTGTCTTTTGACCCTTGTGAGGACACTGGCCCCTAGGCTAGAAACCACTGGTCTAAAATATAAATGACTTTATATAAAGTAGCTCTTTCTCCAACCTCTGCAACAGTAAAATTATGCTAGAGGCTAGACACTACAGGCAAAACTTTTTTTTCTTCCCCATGCACTGGTAAACATGGGCTTACTTTGCTTCTATAAAAATGTGCACATTTAGATTAATGGTAAGAAACTGTCAGTTGCAAAGTGTAAAAAAAGCTTTATCTGTAGAAAACCTTTGCAAATTAGTGCACATTCAATGAAACAGTGAATATATATATATATATGGCATGATAGAAATACAAATAACTGTTTTAATCTAGGCAATTAAGTGCCATTTTGTCAAGTTCTACTCGTAACTTGTATCTGTAATTACCACTTTTAATAATGCTATATGTTGTTAGGCATTTTTAATGAGTGCTTTTTAAAAACAAAAACATTGTTTTGATCATATTCTGATCAAAACTTGAAATAATTGTTTTTCATCATGATTTTCTCACACATTTCTCACATCATTGTGGAGGAATTTTGGCCCATTGTTCTTTACAACAATGCTTCAGTTCACTAAGGTTTGCTACTATTGATTTATGCACAACTGCTTTAATATCCTGCCACTGCATTTCAATCAGGCTGAGATCTGATCTTTTGCTGGGATATTTTAACACCTTGATTCTTTTTCTTTTTAGTCATTCTGTTGTAAATGTGATTCAGATCATTAGCCAGTTATCATTATCCAAGTCAGAGAGATGGCTTCACATTTGAATTTAGAATACTTTGGTGTGCTAAATTAACCTTACCTAACCTTAAACCCAGTTGCACTCATGACTGCAAGTTTCCCAGGCTTTGTGACTGCAAAACAAGCCCAAACCACAACCCCCCTACTACTGTTCTTGACAGTTGGTACAGTATGAGGTGTTAGTGCTAAAACCCAACTATGGTTTTCCATGAAAAGGCTATGGCCCAATATCTCTACTTTGGTATTACCTATGCAAAGGACAGTGTTCCAGATGTCCTGAGATTTGTTGAGATGCAACTTTGCAAACTTAAGCAGTGCAAACATGTTTTTTTTATAGAGAGAAGAGGCTTTCTCTTGGCAACACTTCCATACAAACCATGCTTATTAAGTCATTTTCTAATTGTACTGTCATGAACTTTAACAGGTTTTTTCTGGGGAATTTCTCTGAGCATTGCAGGGTCTGACCTTGGGTTGAATTTGCTAATAAATGGACTGGTTCTTATATAGTGCTTTTCTACTCAGTCTGAGCACTCAAAGCGCTTGGTAAAGAGTCCTTCGCACAAGCACTTTTTATTGTGCTCTTTCTATCTAACACTTATACTCCAATGGATGCATCAGAGAGCAGCTTGGGGTTAGTATCTTGCCCAGACAATACAGTAGAGGTGAAGTATGTGCCCCTGGAGAAGACAGGGGATTGAACGATTAACCTTCAAGTAACCACCAAGTAATAACCTTTAATTATTATATGTACTGGTAAATTATTTTACCCAATTTACCTTTACTGTATTGCAATGCCATGTCTTAAAGCAAGGCAATAGCCTGGAATGTCTCCTTTTTAGATCATAACATATATAGATGCATTCTTACTGCTCATATTTCTTCTTATATCAGTAGGCAGCAGCATGATATTTCAGTTTTTTGCTTCATATACACTGAATTGACCATGGTTATGTTGCTTCAGGCACCAGAGAGGTAAATATACAGCCAGTAAGGCTCATTTGAATAATTGACCGAAGACTGTGAAGGTTAATCAGATGCAAAAAACTTTCATGTAAAAGTCCTTCTACAAAGTATGACTTCTTAAACTTTTGAAAGCAGCAATAATTTTTTATCTCCTGTCCTGACAGTCACAAACGAGCTGTGTAACGGTATAATTACCTAATTAATGTTACAAAGAAATCTTCCAGGAATCTGTGCATCAACAGCCAGGCGTTGGCGATTGATGTTCTAATGTGTTGTGGCTTTTTTTTCCTCCTTTTAATTTATTATTATTATTATTATTATTATTAATGTTGTGGGTTGTCTTATCTGAACACAGCGTTGTTCGGTATTGAGCTGCCTCTGTGAACAAAAAAAAACCAGTGTCATTGCTGTCTTTGTATTTGGCAAGACCCAGAAGGAATGAAAAATCTCAAATGCATTCAAAACATCCCAAGTTTGCACGTCCAACAGTAACATAAATCTTTGGTACACTACATTCAATTTATTCTTGGCAGAAGCAGCTTCCTCTTTCTGCAGGCGGTACACAAACCTGCAGCACAGAACAGCTCAAAATAAGCACAAATTATAACTGCACTCATAAATATAAGCTTAATGCAGCTGCATATGTTTGCATTGCTCGAGGCTTGTTTAGCTTCAGCGTTTACTGGCTGGTTTTTTGTCAACAAATGAAATGCCATTTAAGGATTAGACCACAATTAAGTCGTATTCAGCGTGACAAACTTGACTTATATTTGCTAAGCTGCTAATTTCCTGTCTTTCCTGCTGCTGATAAGGCCTGAATGCTGTGATTAAATTTCCTCTCACGAGAGACCACTGGACATACAATTGAAGCCCTACTATTTTTTGGGGTGTAAATTAAATGAATTCACAACTGATCCAGGGCTTTGATTCATTCACAGTCAGACCTCTGCAATCTGCAATTACACACTTGCAGTGGAGGATTAGACGACATCTAGCACTGTGTCCTCTGCAGTAGTGTGGTGCACGTTTGTATATTGCCAGCATTCTGCGTGTCCTTCCCCGAGCAAATTGAAAGTGCCTGCTCCCCCAGAGAACGTGTGCATCTTCCTCTATTTCATTACAAAGTGAATCTTAAATAATACACACACACATTACAAAAACAAAGAAACAAAAAACTTGATCACCCCTTCACTGAAAATAACAAGGGATGAGCCACCTGATTTCCTGGGGCCTGCCTGACATCAATCACATTCACTGAAGGTACAAAAGGACCTTTTTAAATCTTCTGAACTTTGCTGCAGCACAGGCTGTTACCTTCTCCTCAGTGCCCTGTCACAATGAATTGGGTTGCGCTTTAGTAAACATATTTCCTGCCCCTACTTTGAACACTAGCCTCTTCTTCTGGTGTGGGGTTTTTTTTTTTTGTATGCGTGTGTCTTGTGCATTTTGCATTTCATGAAAGAATGAAAAAAATAAGATGAACCTGATTATTTTCTGTTCCTCTTTGAAAAATGGATCCAACCCCAGTAACAAATTATTAACCGAGATTTTTACCGACTCATGCCTCTTACCATTATATTTGTACTGTATGTGCAATTCTTTCCTGATGAATGTAGATAAGTAAATATAGCTTACTTAAAGATGTGGTAATGTATACAGTATCTGTGTTCATATCACGTTGTAGTATATATGCCTCCTAATTTTCATTGGCTCTATTAGAGGAATGAGGCTGTGGGCGAGTGAGATAGACCTTGTTAGGTTGGAAGAATGAGAGAGAGAGAAAGAGAGAAGAAAGTGGAGAAGGATAGAGGCAGAGCGAGGTGGTTCTCCTGACATGGCAGAGGGCCAGAGTCGGTGACGGCTGACTAATGACTTTCACTGAGGGTGTCAGCCTCAGATTTATGTTCCCCCCCTTGCCCGAATCCACTCTCACTATCTTAAAGCAAGAGTTATTCATGAACTATAGGGGCACGTACACAGAGGCAAGAGGCAAAAAAAAAAAAGAAGAAGAAATAAATAAATTAAAAAAAGGAGCACGCACCCCTCTGAGATTTAGAGCTCAGGCTGTTTGCCAAAGCGGATGTGCACATACGAGCAGTGATGTAGCAGTAAATAAAATGTGGGGTGAGCTACAAGCTCCACATGCCGATTATTGTAAGGCATCAAGACCACAAATATAAACAAATGTCAATGACAGATTTCGGGAAACATTCATTTGTGCCTTGAGTGTCGGAGAAATTGCCCTGACCTTTAAGTGATGAAAATATAGACGCAGTCTTATCCACGGGGTATGCTGTTTGGACTGCTATAAAACCATTATCTAAAGGGAGAACCTAAAACCTCAGTGAGGTTTAACACAAAGCATAAGTCTGATTTTGACAGCTAAGATACGATATAGTCTCAGTCTGCATGCAAACCAGGGTTGTGTTATTTTAGTACCAATTTTAACAGACTAGAGTTAGACACACTAGTGCTTTGAGCTAAATGACAGCATTAATATGCTGACACGCCTGCAATGACAAGTATAGCAGTGCAGAGGGAGTTTCCAGCATTCATCACGTTCCACCAAATAATCTTTGACTTCCTAAATTTGAACTCAAGTACAATTGTTGTTGCCATGTTTGTGTTAAGTTGGGCTAAGACGCCACGGATATGGCACCACTGAGGTGTCGTGCCATACTTGAAAAAAGTAGGAAAGCTATGATTACCAGGCTTGATACAGAATTTTCATTTCATTTTTGTCATTGACACTTTAAACCACAATAAATAGCTGTGAGATGCAAACTTGGTAGGTTGTATCACATTATCTCAAGAATTAATTTAACAAGTGTTAAGTTGTCATGCAGATGGTACACGATTTAATTGCGTTCACAATAGGAACATAAAATTATTTTGTTCAAACTTCAAACTCTTGTAAATCTAATAACCACCCAGTTTCACCTTCTTTGAGTGTACAAACTCAACCCTGGTATCATTATAGCGAATATTGAGTGGCAGTCTGGAGTGTGGAGGTCACTGGGTTTGTGCACCATAACTGTTATAACAGCAGTTAGTGCTGATGTGGAGTTTGATGTGTTTCTAAATTGTGATTTGTTGAGCTTTTTATTTACATGTTGCAACTTGGACAAAATACCTCTTTGGAGACTATAAAGTATAAAGTAAATTAAAATTAAGTACAATTAAAACTACTGATCCATAATATATACTACAGTTATGCAGTCTCTATTGAGAATGCCCATGTTTTATCTTTAACCATTTGTCCAGCAGAAACTTTAATACAGTTCAGGACTGAGACTATGGATCCTGTGAAAGCAAGTACCTAAGGAATCGTATACAACATCTTTAACCTGGCATCTCAGGGATGCACATAAGGTCTACACTTTTCCTGACATTTAGTAGTAGTCAGTGAGTCACTCATGAGTCAAAGTGTGTGAAGAACTTTAAACAAGAATTAATGGAAACTGCATGTCTTTGGACTGTGTGAGTACCCACAGCTTTCAGAGGAAAACCACATGAGGTGAATGTGCCCACTCCATGTCAAAAACTCAAGCCCACAAGGAGATTTGAAATGAGAATCGTTTTGTTCATCTTTTTGTTATCCACTGTACCCCTTTACATCAAGTTAGAATAATCTTTATTTTCTAATTAAGTACGTCTTCTAGTTTGTTATTAAGTTAGTCTAGTTGTCAGTCAGTTATGCTTATTGTACATCTTTGCGGATTTTCTTATTTCAGTGCCAGTGTCTTTCTTTTTCATTTGCTTTGAACATCCAATTAACAAGATGTAGGACAGTGTATGTTGCTGAGAAAAACAGTACAGTTCGGTTCACAGTTCAGTTTTATTTATACAGCATCTAATCACAACAACAGATGCCTCAAGGCGCTATATATTGTAAGGTAAAGATCCTACAGTAATAGAGAGAAGCCCCAATAATCAGTTAGCTCTCAATGAGCAAGCACTTGGAGACTGAAAAAGAAAAAAAACTCACTTTGAATAGAAAGAAATCTCCAGCAGAACCAGGCTCAGGGAGGCTAGCTATCTGCCATGATCAGTTGGGGCTGACGGGAGGGAGACAGGAAAAAAATGTGGAATAGAGTCCAACAATAAAAGTGATGTATAAACACATAATGAGTGAAAAGAGGTGAGTGAAGAAAAAGAACTCAGTGCAACATGGGAAGCCTAGGCCTATTGCAGCGTAACAAAGGGATGGCTCAAGGTCATCTCATCCTGTCCTAACTCAAGCTTTATCGAAAAGGAAAGTTTTTCGATAAAGCTCTCTACTTAAAAGTAGAGAGCATGTCTGGCTCCTGAATCCAAACTGGGAGTTGGTTCCACAGAAGAGGGCCCTGGAAGCTGAAGGCTCTGCCTCCCATTCTACTTTTAAATATCCTAGGAAGTAAAGCAGCACTCTGTCAGGAGTGAGGAAAGTGCTCTGTTGGGGTGATATTTAACAGTGAGTTCTTTAAGATAAGAAGGGGCCCATTATGAATTGGATTCAGTAAGATTTACAGTAGTTACTTGTGCATTACTTGGCCAAGCTATTCATAGACAAGCTAGCTAATCAAGTAGGGTTTGGTTCCCAACCCATCATTGCATCTGCACTAGATCTGACTATGATCTTATCCAACTGACTGGATTGAAATATACAATATGATCCACACTAATAACCCTAACTTGACATAAGGAATGAGTAAGACCATGTCTACACTAATATGTTTTCGTTTGAATATGCATCTTTTTCTCTCCGTTTTGGCCTTCCATCCAACACTGAGACGGCGTTTTCGGTCAAGGAAAACAGAGCGTTTTGAAAACGCTCTGCAAAGTGGATACATTTGAAAATGCCATTTTCACATCACAGTGTGGACAGCGAACCTGGAATCTTTACGAAAACAATGACACATTTTAGTCATGTGATGCAGTCATGTGACCAATTAAACTAAGATAGCTGAGGGCATTACACAGCAGTTGTTTTGTTCGCGCTCAATTTTGACAGCCCTATTAAAGATTAATATCAGTTTCTACATGCTCCAGATAGCTTTTCTTTGAATTCTTTAATTCTCACTCGCTTTTGCAACTTTTAAACTTGTGCAGAGACCGAATACCAACTTATGTGTCAAACTAACCTGACTTTTAAGTGGAGGATCATCAATGTTGATACCAAACAAAAGTTTTCAGTGGAAGAACCTGCTGCTATTAAACCTGAAGGCAGTAGAGCGGGTGACAAGCATGACCAAGACGATACATCCTTCTCACACGGTGTCTGTTCTTCAAAATTAAATTAAAGTTGAAGGGACATTTTTTTTTGCACAGTGGAGAAGATTATATGGTATAAGGGACATCCATGGAGTGTTCTAAAAACTAGAGTGTGTGTGTATAGTGTCAAAAATTGGTTTAAATTTTCACCAGCTAGACAGATGTAAATTGTAAGTGTTAGCATAAAATCATTAGGTAGAGTATGTGAAAACTTGTTTACCTTCCGCTACCCACACGAAGCTGATAAGTATCCCTAGCCTATGGTACATACAGAAGCATATAATAATAGTTTTTTAAAAAAACAAACTAACATAAAATACAGAAATGATGTTTCTGTGACGGTGAAATAATCACTTGATTTGCATATAGCTACTGTGTGAGTCAAACAGCTCGTGCTGCTTGATAGCTACATGCAGAGGTGCCTTTGAGCATAAATAGTGTGCAAGACAGAGAAAGGGAATTTCACACGTCACACATGGTGGATGCTTTTAATCCAAATAGTCCTGAGTGCATAACAGTGCAGAGAGTGTGAATTAGTGGGGTGGGGGGTGGGGGGGTACTGAGAAAAGACGGGGGTGTTGGCACAGGCATGATGAGTCAATTATGTGAAATGTGTGTATAGGTGTGTGTGTGTATATGAATGTACCAAGTGTCTAGTTCTCCGAGCTTTCTCTTGCTGATGGCCCCTGTTATCCGTGCAGGTTAAATGCCAAAACAGTAATCAAGGTGGAATGGTCTCATCGCCAGCTTAATCCAGACTGGCACCAAGAAGCAGGCAATCTAAATGTTTTCACTCGGTGATCATCAATCGCACAGAGAGCCTCACAAAGACACGCGCACGCGCACACACGCACTCACATATTTGCACAGACAGAGACATTCATGGCAGAAGATTAACTCTGATATGCGCACATACAAACACGAACCCAGACAGATTTGTGAACATTTCCACCGAGTGATTATCAAGCGCATAAGGACATTTGAGAGTAGGGAGCTGGAGAGTCCAGCCGGTTAGTGAGTATTTGGCAAGCAAGGTAGGGAAACCGTGATTACAGTCTGAGTGCTATTTCTCCATCGACCCCCAGATGGCTAATTGAGACAGGTTTTATGCCACCATCATTTGCAAAGAAAAAAAGAGAAAACATAACCTTCTAGGTATGACACAAAAAAGATAGCATGTGCTAGTTTTGATTAGCGTCACTTAGATGGCATGTTATTGTATTTTGTATTCGGAGTAGAATACAGAGCATTACAGGTCTGCATTAATTAAAAAATCACACATTATGAAGTAAATGCCAGCTACAGGCTTTCTTTCAGTCTTTCATGATCATGTGTCAAATAGTTTTGTTTGTTTTTGGGTTTTTTTACAATTTTTCAGATGAACTTAATGTTTAGCTAATAATTTCAGCTTTGTTAATGGGAATGAATTGTTTCATTTGACTGATTTATATTTGTATGTTTGTTTTTTTCCTTTAACAGGGACATTAGATGTTTATGGACATCAAACTATTTCCTACTGAAAGACATGTCACAATATAAAATAACCAGATAACTTCAACAATACATCCTGTATAGATCATCTGTCTGATTAAAAATGTAAAAATAACTACGACACAGTGCCTATAAGCTTTACATTTTCAATTTTCAAGCTATCATTTGCTGAGTAATCTTTACCCTTTGAAAACATCCCTCATCTTTTTCCTCCATCCTCTCTTTCTTACTTGTTTGTTGATCTGTGACTGTGAAGTTAATGCTGCCAATATACCCTCCGCAGTGGTTGGTTTGCTCACAACCCGCACTGCCGTGCCATCACCACACAGATGCAGTCATTTATACACGGTGTTAAAGTGCAGGAAGCCGCTGTAGTATTCTCCTAAAACATACAGTAGGTGTCACCACTCAGACAATATCCCATAATGTGCGCTGATGAGGAGGAGAAAAAGCCAAAACTGGAAGCCAAGACTTGGTTGAGGGTTTTTTTTTGCAAAGTTCTTTCCACAGTTGCTACTTCCCCCTCTGTGTGTTTGTATGTCTCTGAGCTTTTGTGCGGCAATGTCACTAGAATGGCGGTAAAAACCGGCACAATCATAAACCCTTCATGTCTTCAACCCAGCTGTCATGGCCGGGCTCAACCGTGCCAAGTTAAAAAAATCAAGAGGTCACAACCAGCTAACGCACCACAAAGATTGTGTCTCGCAACACAGGATGTGATGTGAAAAATAGATTGAGATTTGGCAATATCTGTTGATCTATTTGAAGGTTACCTTCAGTGTTCCCTCTAAGCTGCGCACGTGTGCAATTGCGCACTGTTGGCATGGTCTCTGCGCAGAGAAAATCTGCGTTGCGCACACAAATAAAAAATCTAACCTGAATTGAAATTAAAGTAAATATGTGCCGACACCGGTGTTTTAGCTAGCAAAGCGGCGCGGCTGATGTGGACGTTAATGACAACGTGTACAACCATTGGAGATGTGAGCAGGACAGACGGTGTTCAACTGATGGAAAAAAGTGTGGACATTATACCAGTTTTAAAATTGGGTTGATAGGCCACGTAAAACCAGAGTTATGATAAAAACATAAAAACAATGTTTGGTTTTATTCCTGAATACTATCGTTGTTTATGTTTACTGCGGGAAGAAACGGTAAAAACTGCGTTTTATAAGGAAAACGCTCAAAAGCACTCTCCGCCTGTGAGCAAAGACAGAACCAAAACACCCCACTCTTTCCCATTGGTCGGAAAAAAATGTACCCTGTCGACCAATCAAAACATGGCATTTAGTTGTTAAGAAACGGGAGGAAGTTTTAGGAGTGACGTCGGTGTTTTGAGATGTGAGAGATTTACAATGTTTAGCGCAAATCTTGTGTAGTTAGTGTGTAGTGTAGTCAATAGTTTTGTTGTGTGTGTCAGAACAATGAGGCAACTGCTGAATGTTACAGGTGTTACAGGAGTGATACATCTCCTGTTGTCAGGCCTGCAGGTATCAGGCTTGTGATGTTCTCCTTTATCTCATAGTGGACAGAAATTATTTTTTTGGAGTGGCACAAATAATTTGTGTGGCATCAAATTTGATGCAGAACAGCTGATTGTTCTGTAAATATTTTGAAATGTTTGTTTAAAAAACACCTTGGCTGCATTTTTAGGTAAAGAGCTGCAAAAAACATTGATGTTTGCAAAACTCAGTAACTTTTTTGAAGAAGTAACTATATAATTAATTGCCCAACATTGGTCATTATATGGTGTATTTTGCAGACAGAGAGTTACAGGACTCTCTCCCAGATCACAGACTCATAATACAAGTCAGAATTTTATTTTTTAAAAAAAGAAAAAAAAAGTGTTTTCAAAATTGGAGTTCAAGTTATTTTCACTTCCAAATAGTGTTAACATACTACACAGGTCATGAACAAGATTTTTTTAAAATTTTTATTGTAAGTGGGCTAAGGCACTTAATTAAAAGTAGTCTAATGTCACGGCCGGGCGGATCGCACACAGTAATTCGGCGTGCCCGTGTGGCGTGCTGGCTAGACCCAAGCGCGGCGAAGGCTAGCGGTGGGTTTGGAGCAGACACGCAGTTATTCTAGTAATGACCTGAGCACGAAGCGTGGCTTCGGAACGGTCGTTACAGACAGAGAGCGACCGGAGCCAGGAAGAGAAAAAGGATTGAAAGGGATTGTAACTCACAGTTGCTGAATCAGGCGGAGACTGACGTCGGCAGAGTTTCGGAGCTCCTGACACGAGGATACTGATGTCTGAGCGGCGAACAGGTGGGTGGCGTCTCTCTTTTAACCCCGGCCCCGTGATCAGCTGATCACAGCCGATCACCGGCTGACATCTAACATAAATGTAAATGCTGTAACTTTATTATTTTAATAAACCATGTAACTTGGATGGATTCGACGCTGGCGTGACCACAGTGCACATGTCTAATGTCGCTCACAGTGGTCCACGAGATCGCTCAGGGAGTTTGTGTGTTTGCTCAGACACATGAAAAATTAGAGGGAACATTGGTTACCATTCATCGACCTGGTTTTCAAAAAACTGTTGTAATAAAAAAAAAAAATGTTGTAAAATTTTGTCTCCTACTGTAGTGCTAGGTAGATTGCTCAATGCCTAGATGGCAATGACAGTATTCAAGTTAAAGTAATCTATATTAACCCTTTAAGACCTACCATAGAACCAAGTCCGCCAGAGCTTATATTATATTTTTACATGCTGTGGAGCCATTTTTGGGAACATTTCAAGTTGATATACATCAATAGAACCATTATAGCCCAGATTTTAATAATATGTATTCATTAAGTGCATAGTAATTACATAAATTGCAAAAAAGTGCAATAAACTACAAAAAAATTGAAAATCGTTTTTGCTTTTTTAACATATATTTGTAGTTAGAGAAATTTAAGAGGCTCATCCCTCAAAACTGTAAATACAAAAAAGGTGCACAAAATAGTTTCCCACCACAGGAAATTTATTTTGAGTGTCTTCATTGTTTTTATTTTTGAAATACACCAATTTTTATACACTGCAGGAAAAACGAAAATAAATATTATACTGCAAATTTGCAAAAAAGCAGCATATGCATCAAAATAAACTATTTCCAGCAGTGCAATATGAGTCCTAAGCATCCCAGAAACGACACAGAAAGTCATAAAGTCAAAGATAGCTTTTAAAAAGACCAGTATAGGCCCTGAGGCCCTGATGGTAAAAAAGACTACATTCCCGCGAAAATGACGTCACTTCCGGTTTCGGGCAGGTAATGGCGGAAATGCAAAAGTTCACGCTGACGTCTATTCCAACGTAGGAAGTGTTATGAACAGCTGATCGGATCGGCAAAGCGTGTTTCTGGAATATTATGTTTTTGTTGCTGCAAGCGCTTTTTATGCAGGTTTGCAAAGCTTTATGTGGAAGGAAACCGTGACCTAGGACAAGCTGATGGCATAAGATGTAAGTACAACTCCTCCAGTTTCATATGCAAAAGAAATTTTTGCGCTAGCTTACGTGGTTGCAGTGCTACCGGGATTTAAAAATAGTTACGCAAAACAGAGCGTGCCCGCTCCGATCGGCTCTAAAGGGTTAAAGTTGTAAGTTTAGTTAACCAGAAATTTTTTTTTGAATCACAAAATTATACCAAAAACTCAAATAGATTTTAGAGATATAACTATAAGGCCATTACACAACTGCTAATTTATGCCAGTTGTTTTTAATATATATGGGTTAGCCCACCATTCAGCATTTGGACTGTTATACAGTGTCCTCCGAAATCCTACAGTGGAATTAGAAAAAATACAGCCCATTGCACAGATTTGGTTTCACAAAACACTTGCACACAATAATGCACCACAGTTATAATTGCCCAAATGACCATTGCATAACTGAATGTGCTTAACCTTAGCTCACCAGGTCTATTTTTTAGGGAGTCGTGAATAAGTGAAAAAGAGAGCGGATCATTATACTTGACATATGAATGTGGACAGCAACATATTCATCCACCCACGAACAGCAGAAGTCCCCCCCCCCCCCCCGATATGCCAGTACCTCATTGTGCTCCCTCACTTGAGGTCAATGGCCAGGAGTTGAGACTTAGAGTTACTTGGACTGGTAAATAACTTTTTGCTTCCTGCTGTTTTTCATGAGCAACTTTTCATGTTACCTTAAGGCTTTTCTTAGATCTTTCAAAGATTCAGTGGCAGGAACTCCAACATAGGACCAAATGAAAAGGCATAGCAAGTCATTGAGGCCTCTGGGCTTCTGTTCTGTAACGCTCAGTGTCACATTTTTTTTCCTTTCTGCTTTTTCCCAGATGGCGTGATAGCAGCCAACATCACACAGCTGCAGCTAATAATGACTCACACAGAATAGTTTTTTATTTATAGGGGAATGGAAAATAAGGTTATGTGAAAAATAATAAATATTGCAGAAAGTGTGAATACTGATGTCCAAAGATCAAACGAGGTGAAATTATTTGTAGCATCTTAACCTTTTTCTGAGGTGTCCTGTTGGTTTGGAAAATTCAAAAGATATGAAAGGTGATCTAGTAATCATGTTTCGTGGTAATTACCCAAAAAGACCCAGTTGAACTTTGTGCTAAGGTTTGCTTATTCCACTTTAAGCATCTACTTCAATGATTCCAGTTTGGATGAGCTACCTTTTGCAACATGTCTATTGGACTAGGGCCAGGGCTTTGACCTGCCTATCTTAAAACATTAATTTAATAGTTTTTTTTTTTTTTTTTTGAGAATTCTTTGGAAGAACTTCTAATTAGGGCAGGGTATCGTCACTGATTTCTAGAATCGATTTGATTCTGATTCACAAGGTCCCCAATCGATTCAATCCACGATTCGATTCAAATCGATTTGATTCAATTCATTTCATTTGAATCTGGGAAATTTTGCATCAAACGTGTAAGCATCACAGCAGATGCCTTTGTGTCAAAGTAGCTGAAGATAAAACACAGAAAACATGAAGGTGATTTTCCTGGACTGGGATTTTATAAAAATATCCTGCAGTACATCAAAAACAAAAGAAAACCATTAATCAACCTATGAACATTACCTCTGAAGTTACAGCGGTTTTATTAGAGACACGGCTAAGCGTTTTGCATTTTGCATAATTTTAAAAAGTTTAAATTTGTTCAGAAGCTTATTGAACGGCAGAAATTAGGTTTTCTCTTCAGAAATAAGTAAAAGGAAAAAAAAACAGCGGCTGACAGCCTATGAACAACGGTAGACTTGTGCATAACAAGCAAAAGAATAATGCAGAAAACAGACTTTTAGACGGGAAACTGTTCTTGAAGTATACAGAGAGAGCAAGAGAGAGAGAGAGGGGTTTGCATGAAGTGTGGTTTTATTGTGGTGGAAGCAAAACAGCAAAAGTAAGAGGGAATTAATGTCGATGTTTATGTGAAGCGTAGTTTGGATCTTCTTTTGCTGCTGGTTCGGTCAATATTGTTTGGAGAGAGATAAAACTAACAGCCGGGTCCTGCTCTCATTTACTGTTTTAGCTGTTTGGTGGTTGTTGAAGTTTTGTGAGGTTTAACCTGAGATTCTGGCGTTTTGGGCAAAATAAATTTATATTAAAAAATCGATTTAGGATTTTAATGAATTGATATCACATTATCCAAGCCAGAATCCATTTTAATCGATAAATCGATTATCAGAACCCACCCCTACTTCTAATGTACTTGTTTCATGACTGACTTGATTTTGAGATTAGGCTCACAGAAAGACATTTCAAATTCAGGTGTATACATCAGAATTAATTTATGACACTACCATATTTCAAGATTGGAAAAGTTCCCTACGCTGCAATACAGTGTTTGTTTGTTTTTTCTTAAGAGAGAGGTTTCTGTTTAATCTGTCCAAAAACAACCTTCTGGCTTGTCCATGTGATTTTCAGCAAACTGTAGACAGGCAGCAGTGTCCTTTTCAGAGAGCAGCAGGGTTCTTGGATCCCACCCGTTCATACCATTGTTGTCTGGTGTGCTCCTGATGGTGGACCATTAAGCAATAACACTAGGAAATGTGAGAGAGGTCTTTAGTTGCTTATAAGTAACACTGACCTCCTTCTTTGTGCACTCCCAGACTGTTACATGCCTCTCTCTTTGAGCAATCTTTATGGGTTGACCTCTTTGGAGGACGATAACTGTGCTCTTAAATATCCTCCGCCTGTACACAGTCTGTCCAACTGTGTATCTGCGGAATCCAAACTTCAACAGTGAAGTCCAAATCTTTAAAGATGGTGCTATAATCTTTTTCAGCCCGATAAGCTTGAACAACTTTTATTCTCTGAAGTCCCCAGAAATCCCATGTGTCCACACCACGATTGATTTCCTCAAATGTGCTGTCAGGGTAACACTGTGATAGATTCCTGTTCTTAGGAGAAAAGAAAAGTTCTTGCTCACACATCATTGTCATCCCAGTTACTCTGAACACTCAACTCTAATTACTCTAATTAGTAGGGTTGCAACAATACTCGTATCGATATTGAACCGTTCGATACAGTGCTTTCGGTTCGATACGAGCAATACAAATTTTTTATTTATTTTATCAACTTTTCTTCTGACGATGCTGTCTGTGTTGAGCGCTCAGTGGATCTGTGTTCGACTACTCCGCCTAGGCTGCACTGTCAAGTGCAGATCCACTGAGCACAGCGCAAGCTAGCAAGACAGACACGGGGCGATCCATGGTAACTCATTAACGGAGATTTGCCGTGTTGTGGCGCTAATGTCATTTTAACGAGATTAATGCTGACAGCACTAGTGGGAACACAACGAATATGACTGCACATTTACGCCGACATCATCCTAGTGCAAAGACAAGTAGAAGCAGACAAAAACAACAAGTGCGCATGCTACAAACTTTAGCCGAGTCATTTAGACAGCCGTTAGCACATGATTCTCCTTATGGGGACCTGATATGTTTAATATGCTGCTGAGAGTATACCCCAGAAGAAGCTATAGCTTTTATTTTGGAAAGAGACATTTCTCTGTAATAAACTCTTTTTCAAAGATTAGTGATTTCTCCATCAGATAGATTTATTTATTTTTTATTATTTTGTTGTTTCAGCAACATTAAATCTAAAAACTGTACTTTTGAGTTAAAATATCTATTTATAATTTTAATAAATGACAAATTTAAAAAAGCATGAACATTTTTTTGTATCGAAAAAATATCGAACCCTCACACCAAAGTATCGTTACACCCCTACGTATTAGGTAATTTTCTTGGTAGCGTTTGCAAAAGATTTTTCTTATTAATTCTGATGAAACTTTGTAGCAGTGTAGGGTGTGGTCGTGTTAACAGTCCATTAAAATTTGGCTTACATCCACTAAAGTCTTTAACCCTTTAAGACCTACCATAGAACCAAGTCCACAAGAGCTTATATTATATCTTTTCATGCTGTAGTGCCATTTTTGGGAGCATTTCAAGTTGATATAGATCAATACAACCATTATAGCCCAAATTTTAATAATATGTCTGCATTAAGTGCATAGTAATTACATAAATTGCAAAAAAGTGCAAAAAACTACAAAAAAAATTTAAATCGTTTTTGTTTTTTTAACATATATTTCTAGTTAGAGAAATTTAAGAGGCTTATCCCTCAAAACTGTAAATACAAAAAAGTTGCACAAAATAGTTTCCCACCACAGGAAATTTATTTTGAGTGTCTTCATAGTTTTTATTTTTGAAATACACCAATTTTTATATACTGCAGGAAAAACGAAAATAAATATTATAATGCAAATTTGCAAAAAACAGCATGTGCATCAAAATAAACTATTTCTAGCAGTGCAATATGAGTCCTAAGCATCCCAGAAACGACACAGAAAGTCATAAAGTCAAACATAACTTTTAAAAACACCAGTATAGGCTCATAAGTCTCTGATGGTACAAAAGTGACATTTCCGCAAAATGACGTCACTTCCGGTTTCGGGCAGGACATGGCGGACATGCAATAGTTCACGCTGATGGACGTAGGAAGTGTTATGAACAGCTGATCGGATCGGCAAAGCGTGTTTCTGGAATATTATGTTTTGGTTCCTGCAAGTGCTTTTTATGTAGTTTTTGCCAAACTATATGTGGAAGGAAACTGTGACTTAGGACAAGCTGATGGCATAAGATGTAAGTACAACTCTGCAGTGCTACCGGGATTAAAACGGAGCGTGCCCGCTCCGACCGGCTTTAAAGGGTTAAGGTCAGCTTAATGGTTTTTTGGTCAAAAATGGAAAAAGAGCCTTAAAACTTTGAAACTATGATTCTTACAAAGTTGCTGTGTATTGTCAACATTTAAAAAGCGCTGTATAAAGATTAAAAATATCATGTCAATTAAAAGTTTATTAAAACTTTTTCTTACTGCCATTGTTTGTATTGACAACATAAAGGGATATAGGAAATGATATACAGGGATTTTAAATGCCACATTATTTTTTAATACTGATTTTGACATCACTGTAACATTACAGTGATGTCCTGTTTAAATGCATAACAATTTATTTTTGTTAACAAAATATTTTTTTTTCATTTCATAGTTATTACTAAACATTTAAACTAATGTCATTAAACAATAAAATAAATACCACACATGTACTATATTCACATAAATAAAAAATACTAAAAATAATTTTGAACTAAAATGATGTCAATTACATTATATTAAAAAGGGTTTCAACAGGACTGACGGTGACAGCATGTATTTGTTTTTACTGCACTAAAAATTTACTGAAGTACGTTCAATAAGAACAAAGAAAACAAAATGAATATAAAAAAATGCAATAATATTAGCTTAAAAGTAAATACTTCCTAGAAAGTGAGTTTTTTTGTGAAGGCTTGCGTTCTTGGATTGCTTCTTGTTTGACCTTTAAATTTGCTGCTAATCATTTGCAGATATGTAAAACTGGGATATATTTTTCTTATTTATTTATTAATAAATAAATAAGAAAATATTTATTTAAATTTTATTTAATTATTTCTCTTCATCAACTTTTAGGATTTTAGGATTTCAGGACTTAAAAGCTGATATTTACCTCATATTTATGTCAAATAAGATTCTGATTCTGTCTAGCTTTTTATTGCATCTGTAAATAGCATGTTGCCCTCCTTATGAGACTTCTTCAACCAACCCTTTAAACAGTGCTGTTCTGGGTCAAGGACAATCTCAGTGCTTGCTGTTTTTGTTACACCAGTACAAAAGCGAGAACAAGAAAATATATAAAGCGGTGTCAAAAATTAATAGTCTAATTTCTTACTCTTCCATTCATTGTTTAATGTCTTGTGGCTTCACATGGGTTTCACTTCCATCAAGATGACTATGTAAAAACAAACTCTCATACCATACATAAAGGATACGGAAAGCATCTTTCCAAAATGAGTACAGCAGCTTTCTGCCAGTTGCCTGCAAATGTTTTGACAGGACTTTGTCGATCTGTCTTACTCGCAGTGTTTCAAAATATGTCCATCAGCTGCATATAAAAATAACCTCTTCAAATGCTGAGTGAAACTAGTGCTCTGAGCTGGCTGCGAGCATGCAAAGATCTTTGCCAGAAGGTGTTTAAATAAGAAACACTGGCTATGATTACACTATTTAACTTGGCCGAGCCAAAGTCTTGAAGAACTGTTGAAAACTCATTCAGTGCCCACTAACATGTCCAGAGAACAAGCATTTTCTTCCAAACTCACTCATCATATGCACAGTGCTTTTTTTTCAGTACCTGAACTCCTTGCAGGGAGAAAGTGACTTTGATGGAGGGCCAAATTGGTCTGAATGACCTATTTCTCTTTCCATTTTTATACTTTGAAAGAGCGAGAGTGAGCACACAGTGAACACGATTCACTAGGTCAGAAAAGACTCCATCTGTATTTTCTGTATTGCGACTGTAAATCCTTGTTCCTTTCTTTGACCAGCTCTCTAGGTCTGACAAATGGTTTCTTTCTTTCTAAAAGTTAGTGTTAATCAGATGACTTGCATTTGGCAGCTGTGGACTGACACTGAGGAAAGACATTAAATTTGTCACTACAGGATGGTCTACCACCCAATGAAGCAGAAGAGCTGCCAGTCGGTTTAGTTGATTAGTAGCGGCAATCGGTAGGATAGGATGTTGAGATGCTCCTGTTGCCAGAAGGTGCGTGGGCTGGGGCTTTGCACCCATCATGTCTGCAATTTGAGAACGAGACATGGCAGATTGATTCGGGTCAAGGGCAGAACCAAAGTACCTTTACTGTGCCAACTCTGTTCTTGCCCCAGGCCCCAACCAACACTTGGTTATATTAACACACATCCTCGGATGCACTTGTGCAGTAATGTGCGGGTGCACGCGCAGGTGGCACGGGCGCACACTCCAAATAACTGCGCACCCTGCTGCGAGCCTTCATGGCTCAACTCTTTCCGCAAGTTCTGTCAGTTTGGTTTGTCGAAGTGTTGCTGCAGGAAGCATGAAAGGGGAATCACCAGTTGTCTTGCAGTAAATGTGACAGAACTGTACACAAACACACGCACACACACACATATAGGCATGCAGCCGCACAGCAAAGCTCACACTCAGCTGTAAGAGAGAGATGACACATTATTAAACCCTTGCGGTGGTGTACTGAGCCTCAGCATCATGTACAGCTTGCATTGTTCCAGTTCCTACTCTGTGGATCAGTGCACTGGTTAGCCAGGGGGATTACAGATGGAAAAAACTGCTATATGTTCTATATGTTAATTCAGCAGAACATTTGCTCTAGCTGGATGTATGGAATGGATGTTGCTTCTGGATATGAAGTCAATATACGAGTGCCCTAAACATGTGTTATTTTTTAAGGCCAGCAACAGGTTGCTACTCTTATTTCAAAAAGCAATACAGCTGCATAGCAATCTTGCTTGCACTTCTTGCATTCTCATTTTCTTAGTGAGCTCCACCCCTCTAACATCATGTCTGGTTGCAGAACAGGAAGTGCAAGGAGATTAAGGGGGTGTCCAAATTCATAAGCTGCATCCTCCTGAGTCTGCATTTGTAGGCCGATTACGTTACGTGACAAAGGCTGTCCTAATTTGTAGACTCCTCCAAATGCGGCCGACAAATGCGCCCTCCTTTTCCCCAGATTATAACGATGGGTCGGGTGTATCCTTCGTGGCCCACCATGTCCCAGTATTCATAGCGCGGCCCAGCCGATTCCAGTTTCCAACAATGGTGGCAGCTACTTAGCCCTAATATTACTCTTATTACTTTTTTTGGGTCACAAAATAAACTTTTAAGATATTTTCAAGAAGGAATGTTGGTGTGTAAACTTCAAATATCTGCTTGGTTTATCAAGACATCACATATTTACAAAGGTGCTCCAACATTTTCGGAGACGTGTGTTACCCACCAGCTCGATAGCTAGCCGGGGTGAGAACAGTGAACTCCCGGCACATCATTTTCAAACCCCCTGTGGTCTTTCGCTACTCAGGTTAAACATGATATATAAGTCACTTAGATAACTAAAAAATGTTTTTGTTTGGCTTTTTTCAGTGTTTTATTTGTTCCTGAGTAAATCGGTTTGGCTGAGATTACAGTTGAATAAACATCAAACAGAAACCTGATTAACCCTTTACAGCCGATCGGAGCGGGCACGCTCTGTTTTGCATAACTATTTTTAAATCCCGGTAGCTCTGCAACCACTTAAGCTAGCACAATAATTTTTTTTGCATATGAAACTGGAGGAGTTGTACTTACATCTTATGCCATCAGCTTGTCCTAGGTCACAGTTTCCTTCCACATATAGCTTTGCAAAAACTGCATAAAAATCACTTGCAGCAACAAAAACATGATATTCCAGAAACACGCTTCGCCGATCCATCAGCTGTTTGTAACACTTCCTACGTCCATCAGCGCAAACTATCACATGACCGCATGACCTGCCCGAAACCGGAAGTGACGTCATTTTGCGGAAATGTAGTTTTTTACGATCGGGCCCTTATGAGCTTGTGTTTTACTTGTTATGTGTTTTAAAAAGTTATGTTTGAGTTTATGACTTTCTGTGTCGTTTCTGGGATGCTTAGGACTCATATTGCACTGCTGGAAATAGTTTATTTTGATGCATATGCTGTTATTTTGCAAATTTGCAGTATAATATTTATTTTCGTTTTTCCTGCAGTATATAAAAATTGGTGTATTTCAAAAATAAAACTATGAAGACACTCAAAATAAATTTCCTGCGGTGGGAAACTAGTTTGTGCAACTTTTTTGTATTTACAGTTTTGAGGGATAAGCCTCTTAAATTTCTCTAACTAGAAATATATGTTAAAAAAACAAAAACGATTTTCAATTTTTTTGTAGTTTATTGCACTTTTTTGCAATTTATGTAATTACTATGCACCTAATGCAGACATATTATTAAAGTTTGGGCTATAATGGTTGGATTGATGTATAGCAACTTGAAATGCTCCCAAAAATGGCTCCACAGCATGTAAAAATATAATATAAGCTCTGGCGAACTTGGTTCTATGGTAGGTCTTAAAGGGTTAAATAGAAGTGTGAGATGATTGAAAATTTACGCCAGTGTTCTGTTATATTTTACATAGCAAGGAGCTGAATGGCTGAATTTATTAAACTCCACAGAGACAGCTGCTGACACAAATCTGAAGGCTAGACCATCCAATTTCAGAGCCGCTCACTTCAGGTCTACCCTGCCTTCGGAGGACCTGGCCCACGTAAACTGTGAAGGCCGGGTCCTCAGGAGGATGCAGCCCATGAATCTGGTCACCCCTTATGTTTTTAGGTTTTCTGGATAGTCTATTTAGTCATGCTGCAATAGGCATGAACTGCTGGGGGCTTCCTATGATGCAATGAGGGTTTCCTTGTCACTACGTGTTTATACAACATTTTTGCATTAAATCATTAGCTACTATTAATCTCTGGCTCTTTTTCACAGTGTGTCTTTTGTCCTGTCTCCCTACACCTTCCATCCAACCAGTTGTGGCAGATGGCAGCCCCTCCTTGAGCATGGTTCTGCAAGATGTTTCTTCCTGTTAAAGTTGTTCCTTCCCACTGTAAATAGTATTTGTGTAGCACTTTACTAGTCCCTAAGGACCCCAAAGCACTTTACACATCCAGTCACACACCCATTCACACACTGGTAAGCTACATTGTAGCCACAGCCACCCTGGGGCGCATTGACAGAGGCGAGGTTTCCTGGCGCCATTGGGCCCTCTGACCACCACCAGTAGGCAACGGGTGAAGTGTCTTGCCCAAGGACACAACGATCGAGACTGTCGGAGCTGGGGCTAGAACCGGCAACCTTCCAAATACAAGGCGAACTCCCAACTCTTGAGCCACGATTGCCCCACTGTCACCAAGTACTTAGTCACAAAAGGTATCTCTAATGTTGTAGGTTCTTTACTTTACAATATAAAGAACCTTGATTTGATCTTTGTTGTGATTTTCTTGGAATTTCATTTTTGCTTCATGCAGATGTTATCGTACTGTTAGTTCTGGGGGAATGAGGGGATGAATTGCTGCCTCAAGAAGTTGTGGAGTTCAAGTACCTCTGGGACTTGTTATAAAGTGTGGGGAGAATTAAAATGTGGATTGGATTGTTATGGTGAAATGAGAACTGAGTTGTCAATTCAGTGGTTTACCTGATCGATGGCAATAGATTTTTTTTTTTTTTTGTTTCAAACAAAGGTTTCCAGTTGCTTGGACTGGAAATGTTTATCAGATATAAATGACCTTTCACAGAATGCAAACAGGTACACCTACAGTTCCTAAGGTCCCCGCAGCTTTGCTCCAGCAATGATTTGAGTTTATCTCAATCATCTATACTGTTACTGATTGCATCTTTTATCAGCCACTGTTATTAATGTTCCAGCTATTAAAGCTTTAAGATAGGAAAATTGAGCTGATATCATTAAATGAATATTTATTTATTAAATTTTCTCCAGGTACTCTGGCTTCTTCCCACATTCCAAAGACTTGCAGTTAGTGAGGATAGGTTAATTGGTAACTCTAAATTGCCTGTGGTTGTGAATGGTCATCTGTCTCTATGTGTTAGCCCTGCGAGACTGATGACCTGTCCAGGGTGTACCCTGCCTCTTGCCCTAAGGCAGCTGGGATTGGCTCCAGCGACCCTGACAAGAGGAAGAGAATGAATGGATGGACAGTTATATATATAGTAATGAGGACCACTTCATGGTCTATGGATGTTTTTTAGAACTTAATTATTGTTATTTCTCACATCTCACATACTTGTCTTGTCTTTCTGAAAAAAAGCATTGCAAGTATATCCTCACTACCCTCACTTTTGATGTTATGTCCTCAAGTGTCAAAATCTTTTGGACATAGTACAAACCGGCGTCACTTGTACATGTCAGATTGAGTGAGCTCTTCTTACGTGTCCTCGTCCGTCCTTCTACTCACAAACTAGTTCCAAAGTGTCCCCGGGCTTTGAGAGTCTTGACAGAGATTAATCTGTGTTGTGTGTGTGTCTACTGAAGTTAACGCTGTCTGTCTCCAAAAAAACCTCTGGTCCCATGAGTAACCACAATGACACACAAAAGCGTACACTCATCGTCCCACTGCCACACACACGAAGATTCTTAAGGCATGAGTAACTAGGGTAGGAAGCATCAGGGGGACGACCTTGCGTCTGGAACTCAATGCCCCTCTTCACAAAGCATTTGTGTCCAAAAGCCACTCTTGTCCTCCCTTACACCCATAACTCATCTACAGGCTTCTTTAAGAGGACTCAACTGTTATTTCAATCTTGTTGCGTGGCTGGAAAACTAAAGTGTCTGCAGTGAAATGTATATGGTGGCATAGTTTGTCTCCTTCTCTTTAAATGTGGGTAATAATAAATAAATGATGAATTATAATGGTGAAGTACTTGGCCTCGGTACTGAAGATGGGCTGATGTAATCTTGCATTATACTCTTTTATTTTTTGCCTTACAAGATTCTCATTCAGATCAAGGTTTCATTTCATTTTTGAACACATTTTGAAAAAAGATGGTAGTAAATCTATCTATCTATTGTAGTGTTCAGTGGCAAACAATAAAAAAATATTCATCTGAAAACAGAATGGATGTCTACACATAAGAGACAACTAGGCAAAAAAAACAATTTCAAATTTTATCTTTAGATGCTTAGACATTAGCAGGGTATTGAAAAACAATTTTTCTAGATTACTTTATTAAATATGTCAACAATAACACAGTTCGACAGGCATAAAATAGTATTTTTCCACAAACAAGCTTCTATCAGATGAAAACTAGCCATGGTGTGCAATGTGTCCTTAAAAATTGGGAAAAATGGACAAGGGAGGACAACTGTAGTGGCAGGCCTAAAAGCTATCTACAGCAGTATCTGAACATCATCTCCTTAAGTAATAAAATAAAATAATAAAATGTCCAACAAAGACCTGACACAGAACCTGAGAGATGTATCTGATGATTCATTGGATCCATGTACTGCTCATGAAACCTCATCAGAAATAGTCTCAAAGGAAGGCTGTTTGTCAAGAAGCTGTTCTTAATGAAGGGGTGGAAAGTACATTTTAACCTCCCCGTTCATATTCGCACTGCCGAGTCTATCCAGTCTTTTAAATTACGTCTTAAAACTTATTTTTTTATTTTGGCTTTTGATTCTGTCTAGTTGGCTGTTTTAGCTTGTTGCGTTGTTACCTATTGTTTGTTGTCCTCTTTTATTGTTTGTTTTAACTGTCTCATGTTCAAGAACTGGACTGATAATCAGTTGCAGCAGGTCTTGGAATGATTCATTCATGGAATGATCATTCCAGTTTTGAAATGTGAAATCATCAGTAAAGAGGAGGTAAGAAGAGAAGGGCAGAGTCTACACAGCAAACCCCAGGTGAGGACTCCTAAGTCAAATTCTTCAGTATTAAGCAATTTTTCTTTAGATAAAACTTTTGTTGTTGTTTTATTCTCAACAAATTGTACAGCAATAAAATCAGCATTTTTTTCTTTTTAATTTTTGAGGTCCATAAAAATTTGGACACTGTCCCATAATTTTGTACAATTTTGTACGTATCAAGCTGTCACAGACCCGGTTCCGGGGACTCGGGGTCCGTGAACAATGTGGACCTTTATTATCATTATTATTGTTATTATTGGATGTATGTTTGCTGCACTGTGCTCTTGTGTTCCATGCTGGTGTGTGTACGTGTGTGTTTGGCTGGAGGATGAAGGACAGCCACCTGCAGGCCTGATGGGTGTGGCCCTGCCAGCTGCTGGTCACGCCTAGGTTCCCACACACCTGCTTCTGATCAGGCTCGTCGGGGGAGCTACTTAACAGAGCGATGGAGTTTCCTCTGGCGCAGGATTGTTGAGTTAGACTCCATGTTAGTGTTTAAAGTGCTGTTCAGTGTATGCCTGCTGGAGTTGGTGCCATAACGGCTGTGTCTGTTGCTTTTCCTCAGGAGGACAGCGGAACACAGGACTGCAAGACACACCGGGTGTGTGAAGGCACAGGGGCAGAGAGCACGAAATACCAGCACTTAGGAGAAGACACGTCACGGGAGTCGAGGGAGCACTTTGGAGATTTATTGTGTGGTGTACATTTACCTCACTGTAAATAAACCCACTGCTCATTCCACTAAGTCCAGAGTTTGGGTCCTTTTCTCCAACATCCCCCACGGTCTGCCAGCCAGACCGTGACACAAGCTTTAAAGATGCAATTGAACTGAGGACTTTCAACATTAAACCCAGCTGTTAAACCCCTTGAATTAAAGTGTTGTTATATATTTAGGATTTAAATTAATTTAATAATTTTCAGTCATTTTTCATTCATTTTAATATGATAAAAAATCCATCTAAAAATCCAGAATGAATCTATATGTTTGATTAAAACGTGAACTTAATTTTTTTTATTTCTACGATGCCTCTGTCTTTGTTTTACCAACTTCCTCTGCTACCTGACGTTAGCTTTGTTGACCTCACTAGAAAAATACTAACCTGCAAAGTCAAGTGGGCTGAAAAAGCAAATGACCCTTTATCTGTAATACAATATTACTACTCAGTACTGTGCTGTATTTGATTAGCCCTGCCCCCACTCCTCTTATGCTAGCAAAATAAAAGTTTCCCAACATTACACTAAACCCAATCTCCAAGTTCCTAGGTATAGTGTCTCTAACTGGACATAACGAAAGTGAATATGAATGAGTGAACACGTGAGAAGAAGATATGTTGGTGTTACAGGTGTGATATATGCATCCAGAACGCTGTCATTGGTGCGTCCCTTGTACAATCAGCATAACACTCACTCTTAAATCGAAACATGTGGAGCTACCCTTTGTGGCGACCATTTGTGATGAGAACACAGTCCAAAGTAACTTCTTTTTAAATGGCACTTGTGTTTTGATCTGAGAATTTTATTTGTCTGTGCACATACAGTCCCATGCTAATATCCAGCTGGTGCTATGCCTCGCTACCCTTTAGCTGGTCAAATAAATCCTTTCATTCGTGACACACTCTGGCACTTGAGCACAATGTGCACAGACATCACTCAGCAGATATCATTGATCAAGTGCTTTAGAGACACTGATCTAAATATCTTCAGTGCCGGCGGGAGGTTGCAAATTCTCTGCCTTTTTTTAGTTTTATTTTTTCCTTCTAGTCAGTGCGAGGCATCAGAAAACTCTTTATTTTTGAGTAATCAGTTGCCACTACATTAAATAATGGAGTGGTTCTAGAACACAAGCCTTTCTAAACCAGATTTAATTTAATTCCAGAAGGCACAGACACTCTCTTTAATACACTTTCATCATATTATCAACTTAAGTCAAAAAGGGGGACTGCAGCCTCACTAATATAATGTAGTATTGACCTCACCTGTTGAAGTCAGTATAAATTGCTGGAGAGACTATTTTCTGATATATAATCTGATATATAATCTAGTTTTCTTAAAAGCACAGTTTAAATTCTATCACCAACTCCACTTAAAAAAAAGTGCTCCATTTCATCCTTTCATGCAAAATAATCACACTTCAGCATCTGCTTTTTACGGATCAGCTCATCACATCATTCTGTGGCAGCATCATTCTGTGTGTTTGGATTATATAAATCCTTAAAGAACTAGTATCTAAGGATAGTGTCATGCCGTAGCAGATCTAGAAAATTCTACATGGGGAGCAAAGGAGGGGCAAGAGGTTTAGGCAGGGTGGCACATACCTCTTCAGTAAAGTATGTATAAACCCCCTATAATTAATGGAGTCAACGAAATATCCACAAAACACTTTAAAACTATTTATTGTATCATTATCTATTGACTACTGTAATTCATTAACCCTTTAAGACCTACCATAGAACCAAGTCCGCCAGAGCTTATATTATATTTTTACATGGTGTGGTGCCATTTTTGGGAGCATTTCAAGTTGCTACATCAATACAACAATTATAGCCCAGATTTTAATAATATGTATTCATTAAGTGCATAGTAATTACATAAATTGCAAAAAAGTGCAATAAACTACAAAAAAATTGAAAATCGTTTTTGCTTTTTTAACATATATTTGTAGTTAGAGAAATTTAAGAGGCTTATCCCTCAAAACTGTAAATACAAAAAAGTTGCACAAAATAGTTTCCTACCACAGGAAATTTATTTTGAGTGTTTTCATAGTTTTATTTTTGAAATACAACAATTTTTATATACTGCAGGAAAAACAAAAATAAATATTATACTGCAAATTTGCAAAAAAGCAGCATATGCATCAAAATAAACTATTTCCAGCAGTGCAATATGAGTCCTAAGCATCCCAGAAAAGACACAGAAAGTCATAAAGTCAAAGATAGCTTTTAAAAACACCAGTATAGGCCCTGAGGCCCTGATGGTAAAAAAAAACTACATTTCCGCGAAAATGATGTCACTTCCGGTTTCGGGCAGGTAATGGCGGACATGCAAAAGTTCGCGCTGACGTCTATTCCAACATAGGAAGTGTTATGAACAGCTGATCGGATCGGCAAAGCGTGTTTCTGGAATATTATGTTTTTGTTGCTGCAAGTGCTTTTTATGAAGTTTTTGCAAAGCTATATGTGGAAGGAAACTGGGACCTAGGACAAACTGATGGCATAAGATGTAAGTACAACTCCTCCGGTTTCATATGCAAAAAAAATTATTGCGCTAGCTTATGTGGTTGCAGTGCTACCGGGATTTAAAAATAGTTACGCAAAACAGAGCGTGCCCGCTCCAACCGGCTCTAAAGGGTTAATATCAGGATGTCCTAAAAACTCCAGTTAACTCCAGTTAATCCAAAATGCTGCAGAAAGAGTACTAAACCTGCTATCACACTCCATCTGGAACCTCTGGATCTCAGATCTCTGTTTCTCCTCCTGCAAGTAAGAATAGCTATACAAATTGCTCACCACTTCAGTTCTGCGTTCCCCCTAGCCACGTTACCCAGGCCACACCAAATCAAGCTCTACGTGTTATTGCTTTTTATCCTTGCTACTTTTCCCCCTCCGCAAAGCACCTGGTGGCCGGGCCTTAGTCCATGGGGCCTGGCCGGGCACAGCCCGGAAAAGGGACATGGGCCCATCTTCCTGCAGTCCCACCACCCGCAGGAGGCACCGTAGGGGTCGGGTGCAATGTCAGTCGGGCGGCAGCCAGGAGCAGAGGTCCTGGCAGACCGATTCCCAGCTACCAAGACTGGCAATTGGGACATGGAATGTCACCTCTCTGGTGGGAAAGGGTGCTGTGGTGGGTATTTTGGTATCCCCTTGGCTTGCTGCTGGTATGTTGGGGTTTCTCCCAGTGAACGAGAGGGTTTGTTCCCTTTGCCTTCGGGTCAGGGAACGGGTCCTGACTGCCATCTGTGCTTATGCGCCGAGTGGCAGTTCAGAGTACCCAGCCTTCATGGAGTCCCTGTGTGGGGCGCTGGAGGGTGCCCCCCCTGCGGATTCTGCTGTCCTACTCGGAGACTTCAATGCTCACATGGGCAACGACAGTGAGACCTGGAAAGGCGTGATGGGGAGGAACAGATTCTCTGATCTGAACCTGAGCGGTGTTTTGTTACTGGACCTCTGTGCAAACCACGGTTTGGCCATAATAAACACCATGTTTGAACATAAGAGTGTCCATAAGTGCACGTGGCACCAGAACACTCTAGGCCACAGGTCAATGATTGATTTTGTAATCGTATCACCAGACCTGAGGCCATATGTTTTGGACACTGTTATGGCCCTGTCCATAATCTGTTTTGGTGGCTGTTGTTGTCTGTGCCTTTAAGTCTTTGCAGGTCCCGGAGTGGATGAGCTGACGGCTGCTGATTGGTCCCCTGGCCATGTGAGCTTCATTCAAATCCCTCACCAGCAGTTGTCCCGGGGCAGCCACTGACAGCAGCAGCAGACCTGACCCTGGCCTCCAAAACCTGAGACTTTTGTGCGACTTTTTTGGAGTTTTGTATATAGTGTGTACATTAGTTTTCATTGTAAATAGCCTTGTAAATAGCACTGCAACAGAAGGGGTGAGCTGCCGTATTGTTTTTCCTTGCACTGTTTTCTCCTGTTTATTTCAGTTAGGGAGTTAGGTGTAGCGCTTGTCTTTTGTTTGAGGTTTGATTTCACATAGGGTTTTAGATAGCACCTCCTCCTGACTTAGCTTGTTTTGTTTGTTATTTTGGCCTTGGTTCACCCTGGAGCTTCATTTTTGCAGTGTAGATAATAAAACACGATTCACTAAGGAATTGGTTTCCCTTTGTGTATGGTTTTGGGGACCAGGGCGGGGCAGTCTTTTCAAACTTATGTTGCGTTCCTGTACCCCTAGACTGGGGCGTAACATAAAGTGGGGGCTCGTCCTTTTTTTTTTCTTTTGCCATTCTTTTTGCTCATTGTGTTTTGTGGGTTGTCTGCAGTTTTTGGTTGGCAGTTTTCTTGTAGTGTTGGGGGTGATCTAGTCACAATGACTTTTGATGTGGATGATTTTGCACTACAACCCACCGTGGATAAGTTGGATCGATGCACAAAGGCGGATTTGTTGTTGGTGGCAGATTTGTTTAATGTTAGTGTGCCTTTACATGCTAAAAAGGCTGAAATTAAGCAGTGCCTGACAGCTCAGCTGGTGGATAAGGGGGTTTTTGCAGAGTCGAAACCTCGGCCGGTTGAGGCGACTGGAGGTTTGGTGGTGGATGCGGGAGCAGAAGCTGCTGCAACCATCCCAAAAGCTCCCAGTGGACGGGTGTCGCCAGGGGCGGAGGCTCCTGCTGCCATTCAGATCCCAAACGTTAGCCCAGCCGGACAATCAACAGGATTGGTTACGGAGGATCTTGGGCTCGCCCTTCGCCTGAAAGAGGTGGAGCTTGCGACTAAGTCCAAAGAAGTTGAGCTTATGCATCTCCGCATAAGGGCTATGGAGCTGGATCCTTCCCGGCAGCGCAATGTTACCTCTACCCCAGTGAGTAAAGTTGTGAGTAAATCTTCTGATTCACTCTCCTCTGACCAATTTGATGCAAGCAGGCAAATTGCTTTAGTGCCACCTTTCAGAGAAAGTGAGGTTGACTCTTACTTTAATGCCTTTGAACGCATCGCAACCACTTTGAAATGGCCCAAGGATGTGTGGAGTTTGTTGCTGCAGTGTAAATTGGTGGGGAAAGCACAGGAAGTGTGTGCGAGCTTGTCTATTGATGACAGCCTGGATTATGAAATTGTGAAATCCACTATTTTAAGGGCTTATGAGCTAGTTCCAGAGGCATATCGCCAGAGGTTTCGGTCGTGTGAAAAATCTGCCAACCAAACACATGTAGAGTTTGCCAGGGAGAAGACTCTCTTGTTTGATAAGTGGTTAGCTGCAAGTAAAGTGAAGGACTTTGCTCAGCTAAGAGAATTGGTCCTGCTGGAGGAATTCAAAACGTGTCTTCCAGAGAATGTTGTTGTATATATCAATGAGCAAAAGGTGGATTCGTTGTCTAAAGCTGCTGTTCTCGCAGATGAGTTTGTGTTGACCCATCGCGTTGCGTTTTCAGCTGTGCGCCGTGAATGTGCCCCGTTGTCGAAACCTGCGAGGAGTTTGAGGGTTTCTCCTAAGCGTCAAACGCGCCCTGATCAGGTCCCCATGACTGTCCGAGAATGCTTTTATTGCCATGATACTGGCCATCTCATTGCCAGTTGTCCGTCGCTCCGTCGCAAAGAGCAAACTCACACATGGAAAAAGCCAAAAAGCATTGGTTTTGTGCAATCGGTTGCTACTCCTAATCCCGTCAGTGATGAACCAGGAAATGACAGTCTTGACAGCAGTTACCGCCCATTCATTTCACAAGGGTTCGCCTCACTGACTGGAATAGAGGAGGATCACGTGCCGATTGTAATTTTGCGCGACACTGGGGCTGCCCAGTCTCTCATTTTGGAAAGCGCGTTGCCTTTCTCAAGTAACTCGTTTTGTGGTGCTGATGCTCTCGTGTGGGGAGTGAAAATGAGTGTGTTACGAGCTCCGCTGCACAGAGTCTTCCTACAGTCGCCTCTCGTTTCGGGCCCGGTAACAGTTGGGGTGCGCGCTCGCTTGCCCGTGCAGGGGGTTACTATGATTCTGGGGAATGATCTAGCCAATGGGAAAGTTTTCCCGATCCCTGAAGTAATTGAAAACCCCGTCGATGATTTTGATTTTGTTTCCGAGTCTGCTGCTGACAGTCTGCCCTCTGTTTTTCCTGCCTGTGTTGTCACACGCGCCCACAAGCGTAAATATGGTGATGTTGACTTGTCTGACTCTTTTCTATGTTCTGAAGCTGTTCCTGAGAAAGCTGAACTGCCTGTGGAAAAAGCTGAAAAATGTGTGTCTGATAAACTGCTACCCGCTACACCTGACCTGTCTTTTGAGGTAAACAAAACAGATTTTATTCATGCGCAACAGAATGACCCGACTTTGGCCAAATGTTTACTTGCCGCAAATTCAAGCGATCAGAATCCCCGTGTCTACAGCATTGAAAATGATGTGTTAATGCGCAAATGGCATCCTCCCTCCTCTAGTGATCTTGGCTGGAACGTATTTCAACAAGCAGTTGTACCGCAAAATTTCCGACACCAAGTACTCAGCCTAGCACATGACAGTTTCTCTGGACATTTAGGAATTAGGAAGACCTACCTTCGTATTCTGCGTCACTTTTTCTGGCCAGGTTTGAAGACTGATGTGACCAAATATTGCCGCTCTTGCCACGTTTGCCAGGTCAGCGGAAAACCCAACCAGGTTATTCCTCCTGCTCCATTGCACCCAATCCCGGCCTTAGGCGAACCATTTGAGCACATAATCATCGATTGTGTAGGTCCGCTTCCAAAAACCAAGTCAGGACATCAGTACCTCTTGACTTTAATGTGCGCCGCCACACGCTTCCCCGAGGCTATTCCGTTACGCACTATCAAAGTCAAAGCCATTGTCAGAGCATTAGTAAACTTTTTCTCCCTTTTCGGTTTGCCTAAATCAGTTCAAACAGACCAAGGGTCTAACTTCATGTTCAAGATATTCGCTCAGGTCTTAAAATCGCTATCCATCAAGCATCAAAAATCCAGTGCATATCACCCCGAATCACAGGGTGCGCTTGAGCGCTTCCACCAGACTTTAAAAGTCATGATGAGGAAGTTCTGCCTCGAGTCAGGAAGAGAGTGGGACGAAGGTCTGCCACTTCTCCTTCTAGCGGTGAGGGAGAGTGTGCAGGAGTCCACGGGTTTCAGTCCCGCAGAGCTGGTGTTTGGACACACAGTGCGTGGTCCCCTGCGGCTGCTTAAAGAGAGATATCTGTCCGACACAGCTACCCCCGAGCAGAACGTATTAGATTACGTAAGTTGTTTTAGGGAGCGTCTGCATAAAGCATGCGAAATTGCACGCGAGGCTCTTTCCGCGTCTCAGGAAAAAATGAAAAGGAAATTCGACAAAAAGTCCGTGCAGAGAAAATTTGAAGTGGGTGACAAAGTGTTGACTCTCCTACCCGTTCCTGGATCCTCTCTCCAGGCAAAGTTCTGTGGGCCCTATACTGTCCAAGAGAAACTGAGTGACACAGATTATGTTATAGGTACCCCAGACCGTAGGAGAAAGTGTCGTGTGTGTCATGTTAATCTGATGAAGCCTTATTTTGTTCGTGATGCAGGTGTAAACTCCTCCTCATCCCCTGCTGCGCTGTCTGCCGTGTCGGTAGTTGTGCCAGCATCCCCGTCTCAGTATAGCCCAGAAAGTGATGGCTTAGCTTTCGTTTGTGCTGAGGGTTGCTCCCGACTCAGAAACTCTGAAATATTGGATAATTTGAAATCTCACCTAAAACATTTAGATGAGGCTGCCCAGACCGATGTGTGTTCTCTGATCAATACTTACCCATCTCTGTGTGCTGACACTCCGTCTCGCACTACTGTCCTCGAACATGACATAGATGTAGGTGACCACCCTCCGATCAAACAACACGCTTATCGTGTGAACCCTACCAAACGTGCACTTTTTCAGCAAGAAGTTTCCTACTTGCTGGAAAATGGTCTTGCTGTCCCTAGTTCGAGTGCCTGGAGTTCCCCATGCCTTCTTGTGCCGAAGGAAGACAAAACTCCACGTTTTTGTAGTGATTTTCGAAAAGTGAACAGTGTGACCAAACCCGACTCCTACCCTCTTCCCCGCATGGAAGATTGTGTTGACAGGGTTGGCTCCGCAAAGTTTGTCACCAAACTGGACTTATTAAAGGGTTATTGGCAAGTTCCCCTCACTCCGCGTGCATCTGAAATTTCTGCTTTTGTCACTCCGGACCAATTCCTCCAATACACCGTCATGCCTTTTGGCCTTCGAAATGCCCCTGCCACATTCCAACGCCTTATGCACATTGTCTTAGGTGGTGTCACAAACTGTGAAGTGTACTTAGACGACATTGTAGCCTATTCAGAGACTTGGTCAGATCACCTTGGAACACTCACGGAGATTTTTGAAAGATTACAAGAGGCATCCCTTACCCTAAATCTTGCCAAATGTGACTTTGGTAAGGCCACTGTGACTTATCTAGGGAAGCAGGTGGGTCAGGGACAGGTGCGCCCCCTGCTGGCTAAAGTCCAGGCTATCCTAGATTTCCCTGTGCCTCGCACTAGACGTGAGCTTCGCCGGTTCCTTGGTATGGCCGGCTATTATCGTGGCTTCTGTAAGAATTTTGCAGATGTAGTTGCACCTCTCACCAGTCTCACAAGTGTGTCAAAACCATTTGTATGGTCCCCCACATGCCAGAATGCTTTTGAGTCTGCCAAAGCTCTCCTCTGCAGCACACCAGTACTTGCCGCTCCTGTTTTCACACATCCGTTTAAACTTGAGGTGGATGCCAGCGCCAACGGTGCAGGTGCGGTACTGTTGCAGGAGGATAGGCAGGGTGTTGATCACCCAATTGGTTACTTTTCGAAAAAATTCAACTCCCACCAACAGAAATACAGCACCATTGAAAAAGAAGCTCTCTCCCTATTGCTTGCTCTACAGCATTTCGAGGTCTATGTCGGTTCCAGTTCAGCACCTGTCATTGTTTACACAGACCACAACCCCCTCGTGTTTTTGACCCGAATGCGAAATTCTAACCAAAGGCTCATGAGATGGTCCCTCTTAGTACAGGATTTCAATCTGGAGATCCATCACAAGAAAGGGACAGAGAATGTACTGGCAGATGCGCTGTCACGTGGTTTTCGGAACCCCTAAGCGCCAAACATCTTTAGGGGAGATGTTTGGTCTTGGGAAGGGGGGTGTTATGGCCCTGTCCATAATCTGTTTTGGTGGCTGTTGTTGTCTGTGCCTTTAAGTCTTTGCAGGTCCCGGAGTGGATGAGCTGACGGCTGCTGATTGGTCCCCTGGCCATGTGATCTTCATTCAAATCCCTCACCAGCAGTTGTCCCGGGGCAGCCACTGACAGCAGCAGCAGACCTGACCCTGGCCTCCAAAACCTGAGACTTTTGTGCGACTTTTTTGGAGTTTTGTATATAGTGTGTACATTAGTTTTCATTGTAAATAGCCTTGTAAATAGCACTGCAACAGAAGGGGTGAGCTGCCGTATTGTTTTTCCTTGCACTGTTTTCTCCTGTTTATTTCAGTTAGGGAGTTAGGTGTAGCGCTTGTCTTTTGTTTGAGGTTTGATTTCACATAGGGTTTTAGATAGCACCTCCTCCTGACTTAGCTTGTTTTGTTTGTTATTTTGGCCTTGGTTCACCCTGGAGCTTCATTTTTGCAGTGTAGATAATAAAACACGATTCACTAAGGAATTGGTTTCCCTTTGTGTATGGTTTTGGGGACCAGGGCGGGGCAGTCTTTTCAAACTTATGTTGCGTTCCTGTACCCCTAGACTGGGGCGTAACAGACACTCGGATAAAGAGAGGGGCTGAGCTGTCAACGGATCACCACCTGGTGGTCAGTTGGATCAGGTGGCGATGGAGGACGCTGGACAGATCTGGCGTGCCCAAACGTACAGTGAGGGTGTGCTCGGAACGCCTAGCAGAGGCCCCAGTCCGCGAGATCTTCAACTCACACCTCCGGCAGAGCTTCAACAGCATTCCGAGGGAGACTGGGGACATTGAGTCTGAATGGACCATGTTCAGCACCTCGATTGCCAAAGCCACTGCACTGAGCTGCGGCCGCAAGGTAGTTGGTGCCTGTCGTGGTGGTAATCCTCGAACCAAATGGTGGACACCAGAGGTGAGGGGAGCCACCATGCTGAAGGAGTCCTACTGGGCTTGGTTAGCCTGTGGGACTCCGGAGGCAGACGATAGATACCGACAGGCCAAGGGGAATGCGGCTCGGGCGATGGCGGAAGCAAAAACTCGGGTGTGGGAGGAGTTCGGAGAGGCCATGGAAAAAGACTTTCGGACCGCTTCGAAGAGATTCTGATAAACCATCAGGCGACTCAGGAGGGGAAAGTGGTGTTCTACCTGCACTGTGTATAGTGCTGGTGGAGTGCTGCTGACTTCGAATGAGAAAATTGTCAGGCGGTGGAAGGAATACTTCGAGGATCTCCTTAATCCCACTGGCACGTATTCCGTGGCGGAAGCAGTCTGGGGATGAAGGGGATGACCCACCAATCTCTGGAGGCGAGGTCAATGAGGCAGTTAAACAACTCCCTGGTGGCAGAGCCCCTGGGGTGGACAAGTCCCTGAAGGCTCTGGATGTTGTAGGGCTGTCTTAGTTGACATGCCTCTGCAATGTTGGGTGGAGATCAGGGGCAGTACCCCTGGACTGGCAAACCGGGGTGGTGGTCATCTTTAAGAAAGGGAGACCGGAGGGTGTGTTCCAACTACAGGGGAATCACACTCCTCAGCCTCCCTGGGAAAGTCTATGCCAGGGTGCTGGAAAGGAGAGTTCGTCCGCTAGTCGAACCTCGGATACAGGAGGAACAATGCGGTTTTCGTCCTGGTTGCAGAACACTGGACCAGCTCTTTATCCTCTTGAGGATACTTGAGGGCGCATGGGATTTTAACCAACCAGTCTACATGTGTTTTGTGGACTTGGAGAAGGCATTCGACCGTGTCCCTCGGGGGGGTCCTGTGGGGGGTGCTCCGGGAGTATGGGGTGTCTGGCCCATTGCTACGGGCCATTCAGTCCTTATACGACCATTGCAAGAGCTTGGTCTGCATAGCCGGCAATAAGTCGGACTTGTTCCTGGTGAGTGATGGGCTCCACCAGGGCTGCCCTTTGTCACAGATTCTGTTCATAATTTTTATGGAAGGAATTTCTAGGCGTAGCGAAGTGGCGTAAGGCTTTCATTTCGGTGGTCTCAGGATCTCATCTCTGCTTTTTGCAGATGATGTGGTCCTGTTGGCTTCATCAGGTGATGGCCTCCAGCTCGCCTTGGAACGGTTCGCAGCTGAGCATGAAGCGGTGGGAATGAGAATCAGCACCTCCAAATTCAGTGATGGGAATAACTGCATTACAGGAAACCGTGTTACTAACGGCATTACGTTTTTCAGTAACGAGCAATCTAACTATTTACTATTTCTATCGTTAGAACGCCGTTACCGTTACAAACAACAAAATGCGGTGCGGTCGCGTTACTATTTTTCAACAAACAGACGGTTGAAGCTGTGTTCAGCTTACTGCATCTTATATCAGTTGCATGGAAGTAGCTGTCTATCTAGGTAATCTGGGCGCTACAGCTTGCGGAAGGCTATCACTTTCTGGCAAACGATCACTTTTTGGCACAATACCTGTTGCTAAGGGGGCAAAACAATCACATGAGTGCTGCTGTTTGACTGAGAAAGAATACAGTAGCCATTGTAAGCCAATCACATGACCACTTTAACATGATTGGCCGTGATATTCTCCTTTATAGTGGACAGAAATTATTTTTATCTGAGTGGCACAAATGATTTGTGTGCCATCTTATTAAATGAACACCTGATTGTTGTGTAAGCAGTTTGAAATGGCTATAAAAAGGGGTAAAAGGTAAATGGCTGCAAATAACTTTGTTGTTTGCAAAACTTAAACATGTTTGTGTTTGTTACAGTAAAAATATACCCTTTTCTACTCGGATTTTATGTTTTTTGTCTGATTTTAGATCAATTGTGTTAATACAGTATGTCAAAATGAAAACATATCTGTACATTTAGACACGCGAGGTTGTGCTGAAAAGAATGACACCAAACAAGGCAAACTAAATAGTTTTTAAAGGTGTAATGTTGAGGTAAAATCTAAAGTAGTTGAAAATGGCCAATTATACCGTGGACCCCAGAGGGTTAAAGATTTTTTTTTTTTTTAAGTAACGCAATAGTTACTTTTCAAGTAATTAATTGCTTTTAGTATCTTGTAACTCAGTTACTAACTCAGTTACTTTTTTTGAAGAAGTAACTAGTAACTATAATTAATTACTTGTTCAAAGTAACTTGCCCAACATTGTCCAAATCTGAGGCCATGGTCCTCAGCTGGAAAAGGGTGGAGTGCCCATTCCGGGTCAGGGAGTATCTCGGAGTCTTGTTCACAAGTGATGGGAGAAGGGAGCCGGAGATCGACAGACAGATTGATGCAGCGGCTGCAGTGATGCAAACACTGTACTGGTCTGTTGTGGTGAAGAGAGAGCTGAGTGTAAAAGTGAAGCTCTCAATTTACCGGTTGATCTACGCCCCTACCCTCACCGAACGAGATCGCGAATCCAAGTGGTGGAAATGGGCTTCCTCCGAAGGGTGGCTGGCCTCTCCCTTAGAGATAGGGTGAGGAGTTTGGCCATTTGGGAGGGGCTCAGAGTAGAGCCGCTGCTCCTCCACATCAAAAGGAGCCAGTTGAGGTGGTTTGGGCATCTGACAAGGATGCCCCCTGTGCGCCTCCTGGGTGAGGTTTTCCGGGCATTTCCCACCGGGAGGAGGCCCCGGGGCGGACACAGGACCCGCTGGAGAGATTATATCTCTCTTCTGGCCTGGGAATGTCTTGGTGTTCCCCTGGATAAGCTGGAGGAGGTGGCTGGGGAAAGGGAGGTCTGCGCTTCTCTGCTTGGGCTCCTGCCCCCGCGACCCGGCCCCGGATAAGCGGATGAAAATGGATGGATGGATACTTTTCCAAAGTCTAAGTTTAACCAATAAAACATTGGCCTCAGGCACAGAAACCCAGAACAGAGACAGCAGGCGGTTTAACAGTTTCGGTACAGACCACTCGGTCCCATGACACACCTATTGAAGCATACGATAATAGACCTCTCTGCATTGAATCATATTTGTTATTGATCTCTGGCTCTCTTCCTTCTCTCACCCAACCCGGCACAGCAGATGGCCACCCCTCCCTGAGCCTGGTTCTGCCGCAGGTTTCTTCCTGTTAAAAGGGAGTTTCTGCTTCCCCCTGTCGCCAAAGTGCTTGCTCATAGGTGGTCATATGATTGTCGGGTTTTCTCTGTATTATTATAGGACCTACTTTATAATATAAAGTGCCTTGAGGCGACTGTTGTTGTGATTTTGATGCTGTACAAATTAAATGGAATTAAATTGAATATCTTGTAAGGAAACAATTTTCAGGTATAAATAAGACAAAAGTTCCCCAAAATAAATACAAAATACATACAGAAATAAAGCTTAACTTAAGCTCTCCTAAAAGTGATAGCTGATTGAATGAAAAGTATAACCAGAGTGAGAAACAAACAAAGCAGCGTTTCAGTGATGCATTCATTAGAAATGTTGCCTAATAGTAATCGTTTCAGTTTTGCAGTCTAGTAGAGTGCTATGAAGCATTTACATACACTGCAAAAAAATTTTTTTAAGGGAACACTTGAACATTACTGTGTAGCGGATTACAATCCTTGATATGCTTGTCCACATAAGAGGACGTATTCAAGACTGCACTCTAGGGTCCTTCTCAAAGAAAGACTCAGAAATAAGAATCAAAATAATAAGAAAAATCTAAAATGTAATAGAAAATGGTTGTTTCCAGGGATACACAAAACCCGGTATCACAGTTCAGATCAGTTGCTGCTAGAATTTACGATCGGGGCACGCTGTTTCACATTAAAGATTCAATGGAAAGCTACTTTGACAGCTGGAACAGTTACAGGAGAATGTTTCCTCCCCCTTTTGTGTGCTCCGCACCTGAGTGCACGCCACTGTACATACTGGTGGGACAATCAGAAGAAAAAGAAAAGGGGAACCAGGGCCAGTGTTCAGGTGAGACTGAGAAGGTACCGAAGGTTAGGTTCTTGGCTGTAGGGAGATTCCCGGTGCCTGCGACCAGTTCATCTATTGCCATCGGTAGGGACGCTACCCTTCAGTCTGCAGCCCGGGATCCACGGCTAAATTGCAGCATGCTTACCCTATGTCCTTCATCTGTCCGCCGTTTTACCTGCAGTAGCGATGTACCATCATGGATACTAGCATCGACTAGCTTCGGAGTCACCGCCCGGCGCAGTGTACAGGTATGCACAGGTGCTTAATTCAAGTACCATTGCAGTCAGATGTTGAGTGCACCAACCAAACGTCATCAATACGGTTTGCCCTGCTTAACCGTCGCTCAATTACAAACAAATCATTTATTTTAAATCTCTTCATGGAGGAATCCCTAAACTTAAGGTGTTTAACCGAGACATGGCAGCAAAGAAGAATTCCTTCAACTGAATATAATCCACGCTGTCAGGTTTATATTGTTGATTGTCATTTATGCTTAGAAATATCTACTCATATATGCTTAGGGTTAGGATTAGGTCACACTCTGAACCCTCTGAACCCCCCCCCACACACACATATATACCTATATGAAACGTTATATGTTAATGAACCTATGCATATTCATGTAACCACAATAAAAGGAGTGCTATGGGGAACCTGGCTGAGAGTCTGATGGAGGTCAAGTGGGTGGAACGACACTTGGTTCCAGGCAGGTCTCCCTCATGCATGAGTAACACAAAGAACTTTGCCTATTTGTGTCTTGCTTTTTGCTGTGTAGTAAATTGTCTTGAACGTTCCAGCGAATAGGTTTATGCTACAAACCTATCATTAATTGGTCCTTCAACGCTGGATCCCTGGATTCGCCAAGGGGAGAAGAGACATGTTGAAAGACTGACGTCAGCCAGGAAGTTCCTGTAGTAAAGACGTGAGAATTTGTCATCGGGCCGGCGGATTAGCTGTCTGTTTTCTCTCCTCGATGAATGAAGATTGGCGGGATTCGAGTCTAATATTACATGCTAAGCAACGCCGAGTAAGTTGAGAGAGGTTCAGATGAGGCTTTGATGGCCTATAAGTGAAGTTCACTGAACTAAAGACAAATATGGTTTGATGATTGTTGGGGGAAAACTCTGTAAAAAACCCAGGAGAAATAAAGACACAATGAGACAAAGTTACTTTCTTTATCAAACGTGTACACGGGTGAGCTGCTAAGAACAACTCACACCATGCACAGTGGCTTGGTAATTTTTATAGGAAAGACAGTGAGAACAGGATAAGAAAATACAAAACAAATAAAATAAACAACTCCATATGTGGCGCTAGTCTCGTCAGCAGAGAGCTGGGAGAAGGCTGTGAGAGATAAAACAATCTAAAGCAATATGTCCCAAAACAGTATGTCTTTGCTGAGAAAGTCTAAAAAGATAATTCTAAACTAATCTAACCATAGGCAAAGGGCAGACAAAAGGCATCTTTGTACATTTAAAAGAAGGTAAAGAAACATAGAATCATTTTTCCTGTAACATTCCCTCCTGTTTAACTTATTTTAAATGTATACAACAATTGTCTATGAAGGTTATTTATTAAGTATCTTAGGCAATTTTTAATTTCCAAAATCTTCAAAATGTCAGCATAGCAGAAATGGAAGTCATTTGGTCTAAAGAATAAAACAAAAGAAAATAATAAAAAGAAAAACATAGTAAATGAAAATCATAGTAAATGAAATAACAAGTGGAATAAACAAGAAAAAATAATAAAACTAAAACTACAAAAAATAAAAGGATGAAAACTAAAATGAAAACTTCAAAAAATACAAGGATGAAAACCTTATATTTAAAATGATGCAAACCTTAAATTGAAAACTTTATATGTAAAATAATGAAAACTTCATATTTAAAATGAAAACTTTATGTTTAAAACTGAAGACTTCAAAAAATAATAGCATGAAAACTTTATATTTAAAATGAAAAACTTTATGTTTAAAAGTCAAGACTTCAAAAAAAAATAAAAGCATGAAAACTTGCATAACCTACTAATGTTTTAATCAGTGCATGATCACTTGACAAGTCATTTTTAATCACCACGTCATTTATTAGCAGCTAGTACAAGTTCTCCTCTAACAGAATTGCAACGGGATGTTGTTCTTCTTCAGGCACGGCAATATAAGCAGTCATTGTAGTTGTTATCATCTTTGAAATCATTACTCTTAGGCATGGCAACACACACAACACTAATATGAGCAGTGCTATCATGATGAGACCTAGAAGGAAAAATGGCTTTGCTACAGCAGCCAGCCATGAACCGCTGAACAGCCAGTCAAGCCAGCCTTGTGCTGTAGCTGCTCCAGGTGTGTGGTCAGTGACATATTTTTGCAGAGCGGTCAAATTCTGCAAAGCTTCATAAATGTCTCCTCCAGTTTCGTATCCATCAGGGATAAAAGTGCAACATGTTTCCCCGATCAGCTTGCAAACTCCTCCTTGTGATGCTGTTAGCAGGTCTAGTGTCAGTCTGTTCTGCAGCACCATCGTTCTGATGGCCTGCTGTTCTCCTGCTAAGGCGGTTCCAGGGCCTTAGTTAAGTTGATGTGTCGTAGCAGAGCATATCGGTTGATCTCCACGTGATCCCGCACCTCGGCAATTCCAATGCCGGGGATCAAGCTCTGTAAGAATTTCACTCCTCCTCCCCAGATGCGAAACTCTCCCGGCACTCCAGTGTCCACGGTAATGCCGAAAGAATTGGGGGAGGCGATGTCCACTTCACGTCTCTGCCGGCTGCTTGGGTGATGTGCAACACTTTGCATGAAGAAAACGTGATCTGATAATTCCACCAGGGCGCACAGACCTCCCCAACCTTCAGGGAGTGACAGATAAGCCTTGTTGCCACATAGGAAGTACCAGTCAGCCAAAACTCTGGTTCCTCTGCTGCTGGGTGCCGTCCGTGCACATCCTGTCTGGTACTGAGTCTTTGTTTGTAGTGGCATTCGGTAGCTGTAGTCGGAGCGACAGTTTAGGCCCATCAGCGTCGTGTTACTGGCACAGGTGGCGTTGATTGAACAGGCCATACACTTCCTCTCGTTCCTTGGTGGGCAGAAAGTGTATATGTGCTTACATAGGTGAGTAGGCAGCTCCCCCACTGCCCGCGAGCCATTGTTCATCACACATACTGGCAGTTGTGATGCGTTCAGTTTGTTCAGTAGAATTACATCAGGCAGTGGGTCTGAGACTTGGGGCCAGGTCAGTAGGTAGGTCTGTCCGGAACAGTTCACATTTGTGAGTGATGATGACCTCCAGGTTGCTTTTGCTGGGATGCTGTAGTTGGCTTTGGACCAAAGAGTACCGTAGCCTGGATGTGTTGCCAGGCCCAACAGACACCAACTGCGATCTTCAGGTATGCTGTACGGCCACAGGCCAGACGTCTGTGAGGATAGGGGCATATGGGTACATGCATAGCAGTCAGTTTTGTTATTCAAATGAGCTGTAGTGTTCATAAACTGCCACCAGAAGTTAGTGGCGTAGCCATGGGGAAACTTGGTGTACTTTCCTTTGTCATACAGTGTCTGCCTTTTCTCCACATAGCGTGACTTGTTGTCCCTCACGGAAGCAAAGGTGAGGAGCCCGGCCATGGTCAGGGCCGCTGCAGTTGATAAGAGCCACCACGTCATGACGACGGAACACACCCTCCTGTCGCGAGTAGACCCCCCGGCCAGGAAAGCTGACCCCTCCACCGGGCGAGATCACAACAAGCGGGCAAGCCTGCCGTCAGCTGTGTTTAGATGGCTTCACTGACACGCCTGCAGTGACTCTGATGGATCCAGGATGGTCGTTCCGCAATTTTGCAAGCGGTCGGTGTAGTGAGGAGGACTTGGTATGGCCCCTCCCACCTGGGTGTGCTCCAGTTTTTCCTTTGGAGCACCTTGATCAGAACCCAGTCACCGGGCTTTAGTCTGCAAGACACTGGAGAAACATCATCAGGTTGTTGATTATGTACAACGATCTCTTTGTTTTCTAACAGCTTAGACATCCACTCTGCTAATGTGTTTTCTCTGATTGCTTTGTCTATTGGTTGACTAGTAATAGGCAGTGGAAACGGCCTGCCATGAATGATTTCAAATGGAGTTAGTTTATGGGAGCCTTGTGTTAAGCGCATCCACATCTTCACTAAACCCAAACATTCAGGCCACGGCCTTCCTGTTTCTGCCATGCATTTCCTGAGCCTTTGTTTTATAGTGCCGTTAGTTCTCTCTACAAGGCCTGCGCTCTGAGGGTGATAAGCACAGTGGTGTTTTATGCTGAAACCGAGTGCTTCAGAGACCTTAGTGATGACATCATTTACAAAATGAGTGCCGTTGTCTGACCGTATCAAAGCTGGGATGCCATATGTGGGTATGAAGTGATTGCACAGGCACTTTGCTACTGAAATTGCATCTGCCTTTTTCACTGGATAGATTTCCGGCCACTTTGAGAATACATCTATAACCACTAGGGCGTATTTTTACCCTTGGCATTCATTTAGCTCAATAAAGTCCATACGGATTGTGTGAAAAAGATAAGGTGGTGTGGGAAAACGGCCTCTTTTATATTATTTTTTGTTTGACACGTCATGCACGTTCTGACAAATTTTTTTGCTGAGGTTTCAAAATTTACAGTGTAGAATTTACAGTGTAGAAATGAGAGTTGACAATACAGGTCATTCCCCCCGATGACAAATGCGTACAGCCATGAGTCACTAATGCCGCCATCTTGTGGAGCGATTTTGGCAACACTGGCTTGCCATAACACATCATTAAATCGTTTGTCAGAACTGCACCGTGTTTTAGCCATTTTGCCTGCTCTGCTGTGCTTGCTGCTTTTTGTTCATTTTTCAACACATCCAGTGGAATCTGATGTGTGTTTACTGCCATCAAAGTCATGTTTGCCTGTTGTGCCGCCTATTTTGCTGCTCTGTCAGCAAAATTGTTGCCTGTAGTAATGAAAGAGTCAGTAGGCGTTGTAAGAGGTTGGCATGCTGGTTTGCCAGTTGGTGTAATCATTCCTCTGGTTTTCCAGATGTTTTGCAAAATGATGCACAGCAGAGAAAACATACTGGCTGTCTATATAAATGGTTATTTGTTTATCTTTGTGTATTTCACATGCGCAACAATCTCGTGTGAAGTGACCTTCCTCTCCACGGTTCTAGCAGGCGTTGTCTCTATGTTATCTGCTGTTTCTGCGTGGCTGTCTGCAGCCTTGGTGTTTGTGACTTTGCTCGCCTCTCTGTTCCTGATAGCCACCTGCGAATTAGTGTTTTAGTCTGTTGTCAACAGTCAGCCTTATTTTTAAGTTACAGAATGCTTCTCCCTTTTTTTGGTTTTTGTTTTTTTTGTTTGGGAGAATAGATGCAACTCTACATTTTCACTTAAGGCAGTTTTAGATAATTTCTAGTTCTTCAAACAATGCATGGATCTCACACATTTCAAACTTTCAAGTTAGGGTTGTTTCCCATTTATACAAATATATATATTTAACTTTGCATTGCTCACAGCTCATAGCTCACAGCTCTAAACCTAGGCATTTTTCAATCATTTGCCTAATCACTATGTGTCACTGTGATTCTCAAGTATGGTCACAAGTTCGTTTAAATTCGTTTCCAAAACCAACAAAATAATCAAACAAAACCAAAAAACATAAACGTGTCAGGACACAAAAGAAAAAGAAAAATGCTGCCACCCGAACAAGGCAGAAGTCTGCATATGTTGGCTTTTAATAGCATGCAGCTTGTAACATGGTAGACTAATGTGCCTGTGTTAATTCAGCTCCATATTATTGTGTGAAGTTGCACTGGGTTGGGAGTGGTTTTGTGGTTGTCACATTTTTGGTGAGCCAATGGCTGGAATGGGGTTGGACTAATTAGAGGCAGGTGTACTTGATTGCACTGATACACTGGTCTACATATAGCCCACACTACAAACACTGCTGTGTTGTTTTGTCTCTCTGTGCAGTCCAGGGCCTATTATATGCCACAGCCTAAAGGCAGCAGAGTTCCAGAGGCTTGAGTGACCACTGACTATATGCTTGCAGGGTGGTGGGTCTCCAAGGACAACTTCTAACCCTGTTAAAGGCAACATGTGGGGTGCAACTTGGCCGTGTGGCATAGCTGGCTCTGGCCTTGGGACTGTGTGTTTTTATACAATTCATAAGTGGGACACTGGACTGTTTTATCTTTTATCTCTTGATATATTTTTCGTCAATAAATTATCTTTTAGAATTTTATTGACTGTCATCTTTTTGCCCACGACTGAGACGGTTGGTCAGACCTAGAGTCTTTCTTTGGGTGTGTTACAGCAGCTTCTGCTCTAAAAGAAACAAATAAATAAAAAGAAAAGAAAATGTGGAACATGCTCATCAGCTTAGCAGTGTCTACATATTTAATTCAGCTTCTCAATCCTGTAGTTTTAGCTGTTGTCTACAGGGTTTTGCTTATTGGTTGTTGTTATTATAGGTGTGCTCTATCTCAGCAATGTGTCATTCTAGGATGATAGGTTTCAAGCTGGTCAAGTGCCTCTATGCACTTCATTAGTTTAGTTATTCTCTGTATTGTCTTCATCTCACATGTCATTACACTGAGTTTCAGCAAACCTTAAGCTTGATGCAGACTACTGCTTAACAATTATTCACCTCACATCATAACCGATTAAGGTGCCTCTTCATATTAATATTATGTCATTGTTAATATTATCCTCTTTGTCTTATATGACAGCAATAGCATATTATAATATTTTATCAGTGTGTACCACTATACTACTACTGAGCCAATTTGATAGTTAGGATCATCTTATTTAGCAAACAAATAATTTTGAATTCATCCAATCTGCAGTCACATTTGTTCTCTCTGTTGCATGGCGGACCAGGCAGTTCTATTATAATATATTATTTATATTTTATTTTGTATCCATCAAGGGCTTCAGATGACCTGCAGAATCATCCTTTTCCCAAGGTGGAGACAGTTACCTTTTCACACACTGTCCTTGGCTGAACAATGACACAGCCTTAATATACCTTATTAAAATTTTTGTGTGAATTATTTGCTTTATATTCATTTTATACATGCTGGGCATGGTCATCATGCCAACTGTGTTTCATTGTTGATATCACTTTACAGGTTGTTATCCTTGCTATTATTAATTTCAAATACTCTAAAGATAATTTCTACTGTAATTTTCCCTTTGTTCATCTTTATTTCGTACTTTTTATATTTATATCTACTCAGTGGGGTCTGTTTTCAACCCTTTTAAACTACTTCAAACTACTGTGATCTCTAGTTTTCACTTAATAAGGGATTATTAAGTTCTTCCTGATATGGGTGTTGCTGCAGATGCGGCTGCAGGAGTGAGTGATGGTTTACTAAAAGGATTGTGGGCACTGCACAGTGTCTCGTCTTCTGGTTTTACTAAACTGGCAGTTGAGGTCTGTTCTTCTGACTGTTTATATTTTGTTTTCTTAAATCTCTCAGTTTACAGACACTGTTTTTGTCCGGCGTCTGGACTTTTCTTTTCTCACCCCTGCTCGTCAGCAGGAGTGAGTTTTAATTTCCCTTGCGTGATTACCCATCTTATTTATGTATTTACTTATTTTTGTTTAAGTAATATATACACAATACAGCTGCTATCACCTTCGCTGGTATTAGAGACGAGAGTGGTTGCTCACACGCCCTTCTACTTTCGGACTATTTCCAAAAGCGGTGTGAACTTTACGAGACGGAACTCGACCGTTCTCTCAACTCACCAGCACGTCAGTGAATAGCAGTAAAAGAAAAACACAGTAGGAGCAGCTCAGTCTCTTATTGGACCGTGAAAATTCAGCTTGCTCCATTAATTAAAACAATACACACACATACATTCACATTCACAGCTTCGACGCGCGCGACCGGAACCCTTATAATAAGGGGAGCTCCCAGAGCTACTTACTCCCTAGACCCAGTCTAGACCCAGCTGGGGGAGCTATCCAGAGCTCCAAAGCTACCAGTCGACGAGCTTCCAAAGCTTCCAGTCGACGAGCTACGCTACCAGTCGACGAGCTCCCAGAGCTACCAGTCGACGAGCTACTTCCGCTATTTTAAATTCCCTGAATTCAAAATGCGCTTTTACGCAAGATTGTGTCAGTGTGTCTGTATCTACCTGGTCGGTGTCGCCGGGTCTGGTCCACCTCGATCGGGTCCCACCACCATGGGTCGCTTTCTAAGACGTTGGCCAAGACCCGAATTTAACGCTCCTGGTCTTTTTCCACACACCTGGTGTGTGGGCTGTCGACAGGCGAACAACGTGGACTGGTCACGGAGATGGGACACGATGGAGGTGATCCGGCTGTCGAAGGACCAAGAAATGTTGGGGGAAAACTCTGTAAAAAACCCAGGAGAAATAAAGACACAATGAGACAAAGTTACTTTCTTTATCAAACGTGTACACGGGTGAGCTGCTAAGAACAACTCACACCATGCACAGTGGCTTGGTAATTTTTATAGGAAAGACAGTGAGAACAGGATAAGAAAATACAAAACAAATAAAATAAACAACTCCATATGTGGCGCTAGTCTCGTCAGCAGAGAGCTGGGAGAAGGCTGTGAGAGATAAAACAATCTAAAACAATATGTCCCAAAACAGTATGTCTTTGCTGAGAAAGTCTAAAAAGATAATTCTAAACTAATCTAACCATAGGCAAAGGGCAGACAAAAGGCATCTTTGTACATTTAAAAGAAGGTAAAGAAACATAGAATCATTTTTCCTGTAACAATGATTATTGACATGCTTTCCAAATAGAAGTTTTTCCTCCTAGCAAGGAAATACAGGTGCAGCAGTCAGAGTATTGCTGAAAGGAATCTCCTGAGAAATCTTCAGAGGCCCAGTGAGAAACAAGAACCATTCCAGGCATAACTGACAGCCCAGGCAGTGGTTGAGGTCAAAAGTCGAGCTGTTTGGGGCCCATCATGAGATCAGATTGCCACAACAATAACCATGAAGCTGCGTTGGAATGAGATCTGTGCCAAGGGGGCTTTCCAGAGGCCAACAGAGGAGATTGTCGACAACAGACGGGCACCTGAAGGATGAGGGGAGCGTGCCACGCTCCATCGACAGCGCTGAGGGAGCCCAAGGATGGCATCATGATTCTGTGAAAAGCACAGGAACCAGAAGCTAAGGTGGTTTCCTATGAACTTCACCTAATGCTGTGTCACTGTACTATACATACAATGACACTCTGAAGACTGCTGGGATCATAACAGCAGTAAGACAACTGGATCCAACACCCTTTCCACAGAGGGTTTTTTCTGCAGAGGATGGACAGTAGAGGAGTCATAAATATCCCTCGCAGGACAGAGGCCTGAAGTGAGGTGATGGGGGTAGATAGAGGCCATAAAACAGGAGTGCTGACAGGCCTGCAGCTTTGAAGATAGCTGAGACTCATGTTGACAAACAACAAAACCACCTGGTATGTTTGAATTTCTATTCTATGTACATTTGGACTCTGGTCCTATGTACAGTGATGGAAACAACTGGAAGAGACATTTATGACGCCCTGCAGAACTTAAACTACTCTGTAGAGACAGGTGTGATTTACATGTCTAGAGGAGGAGCACCACCAAGCTGGGATGTTTTTGAAAATGTAAATTTTTTATTTTGACGGTTAACAATTCATTTGTTCACTTGCTGGATGCAGTTTACCGTTGGATGAGATCAATGAGGAATAGGATAACTGCTAATACATTAGTCAAACTGTGTACGTTTACAGTAATTTAGGGTGATTGACATTTGCTGAGTATAAAAATGTTTGCATTGAAACTGTCAGACATGAGGTGATCATAACTGGGAACTTTTCTAGCATAAATGTCAAACGGGCAGAAATGTCAGGTTTATATTGTTGATTGTCATTTATGCTTAGAAATATCTACTCATATATGCTTAGAGTTTATAATCAATGTCATTTTGGTAGAGGTTTGAGTCTGCAAAGACTTTGTGTGCATTCCAGAGTGTTCTGGCATTCACACCCACATCCTGGGAGCATGGGAGAGGTCGTACCTTCTCTTATTGTTTTATGGTAGGATAAACGTAGCTATATGTGTTTTAGTCTAAGTGCCTTTTGTTTAGATGAACTGCTGGACTTCCAGACCAGCAGGTTTAGGGAAGTCTTTATGGGCTCACACTCTAAAAGTACTGCCCTATGTTTGAAATCTCCTCCTTGGATAAATTAAAACATTCGTAATTTTAGGAGATACTGTTGCAAGCTAGAACGTTTGTGGAAGACTTCCGAGCTCAAGGTTCACAGATTACATCTTAAAGAATCCATTTTCGTACTAAATGACATGGGGAAAAATGCCAGAACAGAGTATTTTGCACACCTTATAGCGTCAAAAAAGAAAAATCCTAAATTTTTGTTTAATAAAATTAAGACTATTGTTTCTCCTGATGCTCCTCATGCACCCGTTTACTCAACATCTGAATGTAATGAGTTTTTGAATTATTTCACAAATAAGGTCACTGCCATTAGGTCAAATATCTCTCCATCATCTTCTCAGTATCAAGCTTACAATTTACTCACCTCTGATACTTGGTCTTCCTTTACTCCAGTTACATTACAGGACATCAGGGCTTTGCTTGGTCATATGAAACCAACTTCAAGCCCCCTTGATGTCCTTCCTGCCTTTTTTTCATGAATGTGTTTGACTCTATTGGCCCCTGTATTGTGGAAATGATAAATATTTCTCTTTGTTCTGGTTCAGTTCCCAGCTTCTTTAAACAAGCTGTTGTTAAGCCGATATTAAAGAAACTTCATTTCGACCCATCCCCTTCAAACAGTTAGTGCCTTTTGTATCAAAGATTTTGGAAAAAACTGTAGCAGAACAACTGAACTGTTTCCTGGAGAAAAATATCATGTACATTTTCCAGTCTGAATTTCGCAAATTGCACTCTACGGAAATGGCTTACCTTAGAGTGTCTAGTGACATCCTGATGGCCGCAGACTCCGGAGAATACACAGTTCTGGTTCTGTTGGATCTCAGCTCTGCTTTTGATATTGTGGATCACAGTATCATTGTAAACAGGCTTATTTGGGATTACTGGTGTTGTTTTAAAAATGGTTCATGTCATATTTATCTGAAATGAAATGGGCGACCGTGGCTCAGGGGGTTGGGAACCGCATCTGTAACCGGAAGGTCGCCGGTTCGATCCCTGGGCTCTCTGTCCTGGTCGTTGTGTCCCTGGGCAAGACACTTTACCCTCCTTGCCTACTGGTGTTGGCCAGAGGGGCCGATGGCGCGATATGGCAGCCTCGCTTCTGTCAGTCTGCCTCAGGGCAGCTGTGGCTACAACCGTAGCTTGCCTCCACCAGTGTGTGAGAGTGAATGAATAGTGGCATTGTAAAGCGCTTTGGGTGCCTTGAAAAGCGCTATATAAATCCAATCATTTATTATTATTAAATAACTTTGTATGAATCAAGTGATGTCCAAATCAAGAGTTCTATCTTGTGGGGTACCTCAGGCATCTGTCTTGGGTCCAATTCTCTTTTTACTCTATATATTCCCCTTAGGCCAAATTATTAGGCGCTAAAATGATATCTATTCCGATGACATTCAGTTATACTGTTCTTTTAAAGTCTCTGATTTTATAAATTGTTTAGTTTAAGTAATTGCCTGACAGAAATTAAGCAATGGTTAAACGGCAACTTCTTCCAGTTAAACTCTGATTTAACAGAAACTTTAATTATTGCTCCTGACCATATGATTCCAGAAATTAGGCAGCATGTCAGCTTCTTAGACCCTTATATAAAATCGAGCCTCAGAAACCTCGGTGTCATATTTGACAGCTCGATGTCGCTTTAGCAACATTCCAATCAGGTGGTCCAGAACTGTTTTTATCATTTAAGAAATATTTCAAAACTCAGACTAATGGTGTCAAAGCCTGAAATTGAGATGATTATTCATGCGTTTATTTCTTCACGTTTAGACTACTGTAATGGTATTTTTACTTGTTTTAACAAATCAGCTTTAAATCGTCTCAAACTGTGCAGAATGCTGCAGCAAGACTCTTAACAGGCACCAAGACAAGATCTCATATCACTCCAGTTTTGGCCTCCCTTCACTGGTTGCCTGTAAGTTTTAGGTTTTATTTTAAAATTTTACCTTTAACCTTTAGGGCCCTACATGGTCAAGCTCCCCAGTACATATCTGACCTGCTGAAACTGCATTCCTCTTCCCGAGCTCTAAGGTCATCAGGTCAGAGACTGTTGGTGGCCCCACGCACTCGATTTAAAACTCGTGGTGATCGGGCCTTTCAGGTAGTGGCACCAAGGTTGTGGAATTCTCTCCCACTGGTTTTACGCTATTTAGACTCCACTGATTCTTTTAAAAAGCAGCTGAAGACATTTTTTATATAGGCAAGCTTTTAATTAATTTGTTGTTTTTATGTTGTATTTTACTGTTTTACATTGTTTTTTGTTGTATTTCCATTCTTTTCATTTTTAATTTTCTTTGTTGTAAAGCACTTTGTGATTTTTATCTGCAAAAAGCGCTATATAAATACATTTTACTTACTTAAGCTGCATCTACACGTACACGGGCATTTTTAAAATCTGTTTATCTCCATCCACATGATAATCCAAAAACTGGTCTTAAGGTCTGCCAAGAGGATACCAAAGCACCAGTTCACAACTGTAACTGTAAAGAAATGTTGGGCAATCAGAAAAGTATGTAAACTTGTATATCTTTGATTTTTTGCGCGACAAATGTGAGGAGAAATGGCTAAAATGCAAAGAAAAAGTTATATTACTTTTGCAATTCGGTCAAATTGCACATGTAGTCCAGAATGTCACATCCCTACGTGCAGTCTCAAGAAGGCTTGCTGCATCTTCCATGCACAGTCTCCTGGAGGAGATCACAGGAGACTGTGACCAAGGCAGTAGAAAGTCATCAACCCAGCAGCAGGGCTAGTATGTACTCTTTTATGTGAGGAAGAACAGGACGGACACTGCCAGAGCCCTACAAAACATTCAGAGGACTACTCATGTGCACTTCTGTGACAAAACAGTCAGAAACATTCTTCGTGTAGATACCATGACGGTCCAGTGTCCTTGTGTGGGACACTGTGCAGCTCAGACCACTGTTCTTTTCACAGACAAGAGCAGGCTCACACCGAGGACATGTGATGGACATGAAAGCATGTGGACATGCTGTGGTGAACGGTATACTGCCTGCAACTTCATCCAGCATTCAGCAGTGGGTCAGTGATGGCCTGGAGAGGCATGTCACTGGTGATGTGTAGAATGCAATGTACAGTTGGACTTCCATCACAAATGTTGTTCGATTCAGTCCTGCTAGGGCGTTAATTAAGCACTATTGCTGTATAACACCACATTTTGTATTTGCTAATTTTATTTGTGAATAACGGTTAATGGTAATACTACCATGCACTAGCTTGGCAGTTATAGCATCTTCTATGACAAATGATCTGCCTCCATCTTACAAACTTTGTATACAAAGTGAGCACTCCTGCACGTTATACTTTGCTGAAACTTCTTCAAGAGTGGCTACAGTGATCATTTTATTGTAGTTGAAAGAATTTGGATATTTTTAACCATCATTGGTGCCTCTTTGCTTGTTTAGTCATGGGAAATGAAAGGGCAGTAAAACTAATAATGACTAACAACATCAGACTTAACAAGCACGTACTGCGGAATCCTTTTCAAAATGGGCACTGGGGAAATATACACAAAACACTTATATTTTATTGTCTATCAAGATCAAACGAAATGGAGCGATATCAATAATTCTAAATCTATATTTTTTCTAAACAGAGCTGAGTGAGGATGGCAAGAATAATGCTCATAATGCTCCTTTGTTGTGTTTGCATTGTGCTACCCCAGCCTAAAAAACGAGCAGTCTGGATTCTATTAAACTGGATTAAATGGGCCGTAATAACGTTTGTGTGACATATGTTTTAATATTGATAAAAGGAGGTTATGATGGATGACCACCGCAGAAGTGCTCACACTGGATTAATGTGATGCACTGAAATGTCTCACAGACTCAAAAGCATGAAGCCTATTCCTTACATTTCCCAGTGGGACTAGAAAATGGGAGCTTTTTAAAACACACAGAAGTCTATTCACAATCATAATTCATTTGAAATTGAACCTGAAACAGATCTCAAAAGTGTTCATCATTTAGAGAAAGCACACTGTGACACACATGGAAGTATATTTATCCCCCACTGATATTACGCCCAGTCTGGAATAAAGATGCTTTATTCAGGTGTGCTCTCTGTGCTCTTGTCAGGCCTAATTTGTTCTCTTGCAATGGATCTGTGCATACCAGAGTGACATTACAACCTCTGCCAGCCGGAGATAAAGTCATAATTGAGACGTGAAATGAGTGCGTCCACAAGAGTGAATAGGTGGGGGAATCACCTGACATACTGTGATGTGTACGTGCATGTTTTCTTTTATGTGATAGCTTAAATTTATTGTAGTCGTCTGAAATGCACAAGGCTTTCTGATAAAATAAAACAGAATTTATAGCATTCTTTTCCTTTTATGTCTTAATGTAACTTCCCAGGTCACAACAAACCTGGCGTATAGGGGGATTGCAAAGCTTTTACAATTCTGGTAAGATGTGGTAATTGAAATGATGGCTTTATTATTCATGATTAGTTTATTTTAAAAAAATTTTTGCTTGATTAAAGTGTTGTATCTCTTCCTGCCTAAGAATGTGACTATAGTTGTCTCTGAAATTGCAGCTTGGTTTGCAGAATATAAGATAAGTCTCAGTTTTATTAAATGTGCACTGCGAGGTATGGCAATGGACAGATGTATAGGGTCCGCTGCTGAGCAAAGGGTTAATAAAAAAAATCCTGTCTTCATTGATTTGCAGAGTATTTTCTCAAGCATGATGCCTGCTGCTCTAAAGGTCAGATGAGAAAAAAAATGCAACCTGGAACATCTCCCCAACTCAAAGCTAGACAGGGAATTATTGATTAGAGGTACGAAGAGCTGAGAATGCGAGTGAACGCAAGTCTGGATCATAATCTAGTGAAGACCTTTAATGTTCACACATTCACATTTTCAGCCAATTTAATTTAGTGTTATTATTATCAATTAGGATGAGATTTGGGGGGGGGGGGGGGGGGGGGTTGTTTTGTTTTTTACATAGACTCATTTCAAGTGTTTTTCTTTTTTTTGTTTTTTTTTAGCTTAGTCCGATTTTCAGATTCTCTTAGAGGAAAAAAAAAATCAATCTTGAGAATCAGCCTTGCTCTTAGTAAAACCTTGAATGCAAAACCAGACATCTCATCAGAATGTTGCTCAGTCTTTATATATTTTAAAGACACAAAAATAGGATCGGGTACCTGCAGTCAAGCTATAGCTGTATATAGCTGAAACTTATGCAATACTATGCAATAGACATTTCGACTTTGAAAATGCTATATCATAGCAGAGTAGACATTCGTAATTCAATCATCATCTCCGATTCCTGTTTAGAGGAATGTGGTATTTTGAGAAGGAGACAAAAATGATTGTTAACTGTCATTTGAAGGCAGTGAAGAAGTACATGGATATTTTTATGGCTTGCTGGGTTAGCAAGTCATCATCAATTGTCATATCCACCACACAGAGAAGATTTAGCATTGGTTTGGAGCTGTATTTTTTTTTTAGTTACCTGATTCAAAAAACTGAAATAAAAGAAGTTCTTGTCTTTACTTTCATCCCATACCTAATTAGGTATCACCAATTCTGGCCTTTAAGCAGCTAAAAGTTATGCTGCATTACACTGCTATTTGCTAGCTGCTAATGTTTTTTCTCTCCCTTTAATAACTGGCAGGTACCTCGCAGCACGTAGCAGCTTTGCTGCTGGAAATAAGGAATGACGGAGTCAGACTCAATCAGATCAGTAACGTTGACACCTTTCACCTTTTCACAAATAGGTCATTTCATGTGTGCTAACATGAAAAAAGGATTGGTGAACTTTAATGACAGAAGTGATCAACATCACGCAAACACGTCCATCAATGGAGAACAAAGTGCAGTTTAAATACGGTGTTGAAGCTGAGGTCAATGACTCCTTCACAGTCTTCTGGGCTGTGCTGTTACATGATTTCTCTGGAGAAAACTCAGCGAAGAGCATACTGTGCATTTACATTTTGTTTCCATTACAGCTTCATTAAACGGCGCAGCCTATGTGAAAGAGAAATTGAGAAGTAAGTGACATGTCAGGACTTAATTCAACATCTTTCACTGTCCACTCTGCTGTCTGGAGATCAGCTAGCTAATAGGTCCCATAAGAGTGGTCAGTACATAATTAAACTCGTCCACCCCTGTTTTTGTTTTATTCATTTTTTTCCTCTTCCAGCCCTATGAATGCATCTGTGTGACAAGGCAAATGTCACTAAATGCCAAGCCAGGCCAACCATTCCAAAAGTCAAATGTTAGTTCATCTGTTAAGTCAATTTCCACTCAGCCTGACCAGCTGTTGTCTGGGTTGGCTCTCTTTAACCTCAGTGACAGGAATAAACGATTGACCCTTTGGCCTCAGCTGGCTTTACTATATCAGATAAGACCAATAGATGATGGGAAGACAATGCAAAAGGATAGGATAAGACAAAAGCAACAGAAGGTTGTGCATAGAATATAGCACACTGCTAAGAAAGAATTAGAGAACATTTGGTCATCATTGTATAATACCAAGTCAGTTAAACATCAGGGATATCAACCTGTTCAGTTAGGAAATATAAGCGATTGGTGCAAATGAGAGCAGCAACAAGACAGCAACAAAAGGGGAATGCTTTTAACAGGTGGTGATTACATACCATTGCTCTCTCCTTATTCCCCTCTGACTGATTTTTTTCTAGTTTTGGTTTTGTTACAGTCCTTGTCCCTATTAGTTGCATGAGACAGCACCTCGAGCCCATGAGGTTGCACAGGTACTCCTGCTCCTGCCGGATGGCATACCTAGAGCGTGAGGGAGAAGTTCTCTAAAAAAGGTGTAATGGATTCACAATGTAATATGCTTTTAAGCTGGACAGATTTTCTAAGCAACTAAATACTGACCTATCAATCATTTGAACATAAATAAGGCACCTAACTGAAGGAATGTCAACACATAACAGACAACTTAGCAAAGAACCAGTTTTAAACTGTATCTTTAGGCACTTTGTTGCTAGCGGTTATAAACACACAATTTGTTACCATTTCTTTAGTTGAGTCTATGAGAAATGATGAAGACAACACAGTTTGACAGGCATAAAATTGCATTTTTGCACCAACACAAGATATTAACAAAAAAGCTGACATGTCTCAGCAAAGTGTGCAATGTGTCCTTGAACAGATGATCCATCTACTGTTCACTAAAGCCTCGTCTGAAATGGTCTGGCTGGAAGGGTGGCTGTCAAGAAGCCATTCTTAAGGTAGGGAAACGGGGAGAAAAAGCTGAGGTATGACACATTACACAAGAACTGGAGTCAAAACCAGCAGAGTGCTGATTCAAGCCATGAAAAGTTTGGTTCAAGCAATGATCAATATCTATACAGGAGAGAGGTACAACAGTGTGTGTCTAAAGCCATCTGTAAAACAGGATGCAGTGTTGGTTGGGGGCTGAATTTCACTGACTGTATTGCAGCCCCCAAACAAATACAATTATGAACATATAAGCACCATCAGAGTTTGATCCACCATACAATACCACTGGGAAAGCATCTTCATTTCCTCAATTTTCAGCATGACAGTGATCCCAAACACACAGCCAAAGCAGTAAAAGCATTGTTAGATAGAAAAACAGACAATGGAACACTATCGGTCATGGATTGGCCTCCCCAGAGCCCAGACTACAATTTAAGCTACTTAAAGTCCTTAGGAGAAAGCTTACTTATGAGAGTTCAGCCTATGATGAAGAATTAAGGTGGCCACTCTACTATATAACAGAAGCACATTAGAATTATGCAAACTGTTTCTGCCTTATATATCGCATTTCCTTTTATATTTGCACAATTTAATGAATGGTACTTTAACATTAGATAAACTTAAAATAAACTTATTTCAGTGCTGCAACTTGAAACAGTCTTATAGTACATAAAATAAAATCATAAATCGGTTTTCACGGTCAATACTGTCACCACTATGACAACACAAAAAAGGCACAGATCTATCATTAAATTAAACTGTTTTGTTAGTCTAAGAAATATAAATAAAGACTGTTTATTTATTTATTATTTTTTGTGGTTGACAGCAAACCGTGTTGTTGTGTTTATTTTGTATTATTATTATTTATGATTATTTTATATGAAATCATTGAGTGGCACTCAGTGGTAAGGTTAAGGATTAGGTTGTATTTTTGGCACACGCTAACTAGTACTGATCTTTCAAATGAAGTTTTTTTTACTTTACATTTATGCAAACAAATAAAGGAAAAATTCTGTATATAAAAGGGTAGAAGTGACTAACCCTAAAAAGGTAACCAGTCACCTGGTGGATAAAAAGAGATTACCATTTTGTAATGATTGAATCTTTGATTACATTACATAGAAAATAAAGATTCATCCCGATGTCACAACTTCTGCTTATGTTTTCCTTTTTTATATATATTAGCGTTAACTGTCTGCATCTTACTGTCACTCACTTGAACATTTTTTAGAGCCACTCAAGAAAATGAGACAGCCTCTTATTGCTTTTAATGTGCATCCTTTTGTTCATTACTAGGGTGATTCAGTGGATGACATTTAATTTTTTTTCTTTACAAAGCCTACATAGTTCATCACAGCATATTTAGTTTAATATTTCTTTCTGACAGTTTTCACATCTGTGGTTAAGATAAGATAAGATAAAACTTTATTAATCCCTCGGATGGGTTCCTCTGGGAACAGAAGTTACAGAACGTGAGCAGAATATTATATATATATCCATCCATCCATCCATCCATCCATCTTCATCCGCTTTATCCGAGGCCGGGTCGCGGGGGCAGCAGCCTAAGCAGAGCCACCTCCTGGGCGCCTCTCCCCAGCCACCTCCTCCAGCTTATCCGGGGGAACACCAAGGCGTCCCCAGGCCAGAAGAGAGATATAATCTTTCCAGTGTGTCCTGGGTCTGCCCCGGGGCCTCCTCCCGGTGGGACATGCCCGGAACACCTCACCTAGGAGGCGCCCAGGAGGCATCCTTGTCAGATGCCCGAACCACCTCAGCTGGCTCCTTTCGATGTGGAGCAGCAGCGGCTCTACTCTAAGCCCCTCCCGGATGGCCGAACCTCTCACCCTATCTCTAAGGGAGAGGCCAGCCACCCTTCGGAGTAAGCTCATTTCTGCCGCTTGTATCCGCGATCTCGTTCTTTCGGTCACTACCCACAGCTCGTGGCCATAGGTGAGGGTAGGGACGTAGATCGAGAGCTTCGCTTTTACACTCAGCTCCCTCTTCACCACGACGGACCGGTGCAGCGTCCGCATTACTGCAGCTGCAGCCCCAATCCGTCTGTCGATCTCCAGCTCCCTTCTCCCATCACTCGCGAACAAGACCCCGAGATACATGAACCCCTCCACTTGGTGCAGGAACTCATCCCCGACCCGGATTGGGCACTCCACCCTTTTCTGGCTGAGAACCATGGCCTCAGATTTGGAGGTGCTGATCCTCATTCCCGCTGCTTCACACTCGGCTGTGAACTGTTCCAGTGCGAGCTGGAGGCCCCCACCCGATCAAGCCAACAGAACCACATCATCCGCAAAAAGCAGAGATGAGATTCTGAGGCCACCAAAGCGAAAGCCCTCCGCCACTTGGCTGCGCCTAGAAATCCACAAAAATTATGAACAGAACCGGTGACAAAGGGCAGCCCTGGCGGAGCCCATCACCCACCGGGAACCAGTCCGACTTATTGCCGGCAATGCGAACCAATCTCTTGCAACGGTTGTATAGGAATCGAATGGCCCGTAGCAATGGGCGAGACACCCCATACTCCCGCAAAACCTCCCACAGGACACCCCGAGGGACACGGTCGAATGCCTTCTCCAAGTCCACAAAACACATGTAGACTAGTTGGGCAAACTCCCATGCACCCTCAAGTATCCTCGAGAGGATAAAGAGCTGGTCCAGTGTTCCGCGACCAGGACGAAAACCGCATTGTTCCTCCTGTATCCGAGGTTCGACTAGCGGACGAACTCTCCTTTCCAGCACCCTGGCATAGACTTTCCCAGGGAGGCTGAGGAGTGTGTAGTTGGAACACACCCTCCGGTCTCCCTTCTTAAAGATGGGGACCACCACCCCGGTTTGCCAGTCCAGGGGTACTGCCCCTGATCTCCACGCAACATTGTAGAGGCGTGTCAACCAGGACAGCCCTACAACGTTCAGAGCCTTCAGGAACTCGGGGCGGACCTCATCAACACCAGGGGCTCTGCCACCAGGGAGTTGTTTTACTGCCTCAGTGACCTCGCCCCTGAAATTGGCGGATCATTCCCCTCATCCCCAGACTCTGCTTCCTCCTCGGAAGACGTGTCAGTGGGATTTAGGAGGTCCTCGAAGTATTCCTTCCACCGCCTGACAAAGTTTTCAGTCAACGTCAACAGCGCTCCACCAGCACTATACACAGTGCAGTTAGATCACCGCTTTCCCCTCCTGAGATGCCTGACGGTTTGCCAGAATCTCTTCGAGGCAGTCCAAAAGTCTTTTTCCATGGCCTCTCCAAACTCCTGGTTTGGGGATTACCACCACGACAGGCACCAACCACCTTGCAGCCGCAGCTCAATGCAGCAGCTTCGGCAATGGAGACACTGAACATGGTCCATTCGGACTCAATGTCCCCAGTCTCCCTCGGAATGCTGTTGAAGCTCTGCCGGAGGTGTGCGTTGAAGATCTCGCGGACTGGGGCCTCTGCTAGGCATTCCGAGCACACCCTCACTGTATGTTTAGGTGCACCGGGTCTGTCCAGCGTCCTCCCCCGCCACCTGATCCAACTGACCACCAGGTGGTGATCAGTTGACAGCTCAGCCCCTCTCTTTACCCGAGTGTCCAGAACATATGGTCGCAGGTCTGGTGATACGATCATCGACCTGTGGCCTAGAGTGTCCTGGTGCCACGTGCACTTATGGACACTCTTATGTTCGAACAAGGTGTTCGTTATGGATAAACTGTGATTAGCACAGAAGTCCAATAACAAAGCACCACTCGGGTTCAGATCAGGGAGGCCGTTCCTCCCAGTCACACCCCTCCAGGTCTCGCTGTCGTTGCCCACGTAAGCATTGAAGTCTCCCAGCAGGACAACAGAGTCTCCAGGTGGAGCACCTTCCAGCACCCCCCCCCCCCAGAAGGCTCGGCGCATAAGCGCAGATGAAAGTCTGGACCCATTTCCCGACCCTAAGGCGCAGGGAACAAACCCTCTCATCCACCAGGAAAAACCCCAACGTACCGGCAGCAAGCCGAGGGGATATTAGAATACCCACCCCAGCCCGCCGCCTCTCACCAGGGCAACTCCAGACTGAGACAGAGTCCAGCCCCTCTCCAGGAGGCTGGTTCCAGAGCTCAAGCCATGCGTAGAGGTGAGCCCGACTACAGGGAGTGCAGAATTATTAGGCAAGTTGTATTTTTGAGGAATAATTTTATTATTGAACAACAACCATGTTCTCAATGAACCCAAAAAACTCATTAATATCAAAGCTGAATGTTTTTGGAAGTAGTTTTTAGTTTGTTTTTAGTTTTAGCTATTTTAGGGGGATATCTGTGTGTGCAGGTGACTATTACTGTGCATAATTATTAGGCAACTTAACGAAAAACAAATATATACCCATTTCAATTATTTATTTTTACCAGTGAAACCAATATAACATCTCCACATTCACAAACATACATTTCTGACATTCAAAAACAAAACAAAAACAAATCAGCGACCAATATAGCCACCTTTCTTTGCAAGGACACTCAAAAGCCTGCCATCCATGGATTCTGTCAGTGTTTTGATCTGTTCACCATCAACATTGCGTGCAGCAGCAACCACAGCCTCCCAGACACTGTTCAGAGAGCTGTACTGTTTTCCCTCCTTGTAAATCTCACATTTGATGATGGACCACAGGTTCTCAATGGGGTCCAGATCAGGTGAACAAGGAGGCCATGTCATTAGTTTTTCTTCTTTTATACCCTTTCTTACTACTTAGTACTTGGACGCGTGTGATGGAGCATTGTCCTGCATGAAAATCATGTTTTTCTTGAAGGATGAAGACTTCTTCCTGTACCACTGCTTGAAGAAGGTGTCTTCCAGAAACTGGCAGTAGGACTGGGAGTTGAGCTTGACTCCATCCTCAACCCGAAAAGGCCCCACAAGCTCATCTTTGATGATACCCAAACCAGTACTCCACCCCCACCTTGCTGGCGTCTGAGTCGGACTGGAGCTCTCTGCCCTTTACCAATCCAGCCACGGGCCCATCCATCTGGCCCATCAAGACTCACTCTCATTTCATCAGTCCATAAAACCTTCGAAAAATCAGTCTCGAGATATTTCTTGGCCCAGTCTTGACGTTTCAGCTTGTGTGTCTTGTTCAGTGGTGGTCGTCTTTCAGCCTTTCTTACCTTGGCCATGTCTCTGAGTATTGTACACCTTGTGCTCTTGGGCACTCCAGTGATGTTGCAGCTCTGAAATATGGCCAAACTGGTGGCAAGTGGCATCTTGGCAGCTGCACGCTTGACTCTTCTCAGTTCATGGGTAGTTATTTTGTGCCTTGGTTTTTCCACACGCTTCTTGCGACCCTGTTGACTATTTTGAATGAAACGCTTGATTGTTCGATGATCACACTTCAGAAGCTTTGCAATTTTGAGACTGCTGCATCCCTCTGCAAGATATCTCACTATTTTTGACTTTTCTGAGCCTGTCAAGTCCTTCTTTTGACCCATTTTGCCAAAGGAAAGGACGTTGCCTAATAATTATGCACACCTGATATAGGGTGTTGATGTCATTAGACCACACCCCTTCTCATTACAGAGATGCACATCACCTAATATGCTTAATTGGTAGTAGGCTTTCGAGCCTATACAGCTTGGAGTAAGACAACATGCATGGAGAGGATGATATGGACAAAATACTCATTTGCCTAATAATTCTGCACTCCCTGTATATCGAGCCGGTACCTCTCAACCTCATGCACTAACTCAGGCTCCTTCACCACCAGAGAGGTGACATTCCATGTCCCTATTGCCAGTCTTGGCAGCCGGTGATCAGTCTGCCAGGGCCTCCGCTCCTGGCGGCCACCCGGCACACAATGCACCCGACCCCTATGGCGCCTCCTGCGGGTGGTGGGCCTAAGGCCTCCTCCTTCACTTTGCTCCTGAAAGCCTTCTTCTTCATGTTGAGGACAGCTTTGACCTCCTGTGTTACCCACGGTTTGTTATTAGGATAACACCATACCGTCTTAGCAGGGGCGACCGTGTTCACACAAAAGTTGAGGTAGTCTGTCAGACAGTGTGTCGCCCCCTCTATGTCCTCACCATGTGGGCTCAGAAGCACATCCCAGTCTGTGCATCCTCCTTTTCTGGGGTCCATCTCCTGATGGAGCGTGTTGTGACAGGCTGCCTTTGGACGAGGGGTGTGTATTGTGGCTGTAGGTAAACCAGGTTGTGGTCTGACTTCCCTAGTGGGGGGAGGGGGGTGGCTCTGTATGCATCTCTCACATTGGCATACAGTAGGTTGTACAATGAGTAATGGCACGGTGAAGACAATGGGCTTTTTTGCTGTGTTAATTACAATTTTATGAAATGAAGCACATGAAGAATAAGCACTGCCCTAAGCCACAGTCAGGGATGTCGATGGGATAAGAATATTGCTTCCACGTAATTAGCTTTAATATTGTATTGTATAGGAGGGAGTCTGCCACTATGAGAATTCAAATCCACATACAGTGTCACGTTCTGATGTTGAGCCATCTTTTCCAATTGTGTCAGCAAATGTAGGCATTAGACATTTTTAAGTAGTCAAAATAAGGAACCAATTCAAAAGGTGTGGATGTAGACCTGCAAGTTCGACAGATATGCTCAAAGGTAAGATCCACCTTTCTGAACACCAAATATGCAACTGTATCAATGTCCATGTCCATGACCCATGCTGGACATGGGCGTGGCCTTTGCCATTGGGGAATGATTTACCAGCTTAAACCCACGACCACGACCGGTGGAATCTAGAACCAAAACATTGGTTTGTTTTAAGATTATTGGTATTATTCACTTTGCCTATCAGTGGTTTCAGTGTGGTGGCCTATCACTGTAAATTTTAGCTGTAAACATCTCAACATTATAAATTCATATATTTGTTTTGTTTTGGTTTTTTTTGCTTATTCAGGGTTATGGGGGCGCTGAAGCATATTCCAGCTGTCAAGTGCAAAAGGTGGGCTATACCTTTGACAGGTCCCTAGTGTACCACAGGGCTAACACTTAAAGACAACCATTTACGATCACATTCATGCCTAAAACCAATTTACAATTGTGAAATGCTAAACATGAAAACTTAATTAACACTGATGGATATCAAGAACTCTTGCTTGGAGCAACAGTGCTGACCATCACATCCTTGGGTACCTGTAGCTTAGGGGGCAGAGCAGGTCATCACCTTATCTGTAGATTGATGGTTCAAGCCCTTGCTGCTCTGGTCTCCAGTCAGCATGTATCCTTGAGCAATAAACTAAACCCTGTTGCTCACATCAGAGTACGACTGTGGGTCAGTGTTAGATACAAAGCACTTAGGTGTACAAAAACTAGGTCTGAATTAGTGGGTGTTTTAAGTGCTCGAGTAAAGCCAAAAAACCCTATATGAGAATCAGTCATATTATTGCAATGCATTATACAATTTTATATGCTTAGCACGTAATTAAAACAAGACTCAAACTCCTAACAAATCTAGGGACTGAAGTTAGGGGTTTGGGTTGAGTCAGGTGTGTCCAACTCCAGGTCTTGAGGCCCAGTGTCCTGCAGGTTTTAGATCTCACCCTGGGTCTACACACCTGAATCAAATGATTAGCTCATTACCAGACCTCTGGAGAACTTCAAGAAATGTTGAGTAGGTAATTTAGCCATTTAAATCAGCTGTGTTGGACCAAGGAACAATCTAAAACCTGCAGGACACTGGCCCCTGAGGCCTGGAGTTCGACACCGCTGGGTTAAAGTTAACCACCACCCCTTTTATGACATTATTTTTTTTAAATGTAGTTTTCAAAAGCTTGTTTTTGCCCAACTCTTCTATTACATTTCATAATTCTAGTACCAGACATTTCCTTTAGGATCAGTCTTACTAGACTGAAAATGTTCTGGATCGACATACAGAATAATCAGGCTTGACAGGCTTGCAACAGTAAATGGGGCACGGTGACAATGAAGACGGAAAATGAGGAATCCAAGGGAGGGGCATTTCACTATTGAGTAAAATGCCCATCCCTTTGATTCCTCATTCCTCCTGCAAAAAGCAGGTTGACTATTCTAAGTGCAGACATATCTAGCTGTATTGCATGCCCTGTTAGTTAGCTATGAAGTGAAAATGAGTACACTACTCTGTGGAATTCAGCCTGACAAGTATGTGCAAATGGAGTGAATCCTTTCAACTATACCCCTGGTAACAGTTCCCTCTCCTTTTTTCTTCTCCTTTTTCCTTCTCCCACAGTGACACTCAACATCTGTAGCCACTGTGACACAATCTGCAAGTAATCCATAACCATAAATTCGATGACATCTCATCAGGGTGGTGAGGGAAGGGGAAGGGGGTTTACATCCCTTCCAACACAGGAGTAATATAACCGTCCACCAGCCAAGCATCCCCAGCACCTCCAGAACCTTGAAATTAGAACAACCGCACAGGGGATATCATCTGCACATACTTTTTTTCTTCTTTATCCTCTCTGACACACATTCACAGAAGCATACTGTAGTGGATTAGACATACTGTATGTATCATTTTGTCTGCTAATACATCAAGCTAATTTGTGGGTTTTATTAAAAATCCGATACGGGCTGGTCAATGTCCTTTGTCACTAGTATTATGAAGGTTCTTCCGTGACCAGGCCTTGTGAATATATCACTGTCTACTAAAATCAATTCCGGCATGATGTGGGGGATGTGTTTTATTCAGTCCCTTCAGCTTCAGAGGTCACTGTCTTTAATCCTCTAATGAAAAAAAGTCTCATCCTATTTAACATTTGAAAGAAAAAACATGATTTTGACCTTCATCCTTACTTTGGATGGTCAAACCGGTGGATGCAGATGTGACTTAATATTTGCAGACCTCTGATAGATAAACCAGTTTATCAATGCTAGTTTCGCTGATCCAGGGAGTCTCGATGTTTGCCATGTTTTCCACATATGTTTAATGTCAGATAACTGTTTGGGTTCAGATAGAAGTCTGGGAGATAGGAGGTTTCTTCAGGAATCTTTATGTGGGTGGCACTTGATAAAGTGATTGTGCAACTACAGCCTGATTTGATGGGCTGTAGGGTATGGTAGCAACTGCTAGCTGACATGGGGTGGCTGTAGCTCAGGTGGCAGAGCAGGTCAACCACTAATCAGAAGGTCGGTAGTTCGATCCCAGGCTGCCTCCTGGCTGCATGCCAAATACCCCAAGTTTGCCTACTGGTGGTGGTCAGAGGGCTGGTGGCGCCAGTGTCCGGCAGCCTCACCTCTGTCAGTGTGCCCCAGGGCAGCTGTGGCTACAATGTAGCTTGCCAACGCCAGTGTGTGAATGTGAGTGTGAATGACTGAATGTAGTGTGACGCGCTTTGGGGTCCTTAGGGACTAGAAAAGCGCTATACAAATGCAGGCCATTTACCATTAGCAAGCTTTTAGCTACAGTATATAACTGACATTACTAAATCAGATTAAAGATGGAAGATCAGGCTCTTGCTGCTGGCTGAAGTTGGCAGATGCTGAGCTTTAATATCAATCTGGGTTTTTTGTTACCTCTGTGTTAGCATGCTATTGTGTAATGTGGCGTTATGCACTTTGGCACAATGCTTTCACCCTTTTGTGCAAAAAAAATAACTGTAATATCAATATCTCCCCTTCTCAGAAGTTGTAGAACCCTCCAACCTTTCCCTCCACCCTCCACACAAACGGAAATCTGCTAAATCAGCTGATAGTAGCAGAAGTGCTTGTTAAGAAACTTTGAAATACAATTATTGACATGATTGCAACTGTTCTGTGATTACTTAATTTAGTATAATAATACGATTGGTTACTGTGTGATGCATTACTTGGTACAGTAACATGTTACACCAAACACTTTAACTGCTTTCTTGTGTTCCCTTTTTTCCTGTTTGTCTTGTCAGAGGTAATCACCCAGAGATAATCGACTTTCTGCTACAAAAGTTTGTACAATAAGGTGTTTGATAGTGTTTTTAAGGATCTTCAGTAGAGTAGTGCAAAGTGCTGTTTAGCCTGTAGACCAGCGGTCCCCAACCCCAGGCCTCGGACCGTTTTTTTTTTTACACAAATATAACGACTAAAACAAACAAACAAAAAAACCCACTTATGATATTGTTGCACTGCAAACAACTTTTTTGATATAACACACTTGCCTCAAATACTGACACGAAGCGCATGAAACGCTCTAGCAATAATGGAAGCTTTAGTTTCATTCAGTTTTCCTGGATTTTGTTTTCTTGTGCAATGTACCTTTAATGTAACCAAGACCACATAACTTGATAATCTATTGATTTTTACATGCAATCAGACATATATCTACATAGATTTAAGTTTTTCAGTGCTAGACACAGTGTACTGTACAACCCATTAATTAAGTTTTAAAAAAAAGCAACATTCTGGCAAGTTTTGAGAGTTCATCCCTGTATAAAACTCCCACTCTTAGATTTCCTTTGTCCGGTAATGTGTTTGAAGTCTTTTATGATATCATCGGGTTCATGGCTGTAGCTTGCTCCAAGAGCTATCTCTATGGTAAATAGCCTGTGATAACCATCCTTATTATGTCTGATGCTGCCAAGTTGTCACCATCTATGAAATAACACCACTATTAGCAGCTAATGGTGAGCTCCACAAAAGACAGATTTCAAGTAAAGACACTATTAATTTTCAGGGGGTCAAAGACAATAAGTGCATGTGTGTGTGTGTCTGTGTATGTGTGTATGTGTGTGTGTGTGTGTGTGTGGCTGTACAGTATGAGCAAGTATAATGGTGCCATTTAATAACAATTGAGGTCACTGGAGGACTTCTGAGCAACCGAGAGTGCTGTGCTAAAGACATCACATCAGTTCAAAAGATTAGCGTAAGCATAGATGGATGGTTTAGAATGGTGGTGTAATTAGAGCTTGTTATGGCAATTTATGACAGCATAACAACATATCTCAGGGAAGCTGTTGGACTGAGATGGTTAATCTGTCACTGTCAAAGCAGTCGATGATGTGGAAAAGCTTTCAAAAGCTTCGGGTTGGTGAGATATGTTTTAAAAACTGGCAATGAACGAGTGACTTTTCATATTTGCCCTATATCGAGCTGTGAAGACACTCTCATTAACATCCAATATTTATTTGGAATGCTTAATGCAAAATCTTGGCATATCAGAGTTTTTGTTGGAGAGATATTCTTTTGCTGCAAAGTTGCTCAGGGGGGAAGGCAGGAATTATATTTTTACTCCAGATAAAACTCTGCTCTGAACATCAAAACTGTTGCACACATACTTTGCTAAGCTTCCTCGGAAGCTCGGCCTATTCACTGGGTAAAGTTCACACCTCATTGCTAGTTTACTGGCATGCTGACAAACCATAAATCATTGCAGAAGTTATGAAGAAATGGAATTACTGACAAAAACATTTCGTGAGTTGCCTTATGCGACCCTGAAAGCTCATTCAGAAGACGTACTGAGTACTGACTAGGAGCTGAATGACGCAAAGCAATTAGTTACCCTAGAGCTCATCGGTTATTGAAAATGAAAAATAATTCAAAGCCATTTTTGATAGCAAAGACGTCAAACATTCTCTCAGCGTCGAAACTGTAAAACATTGATTTCTTTCTTGTTCTTATGTGAATAATTTGGTTTGGTAAATTGGCTCCTTTTCTACAGCACTTTTCTGCTCTTATTGACCACTCAAGGCACTTCACACTACAAGCCACTTTCAACCATACTCACAGACATTTAAAGAGCACTTCTTATGTCATACATACAGCTTTCTCTATTGTACACTCACCACTTATACGTGGGGAGGTGCTTTTCAGGTTTGATGTCTTGCCCAAAGTTACCTGTGCACTGAAGGAGCTAGGCATCAGTCACCTTACCTCCACAGCTTGTTAGGGAAAAACAAGCAATTCAATTTACAATGGAGTTTAGTACCATTAGAGTTTTCAGTTATTTATTCTTACATTTTTGCTTCATTCTTTTTCTTGAATATTGAAGATAAATTACTAGATACTTGAAGCCCCTGGCTATAGAACTGTTAGACTCTGTGTCTACATACAGTTGTTTTTGTTGTGGCACCATCGAGGACTCGATTTTAAGAGCAATTCTTACAAGAGCTGTTGCTAGGCTACAAAACATATTTGTTAATGTCATTAAGTCCTGCCACATATTGATTTTGTTTGATTGATGAGAGGGAAGTAACTGTTGCTGTGTTCCCAAAGTTAAACTTTCTACTTTCCACATCCACTCAAACTGCTGAGCCCTGAGGATGTTTTTGTACCAAAGACTGCGTTCATAGAATTTACATGGGGAAAAAAACCATGAGAGTGAATGCTTACTGCCAACATGCCACATGCCCCATCAGTATGATCAAAAAGTGAGGGTCACCCTGCAGCTAACCTTTAGTGGGGCCTTTTTAGCCACCACAGAGCAGGTAAATTTTAGAGACAAATTTGACAGATTAGCTGCCGTATAATTTAGACTGTGCAAACTAAACATTATAAAGTGGCACATGTACAACCCTGCAATTGAAATTTGCCATCAGTCTATCAATTATTGATATTCAAATTATATTCAATTATCAATTATTCAAACTGACAAAACTCTGATCCAGAAAAGATTTATGCAGACATATTCTCCACTCATCTGCTACTTCGATATGGACAGCTCAGTTTTTCAACTGCTAGTTAATGTAAATATCTAATCAGCAAATTACATAACAGCATGTGATTTTGACCCTGTCGACATAGCTAAGATCACATGCTGAAGTTTAAACTGAACGGGGGAGGAAAGGTAATTTAAATGACTTTGAACTTGGCATGGTTGTTGGTGCCAGACAAATTGGTCTGAGTGCTTACAAAACTCCTGATCTACTGAAATGTTCCAACACTAGAGGTCTACAGAGAATGATCAGAAAAAGAGAAAATATCCATTGAGCGCCAGCTCTCTGGATGAAAGTGATGTGTTGATGTGAGAGGTCATAGGAGAATAGCCCTTCTTCTTCTAACTGATAGGAAGATAACAGTAACTCAAATAAGCACTCATTATATCTGATGAATACAGAAGAGCATTTCTGACCAGCAGATGGAAGAAGCAGATGGACTGCAGTAGCAGAAGGCCACTTCCATCAGCTAAAAGTAGGAGACATTGCCTAGTCTGATTACTGTCAACTTCTGTTGACGTCAGATGGTAGATTCATCATTTGGAATCAAAAATATGAAACCATGGATCCACCCTGTCTTGTATCAACAACTCAAGCTATTAGTGGTGGTAGTATAATAGCTCTTTTGGTGCACTTTGGCCTCCTTAATACCAACTGAGCCTTATCCCTCACTGACAACACTGGTGACAGATGGCTGCCCCTCTCTGAGCCTGTTTCTGTCAGACGATTCTTCCTGTTAAAAAGGAAGTTTTTACTTCACACTGTTGTTTCCCAGTGCTTGCTCATAGGGATCATCTGAATGTGGGGGGCTTATCTGTATTATTGTAGGGTCATACAGTAAAGAACCTTTAGAATGTTGTTCTGATTTGGCGCTATATAAATAAAACTGGATTGAATTGAATTGAATTAACAAGCACTGAATTTAATTGTTCATCCCTTTATGACCATGGTGTAGGCTACCCATCTTTTGATTTCTGCTTCCAGCAGGATAACGCGCCGCATCTCTAAGTAAGAGTAAAGTAATTGGTTCAAAATCTCAATGATAATTGCTGTATTTCTTGGACATGATAAATGGCCGGTGATTCAAAACATCAATTCTCCAAATGTCAACAAAACTCTACAGTTAATTTCTCTGCTTTCATGAAATATTCGTAATTCTTCAAAGTATGGTTCCTCTGTTTGCACAGCCGTTGTTCTTTTCTCTTTAGCAGTAAAGAAATTCCCCGTTATGAATGCAGCTCCATTTCTCATCATGGTGAGTGACCCGTTGTGCCTTCTGCTAATACTGGCTTGTCTAATAACAGATGAATATGGTGGATGCTCTGAATAATGTGGCTCCAAGTGCTGTGCACAAGAAGTGCAAGTAGCTTAGGAGATAAATTGGCTCTTTGTAGACTGCCTTAATGATTGTCCAATTGTTTTATTGAATGAAATGCTTTGACCAGTGATGTATGAACCATAAATATGTATTGAACACATGTATGTTTGATGAATAGGTTGGAAATGTTTAGGCACAGCTGAGTTTTACTCTGCATGGCTTGGTTTCACCAGGGAGGCACAAGAAAAGAGAAACTGGAAAAGAAGAATTAAAAATACGCTAGTATGCATCAATACGCAGTGATGTGGGGCCTCGGGTGTTTTTAATGCAGGGGGGGGGGGGGGGGACAGGTTTGCACTGGTAAAAGCATGTGTCACGTCAGAGAAGATGTTTGATTGTGTTGCCTGCATGCAACATTTTGACTGGCCTGAAATTAGATCAAGCATCCACAAATAAAACATGGTTTTGGTTCAAGCAAACACAGGCAAACAAATAAATGTTGGACTGGTCTGGCTTTTATCTGTCGGGCTCTTTGGAATGAGACAGCAAAATGTCAAGGCAAATGGGTGCTAAGTTCCAGATTCTGCACAAAAAATGTTTAACAAGGACAAACAATATTTTATAGGCTGAAGAAAAAAAAAAACTTTTAAATGCACCTTAGAACACACATGCATCAACACTACAATGAGCGGGTGGAGGGAGGTTTGGAGTCTTCTCTCACCCCCATTCTCTGCGACCTGCTGGAGCGGGGGGGCTAGGAGGAGGAGTTGGCCGTCCGACTGCGGTCTGGAGTGTGGGGCCTCCCTGCTGCTGCGGAGTCGGGGCGGTCTGCCTCCCCCCACCGCAGGGAGAAGGGTAACACCACCTGGGTCTGGGTGCAGTTCCCCCCTCCAGGGGCAAGGGTACCTAGACCCGGTTTGTAGAGTACGCTTGGGGAGTGTGATCGTGTGTACAGCGTCTCTTTATGTCTGTCTCCACGTTGGTTGAGTGTCGAGTAAGTGCATATGAGAGCATGAGGGTGGGAATGGATGTTTGTATCTGTGTGTGCCTGTATTTCTGTGTCTATATGTCAGGTTGGGTGTCAGGCGCCACCTCTCTGGGGACATCTTAGGCCCTCCAAGGTTTGGAGGCCTATCTCCCCCTACCACCACTTCCCCTGCCAGTGGCGGACTCCCTCAGATATCGGTGCGTTGGTGGTTTTTTGTGTCCGGGGATGGGCGTCCAGGTACACACCGGCTCACTCCTTGGCGGCCGCTTATCGGGGCCTGGAGCCTGGGGCTCGCTCGGGCCACTTCGGAGGTGGGGTGCCCCCGGCCTCTCGGCCTGGGGCTCGGTCACTCAGGCACGGCTGGCTGCTGAGTGAGCCCTCATCTGGGACTCTCCTCAGCTCTTTCTGGGACAGTGGCGCGGCTGCCCCTCTGTTGGTCTTCCTTGGTCTCTTGTGTTCTGGGGGCCTCTGGATGTCTGGAGTTTTGATCTCCTCCATACCTGCTTCATGCCCTGGAGGACGGGGCTGTGGCCCCTCCACACCCTCTAGCAGATCATTACATGAAGGAACCTTTTAAAAAAAACAAGCGCGTCCATGCTCACAGGTGTACACACGGGTGATCACACCCACAAACTACACCCTTTTTGGCTCCTACCTCAAAGCACACTGTGTTCTGTTGATCTTATGTGCTGCACAATAATGTTTAATATTTAGTATTTACTGTCATATTCCCATATATCATTGTGATGCTGTTTATTCTATTACTCTTGTTCTCTTCTGCTTGTTTTCTTTTTTCTTTCTCAGCAGGTGACCCAGGTGATTGATATATGCATTTTTTCTTTCTTTTTTTTCTTTTTTTTTCTTTTTTTCTTCTCATTCTGTTGGTTTTTGTCTTTTGCCCTTCTCCCCCGTCCCTCTTCTCAGCTGTTTCTCTTTCCCTCTTTCTTTCTCCCCTTCTTTCCCCCAGTCAAGTCTGTCCCGTATTCAGTAAGTGAAAATAAAATAAACAATACAAGGTGAATCAAATGGACCATTACGGCAAGGCTGGGATGGTCAATTTGGTAAAGTAAATCTGTTGGGCATCTTTCTTTGCCTTTAGACAACAATTCTGATGGCAAAAGAGCCAAACGGGACAGGCAACAAAAAAAAAAAAAAAAAGAAGAAAAAAACAAACATGCAAACTGTCACTGGCAATAAACCTTTTTTTTGTTTGTTTGTTTTGTTCTAAATTGCCATCACTGGATTTAAGGAGGAGTCAAAATAAACTTGTGTTTCAGATTAAAAGATAAGATGAAGGAATCGAGAAGAATGAGTTGTCTTTTTAGAAAGATATTTGTTTATATCTGGCAAATGGGCCTGTGTTGCCCTTAAGGCATTTCTCTGAATACATAAGTTCATAGGTTTAAAATAAATAATTCTAAAAATATCTGTCATTAAAAAATTATAAATATGTGTTGTTAAAATGAATAATTCCTGCTTTACACACGTTTTAGCTAAAAGGAAAATATCCCTAAAATGTATTTCCTGTTCTGGCGGCGCACTTCCGGCGGCTCGGTTTTTGCTGAGAAACAAGCTCCACATGCTAAAGGCAGTATGGAAATGGAATCAGATGCCATCTACTCTGAATTATCAGGCTGGAATGCCGTAAGTTTCTTTATATGACAGTTTATACAGCTAGCTTTGGATATTAATGTGTATTTTGCTGACATGAATGTTTTAGTGAGCGTAATGCACTTTATTAATGTAAACATGCTTATACCTGTTGAGATGGAGTTAATTTTATGTCATTTCAGTTTTCACCACATGTTCATGGAGACAAGCTGCAACTAAACTCCAGGGTCTTCATTTGTGGTTTAACTCGGTGTCACCAACATCCTTGTTGAAAACACTACAGGGCCCAATATTTGACTTGTGATTTGAAACTAATGATTTAGTTCATATTGTAAAAAATTTGTCCCACTATCCAAGCATTGCTGCAGACTAGGTACACCCTTTTGTGGAAACAGTATTCCTTGATGGCCATGGCCTCTGTCAGCAGAATAATGCGCCCTGCCACAAAGCAAAGATGGGTCAGGGTGGTTTGAGGAACACCACAATGAGTTCAAGGTGTCTTGATTTGATGTCCAAATTCTCCAGACCTCCATTCTGTCAAAAATCTGTGGGGTGCACTGGACAAATGACTGTTACCCATGGAGGCCTCATTTGCAATTTACAGGACTTAAAGGATGTGTTGCTAACATCTTGGTGCGAGATACAACAGCACACATAGTCTACTGGAAGTCCATGCCTTGATGGTTTATTACTGTTTTGGTAGCAAAAGGGGGTAGAACATAATATGTGTAGTCATATTATGCCTGGCTGGTGTATTACCTTTCTACTCAGTTTGAGCATAATTTCTTTACTTTATACTACAAGTAACATTAATCCAATTACCGGTACACATTTTCATTTTGTATTTTCTAACAGTCACACACACAAACGCTAGGGGTATCTCACTGGGTTAATAACTTGCTCAAAGAAACTACAACTTGTGGACTGAAAGAGCCGCGAACTGATCCACCGAACTTCCAATTGATAGACATCCTGCTCTTCCACCTCTGGCACTGGCCACCCCCCAAAATTTGTTGTACCTCTTTTTAGTTATATCAGTTTTAATCTCAGGAAATTAACTAGGCATGTAATGCAACCCTGTCTTTTTTGCCATATTTTTTTAAGTAACCTATATTTGGCAACAACATAATAAAACTGGGAATTCTGTTTTTCGTTTGCCACCCTAATATTTTTAGTGGCTCCCATATGCCCCCCTGTGGAAAAATTCTCGAGGCACCCCTGTATGAACTGAGTCTCAAGTTTATGGTCTCAGTCACTTGTATTGATTAAAACATTAAATCTGTTTTGTAAATTTTGACAATTCTTTTTTCAGAACAGAAGATTACCGTATTTTTCAGAACATATAGCGCACCGGATTATAAGGCGCGCTGTCAATGAACGGGTCTATTTTCATACATAAGGCGCAACAGATTATAAGGTGCATTAAGCGAAACAAAACAGTGAGATAAGTCAAACTTTACTCAACTCATTCTTCTTGCTTCCTCCACTTCTGTACAATTAATTCATTAATGCTGAATTCTCTCGCAGCTGCTCTATTCCCATGTTGTTGCAGTATATTGATGAATAAGGTCGTATTGTGGATGGATTATCTCAGTTGTTCTCCTGACTGAAGTTTGGCCCGTTTACAGCATCCTGCCATGTGATTGCATTTGTCTCTAACCATCAGGAACCCTCGCGTTAACCTTTATCGAGTGGAAAAAAGTTAGCGTTCATCCTCCAGCTTCACTGTGTTTATGTTATACTAACGTAGCTGTGTCGCTAGCGATCTTGTCGCACATCATTATATACCAGCTAGTCCAACTTCAGCAACCCTACAAAAGTCACTGCTGTTTAGTTTTCTGTCTTCATTTATGTTGGAAGTGATATCAAAGCTGTAAATTTTAATTTTTTCATAAATCTCTCAGACAGAACATTGTATATCATGTTTAGGTGGAAACTAGCAAGCTAATTTCCTGCTAACTTTTAACTCCGTTAAATTTAAGAAATTCTGTTTTCATGGATGCCTGGATGTTAAACTTAGCGTTGCTGCTTTACCAGATGCAACAACCGATTATTTTAATAAAGATAAAGAATTTAGACAGTTTTTAACTCCCAGTGATGCTGCAGTGTTCCTTTGACTTTGGGACCTGAAGCAGACGGAGTTTTTGGACCCAGATCACTCCACGAGGCTCTGACTACAGTAGCAGTAATGCTCCGACAATCAAGTGGTGCAGCCACCATAGTCATACTAAAACATCTTTTTACAGATTTTTGAGCGCCGTGTACCACATAAAATCAGTTCGAGGTCAGTAAACACAACCAGAATTCATACATAAGGCGCACCGGATTATAAGGCGCACTGTCGATTTTTGAGAAAATTAAAGGATTTTAAGTGTGCCTTATAGTGCAGAAAATACGGTATCCAGAATATGCTTATTCACTACCAACTTGAAAATCAGAAGTCAGTATCCAATAAGCGTGCAGTTTCGCAGTCAGATGAACCTCTCATTGTCACATTAGATTTTAAAACAACAAGATGAGCACTGAGAAAATGCTTATCTTGAGGTTTGGGACTCCACTATCTGTGGGTTCAATGCCTTAATGCACAAGTAAAACTGTTTGCATAATGAAAAAGCAGCAACAGCAACTTCTTTATTCACAAGAGGTCACGACATCAGTTAGCTTCATATACTTGATTTGGCCAGCTCTTATTACAAATGCGCTTCCTGACACAGCACCACAGGTGTTTGTGTCTTCTCCTGGTTTTGAACAAGGTACGTTTCACGTGTTAAAGTGAATGTGTAAACCACTAAAAGTATCATCTTTCCTTTCTCATCTGTCATTGTTTCTAATGACAGAATTCCGATTTAGAGAAACCTATTCACTCACAGACTTGATTACTTTAACTTACTTTGTACTTTCCCTTGCTGTTTAGGTTTAGACATTGAAAAGCTATAAGTAACATTTATGAAAAGGAATTGTTTATGTTACATCCCTTGATATAGAAAAAAATCTGAGTGAAGAGTGACAAATCTGCTAAATTCGTTTTCGACAAAATGGCAAAATGGTCTCAATAAGGCAGCATTTTTATAAATGTTATAAATCTCCCTACATGACCATAGAGTACATTATGCAACTGTTTCTCATACAGATTAGTACTCAAAAAAAGCAAATCTGTTAACTATTTAAAAGTTTCTCTTAAGATGGCCAACTGACACATACACCAGATTTACAGGCAGCTTAGTTGAGTGGTAAGGTGGCAGAGCATGACTATGGTTACAAATTAGTGTCAGGCACAGGCCAGCATGTGGCTCTCTCAGCTGCAGTGTGCAACAGAAACTGGCAGGCTTGTAAGGCCTGCCACTGGCATTGAAGTCTTATGAAAGAGCGAGAATTATTTAGCTTTGGGATGTCAAATGCTGGACTGGCCTGATTACTTTTTTTCTGATCGCTTAAAGTGCTTTGCACTTCAAACTAAATTTTTCCACATATATTCATACACTTTTTTTTTTTCCTGCGTACACCTCCAGTCAATTTAGAATCAGTTAATCTAATACATGTGTATGGGCTAATGGAGCAGTACCTGTAGGGAACTCCAAACAGAAAGCCCCAGACACCAAGAGAACATAATATTTTTGATTCATTGTAGAGCAGTTCTGGGGTGTATTTTTTGTATACTGATAGTGTTTTATCAACACTTTCCAAAACCCATAGCTGTGAATACCTTTCAAATATATTTGGTTGTCTTGACAAGGCACTCTGCGTATGTAGTAGAACTGCTCTGCTCACATATTCTGTTGAGGTATAGATCAATTTGCAGATCCATTCTCTCTCTGATTTGATTTTCCTGATGGCCCATTCCCTCTAAGTAATGCTGTTTTCTTTAGCCCTTTTCAGACATGGCACATGTAACATTGTCTGAACGACAGACAGCCATTACTTATGGCTGTGGGGCTGGCTGTGGCCCAGGTGGTAGAGAGGGTTGTCCGGTTGGTGGACTGATCCCCCAGCTGTAGACTTACAGTATAGTCCATCTGTCAAAACATCCTTGGGCAAGATAGTGAACCCTGAGTTGCCCCTCATATATCTGTCTGAATGTGTCTGTGTGAATGTTACTACCTCCTCAACATGTCTTATAGTTCTCTAGATGCCCGGTAATGAACTAAACTTTTGATTCAGGTGTGTTGACCCAGGGTGATATCTAAAACCTGCAGGATATCGGCCATCAAGGCCTGGAGTTGCCCACCCTTGTTCTCTAGTCAGATCCTGCTTTAAAGTTAACTCTGCAGGGTAATCAAAGACCTTTCTTTTTATTTCTAAAAAACATGAGGGGCATTTCCCTAAGTCTGACTTGCATAGGCCCATGTGCTCATAAAACATCAGGGAAGATGTCAGTCTCTACCGGCCACTTAGCCACACTGGAGTCAGTCATGCTAGGTACTTCTATTGAGGAAACTAGCATTACTGACTCCACTGCTGCTTGCATAATGTCCAGTGAGCATTAACTGATGGTAACTGGACTTTAGGAGAAAATGTCCGGGGAGCAGCATTTCTCCAGGTAAAAATGCCCTGTTAATGCCAGGGCATTTTTACCTAAGGTACTTAAAGTCCTATGATCTATAGGAGAATCACCAGATTTCTTTGAGCTGATAGAAAAGCAATAGTAACTAAAAATCAAAACAAAAACCCAGGTATCCAGAAGAGCATCTCTTAATACACATGTGAAACCTTGAAGCAGATGGGCTACAGCAGTAGAAGGCCACATGGAGGTGCAACTCCTAGCAGCTAAGAACAGTACACTAGAGTTAACACAGGGTTGCCAAATTTAGACAATAAAAGATTATGAAAAAATATCGCCTCATGTGATTCTTCATGACATTTGGCTGGTAGGGTCAAAATGTGGCGCAAACAACACAAAAAGCATGGATACATCCTCATTTATATCAGGCTAGTGGGGGTGTAACGGTATGGAGGACATTTTCTTGGTGCACATTGGGCTGTTAAGCACCAGAACATCACTTAAACACCACACCCTACCTCAGTATTGTTTCTGGTCATACCCATCCTTCATGGCATCATCTGAGGGCTGCTTCCAGCAAGACAACAAACCAAAGCTCAAATCATCTCAAACTGATTTCTTGAACATGGCAGTGAGTTCATTGTACTCAAATGGACAAATCTACACAATGATGTGATGGTATCATGTCGATATAAGAGTAAAATCTCTGACGAATGTTTCCAGCGCCTTGTTGAAGCCATGTCTGTTCTGAAGGTAAAATTGGCTCCAATCCAGTACTAACAAGGTGTACCTTATAAAGCACCTGGTGAGTGTATATTTTTCCTTGTTTTGATTACATATAATGTCTTAACACCTCCAGAAGGAGACTGTAATGAAACTGGAAGCTGTTCGCCAACAGAAGGATAGAGGAAGAATGCAATGCCAAGTACCAAGAATGGTGGCACTGTGTGATGACACAGTACTACAGATGTAAAGCTGAAGGTTACTACAGGTTAACATCAAAATGTTCTGTGTGGAACTCAGGAAAAAATAACCAAAAATGTGGACAACTGGAAACAACACCACATAAAGCTAGAATGTCAGACGTCTACCATTATGAGTTTTATGTTTTTTAGCCAATGACTTAAGAGCTATTCAGTCAAAGTAAATTCAATTCTATTTCAGTTAAAGTTTACCGATCAAAACAAATGTCATCTTGAGGCATTTTATATTAGAGAAGCACAGACTGCAATTTTCTAGACCTCCCATATGGAAAAGATATATATAAATCTTATAAAGTTTGTATCTGTCTTGTGTGAAACTTGTATGAAAAGCATACAAGAGTGAAAACAGATATAAGATCCCTTGAGAAATTATATAAATGAAACTTGTATGTTTTGGATACTTACTAAAACTATATATGAAAGTAATGAGAAAGTGGCTGCTTTCATGAGTAAATCACATAAGCCTTATACGATTCACTATATGAAGTAGGCCACACCTTATGCAAGTCTTTTAGAAGTTTTTTCTAATTCTTTTCCATATGGGCTATTCTAATTTCCAGTATTTGTGACCTGCTGATACCAATTTTTGCAGGCTCTGATTTTGTTTCTATGAACTATCCCTGACAGCATACACGAAGAAAAATCAGCTATGCCACAACATATCGTATTATTTAAATAATAAAAGAAGATCTTCAACTTTACAGGTTCCCACAAACTTCACTAAGTTACAAGGTCTTTTCCCACTTAAACAAGTAAAAATAAATCCCTCTGCAACTGGATAGAGCGGAGCACTTTGTTAACAGCGTACACGAGTTATAACACAAAACAAGTGTCAGTTAGCGTCTTCATTTTTCAGTATGTTTATAACTTAATCAGATAACAGATGCTCATACCGAGGGTGTTTGATGGTGGCTGGCTCTGAGCACTGAACAGTTTTAGCTTTAGCCACTTTCCTTTTGTTGGCTTCTTCTCGGTTCACCCATTCAAACAAACCCTTTTTTATGCTTAAGTGCTTTCTGTCTCACCTTCATATACATTCAAGGATCAAACCACCAATCTTCTGATTACTAGATGGCCTGCTCTACCTCCTGAGCTACAGCCACCGCCATACGATCAATGTACTTGTGATCAATATTCTTGTAACTGTTTTTGCCGTATCTTGTTTTTTAGTCAACTGAACAACAAAAAGCTCAGGAAACGTATTGTGTGATTTTGACAGGAATACATACAAATATTGTTATGTCTGTCCTTGTGTGTGTGTGTGTGCTGTGACTTTTACATAAATGTTACCACGGGACGCATTTAGACACCAAGACATTTAAGTGCCAGCCATTGTCAAATGCAGAGGAGTGTTAAACAAAGTGAAAGAAATGCCTAATAAAGAAGGGTTCTCTACATTTTTCAACTGCTCTCTCATGTGTTTCACCAGTTGAATGTGATCCTTCTCTGTGTCAATAAAGGAGGGGATTTGTTTGAAAGACTCTGGGGGATATTTCTTTCATTCTCACCAGGCCTTTTATGAGCCTTTAGTCAATTTAAACAAGCTTTAAAAGAACCTTTCAAAAGACCAAAAGGTATGCTTTTGTGAGAGAAAAAAGATCTGTTGTTAAATTTTTCATGATATTTGGATCCATTAACTGTATGCAACAGCAAGAGAAGTGCTACATTTTTAAACTTACACTTTGTGGGGATGAACAACAGTATTTTACCAGTACAATGTAATCTGCAGTATGATCATTGCTTTAACAATGTAACAGATAGCTTTAAGATGGCCTTAAGATGTTTATGCATACTGTTATCATCTTAACCTTGTATTCCAGATGCAGTTATAATTATTTTATACACATTGCATATCTGTGCTTATTTTGAGTTGATGTTCGGTTCATTAAGGGTCTTAAGCTTCACTGGCGTGACTGTGATACATGCTGAGGGAAACTAGAACATAGAAGGAATTGCAATACATGCTTACAAAACACTCATATCAGGTTATTTTTATTATCTTTTATATGTTCATATTCTTGTATTGAGTTTTAAGTAGTATTAGTTGGTTAAAACATTTATTCAATTTATATTACATCTATAGTTTTAGTAAAAGGTTGGCAGTGGCCTCTGTTTGACTGTGAGCGTTAGTAGGTGAGAGGTGACACAGAGTGCCACGTAAGGTCGTGACATATTATGTTTGCTTGTAATTGTGGGCTTGCAGAAGTGCTCGCTCACTGCAAAATCATTGTCTGCGGTTTTGAAGAAGCGCTAATCAGAAAGGTTGACAGGAAACATCTGTTAAGAAGACAGAGACAATGTTCTTTTTAAACTGTGTTAAAAGTCATTGTGGTTTTGATCTGACCTATGTATGAAATGGATTTGACGTTGAGGGGGCGTCATTAAATTTAAGCCCTGATGATATACAGTGGGGCAAAAAAGTATTTAGTCAGCCACCGATTGTGCAAGTTCCCCCACTTAAAATGATGACAGAGGTCAGTAATTTGCACCAGAGGTACACTTCAACTGTGAGAGACAGAATGTGAAAAAAAAAATCCATGAATCCACATGGTAGGATTTGTAAAGAATTTATTCGTAAATTAGGGTGGAAAATAAATATTTGGTCACCTCAAACATGGAAAATCTCTGGCTCTCACAGACCTGTAACGTCTTCTTTAAGAAGCTTTTCTGTCCCCCACTCATTACCTGTATGAATGGCACCTGTTTGAACTCATCATCTGTATAAAAGACACCTGTCCACAGCCTCAAACAGTCAGACTCCAAACTCCGCCATGGCCAAGACCAAAGAGCTTTCGAAGGACACCAGGAAAAGTATTGTAGACCTGCACCAGACTGGGAAGAGTGAATCTACAATAGGCAAGCAGCTTGGTGTGAAAAAATCAACTGTGGGAGCAATCAGCAGAAAATGGAAGACATACAAGACCACTGATAATCTCCCTCGATCTGGGACTCCACGCAAGATCTCATCCTGTGGGGTCAAAATGATCATGAAAAAGGTGAGCAAAGATCCCAGAACCACACGGGGGGACCTGGTGAATGACCTGCAGAGAGCTGGGACCAAAGTAACAAAGGTCACCATCAGTAACACACTACAATGGCAGGGAATCAAATCCCGCAGTGCCAGACGTGTTCCGCTGCTGAAGCCAGTGCATGTCCAGGCCCGTCTGAAGTTTGCCAGAGAGCACATGGATGATACAGCAGAGGATTGGAAGAATGTCATGTGGTCAGATGAAACCAAAGTAGAACTTTTTGGTATAAACTCAACTCGTCGTGTTTGGAGGAAGAAGAATACTGAGTTGCATCCCAAGAACACCATACCTACTGTGAAGCATGGGGGTGGAAACATCATGCTATGGGGCTGTTTTTCTGCCAAGGGGACAGGATGACTGATCCGTGTTAAGGACAGAATGAATGGGGCCATGTATCGTGAGATTTTGAGCCAAAACCTCCTTCCATCAGTGAGAACTTTGAAGATGAAACGAGGCTGGGTCTTCCAACATGACAATGATCCAAAACACACCGCCCGGGCAACAAAGGAGTGGCTCCGTAAGAAGCATTTGAAAGTCCTGGAGTGGCCTAGCCAGTCTCCAGACCTCAACCCCATAGAAAATCTGTGGCGGGAGTTGAAAGTCCGTGTTGCTCGGCGACAGCCCCAAAACATCACTGCTCTCGAGAAGATCTGCATGGAGGAATGGGCCAAAATACCAGCTACTGTGTGTGCAAACCTGGTAAAGACCTATAGTAAACGTTTGACCTCTGTTATTGCCAACAAAGGTTATGTTACAAAGTATTGAGTTGTATTTTTGTTATTGACCAAATACTTATTTTCCACCCTGATTTACGAATAAATTCTTTACAAATCCTACCATGTGGATTCATGGATTTTTTTTTCACATTCTGTCTCTCACAGTTGAAGTGTACCTCTGGTGCAAATTACTGACCTCTGTCATCATTTTAGGTGGGGGAACTTGCACAATCGGTGGCTGACTAAATACTTTTTTGCCCCACTGTAAAATATCTGTTTATGCTTTGATTAAGTCGAAGATCAATTGCTGTCTGTAGTGATCTTCCCATGCGTGCATTAAAAGCATCGTTTGACTTCACCCGGCCGGATTAGTGTGGTTATTCTTTGATCACCTCTTGTACCCTTCCTCAATATTGAACTCATAACAACTTACAGCTTAAAACATTTCCTTATCTGAAAATAGGTAAACACAAAGGGTAATATTCCTTTTAAATGACATATCACCTCTTAGCAACTTTTTAAAGTGTAAAACACTAACTCACTTTTCGCTTAAATCAAATGGTGGTAGAGAACACCCGCCCTTTATTAATGAGAATATGTACTGGATAATTATGACACAGTAGGCAGCAGGTACTGTGTCAACCACATTAAACGAGGATATGTCACAGAATAAAACTGCAGAGCACGGATGTTGCGTGGGTGAGGCTTGAATTTTAATTAAGGCTGGTGTTCATTTGGCTAAAGTGGGTGTCACCTTTTCCAAATGGTGGCTACAATGCAACTCATACTGAAATCAAACTATTCAACTCATATGCTTTGGTTCAACTGGGCTCGAGAAAAATGGTACTTCAGACATTCAAATGGATGAAATACCATCCAAAGCAGAGTAGGAATACTGTTGCTACAAAATTTCCACTTAGGGGGATGGAAAAGTTTTATTGTGAGACGGGGGGGGGGTGCCAATCCTTTAACAAATCTCCACGAAGAAAAATAACTAAGGGGCCTCCAAGAAGAGTTTGAAGGGCGTAACCCCAAGTATGTAGCCTATGTTGAAAATATTTAAAGGATTTTGCTGCTTGTTTTCAAAGTGAAGCTTTTGCTCAGACAGATTAAATAAATAGCTTTACAATCACATCCAGCCCAGATCTGTGTTATTATTAATATTATTATTATTATTATTATTATTACTGTTTGTCCCATGGTGCCTGAAATGGGCATACAAATTATTATATCTGTGGTGTTTTTGTTTGATCTGAGGTTATAGATTTTTGTTTTGTCATGTCTGTTCTCTTTTTTTTTTCTCAATTAGCACATTATAATTATCTAGCTGTCTTATTTGTGGGAAATACATTGTGCAATCTCCCAGTGCTGTACTCAGTGTACACCATCATAAGGTGTTATCACTGTTTACTGTTGCTTAGTTAATTCACACATTTGATAATTGTTTTGCACCTATTAAACAGGCATATTTTAAGGAGATTGCCATCTCCCTATTATAGTGCTGTACTGAGCAACTGTAGCGCATCTGGTGAAAAAAATCTCCACATCTCCAGCTCATGGCAAGATAGTGAATACAAGATGTAAATGATGTGAGTGTGCGCTTTAAAACTGCATTTGCTCTAATGGCCAGCAGGGGGAAACCTGTCTGTCTGGTTCTGGGAAGACGAATGATTGTATAGAAGTCTATGAGAAAATTACCCTGCTTCTGATTTGACTTATTACCTGATCAAATATTTTCCTAATCAGTTTATGGTCCCAATAGTTTCTTTATAGACGTCTTTAAGAGAAAATGGTGCTAATTTTCTAAATTATATTCCTATTTAGAATAAAAAAAATATGAAGCAAGGTATAATTGGTGGCGTGGCTACGCTAATTCGGAACTACCAATCGTCCACCAACCCACTAGAAGCTGGATACGGGCGCGTGGTGGTGGCGTGAACCACAGCAACCTACGTCCGCTGAGGCGTGCTCCAAATAGCGATGAGATGACTACGATCAAGATGGCTGTGCTGAACATTAGATCGCTGGCGAACAAGTCTTTCGTTCTGAATGATTTTTTTCTCTCCTCCGAGCGAGACTTTCTATTCCTGACAGAAACCTGGATCCGACCTGGTGAGTCTGTCTCCCTATCGGAATTTCTTCCACCAGAATGTACTTTTGTCAGTACTCCTAGGACTTCGGGCAGAGGGGGAGGGCTAGTCACGGCTTTTAAAAACAAATTCCGTGTGCGACAGCTTCCCCCAGCCATATTTTCTAGCTTTGAGGTGCAGTTACTTGAGTTGAACTGCTCCTCCCCGATCCTCTGTGCGGTGGTATATCGCTCACCAAAAGTCAATAAGGATTTTATTCATGAGTTCGCTGACTTTTTAGGAAACCTCTTGGTTAATTATGACTGTACTCTCATTACTGGTGATTTCAATATTCATGTCTGTTGTGAGTTGGACCCACTGGTCAAGGACTTTCTTGCTCTTATAGACTCTTTTAACCTTACTCAGTGGGTCAGTAAACCAACCCATATTAAAGGCCACACGCTTGATTTGGTACTATCCTACGGTTTGGACATTTGCATTACGGACATTTATAATCCTGGGATATCGGACCATTTCCCGGTTTTGTTTAATGTCAATGTGTGCAATATGGAGCTGAAACGTGAGGGTCCTGTGCAAAATATACGCATGATTAACTCAGAGACTATTGCTCAGTTTTCTATGGCTCTGACCAACACTGCCTTCTGCGAAATTAACTGGGATACAGCTACACCGGTTAATGATCTCGCTAACTCCTTCATCGCCACCTGTACTTCTATTTTAGACACTGTAGCTCCCTTAAAGACCAAACGCCTTAAACCATTCCGTCAACCGTGGATGAATGACTATACTCGTACCCTCCGACGTGAATGCCGCCAAGCGGAGAGGAGATGGAAGAAAGACAAACTCCAGATCTCCTTTGACATTCTCCACAATTGTCTGAAGAAATATCAGAAGGCTGTTAAAACTGCAAAAGCCTCCTTCCTTTCGGAGATCATTGCGACTAATAGTCATAAGCCGCAGGTCCTTTTTGGCATTTTTAATTCGTTAATAAATCCACTCTCCACTCAGACCGAGACCTCTCAAGCTTTATGTGAAAAATTCCTAAACTATTTTTCAGATAAAACTATAGCACTAAGATCCACATATCTACCCATTGAGGACACATCTTTAACATCTGAACCCTCGTCGGTACTAGAACAGTTTGAATTTGTTTCCTTTCCGACCCTTAAGGAAATAATAGCTCAAACGAAAAATTCCAATTCCCGTCATGATGTGCTCCCTTCTCGCATTATCAAAAACGCCCTGAATATTGTAGGACCCTGGATTTTACTTATAATGAATTCATCACTACTATCAGGCTGCGTCCCTGCCGTGTTCAAACATGCAGTTATCCAACCTGTAATCAAGAAAAGTAATCTTGATCCTAATGTCCTCTCAAACTATAGGCCGGTATCGAAACTCCCTTTTATGGCTAAAGTCTTAGAGAAAATTGTTCTCAAGCAATTGCAATCTTTCTTAGAGGCAAATGGAATCAATGAAAAATTCCAATCTGGTTTTAAACCTCACCACAGTACCGAGACAGCTTTACTGAGAGTTTTTAACGATCTCCTCGTAACTGTTGATACAGGGCGCCCTGTGGTTTTAGTTCTTTTAGACTTGTCCTCTGCTTTTGATACGGTCGACCATGATATTCTCCTTTCAAGACTTGAACATGTAGTTGGCCTTAAAGGCAAAGTACTCTCATGGTTTAAATCATACCTATCCGAGCGGTTTTTCTCTGTCTCTATGGGAAATCACTCCTCTTCCCCCGCACCCCTTCGTTGCGGTGTTCCCCAGGGGTCTGTGTTAAGTCCCACGTTGTTCTCTCTCTATCTGTTACCCCTGGGAAAAATCTTTAGAAATCACAATATCTCTTTTCACTGCTATGCGGATGATATCCAAATCTATTTCCCTTTGGATTTGGATCTTCAATCCCCGCTATTGCCGTTGCTTAATTGCCTGTGTGACGTCAGAGACTGGCTACTGCATAATTCGCTCACCCTCAATGAAAACAAAACAGAAATTATCGTCTTTGGTAGCCACATGCCGTTGAAACAGCTTTCGGAGACTTTAGGTTCCTATGCCAGCCACTTATCGCCCACTGTCAGAAATCTCGGAGTAATGCTGGACAGCTCCCTCAAATTAGATAAGCAAGTGGCTGCAGTGGTAAAAACCAGCTTCTACCAACTACGCCAAATTTCGAAGGCAATGCCTTACCTACGACATAAAGACCTTGAAAGGCTCATTCATGCTTTTATAACCTCTAGACTGGACTACTGTAATTCTCTTTACTTAGGCCTCCAACTCTCTCTTATTCAACGCCTACAATTAGTCCAGAATGCCGCAGCACGCCTTTTAAGCGGCGCTAGAAGACAGGATCATATTACTCCCATTCTAGCTGACCTCCACTGGCTTCCTGTCAAATACCGTATTGTTTTTAAAATTCTTTTATATACTTTTAAAATCTTAAATAACTTGGCACCCAGTTATTTGATTGACCTTCTTAATCTATATATCCCTACAAGGGCACTCAGATCCTCTAATCAGGGGCTTCTAATGCAACCAATGTCTCGATTAAAGACGAAGGGGGATCGGGCCTTTGCTTTCGCTGCACCAAAACTCTGGAACAGCCTACCGGTTGATGTCCGTGTGTCGGAAACTATCCAATCTTTTAAATCTCGGTTAAAAACCCATCTGTTTAAGCTCGCTTTTCAAACTACTTAGCTTAATTTTCCCTGATTCATGTCTGTTCTTATATTATTATTTTATAATTTTATTCTTTGTTAACTGTTTTCTCCTGTTGTAAATTGCAAGTATGGTTCGTTTGTGAAGCACTTTGTTGTACTTGTGACTTTTAAATGTGCTATAGAAATAAAATTGAAATTGAAATTGAAATTGAACAACAACCATGTTCTCAATCAACCCAAAAAACTCATTAATATCAAAGCTGAATGTTTTTGGAAGTAGTTTTTAGTTTGTTTTTAGTTTTAGCTATTTTAGGGGGATATCTGTGTGTGCAGGTGACTATTATTAGGCAACTTAACAAAAAACAAATATATACCCATTTCAATTATTTATTTTTACCAGTGAAACCAATATAACATCTCCACATTCACAAATATACATTTCTGACATTCAAAAACAAAACAAAAACAAATCAGCGACCAATATAGCCACCTTTCTTTGCAAGGACACTCAAAAGCCTGCCATCCATGGATTCTGTCAGTGTTTTGATCTTTTCACCATCAACATTGCGTGCAGCAGCAACCACAGCCTCCCAGACACTGTTCAGAGACGTGTACTGTTTTCCCTCCTTGTAAATCTCACATTTGATGATGGACCACAGGTTCTCAATGGGGTCCAGATCAGGTGAACAAGGAGGCCATGTCATTAGTTTTTCTTCTTTTATACCCTTTCTTGCCAGCCACGCTGTGGAGTACTTGGACGCGTGTGATGGAGCATTGTCCTGCATGAAAATCATGTTTTTCTTGAAGGATGCAGACTTCTTCCTGTACCACTGCTTGAAGAAGGTGTCTTCCAGAAACTGGCAGTAGGACTGGGAGTTGAGCTTGACTCCATCCTCAACCCGAAAAGGCCCCACAAGCTCATCTTTGATGATACCAGCCCAAACCAGTACTCCACCTCCACCTTGCTGGCGTCTGAGTCGGACTGGAGCTCTCTGCCCTTTACCAATCCAGCCACGGGCCCATCCATCTGGCCCATCAAGACTCACTCTCATTTCATCAGTCCATAAAACCTTAGAAAAATCAGTCTTGAGATATTTCTTGGCCCAGTCTTGACGTTTCAGCTTGTGTGTCTTGTTCAGTGGTGGTCGTCTTTCCGCCTTCCTTACCTTGGCCATGTCTCTGAGTATTGCACACCTTGTGCTTTTGGGCACTCCAGTGATGTTGCAGCTCTGAAATATGGCCAAACTGGTGGCAAGTGGCATCTTGGCAGCTGCACGCTTGACTTTTCTCAGTTCATGGGCAGTTATTTTGCGCCTTGGTTTTTCCACACACTTCTTGCGACCCTGTTGACTATTTTGAATGAAACGCTTGATTATTTGATGATCACGCTTCAGAAGCTTTGCAATTTTGAGACTGCTGCATCCCTCTGCAAGATATCTCACTATTTTTGACTTTTCTGAGCCTGTCAAGTCCTTCTTTTGACCCATTTTGCCAAAGGAAAGGAAGTTGCCTAATAATTATGCACACCTGATATAGGGTGTTGATGTCCTTAGACCACACCCCTTCTCATTACAGAGATGCACATCACCTAATATGCTTAATTGGTAGTAGGCTTTCGAGCCTATACAGCTTGGAGTAAGACAACATGCATGAAGAGGATGATGTGGACAAAATACTCATTTGCCTAATAATTCTGCACTCCCTGTACAAGCTAAAGGTGGTATATTATTGTGTTCGTGTCCATCTTTTATATACAGCCCTGGAACCACCATGGCTGAACAACACCTAGAGTTTGCTGCAGGTATAATACGTTGGAAACATACATACAACAGCTGGGCTCTAGCTCATAGCAATGCCAGATTTAGACTTTGGTACTCTAATATCTACTAATGGACACTTACTTGGAATTGCATCATTAGAATGTAAATGCCCCTGCACAATTAAATGGAAATCTATGTATTTATGGTGTTAATTAAACTGTGGACTTTTAGGTCCTCTACCATCTGCCAGAGGGTGCTGTAGCTCCTGCTGAAGTCCTGCTTTTTTCCCATGACGTACGATCAGTGCATCAGAACTGAACTCAACCTTTATAAACTAAGTTTGCAAAACAATAGAGGTGGTCAGCTCAGGTCATCAGTATGATCGATGCTTGTTTCTGCCCTCTAAGTTCACTATGTACCCCACTGTTATTTTTTTTTCTTTTTTGGAAAAGATAAAATATATTTCAGACATGCACTATGAAAAATATGGGGGTCATAGTGATTTAGTGGTCATTAAATTGTCTTCAGAAATTTCAAATTGATGATGATTTGCTTCATCATTCATGACATGCTGCCCCCCCCCGCCATTATAGATTAATAATATCCATATCGGTATTGGTATTGGCAATACTGGCCCTATATATACTTGGTTGTTCTTTTTTAATACATGTATTATGAGTTGTTTCTTTGTTTTTATTTACTTTACTTACTTTTTCCAATTGGTTATTGTTTCCTTCACCCTTTTTGTTTTCAAAAGTTCTAATGCCTAAGCTGAGAGTAGCACAGGGTGACTGTAAATATAGATATTATGTAGTAATGGATCATTAAGACCTTGAATCATCTGAGCTCCCTATGAGGTAGAGCGATGAAACAGAGGAGGAAGGTAGGCGTTGATGGTGTTATTGGGGGGAAAAAGTGACAGACAAAACACTCTAGTCTAGAATCTTTGCTAATATGCGTCATCGATGTGGATTAAAAGTAAACGCCTCAGCGGGAGACCGGAACCATTAGTGTAATGATGAAAAGGCAGACGAGCGCTTGCTTGTCAGCAAGGGAGAGTGTGCACTTTTTACCTCCGGACTTCATTAAAAGGAGATTCACAAGGCTTAGCCTGGAAGACTGCTGCTGCCAGGGGGTTGAGGAAAAAGGGCGATGCAAGTGCAGGGACTCCGCCATGCATGTGTAGTAGCACGTGTGCGTGAGGCATGGGCTCACATCAACTTGTGTGTGTTTTCAGTTGTGTGCTTCTTTATATAATCTCTTTATAATGCTGCCACACCTCACTGCAACATCTACTTCACTGGCCAGAGATGAGATAAGTGTGTTCCTCTGATGAGGGCTGCAGGGCAGGACGGTATTAATTTATTGACCTAGGGTTTAATGTGGATAACCTTTTTTTTTTCACTTTCAATGACTGGTGTCACTTCAATAAAACCTCTGGTCATGGAAAATCAAATAGACATTTCCACATCTGCTGTTAGAAATAACATATTTTTGTACCTTTAGGGCTATCTACACCAAAAGCCAATGTAGACTCACCAATTAACATGCAGGTCTTTGATATTAGTTTATATCAAACCACAGAAAGATCTGTACCCAAATCTAACCAGATCTAACAGTACTAACCAGTATAACAACATGCTGCAGGAATCCTGTAGCCTTCCATTTAGCTTAAAAAAATAGTAAACCTTAACATCTGAGAGTGAAAGCAAAACACAGGCTCATTGATTGTTCATCTAGCAGGTCAGAGATGACCCATCTAGGTTTAGCGGTAGGGTCTGGGTTGCAAATCCAGTCCTTTTTAGTTTTTCATCTGGTGTTACAAGAGGGTCGGATTTTTATAAAGAGCCGAAATGAATGAATGAGACTTAATCTGAATGGTAACATATTCTAGTTTCTGAAAATGTGCCTATTTATGTGGCTAAAAGAAAACCCAGTTCCAGTCTTGAATGGGCTGATGATGCTCTGCAGGGTGTAATATGGTAAAAATACACAAGTTAGGCATACCATTATGACCACCTGCCTGATATTTTGTCAGGCTGTTTTGTTTGCAGCCAAAACTGCCTTGACCTAATGTTATGTCTGATCAGTAAATGTACTTCATGCTGTTTAGGAGCATACATTTTCCCTTTTGGGCCTCTAAAAGTTACACATACGTAGTTACCTTGGGGTCCTAAGTAATGAACTCCATGGGGTACTCATACACTCAAGTAAGGACAGAAATGGGCTTTTCACTATGACCCCCCTTCCAATTTCGAGAGAATAGAATTGGCAAAAGCAGTTGGTGTGAAGCATTTCAATCTGTATCTTTTATAGATATCTGACCACCACATAAATTTATTAATATAACATTTCAAGTCCCTTCTACTTGTCTACCCTCAAAATTCACTGCCCCATGCAAGTCCACATCAAGCAGCACTCCTGCTTCTCATTTCCACATCAAGACACACTGGTCCACACCTTTTACACCAACCCCATACCCGTATCTTTGTGTCAGTTCACCCCTTCCTGGGAGAATTGCATTTTCTTGCAATCCTGCTGTCACCCAAAATATTATTTACTTGCAGATGAATCGATTAGCGCATAAAATATGGAGGAAACTCAATGCCGGATCAAACAAAAAAAGATATCTGACACTTTCACCTTGGCTTTCTGGAAACTGGGATAAGCAGGCTTCCACTCTTTGTGAGATAAGGTAGGCCTAACAATTACTTGATATGTTGGAAAAAGGAAACTGGCGGACAAACTGATAATGATTACTTATTTGGTACTACAGCAGAACACAAATACATAGAAACATCTGCCCAAAAGCACAGCTGAGAAAACAGGATTTAAATCTGTTATTAAAGCTGTCCACTATCAGGAAAGGATGATGTAAAGGAGGTATGACAGAAGAAAGTGAAGAAGAGCAAGTCAGATTATTAAGATTGCTGCCTCACCTTAAATGAACGAGACTGAATGTAATCCAGTCACAGCGAATTAATCATTTAAGGGTTACTGGCAAGGTCTTAGATTGGCAAAGTCACTGATAGCTGACAGGTCATCAAGATGCTGAGTTTTTACAGCTGTTTGTTCCACATTAGCATGAGACAAGTTAATCTTTCAGCACTCCCGGTGGCACTCAGGTAGCACAGCGAGCACTGAAGGAGCAGCTTCGATAGTCAGTGTTGCTCACGCTCCACTAGCTGATGCTAATTAGCGTCACGCATTAAACCAATCACCTAGCGCCTGCCGCACCTGACACACAAACCATCATTTGATATCAGGACAGAGGGCAGGATGTAAAAAGATATTAATGTAGTGTGAAACATGGGTCTCAACACATGAACTGAGTGAATATGCACCAGTTTACAGACAGCTCTTGTCTTTCCTCTGTTCTTATCTGATGCCCTCAGATGTAATCTCAATAGAGAACTGGCAAGCTGGATGGCTAATTTCCTGAATGGGAAGCCTCAATATATCCAAGTGGAAAACACAGTGTCAGAGTGATTCCATCACCAGCCTCCCCACAGGGAAGGGTACTAGCATCTTAATTCTGGTCTGGGAATACAAGGTTTGGCTAAATTTACTACATGTAAACAACTCAGCAGTCTGACTTGGGAATTGCACTCTTAAAAAGGGTCTACTGTTCACTAGTGCTACATTCTGTCTGGCTTACTTTATGACTGACTTGGAAAGTGCAGTGATACAGCAGCTTGCAGTGGTCTTCTTTTACTATCAAAACATGCCATAATTTGTCTGGACTAACCAGGTTAGCCTATGTATCCATTAAACATGATAGATTCATAGCTCTGATATAACAGGGGTAGGACTAGTCCATATAAATGGTTACTGAAAGTATTAGAATTAGGATTAATATAATCATATCTAAACCTGTAAAGTAGTGAAATTACTTTATATATTCAGTTGTTTGGCTCAGTAGCTGAAATTTTATTCTACTGACAGTCTGTTATCCTCTCACCCTGACAGGTCTTCAACAGGGTGGACAGAAAAGGTGGATGAGGCCTTTTTGTACATTGAACTGTCATTTCCCTGGGATATCATTTACATGTGTATTACTGAGACCTCACAAAGTATGAAATTTACACATGAGTAATAAAAGCCGTGATAATCAAAAACAAGAGGAATAGATCTGGTGTATATCTTCTTTGTCTAGTGTAACTATATGTAACATGCTCAACAAATGATTGTGTGGCAGACCCTGATTAAGACTTTTTAGTGGATACGGGTAGGTAATTTTTTTCCCTTGTTGTATTGTCCCAGCAATTTCAATACATTTACAAAATATTTTTATCATTCTAATCAGCTGAGTTGCTCAGGAATCTTTCTGCTTTGATTGAGTTGTTTTATCCTTCCACATATCCCAACTTGCAAAGCTCATTTACAGTTTACTATTTAAGCCACTTTGCAGCCCTCCTCTACCAAGGCTCATTCCTTCATAATGTATCTGACGTAATCAGCATAATGTCAAATTATATCAACGATATCAATTTGATATCATTTTTTTTTACTCAACCAAACTGACAAAAAAGGAAAATCTCATGTTAAGGAACAAGGAATCTTTTTAGAGAAATATACACACGGTGTAATCAATTACAAGTGGATATTTGAAATTATAGTTAGCATTGTGTCTGTGTAGATTCTCAGTCATCCAGGTCATGTTAATCTAGGAAGGTTGGAAAGTAAAGAAACTGGATTTCTGTAAGATGACGCTTCTCGGATGAGAGGTGAAATGTCTTCAAGAAACTAAAAGAAGTCCAGTTTCTTTTATACCACTACTGACACAGTGATTATTTAGAGATTAATTTAGCTCATGGCCCATAAAAACCAACATTTTTAACTAGGTTGAAAACATGTTTATTTCTGATGTTAAGAAGCTGTAATTTGATATTATAAACACTTTTTAGACACTTTTTTGACACAAAATTTTTTTTGTAACTCCTAATTTTTTAATTTGTTGTTTGATGGTCATTTTTATTGGTTAGATGTTATAATTTCTTGATGCACTCAACTCCATCCCCTAAAAACCACGTTTAATTCAGTTCAATTCAATTCAATTCAACAGTATTTATATACAAATAGATTGAACTTAACTGAATTAATCCAATGATTCCCTGTGAGCAAGCACTTGGTGACAGTGGGAAAGAAAAACTCCATTTAAAACCAAAGAATCCTCGGGCAGAACCAGGCTCAGGGAGGGACAGCTATCTGCTGCGACCAGTTGGAGGTGTAGACAATGGAGCCAAGAAAAAATCTATATACAACTAATATAATGTAATATGTGTTTATTTTTATTTTCTTTTTTCCTTTTTGGCCTTTTCCTCTGACATGTTCTAAGCCGGGGGGTCTTTTAGAGTGTAATTTGTTTCATAGTTACAGTGGGGCAAAAAGTATTTAGTCAGCCAACGATTGTGCAATTTCCCCCACCTAAAATGATGACAGAGGTCAGTAATTTGCACCAGAGGTACACTTCAACTGTGAGAGACAGAATGTGAAAAAAAATCCATGAATCCACATGGTAGGATTTGTAAAGAATTTATTCGTAAATCAGGGTGGAAAATAAGTATTTGGTCAATAACAAAAATACAACCCAATACTTTGTAACATAACCTTTGTTGGCAATAACAGAGGTCAAACGTTTACTATAGGTCTTTACCAGGTTTGCACACACAGTAGCTGGTATTTTGGCCCATTCCTCCATGCAGATCTTCTCGAGAGCAGTGATGTTTAGGGGCTGTCGCCGAGCAACTTTCAACTCCCGCCACAGATTTTCTATGGGGTTGAGGTCTGGAGACTGGCTAGGCCACTCCAGGACTTTCAAATGCTTCTTACGGAGCCACTCCTTTGTTGCCCGGGCGGTGTGTTTTGGATCATTGTCATGTTGGAAGACCCAGCCTCGTTTCATCTTCAAAGTTCTCACTGATGGAAGGAGGTTTTGGCTCAAAATCTCACGATACATGGCCCCATTCATTCTGTCCTTAACACGGATCAGTCGTCCTGTCCCCTTGGCAGAAAAACAGCCCCATAGCATGATGTTTCCACCCCCATGCTTCACAGTAGGTATGGTGTTCTTGGGATGCAACTCAGTATTCTTCTTCCTCCAAACACGACGAGTTGAGTTTATACCAAAAAGTTCTACTTTGGTTTCATCTGACCACATGACATTCTCCCAATCCTCTGCTGTATCATCCATGTGCTCTCTGGCAAACTTCAGACGGGCCTGGACATGCACTGGCTTCAGCAGCGGAACACGTCTGGCACTGCGGGATTTTATTCCCTGCCGTTGTAGTGTGTTACTGATGGTGACCTTTGTTACTTTGGTCCCAGCTCTCTGCAGGTCATTCACCAGGTCCCCCCGTGTGGTTCTGGGATCTTTGCTCACCGTTCTCATGATCATTTTGACCCCACGGGATGAGATCTTGCGTGGAGCCCCAGATCGAGGGAGATTATCAGTGGTCTTGTATGTCTTCCATTTTCTGATGATCGCTCCCACAGTTGATTTTTTCACACCAAGCTGCTTGCCTATTGTAGATTCACTCTTCCCAGTCTGGTGCAGGTCTACAATACTTTTCCTGGTGTCCTTCGAAAGCTCTTTGGTCTTGGCCATGGCGGAGTTTGGAGTCTGACTGTTTGAGGCTGTGGACAGGTGTATTTTATACAGATGATGAGTTCAAACGGGTGCCATTCATACAGGTAACGAGTGGGGGACAGAAAAGCTTCTTACAGAAGACGTTAAAGGTCTGTGAGAGCCAGAGATTTTCCTTGTTTGAGGTGACCAAATACTTATTTTCCACCCTAATTTACGAATAAATTCTTTACAAATCCTACCATGTGAATTCATGGATTTTTTTTTCACATTCTGTCTCTCACAGTTGAAGTGTACCTCTGGTGCAAATTACTGACCTCTGTCATCATTTTAAGTGGGGGAACTTGCACAATCGGTGGCTGACTACATACTTTTTTGCCCCACTGTAGATGCCTTACTGACAACTGTATAAAACTACACACAATATTCGAAGCACATAGTGAACAATGTGGGAATCTGTAGGGAGAATTTACATGGTGTGTAAATCCCCCCTAATATTGGTATGATCCGAGCTCAGACACTAAGCGAGGGGGCGGGGGGAGCTGCTGCCTGCGAGTTTGCTGTTGGAGAAACGCAGCGAGGCAGACAGAGGAGAACTGAAGTTTGACCAGGTACCAAAGCAAATTATTCGTACTGTACAAATAATGTAAATATGACGGTGTATCACGAAAGATTGATATCAAACTGATCACTTGACCCATATTACGTTACTTGCTCTTCGAGTAAATCAACAAATGGCGACATGAAAAGCCGAACAACAACAATGATGTTTCTTTAGTCTTAGCTTACATGTGTGTTTATTTTATATTTTCAGTTGTTACCCTCCACCGCTATATAAAGCACTCTAAATCGGTTTTAGTAATGTACTGATATACAAGAAAGGACATAAGGAGCTTCTTTCAAAGAAAAAACTCTGGTAGATGTTATTTTATATATCATGTTTTGTATGTTGTTCAGTATATTTCTATGCAAAACAAGAGGAATTTCAATACACAGCAGTATATTCACAGTTGAAACCAGATATTTACATACACTTTACGGAAAAAAAATAAAAACATTTTTTTTTTACTGTACAACATCAATTTAGAGTAAACTTTGTTTTAGATAAATAAATATTGAAATATATTTTGAATTAGTTAAATGTCAGAATAAAAAGAGAGAGCTGTCTATTTTAATCACTTTCATCAAATTAAGGAGTACATATACACTAAGTTTGTTGTTAATTAATAAGAAAACTCCAGACGATTCCATTCTGAGCTGAAGAAGCCTCTGATAGGTTAATAGAGTCCATGTGAGTAAATTGGTGGCACACCTGTGGATGCATATAAGACTCCCCCAAAACACAGAGCCTGTTTCTTTGACATGGGAAAATCAAGAGATATCAACCAAAACACCAGGAAAAGAATTGTGGAGCTCCATAAGTGTGGCTCAGTTTTGAATACAATTTGGTGCCATTTACAATTAAGAAATACAGACAATTTATCTCTCTACTCTTAAATTTAACAAATGTGGTTTTTATATTTATCTAAAAAAAATAAACATTTAGTCTGATTTGATGTTACAATTAAAAAAGTGTATCTGTTTTTATCTGAAGAGTATGTAAATGTCTGGTTTCAACTGTATATTTGATGATGTTTGTGTTTGGCTTGATTGTCAGCACAAAGAGGGAGAGAGAGGAAAAGAGAGGGAGAGAGAGGAAAAGAGAGGGAGAGAGAGGAACAGAGAGGGAGAGAGAGAGGAACAGAGAAGGATAAGGAGAGGAGAATGAGGACAGAACAGCGAGGGAACAAGAGCCAGGTGAGACACACATGTTAGTCAGATGGTTGTTTGATGGTTGTTTGCCAAAACTCATCAGAACATGTATCTAGTACCTAGTGTATCTTTGCTATTTTTCAAAATCAAAATCTCTCATTCACCCCTCCCCCCAATCCCACATGCATACTACCCTTTAGGGCTAAGCCCCGGGTGTATAAAATGTCTGGCTCCGCCTCTGCTCGTGTGCTGTCTCATTTTGGGCCTGAGCATTTTCTAATTCCATAGGCAGTATTTATTGGCTTGAGAAAACTACAGGACAATGAATTATTTCACAAGCTTGTTAGCCAGTTGAACTTCGTGCAGAGCTCTTCTGTAGGCCAAAACATAATGTTAGCTTCCTCATTTTCTGGTTCAATACTTAATGACATGGTATGGGGAAAAATAATGCAAAATTCTTGTCTTATCTTATTTAGATGGTTATTTAAAGACATAACAGAATTAATTAGAACATTTAATAGTTCAGGGTTGATCTGTGTCACTACCAATAGAAAGTCTATTTAGAGCAATCAGACATTAAGTCTTGAGTAAACTACTTCACAAGCAGCACACATGTCTTCCTATGTCTTCACAACATTAAAAGTGATAATAAATGCCAGACTGCATTGTTTCTTGTCCATCTATTCTTTAATACCTCCAGAAACATCTGCTGTTAAGCTATCATTGTGCATGATTTAGGATAGATCAGCTGCTTCTAGATGGCATCGGCTTCTCATTTTCTTTAACTTTTTGCACATTGCAATTTTTCTGCCCTATGCCAGCAAAGACAACGACAAGCAGCGATCAGCAGCTTCTGCCCACTCTACTGTGCATAAGCTGTAGGAGGTGATCTAATCTTAGATTTAAAAATATAGGCCTCAGGGTGAGCTGGCTAATATTCCATAGAAGAGATCATATGATCAAAGGGTTCATCCAGCATGCCTGTGGAATATGAGTGCAGTCAGCTCAAAGGCACCAGGTCAGCTAACAGCCACATAGCAGCTACATGTGTGATACTGCGTCTACTTGGCATCCTTGATTTTATAATGAGCCAGTTTGGGTAGGTAAATTTATTCATAGCTGGTGGGTGGACCACATTATTGACATTGCAAGCAATGCAAATGACTGTAGCTCAAGCCTCATGGACATGAGGGACAAATGTTGAATTTTAACACATATTATAGGGCTTTACCAACGACAGAGAAGAGGCTCTTTGAACAGTTATTGCAGGAAATGTCTGTTGAAAGAAAAATAGCTACTGCTAATTCTGCATCTGTTCCTCTTCCGCTTTCACAGATAGAGACATGTATTGAGCTTATTTAGGACCAAAAAAAACCTTTTGTATTTCTAGTCATTTAATTTTATCAGGGACATTTTGGATAATTAATACTAGACTATTTTTCATTTTGCAACAGTAAAGCAAAATGTGAAAATAAATCAATGTTGCTATTCTCAATTTTTTTAAAAAAACAACCAGAAACATACAAATATAGGAAAGTAACAATGGCAGCAATATTTTCACCATCTCTAGCAACAGTTAGCAAGACATAAAAAATATGACATAAAACATCACAGATAAACAGCAAAGCTCCTTTTAAAAGTAAAAGAAAAACTTTTTTAAAGAATTGCAGTCAGAATCATCATCTTTGGGATTATTGTTGGGCTGCCCAGCGGCGTAGATGGATCAGTTCTGGACGGTGACCTTGTGACCAGTGGGTGAAGCAGAGCAGATCGGGAGGCCACCCACGGTGGTGGCAGAGTGAGTGGAGGTTAACAGAGATGAAGAAGACCCTTAGGTGACAGCACTGGAGACTGATGGCGGCATCAACAATCCTCCGGTGACGGGGTTGGAGGCTGGCAACGAAGATGCGACCCTTCAGGAAGCTGTGGAGACAGAGACAGAGATCCTTAGGCAGCTTGGCTGGAGGGCGATGTTGGTGGAGATGGAGACCATCAAGCGTCTCCGCTGCAAGCTGATGGCAGTGGAGACGGAGACCCTCCATTGGCTTTGCTAGAGGTGAACATCAGGTGAGACAGAGATCCATGGGCGGCTTGGCTGGGGGCTGACGGCAGTGAGATGGAGACCCTTGGGCAGAGTAGGTCCAGGACCAAGCAGGGTCAGGCGGTGCAGTGACAACTGAGTCAGGCAGAGCAGGACCAGATGGCAGAGTGTAGACCCCTTTCAGAGCAGGACAAGACAGTGCAGGCTGTTTCTACAAAGGGCACACGGCAGGTTCAGACTGTCCTTCTGACTCAGGCAGACAGGGACCCAGTGGCTTGGGTTTAGCTCCCTTGGAGGACCAATTTAAAGATAACGAGACCAGGGAAACAAAACCGAACCCAGTGCACTTTAGACAAGGACTACCAAAATAAAACAGGAAACAGAACACAGAGACAGAGAGTGAGGGACAGCGAGAGAGCGAGGGAGACATGATGGGCTGGTGAGAACACAGATAAGACCAAGACAACCAGGACACAAGGGAACAGACTATATCCCCTTTTCCATTAATACCTACTCGGTGATCCGTGCCAAATCGATCCACTACTCAACTCCGATCGACTGGTTTTCTATTAAAATCTAGTACTACCTAATGTTAGAGTTTGTATTGTTGATTGTCACCTAACTTGCGTGGTTGTCATCATAGCAACTCGTCCGAGTGTCCAGCAACATAATTAATAGGTGACACGAATGCTATAAAAGAAAGTTGGACGTTGAGGCAAGAATATACCTACTGCTCAGTCTGGGGCTTTTCGTCACACTTGGGGATCACTGTGTTGTTTTTGTAGCTATTTCCCTCGCTGCCCAGTTTAAAAAAGGGTGGTTTTAAATTTTTGGAATGACACACTCATGACTCATCGAGTGACGCTACTGACCAGCCAATTGGTAGCGTCACTGCAGCCTGAAGATGTCACATTTTAGTACCTCCTCGGATTGCTTGCCGGGCGAGCAGGTATTAAAAAAGTATTTGGTACCAGGTGCTGAGACCTAATTGAAAACCCTGAAAACCGTGGTGAACCGTGGTGAACCGTGCCGAGTCAATCTGAGTAGGTAGTAACGGAAAAGGGGCTTAAATGAACAAGTAGCTAAGAACTAGAAATGCAAATGATTAAACTGGGAAGCACAAGAAAACTAAACAATACCAAATAAAGACTAAGAAAGGAAGATCACCATAATAATAACCAAGGCCTCAAAGTCCAAAAACACTGGGTCCAAGACCCAAGACCATAACAAGATGAGTAGTTTTGTATATTTGTCATCATCATTGTGGGCTTTTAAAAGCAGATGTGATGAGGGAAATCTGGATCTGTCTCCGCTGCATCAAGGAAAACATTTTGTCATTGGCTACTCACTACGAGGTGAGGACTTGAGTTCTGGCTCTGCCATATCTTTGTGGACCTTGTTTTGTGCACTGGTATCCAGTCTCATGGTGGAAAAGGAAGGGGCCATCCCCAAACTATTCCCACAAAGTGTAGAGCTTGAAATTGGCACATTGCAATCAGACAAGAGCCGTTTTCTTGGTAACCACCTAACCCTGAGAAACATGATACATCACTCCAGAAAACATCTCTCTCCAGTGGCAGTGTGCTGTACACTACTTTGCACTGGCAATGTAAGGCTTGATTGCAGCTGCTCGGCAATGGAAGTCCATTCCATGAAACTCTCTATGCCTTGTTCTTAAGCTAATCAGAAGGCTACATGAAGTTTGGAGGTCTGCAGTGATTGACTCAGCATAATGTTGGTGACCTCTACCCACTACGCACCTCAGCATCCACTGATTTTATGTAGCCTACAGTTTGAGGCCAAGCTGCTATCATTCCCAAGCACTGTCACTTTGTCACAATACCAACAACAGTTGACAGTGGAATATTTAGTGAGAAAATTTCGTGACTGGACGATACTGGAACTCACTGAGCTCCTGAGAACAACATATTCTTTCACAAATGCGTGTCATTTCTTTTCCTACACAGTCTCACCCTGTGAAGAATTTAAATAGATGCACTGTAAATCATTTTATATTTCTGCCTTCAGTTTAATGATGAGACAGAATCTTTTACCTTTTCTACAAAAAAATAAAGTGTAAAAAAGCTATTTTTTAAATGAAAAGTTAAAACCTTTAAAGAAAGCTGCATGTGAATTATCTGGAAAGAAAAAAGAGTGAAACGTTCTTCCCTGAAGTACTCACCTTCTCTTATTGTGTTTTGGCAGCTTAATATGTAATTTTATTTAGAAGCAATAAGTTGTTATGGTATATTCCTCTGACCTGTGCGAAAAAGAATAATTCTGCTAGTTAATCACTGAGGTCTACCCTGAAGCCCACAGCAGGGCCACTAATGGCCAGAGAGAAAGCTCTGATCTGAATCTCCCCACACTCTGTCTTTCTTTATCTTCTCCAAGAAAGCTGCCTCCATATCACACCCACATTTTTTTTATTTCGTTTTCTCCGGCCGTCTTTTCATTCCCCCTCACGTATCATCTTTTACAGAAACCTCCACGGCTACATCGTCTGCTTTTTCTCCCAGAGTCGTCATTCATCATCCTCCTCCTGTTTCCTCAAGCTGAGTTTTAAACTTATCCACCAGCCGAGCCGATGCTGAGCAGCTCGTTTCTCAGCTGGAGTGATAACTATCTTTTGCATGCCTGGTACGGGCAGACCTGAAAGCTCTGTCTGGGTCCAATGGAGCATCATTGATTGGAAAGTTTTTTTGATTAATTGTCGTAGAGCTGTAACCAAAGGAGCGCTGCGGTTGCTGCCGTGAAAGTTGTGTCCACATTCTCTCACGCAAACACGCACACACCTGCAGAATGCTCTGTCCGGGATGCTAAGCTCCATGGCAACAAATTGTTATGTAGGATTTGGATTCAGTCGAGCTTACACAACTGCAGAGCTGGCTTAGACAACAATACTCTGGTCCGTGTGATTTGCTTTGCCATATCGGCAGGCTGACGATATGGCTTGGGCTAGCCTCTTCTATAATTGATGAATGTGCTTATATACAACACGGTTGTACTACACCGCATTCCCATTTCGAATTGGTTCAAGTAAGAATAAAAGTATGAAAGAAAAAAAACAGTACTTGAATAGAAAATAAAATTTTAATCAATGGTATAATTGCACAAACGGCATACCAAGCAAACTAAACAGGCCATAATTCTGAACCTAGGATAAGTGATGCTCCAGCACAACACAGGTATACTCATACCTTTGCTCAGTGTCAATTATTTATGGTTTCCCTTCCCCGGACATGGACTTTAGTGAATATTTCATGCAAGTTATTTGTCCCTTGTAATAGCTTTGACTTAAGCCTCACTCTTGCACCCTCTAAGCAGGGCCCTTGCCAGTTGGACAGCTACCCTCTTCCATCCCAAAGTGTGAAACTCTGGGCCACAGAAGGCATCTGAGGTCTAATTCCATTTGCAGTGGCTGGAATGCACACCACAGCACTGTTAATGCAAAGCAAGCCGTTGAGTCCACTGTGGAATAGTTCAGGGTAGTGACTTCCCTAAAGGTCCCACATCGGTGGTGTGTTTGGTTGTGTGACTGGTATTTTAACATGTTAATTCTGAATTAGGCATCAGAGTCACACAGTACATCTGTGTCCTCAGAGATAAAACAGGTGTTCTTTTTTTTCATTGGTCAAAAATGGTGGCCCTGAGAGGTCCAATTAAATTAAATCAAATGTAAAAGGTGACCGTAAAAATAGAAAGATGTTGCAAAAACACACACACAAACACACACACACACAAAAACACAGCAGAAGGTGAATAAAACAACACAAATGTTTGTCCTTGCTAATGTAATAATTAGTTCTGTATGCATACAGATATGAGCTCTTGGGGGGGTGGGAATGTAAGAAGAGGTATGACCATGAACTGTGGAAACTTTAAGACTCGATTTATAAAAGGAGTACTGTGTGTGTGTGTGTTATGCTGTGTTATTGTAACTGTCTTTCACAGCAGCTAAACTCAGCAGGCTTCCTGCTAGCCCTTTACAGCTGTTTGCTTCTCTCCTGCTCACTACACTCACTTATACTGCTTTGTGATACAGCCAAATTCACAAGAGAGACGTTCTTATTTGTCTTTTTTGTTGTCAGACAACAGAATAACTTTAAAATAATGATTTTAATGCAGCTCATGCAGCTTAAAAATGTTAACACTGCTAACTCCAACTAGCTCTCCACTCCATTAGCTCTCCACTGCTAAAATCCATATTTTTGTAACCACTCACTCTCTCATTATTATCCCCTTCGCTTACTGGTTAGGATTAGGCAGAGCGTACTCACTCCCGAGGCGTAACATGTCGACATTTTGTCACGTCCCGCGGCGTTCCTGAGGAACGCGAAAGGAGACCTTCGGCGTTCTTATGGTACTCTGCGGGTTATGGCTGGAATCCAGTGCAATGACGCTCCAGCGGTAATAGACGTTCCAGCCCTGTATTCCAGCCCTACACCTAACCTTATCCCTAGCCCTGACCATAGCCTTATTCCTGACCTTATTCAGGACTTTAATGATGTTAAATAGCGTGTTTCTAAGCGATTTGAAGAAAAAGAGTGAACATGTGTAGATTCAGTCCAGTCGGTTCTCATATTTCCTCTTTTTTCCGAGGTCGTCATTTAGGAACGTGGTGGGTAGCCGAAAACGTAATATGGTGACGATTTGTCACCTAGCATAAAATGTGACGCTTTGGGAGTGAGAACGGGTTGGATTAGGGCACTAAAAACTATTTGGCTATAATTCGGGAAAGAATGTGTTTTTGATCACAAAAGTAAACCTGCACACTGACAAATGGGAGTGACAGCGTTGTCTCACTACTGTTGTTATTTGATGCTGGGGTACATTGTGAATAAGTGGGACAAACCATCATTTGACACCAGAGAAATTACAAAAGCATTTCTGAACCTCATTTTTGGAATTACTGTGCTGTTGAGATTGTGCATATTGCAAATTGCATATTGAACCTCTGGTCCAAGTTTTGCACCGCAACCACATCCCCCAGGTTACCAGTGAAGCACTTGGAGGTTATGGAAGTTCAAGTTAGGCGACATTTCAGCCACATGTTTAACCTGCCTTTAAGAATCTTAAAGATGTTACCTTTAAAGTCGCATTTTTCATAAATACATTTTGCTATTTGTTTTAACATTTCCATTTTGGGTATGCTATATTAAGGAAAACTCTCTTAAAAAGGGTACATGTGAACCTAATTCTGGCACATTAACTCTTTTGTTGTTAGCCTGCTGAGGTTAGCACGCAACTAGTTTTTAGTATTGTTTTACTTTAGTTCTTACTACAAACCAGTATATCAGAATCAATAAAATGAAATAGCTTACACAATTTAATCTAAAAATTCAGAATGAAAGAAGAGAATGCAAAGAAGTCCAACTATATATACAGTGGGGCAAATAAGTATTTAGTCAGCCACCGATTGTGCAAGTTCCCCCACTTAAAATGATGACAGAGGTCAGTAATTTGCACCAGAGGTACACTTCAACTGTGAGAGACAGAATGTGAAAAAAAAATCCATGAATTCACATGGTAGGATTTGTAAAGAATTTATTTGTAAATTAGGGTGGAAAATAAGTATTTGGTCACCTCAAACAAGGAAAATCTCTGGCTCTCACAGACCTGTAACGTCCTTTGTAAGAAGCTTTTCTGTCCCCCACTCGTTACCTGTATGAATGGCACCTGTTTGAACTCATCATCTGTATAAAAGACACCTGTCCACAGCCTCAAACAGTCAGACTCCAAACTCCGCCATGGCCAAGACCAAAGAGCTTTCGAAGGACACCAGGAAAAGTATTGTAGACCTGCACCAGACTGGGAAGAGTGAATCTACAATAGGCAAGCAGCTTGGTGTGAAAAAATCAACTGTGGGAGCAATCATCAGAAAATGGAAGACATACAAGATAGTGATGGGCAGATGAAGCCCCATGAAGCACTGAAGCTTTTCATCCAATTGGTTCACCCCAACGCGAAGCTTCATGAAGCTTCATTTGCTCTAGCAGGACACCTACTGGACGTAAAAATAATAGCTGGCATGAATTTGAAGAGTGTGGCATTTTGCACACAGCCTGTAAATGTCAACAACAAAAGGAGTGTGTAAAACATGTATATTGTAGTGATGGCAGTATACTGTGTATATTTATAGTGGCAGTATGGGAAATGATTATTTGGAAATGCTTGAAATGGAAATGATCATTTACTGTGAGGTGAGGTGTGGTTGGGGTGTGGACAGTAGTTGTGCTTTTGTAACGTTGAGGTATGGACAGCTACACACTGAGGCTTTGAGCCTCAGTCCTGCCTGTTCACATTTTATTCTGTAAAAACTAAATTTTCACTGCTCTTACGACCTTTTTAGTGGGGAGAACATAGCTAGGATTTAATGATTTAACAAATCTTTTGAATCCTTTGTCCTCCACAATGCTAAATGGCTGTGAGTCCTCAATCACCATGCTGACCAGGTCTTCATCTATTTGAGATTGTTCTCCTGAGGAAAGACAATAAAAATAAAGCACAAATATAAATATCACACACGTAACTTATAACAGTTGTATAATATTGTTATATCATTTAGTAACATTACTGCATCCTATATTATCATTGCATTTGATGGCTCACCTGGTCTTGCTCCACAATCGGTGTCCCCCTTATTCTCATGCAAAGCTCTGTAGTGCCTAAGCATGGATGAGGTGTTGTTGTTATATCCCAGCTCCCTGGCACATAGCAAACACTTCACCTTGTACAAAAGTCAAGACAGCTCAACATAAATTGTATTGCACCATCAGTATCATGAAAATACATCTTCTGTAGAAATTTACATACCTTGTTGGGAGGAATAAGATCAAAATGTTCCCACACAGGGGAGGACATCCTCCTCTTCTTAGCTGGCTCCATTCTCTCCTGACTTTCCTCACTCTCATAAACCTCCAAATGGTCTCCAAACTCTCACTAACCGCAACTCTCCATCAAACACCCACATTTTTGAATGAAGTCTGAGGGGTTTATATCGCTGTCATATCTCGCGGCAAAGTTCAAACCACTTCATGAACCAGTCACGTGGTACAGCCGGGCAGCGAGGCTTCGGACGTCATCATTTTCAGCTCCTCCCATAAATGAAGCAAGCCTTGATACGCGCTTCGCGGAAACGCCCCCTCCATTACTCGACACACGCTCCGAAGCCTCGATACAGAACGTCCCATCACTAATACAAGACCACTGATAATCTCCCTCGATCTGGGACTCCACGCAAGATCTCATCCCGTGGGGTCAAAATGATCATGAGAACGGTGAGCAAAGATCCCAGAACCACACGGGGGGACCTGGTGAATGACCTGCAGAGAGCTGGGACCAAAGTAACAAAGGTCACCATCAGTAACACACTACAACGGCAGGGAATCAAATCCCGCAGTGCCAGACGTGTTCCGCTGCTGAAGCCAGTGCATGTCCAGGCCCGTCTGAAGTTTGCCAGAGAGCACATGGATGATACAGCAGAGGATTGGGAGAATGTCATGTGGTCAGATGAAACCAAAGTAGAACTTTTTGGTATAAACTCAACTCGTCGTGTTTGGAGGAAGAAGAATACTGAGTTGCATCCCAAGAACACCATACCTACTGTGAAGCATGGGGGTGGAAACATCATGCTATGGGGCTGTTTTTCTGCCAAGGGGACAGGACGACTGATCCGTGTTAAGGACAGAATGAATGGGGCCATGTATCGTGAGATTTTGAGCCAAAACCTCCTTCCATCAGTGAGAACTTTGAAGATGAAACGAGGCTGGGTCTTCCAACATGACAATGATCCAAAACACACCGCCCGGGCAACAAAGGAGTGGCTCCGTAAGAAGCATTTGAAAGTCCTGGAGTGGCCTAGCCAGTCTCCAGACCTCAACCCCATAGAAAATCTGTGGCGGGAGTTGAAAGTCCGTGTTGCTCGGCGACAGCCCCAAAACATCACTGCTCTCGAGAAGATCTGCATGGAGGAATGGGCCAAAATACCAGCTACTGTGTGTGCAAACCTGGTAAAGACCTATAGTAAACGTTTGACCTCTGTTATTGCCAACAAAGGTTATGTTACAAAGTATTGAGTTGTATTTTTGTTATTGACCAAATACTTATTTTCCACCCTGATTTACGAATAAATTCTTTACAAATCCTACCATGTGGATTCATGGATTTTTTTTTCACATTCTGTCTCTCACAGTTGAAGTGTACCTCTGGTGCAAATTACTGACCTCTGTCATCATTTTAGGTGGGGGAACTTGCACAATCGGTGGCTGACTAAATACTTTTTTGCCCCACTGTACATGCTCACTGCCCATTTTGTTAGGCATACTTTGCTAGTACTGTGTTGGACCACCTTTTGCCTTCAGGACTGTAATTCATTGTAGCATATATTCAACAAGGTGCTGAAAATATTCTTTAGAACATCGTTAACATAGTTGCAGCAGATTTGTCAGCTGCACAACCACGGTGCAAGTTTCCTGTTCCATCACATCCCAAAGATGCTCATTTGGATTGGGATCTGGTGACATGACATACTCCGGTGAGTATTCTGAAGCCATTGTTTAGCCATCAGTAAATATGGACACTGTTGTTATAAATAAAAGGATAGACATGGTAAGCTGAGATACTCAGGTAGCCTGTAATGATGTTTAGTTGGCCAAGAAAATAGCTCCCACACCATTAAACCACTACCATCAGTGTGAACCACTGATACAAGGCAGGATGGATCCATGCTTTTATATTGTTTCTGCCAGTTACTGTTACTGTTGCTTTTCTACAAGCTTGAAGCAGTCTAGTCATTCTGCTGTGACCTCTGACATCAACAAGGCATTTTTGCTCAGGGAACAATTTTTCTCTCTCTGGATATTTTTCAGACAAACAACCATGCCATGTACAAAGTCACTTAAGTTACCTTTCTTCCTCAGCCTGATCCTCGGTTTGGACGTCAGCAGGTCGTCCAGACCATGTCTACATGCTTAAAGGAAATGAGTTTCTGCCATGTGATAATCTCATTACATATTTGTATTAATGAGCAGTTCAACAGGTGTAACTAACAAACAGGCTACACCATCTCCATTATGGTTGTTTTTACTCCTTTGACATTTCCTCCACCAAAAATGCATAAAACAACTGAGACTCAAGTCGAATGGTTCCAGATTTGTTTCTTCCTTTCTTTGCTGTGTTTTTGCAACACTTTGTCATTTGTCACCGCTGTCAGAGATCGCTGGATAGAGCACAAATAAACGTTAACAAGTGCAAGCAACAAGAGTATGTTGAAATTAAATGTATGCGTTGAACATTTCCCACAGAGATTATCCCGTGGTTGTCAGACACAACTGTAGCCAAAATGAAGAGGTTTATATACTACTGCTGGTTTCTGTTCATTTCACTACAGTGTGAAACTGAAGGCGAATATAGCAGTCCCTTGAGGTATTTAATAGATTTTAGGCAATCCATCAAAGTCAGAAACAAAAATAGGAAAAATCAGAACAGATAGGAAGAAAGCTTTGGTTTAATAAAAGTGGGGAAAAAGAAGATACAACTATACTGAATCAAGCATAGGACACTCGTTGAAATACATGGAAATGTAAGTTTTCAAATATATGTGAAATTTTTTTTTGTTAAATTTCATAAAAATCTTATTACAACTTACCTGAAAAACCATTGATGGATGTGTTCATCGAGACATTGGGCATCTACAAGACTGCGAGTCAACAGCAATCTTGCCTCTGTTGCATCAAGGGTATATACCCTTGATGCAATAATAATTAAAAAAGACTTAAATGAACACTGAAACGTAATAAAACTAAAATAACACCAAATGATTCTCACAATAAAAACTAAACTGAAACAAGAAAACCTACTCTCGGAAGTAAAAAACTAAAAATACCAACCAGTTAGAAGATATAAAACTTTAAAAACTCTGAGTATTTGTTGTGTTAGGCAGTGACCTCCAATGTGGACACAATAATAATAATAATAATGGATTGGATTTATATAGCGCTTTTCAAGGCACCCAAAGCGCTTTACAATGCCACTATTCATTCACTCTTGCATTCACACACTGGTGGAGGCAAGCTACGGTGGTAGCCACAGCTGCCCTGGGGCAGACTGACAGAAGCGAGGCTTTAGGGTTGAATTTGTATTGTTAGACTATGTGATGGGGTTTTTCAGGGATTAATTTAAAAACAGTGACACGGGGGGATGTTGGCATTTAATGTCATTAGTCCAAACATCAAAAGTTAAGGAAATTATATTTTGTTTGTTTTCAGCTGGTGGAAAAAGTAGCAAAGAAAAAAGTGAAGCACTTTTTCTTCTTATTAGGCGGGCAGCCTGCAGCCCAACTTCAACGTTGCCCACCACATGTCCTTTTAACAAGATCAGAGGTACAAACACACCGAGGTCTGCTAACACAGTGGTCCCCAACCTTTTTTTGCGCCACAGACTGGTTTATGCCCGACAATATTTTCACGGACGGGCCACCGGTGTCGTGGATAAATACAACAAAATAAAACTAGTACCGGTATCGAAAAAAAAAGATTTATTCATAAAAAAACGTGAAAAGACCGAGGAAAACTAAGTTAACGATAAAAACGATAACAAAATAACGCTTAAACACACACACCTGAGCCTCAACTCTCGCAGAATGGTACCAAACGACTCACGGACCAGTACCGGTCCGAGGCCCGGGGGTTGGGGACCTCTGTGCTAGCAGACAGCCATGTCTCTCGGAGTGTGCACAGACAGAGGGGTGTTGTGAAAACTGTGAACTCAGACCAAAGCAGCAAGTAAATCAGACACACTCGCTCTCTCTCTCTCTCTCTCTCTCTCTCACACTCTCTCTGTCTCTCTCTCTCTCTCACACACACACACACACACACACACACACACACACACACACACACACACACACACAATCCAGCTGCTTATAAAGAAAAAAAAACACACACATAGAAACAGATAAACTTCCCTCACCTTTGCTAAACCTTCCACGGTGTGTGTGTCATAATTTTGGCTTCAGAGGTGCATTCTGATGTTTGTCATTTTTAATATTCATTAACCTGAAAATGACTGCTTTTACTTTTCTCCTGACAAGATGCTTATATTTCCATGTGAACTAGAAGGCTAGACTTTTGGTAAAGACAATAGATTTTTTTCAGTAAATAGTTATCTTACCTGTTGCTATCTTTACTGCATCTACTGTAAAGGCATTGCTTCTTTCGGAGTGCATGTATTCTTTATAGCAGTACTTTGTTGCAAGTATTTGGACGCACAAAAATTGGACAGGTTTTTGTTGTAAGACTTTGGAAACAGTCTGTCTCTGTGTGTGTATTAACTGTGTGGCTCTTCTAAAGAATTAATGGGCAGCTCTTGATTCCTGCTGTTCTGCAAGAAACCGCCATCCAACTGCTGTATATGGACTGGAACAAATAAGTGTTCTTAATATTAATTTAGTCAGGTTGTTTATTAGGCTTATTTTGTCATGCTAGCAGCATCATTGGAAGCAATCTAACCTCTCGCTGTTTATTATTTCAAGCAGCTCACCATCACACAGCATGCTAAAATTAGCCCTAATTTAGGCTTGATGTAATGGGATTTTTTTTAAAAAGGGAGAAAAATATAATAATAAAAACTGTAGCTCCTGTTTATTTTGTTGAGTCATAGAAGTGAAAAACTTTGTCGCATGCACAATTAGTTTTAAGTTCACCTTTGTAAAGTGCCTTTCTTCTCAACTTGGGTAAAGAAGCATTGCAAAGCATCACAACATGCCTCATCTATGCTTTTACATGGTTAAATCTGGCTTCTTCCAATTGCTCCAAATTTCAAAGGTCAAACACTTAATTCCATACAAAAACTGATACTGATACTTTGTGACCTCCAGATTAGATTATTGTAACTCGCTCTGCTCTGGACTCCAACTTGCTCACCTCCAACAATTACAGCTCGTTCGGAATGCTGCGACTCGTCTCCTAACTGGAACTAGAAAGTTTGCCTCTATTACTCCAGTGCTCTCCGATTAACATTGGCTGATATTAAATTTCGTATTGATTTTAAAGTTCTGCTACTTACTTTCAAATGCCTAAACAACCTTGCCCCTGACTATCTCAACGACCTCCTCAGTCTCTATACTCCCAGCCGTTCTTTACGATCTTCTGGTCAGTTACTTCTGGCCCAAATTGTACTGTATTGTATTTTTCTACCTAGGCACTTTCTGTCTAACATTCACACTTATTGGGGAAATCATTTGGGGTTCAGTATCTTGCCCAGTGGCTACAGCAACTACAGCAACCCCCTGGAGTTAAAGGATTTACAGAATGGTAGGTACAGGTCCACAAGCATTTATGCATTGACACAGTTTTTATCTTGCCTTCAAATGTTTGTTAAAATGTCACTACTCTTATAATGTATTTCGTCTTTTGATAGTAGATTCATGTTTTCATCAGACAGAATACAGACATGGAGGCTAAAGGTATAATGAAAAAAGCAGTGATGAGGCTATATGTGACAGTCAAAATGTGCAGCCCAGTTAGATATAAGTGTCTTCATTCAAGATGTGGTGGTCCTCACTGGTCCGGCTAGCACTGCACAGGCATGCAGTCTTTTATTTAGACTTAAGCTATCCACCAAAGTTTAAATAGATGTTTGAAGATATTTTGCAATGTTAATAGGCACAAACTGTCAGCCAAGGTGCAAAACTTCTGGTGGCTTTCTACCTGTTACATGTATATACAACTGGTTAATCCCTTGGACTGAAATTGAGTAAAAAGTAGCCAATATATAAAAAATAACAATAACTTTGAAATACTTTCAGAAAGCCTGGAAAACTCTTGCTTAAGATCCCTTTTAGTTATAACAATATTGTTGGAAAAAACTGTATAATTCTTTGGATGTGTATATAATGTAATATATTCTAGTAAATCTTGTAATGTAAATAAAAAAATCTCACTGAAACAACAATTAATATTAATAATATATTGGTATTAGTATTGTATTATTTGGTATAGTATACAACTATTATGTTCTTTTATTACACAAAGTACATAGTAGTTGATATAAGTAAATTAACATACATTTTGTTGATTGAATGAAAAGTTAATAAATTAAAGCTACATAAATGAATGAAATTTAACTGACAAATGTATGCCATGTTTATAGAACTTAATCAAAATACGTTACATTTTTAGATGATGATCAAATTAAGTTCATTCAACAGATTTCTTTTTCAGTGAATACATTGATTTTTTTTTGTATTTATTCCTGCTGTTTTACTATTTTTATTTTATTCCTACAAAGTTTGTGTGGAGAACCCAGTTTTGTTGTACATGTACAATGACAATAAAGTCCTATTGTATTCTATTTTATTCTGTTATATCTTAAATATTTATTTTTTCTAATTGTTAGTTAGTACATGTTCCTTTTTTTGTGCATTTATTTTTAATATTTATATAGAGATGTTTATATTATATATACTGTAAATATAGTATGCATTCTATTTCTTTACCACAGTTTTCTTTTTGTTTGTTTTGTTTTGCATCAAGACACTACAACAAATTCCTCATTTGTGTATGAATGTGGCAATAAATGTGATTCGGATCTGTCATGTCATATTCTGAAAGCCTTTGATTTTTTTCTCTTTGACTTACTTTGAATATCAATATCATGACATGTATGTGTTTATGTATGTCATAAACAGAGATGGGCAGTAACGCGTTACTTGTAACGCGTTACTGTAATCTGATTACTTTTTTCAAGTAACGAGTAAAGTAAGGGATTACTATTGCAAAATCGGTAATTAGATTACCGTTACTTTCCCGTAGGAACGCTGCGTTACTGCGTTACTAAAACCGTGATTTTTTTTGCGAGAATGTCTCATGACAGTGACGTAAGCAAGTGCGACGTTGGTGACAGCAGCTGTGTGCAGATCAACAATGGATAATATATCGAGTGCGGGAGAGAGTATGAGCGTGCAGCGTTTAAAGCGTGGAAGTACTGACCTTACTTTGAGTTTGATTCCATAAAAAGTGACAAAAACATTAGCGTCCATCGTGCGTGGGAAGAAAACTTCTTTTTACAGCGAAAAAAAACCCTAAACTTCCGAGCAAGCACCGAGTAGCTACGACGTGATGGGAAACTCACAGAGACACTCGCGCGGATTCTTCAACTGACCGCAGCACACCTACACCAGGGTAACCCTCCGCCTACCCTGCTCCTGCTTTACAGGTGAAAATAGAGCAAAAGGACCGCTGAGTCTTTGACTTTATTTATTTTCTGCTGTGTTTTACTTGCATCTGTTTGAAAGAGTGAGTGAAAACACAAAAAATATTTTATTTTATGTGCTGGAATGTGTAGAAAATAGGTTTAAATGTTAAACTAATTTATTCAAGTCAGAGAATGTTGCATATAATTAAATGTTTTGCTTGATGCATAAAGTTAAAAGATTAAAACTGATAAAACAAGTTAAAAAAAGAGACTTTTCCATTTGATTACATTTTGTATGATGGATTATGTAGAAAAAGTAGAATTGGGCTGAAAGATCTATCACTTTATCACCTCTTCAGGTTGTAAATCGTGTTTTTAAAAAGTAACTAAGTAACTAAGTAATTAATTACTTTTGAAAATAAGTAATCAGTAAAGTAACGGGATTACTTTTTGGGGGGAGTAATCAGTAATTAGTTACTGATTACTTTTTTCAAGTAACTTGACCAACACTGGTCACAAACTCAGCAATGAAACTGAACCAATGTCTGTGACATAAAGTAAATAAAGGAATTTGTCCAAAACACCAGAATTTTCAGGAGCGGGACCACACCTCATACACTCGCAAACTCGTGGCTCACCCTCTCCTCTTTTTTCAGTTCATTTATCTCTCATTATCACATGCCTAGCCCAGGAGCCTGCCTGTCCCCTTTCTCAATAGATGCCATCTACCATTATCTACTAGAAATGCTGTCAAATCGAAATGACGATATAGATCCCAGCTAGTGAATTAAGATGAATAAAAATAAAGAGTGATGTTTTCTGAACAAATTTTTACTTTAAAAGTGTTATTTCCCAGTGGTACTCCCAACATTTCTTCCATTAGAATGTCTAAAAGCAACACAGCGATTTCTTTTTTTTTTCCCTTTTTTTCTTTAAGAACTCCAGGTTTTTTGTGCAAAATGATTGACGTGGCCTTGATGGAAATGAGGGGGTTTTGTGAACTGTGGAATGAAGCAAGTTTGAATGAATACTGTAGTTCACAACAGAGTTGAAATGCTATAGTTAAGCTATGTAGGCTATTGTGGATTTGAGTTTCCAATGGCTTTTTAGATGCACTAAATGGAAAAATGTTTTTTAATGAGAACCTCGTTAACCTGCTAATGTTTTTCAAAGTTTGCTCACAATAGCAAAACCGTTTCACTCTTGAACACTGAACTTCAGCAGAAGAACATTTATCAGGTAATTTCACCATTTTTAACATTTGTATAATTTGTTTTTCTACAAACAGCGCACAATGTTCTCCACTGTTCTTCACTTTCAGCCAAGTGAATCATCAGATGAGCTCTCCTTTTTTTTTTTTCATTTATTCTCCAAATATCTCCCGTACATGTACATTTCCTCCCATTTATTTATTTTTTTACTTAATTTTTTCTTAATGGATATCTATGGAGATGGAGTGGAAGAGGTAATGGATGGGAAATCAACTGTGGATGAACTTTGTTTAATGCAAGAATGAAATGGCCATAAAATGTGACATTTTTGCCGAACACAAAACCAATTGCCCATCGTTCCTATTCACAATCTTCACAGAAGCAAATGAGTGGCAATTATAAAGTGGTTGGGAGTCAATTTAGTGAACTGACATTTTAAACTTAGCTGGGTAAAAAACAAAACAGTCAAATTATGTTACAGACCACTCCCTGGCCAAAAACAGCCGCACTCGGCTTGTTTTGGTCAGACGCTTCCCCAATTCATTGTTTGGATAATACCTGATAATGGGAGATTCAGCTGTAAACTCAGCAGTCCCTGCTATTACGCATTCAATATTCAGTTTCATGCCTAAGAATAATGTTTGAACTTAAATTGATTTTTGCCTTTGGGATGCTTAAATAGGCTGCTTTTAGAAGGATTTCTTTCTGCAAATGATTAACATGTAAATGTTCATTTCTCTTTTTCTTGTCTTCCTACAGCATGCTAATACATGAATATGTTTGAATTCAATATGTAATATATCTGTCTTTATTAATCATCTGCTGTGGTGGATTGGTCAGTTCATCTTAGACTTCTACGGGAAGCACAGACTAACAGAACTAACTACAAAAAAATACCTGCATCGAGAGTTTTACTCAGTTGTGTTTTCCTAAATTCATTTTCAAATGTATAAATAGTCTGACCCCAGAGTGTCTTTCTAGGCCATCCAAAGACAAGACACTAATCACATTACATTGAGCAGGATAAACGGCTATAAACTATAAAATACCACATTGCTGATCAAAAGTTGGACAATCAGCATTCATGTGGATATATATGTTTATTTCTTAATGATTAATGTAAGACTGTATAGACTCTTGTGAGATAAGGTAATTAATGTCTCTTTATGTCATAACATCCTTTCTTGGCCTAGCAAGTTGGGTTGTAAATAAACTCAGCATGAGCAGTTGATGGATTTATTAGTTAGAATAACGCTACAATGCCTTTCTAATTTAATATTTTATATCACTTCCTCTCTATATAGATCTTTCTCTAATATTAAAATTGTCACGTGATAAAGTCAGATGAAATATTAGATGAAGCAACTACACAGGAGACATACACTTATATTTAATCATCCAACGTCACCTAAACAATGTAGAAATATATGAAATGTTAAATCAGAAATAGACAGCTTGGAAATCAATGGAAACACAAAAAATCCCAACCAAAAAAACCATGAAGCAATAATTTGGGGTAAAGCATAATTTAAATATTGAAAATATTGAAAAAAAAACTTTTATGAATGTTTACCAGTCAAATACACATCATTTAAATAATCAAATTACTTAAAGTCTTAACTTTGGGCATATATTTATTATTGTTTTTCGTAAGATTCCATAAAAAAATGTTTATATTGTAAATTACAGTCTTACAGTCAGAATTGAGGAGGAAGCATATAATGGTTAAAGCTACACCTGCTAAGTAACTAGCAAGAGACTAGTGTTTAGGCAAGCCCTGTTCATTGGTTTCTCATTCAGATACATCACGCCTGTTCTGTTTAACATAAGGATTATGAAGTCGTGCACTCTTTCACATACCAACGGCTAACATGCTCGCAACTCTAACGTTTATATAAGTCAGTGTTAAAGTGTTGATTCAATCATAATGTGGATGTATTCAGTCAGAGGTCTGCAATCTCAGACAGTTCTTAATTTTTAACTGATATTTTTGGCTTCTGCAAACCAAGACTACATCATGATACTGCTGTCTTATTCATAATGATTCAGTTACATTCAGCATGAAAATCAATGGAACACTCTTTTGTAGAAATCTGGAACAAAAATACCAAGTTAGGCTTAGCGTTGCTCATAAATCCAAATGCTACTTTTAAACACAGAGAACAGTGAAGCAGATCAGAGAGAAAGTAATCCCTGGTAACCTATTTGAAATCCAGGCCAAAACAACAGCCTTTTTATTTTGCAGATAAAAGTCTGTTTGATCTCCACACAAACATGACCCCAGCCTTGACTATCAGCGCTTCTTCTCCCAGCGATTGATAGATTCAGTTAAAACTGCTACATCATTTCACAGAGAAGAAACTGTTCATTCTCACCCTGGGATTGTGGTCCAATATTCTCCAGAGCTGAACCGACTGAGCCTATAATCAGCTCATGCTGGCTGAAGCGTGTGCATACATACGTGCACGCTTACCGCTGCTTTATCAGCCTAGCACCGGCCTAGCCCGCTTCGCTTTCATTAACATCCCTAATTAACTTTTCATGAAGTCCATTTCCTACTTGTTTAATTAACTGACCATCCCCTGTTGGCCAACTCAAGCTGGACCTGAGGGAAATGGAGGTAGAAGAGCCAGCCAAAACAAAAGTTCTGAGTTCATATATGAAGCCATACTAGAAGCGAGTAGAAGTCTCTGGTTCTGAAACTTCACTTTACTGTATTGTGTAATGAATTGTGCTCTGTATGATGTTTAAAATTTCACCCCTGAAACTGAGCTCCTGGATGAAGGAATTAAGTTTTAACAGCACATCAAAGCTGGTGAAAGGTTTGTAGTGAAAATATCATTTCTTCCTTTCCCTTCTAAAATGGAATGTGTGTGTGTGTGTGTGTGTGTGTGTGTGTGTGTGTGTGTGTGTGTGTGTGTGTGTGTGTGTGTGTGTGTTTCCACACACTTCCTATCTCCTTTCCTCATTCAATCATACAGACAATTTCTGTCCTATACACTAACGTAATGGACTTAAATCATACAAGTGGAGACTTATTAGATTAACCCACATGATCTATCATCACCCTGCTCTGCCTTATCAAGAATGCAAGTACAATTTACCCCCTCGGTAGCCATTAGAGCCTCGAGCACCGACCCTGTATCTTTCTCCAGGATGAAAGAGACCTTCAGGAGCCAGCAGCGTGTGGAAATTAAAAAGCACCCCCCCGTTCCTCCTCCCAATACACACACATACACTTCTTTCTCCTTTCTTTGTTATCTATGCTGGAGTTTTTAATCAGATATGGCCGATGGGAAATACAGATCCCCTTCACGGCAATCCTCCCGCCTCATTCTGATGGCAGCCATTTCCATGGTAACGCAGGCAGGGACGTCAGTAAGCGGCAGGAGTCGCTGTAATTATGACTGATCTCGGGGAGATCTACGAGGGAGGGTGGAGGGGCGCTGCACAAACCTCTGGCTGCAATGTGGCTAACCTTCCCTGAAGAGAGCGGCACAGACGGCGTGAGGAAGGACAGTTACAGCTTTCGAGTGACATTAATGACAGCATTGTGACTCTATTAACAGCTCTCTTTGCGCCTGTACACTTTGTGGTTATATAATCAGCTTTGTGGTTTTGTGTGTTGTCTGTACACATTTTGTTATCTCAGGCTCAGTTCGAATAAGGCTGTTTGGAGGTGTAAATGAGTGTTACAAGTGCACAGACTGCCATTCTGGGACTCGAATCAGTAATTTATTTGAAATAGATATTTGACACATAAAGTTAACTGGTGAAACCAAATTAGAAAATAAAGAGAAAAGCAAACTGCTGGGGTCTCATTTACAAGACAAAATAAAAGCTCCTTCTCAGCCAAAATGCCATATAGTTGCTGTTCTAATCATCAATTACAGCTGTTTAAAGGCAAGGAAAGGCATCCAATTCTTTTTTCTTTTTTTTTCAAATTAAGCACTAAGACATTTAAAGGATGGGTAGAGGGGAAATGACCACAGAACTGTTTTGTCCTCCAGGTCAGCGTGTCCCAGTAGCTCTGACTTCACATGAAAACTGCAGATACCTGATAGCATGCAGTGCCTTGATGTCTTTTTTTTTTGCATTTTCATCTCACTGACATTTTTCAGATAATTGAAAAACTTTAATATTAATGAGATAACCCAAGCAAATACAAACTGCAGTTTTTAAATGATGCCATCTTTTATTAAGGGGGAAAAAAAAACTATCCAGACCTACCCAGCCCTGTACTTTAGGCTTGTGATTTGTCCAACAACAACAGATAGCTTTTTGGGCACAAAATATTAGCTTCTAGCAACTAATGACTTCATGTATTACCAGACTGCCAGCACCATGTGTTCAACCAGAATAGAGTATTGAATTTAATTAAGTAACTGTCTGATCAAAGACTCATCCATTTCTCATGCCGTTTTAAGAGATACGTTCAACTTAAATTTTACATGGACTGAGACTAATGCAGTCATGGCCCAGCTATTAGTTGGACCCCCCACCGACAGACATTACAGTGAAACATAGACCTCATTACCTTCAAAATCAGGATGGATTAGAGCCAAGTCTCACCTCAACTCCGTGTAAGAGAGAAAGTGCATTCTGCATGAAAACAAGTTATCAGCGCCCGCCGCGCCGCTAAACAAATGCTTACGTGTTTCTAGTGAAGCAGATGGCCATGAACAAAACAAAGAAATTGATTTTACAAAGGATATCATCAAAATTGATGCAATAGAAAGTGAAGCTTTAATCCCTTGAGCCTCAGTTGTTACAAACTTAATGTAGGAGAGCAGATGGTTAAAGAGACTCAGAAATGAGATTGCAACTTTTAAAAATATTTTTTTTTCTGTTCCCCTTTGTAATATTTGTCCTCTCTACTTCAGATCTTTGCAATATTAAGTAATATACATTTCATATTTAGACTTAAATCCATGGGAACACAAGGTCTCCAGATACATAATAAAGAATATTTTTGTAATTTCTGTGAGAGTCAGACTTTTCTATGTGGATATTACATGTACCAATTAGGAAACTGAACAATACATTTACTAATAAAATAACAATACTTATAATAATTACTAATAAAGTAACTTTGTGTATGGCTTTAACCACTTTGACACCTCCAATGAGAACTTTTACTGGACTTTGCACTTTTACACAGCTTCTCAAAATTGTACAATAAATCACTATTAATAAATCACTAACATTTTTTTTTTATCATTGCCAGATGGTTGCCAGCCTGTGTCTAGGCCTGCGTGACTGGGGCCTAACCTAGAAAATCATACAGAAATACTCTTTCAATAGCAATGGCCCCACATAAAACAATGGCTATTCATGCATTGCAGTGTTGTTAGCAATGTTAGCACCAGCTAGTAATCATGAGAAAGACCTTGGCCCGGGAAAAAGTTATTCTGGCATGTAAACACCTCATGTAAGCTGGATTCACTGAGTCTTCTGCCACCAAGTTATTTGTTTCCAATTTTTTCTTTCTAACTGAGATCCATGCCTTCAAATTATCTGTTGATCAATTTTTTTATTGGTGCTGCCGGTGTTCCGGTTATGTTGCAAGTTGCAACGTAGATTTCCCGCTAAAGCATAACTTGCTAATATATGCAGTCTAACTTTGAATAGCATAGCCTCACTGAAACAATTAAGCAGCCAACATGTAGATGTGTGTGTCTCTGCGAGTTTGTGTGCAGGTTATTGATATCATGCTTTGAATGTCAGGCCAAAGAAGCAGGTCTGACAAGTGATGAATTATTAGCATCTCCACTCAATCTAATTCTGCCGATGGGCATCGTTTTCAGTCAATATTAGCTTGTAGTGTGTGTGTGGGCGCCTCTGAAGACCTTATTTAACTTGAGGGACCAATTCCCTGCTCTCTAGCCTCATCACTGACCCATTTGATAAGTAAAGAAGCATGCGTTTGCCTAGCTGATGTACACATGAATTATGTAAACCGTATCTGTAAATCTACAAAGAATTTACCCTCTGCAATTTTCCAAAGTGTCTGTATTTGCTCCATAGCATGTGGTTTAAAAAAAATCCCATAATGCAGTGTAATTTATGTAAGTAGACCCATCATTTCTGTGTCTCTCAGTTTCTATTTAACCACTCAGCTCATTAGGTATAATAGAATTTGTTTTGGCTCAGTAAAAAGTGGCTAAACCGTAATTAGAGGGATTAAGTATTTTCCAACAGCACATGCCAAATGCAAGCTTCAAATTTAAAGGCAAAAAAAAAAGTTGATACAGTAATCTGCAGTCTCTCCTCTGGGTTCTGACCTGTAAAAGTGTAAAATGGATTTCACTTCTAAAGATGCCCATGAGGGGCCGGGACGTACTTTCGGCTCTGACTGCGGGTCTTTCCGGGGCATGTGCCAATGCTTTTGGGGTGCATATTGCTGTGATAACATTTCCTACAGAGGAGGATAATTTTGCTCCGGTTAACATACTCAACTGACGAGAACAGTAAAGGAGAGGTGCCCTTGGTCTGTCTCCAGCATTATCAGACTGCTGAGCCAAGTGGAGCCAAGGGGGTATATGTGCACACACACACACACACACCTGGGTTTCATGGCAAACTGTGCACTCACAAGTTTAGCCTCAGACTTCAATGCGCTGTGTTTGTATCTGTCTTTGGTAGCAGCCTTTGCTCTGCCTGTCTGTATCTGAGTGCTGATGCAGCAGGACGGAAGCTCCAAACTAGGCTAAAATGATCAAACACAAGCCAGGGATGTGGAGTGTGGATGAAGAGCATGCATGCATAATGACTGACTTGGGTGTGAAGCAAGGCTTGCTGCCTCGCTGCACTTGAAGCATGTGGTCTGATATCAGAAAGACTAGTATACATGTGTTATAAGCAAGGAGAAGTGGATGTTTACATCCTGGTAATTAAAAAAAGGGGGCTTAAGGGTCTCCTTTTTTCTCCCTAGTTAGGAGAAAATAAATGGTCATCCCAAATCTCCCCACAATTTCAAGTCGGAATAAAGTATAGCACAGGTCTTTTTTTTCTTTTTTTTGTACCATACATGCACAATTCCAGTTTGGAGCTTAGTTTCTAACAGTCTGCTTCAGTGTCTGTAGCTTTAAATCAAACTAATGACTCCTGCACAAACCCCTTTTTGCGAAGAGTGACAAGAGAAAGCAGAAGCGGCGGATGGGAGTGTGCAACACATTTAGTTGACCATTAAGCTGCTGAAACAGACGTGATTGAGACCATACTGTTGGTGGCTTCTAATTTCCTGAACAATGGTTTTATTAGTAGATAAAGACAACTTTGTACCAAAGTTACTATTTTCAGCATTTATTAATGCATTACTATCTTGGTATTTTTGGTTATCTCTGTTCTATATTCTGTACTGTTGGAATCTAGTTTTCTGTTATTTTGTAGGGTGTTTTCCCAGAACTCTGGTTCATTTTCCCTCTTGGTGCAGTTTGTTTGTGTAGATGTGAACAAAGTAATTGCACTCAGGTATGGATCAAACAACCGCACTGAGACTCTTTGGAGGAGGTGGTCTCGGTACAGTTCCAGATGAACTCCAGAGCAGCTGTTTTAAATCGGGTTTGGATAATGATCACACCATATTCTAACTACCAGGTGTATGTTACAAGTTTGAGCTAAAAAACATCCCGTAGCCATATGTGCTTTGTATTTTTTAGGTTATATAGATGTGCCTATTGTTCAGGAGAATACTGCAACAGCTACATGTAACATTTAATGAAGCTACAGCTGTAATGGTAAGCATAAATGGATTTGACTCTGAATCACGCACCAAGCGACCAATGCAGCAGGTATACTTGTGCCTTCATAGTTTAGAACAGAACAGCTTTGGGTCACATTTAATTTCACCAAAAAATATAGATAGATAAAGAAGAAGAAAATTCAACTTTGTTTCCATCCATTAATGAATTTATGGACCATCTTAAAAAAATGTAAATTTTATTATTTTAGCTCATCAAATTTTTTTATTAGAAAGTAAAATTAAAAAAATATACTTAAACTAAAGTTGTTAAATAACAGTAACAATCAACAGTAAATAACAGTAAACAATAGGCCTTATTACTGTGAAAATTATGTACAATATATAAATCAGGGAAACCAAACAAGTTCTGGCAAAGCGGATGGCGCATCAAAGTAAAGCTAACTTGCTAGGCTACAATTCCACAGCCTGTTCACACTTAGAGTCCAGTGGCCTCTTTCAATGATGAAGATGTGCATGCTGGAGAGGGACAAATGCTGGACTGTACGAGGATGTCAAGCAGGCCTTTGAAAGTGAAAAGGGAAAATCCACTGAACTAAGGACGGGGCCTGAGGGAACATCTTTTACCAGCTTATAATGCTGTGATTGCAGCCATTCCTCAACTCTCTGTGAATGGTACTCATGCCCACCAATCATTAGTCATGACAATTTGCATTTGCATATTAATAATAATGAAACTGACGTCAAAGCGCATTGCTAGTCAGTAGTGTTAGTTTCAGCCATTATATGAATGCGCTGTTTATAAGATTGGGGAAACCTGAGACTGAAGAAGTCCCTTGCGATTGGTGACGAAACGTTTCTCTTACGGAAAACACAATGCCAGGACGAACAGAATGAATTTATGGGACTAACATTCTGAAAATAAAATAAAAACAAAATAAACAACACAAGAAAATAGACTTGATCTTATCATTTGAAAAAAGCACAAAAAGGAAGCACTCTAAAAATGACTCCAAAGAGGTGAACATCATCACGGTGAAACAACTCAAGCCCAAAAGCAGAAAGGGTCCTGAGATACTCTGTTGGTAAGAAATATAAAAAATAAAATAAAACATGGAAAAATATGAAATAGTTGGAAAAATACAGCAAAAAAAAAAAAAACCACATCAAAAAGGCCTGGATGCCTACTTTGTCTGGGGAAAAGACCAACCTTTTTGCAGTCACTATATTCCCTGCTATGGAGAAGACCCTCCCAGCAGGAACTGCAGTGCCAGGCTCAGTGTTTTGCCGGCATCCCAATGAGAGGCTATTTACAATGATTGCCTTTTCAACATTTTGATGGATCATCATCTACTAAAATATAGCTGAATCTGAATGTCTTACAATAGTATACATAATTAATTCAATTTTATATTATCACCACAACCTTCTGTACATGGAAAAATAAAATAAGCCCAGTACTATACTTATTATTCTTTTATTCAATTTCATTTTAGTGTTTTTTTTAAATTTGTGTTTTTATTTGAACTCGCAAATTCATAAGCGTTTCATTGCTCAGCATAACCACTGTGTTATGCGATGTATATAACATTAAACTCCTTGATTTTTCATTTTTCTTTAATAAATCTCAAGAATTTCAAGCAAACCTGTTTTTCAACTTTGTCGTTATGGGGCACTCACTGTCTGTAGGATTTGAGGGGAAAATGAATTTGAATCCATTTTGGAGTAACAGAGCCAAATGTGGAATGATTCAGTAAGTTATATTTGTGATTCTCATGAGTTAGTTACAGCCAGGCCGAGAACAAATGTTAAATCTATATGCGTGCTTTGTGTAAGATTACGATTCCGTGCCTTATCTCCATAGCAGAAGATTTTGAGAAAACAGCAGGATTTGTTTTTGGGTTTTTTTGTAATTTGGATAAACAGGCTTTTAAAACAGGCCACTAGTAGTGGAATACTACAGCAATTTGCAGTATAATAAAAAGTGTTTTCAATTATTAGGCTTCCATATTATCTTCATTACTTTGATGATTGGAAAGGTCACATCCCATATATAAGTCTGAGCACACAATAACAATAATCGCTGCTGCAAATACTGACTTTGTGCCCACAATGAGTCATAATAATAACCTCTTGCAGACAGGCCTATGTGTGCGCCCCTGGCTATTTGTGGATGTGAGTTTATTGTGCTCATTGTCAAGGTTTTGTTGCACATTTTATGCATTTAGGCCTCTCTCCATTATTATTTGATGCTCTTGATGCTTGATTTGCTGTAACTTTACCAGCGAGCTTTTACAACTGCGAGACAAACAATTGTTATTGAAGCCATCTCATTTTTGCCAACTCACTGCTATGATCTCCCTGGTCTCTAGTTGTACATTAGACAGTTTCTGTATAGCAAGGGTTCGATGTCTGTATGCAGAAGGTATGTGTTTCTGCCTCTTGGCACTTTCTGGGCAACATCTGTGACAGCTGTTTTACTCTCAGGGGACAGGAGTATACAAGAAGCCTCCTATTACAGGTGCTATCCTCTTGGGCTTTAGATAAAGGACTTTTACATCAGGCATATTTTTCCCCAGGTATGTTTCATTTCTCAGTAACACAGAAAACTCCTTGGGACGTTGGTTGAAAATGTACATTATTGTTGTGTTTTAGAAAGAGCCAGTTTTGAAATCCCCAGTGTGCCAGATCTTATATCATAAGCCATTGTTGATGGTGTGGTTTCTTGAATATCATAAAATGTTCCAGTCTTGAGGTGAAATTGTCAGTCCTGCATTAACCCACTGGAAATACTGCCAGACTCTGAAAGGACTATTGCAAACAGCAGTCCCAGTGAAGTGAATTTTAGCCTCTTTAAATCCACCAGGTCTCCAGTAAACCAAGTAAGCTAGGATCAAGTAAGTTGACTTAGTCAAATAATTTCGCTCATGTTTATGTGTTCTTCTGTTAAACAATTTCATATAAAGGGTAGATGTGAACCTACCTCTAAGTAAGTCACTGGCATGCAAAGATGGAAGATGTTAAAAGATGAGAAACATCAATCCTTAGGATTCTCAGACAGGTAACATCAGATCTTACACGGCTTAGACTTATGAAGGTGGAATTAACTGTTCAATTTGTAGAATGTAGAGTGCCTTTGCTGGTTCAGACCTGACAGAGCACACTGGAAAGAAGTGAACAAGAGAAAAGAGGGGCGGCAAAGCAAAGACACTAGTGCACTTGAGTGAGATGACCACAAGAGGAGGAAAATGAGAAAGGGCCAAGAAACTACAGTAATGTTGTAGTTGTAATGAAGACAACCTCTTCATTAAAAAAAAATAATACACTATAAGTCTAAGAGAGTAGGCTAACAGTTGTTAATGTAATTCACAGTTTACTGATTACAACTTTGAGATTCATAAAGTTCTGTGTGTGTGTGTGTGTGTGTGTGTGTGTGTGTGTGTGTGTGTGTGTGTGTGTGTGTGTGTGTGTGTGTGTGTGTGTGTGTGTGCATGTACAACATGTGTAAAGCAGAGTAATTCACAAGGTCTAATATGTTAAATATATATACCACCACCCATTAACAAACTTCTCTGTGAGAATTATACTTTAATAGTTGTAATAAGATCATGAGATAAACATCTATGGTTTTCTATTGCTTATGTTAGCATGCTAAGATAGTAAATAATGATAATCATCACCATGGATTAATACCTGGTCGATCCGAATATCCAGTACTATTGTACAACTCTCAAAACCTAACATACTATTCAGTCAGCACCCTGACAGCTTCATGAGCTCAGGTTTGTGCAATAACATTTGTGTGTAACATAAAGGGCCTGTTAAAATGCCAGTGGGTTGGTAGATTTCGACAAGGCACACATTGAAATCCCAGGTGTTAAAATTGCCTTACACAGGTGCCTGACAGATAGACATTTACACTCGGACACGCAGACACACATAGCCTGAAGACTACAAGCAGAGCAGAGGAAACACAACAGGTTTTACATTTTTTGTGTTTTTCCTGTTGTTTTTTCATTCACTGTCCAAAATGTCTACCTGCTGCTCACACTGAGAGGCAAGAAAGACAAGCAGATGTTTACCCAGTGGTTTCACAAGTCAATAACTTGAAAGTGCTTAAAGAGCAAACTGCAAATAGAAAAATATATATGTACATATATGTATTTTTCCACTGCTATCACTGATCTTACTATTGTTTCAAAGTGAGGTCCAGACTCGAGTAACATGGTTCACTTACTGCTTACGCTCTGTGACTGATTCAGCTGTCTTCCATTGCTGGCAATACAGTGAATAGCCTTTAGTTTGCTAGCAGTAATGTTTGCCCAACAGGTGTTGTGCTAGCAAATACGAGTTAAGTTGCCATTTTGTCTGCCAGAGTTATCTGCTATGTCGAGTACCAGATGTTGGATTGGCATTTTTTCACGATAATGCTTTTTAAAAAAAGATAAGGGGACCTCCAATAACAATGAGTATAAAAAGCTCTAAAGCTGGCTGAATGTTTATCGAGTAGCATTAGCACAATATTGTCTGTAAACTCCTGTGTGCAATACAATACATTTCTCAGTACATGTTTCAAACCACAAACTAATCATCACAGTTATCAACAAGTGGCATGCTGAGACAAGAGTAATTTAAATGGGCCTTGTGCTTGTTTTAGATATTGGGTGGTGAATTACTACAAGCCATGATAGCATAACTGGTGCACTTTAGCCTTGGGACTATGTGTGTATGTGTCACCATTCCAAATATGGTTGTAGAGATACTTACTTCAGTTAGAACTATCACATGGATACTGGTGTTCAATGCAGCCAAAGTTTGAAACTCTCATATTAAAATGAAGATACCACTCTGAATTCTAAAACCTGAGCTAGCATGCTATTATCCTAGCATATACACATTCTTACTCAAGTGAACACACTGGGTTCATTATCTTGCCTAAAGTTACCTCAACATGCATGTCTCGAGGAGCCTGGGATTGGACACTGACATGCTTAAAAAAATTACTAGATTATACTATTCGATGGATATTTTTAAAGTATCCAAGTTTGTATGTCATATTATTCTTAAAAGGTACAGTCAGTTGTTTTTTTGGTTTTATTCAATAGAATGTTGAACTAATAAATGTCTACTGAATAGTATTTAATCATGTATTTTAATAAATTGATGCATTCTCATAAACTTGGAATGAATCTATTAAAAATATATAGGAACACAAAACAAAGCTTTTCTTATAAACAAACAGCAGAAGAAAAAGGCTGGCTGGCTACAGCTATTCTTGGGTACAGTTAGATTTAATATTTTTGATCTTTCTTGGCTGAATAAAACATGCATGACCTACAGTAGCCGTTTATAATTATCAGTTCATTTTAAAGGGGCTTCTCTGTGTTATGAACCTGGCAAGAGTACAGGAATATAACAACAATTGAGAAATAATCTCGTCAATCGGTTCGTCAACTTTCCTCTTCCAAAGAGTAAACCCTATTAAGTTAGACCCAACACCAGTCGGCTTTCTATATTTGGACACGTTGGTACTTTTTTCCTTCTCCTGTTATCATCTCACAGCATTGCTTCTAAATAATATTATGCTCAGCCTGTCAAAAACGGACTTAATGGAACCATTCATATTGAAATTTATTCTAGCGTTCACCTACCCTAACTAGGTCTCGAGGCTTTCCTGCATCTTGTGGATTTAGTCGGTTAGTGGAGCAGAGAGTGAGGAAATGAGGCTATTTGCATCAAGAACATCGCAAACTTTTCTCATTCAATGACAGGGCTGGGGTAAAATGCTCCTCGGGCTAAATATAGCCAGACGTTCTTGTGTGTTCTCTTCGACCTACACAGCTCCTTCATCCCCTAACAAGCTTGAGAGAAACAAGCTGCATAATAAAACCGTAATGCCATTAGACGTAGGGAAGTTGGAGCCATTGCACACGGCCAAATTACTCTTATTAACCCCCAACAACAAGGATTAATCACTGTACAAGCCAAACTTCACTCATGTGCATACCCACACACATACAGATAAGGGCACACTTTGTGTAATAGTTGCAAGGTGTGGTGATTAGTCTTGTCATTTAGACGGAAAAGATCATAATGATTTCATAATTTTGACCTTGGCTGGAGGCTTGATTATACACATGCTCCTAATGTGCTGAGGCAAATGATGATTGATAACATTAATGACTCCTGCCAATCATTGCTCATAATGCCTTCAGGATCCAGGTGGTGCGATTCTTATTAAGCTAAACACACTATCACGCACAAACTTACAACCGCACAATCAACACATATCTGTTCGACACTCTCCTGGAAGAGGGTGAGGTAAAAGTCAAATTCTGTCCCTGCTGGTACACTTTGCATGGATGTATACCCCTGAGGTAGATCAGATATCGGGGAACGCTGTGTTTGGGCGGTTATCAAAAAAAATTTGTCTTATCATAAAGCTTTGAATGGTAAGCATGACTAGAATAGTGCCATATAAATGTTAATCTATTATAAATGAATAATGATTTCATCCATCCATGTATCCGTTTAATTTTTTCATGGGGCTTGAGGCGGGGTACACCCTGGACAGGTCGCCAGAATACAGAATACAACTCAGAACACACTTGAACTTCAGAACGGCTGCTAGGAGATAGGAGCTGCATGTACAGAAGGGGATGGGTTTTTCAAATTGCATGTTAACCACAGTCCATGTCCTTCTCCAAACAAAACTGTTTTAAGACTGCAACTTCTTTTCCTTTCAGTTCAAGTTAATTTCAAACCCAGTGTCAATAATTACTTTTCCCTTTTTTGTGATGACAAAAAAGAAATTCACCATCGAGAGGATGCAGGCTGTATTTTTTTCATTCACTCAGTATTGCCTCATCTGATGCAATGCAATTTTTCTATTACATTTCCTCTCTCTTTGTTTGATGTTTGTGAAATAAAAGCAGCTTGTGAGAATGAAAACATACATAGATATTGTGTGAAAGATTTGAAGTCGTTGCTCTGCAGCTATTACAAATCGGACACAGATCACTGATGTATTGCATGTCCGTTATGTACAATTATGGTCCCCCCCCCCCCCCATATGCATTTCTCTGAATCTACCTGAACCCTCTATTCTGTATCCCATGATATTCACCCTCACCACGCCTCTCCTTATTTCTCGGGAGCACTCAGGTGGAAAAGCATTTCATTTGCTAAACAAAGTGGAAGGCTGCCACAACACAGGGGCGTAATGGAGAGTGATGGGTGGCCCCCATACAAGAAACCATGGGACAAAGCATAATTACTCCTCCTGTCAACACTGCAGCATCCATCACTTACCGCTGTCGCTGCTAAAGGCTCCGTGCCACGCTGCTTCCAATAAGACAGGAGTTGTGTGTGTGAGGGATGTGTAGTTATTTTGTGTGCGCTCATTGATTTGTCATTGTGTGTGTCTGCGTGTGTGCGTTTATTTGCATGTACCTACCGAAGCTGAACCACTGAGACCCTTGATAAAAGTCCATGGAACACATCAGCACGTGACTTTGTGAACTTACTAAGTAGAATAAAATGATTTTTCTTTTTGGAAGGACTAGAGAATAGATTTTAAGATGCTGATTACTCAAAGCGTGACTGTGAACTGTGCAACATGAGGAGAATCTATTTTGTAGTGTGTGCCGAGTGAAGTGCCCCAGTCAACAGAATAAATTTCACATGAAGATGTGTGTTTTTCTTCTCAACCCAGCGCTTTAAAAAGCCCTCTTTTGTAAAAGCATACAGACACCATCGGAGGAGCTCTTAAGGGCTTCATTTTCAGGATGAAATGCATTATTGAAGGATAAGAGAATTAGCTTTGGAAAAAAAAAAAAGTTTGGCACCGAGCTTACTAGAATATTTACAGAGACTAAAGTAGGAGCAGCTCTAACATGCAGTATATATGATGACCATTAACTGGGAATCTTGTTAAATATGATAAATCCAAGTTGTGAAAGTTAAAAGTCAGATCAGATTTTAAAACTTTACATGTGAAGAGCTTGTAATTTACTTCCAAATGTCTCAGCATGATTTCTTGCGAAGGCACTGATTTCAATAGTATCCCTTGAAAATGTAAATATCACTGTCCTAGTCAGAATTAATTAGAGCTAAATAAAACCAAGGCTTCAAGTAGATACACCTGTGGTATCAATATGAAGCTCCTATGTCACTGTGGCCATAAGAAGTCTGTGTGAGCTGCTGTGTTGTGTTCCTTTACTGTGTCTTAAGACTGTCTACAGGTCTGATTGGACCATGGGGCACGTGACTGGGTTCAAAAAGCTGCTCTGACAGCTGCTGTGAGAGAGAGAAAAGTGAGCGAGTGTGAGAGTGAGCAGTTTTGACAGCAGACGCGGACCTGGCCCTGGTTTCCAAATTCTTGTGTTACTTTGTATATGTGTAAGCGTGCTCTGTGAAAGCCGCCACTTGTGTGTATAAATTCAGTGCTTAGGCTGAAGCTGAAGGGGTGAGCCGACTTTTCTTTTGAACGGTTTTCTCCTGTTTCTGGGCTAGGAAGCGAGGGATAGTTAATGTCCTTTGATTGTTTTCTTTCTTTCTTAGGGTTTAGTTAGTTTTCTCTGGCGGGACTTAGTTGGTTTTGTTTATTATTTTGGCCTGGGTTCACCCTGGAGCTATGCTTCCTGACATTAAATAAAATCACCTTTTTTACTCATAACCGATTTCGGTTGTTTGGTTTGGGAACCAGGGAGGGTATTTGCTTCTCTCTCCTCAAATCCTATGTGTGTCTCTACATGCCTAGATGAGGGGCGCAACAGTCACCTTGTTCTCAAGTTATCACATTCACAAACATAGGTGTCCACGCCATCCCGGTGACAATACCCCATCAGCGTTTCACAGCTGAGGGCTTAAAACAAAAAAAAAAAGTAAATCAATATTAAAAGTATGACATAAAGTGGCAAAACATGATACAGTGATAAGATGTGAGTCTGATGGAAATAAATACTAAATAAATAAAAAAAATGTCAATATGTATCAGTTAAGGCCTTCTTATACTTTCAGCCAGAAATCTCCACTTTACATCCTTAAAAGAGGCAAAGAAGAAAAACAACTTACCAGGATCATTCCTCTCAATATTCTGAGGGCTTACGGAGGGAGGTTTGCTCATTTACCATTTGGAGCTTGAGTTATTGAACATTTTATAAGTAAAAGCTTGCAGAAACTTTTTTCTTCCTGGCTGCTGAGGTGAAGGGGAAAAGAGATCCCTTTGGTAAGAACCTTTTTGACTGTTATATGCCAGAAAAATGAAACAAGAATTTTAAAACCTTCCAGTTGACTTTCAGTTCTTGAAAAGAATGCAAATAATTTTATATACATAATACCTTTCATCTAACTTTTAACAAATAACAAGAACTGTCTTCATGTACAGTAGTAGTTGTAGCCAACTGATTATGTTTCATGGTGATACATATTACAAAATTCAGATTTTTGTCTGTGAATATCAGTTTCCAGTAAAGATTTATGGAATTTTATGATTTTCTTAAACTTATTCTTTCATATTCCAAATCTTCACATAAGTAATGCTTGCTGTTCTGTCAGTAATCATCTTTGTTATTCATATTTGTTAAAACTAAAACATTGATTTAGAAACTAAGCATGATAATAATAATCTCACCATATTACAAAACAATGTCTGTTTGATTGCCTTTGAACTCCTATTGCATCCTCTACAGTTGAGCAACCAAGCTTGGCACACAGGCATATCTTAGGCCCTGAAGGTCCTTATCTATACAAGAGATTATGATGTCATTGCATTGCCTAGCAACCACCTACAGCCTGAAATTGTACTTTTGTGTCATCAAGCATACCTTACAAAAGTACTGTACCATTTAATTTGATGATATTACCATTCTTTTTACTGATGTTTCATCAGTTATGACAAAGTACTTCCCTGACACTGACAAGCTATTTCAGGAACCTATATTTTCATGAGTATATATATATATATATATATGACAGGAGAAGCTGTTACATATCGAGTGACATAGTAAACTACTAGTAAGTTGGAAATCAAGTACAGAATATACATACTATGAGCTGAGAGAAGATATATGCATATATATAACTCTGCAACCACTGGAAGCTCACACTACTTTCCTATTCTTTAATTGAGTGCAATCCTAAATACTACCTTAACAATTCTGAGGTCCCTTTACAAAAAGTGACAATGTGGCAAACATACTAACAGGACTCCCTTTACTGACCTTTACTTTTTGCTGAGCATGTGAGCTCTGTCTGTGTACCATCATCCTTTACACTAAAGCGACTGCAGGCACTGTACACGGATTGTCATCCACTGAGCAAGCACTACAAGCTCACTTTGCTCAGGGGTATGTTAGTGGCAGCAATAAAAAAAAAAATAGGCTTGCATTGTGTGTGGCACATACATCATTTCAGTCAACTCCACGAGCGTGCATCCTGAAAATGAGTCGTCCAGCACTGCCACACGGGAGTGGTAAAGCATGCATGGAAACATTTGTTTGGAATATTCGCCTATTGTAGCCCATTCATTCAGCATACTGGAAAACAGATGTGGTTGCATATTCCTCCTCATTATGATATGCAGATGACATTATATTGTTGGTTCCTTGTTTCTATCACATTCACAGATTGAGAGAAATCTGTTAAGACCTGCACAGCTGGTGTATTGTAGTGCACATCCTCTGTTTGCTTTTCAGTAACGTCGTCTTTTCATTTATTGCAAAAAGCCCTTTTTTTCTTCACCACTGTGTTTTTTATTTCTCATTCTCTCATTCTCTCATTTCTCTTTCATTTCTGGGGTCAAAAGTAATAGCAGGTGTTTGGTGACTGAGATATTATTATGTACCAGGTTATTAAAACATAGTATAGCTTGACTGTTTTAATGTATTTTTCTGTATTAAGTTTCATGTTTTTTAAAAGTATGTCTTTTATATTTTAACTGTGTTTATAAAAAAATTCAAAAATAAAGAAAACAATTTCTGTTCTCGCAGATGTTAGCTTAAACTCAGAAATGTCTGTAAAATGCATTATCAGTTGGCTAGCTTATTAGCATATAAAAATGCTATGATATAGCTGGTGGTTTTGGATGTAAATAAATAAAACTGTTCTAGCTCTATATGGTCTTTCTCAGTGAGATAGAAATCAGTATATTGCAGTGTGGTTGTAATTATTTCCTACCGATAAGTCTTATCCTGAGCTTAATCTTTAAACTAACATCTTAGGGGACCACAAAATAATACATGAATGAGTTAAACTATTGGCTCTCAGTTTTCAGAGGTGGTAATGTACACTGTGAGGATTTAAAAGTTTAAGTGTGCTGTATATGAATGCTAATAAAAGAGGCTGTCCACAGATAAAGAAAGTGGACAGTTAAGTTCACTTTCTTTAAGTATTCATGCATATTCTACAAGCAAACACATAACCTCTAAGTGACCATAATGTGGTCAGAAGTTGGTATATCATAAACAGAAAAAAAAAAGCATGTTCCAAGTGCAACTCCAGGCTTTTGTCAGAGTCAAGGTGGTTAGTTACTCCTGACTTTATGACTGTCCTCCATCTCTCACAGCAATTTGAAGCAGCCACGAGAACAGAGCAATTATCCTCTCCTTTCTCCTGGCTGTAGAAATGAAGGATTGACTCATCCTGACTGTCTCAAGGGGTCCATAGCTGTCTGAGCTGGAGACACCTTCTCACCAATTGTCACCTTTCCTCTGCTATCATTAAATCTTGCTGAGCCACCCACAACTTACTCACTGTTCTTTGCTGGGACACCCACAAACACAGTCAGTTGAGGTCAATACCCGATTTACCTCAAGCAGTTTTCTGTTGGCATTTAATGACCAGCACAAATGGGATGTAAACAGTACCAAGGCTTTCTTTATTTTTTTTCTTCTAGATAACAGATAATGTGCTCCAAAACACCCTCCAGTTAAACATATACTTTATACGCTTAGGTCCCTAAGTACTTAGACAGTGGTACAGTTTTTCTAATTTGCCTCTGTACACCACCACAATGGATTTTAGAAGTCCAGTTCTGAAAAGACCAGGGACACTGTGTCTGGTGTAAATAACAAGATAATGCAATGATTTGCAACATTTTTCAGAACAGATGCTATGATTTTACCTATTATATTTAAAGCACTTTGTGGCCTGGCCTATGAATATACACTAGAACTCCTGCTCCCATAAAAACCAGTGCGAGTCCAAGTTATAGAATGTCCTGCCTGATCAATGTGTATACACATGTACATTTATGTATATTTGTATATATACACCTTATATACACCCATCTTATTGTATTAGCTTAATTTTTTCTGTTAATTTAAGATACAATTTCAGTCACTAAAATTTTAATCAAATTGTCTTATTTCAATTTTGACATTGTACTTAATGTTTAAGTGAAATTTAACTTCTCTATAATTTACATTTTTTATATTCTTCTGAAATGAAGATTTATAACCTCTTTGTTTTTTTGAAAAACTCTTTTCTGAAAAGTGCTATACAAATAAACTTTACTATTATTATTGTTATCATAAATCTCATGAATCTGTATTTTATTCCCAAAAGAACACCAAATGCATAATTTAAACAAAACAAAAAAAAAAAGCCTTTCATTTTATTGGGAGGTTCTTTGTTTAAACACGCGTCAGTAATTTTTTGAGGATATTTAACATAAAAAAATGTTGTTGTAGTCACAAATATATATTAATTAGAGCTTCCAACAAACTGATGGATTCTCACATACTTGAGTTAATCCTTTAAAAATGCAAAGGAGCAGCCGCTGGGTTGTGGAAGCCTCAGTGTTAAAATTAAGATTGGCCTTCTGCCGAAATGCATGGCTAGACTGGCTTCATATGTTGTAACTAAAAGGTAGGGCAGAAAAGAACTGACAGGCATTTGTGTGGAGACAGATTTTAATTTGTGCACCTTCAGCCTCAAGATATTAAGGATTATACCCATGTTTCATCATCTGAGAAAGGGTGCCCTTACAATTAAATATATAAAATGAACAGAATTGAATTAAAGAAGAGGAAACATGAAGGAAAGAGGCTATGCATTGTCGACAAAATGTCATCCATTTCGTCCTCCCCTTAGGCTTTATCTCTTGGATTGTAGTCAAGGCTCTAACAGATGGAAATGTGCATAAACATGCTTATTTATTCCTGATGATGTCAGCGGGCTAAACCACATCAATAGCTAATGTTATGTCAGCTAATGTTAGGCTTGAGTATACTAAAAGTCACACTTTCCCTCTGATAAACAGTTTGATTGCATTCTCACATCATATGACAGTTTATTTAAGTGTTCAAGTCCAACAAGATCCACGTCAAAGAAAGTTAATACCAGCTAACAGCAACTAAAAGTGGCAAAAATAACACATATACTCACCACAGATGAAAAGTGGCCAGGGTTTTGAAGGGGCACAGGGGTAAAAACATAAAATAGCACAAAGTATTTAACTGGCACATAGCAATAAATCAGAAATACAATTGATAAGTGTTAATAAAATATAGTGTGTACAATATGTTTATACACAACCAGTAAAAGAAAAATGCAGGCTGGCTAAAAGATGCTTGTCCTACAACAGCCACTGCACTGAAGTGCAGACTTTCAACTTACTTCAAGGGATTTTGCCAAAGAGATACAGCAATTAAATATTTAGTAAATGCAGTCACTGTTATACATAGTCCCAAATTTTCAGAGCCTCAAAAGTAACTGGACAAACATCATTTTACATAAAAGGGTTATTTTTAGTGCCAGGATGAAAATCCTTTGCAGTTAATGAATGCCTGCCCCACTGACATCACCAGATTCTGTGTTTCCTCCCTTGAGATGCTCTGGTGGGTCGTTAACACCTTCAGAGGCTGCTTGTTTATGGAGTTGTCTTCAGTACCTGAAAAGCATGCTCTCTTGGGCTGAGATCAGATGACTGGTCATTTTTATAACAGCTTTTTATGCTCAAGCACCTAGAAGTTTTCAGAAAGGGTCATATGATATATGATATACCTGGTCAGCCATTCATGCTTTAGCCACCACACCCCCAACGCGAACTGATTTTATATGTAAAGCTTGCTTGACATATACAGCTTTTCTTTTACATCTTGGAATAAAAATGTCTTTAAAAGAGGAGAGCAACAGTTTCTTTTCAAGTGTGCTGGTCTCATGTATTTATTTATCCATCTGTTTTTTATGCAGTACAGTATTACTGTACACCTTTTTTTCAGTTCATGTGCTTTTCCTTAAATTATATGCACAATTCTTGTTTTCCCTCCAGTTCACGCAATAAGACCCATGGGTTCTGACTCATGTATTCCTGCTGTTTTATTACCACTATTCATTTCTATCTGGACAGTTTACTTGCAGTTTAAGGTGGGTGCATTTCATGCTGTCTTCAGTTTGGCACTGAGACTTTGTGAACAGCTACATCTGATTCTGTACATGAAAGGAGTGCAAATAAGAAGGTTTGGCTCAATTCACAGCTGATAGATTATCAGTTTTTAAAATGAGAGACTTTCAGAGCTTCATCATTCTTTAACATTCTGCTGCTTTGAAAAAAAGTATCACATTAGTTTAGACAAAACTGTATATACAATATCCTCTATTATTTTAGCGCACCAATGTTTGCAACTACTAAACAGACTTACTCAGAACTGTGATCTAACTGTAGAAAAGAAAAAGAAAAAAAGTCAACCCTCTGAAAAGTGGCCCGTTATTGCTTTGGTAGTCTCCAAGTAATAAAAAGCAGTAAAAAACAGTCTCAAGGCCTGTTCTGATTGGATGCAAATATTGGTGCAATTAGCAGTAAGCTACATGTTACAAACACTCGATTTAAAAATGCTCCTCCCAATCCGGTCTTTAAGTCTGACGTCATTATCCGTTTCTGGTTCCAAACTCTGCTTCTGGTCCCAAAATCAAACGAACACGGCAGCATCATTGAGAGCTACAAACTGTCTAAATTCTTCATCATTAAAAAAACATAATCAGTGTGGCCGCTCTATCAGGTTTACAATTAAACTTAAAATTCAGGTATCCAGCAAAACAGAATTTATTACGTTTAACGGAGTTAGACGTTAGCAGGGCGTTAGCTCGCTAGTTTCCATCTAAAGATGATATATGATGTTCTCACTCAGGGATTTCTACGTACAGGTCTGCTTTCACTTCTGACATAAATGAAGACAAAATCTAAACAGCTGTGATGTTTTGTAGAATTACTGAAGTTGGGCTAGCTGGTATATGATGATGTGCTAAGTGATCGCTAGCAACACAGCTATGGTTAGCAAAATAAAAACACATTAGCACAATGAAGCTGGAGGAAGAATGCTAACTTTTTTCCACTCGATAAAAGTTAACAGGGTTCCTGAAGGAAATTGCCTTCCCGGGTTTCCTCCGTGGCGTGAGCGATAAGCAGAGTTTGTCCTTTCCTTATAAGACTCCTAATTATTTAAAGTAACACTCAGGTATGCCATTCAGCGTGTTAGTACGAGCTCGGGAGCAGCTTGGGAGAACAAGAAAACAGAGACTGCTTTAGGTTGCCTTCCCAATCGACTCAAAGGTTTATTTGATACACAGCAGTTTATATAGATGAAAAAAGGTTCGTGTGTCAGCTTTCCCAGTTCAAACCGGTACAGACCAAATAAGGAAACGTCTTCCTGCCTTCTGAGCAAAGAAGTATCCTGTGTGTAGTTTATCAGTTCAGCTACAATTTATGATCATCCCAGCAAAATACACTCCTAGACATAAAATACAGAGTTCTTTCATTAGTGAATTCTGAAACAAACCACCTAGCCTTTAACGAGCCTTTTCCAGGAGATAAAGAAAAGGGAGGATGGGAGTAAAGAAGTGATCTCATCTCTGTGGTGTTTTCGACCTTGAGGTACCAGCTTGTGAGTCTCACATTAATTCTTGGGTCACAGAGAAAGAGAAAAACAACTAGTAGATCGGCCTTATTGAGTAACAGTTTTCCTGTATAAAACAATATCCTGTAAATGCTTACCGTGGTATCAAAATATCATAACAGTTCCCCTCTTTTATTATTTTTTAAAAATAATAACTCAAATAGAAAGGAAAAATCACAAATGTAATAACATAATATAAAAAGCAAATCATAAAATGTAATAGTTCACAACCTAATGTTCAATATACACATCAGGAACATCATTGATGACATCTGACACATAATCTGGGTCAATTTGTGCCAATTGCAAATACATTGAAGTGGCTGTACTAGTAGCTATACGGGTTATCATTGAACGTACACAGGGTACCACACAACAGACAATAATCATCAAAAACATGCTGCAACGGTTACAAAGGCTACAATTAGTTCCTTCCATCTCCCAAACGTGTCCTGTAGCCACTTATGTAGCCACTGACCGTGACCTGTATTGGCAATTAGTTCTATCTGCAATGCTTCAAGTTTATTCATAGCTTGTGTGAATGAACCGTTAGGAGCGGTATTATTGGGAATGAAAGTACAGCATACATCAACGGTTACTAGACCACAGGTACCGGTCCAATTAACAGGTAAAGCTAATCTAAGAGTATTATTGCACATCCAATAAGCATGTGGGATTGGTCTGGTCAGGCGCGTGACCATGTGTGATTTAACTAACTCCCCCCAGTCAGTGTCATTTAATACACCGTCTGGGGGAACAATGATCGGGTCTCTGCTCGAACTTGAACTGTGTGTGTGTTCCTCCAGATATGATACAACTTCAGCCACAGAGACAGCTAGCCATGTCTCATTACAGCGTGCACCTGGGGAGTCAGAGAAGAATGTATAGTTATCCTTTGTATAATCTATGTGTGTGTCTGGGCCAGTTAACTTTAGTCTGCGCAGACATATCATACTAGTATTAAAATGGAGAGGGATCTGTCCTAAGGGCAGTGAGGGCTTTAACCTATTCTTAGGGCGTTTCATTGGGGCGCAGGTCCCTGCGGTGTCATTAGATAACTTCAATAATTCGCCTAATGGAGTCTCAGGGTTAGTTGGTGTGTGTGTGTGTCTAAGTAGGCAGTCGAGAGGGCTCAGAGTCAACTGTAAAGCGTCTTTAAAGAGAGCATTATATCCGCTGATTTTCTCTAGTCCCTCAGTGAGGGGGAAACCGGATATGGGGTATCCTAGTATTACCTGTTCTGGATCAGCCTTTGAACAGACATAACAGTTACTGTTTCCTAAATCACGAGCGGCTGTTCTGGCATTTTCATACCAGGCGTTAGCTCCTGTTCTAGAGGGTGCATAAAATGGTTTATTAGTGGCGTCTATGTTGCTATTTACTGATTTTAGGGAACGTGAGGAGTGCATTAAGTAGGTGTCTTGCAAAATGGAGCATGAGGTATAGTCAGCAAAATATGACCTGCAGAAATGTGAACATGGTTGCAGTTTACAATACAAAATAGCAAAGAGAAATCCTAAGGTTAATGCGATAGATATGATAAATAACCTAAATATATAAGAAAGTATATAAGAAAAACAGTTCTTCAGTTGTCTCCTGGCCTGGTCCCAGGTTCGAGAGACATTGAATAAGCGTCGTATGATGACAATGGGCATTTCATTTTCTCCATTATCAGGATGAAATGAGTCTGGCTTTATCAGGTTAGACATCATGTGGTACTTTTGGCTTTCTGTTCCTGCTGGATGTTTGAGTACCTTGTTGTTGTTCTTTCAGACGTTGTGTGTTAATCAGTGATTGCGTGTGTGCACTGGATCCGGGCGCTGGCTCGCCTGAGATGTCGTCTACCCGTGTGTTTATTTGCTCTAGTTCCGGGCGCTGGCTCGCCGGAGATGTCGTCTGCTTGATCCGACGCCTGAGATGGTCCGATTGGGCTGGTCTTAACCCTGCTGGCATGAATCCACTGAGGTTGTCCGTCTGTGAGGATGCTGGTTCTTCGTCACTGCCAGTAAAGCCTGGGGGCTGGAAAACGCGGCCTCCCAGAGTGTCCTTGGTTTTAGTGGCTTCTCCAACATGCGTCTCCTTGTCTCCACTGGTGGAACTGTGGAGGGGAAAAGCTGAGAGAGACAAACTTTCTGATAGTTATTATTCAGTTTTTCTACCAGGTTGTGAACATCAGTGGACAATGCAATATACATCACCTTCTACTAGCGGTGCCCCTCTGGAAGCTGACCATGGTCTTGGAAATAGTCTTATTTCAAATGGAAATAATTTGGTTACTTCAGATTGAGTCATTCTAATCTCACACAGGACTTGAGTAAGTAATTTGACACAGGTCATTAAAGTTTTAGCACACTTTTGAATTACTTCTAATGTGAATGAAGGTCCTCTATCACTGTTAATTTGGTGAGGTATTCCGAATCTGGGTATTATTTCATTGCTCAACTTTTGACAGACTACTTCTGCAGTTTCTTTTGATGTTGGATAAGCTTCTACTCATTTACTAAATTGATCCACTATTACCAGTAAGTACTTGATGCTTCCTTGTGCTGGCATATGTATAAAATCAATTTGTAATGTATGAAATGGAAAATCTGGTTGTGGTAAATGCTGATGTTTTGCTTTTGAGCTACCTACATTAGTTCGCGCACATGTTAGACAGGTTGCTAATATGCTTTTTACTGCATGTGATGTTTTCTCAATTACAAATCTTGATTTTATTGCCCCTATTACCCCTCTTTGTCCGACATGACTCACACAGTGAAAATGTCGGACAAGGACTGGCAGTAGGGAAGATGGGAGGGCAATCAAACCCTTAAGATTTTGTATAAGCCATCTCTGTCATCTAAGGTACAGTCATTATTCTCCCAATAGGTGTAATCACATGCAGAGGCTTGCTCTTGTATGAATTTTAAATCAACATTTGTGTCTAAATAGTCTGGGAGTGTAACAAGTGGCAGCTGTAGGGGCACAGACAATACTTCCTGCGGAGGTGGGAGCTGTGATGCAGCTGCAGCCTTGGCTGTCACGTCTGCTAAGGCATTACCTGTTGCTTCGTCTGTGTCAGCTGTACTGTGTCCTTTCGTTTTTACAACTGCAACGGCCGATGGCAGCTGTATAGCCTGAAAAAGTCTTTGAACAAAATCAGAATTTAGCAATTTATTTTCCATCAGCAGATCTAAATCCTCTCTGTCTCCACAATGTGCCAAAGTCATGTACGACACCAAATGCATAGCGGCTGTCTGTGTAAATCGTCACATGCTTATCCAAATGTAGCTCACAGGCGCGTATTAAAGCCATGAGCTCTGCTTTTTGTGCTGAGTGAAATGGTAATGAGTGAGCCTCTAGTATGATGTCAGGCACTGTTACCACTGAATAGCCACAAAGAAATGAGTTGTCATTCGGCCTTGAACAGGACCCGTCCACATAAACCGTGGCTGAGTCTGAGATAGGTGTTTGCTCTAAATCTGGACGTGGTGCTGTGGATTCCTGTATACGTGTCATGCAGTCATGATCATCAAGCTCGTCTGAGCCATCCTGTCGGTCAGAAGAACACAGAATAGTATCAATAAATGTCATGGCGAATCACGTGTGCTGCTCGCTTTTATAGTGAGATTTGCATATGTTGTTTAGTTATGTTTGCTACAATGGTCGTGACCTGGTGATTGGTGTGTAGAATAGTGTCATGTGAGAGTGTGAGCTTCTCGCAGTCCCTTATCATGATAGAGCAAGCTGCTACTGCCCTCAGGCAGGCCGGCATTCCTGAACAATTCAGGCAGCACCTTTGAGTGGCGGAGGTCAGCACTCCCTGTAATGCATTGAAAGAGACAGTCATTTCTGTGGATCACAGTATTCGAGGAGGCTTGTCTTTTTTACAACAGTCACGCAGAATGTGGTCATGAAAAGAACAGTCTGGTATCCACTGTCTGCAATAGTTCACCATGCCTAAGAAGGACAACATTTCCTTCTGTGTAGTGGGCCGAGGGACAGAGGTCACAGCTTTGACCCTGTCTGCAGTCATGGAACGTTTTCCGTGAGACAGTGTGAATCCCAAATATTGAACACAAGTCTGACAGTACTGCATTTTCTTTGCTGATGCTTTGTGGCCAGTCTTTTGGAGGTGCTGGAGAAGCATGTGTGTAGCAGTTTGACACAGTTTTTCACTTTCAGCACAGAGGAGGAGGTCATCCACATGTGGATCAGAGTACAGCCCTCAGGAGGAGTAAAGCTGTCCAGGGTAGCACGGATCACCATTGAGAAAGCAGCAGGGCTGTCTATCATGCCTTGAGGCAAACGAGTCCAAGTGTACTGCTTATTTCTATGTGTGAATGCAAATAACGGCTGTGTGTCACAGGTACTGAGAAAAAGGAGTGGAGCATAAATCCACCACGGTAAAATGTGTATGCAATGCATGTCAATATGCTGTGAACATCTGAAACGAGAGGTGGCAGAGGAATGTTGACTGCATTAATTTGCCTTAAGTCTTGTATGAAACGCCATACGCCAGGTTTGTTAGGCTTTGGCACAGGATTGACAGGAGTGTGGGCTTTATTACTCCTGTAGTCAATAAATCTCCTATGATGACATCTAGAGCTGCGGCTTTTTCCGTGGAAAGGGGACATTGCCTGACATATACTCGCTTTTTGTTTTTTTTTTTTTTAGCTGTGCGTGATAAGGTATGCAGTCAATAAATCCTATATCATTCTCACTTTTAGACCACAATGTCATATTCTGGTATTCAGCTGGCAACGTAAGTGCAGAAATAGTACAGTGGATAGGGTAGGTTAGATCTATGTGACGACATATTTCGTAACCTATGTCTGAGTTATGTAACAAAATCACTGTTTGACCTTCACTTGTGTGAGCAGTTATCATGTTGTTGAACAGTGTGAGAGAAACAAAAGTGTGGCTCCCAGTCATGGGATTACCTGTTAGTGGCGTCTGTACACGTTTTTTTTTGGCACAGTGTGTGACATAGAGTACCGGACAAAAAGGATGTTGAGTTCATTCTCTGCTGAGGGTCCAGCTGACACAGAGGATGTTCCTTCTCCATCATGTCGGTACATAGGGCAGAGAAAACATAAGCTGTTATCAGTGTCAGCAAACATTTCACCCTTTTTGTTAAATGAAATACACAAATTCATTTTTGCTTTGGGTGTCTGCGGCTGCTGGAAAACTGAGCTGAATTTGCACCTCTAGCTTGTCCAACAGTGCATAAAGCGTTTTATGAATACTAGGATAGATTCATCAGGCTTCTGTTTACACATAGTTACTGCATTTAAGTCAATTGTGTCTCTGGACATTTTTAGCAGGAATTTCTTTAGATTTTTAAAGAAATCGGCGACTTTGTCATTATTTACCCTCCTTTTGTCCATAGCGGTAACATTTGATGCATCACGACGCGGCATTCTATCATATATTTTCTACAGGACTTTTTAAGCAGACTACTTTTCTTATCACAAATGATATCCAACATTTCTACTGACCTGTTTTCTGGCGATAATCGTTCGGGATAAGGCTCCGAAAAGAAATTAGAATGCATTGAACTTCTTAAGTTGTAAACAAAGTCAGTCACATAAGCACTCCCGCATGTTCTGGATACGTGATCATGGACGTCTTCACCGATTCGTGGACGTAGGTTACACGTAACCGGAAATGGGAGTTGTACTGAGCCGTTATTTGAGACTTTATTTTGTATTTTATTAATTTTTGGTTTTACAGGTACTTTAGATTTTTTTATCGGACCTGTCTGTGGTCTTTGAATAATTCTGACCCATGTTCAGTGATTTCCAGAGGGGTTTACACGCTAGGAGGATTTAGGTTAGTATTTTCGCTGCGGCACAGCTGAGGTCACTTTAAATTTATTGCTAGCAATTTTTTGTTTGTGTGAGCAACTCTCACTTAGCGAGCAACTTCTCGCTTAACGAGCAACTTCTCGTAAAACAACAGGCAACTTCCTGTGTCTTTCTGCTTTTAATTTACTGCTTTTAACCCTTGTATGGTAATCGGGTCTGTGAGACCCGTTTTCAGTTTTCTTTCGTTTTTTTTTTTTTTTTAACAAAATTAAATTTAATTATTTACTAGCTTTTTCTGAGTGAGCAACTTCTCACTTTTTAACGTACGTTTCAAGATAACAGGCAACTCCCTGTGTCACTCTTTGATGAGCAACTTCTCACTTAACGAGAAGTATTTAAGACAACAGGCAACTTTCTGTGTCACTTTTTCTGAGTGAGCAACTTCTCACTTTTTAGCGTACGTTTAATTAAACAATTAATTATTATTATTTTTTAAACAAAATTAAAATATTCAAGACAACAGGCAACTTCCTGTGTCCACCAACACCACACAAGGGTTAATTTACTTTATTCGGGGACTGAGGAAGTCAGTCAGTGTATCTCTCTGGATCACTAAGTGAAACTTCGTCAGCATATCCCGTTTTTTTATGGTATTCGGGGACTGAGGAAGTCAGTCAGTGTATCTCTCTGGATCACTAAGTGAAACTTCGTCAGCATATCCCGTTTTTTTATGGATCGATCACTGAGAGAGGTATAATAGGTCTTTATATAAATATGAAAGACGCATATTTACCTTCTGTCAGCATCCCACTTCTGACACCAAAATTGAAGGAAATTGCCTTCCCGGGTTTCCTCCGTGGCGTGAGCGATAAGCAGAGTTTGTCCTTTCCTTATAAGACTCCTAATTATTTAAAGTAACACTCAGGTATGCCATTCAGCGTGTTAGTACGAGCTCGGGAGCAGCTTGGGAGAACAAGAAAACAGAGACTGCTTTAGGTTGCCTTCCCAATCGACTCAAAGGTTTATTTGATACACAGCAGTTTATATAGATGAAAAAAGGTTCGTGTGTCAGCTTTCCCAGTTCAAACCGGTACAGACCAAATAAGGAAACGTCTTCCTGCCTTCTGAGCAAAGAAGTATCCTGTGTGTAGTTTATCAGTTCAGCTACAATTTATGATCATCCCAGCAAAATACACTCCTAGACATAAAATACAGAGTTCTTTCATTAGTGAATTCTGAAACAAACCACCTAGCCTTTAACGAGCCTTTTCCAGGAGATAAAGAAAAGGGAGGATGGGAGTAAAGAAGTGATCTCATCTCTGTGGTGTTTTCGACCTTGAGGTACCAGCTTGTGAGTCTCACATTAATTCTTGGGTCACAGAGAAAGAGAAAAACAACTAGTAGATCGGCCTTATTGAGTAACAGTTTTCCTGTATAAAACAATATCCTGTAAATGCTTACCGTGGTATCAAAATATCATAACAGTTCCCAATGGATAGGGACAAATGCAATTACATGGCAGGATGCTGTAAACGGACCAAACTTCAGTCAGGAGAAGAACTGAGATTTACTGCTGGACTGCAGTTACATTGTAAGGTTTTAAAAACTGAGCTTTTAAATGAATAGTGGTAATAAAAACCAAGAGATCACTAACTGTTTTTAAGGCGCTTGTTCAGATGGAATAGAACGAGATACAAAGCATTAAAACATGTTAAAAACACAACAGTAAAAACACAAATGAGTAGTTTGGACCCAGAAGCAGGGTTCATGCGTGATCACTTAAAGACTGGATATTTCACACCTTAATGAAAGAAAAATATTAGTTCTTACACGCAATCATGTCACTGTCGCACTCTGACAATTTCTCTTTGTAAATATCTGTACTTTTTTACGCCGAAACCCAGCTTGAGCTGGTGCAACGTGTTAGTAAATCTGGCCCTATGTCTTTTGTTATGACTGGTAGCCTCACCCTGTAATGGTCCATGACTGAAGGGGCAGGTATAAACTTGCCAAGTAGTTTATTTATTTATAATAAGCTTAGTGCTTAGGGATTGCAGTATAGACAGGACAGACGATAGACAGGACTAACCCATTGTTGACATCCAGAAAAGACCTCCAGCAGCAGACCCTTTGCAGCTCATGAGTTACAGGGTATGGCCTTCGTGGATTAGTGCTCCTTGCATCCTATTGGTTCTTTACTGCACTGCGATTTTGGGAGTTTGGTTTCTTGAGCCATTTAAATTGGACTTATTGGTTGTCAATAAGATTGGATCAATGGGATTGATCCACTATAATGTCATATGGGAGTCAAATGTGGACTGGCTAGCCACCTTTTTATCAACCTCAAGTGATGCTTATGTAACCCAGGTCCCACGTAGCTATGGTAAAGCTAGAGTATATAGTACAATGAGACTGGAACTGGGTTCGTAGTGCTACTAATAATAATACCTGATACTAGGGCTGCTCAATTAATCGAATTTTAATCACGATTACGATCTGGGCTTTCAACGATCATTAAAAATGAGTGAGCCGATTATTAGCCCCTCCCTCGTTTATCCGCGACACCTTAAAGGCCGGTCCGTGAAAATATTGTCGGGCATAAACCGGTCCGTGGCGCAAAAAAGGTTGGAGACCGCTGATTAAGAGGACCCGAGGGAAGCTCGGAAAGCTAAGCAGAAGTTATTTGGAGAGGAGAGTGACTGCCGTTGGTTGAAAAGAGAGGTAAAAAAAAAAAACTTCAGTGGTGTTGCACACTATTTTATATTATTTTTTAAAGTCATTGTTAACCCTTTAAAGCCGGTCAGAGCAGCACGCTCCGTTTTGTGTAACTATTTTTAAATCCCTGTAGAACCTGGACCGTGTAAGCTAGCCAATAATTTGTTTTGCATATGAAACCGGAGGAGTTGTACTTACATCTTATGCCATCAGCTTGTCCTCGGTCACGGTTTCCTTCCGCATAAAGCTTTGCCAAAACTGCATAAAAAGCGCTTGCAGGAACAAAAACATAATATTCCAGAAACACGCTTCGCCGATCCGATCAGCTGTTCGTGACACTTCCCACAGTGAAACAGGCGTCAGCGTGAACTATCACATGTCCGCCATTTCCTGGCCGAAACCGGAAGTGATGTCATTTTCGCGGAAATGTAGTTTTTTACTTGTAGGCCTTAAAAGCCTATACTGGTCATGTTTGACTTTTCTGAATAGTTTCTGGGATGCTTAGAACTCAAATTGCACTGCTGGAAATAGTTTATTTTGATGCACGTGCTGTTTTCTTTGCAAATTTGCATCATAGGATTGTTTTTTCGTTTTTCCTGCAGTATATAAAAATTGGTGTATCTCCAAAATAAAACTATGAAGACACTCAAAATAAGTTTCCTGTTGTTGTAAACTATTTTTTGCAACTTTTTGTATTTAAAGTTTTGAGGGATAAACCTCTTAAATTTCTCCAAGTAGAAATATATGTAAAAAAACAAACAAAAACGATTTTCAATTTTTTTTTGTAGTTTATTGCACTTTTTTGCAATTAATGTAGTTACTATGGACTTAATGCATACATATTATTAAAATATGGGCTATAACAGTTGTATAGCAACTTGAAATGCTCCCATAAATGGCACTACAACATGTAAAAAAATAATATAAGCTCTGGCGGACTTGGTTCTATAGTAGGTCTTAAAGGGTTAAATAAATATCGTCAAATAATCGAGATCTCAATTTCAGTGAAAATAATCGTGATTATCATTTTTGCCATAATCGAGCAGCCCTACCTGATACCCTCTAATTTAACTAATAAGGACAACCACAACTGTATTTTACACAAATTTATCCCTCACCGGGTATTTATTTAGACAAAAAGAAATGAATAAAATAAACAGTTACTTTTATAAAATGAATTGAATTCAAATAAACAAACAAAAATACTGTAAATGTGACTACATGGATTATAAATAAAAGATTATCCACACAAAATACCTCTTTCTTAGGTACCAACTGTTATTTCAGTTACAACAGCTCACACCTTTAAAAGGGATGAATTTCAACCTTTGATTATAACTTTGATTAAAACTACACACTTACTCAAATTAAACCGAATTTGTAACAGTGGGCCCACACACACACACTTTAACCTGTCCACACTACACCTGTAGCACGGTGCTTGTTGCAGGCCTGATTCAAAGTTCGGGTGCGGTGAGGCCTAAAACTGATGGCCGCTTCACTCAAACTGAGCCATAAAACAAAATACGTGCACTTTAGTTCCAGTTAGTACTCACGAGTCCAATGAGTTTGTTAGTGGGGCAATCAGAAACGGGCAGTTAGTTCACCAGTAGTGAAGACAGTCAGGGGTAAGAAAACAGCCAGGGGTGAGAAAACAGCCAGGGGTGAGAAAACAGCCAGGGGTGAGAAAACAGCCAGGGGTGAGAAAACAGCCAGGGGTGAGAAAACAGCAGGGTCCATCCGGGCAAAACCTCTCCCTCCCTCTCCTTTCAGAGCGTCCATCGGCTTCTAAACATATTAAAACACTTGAGCTACAATACCAAATGCTATCACATAACGATTTAGCATTAGCATGCTTTGACTTTAAATCACAGAGCTAAACATACAGCATGGCATCACAGCACATAACGCGGTAAGCTGCGCTAATTAGCAAGCCGCTAGTTAGCATCACATATCAGGCCATTTTACCACTATAACGAATAGTTACAGTACAAATGTCAAGGCACACAGTCTCATTTACCTCTTGCAGATCACAAATAAGTAATTTCAGGACCACGGGTAGTCGACCTCAATGATACACTTAGATGCAAAATCCACACCATGTTTGCCTTATGACATCTCTCTCTTCGGACTTAGCTTCTGTGTCCGCTCCCACAGATTCACACAAACATTACCACTCGTCCCGCCCCCATAACAGAGAAGAGTGACATTGACTGGCTCGTTAGCACAACATCCAATGACAATACAACATTGAGATAACTGACATTAGATGGGTAAATAAACTTAGGTTACACCCCGACATATTTATTCTGCACAGAAAATGAACTCTAAATCATGAAACCCTTTTATTTATTGGACTCTTAACTGTAAATGAAATTACATTTGTACCAAAGCATATGATTTTTAAACCTTTTATCAACTATTTATAATTTAACCACTTTTATAACAATAGAGTTTTTTTTCTTTACCCTGTAAGCCTGAATAATTTCAGACAGGGCTACACTTAAATAAAACACTGCTTCCAAAAAAGGAAACATACATTTTGCTATACATATATTTTTTGTGTGTGTTTGTTTTTTTTCACATATTGGACACACATAGAATATCTTCATATTACATCTCAAATACAAAACAGAATAAAAATGTACTCTGAAGCAATTAAAATGTGCAGTAATTTCTTCAATTATAAATTATTCAAATTATTTAAGTTAAATTCAAAATCATTAAATGTTTTTTTTCTAATACAATTATATATTAAATTTTGGTTGTGGCTGTATATCGACTGTTCCAAAGGACTGTATAAATACTAGATGGCCAAACACTGTCTCCCTTCTTCAGCATTCCGTGCACATACGTTATTTGCCCCTTTGAGAACGTGAGCATGCTGTCAGTGCCAGCAAAGCTACATTTGGGTTAAGGTTGAAATGTGTAAGTTAACGTGTCAAAGTCAGTTTTATGCCCTGTTAAAAAAAATGTGCCAGCATCCTTCCAAAGCATCTATAGTCACATCACAGCACCTAAACCATCTGTCAGAAGTTATCAAAAGTACATATAGGTAATACACCTAAGGCATCAGGTTGGATGCTGTCAAATCCTGCAGTGATGTACGTTCGAATGCCTGTAATTCATTTATTCAGCAGTTTTGCATATTATAGGATTTGCATGCAAATGAACCCCCAAATTCACAAGCCACGAAGCACGACTGTTCTAAGCAGCAGCGGAACTGAAAGAGGACAAGTTTAAACAGCTAGAGTAGCAGCAACGCTATTATCTTAAGTATTAAAAATCATGACATAGCACAAATCCCAAGCCCAATTGTGTATCGCTTAAGATGGCATTGAGCTTCCCAATAAAGCCACAAAGTTAGTTGAGAAGTAAGAGTGCAAACCAGACATAATGTTGTTATAATCTCTTAACATCCATATCGCATAGTTTTAAATCAAATGTTTTCTATCCTGGATTTTACCTTTTTAGTCAACCTCAATTAGATTTTCCAATGCAAAGCGAAGTTTTACCTTACAAAAATGATTCAAGTCATGTTGGAAACTGGCAAATATTCAGCCAACAACAAAGAACGAGACAAGGAGGAGAACAGGCGAAAGCTAAAATGAACTTCCAGAAGTATATTTTTAGAAGTTTGGCTCACTTTTATCAAAACCTTTCCTTTTTTTCTTAAAAGCTGAACCAAACTTCCCGCAAACTGTGTGAATAAGCTTGTCCTCCATTTGTGATTGCCAGTGGCATCAGGAGAGAATCCACAGTCTCTACGAGAATCCCCCCAATGTGTTTTTGTAGCACCAAAGTTAAAAATATTTTCTTTTCTCTCCTTTTTTTAGCCTGTCTTATCTGGCAGCTTTTGCAATCAGAATTATGGTCTGAATGTGATGTCGTCCCAAACACATTCGCTTTTCCAAGAATCCAAGCTCTATAAATTCTCTAGGCTCCACTTGTTTGTGTGTTTCTTCTCTGTTCTCTCTTTCTCTGTTAATCATAAATTTCTATTAGTGTTATTTCTGCTCTCACAGTATATGTGTAATATGACAATGTCAAAGCTGACAGGCAGGAGAAAAAAATGGAATAAAGAAAAAAGAAAGGGAGAGAAAATATACTAAAAGGATAGAGCACAAATGAAAAACTCATCTTCTGCATCTGTAAGAAAAAAACAAGAAAAAGACAAAAGAAGAGAAAGCACAGATACACCAATCAGCAGTATGGTTTGTGTGTGTGTCTTAGCATGTATCTTTGTCAGGAAACATACTTGATAATAAGTGTACTTATAATAAGTGTAGTATACTTGATAACCCCAGGAGCCAGAGGCAGACAAAGACAGATCCAGGATACCCGGGCCATCTGCAGCCCCCAAGAGTTCTAAAGACCTGAGGCCACACGTCCAAAAGATGACAACTGCATGCCCCTCCCAGCTGAAGAAGGAGGGAGGCCCTGGATGTGCTACTGTTTGTGTTTGTTACAAAAGCATTAACCCTGAACTGATCACAGGTAAACTGGTGGATTATCAGATTATTAAAGTTTTATATACTTCATCACATACCAAATATTATCTGATACCTGGTTCTTTACATAATTCCTCAATTGTGCCATTTAGAGAGAGAAGACAAGCGGGAAACACTCAACCTCATTAGACTCAGAGGATTTTGCAGGATTCTACTTTGGAAAATTGGTCAATCAGACTGAAAAGAAACCCGTTCTGTCTTTCACTGTCAGTGTCATGAATTTAGGAAGTGGCACTTTGTAATTTCTTGGTTGTTGTTTCAAAAGCTGCGACAATTTCCTGCCCTGACGTTCAATCAAACGTGCCATTGTCTTGAAAAATCAAGTGGCCTGTAATGAAATGCCCAGTATGCTAAACACTGCTCCTCAATCAGTGCCAATCTAGAGGATTCAGCACGATGAACAATTGTGCAAAATATTGGAGGCAGCAACAGCAGAGGCCTCATTCTCTTTGCACTTCCTCCTCGACAAGTGTTTTATAGTCCCTCAGATCTTGTCCCAGCCAAACGGAGGAGTGCATCAATTGCTCTGCTGAATTTCCATTCGTCTTCGTGGATGATTTCCCCCGTGGTCTCTCTTGTCAAGAACGGGGGGGGGGGGGGGGGGGGGGGGGGGGGGGTTGTTTTGTTTTTTCTGCTCCCCCCCCCCCCCCCCATCCCCCCCACCCACCAAACATGCTCTGTCTGCTGTTACCTCATCCAAAAAGAATCTTCCCAAAGTGTGATTGAGCGCTGAGTTAAGTGGCCGACAGCAGCGAGGTTTCTTGGCTCCTTTGCCTGATGAGGTGAGGTAGGGCACAGATGCCAATTTCTGCACAGGCAAGCAGATGCGCTTCGCACCAGGGATGCTTTCCTTTCAATTAGTCCCAGCAATCAATGCAATCTGTGTTTGGTAATCTTCTGCACTGTCTTTCCGGCGGGGGAAAGACACTCGGAAAAAGAAACAAAACAGAAGAAGGCCAGGGAGTGGGAAAAAAGTAACTCAGAGGTTCAGGAAGCATCCGAAACTATGGAAATAAATGTTCTGAAATGAAATGTTTTTGCATGAATTGATCTCTGGCTCAAAGTAAAAAAAGTGCATTTTTCCTAAAGTTATTCTATTACCATATGGTACTTCTTGGAGGCAAAAGCAAACACTGCGGGAGAATTAGGAATGCACCATACAAAGAATGTACTGCAGTAAATGTCCTGTCTGTAGTTGTAGCTTGACCTAGAGGGAGAAAAAATACAAATAAAATGAATGATTTTGTCATAGTAAAGGATTTTTGCCTTAGAGCTCTGAGTTTTGGACTGTTAAATATATGCTTATCCACCCTTTTCTGTTTATTCCAAGCATATTTATTGGTCGCATTTTCTTCATGATGTATGTTACTTTGTTTTTTTTGTTAGAGTTGAGTATTTATATTTTCATCACTTGTGTTTTAGTTTAGCCTTCCCAGTATACTTTTGTCTTGTTCCTATCTCTGTTAGTGATTCTTTGTCAGTTACTTGCTGTTTTATTTTGGTAGTCTTTCCTAGCTTGTGTCTTATATTTACTTTTACTTCCTTCATTAGTTTCAGCTGTGTTTTTACCTTGGTGTATCCACTCTGCCGCATTTCTTTGTGTAAGCCTCAGTTTGCCTTAGTTGCTTGTCGAGTCGCACTATAGTCCAGCTTTATTTCCACCTTCCCTTGCAAGATTCTGTTGTGTTTTTTGGATTTTGTTATTTTCTACTCCAGATTTACACCAGACAGCTCATTTTTCCTTTACTTCCATCTGCCTATGAGCTTGCAGTTGGGTCATGTTCCATGAGAATGATGTAAAAAAAAAGCATTAGCCTCAATTTCTTTTACATCTTTCATCAGATCAAAAGTTGATGATTAAGTCTTTTCACCCTCTGATTTCTACTGAATTATGACCCAAGCTCTTACAAGAGTGAAAGTCCCCTTCTTATTTCAGTATTTTGCAGTATTTGCTGCCAAATAGTTAAAAGCTCAGCATGCTACGATGCGCATGTATTAGCAACATTGCTAACATTAGCCTTTAGCCCAGGCGAAGCAAACCTGCCAAACATGCTGCATTTTGCACTACTATTTTGCACAAGAAAGACTGAACCTATGCCGTAAAGGGAATACTAAGCAATAGTGAAACTAGGTTTGAAAGTAAGAGAGGAGCCAGACAGAAGTGATGTGTGCAGAGGCTTAAAATTGCACCCTCACTGCTGCAGATACAGAGCACCTAAATGGGAACAAAGAGGAAAAATGAATCTAGAGTAAAGGATGTGATAAGAGCCTGGTAATACCTTAGAGGACAAGTAGTTCATAGCTGCTGCACACGCTTCCTGAGCAAATAACAGTTCTTTGAGTAACATCTTTGCAAGTCAGATATGATACATGCTGGTCTAATTTCAGTGCATAATGAAGATAACCAGTCACTGAGGATGCTATGCTAGGATTAAGCAAATAGTATGAGAAATGACATGGACATGGATACTTATACTTAAGAAAAGTACAATTTGAAGGTAGCCATTCTTTAAATCCAAATTCAAGGTGTAAGCCTCCACAACTATCCCATGTAACACTATACATATATTATGTGGTTGTGGAGGGTAAAGGTCATACTGAGGCTCCCGCTGCTGTGTTCTACTGCATCAGTCATTCTGGAATACACATTCCTGCTTGTCCAGATAAAGCAAATACATCACATATATTTTCTCAGTTTTAATGCTGCAAAATGTCAGCTAAAATGAGAGAATTTGAATTAGTTCTTCATAATTTAAGAAATATGACCACTGGAGAGGATCATGTTGCACTCTTGACTAGCGATAACATTTATGAGAAGGAAAAATCTGATCCCTGAGCATTAAGGAGACCACAAAGTAAGAATTCATTTTGCCCACAGATTACCATATCAATCTCATCACACACATGCTGGATCATCAGAATAATGTACATCCATCATGCTCGCTGATACCGTCATTTCTCATGTGAGCAGAGACAGGAGATGACTCAGTACTAATTTCACACTTAGGGGCCACCCTCATTTCTTTGTCTTCTATTAAGTCACACTGTGAAATACAGAAGTGAAGTGATATAGTAAATTAAATGAAAAGTGTTTGTCAATGCTATTAATCTAAAACAATGCAGCTAATGTCACACTCTTGGTATCGACACGCTCATTTATTATGTTTGGGTAGACAGTTTTAATTGCTTCTGTCAGATATACACAAACTCTCCATACTCTGCCTGTTTTAATTCAGCTCGTCATCTTCTTGGGGAAAACAACTGTAACATACAAAATGTAAACAAATGTGATTACTTTTTTGACACTGTCTACAAGCAAACTTGTGATAAGGCTGTGTGCTAACTCTTTGTTCATTTTCTGCAATGAAAATTAATATTTTGCATGTGCGGTTGGACTGTACCATCAGAAATCCTGGGCTGATAGTCTAGTCGTGTTAGTCGAACAATTCTCACCCTTTGCAACCTATTAATAGATGGCCGAGACAATTTCAACGTACTAGTGCAGTTCTGGTTTTTGTCACTAGATGGCAATATATTTTGTGCATCGCTGACTCAAAGCAACAAGTAGAAGGTCACAGTGGTCAATTATAGCTGGGACTGGAGACACATCACTCATACTAACACATAGGGTAGCATACATGATAGTACTGGAGATTAAACATAGGTTTATTTGCCTTACGTTCCCTAGCTTGGCCGTTCCCTAACACAAGCCGCCACAACTGATCTGTATCACCTCACATAATGACACAAATTCTCAAACATAGAATGGAGTTAATCACAGAATAGATAACTGAAACTGTCTTTCTATCATTTTCCAAAAAGTGCTGTCAACAAATTACAGCAGGTGCTTTATGCAATGCATAATGTGTTTGTGTGATTGGTTACGTTGTGCATGACTGCTCCTACAGGTGATGACATTTTCCTTTTCAAACAGATTGTTTCATTTGGTTTATTTCGATGGTGTCAATTAAGCAGAAATATGTAAAGCATTACACTGACTAATATCTGAACAACACCCCAATAGAAAATTATTATTTTCAGTAAATTCAGTCAAGAATATCAATAGATGGAGTATTTGTATGTGGGAAAAGGAAGCACAGTCTTAGCCTGCAAGGCTACTGACATTTTTAAGCAGACATAACTGTAGATCATTGTCCACTAGTCTCTTACATTGTCTTGTTTTTGACTGCAGTGCAAAAGGTTATTAAATCACATTAAGGTGAATGTAGTGTAGTGCTTCTACATAATATCAACATGTAGAATTATTTGTTTGATGGTCCAGAATTTTGATTGAAAATGAAGGAAAACTTTGCCTAATAATTACAGACGAGTGAATAAATCAGTTGTTGCATTATCTTTGAAACTATAAGTAATCCACATTATTTCCAAGTGTTTCTGTTGACTTAAATAGAAGCAAAAAACTTTATAATATGGCCTGTGAATAAGGACATAATTCCTTTGTAATTAAATGTATTTGAAAATATGACGTAATTATAATTACCTACAGAAACGTGAACGAAAGTACACAACATTAAGGGAGTATCAAGTACAGGAATTAGGAGAATAGTTATTAGAAGTATAAGAAAGTATTGTAGTGAGTAAGTAATTTTACAGCAAAGGAGACCAAAATGTTCTCTAAGTCAGCGGTCCCCAACCTGTTTTGCACCACGAACTGGTTTATGCCCGACAATATTTTCACGGACCGGCCTTTAAGGTGTCGCGGATAAATACAACAAAATAAAACTAGTACCGGTACCGAAAAAAAGAAGATTTATTCATAACACACGTGAAAAGACCCAGGAAAACCGAGTTAACAATAAAAACGATAACAAAATAACGCTGAAAACCGAGAAAAACCCTGAAACTATACATTTCACACCTGAGCCTCAACTCTCGCGGCCCGGTACCAAACGACTCACGGACCGGTACCCGTCCAAGGCCCGGGGGTTGGGGACCGCTGCTCTAAGTAATGTTAATAATTGCATAAGTAAGAAGTGCAAAACCTCAGATATTTTACAGTAAAGAGGAAATAATTATACTGTAAGTAAATTTAAGCTATACATAAGTAATCTTTAGTAGCGACTTCTGGGTACTTTGCAGCAGTTAAGACACAAATTATAATTAAGTATTTTTCAATAGTGTGTAATTTCCTATTTAGCACATGGCCATTTAAATTTAGGAGAAGATTTTATAGGTGAGTGATTGATGTAGCGGTTCCGAAAGACACCAATATCAGGAAGAAGGAACACGAGAAGCTGGAGAAATACCAAGGTCTTAGAGAAGAGCTCGAGAGGATGTGGAGGGTGAAGGTAACAGTGGTCCCCGTGGTAATCGGAGCACTAGGTGCAGTGACTCCCAAGCTAGGCGAGTGGCTCCAGCAGATCCCGGGAACAACATCGGAGATCTCTGTCCAGAAGAGCGCAGTCCTGGGAACAGCTAAGATACTGCGCAGGACCCTCAAGCTCCCAGGCCTCTGGTAGAGGACCCGAGCTTGAAGGATAAACCACCCACAGGGGCGAATGGGGAATTTTTATTTATATATATATATATATTTCTCTTCAGTTTGGCAATTTTATCTTTGAATGGTAAGCAAGTATCCAATAACTTCCTGTGACTGGCAACATATTTTTGCTGGGTTGTCCCCTCTGAATAGGATGGCACACCAAAGCTTTTTCCTTCCTGACTGATTCTCACCTGTGCACACAGCAACTGAAGAGGAACATTTTTAGCAGCTGTCTTTTCCTTCAGTATTTAAATCTGAATAATTTCTTTTTTAACAAATTTGAATTTATTCTAAAAAGAACAAAGTAAATGTTAGGACATGACACTGTTTTATCTCCAGAGTTCAGCTAATATCTGTCTACTACTGTAATGTTCACAAATTAATTCATGCTAAATTATTCATCATTTTATGTCACTTTTATGAATGATAATTCCACTCACTGACAAACTGTTTTTATTTCTGCCAAAAGTGAGATTAACATTCCTTGCTGAATTTCTTGCTTATGTTTCTCAAATACAGTAAACATCAACTCCACGTATGAGCTTGGACCTACATGAAATTACTGTGAAACTGCTAATTGACCAGTAAAAATAACCACAATCTGACCTGAAAAGTTCATCCATTTTTCATACAGTCTACTCTATGTAGAGAAGTCATTATTGCTCACTCAATCCATTGCTAGGGTTATTTATAATGACCCCAAATTTGCCCTTGTGAGGAAATAATTGTTCAGATAAATCACAGGGATGTGACTTGCCCACTAGATGTTTGAGCCTTGCTTCCTTTCTAGTTGGTGCCAGAATTGTGGTTGGTTAAATATATATATATATATATATATATATATATATATATATATATATATATATATATATATATATATATATATATATATTTTATTTTATTTTTTTTAAATTTCATGAATATAAAATGTCAGTTGCTGCATCAAAGATTATGGTAAAAATGGTAAATGGCCTGTATTTGTATAGCGCTTTACTAGTCCCTAAGGACCCCAAAGCGCTTTACACAACCAGTCATCCACCCATTCACACACACATTCACACACTGGTGACGGCAAGCTTATGTGAGAGATTGTTTTGACAGTGTTGAAGTTTATCCTTTGTTCAGTTGTTAATTTTCTCTAAATGTGTTTTTGACAATTAGACTAGCACACCTCCCACCAAGAGCAGGTCCTTTTGCTTCACAGTTACAAAAATGTGATCCGATCTGCACCAAAAGTTGAATCGGTTCCCCAAAAAACTGACAAACAGAGAGAGACGGTGAAGGAATAAATCTGTAGTTTGATGCAACTGATTATCAAGTTTTTGTATAAGTTTACTAAGTGGAAGCAATCCCACTGTGTTCACGTGTTGCAGTACTGGTCAAACCATGTCGTAGAGCTTATCCTGAATTTATGCATGTGCCACTGTATGACTCAAAAATGTCAGCCAAAAAGTGCAGATGAGTCATCTGCTCTTTGGTGAGCATTTTCAGGAAGAATGAAGAATAAAAACCACCTTCTGTCTAGACACAGCGCACCAAGACAAAAAGAAACTCTTAGACAATTAGCAGTGCTTGTTTAAAAAGTACCATGTAGATTCTTGATTTTTATCTGTATCTCTTCCAAGATCAATTTCATTGACGTCTCACAACAAAATCAATAACTCGGTACCCATAAGACGCATGAAAAAGATGCAAGAATCAGCTTCTGTAAGAAATGTAAATATAAGGCGCAAATAGTTTCATTTGATTTCTTTGGGCACTTCTTTACATGCACATTCAGCCATGTCTCATATATAAAGTTCTGGAACTTTTCTGGTGTTTGAAAGGTAGTGAGGAAGGACACACTTAGGATAGGGTTTCTCTTAGTAGCATGTTATTGAAATTCAATGCACTACTCTGTTGCAAGTTTCACATATTGCCAACCTTCTTATCAAGTTGCCATGTTTGCAGTAAACTCTAGATTGGCTCTATGCTTCTTCTTTATATATGTTTTCTTAGTTTCACTTTTTATCTGTCAAACTGAAAAGGTTTTTTCTTTTTTTTTTCTGTTTTGAGTAAAAGCAGAATTGCTTTCAGTCAGCTATCCCAGTGCTCGTGGACATGATGTATAGAATGAATGGGATATATAAAGAGCACATATCACACTGAGATGGTGCATCATCTTGGCCATTCCCTCCTGACATCCACGTGGAACTTATTGAATCTGTGCAACCCTCTCAAATGCGTTATATCAACACAAACTCGTAACTTGTCATACATTTCTTTGCTTGTGTTAATGAGGTGGTCGACATAGATGCATTGGCATAACCTCTCATTAAAAGTCCATTTCTGTTCCTATAGATACAGTCTGCATTAATTTCCCCTAGAGATAATTATCATACCACCAGGTAAGTATGTTTACCTTTTTCAGGGTCATATGGGTACATGTATATAGAAAAATCTGTATATTTATGTTTTAAGTGAACAATAAATACAATTAAGATAAGATAAGATAAGATAAGATAACCTTTATTAGTCCCACACGTGGGAAATTTGTTTTGTCACAGCAGGAAGTGGACAGTGCAAAAGTTATGAGGCAAAAATTAGAATACAATAAGAATAAATACAGTACACAACTGTACAGAATAGAATAAAATACTATATACAGTAGAATAAAATAAAATAAATATACAATAAGATAAAAATAGAATACAAATACTATATACAACTGAGTAAAAATACAACGATGACAGAAAGGATTATTGCACTTAGTATTATTGCATATGTATGGATGTGTGTGCTTGATCAGTTAAAGTCTTTATTATGGAGTCTGACAGCAGTGGGGAGGAAAGACCTGCGAAATCTCTCCGTCCCACACCGTGGGTGCCGCAGTCTCCCACTGAAGGAGCTGCTCAGTGCTGTCACAGTCTGCTGCATGGGGTGGGAGATGTTGTCCATCAGGGATGACAGCTTAGCCGCCGTTCTCCTGTCACTCACCACCTCCACTGGGTCCAGAGGGCATCCTAGAACAGAGCTGGCCCTTCTGATCAGCCTGTTCAGTCTCTTCCTGTCCCCAGCAGAGATGCTGCCGCCCCAGCAGACCACGCCATAAAAGATAGCAGAAGCCACAACAGAGTCATAGAAGGTCTTCAGGAGTGGGCCCTCCACTCCAAACGACCTGAGTCTCCGCAGCAGGTACAGCCTGCTCTGCCCTTTCCTGTAGAGGGCGTCTGAGTTATGAGTCCAGTCCAGTCTATTGTTCAGATGAACACCAAGGTACCTGTAGCTGTCCACAGCCTCAATGTCCATACCTTGGATGTTCAGTGGTTGCAGTGGAGAATGCTTGTGCCTGCGGAAGTCTACCACCAGTTCCTTGGTTTTACTGGCGTTGATCTGGAGGTAGTTCAGCTGGCACCAGTCCACAAAGTCTTGGGTCAGACCTCTGTACTCCTTGTCGTCCCCATCAGTGATGAGGCTGACTATTGCAGAGTCATCAGAGAACTTCTGCAGGAAGCACTGGGTGGAATTGTGGGAGAAGTCTGCAGTGTAGATGGTGAAGAGGAACGGAGCCAGAACCGTTCCCTGTGGGGCCCCCGTACTGCAGACGACCCTGTCCGACACACAGCCCTGAGTCCTCACATACTGTGGTCGGTCGGTGAGGTAGTCCAGGATCCAGGTAGTGAGGTGATGGTCCACTCCAGAGTTCACCAGCTTGTCCTTTAGAACCGAGGGAAGAATAAGGTGAACAATCTGTGGGTAAATTTGAATCTTAAAAAGTCAGAATTGAATGGTAAAATGAAAATCATTTAATATCCACATATAAGGTTTATTGTGTGTCACTGAAATGATACAGAGCTTGTTACTGTCCTCTTACATCAATAAGGTTCTGCACCTGCTAGCTTTCTCCCACAGTCCAAACTCACACGTTTGGTGTCACACTGGTTCTTTTGTGATATTTCACAGTTACTTAGATGTTTAATTTACATATGTCAAAAATGAGTAATCTTTCTTAAAAAGTGATTTAATGGTAAGTGACTGTCCTGTCACTAAATTAAGCCTAGTTTATCTCAGGTAAAAAAAAAAATTTAATTACAAATGTTATTTCAGAAAATAACATTGGTTAGCACTGTTGCCGCACAGCAAGAAGGTCCTGAGTTCAATTCCACCATCAGGCCGGGGTCTTTCTGTGTGGAGTTTGCATGTTCTCCCCGTGTTTGCGTGGGTTCTCTCCGGGTACTCCGGCTTCCTCCCACCGTCCAAAGACATGCAGCTTGTGGGGATAGGTTAATTGGATAACCCAAATTGTCACTAGGTGTGAATGTGCAAATGAATGTGAGTGCGAACGGTTGTTTGTCCCTGTGTGTTAGCCTTGCGACAGACTGGCGACCTGTCCAGGGTGTACCCCGCCCCTCGCCCTATGACAGCTGGGATAGGCTCCAGCGCCCCCCGCAACCCTGAAAAGGATAAGCGGAAGTGAATGGATGGATTTCAGAAAATTTAATTTAATCACATTAATTAAACTTTCCTTTTTGATGAAGTTTATAGTTAGGGCTGGATCAGGTGACCCTGAGCGCTCATTTTGTTAAGCTGCAATAGGTCTGTGCTGCTGGGGGCTTCCCATGATGCATTCTTACTCACCTTTTTCACTCTCCATGTGCTTACACACCACTCTGCATGTACTCTTTAGTTATTATTAATCTCTAGCTCTCTTCCAGAATGAGGCTGAGTGGCTGTCGCTCTCTGAGCCTCGTACTGCTGGAGGTTTCTTCTTGTTAAAGGGGAGTTTTTCTTTCCTGCTGTCACCAAGTGTTTGCTCAAAGGGATTGTTTGATTGTTGGAGTTTTCTCTGTATTGTCCTACCTTACAATAAATTGCATAATAAAGTAGGTTGGGGCAACTGAAATTATTTATTCATTTTTTTGGTTGTATATAAATTTTATTTTATTTAAAAAGTAATGTGGCAGAAAGATTTTTGTATTTTGAATCAGTTGCCTTTATCAATCTATGTGTTACTGCGTTAAATAGTCCTGAAATATTCAAGCTTGTGCAAAGGAAAACTCAAACAGATAACTATTAACTCATTCACTGCCATTGACGTCTATAGCCGTCAATTGCAGTGAATGAGTCAATGGGTCTAACTCATTCACTGCCAATGGCTGGCAGTGAATGAGTTAATAGACAAGTTAGGTTAACTTATGTCTTTACTTAAAGTGTAGTTACGAAAAATCATTTAGGAATGTGAAAAAACATTGTTCCTGTGTATTTGTTTTCTGTGTATTAGAAGACATCCATCAGGAATAGCATGTAGCTTACATGAGAAACTGTCAGAGCTAGCACTGTGTGCAGGCAGGGTGTGGACTCAGATGGACATAAGGAATGTTTAAAAAAACAAATTAAGAACCTTAAACTTGAACTAAAACTAAGTAGTCTCAGGGAACTAAACTAAGAAGCATAGACTAGGAGAGGGAACTGGAACTTCACCTGAAGAAGGAGGGCAAGACGGCACAGAGAAGGTGAGGGTGACGTTAACAATGCGACAAAGAACTGAGGGAGACACTGACATAAATACACAGAAAGATAACGATGATGCGAAAGCACAGCTGACACGGATAATTGTAACGAGACAGGGGAGGGGCAAACACCACATGACGTGCACTGAGACTAAGTAGAACAGGGAGTACACTGAGATGCAGACCGGAAGGGGAAAGAGCGAACACAGAGGAGCACGAGAGAGAGAGAGAGACATGACGGGCAGGGAATAAGACACAAGGGGAAATATGAACTCACACTACAATATAAACACATACACACAGAGGGAGTAAGGACACAAGGGAATCCTGATGACAAAAAGCTAAACCGAACAACCTAGTTACTACAGAATAAACACAGTGGACCTGAAAACACAAACACTAACACCAAATGACAAAAATACAAGAAAACTCAAAACACTGAATCAAAAGGACCCATGCACCATGACAGAAATACACTGAAAACAAACCAAAGTTATAATGATTGTTAATTGTGTACAGAGCTCTGCCTCCATACTCACCAATATCAAAGCTGGGCTGAGGCGTTGTGGCAATGTGGCGTCTCTTTTATTTTTGTGATATTTTCTATATGATAAAAAGTTACATTGGTTCACAGTAAATCTGTGATAACAAACATCTGTATGCCATTACTGGTGTACGTAAAAAGCGTTGCTCATAGAATTATCATCCAGCTCAGCTTTTCCTTTTCCTGCTCTGTTGGGCTTTATAGCAGCATATTTTTCCTTTTTTTAAATTTGTTTTTTTCCTTTTCAGGCATGCAATTGTGAAGCTTAGGTTTGCTTTTAAAGCTCTTATAATGTTGTTCTTGGCTATAGCAGGCAGCTGTTTTCAGCAAAAAAGCTCTTAAGGCCACTACTTGCCCAGCAACAAACAGACAAATACAGATAGCGACTGGCTGGTGAATATGATGTACTATTTAGGGTTCTCTCTGACTCTAAGAGGAGAGTAAATATCGAACTATAGCAGAACACGGCTGGTCATACTTCCTTACATCCTACACTGTCCTTATTTCAGAGCATCACCTTACCCACAGATGGCACTCTACAGATACCGCTAAATTGCTACTTATGCATAAGAGGCTTTTTATATATTGTGTCGGACTGAATCACATGTTCAAATGAGTTCAAATAGAGGTCTCACACTAAAAAACCTAAGCCACTTCTCTCCTGGTACACAGTCTTCAGAGACAGCTGCTGCACTTCATGAGCAGTCTGGGAGCCTGCCACTGTCCTCTGATATCGTGTCTAGGGAGGGAGCCAAACAGCAAATGAAAGCACATTACAGCATGTCGTCCTGTCCCGTGGTCGGCAACGACTAGAGCCAATGTGAAAGGAACATTTAGTCTAATATGTACCAGCAGATAAAACTCCTCTTTTCCCCTTCCTGTCATCTTTTTCATTCCAAGGGAGGACTAGAATAACAGAAATTTGTAAGTACCTGTGAAAAAGTGCATTTGTGCTGGATATAGGCAGGATAAATAAAATTGCTGGTGGTTATTTGAGGTGAGTCTCGCTCATTTTAATCTCTCAGCAAACATCAGGTCACCAGCTACCTGCCTGGGGTTAGGGTTTTGTATTAGCCACAGCTTTTTTTTAGAAACTAGACAATGTTACCTTTAAAAATAAGCCTCATGGAAAACGTCTAACAACTTTGGAAACTTCTGAACGGAGGAAGACTTGGTAAAAAGTTGTGGACAACCCTAACCCCTAACACCCTGGTCATCCTTGGATTATGTGGTTTGTAGTTTTTCTCTCTAGTTTTAAAGCCATTAAGAAGACAACCCTAAATACTAATAGCAGATTTGCTTCATCATCCACTCAATCATTATTCAAAACTATTCAGCCCTGCAGGATTCTAACCTTGTTGTGACCTAGAGCAAAATACTTTACTGAAGTCCAACTTCAAAAAAAATTATATGTCAGCACCAAGAGTTGCTCCAGACTCCAACCGGGGACAAGGAGGGGTGTATAAACTCAGCATTCAACTAACAGGCTAAAGCCAGAGACTTCAAGGGAGAGATAAGGCCAGGAATAGGAGGACCAGAGGCAGTGTGAGGTGATAGTGAGTGGGTTCTTTTCACAGAGACTCAGCACAAAATAAAGGAGTGATAGAATTACTGAGAGAGAGTGAGCTTGTACAGACACCTCAATACTCATGAAACATGATGGAAAAATAACACTGGGAACTTGTGTTTTGCTTTTTTTTTTTTTACTGATATTCACTCATAGCTTTTTTAGGTCGCCTACTGTAAGTCTTAATTATTTATTATTTACTCCAGTTACTCCAGAGGGAATCCCCACCTGAAAACACTGCAAACATAGCCTACAAGTTTCTACCCAGCTTACCATACGTATTATACTTAAGTGTCAACAAATACGCAGCCGAGTTTGAATGCTCTGCAGTCCACAAACAAGACCAGTTTGTTTTCAGCATCCATCAAAAATGCATTGCTGTCTCACACGCTCCATCTTATTTGAAGAATATATTATTTATAATTGATGAAGCAACTTTTTGGTTTGTTCTTAGAAAGATGGTATATCATTAAAATCTAAACAGCTGCTTCATTATAGATCACATTTTGAGGGAATGGTTACACCAGCATTTCAAATGGTGCAGTCAGTTGAATTGAAAGATATTACCAACACTCAGGGGCAAAATAAATTATAAAGCTGAATTTGAACTTGTCCAACATGTTGACTGCTGTATATACTGGTAAGTTTTTGTTTTTGTGAATAATTTCTGATATTTTAGCTGTTGGTCAAAACATGTTATACGAATAATAAGGTAGCTTTGATTAAAGACTTAAACAGAAATATTACATGAATTATAAATTCAGGTGCTAAAGTTTAATCAAAGGCATTTTATGGGCAAGTGTGGATCTTTTTTTTTTCTTACTTCATCAATTAAGAAGGTAAAAGGTCTGATTTGATTTAAAAGCTCACAAATTTTGTTAAAGCAAATCTGAATCCAAGGGAAACCAGTCAACTTTGGGCCACAAACCCACATGAAATCTAGTGTGCAGTGTGAACACTGGCATCACATCCGTAATTACTAACAACTTACAAAGAATTATGTTGCTGTATACAATGATATTATTAGGCCCAGTCTAACATGAGTGGTCCATACCCTTAACACATCTCTCAGGCGTTAAACACAACATCTGTCTTTAAGTGAATGATAGGCTTTAATAGCAGCCTAATCATTTCTTGTTCTACAGCTGTCTAGACTCATCAGCAAGCTAGCCATTAAATGCCATTTATTAGTACCAGAGATTTAATTGTTTTCTAACACATAACAGAGCCAGATAAAGGTTATTAATAATCTAGTTTTTGTCACATTGCTTGTAGAGCTGAACAATTAAAAAAAAAAGAATGGGAATTGGATCTGATTCCACGTAGATGTTCTACAAGTGACTTTTGATTGGTGAGCTTGTGGAGCATAGCATTTGCAAAACCTCATAGACGCTGTATGTTTCAAACTGGATAAAGCAAGTTGTATGATGTGTAGGGTAGTGTTGGGGAGTAACGGAATACATGTACCGCCGTTACGTTTTTAAAATACAAAATATGAGTAACTGTATTCCATTACAGTTACCGTTTAAAAAGGTGGTATTCAGAATACAGTTACTTTGTTGAAATAAATGGATTACACTACGGTACTTTCCTGGTTCATTTTGTCGCAGGTCAGGACTGTTTGGGTTTTGTTTGACAGCTACGTTCTGTTGTTCCAGGCGGCAGGGTTACGGTTGCCATGGTTACAGGGCGACGCTCTCTCTCTCTCTCTGCGACTGTGTGTTTCCTGGGTGAGAGAGCGCCTTTTCATTGTTGTTGTTGTTGTTGTTGTTGTGCTAAGCTAACAGGCAGAATGCTACAAGCATAGCTCTAAAGAATGTAGCCTCATGGGCAGTGTAGTCCGTGTTGCAGGGAGAATGGACTGCCATACACGTTATGGGTCTGTGAGCGCGAGGAGGGAGAAAAAGGGGAGTGGAAAGGTACGAGTTGTCATCGAGGAAAAACGGGAGCTGGAAGCATGTAAATATAATAATAACCACTTCAGCCAAGAAGAGTGCCTGACGAGCCCAGTTGTAAGTAAGCTATTAAGACTCGACTGTACACCGTGTTCGTGTTTTCCTCCGAAAACAATAAGTTCCGTTGGAGCAGTCTTTCAACGCCTCTCTCTGTCTCTCGCAAGAAAAGTTGACCCACACAACAAAGTAAAGCTATTTTTCGGCTACGAGCCGACAGGGACCCCGCCGTATTAGTCAGAGGTCCCTTTACTACAGTTCAGAGTCGCGGACCTTCAGTAATAGTAATAAATCACACAGCAACAGTACATTCACGTTGCTGTAAAAAGCATGATAATATATTAACTCATTCACTGCCAGCCATTGGCAGTGAATGAGTTAAACCCATTGACTCATTCACTGCCATTGACGGCTATAGACGTCAATGGCAGTGAATGAGTTAAGTAATCCAAAGTATTCAGAATACGTTACTGTCATTGAGTAACGTAACGGAATGCGTTACAGAATACATTTTGGGGCATGTATTCTGTATTCTGTAATGGAATACATTTTAAAAGTAACCTTCCCAACACTGGTGTAGGGTAATTGCAGTTTTTGTGATTTGCAAATTCTAAAGCTTTAAATTGCAATTTTGATTTAAAATCAACTACATGTTCATCTCTATATAATATGGATTTTTTTCAGTGGTCGGAAATATATGATATTGACACACAAGGGTATTTAAGAGTTAACAATAGTGTTGATTTTTTTGGGGGAGGGGAAAGTAGAAAAAGTCTAGACTCTCTTACTCTGGCTAGTGTGTTAGCTATTAACCTGCAAGGTACAGCACTTAATAATAATAATAATAATGGATTGGATTTATATAGCGCTTTTCAAGGCACCCAAAGCGCTTTACAATGCCACTATTCATTCACACACTGGTGGAGGCAAGCTACAGTTGTAGCCACAGCTGCCCTGGGGCAGACTGACAGAAGCGAGGCTGCCATATTGCGCCATCGGCCCCTCTGGCCAACACCAGTAGGCGGGAAGGTAAAGTGTCTTGCCCAAGGACACAACGACCAGGACAGCGAGCCCGGGGATCAAACCGGTGACCTTCCAGTTACAGATGCGCTTCCCAACCCCCTGAGCTCACTAACAAGCTTACTACCAAGCTCTGGAAGTTATATGACTGGAAGAAGATTTTACCATATTTTGCGATATTAATTTCCCGTCAAATATTGCAATTTGTTATAAAAGTTAATCACATGGTCATAGTTTGTGTTTGTCATGTTTGGATATTATTATAAGGAGATGCTTGATAAAGGTCAAGTTTTACTTTTTGCCTGAAAAAAATTTCACAAATCTCCCAGACATGAGAGTTTGAACATCATCCAATTACTGCTGTAAATGTATTTTTTGAAATAAAAACATAAAAAACATAAAATTAGAGTATCAGGTGAAATTCCTTTTTAGTATCGCCTCTGCTTTTTTCACGTTTTTGTTACAAGGGCTTTAAATATTGAGGGGGCCATGTCCCCTATGGACACCTATGTGCCTGCATTGGTACAAAAGAGTAACTGTAAAGTGTTCCTTTACAATACAAGCTTTCTTGGGCTAAAACAACACATGCTTCTCTGTATAGCTGGCAATATGATATAAACAATAATATAATTTACTGTGGATACAGGTGGATTAAACTCTCTAAAACCCACTAGACATTTGTGGGAACACTTGAAAGGGAAAAAGGTGGGACAAAACTACTATAAGACTACCAGCAAGACTAAAGAGGAAGAAAATAAGCAACAAAAAAAACCCTTGGTATCACTCTTACATGCATTCACTCGTCAGGCTTTTTTTGGTCTCTCAGCAGTTTGAAAAGGTGAAACAGCATTCTCCCATTCACCGCACACACAAGCGCGCACAGCACAGAGAGAAGTATTCTCATCACGCCTCTGCAGCTTGCTGCAGGTTACCTGGTGTAGATGCATAATTAGGCCACATTAGCGTCAGTCTCCCTGTGTGTGTGTACGTGCATGTGTGTGCATCATGAGTTTACTCAGGTGTGCTTTAATGGCTCCATCATGGTCAGTAACAGTTACAGTTCAAATTAAAAAGAGTGGATGTATGGGTGAAAATATGAAGTTAAGTGGCCTTTTGTTTCTATCACTGTCTATTATGGATTACAAGGACGCCTCTGAACCGCAGAGCTGGGCATAAAAATGTGACAGAATATACTGTATATTCTTAAAAACTGATTTTTATCAGTTTGATTTATTCCGTAAGAAACTTAAATGACTTAAAAGTGCTCACTGAGGTTGAAAGGGGGAGATAAGTCAAGCAGTTTGCATGATGGCTATTTAATTGCTGCTTTTCCCAGGTTGAGTCATACTCCAAAGACCTCACACTGTCGTCCAGCAAGCCCCATTACAGCCCAGTTCCAGTTCAGTGAGATGTAAAGGATTATGTTCCTTGTCAGAAAATCCCAAACATTGCAAAATAATATTTGAAAACATGTACCTAGCGCACATTAGCCAGTAGTTTCGCACTCCATTATGTCTTCAAGTCCTGAAAAACCACATCCCAGAGTTCTGTTTTGAGTCCTGCATATGCGTCTTCATCTCCGCATCAATGTGGCGTGAGCTTACAACCCAAAAAAACGAGCTGCTTCAGCTGTAACCAGGGGTGATACTTGTGATCAATTGTTGTCAAAGAAATAATGAAGTCCAGAGTTTTCGTGATAACCTTATGCTGAGGGAACAGATAAGATTTATTTTTTTTCTAGCTGCAGAATTTGTCTTTATCAAAAGGAGGTGGAAGAATTCTTTCAGGGAGGAAATGTGGACACGCTTTCCTCTTAATTCTCATGCTGAGTGGTGATGAAATATTCTATTTGGATTTGAAATTCATATCTCATCTCCCGAGCTCATCCTCTTCTTTTTACTCGTGTGAATTCCACTCATACATTTTGAACCAAATATTCACTTCACACTAGTTGTATTTATTGCAGGCCATGAGACACGAAGATGTGCTATAATGTGTTTTCATTTGGTGTCTGCTTGCCTCTCTTGACAGGATATCAGAGCAGAGTGGCTGACTCCCAGACTGTTTATGAGGATGCAGACTCTGCCTTGTGGGACTATGTTATTTTGGGTTGAGGGCCATTCAAAAGAAAATAACAATGTCTCTCTGGCTTATTTGCATTGCTATAGAGCCAATAGTGTTTTATGGGACTGACGGGCCAATTCCTGTAGAAAGAGTAATAAAAATAAGATTAAAAAAACAGCTTGAAGCTGAATATCCCACAATAAAAATATCTCTTTTTGAAGACATTTACGCCCATTACTTGGCATTTTATTTCATCACAGTTTTGGAAATAGCACAGAGGCCGACACAAAGACAAAAGTATAAGTTTACCAGGTGTCTGCTTGGCCTCACCTCAACTAATTGAACTGGATCTCTGGACTGTGTTGCTGTTGGTGCATCTTTTGTGGAGTTATCTGGCCTGTTGTGTGGTACAGACTATTCCAGAAGTTTTTGCTGATTAAAATCCTAGTATTTTACTAGCTGGCACTAATTAGCAGGTATGTTTTGCTATGTATTGCACCTGTACAGTTTCATGAATGATGCTTGCTATCATAGCTTGTGAATGGTAGCTCATGTCAAAAGACTAAAGTCAATGATGGTTTGTGATGGTTTGTGTCCATGACACATTCACTTGCACAAAAATGATAAGGGTGGTATTACGTGAAATGCTAAAAACAAATGCTACAATACTTGAAATGATCTAAAGGGTATTTTGTTATTTTCAAATTCTTTGTATTTGCAGTATTTATAGTTGGTAAAATTGTAACTGGTAATTTTAATCTTGGTGTACCCCCTCAACTCACCCAAACTGTTTTAGTTCCTTTCTGCCTGCCTTTAACCCATCATTTTTCTGATTAGCTGCCCTTCGTAAACAACAGATGAAGAACAGGTGGGCGGAGCTTCTGTGCCACACTCTCTTTGACATCATGCAAAGCCAAGAGCAGAAAAAATTGCATTAAAATTGTATGTAACTGAGCATTTAGAGTCATCTGAAGTCTGAGCTTTTTGTCTCAAGATTACAAGATTACGTGACCTCATGATATGAAACTGAAAGCATGTTTAATGTAAACATCCACCATTTTAACAGTGCAAATAACAGAAAAAGTCTTGTTTTATCATCACTCACACGCCATTTTAGCTGGGAAATCACCACTTTTTTTAATTTCCATTTTTCTTTTTAAAAGTATAATTTTCACAATATTGTAAATACTTGAATCCATGTCTTTGAGCTAATGAAATTAAGTCAGTTAGCCTTTAGTGAGCATGAGCAAAATGTGGGCAAAAACACACAAAATGTAGCAAAATTGATATAAATGAACACTGATATTTAATTTCTTTTTAAAATTTGGTAAAAGATCCCGTGAAAAGCACTCACCGTATACTATCTATACAGGGTTTAGGATTGTGCCCAAGGATATTTGGCATGCAAACTGGGGGAGCCACCCCAATGCATCACTGCACCTAGTATGTATGTATATATATATATATGTAAAAAACACCCAGCACGCCCCTGCGGGCGGTTTATCCTTCAAGCTCGGGTCCTCTACCAGAGGCCTGGGAGCTTGAGGGTCCTGCGCAGTATCTTAGCTGTTCCCAGGACTGCGCTCTTCTGGACAGAGATCTCCGATGTTTTTCCCGGGATCTGCTGGAGCCACTCGCCTAGCTTGGGAGTCACCGCACCTAGTGCTCCGATTACCACGGGGACCACCGTTACCTTCACCCTCCACATCCTCTCGAGCTCTTCTCTGAGCCCTTGGTATTTCTCCAGCTTCTCGTGTTCCTTCTTCCTGATATTGCTGTCATTCGGAACCGCTACATCGATCACTACGGCCGTCTTCTTCTGTTTGTCTACCACCACTATGTCCGGTTGGTTAGCCACCACCATTTTGTCCGTCTGTATCTGGAAGTCCCACAGGATCTTAGCTCGGTCATTCTCCACCACCCTTGGGGGCATCTCCCATTTTGACCTCGGGACTTCTAGGTTATACTCGGCACAGATGTTCCTGTACACTATGCCGGCCACTTGGTTATGGCGTTCCATGTATGCCTTGCCTGCTAGCATCTTGCACCCTGCTGTTATGTGCTGGATAGTCTCTGGGGCATCTTTACACAGCCTGCACCTGGGGTCTCGCCTGGTGTGATAGACCCCAGCCTCTATGGATCTTGTACTCAGAGCTTGTTCTTGTGCTGCCATGATTAGTGCCTCTGTGCTGTCTTTCAGTCCAGCTTTGTCCAGCCACTGGTAGGATTTCTGGATATCAGCCACCTCCTCTATCTGCCGGTGGTACATACCGTGCAGGGGCCTGTCCTTCCATGATGGTTCCTCGTCTCCCTCCTCTTTCTTGGGTTTCTGCTGCCTGAGGTATTCACTGAGCACTCGGTCAGTTGGGGCCATCTTCCCAATGTATTCTTGGATGTTCCTTGTCTCATCCTGGACTGTGGTGCTGACACTCACCAGTCCCCGGCCCCCTTCCTTCCGCTTAGCGTACAGCCTCAGGGTGCTGGACTTGGGGTGAAACCCTCCATGCATGGTCAGGAGCTTTCTTGTCTTTATGTCAGTGGCTTCTATCTCCTCCTTTGGCCAGCTTATTACCCCAGCAGGGTACCTGATCACGGGCAGGGCGTATGTGTTAATGGCCCGGATCTTGTTCTTACCATTCAGCTGACTCCTCAGGACTTGCCTGACCCTCTGCAGGTACTTGGTGGTTGCAGCCTTTCTAGCGGCCTCTTCATGGTTCCCATTTGCCTGCGGGATCCCCAGGTACTTGTAACTGTCCTCTATGTCTGCAATGTTGCCTTCTGGTAGTTCAATCCCCTCAGTTCTGACTACCTTCCCTCTCTTTGTTACCATCCGACTACACTTCTCCAGTCCGAACGACATTCCAATGTCATTGCTGTATAGCCTGGTAGTGTGGATCAGTGAATCGATGTCTCGTTCACTCTTGGCATACAGCTTGATGTCATCCATGTACAGGAGGTGGCTGAAAACTGCTCCGTTCCGTAGTCGGTATCCGTAGCCAGTCTTGTTAATGATCTCACTGAGGGGGTTCAGGCCTATGCAGAACAGCAGTGGGGACAGAGGATCTCCTTGGTAGATCCCGCACTTGATGGTAACTTGTGCTATGGGCTTGGAGTTGGCCTCTAGTGTTGTACGCCACATCCCCATTGAGTTCCTGATGAAGGCTCTTAGGGTCCCATTGATCTTGTACAATTCTAGGCATTCCAGTATCCAGCTGTGGGGCATTGAGTCATAGGCCTTCTTGTAATCAATCCAGGCAGTGCACAGGTTGGTCAGTCTGGTCTTGCAGTCTCGGCTGATTGTTCTGTCTACCAGTAGCTGGTGTTTTGCACCTCTGGTATTCTTGCCAATTCCTTTCTGTGTCCCGCTCATGTATTGACCCATGTGCCTGTTCATCTTAGCCGATATGATGCCTGACAGGAGCTTCCATGTAGTACTGAGGCAGGTTATTGGTCGGTAGTTGGAGGGGACCGGTCCCTTCTTGGGGTCCTTGGGGATCAGGACCGTCCGGCCTTCAGTTAGCCATTCCGGGTGTCTTTCGTTAACTAGCAGCTGGTTCATTTGTGCTGCCAGACGCTCGTGGAGTGCAGTCAGCTTCTTCAGCCAGTAGGCGTGAACCATGTCGGGCCCTGGTGCTGTCCAACTCTTCATACTGGAGACCCTTTCTTGGATATCTGCCACTGTGATGGTTACTGGACCCTGTTCAGGGAGGTCGCTGTGGTCTGCCCTCAGATCCTCTAGCCACTGAGCATTGCCGTTATGGGTTGCATCCTTCTCCCATATGCTCTTCCAGTATTGCTCCGTCTCCAGCCTTGGTGGTGCTGTTCTCTTATTGTTCCCTTGCCACTGAGAGTACACCTTTGCTGGTTCTGTGGAGAACAGCTGGTTTATTCTCCTGCCTTCTATCTCTCTGGTGTACCTCCTCAAGCGGCTGGCCAAGGCTGTGAGTCTTTGCTTGGCAGTTTCCAAGGCCTCAGGTATGGACAACTTGCTGTATTTCTTATGCACCTTCTTTGTCGCACCTTTCTGCAACTCCGTTAGTTGGCTAACCTCCCTCCGTGCTACTTTGATCTTGCCCTCTAGCCTCCTTCTCCATGGAGGGTACTGCCCCTTGTGGCTGTTCAACTTGTAGCCAAGCATCTCACTGATCACTGCTGCCGTATTGTAGATCAGCTTGTTAGTGTCGGTAATCGTGGTTGTAGGTATTGCCCGTAGTGCTGCATTAACATCATCTAGCAGACCTTCTGAGGGTACTTCACGGGTAACCGGCTACGGGGGATCCAGGTTTCAAGCTTGGCCATGATCCTATTTTTCAGGTCAGTTCCTCTCGCACTCAACGATCCTTCTCCTATCGCACTTGGGGCTATGTACCCAATCTCGGGTGGGGGTGATGATATCTCCCCCCTGACCTGGCGTCCTGACTCCTCCTTGCCGTAGCATTTGTGTTGTACCTCGTCAATCTCTAGCTGTGAGAGCAGTCCCTTCTTTCGAATGTTGGAACACTGAGCTACTGGTTGTTTCGCCGTCATTGTGGATGTTGGGTATCGAAGAATCCATAGGTCCCTCATCCTATTCATGTAGCCCCTTCCGCCGGGGTTACTTGCGTAGTAGCATTCCAACAACGCCCTGTTTTCGTCCCTTGCCCACCGATGCCTTCTTGTTCCAGTAGCCCACTTTTCGTCAGGGTGCCCTGGTTCCTCAACACCTGACGCGGACCTTGTTGATCCGGGCGACGTCCGAGCCGGCATGCCTTCATATTTATCTGTCTCGCTCATGTCTGCGGTAGGCTTGCTTAGCATAGGGGGTCTAGCCTTAGGACCCTTACTGGATACAGACGCCCCAGGCAGGAATCGAACTTGCGATCCTCTGTTCCAAAGGCGTGTAGTTTAACCACTACGCTATCCAGCTGTAGATCAGCTTGTTAGTGTAGATCTGTAGATCAGCTTGTTATATATATATATATATATATATATATATATATATATATATATATATATATATATATATATATATATATATATATATATATAACACCCAGCACGACCCTGCAGGTGGTTTTATCCTTCAAGCTCGAGTCCTCTACCAGAGGCCTGGGAGCTTGAGGGTCCTGCGCAGTATCTTAGTTGTTATTCCCGGGATCTGCTGGAGCCACTCGCCTAGCTTGGGAGTCACCGCACCTAGTGCTCCGATTACTACGGGGACCACTGTTACCTTCACCCTCCACATCCTCCCGAGCTCTTCTCTGAGCCCTTGGTATTTCTCCAGCTTCTCGTGTTCCTTCTTCCTGATATTGCTGTCATTCGGAACCGCTACATCGATCACTACGGCCGTCTTCTTCTGTTTGTCTACCACCACTATGTCCGGTTGGTTAGCCACCACCATTTTGTCCGTCTGTATCTGGAAGTCCCACAGGATCTTAGCTCGGTCATTCTCCACCACCCTTGGGGGCATCTCCCATTTTGACCTTGGGACTTCCAGGTTATAATCGGCACAGATGTTCCTGTACACTATGCCGGCCACTTGGTTATGGTGTTCCATGTATGCCCTGCCTGCTAGCATCTTGCACCCTGCTGTTATATGCTGGATAGTCTCTGGGGAATCTTTACACAGCCTGCACCTGGGGTCTTGCCTGGTGTGATAGACCCCAGCCTCTATGGATCTAGTACTCAGAGCTTGTTCTTGTGTTGCCATGATTAGTGCCTCTGTGCTGTCTTTCAGTTCAGCTTTGTCCAGCCACTGGTAGGATTTCTGGATATCAGCCACCCCCTATATCTGCCGGTGGTACATACCGTGCAGGGGCCTGTCCTTCCATGATGGTTCCTCGTCTCCCTCCTCTTTCTTGGGTTTCTGCTGCCTGAGGTATTCACTGAGCACTCGGTCAGTTGGGGCCATCTTCCCAATGTATTCTTGGATGTTTGTTGTCTCATCCTGGACTGTGGTGCTGACACTCACTAGTCCCCGGCCCCCTTCCTTCCGCTTAGCGTACAGCCTCAGGGTGCTGGACTTGGGGTGAAACCCTCCATGCATGGTAAGGAGCTTTCTTGTCTTTATGTCAGTGGCTTCTATCTCCTCCGTTGGCCAGCCTAATACCCCAGCAGGGTACCTGATCACGGGCAGGGCGTAGGTGTTGATGGCCGGGATCTTGTTCTTACCATTCAGCTGACTCCTCAGGACTTGCCTGACCCTCTGCAGATACTTGGTGGTTGCAGCTTTTCTAGCAGCCTCTTCATGGTTCCCATTTGCCTGCGGGATCCCCAGGTACTTGTAACTGTCCTCTATGTTTGCAATGTTGCCTTCTGGTAGTATATATATATATATATATATATATATATATATATATATATATATATATATATATATATATATATATATATATGTATATATGTATGTGTGTGCGTATATATATACATACTAGGTGCGGTGACTCCAAAGCTAGGCGAGTGGCTCCAGCAGATCCCCGGAAAAAAATCGGAGATCTCTCTCCAGAAGAGCGCAGTCCTAGGAACAGCTAAGATACACTGGATAGTAGTGGTTAGACTAAACACCTTTGGAGCAGAGGATCGCAAGTTCGATTCCTGCCTGGGGCGTCTGTATCCAGTAAGGGTCCTACAGCTAGACCCCCTATGCTAAGCGAGCCTACCGCAGATATGAGCAAGATAGATAAATATGAAGGCATGCCGGCTCGGACGTCGCCCGGATCAACAAGGTCCGCGTCAGGTGTTGAGAAACCAGGGCACCCTGACGACAAGTGGGCTACTGGAACAAGAAGGCATCGGTGGGCAAGAGACGAAAACAGGGCGTTGTTGGAATGCTACTACGCAAGTAACCCTGGTGGAAGGGGCTACATGAATAGGATGAGGGACCTATGAATTCTTCGATACCCAACATCCACAATGATGGCGAAACAACTAGTAGCTCAGCGTTCCAACATTCGAAAGAAGGGACTGCTATCACAGCTAGAAATTGACGAGGTACAACATAAATGCTACGGCAAGGAGGAGTCAGGACGCCAGGTCAGGGGGGAGATATCATCACCCCCACCCGAGATTGGGTACATAGCCCCAAGTGCAATAGGAAAAGTATCCTTGAGTGCAAGATGAACTGACCTGAAAAATAGGATCATGGCCAAGCTTGAAACCTGGATCCCCCGTAGCCGGTTACCAAGATTACGTGAAGTACCCTCAGAAGGTCTGCTAGATGATGTTAATGCAGCACTACGGACGATACCTACAACCACGATTACCGACACTAACAAGCTGATCTACAATACGGCAGCAGTGATCAGTGAGATGCTTGGCTACAAGTTGAACAGCCACAAGGGGCAGTACCCTCCATGGAGAAGGAGGCTAGAGGGCAAGATCAAAGTAGCACGGAGGGAGGTTAGCCAACTAACGGAGTTGCAGAAAGGTGCGACAAAGAAGGTGCATAAGAAATACAGCAAGCTGTCCATACCTGAGGCCTTGGAAACTGCCAAGCAAAAACTCACAGCCTTGGCCAGCCGCTTGAGGAGGTACACCAGAGAGATAGAAGGCAGGAGAATAAACCAGCTGTTCTCCACAGAACCAGCAAAGGTGTACTCTCAGTGGCAAGGGAACAATAAGAGAACAGCACCACCAAGGCTGGAGACGGAGCAATACTGGAAGAGCATATGGGAGAAGGACGCAACCCATAACGGCAATGCTCAGTGGCTAGTGGATCTGAGGGCAGACCACAGTGACCTCCCTGAACAGGGTCCAGTAACCATCACAGTGGTAGATATCCAAGAAAGGGTCTCCAGTATGAAGAGTTGGACAGCACCAGGGCCCGACATGGTTCACGCCTACTGGCTGAGAAAGCTGACTGCACTCTATGAGCGTCTGGCAGCACAAATGAACCAGCTGCTAGTTAACGAGAGACACCCGGAATGGCTAACCGAAAGTCAAATGGTCCTGATCCCCAAGGACCCCAAGAAGGGACCGGTCCCATCCAACTACCGACCAATAACCTGCCTCAGTACTACATGGAAGCTCCTGTCAGGCATCATATCGGCTAAGATGAACAGGCTCATGGGTCAATACATGAGTGGGGCACAGAAAGGGATTGGCAAGAATACCAGAGGCGCAAAACACCAGCTACTGGTAGAGAGAACAGTCAGCCGAGACTGCAAGACCAGACTGACCAACCTGTGCACTGAAATCCTACCAGTGGCTGGACAAAGCTGGACTGAAAGACAGCACAGAGGCACTAATCATGGCAGGAAAAGAACAAGCTCTGCGTACAAGATCCATAGAGGCTGGGGTCTATCACACCAGGCAAGACCCCAGGTTTCATGTTGTGTAAAGATGCCCCAGAGACAATCCAGCACATAACAGCAGGGTGCAAGATGCTAGCAAGCAAGGCATACATGGAACGCCATAACCAAGTGGCCGGCATAGTGTACAGGAACATCTGTGCCGAGTATAACCTGGAAGTCCCAAGGTCAAAATGGGAGATGCCCCCAAGGGTGGTGGAGAATGATCGAGCTAAGATCCTGTGGGACTTCCAGATACAGACGGACAAAATGGTGGTGGCTAACCAACCGGACATAGTGGTGATAGACAAACAGAAGAAGACGGCCGCAGTGATCGATGTAGCGGTTCCGAAAGACAGCAATAACAGGAAGAAGGAACACGAGAAGCTGGAGAAATACCAAGGGCTCAGAGAAGAGCTCGAGAGGATGTGGAGGGTGAAGGTAACAGTGGTCCCCGTGGTAATCGGAGCACTAGGTGCGGTGACTCCCAAGCTAGGCGAGTGGCTCCAGCAGATCCCGGGAACAACATCGGAGATCTCTGTCCAGAAGAGCGCAGTCCTGGGAACAGCTAAGATACTGCGCAGGACCCTCAAGCTCCCAGGCCTCTGGTAGAGGGGCATGCTGGGTGTTTTTTTTATATATGTATATGTATATATATACACACACATATATGTTTGTGTATATATACATATACGACCCCCACATACACATATATGTATGTGGGGGTCTGGGGGTGCTCCGCCCCCCGGTCTGGGGTGCTGGCCGTGCCTTGGGGGCTTGGGTCCTGGCTGTTGTGTTGCTGGAGCAGTGGGCGGGTGGGTGCAGGGGTGCTCAGCCCCAGTGCAGTGGACCTCTGGTGCATCGGCCCAACTAGTGGGCTCTCTAACTGGTGGGGAGGTTGTTATGTCTTTGCAGGTGGTCTCCTCACTATAGGAGCTCACTCTGCAGGTGGGGGGAGAGATATAGGAGAGGTGGAGAATGAACTCAACCTGGGTGTCTATTGTCTTGTGTAGTTTGGGAGATAATTGGATGATGGGGTGGGTGCAGTTTTCTCTGGGGTGGAGTCAGGTGGGGCTGGGCGGTGCTGCTGCTGCGGGCCCCGGTCCGAAAGGGGCCTGGGCCCCCTTGTCCTGGTGGGTTCCAGAGATTGGGGGTGCCTACTGGGGTCAGCGGGGGAGCTGGCCCCAGGGAGGGGCCGCTTTCCCCTCCCTTTCTTCCCTCCCCATCCTCAGCTGTCTCCCTATTCCCGCTCTACCACACCCACCCACACACGCAGAGCTTGGGGTGCAGGTATGTCACCAGGGTGCAGGGGAGGCACTCCCCCTCTGCCCCCTTCTGGCCGCCTGTGCCTCAATTTTATTCTTCAACCTAGACATCCACATTACTCACACTCTCACATAACACATACATATAGGGCCTTGGGGGTGGGCACGTTTTACAGCATCCAGTAGATGGTCGGTGTATTCCAACCCACCTCTGGCGCTGGTACCCTACCCTCAATTTTAAATGCATATAGACCCTAAGGGTTTTCGGGAGGAGCCGTGCTGCTCTCTGAGAGGAAGCAAGTACCATGCTCTCCTGAGTTTTAAATGCACTTTAGAACAGCACACAGCAACACTACATATGAGCGGACGTAGGGTGGTTTGAGGTATTCACTCACCCCGGTTCTGTTAGCCGTCTGGGCTGGGGGGCTGGGAGGAGGTGCTGGCCGTCAGATTGCGGTCTGGGATGCGGTACCACCCTGCTACTGCAGATAAGGAGGTGGTCTGCTTGCCTCCACCCCAGAGAGAAGGGTTACATCTCCTGGGTGTAGGTGCGGCTTGCCCCTCTGAGGGCGGGGGTACCTGGACCTGGGATATAGAGTATGTTTGGGGAGTGCGACTGTCTGTGCAGTGTCTATTTGTGTCTGTCTACACTTTGGGTGAGTGCAGAGTATTTGGTTGTGCATATGGGGTGGGAATGCACGTTTGTGTCCACGTGCGCCTGTTCGTCTTTGTCTATATGTCAGGTTGGGTCTTAGACCCAACCTCTCTGGAACCATCTCAGGCCCTCCAAAGTACGGAGGCCTATCTCCCCTCGGTCCTTGTCGTCTGGGGCTGGGCGCTCATGTATGTACCGGCTCACTCCTGGTGGCCGATTGGTGGGGCCTGGCGCCTGTGGCCCGGCTGGGCCCCTTCCGGGGGGTGGGATGCCCTCAAGCCTCTGGGCCTGAAGCTCGGTCCTCTCTGGCACAGCTGGCTGCCGGCAGAGCCCGCGGGCACGCCACTGCAACCCCCTCTGGCCTCTGCTCCGTAGCTGCTGGGTGACCTCTTGTTTGGGGCTCTACTTAGCTCTTCGCAGGAGGGTGGCACGATTCCCCCCTTTTGGTGGCCTTCCTCGGGTCCTTGTACTCTGGGGCCTCTGGATATCTGGGGCCTGGATCTCCTCCATACCTGCTTCATACTCTGGTGGACGGGGCAATGGCTCCCCACACTCCCTAGCAGATCGTTACATGGAGAAACCTTTGGAATACAAGCATGCTGATCCACACAGGTATTCACACAGGTGTACACACGGGTGTTCACAGACGTGGACTACACCCACTGTCTATCTTGCGTGCTACACAATATCGCTTAATATTTAGTATCTACTGTTATCTAGTGCTAGCTAGTTTATTGTGATGGTGCTTTTTTTTTATTATGTTGCTCTTTTTTGTTTGCTTTCTCTTCTGTTTTTTTTTTCTCCATACAGGTGATCCAGGTGTTTTGTTTGTTTTTCTTTCTTTCTTCCCCCCTTTCTCACTGTCTCTTCTCCCCTTTGGTTTTCTTTCTCTCCCTCTCTTTCTTTCATTCTATCTCCCTGTCCTATCCCCCAGTCATGTCTGTCCCGTTTGTAGCAACCAAAAATAAAATAAATTCATAATTATAATAAAGGTGTCATGGTCCTGGGTCTCCTGACCCAGCGTTTTTAGTTCCTTGTGATGTTTGTATTATTGTACTTGTGTGAGTTATTCTATGGTTTCTAGTTTCGATCCCTTGCCCTTCATGTTTCTCTGTGTCCCCTCTGTTCTGTGTAGTCTGTGTCTGCATGTTTGAGTTCCCCTCTGTGTCTCTCAGTTCTTAGAGTCCTCTGCCTTATGGTTTATGTCTCTGTGTTTCTTAGTTGCTGTCTCCACTGTGTCAAGTTTGCGTCTCTGTGTGATACTTCCTGTTTTACTTTGATGGTCCGTGTCTTATGTGAATGCGTCCTGCTTTGCTTGTCTCGTCAGTCCTGATTTCTCCCAGCTGTGCCCTCCTTCTGTGTCTCATTCCCCTCGTTACTTCCCAGTGTATTTAAACCCTGTGTTTCTCTGAGTCAGTGTCGCGTCGTCCCTCATGCTGTGTGGATCTCCCTGTGGCTCTCTGTGAGTTATTAGTTCGTTGTTTCCCAGTTTAGTTTAGGTTACTTTGTATGTTTGTCTTACAAGCAAATAAAGCTGTGATTTTTGAGTTCATCCCCTGAGTCCGTGAGTCTTGCATTTTGGGTCCAACTCCTGCCTGCCGCACAGCGATTCATGACAAAAGGTCAATCAAATGGACCAATATGGCAAGGCCATGATGATCCACTTGGTAAAATAAATCCGCTTGGCATCTTTCTTGGCCTTAAGACAACAATTCTGATGGCTAAAGATCCAAACGGGACACAAAAAAAAAAAAAAAGAAAAAAAAGATATTTACTTTAATTACAGATAGAACCAAGCAGGGCAAAGATGTTTTGATGGGGGAAGCAAATTGCAGTGACGTGGCTCAGACTTGTTTGTCAACTCTTAACTCAAGGTGTCCAACTCATGGTTTCACCAGTTCTTTAATTAAACAGACATTCTGCAGCAAGAAAACAATTAAACAGATTCTTGGACTATCTCAAAGACAGGGTTTCATTTCCTCTTGAAATGTAATCCCAAGAGTAAATCCCTTTCTTTAATTTTTCTGTCATTTAAATAAGTCTGGTCTACAGTAGATGTTAAAGTGTGAATGCTCAGTCCTCACTGCACAGCACATTAAAATGCGCCTCGCCTCTTGTCACAAATCTGACCTGTAAAGCTGCCAGTAAATAGTTCATTTCACTTTCGCTACACGCACAAACATCCTGACAGTTTTTCTTTGTTGACAAGTGCGTTACTATCAACTACATGCAAATCAAACAGAGACAGGTGTCTCTGAATTGGATGTGAGCATAAACTTCATCCTTCTTTAATTTGTGGCTGCAGAAATGTTTTCAGTTTGGTAAGGGTCCAAGTGCGTTCAAACAAGCATCGTTTCCAGTAGTTAATCAGGCAGAGACAATCAGTCGGAACAATTAATGTACATTTTCTGACATTTGTTTTCATTTTAAAATATGTTAAACAGAGAATGGGGGAAAAAAAAGCAATCAGGAAAGAAAGGGATAGCAGGAAAAGGAAGGTTACCCTTAAAATTGAGTCATCTGGAGACTCAGCCAGGCTCTGAGGGTTTGAATCAGAGTATGATATACTTTACTACTTTTCACTTGCGTTTTTAAGGGGCTTTAACCTTTGGGAGGCTCACTTCCCTGCAAATGGGATTTGAAATGAGTGTGTGTAATGAGATCAAAGAGATAATGACAGCATTATGAATAAGTTATATGCCCTAACAAGCAGTCTGTCTGTGCATGTGTTTAATGTATTTGTGAGGCAGTATCATCATTTCGCAGGTACCTTAGGACATTTCAGGCAGCTACCTATTATGCGTTTTAATTGTGTTATCTTTCACAGAGGTAGGCTTTTGTTGATGAGATGTTCTACAATTTATTTTAAGAGAAGAGCAGAAATGCTACAATCCAAAACCTAATTCTGTGAGACAAATTTAGAAAAAATAAAAAGTGATGTCCTTTTTCTAATACTGTTCTCCAAGACTTAAGTAAGAAGGCAATAAACTTTAATGGACACTTGAGGAGATGCAATTCCATACCCACTGACTCCCATATTAAATTCTTCAGAGATGAAACTGACATAAAGCCATAAAACCTCTTTGTCCTCATGACAGTGGTACAGGGGTGTTTTTCTTCTCACTTGTCTGGACTTTATGAAGACTTAATAGAAGTTTGAGTGCTTTCATTAACAAGTGTGCTGATAATTTATGTCTCATAACTTGAATAAAACAACATAAGCAAATGATAACAAACAGAAAGTCCAAAATCCAGACAACTGGTACCTTTTTATTAAATCATCTGCAATGACCATGTGCAAAGACTGCCCAAGAAGTCTTTGCTCCAGTTTTCGAGAACAAAATTCTCTTTTACTGATATTGTACTATAATTCTTATCCTACTTCCTAACCCCCATTTACAAATGAGGTACTACTTATTATGACTTATCTCCAGTCACTTTAAAAATAAACAAATAAAAAATATATCCACATTTGTTATATTTGATGCTGTGAGAAGAAAAAAAAGGCAATTTGGATAGAACTTGAGTAATAAAAGAACCCATATCACTTGTGGCTTTGAAGCTGCCTGGACCACCACAAACATCAGCCCAGTATCGCCATGCTATACCTCATGCTGTACCTCTGTTCCAACCAAAGACAGCAGCTGCGTGGGACAGGTATTCCACTATTAGCCCTGATTTTAACTGCCTTAATCATAATTCTACATGTCTTATTCACATTGTCTCGTTTGTGTAAACTTAATTACTATCACTAATTACTGTAGCTATTCATTCATCTTAATTAGCTAACTCATTTTCATGCTTTTGACTTTCTCTTGATCATTCCTTTTTATTAAAATAGTTTCTGCTTTCACTTTCTTAGTTTTCCGCCAATTCCTTGCATCTTCTAGACACGCAGCCACCACCTCCAGAAACTGGATTCAGCAAAAACTGTTTTGGCATTCAATCAGATGTTTACAGTAAAGGGTAACTCTTCTATTTGCAAAGAAATACATTTCATTTGGTTTCTGTTCCACAGCATGGAATCTCCCATTCTCAATGTCCAAACATCCAATGTCTCAGTGACCATCTGGGAAAAGTATTTTGATCCAGAGCTTCAATGTTAGTTTGATGTTAGTACAATAAATGCTTATCACTTCTGTTTCAGTGTCAGTTTGAACTTTTAACAAACGATTTTTCATCAACAATTGTGGGACATGTCAGTGTGGGATTGGTGTGACACACCTGGGATCAACCACTTAAACCAATGACAGTGAAGGCAGGTTGGAATGGGTGGACACAAGCATCAGGGGAGACTGGAGACAGAAGGATTGTAGCGACAGTTTAAGGAAAGTTTTGAGACCTGCCATGATGTATGGTTTGGAGATGGCAGAGCTAAGAAAAAGACTGGGGGTAGAACTGAGGGAGTCACTGAGATAGTTTGGAAGAGGGATGTTGGATATACTGAGCTAAGGATGTTGAAGATGGAACTGCCAGGCAGGAGAGAAGATTCATGGATTGAGACAGATGATCTGCTGTGGCGATCTCTAAAGAGAACAGCTGAAAGAAGAGGAAAAGACATGTAAATGAAAGGCAAAGTAACTTAGCAATGAGGTCTGTTGTGTAACATAATGACTAAATTTGACCCAGTTATTTTTACAGTGTCTTCAAGATGTTGCTGATGTACCTGTCAGTGTACAAGAGTAGTTGGCAGATGAGATGATAGCACAGTTAATGATTTCAATTAAAGGGATCAGCAGAGCCTGTTACTGTCTGTCAGAACTGACATGTTCCTTTGATCTGAGATACCCCAAAAATGCTGTTTTCATTTCTTCCAAAAAGTACTCATGGAGACTAGTGAAACATTTCAGCTAAAGTTCAGAGGGTGGAAAAAATGATCTGTGTATTTACTTGCCAGTTACAGTTTGGCAAGATGCTGTCAAACGATGAAACGTTTTGTTAGCAAAGTGTACCTGTCTAAATGTTGAGATGGTGTATGGTCTTAATCAGTAATGAAACTTGAGGACCACATAAAGCCCACTTTGATCTTAAGCGGGCCGGAGCAGTGAAATTCCACTTTCTGTCAGTGTAAAGATATTTAATGTCTTGAGATAAACAAGTGCAATTTTAACAGCACATCTCAGTTTTTTTACATGAAAAACATGTAAAATTACAGAAACATTTCTGGTCGCGAACTATCCAGACTTACTGATATTTCTAAAACATAAAGCTTTTGTTGATTGTTGATTAATTACATTTTTTTAATGAATTTTGTTTTTATAGCAGACAGTCATCTATGACTTAGCTACTACAGTATTAATGGCTGTAGGGGTGGTCTTTATGAGCAAAAGCTGTAAAAAGTCTGTGTTCTGCTCTCCTGAGGAAAAAACAACAGGCGCAGCCGTTATGGCACCTACTCCAGCAGGCATACACTTAACAGTACTTGAAACACTGACATGGAGTCTAACTCAACGATCCTGCGCCGGAGGAAGCTCCATCGCTCTGTTAAGTAGCTCCCCCGATGAGCCTGATCAGAAGCAGGTGTGTGGGAACCTAGGCGTGACCAGCAGCTGGCAGGGCCACACCCATCAGGCCTGCAGGTGGCTGTCCTTCATCCTCCAGCCACACACACGTAGACACACCAGCATGGAACACAAGAGCACAGTGCAGCAAACATACATCCAATAATAATACTAATAATAATAATACTAATAATAAAGGTCCACACTGTTCACGGACCCCGAGTCCCCGGAACCGGGTCCGTGACAGGGAGTGCGCTACCACGTAATGGGAAACTCACAGAGAAACTCGTGGATTCTTCAACTGACCGCTGCGGCACACCTGCACCAGAGCAAACCTCCGCTTACGCCACTCCTGCTTTACAGGTGAAAATAGAGCAACAGGACCGCTGAGTCTTTGATGTTATTTATTTTCTGCTGTGTTTTACTTGCATCTATTTGAAAGAGTGAGTGTAAACACAATATATATATATGAATAGCGTAGTGGTTAGACTACACGCCTTTGGAACAGAGGATCGCAAGTTCGATTCCTGCCTGGGGCGTCTGTATCCAGTAAGGGTCCTACAGCTAGACCCCCTATGCTAAGCAAGCCTACCGCAGACATGAGTGAGACAGATAAATATGAAGGCATGCCGGCTCGGACGTCGCCCGGATCAACAAGGTCCACGTCAGGTGTTGAGGAACCAGGGCACCCTGATGAAAAGTGGGCTACTGGAACAAGAAGGCATCGGTGGGCAAGAGACGAAAACAGGGCGTTGTTGGAATTCTACTACGCAAGTAACCCCGGCGGAAGGGGCTACATGAATAGGATGTGGGACCTATGGATTCTTCGATACCCAACATCCACAATGACGGCGAAACAACTAGTAGCTCAGCGTTCCAACATTCGAAAGAAGGGACTGCTCTCACAGCTAGAGATTGACGAGGTACAACACAAATGCAAGGAGAGGTCAGGGGGGAGATATCATCACCCCCACCCGAGATTGGGTACATAGGCCCAAGTGCGATAGGAGAAGGATCATTGAGTGCGAGAGGAACTGACCTGAAAAATAGGATCATGGCCAAGCTTGAAACCTGTATCCCCCGTAGTCGGTTACCAAGATTACGTGAAGTACCCTCAGAAGGTCTGCTAGATGATGTTAGTGCAGCACTACGGACGATACCTACAACCACGATTACCGACACTAACAAGCTGATCTACAATACGGCAGCAGTGATCAGTGAGATGCTTGGCTACAAGTTGAACAGCCACAAGGGGCAGTACCCTCCATGGAGAAGGAGGCTAGAGGGCAAGATCAAAGTAGCACGGAGGGAAGTTAGCCAACTAACGGAGTTGCAGAAAGGTGCGACAAAGAAGGTGCATAAGAAATACAGCAAGCTGTCCATACCTGAGGCCTTGGAAACTGCCAAGCAAAAACTCATAGCCTTGGCCAGCCGCTTGAGGAGATACACCAGAGAGATAGAAGGCAGGAGAATAAACCAGCTGTTCTCCACAGAACCAGCAAAGGTGTACTCTCAGTGGCAAGGGAACAATAAGAGAACAGCACCACCAAGGCTGGAGACGGAGCAATACTGGAAGAGCATATGGGAGAAGGATGCAACCCATAACGGCAATGCTCAGTGGCTAGTGGATCTGAGGGCAGACCACAGCGACCTCCCTGAACAGGGTCCAGTAACCATCAAAGTGGCAGATATCCAAGAAAGGGTCTCCAGTATGAAGAGTTGGACAGCACCAGGGTCCGACATGGTTCACGCCTACTGGCTAAAGAAGCTGACTGCACTCCACGAGCGTCTGGCAGCACAAATGAACCAGCTGCTAGTTAACGAGAGACACCCGGAATGGCTAACCGAAAGTCAAATGGTCCTGATCCCCAAGGACCCCAAGAAGGGACCGGTCCCCTCCAACTACCGACCAATAACCTGCCTCAGTACTACATGGAAGCTCCTGTCAGGCATCATATCGGCTAAGATGAACAGGCACATGGGTCAATACATGAGCGGGACACAGAAAGGGATTGGCAAGAATACCAGAGGTGCAAAACACCAGCTACTGGTAGAGAGAACAGTCAGCCGAGACTGCAAGACCAGACTGACCAACCTGTGCACTGCCTGGATTGATTACAAGAAGACCTATGACTCAATGCCCCACAGCTGGATACTGGAATGCCTAGAATTGTACAAGATCAATGGGACCCTAAGAGCCTTCATCAGGAACTCAATGGGGATGTGGCGTACAACACTAGAGGCCAACTCCAAGCCCATAGCACAAGTCACCATCAAGTGCGGGATCTACCAAGGAGATCCTCTGTCCCCACTGCTGTTCTGCATAGGCCTGAACCCCCTCAGTGAGATCATTAACAAGACTGGCTACGGATACCGACTACAGAATGAAGCAGTTGTCAGCCACCTCCTGTACATGGATGACATCAAGCTGTATGCCAAGAGTGAACGACACATCGATTCACTGATCCACACTACCAGGCTATACAGCAATGACATTGGAATGTCATTCGGACTGGAGAAGTGTAGTCGGATGGTAACAAAGAGAGGGAAGGTAGTCAGAACTGAGGGGATTGAACTACCAGAAGGCAACATTGCAGACATAGAGGACAGTTACAAGTACCTGGGGATCCCGCAGGCGAATGGGAACCATGAAGAGGCCGCTAAAAAAAGCTGCAACCACCAAGTATCTGCAGAGGGTCAGGCAAGTCCTGAGGAGTCAGCTGAATGGTAAGAACAAGATCCGGGCCATCAACACGTACGCCCTGCCCGTGATCAGGTACCCTGCTGGGATAATAGGCTGGCCAACGGAGGAGATAGAAGCCACTGACATAAAGACAAGAAAGCTCCTTACCATGCATGGAGGGTTTCACCCCAAGTCCAGCACCCTGAGGCTGTACACTAAGCGGAAGGAAGGGGGCCGGGGACTGGTGAGTGTCAGCACCACAGTCCAGGATGAGACAACGAACATCCAAAAATACATTGGGAAGATGGCGCCAACTGACCGAGTGCTCAGTGAATGCCTCAGGCAGCAGAAACCCAAGAAAGAGGAGGGAGACGAGGAACCATCATGGAAGGACAGGCCCCTGCACGGTATGTACCACCGGCAGATAGAGGAGGTGGCTGATATCCAGAAATCCTACCAGTGGCTGGACAAAGCTGGACTGAAAGACAGCACAGAGGCACTAATCATGGCAGCACAAGAACAAGCTCTGAGTACAAGATCCATAGAGGCTGGGGTCTATCACACCAGGCAAGACCCCAGGTGCAGGCTGTGTAAAGATTCCCCAGAGACAATCCAGCACATAACAGCAGGGTGCAAGATGCTAGCAGGCAAGGCATACATGGAACGCCATAACCAAGTGGCCGGCATAGTGTACAGGAACATCTGTGCCGAGTATAATCTGGAAGTCCCGAGGTCAAAATGGGAGATGCCCCCAAGGGTGGTGGAGAATGATCGAGCTAAGATCCTGTGGGACTTCCAGATACAGATGGACAAAATGGTGGTGGCTAACCAACCGGACATAGTGGTGGTAGACAAACAGAAGAAGATGGCCGTAGTGATCGATGTAGCGGTTCCGAATGACAGCAATATCAGGAAGAAGGAACACGAGAAGCTGGAGAAATACCAAGGTCTCAGAGAAGAGCTCGAGAGGATGTGGAGGGTGAAGGTAACAGTGGTGCCCGTGGTAATCGGAGCACTAGGTGCGGTGACTCCCAAGCTAGGCGAGTGGCTCCAGCAGATCCCGGGAATAACATCGGAGATCTCTGTCCAGAAGAGCGCAGTCCTGGGAACAGCTAAGATACTGCGCAGGACCCTCAAGCTCCCAGGCCTCTGGTAGAGGACCCGAGCTTGAAGGATAAACCGCCCGCAGGGGCGTGCTGGGTGTGTTATTTATATATATATATATATATATATATATATATATATATATACACAGTGGGGCAAAAAAGTATTTAGTCAGCCACCGATTGTGCAAGTTCCCCCACTTAAAATGATGACAGAGGTCAGTAATTTGCACCAGAGGTACACTTCAACTGTGAGAGACAGAATGTGAAAAAAAAATCCATGAATTCACATGGTAGGATTTGTAAAGAATTTATTCGTAAATTAGGGTGGAAAATAAGTATTTGGTCACCTCAAACAAGGAAAATCTCTGGCTCTCACATACCTCTAACGTCGTCTGTAAAAAGCTTTTCTGTCCCCCACTCGTTACCTGTATGAATGGCACCTGTTTGAACTCATCATCTGTATAAAAGACACCTGTCCACAGCCTCAAACAGTCAGACTCCAAACTACGCCATGGCAAAGACCAAAGAGCTTTCGAAGGACACCAGGAAAAGTATTGTAGACCTGCACCAGACTGGGAAGAGTGAATCTACAATAGGCAAGCAGCTTGGTGTGAAAAAATCAACTGTGGGAGCAATCTTCAGAAAATGGAAGACATACAAGACCACTGATAATCTCCCTCGATCTGGGGCTCCACGCAAGATCTCATCCCGTGGGGTCAAAATGATCATGAGAACGGTGAGCAAAGATCCCAGAACCACACGGGGGGACTTGGTGAATGACCTGCAGAGAGCTGGGACCAAAGTAACAAAGGTCACCATCAGTAACACACTACAACGGCAGGGAATCGAATCCCGCAGTGCCAGACGTGTTCCGCTGCTGAAGCCAGTGCATGTCCAGAGAGCACATGGATGATACAGCAGAGGATTGGGAGAATGTCATGTGGTCATGTGGTCAGACGAAACCCAAGTAGAACTCTTTGGTATAAACTCAACTCGTCGTGTTTGGAGGAAGAAGAATACTGAGTTGCATCCCAAGAACACCATACCTACTGTGAAGCATGGGGGTGGAAACATCATGCTATGGGGCTGTTTTTCTGCCAGGGGGACAGGACGACTGATCCGTGTTAAGGACAGAATGAATGGGGCCATGTATCGTGAGATTTTGAGCCAAAACCTCCTTCCATCAGTGAGAACTTTGAAGATGAAACGAGGCTGGGTCTTCCAACATGACAATGATCCAAAACACACCGCCCGGGCAACAAAGGAGTGGCTCCGTAAGAAGCATTTGAAAGTCCTGGAGTGGCCTAGCCAGTCTCCAGACCTCAACCCCATAGAAAATCTGTGGCGGGAGTTGAAAGTCCGTGTTGCTCGGCGACAGCCCCAAAACATCACTGCTCTCGAGAAGATCTGCATGGAGGAATGGGCCAAAATACCAGCTACTGTGTGTGCAAACCTGGTAAAGACCTATAGTAAACGTTTGACCTCTGTTATTGCCAACAAAGGTTATGTTACAAAGTATTGAGTTGTATTTTTGTTATTGACCAAATACTTATTTTCCACCCTGATTTACGAATAAATTCTTTACAAATCCTACCATGTGGATTCATGGATTTTTTTTTCACATTCTGTCTCTCACAGTTGAAGTGTACCTCTGGTGCAAATTACTGACCTCTGTCATCATTTTAAGTGGGGGAACTTGCACAATCGGTGGCTGACTAAATACTTTTTTGCCCCACTGTATATTCATTCTATGTGCTGGAATGTGCAGAAAACAAGTTTAAATGTTAAACAAATTTCTTCCAGTCAGAGAATGTTGCATATAATTAAATTTTTGCTTGATGAAAGTTAAAAGGTTAAAACTAATAAAACAAGTTTTAAAAAGAGACTTTTCCATTTGATTACATTTTCTATGATGGATTATGCAGAAAAAGTAGAATTGGGCTGAAAGATCTATCGCTTTATCACCTATTCAGTTTGTAAATCGTGTTTTTAAAAAGTAACTTAGTAACTAAGTAACTTGACCAACACTGGTGGTGTAGTACTGTGACTTAGCTTAAAGCTACTGCACAGTTTGACTGTTAAAAGAAGAAATTCTACTGAGTTGATTTGTCAGTAAGGACTACTGTAGCTATCCTCACCACTGGTCACAGTGTCTGAAAGCCTGTTTTTAACTGTGTTGAGTTTAAAAGTGAAAAGTTAGGAGCCCTGTTGTCTGTGGTCTCTGGGGTTTCTCAGTGTCACTAATGAAGCCGTGCCCATCTCTCCAAATCCTCTCTTCCTTGGTCCAGAGTTTACTGACATTTTTGAGGGAAGTACATTAATGGACTGTCTCAAGAACCAACCTCAAGTGTTTTATGCCTTGTTTGGGGTGTTAATGCTTTAAACTTGGACTACACTAAAGCTGTATAACATGTTCACTTTTAGCCAAAGACTAGCGATTGGCTTGTGAAAAAGGAGAAGAAGACTTCACAGAATCTGCAGACTTTTTGAATTACAAGCTTTTGGAGTTAGACTATACTAATGTCTGCATAATCTCTTGAAATGGTTTAAACCATCACACATGACACTAAATTATGTTTTGTGACTTAATAAGTGAACACTGAACACTGCCAACTTGGCAGACTCAACCAATTTTCTGTCATCTGAGTCTCATTTACAAATAATGCCACCAAAAAGTGTAACCGGTCCAATGAGCATAGTTAGTTATTTTAGAAAGGAGAGAAATAAAATATATGTATTAATGCATTTTGAACTGTTATTGTTTATATGTATTGTATACCATATGTGGCCTTTTCAGGAGAAAGGACCTGTGTTTTATTTAACTCCATAGAAAGTTCCTTATGATGGCTTACTACTCACCCTAATGTTACCCTTGACCCTAAACTGGTCACTGACACACTAATGGACGTTAAGAGGTCAAAAGCTAATACCCACAGACATCTGTGGGTATTAGCTTTGAGTGAATGATTCTGGATGAAAATCTGCCAGTCTCTGCAGGCAAACAGCCTTGCAAGCTCTGTGGTGCCTTACTTCAACCAATGAGGCTTGGTACACCACATTATGGTTAGTTCATTGTATTAGTACAGTTAATAGACATGTTGTTTTGAATTGTACACGTATTCTGTATGGGTATGCAACATTTGATCATCTGCCTGCTGTTATGTCTACAAATGTTGATCAAAAAAAAAAGATGAAAAAATTGTAAGTCAAACTATATGTTAAGAGAGCTGAATATGAGAAAAAAGTCCTCATCCCCACAACTATAGGGGAGAAGGCCAGTGGTTAATGATTGTTAATGAATAAAAAGAGTGCAAAGAGATGAGGGAAGAATAAAGATTCAATGCATCATGCAAAGGTTGAGTGTTTGTCTCCTGAAACCAAACTGGGAGCTGGTTTCATAGTAATGAGCCCTGATATCGTCTCTGCCTCCTCTTCTACTTTTGAAAAGCCTGCAGTTTGAGAGTGACGTGCTCTGTTAAGATAATAAGACACAATAAGGTCTTAGATATGATGTGACCTAATTACTCCGGATACATCACCTGACTTTATAGATAAATAAAGCTATGTATCATCTGCATAGCATTGAAAATGTATGCAGAGTTTTCTAATAACATTAGAGAAACATGTATACTATATATATATATATATATATATATATATATATATATATATATATATATATATATATATATACCTACAACCACGATTACTGACACTAACAAGCTGATCTACAATACGGCAGCAGTGATCGGTGAGATGCTTGGCTACAAGTTGAACAGCCACAAGGGGCAGTGCCCTCCATGGACTCCATGGAGAAGGAGGCTAGAGGGCAAGATCAAAGTAGCACGGAGGGAGGTTAGCCAACTAACGGAGTTTCAGAAAGGTGCGACAAAGAAGGTGCATAAGAAATACAGCAAGCTGTCCATACCTGAGGCCTTGGAAACTGCCAAGCAAAAACTCACAGCCTTGGCCAGCCGCTTGAGGAGGTACACCAGAGAGATAGAAGGCAGGAGAATAAACCAGCTGTTCTCCACAGAACCAGCAAAGGTGTACTCTCAGTGGCAAGGGAACAATAAGAGAACAGCACCACCAAGGCTGGAGACGGAGCAATACTGGAAGAGCATATGGGAGAAGGACGCAACCCATAACGGCAATGCTCAGTGGCTAGTGGATCTGAGGGCAGACCACAGTGACCTCCCTGAACAGGGTCCAGTAACCATCACAGTGGTAGATATCCAAGAAAGGGTCTCCAGTATGAAGAGTTGGACAGCACCAGGGCCCGACATGGTTCACGCCTACTGGCTGAGAAAGCTGACTGCACTCTATGAGCGTCTGGCAGCACAAATGAACCAGCTGCTAGTTAACGAGAGACACCCGGAATGGCTAACCGAAGGTCGGACGGTCCCAAGCACCCCAAGAAGGGACCGGTCCCCTCCAACTACCGACCAATAACCTGCCTCAGTACTACATGGAAGCTCCTGTCAGGCATCATATCGGCTAAGATGAACAGGCACATGGGTCAATACATGAGCGGGACACAGAAAGGAATTGGCAAGAATACCTGTTGGGTCTGTGTTTCCACAAACCCCGCTAATTCTAGAGACTTATTCATCATGAAGAAAACAAGACAGTCGATCGATCGATTATTTGCGCAAGGGAGGCCTCGTCTGTGTCCACCACGAAAATGACCCCCAGATCTGACCTCCTCCTGCTACCTTTTATTGAGAGACAGTTCACACAAAACACGTCAGAACAAAGCCACACCCACATGGTCCTAAGACAAGGCATTTGTATATGTGTGAACTTCTGTAAGAGTGTGTGTGTGTGTGTGTGTGTGTATGTGTTAGACCTCCTGCTGGCCAAAGGGTCATAACTCTGCCTCCTGACATCTGACCCACGTTAAACTCATGGACTGAACATACACACACCCACAATGGACAACTGTACCCTCAAACACAATAATAACATGGACTGAACCACCACTCACAACCACTAGCACTTTATATAGCCTCTGTAGAAACTATCTACACCCTCACTTATCTTAACTGCACTACTGTATAGCTCTGTGTAAATAATCATTCTGTACATTCGATAATCTTTAATCCTACAACTGTTTACAACTTGCATAGTTCCCATTTCTGTATAGCTGTATATCCCAGATTCTGTAAAGTTATTTATTTCATATTCTGTATAGTTTTTCATATTTATATCCTGTTCATATCCTGTACATAGCTTGTACTCACTACAGCCTGTACATACTTATAGTTATAGAATATTCACAACATACTTCATACCGTGTACATTATAACATACCATAATAGACCCATTTCTGTAATATACTCACATATCTATATTATTGCTAATATATATTGTAATATATCTATATCACTAAAGCACTTCTGGATGGATGCAAACTGCATTTCGTTGCCCTGTACCTGTGCATGTGCAATGACAATAAAGTTGAATTCTATTCTATTCTATTCTATAAGCCCAGGAAGCTTACATCAAATGAAACAGATCTTTCAGATAGGATGTATCTACAATAAAACCTCCCCCAGCACAGAGTGGTTGGAGAGGTGGTCAGGATCAAAGGAATGGCTTTGATCCTATTGCTTGAACTAAGACTGTACAAATTTAAGAAACACAATGGCAACATTCAACAATTAGACTTAACATTTCCCTCCTTTTTGTCATTGTATACTTAAATTTCAACTTATGCACCCTTTGTTTGGACAGTGTCAGTGTAGATTTCATTCATACACAGTAAACTACATCCTATACATAAGCAAATCAATGTCAACAATACAAAAACAGGAATTAATATTTTCAAAAGAAGATGCCACCAAGGACCAGACAGTAACCAAGCTATCCAGCCTTGTGGCGGATCTACTCCTGTCGTGCAATTCATTATGTATTTCTTCAAGTAAACAACTGAATGTCAAAGGTCAAACAAGAAGAATCATCAAAAAAGATGCAGGAGCAAAATTATTAGTAAACAATGTTGAAATAGAGCAAGTTTCGGATACAAAATTTCTGGGTGTGATAATAGATAACAAAATCTGCTGGAAACCTCACATAAAGCATATACAAGCCAAACTGTCAAGAAGCATCTCCGTACTAAGTAAAGTTAAATATTTTTTGCCTTCCAAATCACTCCGGGTACTTTATTGTTCACTTATATTGCCATATTTGGAATACTGTGTGGAAATTTGGGGAAACACATATAAAACTGCACTTCAACCAATATGTAAAATTCAAAAAAAAGCAATCAGGATGATTAATAAAGCAGGATTTAGAGACCATACTAACATCATGTTTTTGAAATTAAAAATACTGAAGTTTATGGATCTTATAAAATATAAAACTGCAAAAATTATGTACAAGGCCAGATACAATATGTTACCAGGAAATATACAGAGGATGTTCTATGACAGAGAAGGAGACTATGAATTGAGGGGGAAATTGAATCTAAGGATTCTTAAAGCACGGTCAAAGGTTAAAACCTTTTGTGTCACTATTTATGGGGTAAAACTGTGGAATAGTTTTACTATAGATCTACAGCAATGCTCAGGAATTAGTAAGTTCATGAAAATACTTCGAAAACTGATTTTGGAAGAATATGATACCGATAAAGATGATCACCCATTGTATGTATAAAAAATATCAAATTATATCCAAATTATATCAGTCACGGTAGCCAAGTTTATATAGGTTCTCCTCGTGTATCGTGTGGGGTATGTGATGATGGGAATTAGGTGAATTATGTGGGATCAATAAGATGTTGAGCAGGGGTAGGAATTAATAAGTATGTTCATACTTCTTCCTACTCCTTTTCAGACCAAACATTGTTACATTATGTCAGACGATTTTGTTTTATTTCATTATATATTTTTTGTTTATCTGAACACATATGTGTGTGTGTGTATATCTACATATATATTCGTATCTGTAAATGAAAATATATGTAGTGTGTATATATTGTTTTTTGTTTTATATGTCTGAAACAAATAAAGATACAATACAATACAATACAATACAATACAATACAATCATTCTCAAAAATCATATGTCTCTACAATCCAACTGTATACAGACATAGGCATTTAAACGCATCAGTTGACTTTATTGTTTGTCCATGTGGCTCTCAGCTAACTTCAAAGCTGCAGCCTGGTCAACACCCTTCTTTATGACTCCTATCAACCCCCCAAATCTTCTCACTGTAGGCATCCTGTGGGGGTTAGAGTCAACTGGTGAATTATCTGCATTTACAACTCTTCTCCTGTCCTGTTGTCACCACAGAAAACGCTTTGTAAAGGAAATTGGATCAAGCTGTTTTGATCTTCTTGGCTCAAAACCTCAAGTGTTCATGATGTAAATGTAGACAAAAGGCTTCTCTGTTTACATCCTTCTTGCAGAAGACAAAAGAATAGGTGATATTGCCATGTTCCATGGTTAATCTCCAACTTGGACTAATCCATTGTCCTTCATACACATAGGCAATTGGCCTGTTTCCAGTTCGTTTAACTGTATAATGTCCTGCAACAAGTCATATTCTTTAAGTCAGACGGGCAGGTCTGTCGTACCAGAGCAGTTCACCTTCCCAGCTACTGGTGAATCAACCTTCCATTCAGGTTCAGAGCAGTTGAAAAGTTGGCAGTGTTCCTGGATGTGTTGCTAAAGCAACCAAACAAACTGTCTCGCTCTCAGTGATGCTATGTGGCCACAGTCCAGAAGAATGTGTAGCCAGTGGCATCACAAGCATAACCATTGGTCTCATTCTTTATGTGAGCGGTTGTGTTCTTAAACTGCCACCAGTAGTTGTTGAAAACCCATGCGGGTACTGGGTGTGGTTTGCTCTGTTCCAGTGCGCTCCCTGTTATCCCACTCAGGGTCCACAGGCTCAAGAAGATGCACAGCACATTCCCAGCCATTCTGATGAGTACCTGTGGCTCAGTTGGTTTCTTCACCGGATTGAGACGAGGGGCCCTGGAGGCTTTCCCCCCCTCCTTTGTACCCGGTCTTCCTGCCGCTTACTCCGAGCTGGCCTGGATGTGTGTCACCTTCTTGCAGTGCGCTTGATGTATCCAAGTGTTCCTTCCAGCAATCTTCACTGCTGTGGTCGTTGTCAGCAGCACCCGATAGGGACCTTTCCATCGTGGACTGGATCAGCACTTCCTCTCCATGGCCTTATCAACATCCAATCTCCAGACTTCAGATTCTGCTCCTGCAGAGAAACAGAATCATCTGGCAGATCATTTGTTCTCATGACTACTTTACTTTTAAACATTTCAAGCATCTAATCTGCTAATATGCTCTCTCTTCTGCTCTTCTATCATCACTACAGAAGACTAGAACTCTAAATGCTCTAACATATGTAATCTCAAAGAGTCAGACCGTTCTCTGTTGGAGGAATCCTCATGTACATCTTAACTAATTCTATACAGTCTAACCATGTCCTGCCTGTCTTCCTAAGTCTTAACTTTACTGTTCTATTAGTTCTCTCTGCCTGCAAAAAGTTTTTTTTTTTTTTAAGTATTTCATAATCCTAGAGTGAGTATAAACTACTGCAAGATGCTAGCAGGCAAGGCATACATGGGACGCCATAACCAAGTGGCCGGCATAGTGTACAGGAACATCTGTGCCGAGTATAAAATGGTGGTGGCCAACCAACCGGACATAGTGGTGGTAGATAAACAGAAGAAGACAGCCGTAGTGATCGATGTAGCGGTTCCGAATGACAGCAATATCATGAAGAAGGAACACGAGAAGCTGGAGAAATACCAATGGCTCAGAGAAGAGCTCGAGAGGATGTGGAGGGTGAAGGTAACGGTGGTCCCCGTGGTAATCGGAGCACTAGGTGCAGTGACTCCCAAGCTAGGCGAGTGGCTCCAGCAGATCCTGGGAACAACATCGGAGAGCTCTGTCCAGAAGAGCGCAGTCCTGGGAACAGCTAAGATACTGCGCAGGACCCTCAAGCTCCCAGGCCCCTGGTAGAGGACCCGAGCTTGAAGGATAAACCGCCCGCAGGGGCGTGCTGGGTGTATATATATATATATATATATATATATATATATATATATATATATATATATATATATATATATATATATATATATAACACTGGTTCTGTGACAGAACCCTGTGGAGCTCTATGACTCTTAAGAAGACTTCCCATTTACATGTACAAATTGGAAACTGTCAGACAGATATGATTCAAACCACTGCAGCACAGTTCCTTCAATATGGATTGTCTGTTTCAATCTCTCTAGTAAAAGACTGTGGTCAACAGTAGTGAATGCTGAGCTGAGGTCTAACAGGCCATAAGAAGATCCTTTGGAAAATTTCACTAGGGCTGCTTCTGCACTAAGACACACTCTGAATTAAAAATGAAGCTCTTCAAATAAACCATCTCTTTGTAAATGAACACTTAAACTACTTTTTAATAATTTTTCATTTTAAAAAAAATCTTGAAAGACAGTTGGAAATCAGTCTATAATTAGCTAAGACAGCTGGATCAAGTAAGGACTTTTTAAGTAATGGTTTAATTACCTCCACCTTTAAAGCCTGCACTACCCAGTCTGTTAATAAAGATAGATTAATCATGTTTAAGATTGAAGCATTTGTTAATGTGAAACTTCTTTGAGCAGTCTTGTACGAATTGGGTCTAAAAGGCACATTGACGGTTAGAAGAAGAAATAATCACCAGTCAGTCAAAACCCTAGACCTCAACAGTGACTGAAAGAGAACAAGAATAGACACAGTTATATTTAAAGGCCACTAACAGAAATCACTCTGTTTTCTCTCCAAAGTGAAAATCCATGGGTCTCACTGCATGGCATCTCTAAAGGGGATCATTTTATGTACAAAAACAGGAGGCCTAGGACTGCTGTGGGATTAAAATCTGAGTCACTCTCCACTGTGACACTATTACTGTAACTGAAAGGAGAAAAGGAGATTTTTTTTCCCTAACAATATTTGCAAACAATATTTATGATATTTTCCTTGAATGTTACATGATATATATATTTGGCATCATGATTACTTTACCTATGACTGCCACCACCAAAGATAACTGATAACCTTTGTTATTGTACTGCTATTAGAAATAGTCAGAGGAAGTTGGTTAAGGAATCTAACATGCATTAGTCACTTATCTTGCAAACCTATTTTGCTCTGGAACAGGTTATGTTCCAGACTGGTGATCAACAGGTATGAAATCCCAACCTGTGGACAAATCTACTCTGTATAGGGTCTAAAGGTTAATAGCTTCTCAAGACTTTGTGTTTCCCTTAAGAGTTTTGGTAATAAATATAGAATCCTCGACCCAACTCTATTAACTTGATTTTTTCCTCCTGGCTTCAATGAATTCTACAATTTCATAGTTCTGTAAACATTAATATATTAGAATCCGTCAGATCAGATTCTACTGTGTCTTAATTATAGAGTTGTGATATTGATGAGTCTGTCAATTACACAGTCAGCATTTTTACGTTTCCTTCATGTCTTCAAATATGCTAAACTTTGTTAAAATAGTAATACAAGTGCTTAAAGCTCTCACACATTCATATGGACACACACTCACACTGCTGCTCTGTGCGCAGTAGCCATGCAAATTTCACTCATATTTTTCTAGTATTATATTTTTTTATTGCTTTGTAGAATTGGTCACTTTGTTGCCAATATGCAGTTATTCGTACTTTTGATTGTCCAGACAGTGCCATTGTTACCCTTTTAATGTAAAAACAATTGTAGCTACATAGGGAAACCCTGGTATGGTGACCAGTTTGATTTATTTTAATCATACTTGTACTATGTTTTTTAAATTGAGGGAGGAGATCAGTAGGTAGAGCGTTCGCCCCATGATCAGCAAGTCGGGGGTTCAAAACCACCGAACGGCTACCCTGATGTTCCCCTGAGCAAGGTACTGTCCCTAGACACTGCTCCCTGGGTGCTGGATTGGTGGCTGCCCACTGCTTCACTGAAGTATACCAAAAATATATATATATTTTTTCCTACTAGAAATACATTAATACCCCAATCATAGATGTGGAAGATCAGGATACCCTCATGCATTATGTTTGAATGCATTTACAGGCTCTCTTTCTCTCTCTCTTTTATATTGTTGGCAGAAGGACATATAGAGAAAATAAATGGGGTTCATAAATGTCCCTCTGTTTAAGAAGTGGTTAAAATAAAATGATACACCAATGTCAGAATTTATTTTAGTGTGATATGAATGCAACTTTGATCCCAGATGCAAAAAAAGAAAAGAAAAAAGTAAATAACCATTAGAAACATGCCCCACTGTTGGAAACAGCTTCAAAGTCAAAACCACTTAATTACCACAAACTGAGACATATACTTGCTTTATTCTCTACAGGGAAACAAAAAAAACAAACTATTTGTTTATTTTTAAAAAAATATATAAATCTTTTTTTTTTTTACAGATAATGGTTCGAGGGCTTTAAAAACGTAACTGTTTCTGTAGGGAGAAATATTTCAAACCTATTACACTTCTGGCATTAACCTCCAGAGACCCGGACGTTCTGGCGAGTCAGTGAGGAGTGGGAGTTCCAACTGGATGATCCTTGGTGGTTTTATAAATACTTCCAATTATGTGACACTTGCTATCCCTGAAGTAACTCCTTATGATGTTGGAATTAGAATTTATAGTCATTAAATTTGATTTCTATGTTGACAGCTTCACATCGTGTACTGTTGATATTTGATGAACAGTACTATTTGTCTAATGAACATAAAATTCCTAAAGCAACACAATTTTTGCATCACACTGTGCAGTAAGGACTTAACATATTTGACCATGAAACAAGATTTAAATTTGAAGTACATGAAATGTTGGATGCTGCCAATTCAAACTGTTAGGTTGTCAACAAGAATTTTCATAAGAAGTACTGAGAAAGATTGATAGTGTGTCTCGTTCACACACCAGGTCGATCCAAGGGCCTCCTGCTCCTGCTATGGCTATTCAGCTGAGGATATCAGTGTCCTTGTGATGTGTTAACGCAAGACAGCAGGCAGCTGCAGGCAAAACTCACTGACTGATGTAAGGCAATCTTTCTTTCGTTCTTTCTTTCACTCTTTACATGTTTTATGCTTCTGCTGTAAACTAATCCACAAATGCTAATAGTTTTGACAGAACTGCTTACAAAGCCCTAGCAGCCCTGCACAGCCTTAGTGCTGACAGAAAGAGAAACTTTGAAAGCTCTCATGAACATCACGCATGTCAAACTTGCATTTTTTTTTATCTGCTACTTGTACAACAGCGCTGGAAAGATGAGGGTTATAGTCTGTTCCAAAAATATGTCTTGTCAAGATAAATCCCTCAAAGGACTTGCGGAAATGAGGTGCTCTCTTTCCTGGTACAAGATAATATAGTTTTATTTGAATTCAAGGAAGCATGAGATGCATTCAAGAATCAATATTTCGTGATATCCCTCCGCATCGTACACCATGATGCAGGGACTGAAAGATACCCATTTATTATCACTGTGAAAGGTAAATTCAAGAGCTGCTACTCTGTTGGACATTTGAACTTGAAATACTGATGGTGTGCCTCATTCAAGTTCAAATAAGGTTTTGATGCATTTCCAGCTGAATAGCACAAAATGTGCCCATATCCCACTAGCATCACCACGGCTGTCAGTATGCACTGTGTCACTATCTACAGTGCAGCTTCAGGGTTTGTCTCTTCTTGCGATCATCAACAGATTCTGTCCCTCCGTGAGAAAATTAAGAAGAATATTATATTTTTTTTAGTATTTATCTTCATTTTAACTGTCTAACATCCACTGGGTTAACAGTGACCCATTCAGGGTTAAGTGTAGGATTATCCTAACATCCACCTCAATTTATGGATGTTTTTCCCAACAAGGCAAAACCATGGTAAGTTGGGGAATCCTTGTGGCAACATGCTTAAATCATCTTCAGTAACTAGAAATAGTGTCCTTTCAAATAAATTTGAATGATAGTTTTTATATTAACCTCTCAGGGTGACACCATACTGGTAGATCTGAACTGAGGACCTTTTTGAACCTCTTGATGTTGGAGACAACAAAAACCAGCATGCCATCATTAGCTTTCCAATAAATTGTATGTTAACATTTTAAATTGAATATATACTACCACCATGTTAGTGATTTAACATTACTTTAAAAAATATTGCAAGCTTTTCTGTTTAGGTGTTCCAAGTGGAAAGATTTAAAAAGGTGAACATAAATACTGTGAGGCCTAAGCACCCTTGAAAAGGTTCAATGGTTAAATCCTAATAGAACTTTACCAGTTCTCTATCCATACAAGACTTAATGTCATGTACTAATTCATCAGCCGCACCACCATATTTACCAGCTGGCAACAATTCCCAAGCAGACATTTGAGTGCAGCTACCCTCTTAAAAAGCTTGCCAGATACACAGCCGCTATTATAGCCTCAGTGTAAAAATTATTTTTTAATGATTACCCCGACATTCCCTGCTTTGAATGTAATTTTGACTTTGACTGGCACAGTGTTTGAAGTGTCCTTTAGATTTCATAGAGGGCTTTGCTGTTAATCAAAAGCCTTAAAATGAGCTTTGGATTATTTTTAGGGGTACTTAAAGTGCTGGAGGGATGACGCTGAAATTTTCACAAAGGCAAAATGAAAGTGCTAAATCAGTGTGGAGCAGACATTGTTAGCACAGTTGGCATATGGCACTGCCACATTATATTTTCCTTTCTTGTGCTTCACATTTAATAGCACACTAATTGTGTGGACATGGATTGTGTGAGGCATAAAAGATGTATAACTGTCCATTATCCTCAAGGAAGCAAACACAGCTGGCTGAAAACGTGGATCTAAATAAGGAAAATCGTGTGAACCAACTGGCCAGGCCTGCAAGAAACTTCTGAATAGATGGTATGGGTTACTACTTGATTTTGTGTCGTGATGTCCATCAGTTTCAGCTACTTTTGTTTACGGTAAAATAAATACAAAAAAGGAAAGCTCTATTGAAGAAAAAAAAGGCTTAACAAGAACCATGAATGGTCTGTCCTTGTGGTTACCACAAGGATTAAAAATCAATGGAGCTTTATTCAGAAACAAATTAAAGTCCATCTTTATTAAAAAAAATAATAATAATAAAGATATGCTATTCTTCCGATATTTCATTACAAACTCAAATATAATTCAGCCTTTTACTTTTGAAACATACTGCTGGAGGAAAAATGTAAAAATGGGCAAATGTAAAAAGGACACATTTTCCAACTATGCCTACTGTCCTTATTTAACCTGTGTCACTTTGCCTCTGAACAATATGAGTGGTAAAATAAATATTTGTAAAGTCACACAGAAATTAATTATTCAGTTATTAAACGTAGTTCTACATATCTATATATGTTTCTCACATGTTGTGGCAGGTGAGTGTGAGTATAAGTGTGCGAGTGTCATGGTCCACAGCTCGGTGTCTGAGGAGCGGTTGGGATGCCCAGATGGCCACGCCTTCGGGTGGGGCTGTCGTCTTCACACCTGCATCCCATTCCAGGCGATCATCAGGAGGACTATTTAACCTCGCACGGCCGGCTGCTCCACGCCAGTCCGTCAGTCGCCATTCACTGGTAACTTGGCCCCTTGCGAAGGTTGATGTGGAATTTCTGGCTTCTATTAACTCTTTTAATATTGCCACTGTGTGCACAGGTTATTGTCCGGCGTGTTCGAGCCTTCACCTGCCTTTCCTCCTGCCCGCCTGGAGTTCTGAAAAACCGCCTGCCATCCTCTGCATCTCCTTGGAATCCTCTCCCACGGACACTCACCCCTCCCTCCGGTTTCCACAGTCCAGCCCCAATTGTAAGATAGATAGCTATACCCCCGTTGTATGCTGTTATCTCCCTGCTCTCAGTAAGTCTCTCCCCTTTCTGTTGCATCCTCCCACGGTCCCGATCATGGCGTCCCCGAATCGTTTATCGCCCGGTTTCTTCTGTTCTAACATTAAAACAGCGTGTTTCCTTTGGTTATTCCGGGTCACCTTTAGTTAAGAAATAAAGTTTATTTTGTGTGCATTCCCGTGTATTGTGTTTGCTTCTGGGTCCAGCTTGCGTGTTAGAACTACGGTTCTTGACAGCGAGTGTCGAGTGTGAGTGTATATGCGTCTTTGTCATGAAATGTACTTGAAAATGAGGATGGGAAGCTGCAATAATGCCCCCTGTGGAGACAGATGCAGACAAAGATGGATACAGCACACCTGGGTCAATCGAAGCTACCTTAGAGTACTGAAGACCTAAGGCCACATATCTCTGCGATATCTGCGCTTCCATCCCAGCTGCAGAAGGAGGGACACCCTAGATGGGGCGCACACAGCTAAAGGGTGGGAGTTCCAGAGGACCTGAGGTGACGGGCAGCCGGCCACCCCGGTGCAAGCTCCAGGCACCCACAATCGTCCGGCACCCAGCAGAGCCCTCCCTCGATACAGAAGAGGTCCCCCCCCGGGCCACCAACGGAGTGGATCAACGACCACGCCAGAACATCTAGCCACGTGCCCAGCGGGGAGCTGTAGGAAGGGTGAAGCCCTCCCTCTATGACATGGACCGAGACTCAGCAAGCCCCAGACTCAGGCCCAGTCATCCACATAAACACACAGTCACACACTGTGTGTCACACACTCACCATTGGCTCACTCACTGGTTCACTCACTCACTCACACCCATCCACCCACTCACTAATGACACCCCCACCCCAACAACTGGATTGTTCCAAATGGATGTTAGTTTATATGGGATAAGGGAATAATTCTCACCAGGCTGTCATGTGTTTATCTTGTGTTTAATGATATTTAATACTGGAACTTACAAAAGGCAAATTAGAGATTTTTACTTTTACATAGAATGGTTGTTTAACACTAGGAAGGCCCAGAGCCCAGCCATTTGGCTTTTCTACCTTTAAAACCCGGAGAGCAGCCAAATGGCTGGTAGGCTTTTAGCTAAGCTTTAGCTTCAGGCAAGTGGAAGCTAAATTGGCTAGTCATTCATATGTAAATTGGGTTGTTACCTGGGAATTCTGGAGGGAGGGGAGTGGGGGTGTGTGGATGAGGGGGTGGGGGAGCTGCTAAAAGCGGTGAGCTTCCTTTTGTTTCATCTTGATGCATTCTCAATCATCCAGGGAAACAAATCTCCAAAAGTCACCAACTTGGAGTGTTTCAGTTTGCCATCTTAGGGAGAAATCAACACACATGGGTGTATGTCCTTTGTTGCTGAGATTTATTGATAAAAACAGTACAAAAAATCAACCATTTGTACACATTTTTACAAATAATTATAAAAAGTGAGTGAGTACATTTCAACATTTTCAGCAATCACTCACAATCCTGGCACTGCCATGGTATCTGTAGTCTGCATTTACCACATGTGTATCTGTTGCAGTGAACACATCGCACAGTGGCATGATTGTTCTTGCAATTGTGTTTGACCTGACACATGGCTCTTTTTCCAGGGCTCGGTGTGGAGGGTTGTGTCAAAGGCAACTGTTCTTTTCTTGCCTTCTTCGCAGCTACATGAGAGTGAGCTAACTCCCTTGCAAGCTCCACCAGGAAGTCCACCCGTCTTTCCTTCGTCCCGGAGCATGCTTGATACAGCACATGTGCATTCAGTGCTGCCATGTCAATCATGTTATAAAACACGGCAACTGGCCAGCGCCGTGTTCCTCTGCGGACAGTGTACTCCCGAACCATCTGGTCCATCACATCCACGCCACACTTTGTTTTGTTGTAAAGGGTGACAGTGTTTGGCTTCCTTTTGGTAGTGTTATCAGTCTGAACCACGCCGTGCATGCTGCTAAGAATATAGACTGTCTTCTTCCGTTTGGCCGCATACGCCATCAGCGTGGCAGCAGAGGTTGAAAACACCTAAGAAATAAGATAAATTGTTATTTCCATAGCACTTTTACACACAATGAAACACATAAACATAGAACCAGAAAAGACCTGCAACATACCTGAGTGGTGAATTCATTGCGATCTGTCTGTCTAGTGGATTGAGGAATTTCCCTGCGAATCTTGTTGACTGTGCCGAGGATGGTGGTTTTCCGTCTAAGAAGTTTTTGCGCAAGTGAAAGCGATGTGAAAAAATTGTCCGTGGTAACATTTCTGCCCTTGTCTAGGAATGGTTCCATCAGCCTCATTACTACATTTTCAGAAAGTCTCTCCCCAGTGGGACGACTGGGGTCCTTGCCAAGATATGGGAAGACATTGCAAATGTACTTGGATTTTAGGTCGCAAGCCACCCAAAACTTGATCCCAAACTTGTCCGGCTTACTTGCAATATACTGCAGGAAACTGCACCGAGTCTTTGATGGGAAAAGCTGTTCATCAACGGTGATATGTAGACCAGGGTTGTAGCACGTGATGCAGTTGGTGACAAATGATCCCCACAAACTGGAAATTGCAGCGAACTTATCAGTCTTTGCTCGATCACTGCGGGTGGACTTGTCATCAAAGCGTAGGTGTTGCATGATTTCTTTGAAGCGGTTTCGTGCCATAGTTCCAATTATCTGTGGGTTTCCCAGGTTTGCTGACCAGCAGTCATTTAGAGATGGAACCCTGGTAACCCCCCGCAAGATGACAATTGCAATAAATGCCATTAGTTCAGGGAGGTCCATGAACCAATGAACATGCTCCGTTTGCTGTGCATGTTGAACAGTCCATTCTTGAATGCTACGAAGCATGTCAAGAGTGATGAAACACAGGAAGCTCCGAAGGCGACTCGTGATATTTCTCCTGGCCTTAGCCGTTGGCTCTCCATCTGCAGCGTACGCTTCTATTGGGGTGAAAGGGAGACAGGTCCCCACCTGTTCTTCACGCCACACTGTGCCATCTTTCGCTGTCTCAGTCCCCAAACAAGCTCTCTTTTTAGGTGCAGAAGCAGTCTCCTCATCTGCAGTGTGAACAAATTCAAATTGTGAGCAATGGGAAGGTCCAGTATCTCCTCCTCTGTATCAGAATAATGTCTGAAATATCTTACTTACAAACTACATCCACTTACTTATTTGAAATGAAATAGGAAATAACATGAAATGCAACTAACCGGAAGACTGATCAGACAGCTCTGAGTCCGAATCCGGCTGAACTTGTAGGTCTTCTCCATCCGAGTCACAAGGGTCGACTTCCCTCAGGATCATTTCCAAGGCCTGCTGAGTGGTGAGTCTTCTCTGCATTTTCTTTCCTTGGAGAGGAGGTCCGTACACCACAGAATTCTTCAGGGCAATGAAGGATTAGGCTAAGTGTAGTGAGATTGTATCATATATATAGGGCTTGGCTTCCTGATCAATGCTCCACTACCAAAAGGAAGCCAAGCCCTGCCACCCTTTACAACAAAACAAGGTGTGATCACATTGATGCCACAATGGACGACTGATCAATGCTCCACTACCAAAAGGAAGCCAAGCCCTGCCACCCTTTACAACAAAACAAGGTGTGATCACATTGATGCCACAATGGACGACTGATCAATGCTCCACTACCAAAAGGAAGCCAAGCCCTGCCACCCTTTACAACAAAACAAGGTGTGATCACATTGATGCCACAATGGACGACTGATCAATGCTCCACTACCAAAAGGAAGCCAAGCCCTGCCACCCTTTACAACAAAACAAGGTGTGATCACATTGATGCCACAATGGACGACTGATCAATGCTCCACTACCTTTTTTTTTTTTTTTTTACTTTGATTTTTATTAGGTTATTTTATCATTGTGGACATACAGTAAAGAAAATAACAAACAGACATACAAATGGGTCTATAATTCTTGCAGTATTCTTTGTTTTTTCCTTCTTTGGGTAAGATTGTTATAATAGCTTCTCCCCATGATGGTGGAGCTATTCCCTGATTCAGAGTCCAGTTGAAGCAAGATAGAAGAAGTGGCTTGAGTTCTTCTTTGAAAACTTTGTAACTTTGTAGGTGTGATCACATTGATGCCACAATGGACGACTGATCAATGCTCCACTACCAAAAGGAAGCCAAGCCCTGCCACCCTTTACAACAAAACAAGGTGTGATCACATTGATGCCACAATGGACGACTGATCAATGCTCCACTACCAAAAGGAAGCCAAGCCCTGCCACCCTTTACAACAAAACAAGGTGTGATCACATTGATGCCACAATGGACGACTGATCAATGCTCCACTACCAAAAGGAAGCCAAGCCCTGCCACCCTTTACAACAAAACAAGGTGTGATCACATTGATGCCACAATGGACGACTGATCAATGCTCCACTACCTTTTTTTTTTTTTTTTTTACTTTGATTTTTATTAGGTTATTTTATCATTGTGGACATACAGTAAAGAAAATAACAAACAGACATACAAATGGGTCTATAATTCTTGCAGTATTCTTTGTTTTTTCCTTCTTTGGGTAAGATTGTTATAATAGCTTCTCCCCATGATGGTGGAGCTATTCCCTGATTCAGAGTCCAGTTGAAGCAAGATAGAAGAAGTGGCTTGAGTTCTTCTTTGAAAACTTTGTAACTTTGTAGGTGTGATCACATTGATGCCACAATGGACGACTGATCAATGCTCCACTACCAAAAGGAAGCCAAGCCCTGCCACCCTTTACAACAAAACAAGGTGTGATCACATTGATGCCACAATGGACGACTGATCAATGCTCCACTACCTTTTTTTTTTTTTTTTTTACTTTGATTTTTATTAGGTTATTTTATCATTGTGGACATACAGTAAAGAAAATAACAAACAGACATACATATAAACAAACAGAGTCTGGAGTTTACATATCTTTCTCCATTTATCACATTGCAGAAAAAAAAAGAAAACCTATTATGTTATTTCATTTGTGTCACTTCTGAATGTTTTCCACTTCCTCCATAGTCTGTCGTATTTACCTCCCATCAGTCTAATGTTGAGTGTTATTTTTTCCATCTCTGAGATATCCTCTACAATACTTGCAGTATTCTTTGTTTTTTCCTTCTTTGGGTAAGATTGTTATAATAGCTTCTCCCCATGATGGTGGAGCTATTCCCTGATTCAGAGTCCAGTTGAAGCAAGATAGAAGAAGTGGCTTGAGTTCTTCTTTGAAAACTTTGTAACTTTGTAGGTGTGATCACATTGATGCCACAATGGACGACTGATCAATGCTCCACTACCAAAAGGAAGCCAAGCCCTGCCACCCTTTACAACAAAACAAGGTGTGATCACATTGATGCCACAATGGACGACTGATCAATGCTCCACTACCAAAAGGAAGCCAAGCCCTGCCACCCTTTACAACAAAACAAGGTGTGATCACATTGATGCCACAATGGACGACTGATCAATGCTCCACTACCAAAAGGAAGCCAAGCCCTGCCACCCTTTACAACAAAACAAGGTGTGATCACATTGATGCCACAATGGACGACTGATCAATGCTCCACTACCAAAAGGAAGCCAAGCCCTGCCACCCTTTACAACAAAACAAGGTGTGATCACAGGGCTTGGCTTCCTTTTGGTAGTGGACAATTGATCAGGAAGCCAAGCCAAGGTAAATGCAGACTACAGATACCATGGCAGTGCCAGGATTGTGAGTGATTGCTGAAAATGTTGAAATGTACTCACTCACTTTTTATAATTATTTGTAAAAATGTGTACAAATGGTTGATTTTTTGTACTGTTTTTATCAATAAATCTCAGCAACAAAGGACATACACCCATGTGTGTTGATTTCTCCCTAAGATGGCAAACTGAAACACTCCAAGTTGGTGACTTTTGGAGATTTGTTTCCCTGGATGATTGAGAATGCATCAAGATGAAACAAAAGGAAGCTCACCGCTTTTAGCAGCTCCCCCACCCCCTCATCCACACACCCCCACTCCCCTCCCTCCAGAATTCCCAGGTAACAACCCAATTTACATATGAATGACTAGCCAATTTAGCTTCCACTTGCCTGAAGCTAAAGCTTAGCTAAAAGCCTACCAGCCATTTGGCTGCTCTCCGGGTTTTAAAGGTAGAAAGGTAGAAGCCTGGGCCTTCCTAGTGTTAAAGGTCCAGCCAAGGGAGTGGTGGGGCTTGGTCTGTGGTGCCGTGAAGGGAGGACGGACGCATCTGCACGGCATCCTTAATCACGCCCACTGAGTTAAAAACACGGGGACTCAGCGGCTGGTGTGTGTTGTGGTGTGATTCAAGTCAATAAAATGGCTCAAAACTATGATCCTTGGACCCGTCGCGTCTCATTCACACCACACTGTCCAATAAGCTGGTTCGATCCATTTTAAAACACATATGTATTGAATAAGAAGTAGTGACAAAACTTTGGTAGACTTTATCCATTTTAGAGTCTACATTTATAAGTGAAACTGGGCAGCTGGATGGGAGCATAGGTTTAGACTAATGGTGGCTGAGTTCACGTTTGGAGTCTAATCACTCTGAATTTAAGTGACCATTCAGAAAAAATTAGGGGGTAAAACCATCTGAACCTGAGGCTTTATTGTTTGGGAGAGGCTGTAGGGTTTCAGACATTAAAAGAGGTGAATCCAGAGCCGCAATATGGTTGTCATTGTCACGGGGGTGGAACGGACTCAGGCGCAGACTGAGGTAGCACAGTTCAACGACACTTTATTAATCACACTGGTGCGCTATATACACGTGAAGGGAGGGGGGAAACACCAGGGTCCCGGGGATCAATAGGCTGGGGAGACACACTTCTTTGCACTCGCTCTGCTCCTCGTCCAAACAGTCTCCACACAAGCAGCTCAGCTCACTCTCCTACTCACGGGGTCCAGGGGTCACAAAAGGGCTGATCCAGGTAAACCTGTTTACACAGACGAGGGTAAGTCGAAGGCAAACACGGGAACAGTAGAATCGCAAGGAAGCCAGGCAATACTAACGAGAGTTACTCAATATTCCAGCGACGAATAGCTCAGAGCCCCAGCCTTAAGAGCCAGAGAACTGCAATTCGCTCGAGATCAGCTGCAGGTGCGTGGGCCAAGGGCAGGAGCCCAATCAGAGCTCCGCCCAGGCAGACAGGTAGGAGAGAGAGAGCGAGGGAAAAACAACAAACACTTGTGGCCACACTGGGCTGGCCGGGGAGGCACAGGGACCATGACAGTACCCCCCCCTCAACGGGAGCCTCCCGGCGACCCACCAGGCTTACCCGGGTGCAGGCGGTGGAAGTCGCGGAGCAGACCCCTACCCACGATAGCCGACTGGGGCACCCAGGAACGTTCCTCTAGCCCGTAGCCCTCCCAGTCAACCAGGTACTGAAAACCCCGACCCCGGCGGCGGGAGTCCAAGATGCGCGAGACGGCGTAAACCAGCTGGCCACCCACGAGCCGGGGGGGGGCGGCGGGGGCCTGGAAGGAGGGCACAATGGGCTGGAGACCACTGGCTTGACCTGAGAGACATGGAACACATCATGAATACGCATATTGCGTGGCAGAGCCAAGCGGACGGAAGCAGGGTTGATCACAGCACTGATTTCAAACGGGCCGATGAAGTTGGGGGTGAGTTTCTTAGATTCGGCACGTAAGGGCACGAAGCGAGTAGAGAGCCATACCTTCTGCCCCACCACATACACAGGGGCGTCCGTCCGGTGGCGATCCGCGAGTGCCTTATTCCGTTCCTTCGTCCGAAGTAAAGCCGCCCGAGTGGCCCGCCAGGCCCTGCGACACCTGCGGAGGTGATGTTGGACAGACGGAACAGTATGCTCACCTTCAACCATGGGAAACAGAGGTGGTTGGTATCCCAGAGACGCCTCGAAGGGTGACACGCCGGTAGCAGAGGATGTGTGACTGTTGTGAGCATACTCTATCCATGGCAGGTGTTCGCTCCAGATGGCCTGGTTATGAGAGGCGACACAGCGGAGGGCGGCCTCCAACTCTTGGTTGATGCGCTCTGTTTGGCCGTTGCTTTGCGGGTGGAAGCCAGAGGAGAGGCTCACCTTGGCTCCTATGGGAGAGCAGAACTCCCTCCACACCCGCGACGTGAACTGAGGGCCCCGGTCCGAGACAACGTCCTCAGGGATGCCATGGAGCCGAAAAACGTGCGTGGTGAGGAGTCGGGCAGTCTCCAAGGCTGTGGGGAGCTTAGGAAGCGCAATGAAATGGGCAGCTTTGGAGAAACGGTCAACGATGGTCAATATTGTAGTGTTACCTGCAGATGGCGGCAGACCAGTGACGAAATCCAAAAAGATGTGGGACCAGGGTCGGCTGGGTGTGGAGAGTGGCTGCAGACGTCCAGACGGATGTTGATTGGAGTGCTTATTTTGAGCACAAGTGGTGCAGGCGGTGACGTACTCCCGTGAGTCTTTAATGAGGGCGGGCCACCAGAAATACCTGCGCAGGAATGCAGTGGTGCGGTTAACTCCTGGATGGCAGGAAAAACGGGCCGTGTGAGCCCACTGGAGCACCCGGGACCGGACAGCCGCCGGAACAAAGAGTTGATCAGGGGAGCCCGTGCCAGGATCAGGGTCGGTTTCTTGTGCCTCCCGGATGAGCTCTTCGATCTCCCATGTAACTGCTCCAATAACACAGGAAGTAGGCAGAACAGATCCAGGGTCGGACTCCTCTCCGACTGGGGCGTATTGCCGGGAAAGAGCATCTGGTTTAACGTTACGGGAGCCTGGCCTGTAAGTGATGGTGAAATTAAACCGGGTGAAAAACAAAGCCCACCTGGCCTGCCGTGAGTTGAGCCGTTTCGCCGAGCAGATGTATTCGATGTTTTTATGATCGGTCCATACAATGAACGGCTGTGCAGCCCCCTCCAGCCAGTGCCTCCACTGCTCCAGAGCCAGCTTTACGGCCAGAAGTTCGCGGTCTCCGATGTCATAATTCCTCTCGGCTGGAGAAAGACGACGAGAGAAAAAGGCACAGGGGTGGAGCTTACCCTCGAACTGTTGGGAGATCACGGCCCCTACTCCAGACTCCGATGCATCCACCTCCACAACGAACTGCAGGGAGAGGTCCGGCTGGCGAAGGATCGGGGCGGTGGCGAACCGTTCCTTGAGGTGAGAGAAGGCTTCCTGAGCCAGCCGGTCCCAGTGGAATGGCACCTTGGGTGACGTTAACCTAGAGAGAGGCAGAGCAACTTTACTAAAATCCCTGATGAAACGTCTGTAGAAGTTAGCAAACCCCAGAAAGCGCTGAAGCTGCCGGCGATCGGGTGGTTTGGGCCAGTCCAACACTGCCTGAACTTTTGCCGGGTCAGGTTTCAAATCCCCTTTGGTGATGATGTAGCCCAGAAATGCCACTGAATCCATGTGGAAGTCACATTTCTCTCCTTTAACAAAGAGCCTATTCTCCAGCAGGCGCTGCAGGATCTGCCTCACGTGGACCTCATGTTCCGCTTTAGACTTGGAGAAGATGAGAATGTCATCTAAGCAGACAAAAGCACATCGGTTAATAAAGTCTCTGAGAACATCATTAACAAGAGCCTGGAACACGGCCAGGGCGTTGGTCAGGCCGAACGGCATCACAAGGTACTCGAAATGGCCTAGGTGAGTATTGAAAGCCGTTTTCCACTCATCCCCTTCACGGATTCTCACCAGATGGTAGGCGTTGCGCAAGTCCAACTTACTGAAGATCGTGGCACCCTGAAGTAACTCAAAAGCAGAAGAAAGAAGGGGCAGAGGATACTTGTTACGAACGGTGATTTTGTTAAGCCCGCGATAGTCGATACAGGGGCGAAGGGTCTTGTCTTTCTTAGCAACAAAGAAAAACCCCGCTCCCACTGGGGAGGACGACGGCCGAATGATGCCCGCAGCGAGACAGTCTGCAATGTACTTCTCTATAGACTCCCTCTCTGGCTGAGAAATGCTGTACAAACGACCAGATGGAAGCGGAGCCCCAGGCAGGAGATCAATCGCACAGTCATACGGTCTATGAGGGGGAAGTGAACGCGCCCCGTCTTTACTAAACACTTCAGCCAAATCATGATAAACACGCGGGACCGAGGTCAAATCCGGGGGCTCGACTGGCTGGTCAGACCCTGGAGATGTGGTTGGAGCAGGTGCAGCTTGGAGACAGTTCATGTAGCAGTCAATGCTCCACCCAGTTACTCTCTCTTTCTTCCAATCAATGTGCGGATTGTGCTGGAGCAGCCATGGATAACCCAATACAAGGGGGGTGCGCGGTGCTTGAAACACGAAAAGCTCGATGCGCTCTGAGTGGTTACCCGAGAGAGTAAGAGACAGGGGTTCTGTGATTTGGGTTATGTCCGACAAGCGTTGCCCAGACAGGGCCGTGACAGCAAGTGGATCGGGTAGGGCGTGTAGTGTGACGTTTAGCTTTTTCGCCAGAGCTGCGTCAATGAAACTCTGCTCAGCACCTGAATCCACTAGAGCTTGAAGAGAGTGGGTAACATTCTTAATGGTGAGTTTTGCAGGTAACATAAGCCGGGGGAGAGAACTTTTAGTCGTTATATCGCCCACCAGTATTCTCTCAACTACTGGCGAGCGCGCCCTTTTGCCCGTGCGCGGCATGAAGAGGCAAAATGGCCCTGACGGCCGCAATATAGACACTCACCGGCGGCCATACGCCGTTGACGTTCTGCGGGCGAGAGCTGCGAACGTCCAAGTTGCATGGGCTGCTCCTCCTCAACCTCGCCATGCTCGCGTGCCGCTCCAGGCCCCGGTGAGGCGTCCCTCGGTGGCCGAGGCTGAGCGAAGCGATGTTGCGTGCTTCGCCGTGCACGCAGGCGATCGTCTATTCGGATGCATAGGGACATGATCGCACCTAAAGAGGAGGGTAACTCACGCACCATCAGTTCAACTTTAATCTCCTCGCTCACATTATTTAGCAGTGCCGTCTTTAATGCTTCCTGCCCCCACCCCGCTTGCGTCGCTAGTGTCCAAAAGTCAACTGAAAAATCTGCCATCTCTGCGAGATTGTGAGTGGTGTACTGGTGATAAGACGGTGTAATTCCTGAGAATGGGGAATTCTGGATTCTTCTGGATCAGTAATAGTGTTGCTAACAGTGAAGTTTGTTATTCTGTTAATTAATATGGCTACGCCTCTTTGTTTTGAGTTGTTACGGGCTGAGTATGTGTGAGGGAACTGTGCAGAAGTGAGTGTGTGTGTCTGTGTGTGTTTGTGTCTATCTTGTACGGCTGTATATTGGTGTGTGCATTTGGCATGTTTGTGTGACTGTGCTCTATGGTTTTGTGGTAAATTGCAGCACTGAAAGCAGAGCATAGATAATGCTAAGTGCAGAAGGAGTAGAGAAAGATGTGAAAGGTGACAAGGGGAATAACATAGTACAGCCATCCATTTTGAGTGACCTGATAATAACAACAAAAAACAGAAGAAAAAAAGAAAAAAAAACAGGCCATGCTGATTAAATTAGGATTATTTGTTCTGTGTAGACATGTCTATTAGGAAAGGAGAGTGAGAAGAGAAAAGCAGGAAATACAGCCATGGCGTGATGTTTTGGTCACGATAGAGCTGCCCGTCTTCTATGCAGCTATGTATAGTTATAGGTAGTGACTGGTTGAAAACATCGCTCTTTGTCACAGTAAAGCTGTGAAGCTGATGCACAGTGAGGGCCGCAAAAGCTAGTCTTTATCATTTCTCACTGTAGACGGTGGACGTTTACGCTGATAATTCTAGTGCTTGTACTAATTTATGCTCTTTTAACAGGTAATAAGATCGCATAACTTGACACCTAATTTAGATTTGTTAACAATTGGATGATTTAGTAGGATTTTATATAGAAGAGAAGAGCTGGAAGGCTCTTTGAGCCTCATTCTGTCCTATTATATTCTGACATCAATACAATGGGATGTGCTGTAGGGCCACCCAAAAAATTACCCTAGCCTTGCACTAGTTGTGTGAAGCTTTGGTGTAAATGTTACAAGCTTCTCAGTCAGCTTTTGGACCAAAAAGTGTTGTCAACCTTTTAATATCCACTTATCCACCACCTGTTAGGGGTGAGGTTACGGTGGGGGCCATACCCATTTATTCTGAGTTTTCACCTATTTGGCATCCCCAAATCAAAGCCGTATAACAAAATAACTCTAAAATGCATCCATGAGCATTTATTTGAAATGTTATACTATTATGTTATATATATATATATATATATATATATATATATATATATATATATATATATATATATATATATATATATATATATATATATATTATAGGTTTCTGAAACTGTGCTTATTTAGTATTTGGGTAAAATTTAACCCATAAGTGTTTTGAAGATTAACAAGTGGATGTTAAAAAATTAAACAGCCCATTGTTTGTACAAATGCTTATACTGCTTACACCTTAGACATTATAAAGTAGTCATGAACAAATCATTTGTGATGCTAATGTATAAAATCATTAGACAGTAATGCAGTTACCACATTGCATAATGACGTGTGTTTTGCTACTGATGGGATATTTTAATTACACATAATCCATATTATCTAAGATTACTGTGACAAAGATGACTGAGAACGAGAACCTACACAGACAAGTCATATCATGAAAATCCAACCAAAAAAATCCAACACGTTGCATCACTAGGGGTATAGCGTGATTGCTTTTTGCCACTCACCATTTCATATTCAAAGTAAGTCCTTTGCTGGGTATGACATATGGCTACCAGATGGCGTTTTACATCGCCTGTAAGTCCTCTGGAGCAGTGGATGTACCCTAGGCTTCAAACCAATGAGGATTCTAGCAGATCAAAATATGGGAAAGCCAAGCAGAGCTCAGTGATAATGTTGTTTGTTGTTGGTCGGCCTCATGAACAGTCACACTGTGAGCTGAGAGTGTATTAATTGTTACCCGCTGGCTACTTCTGAACAGACACAGGCTCACTCACATACGCTTGAGTGACTGTTGCAGGGTCACCTGCTGCTTCTCACCCCTTCTTTTCTCGGTCTTTCTCTGTTTTTCTCTCCTGCTGTCTTCTTCACCTTTGCACCTCTCTGCACTACCACTGCCTACCAACTAATACACTCACAAAGAGACACACACACACATGCACATGATGAGCACAAAACACCGTCTCCTTCTCATGTCTGGGCAAGGACACAGTCAAGCTGACTCACCCAGAATTGAGCTGTCATCTGTGTCACCTCAGGCTTGTGTGTGTGTGTGCATTTGTGTGTGTTTTTATGTTGTGCGTGTTAGCGTCACCTTGGGCTGGGAGTGCTCTGTGGGAGGTTACTGTCAACATGCACAAGCTGGGGTGTACTGGCAGAGGCACAGGACTTTGATTTGATCATCATCGCAGACACAGAGAGAACATGACTAATACGGCTGCGTTGCACGCGAGAGAAAGTCCTCTCCGTTTTTGGAGAGCACCGTCCGCCCCCGCACGCGCAAGCACACAAACACTCGAGTGCTTTCATTGCATGCGTACAGACTGAGTCACAAATGAGATTAATTGCAAGAAAATGATAAAATACTCATACTTTAGTTGACAATAACTCCAGAAGGATTTGACGCTAGCTGGACTCTAAATGCATCACACAGTTAGACCCACCTGGCGTGGACAGACTGTCCCGTAGAGCACTCCGCTTTTTGTCTGGTCCCTCAGACACACACACACACACACACACAAAGGCGAAACCTTTCCTATGAGCATCTGGGCAACAGACAGGCCTATTAGCCCACAGAGCCTTGCAGTGCCAAAATAACAACTGCAGCATATGCCTGCGTAATAATTGCATTAATGTTGAACATGTCTCTCCAGGGGGCAGCTGTGGTTGACGACTTGGGGGAAATTAACACTTGTTCTTGAAAGCATGAAATTAGAATTTAGTAAATGTTGGAATGGAAGAGGGTACAGCTAATGATCACTAACTACATAGTAATGAATGAAAAGTTCATTTCCAAAATGCTTGAAATTTGCTGGATAAGGGATCATTACCTAGAGATCAGTGGTAAAGTCTTTACGGGAAATGCTTGAGCATAATGCAAGTGGAGGTAGTTTTTAAAAGTGCTTTCCCATCTTCCATGGGACCTGTTGTTTTTTAGTTTATTATTTAGTTGTTCTATTTTTTGTATGACAAGCTAATTCTAAAAGTAGCATGTTTGCAGACATTCATTCATTCAAGCATTTCAATTGGTTCAAGGTCTGGATTTCAGCTGGGCCAAACCCATTTTAACATACTTGACATAATTTTGAGTAGATTTTTTTTCAATGCTTATTTCATTGGGGTCAAAGGAGCTTGCAAAGAAAAGCGTCTGGACTTCTTTAAGTTGCTTGAAGACGTTTCACCTCTCATCCGAGAAGCTTCTTCAGTTCTAAGGTCAAATGGTGGAGAGTCCCAGATATAAACCTAGTGGGAGTAACCCCCCACAGAGGGACAAAAGGACCCCCTGATGATCCTCTAATCGCCTGAGCCAAGGTGTGAAACTGGGCGTGGGTCCCAATCAGCCAGCGTTTCGGGTGTGTTCATTGTGAAACCTGGCCCCACCTTATCATGCGAATTCCTGAGGTCAGATGGCCCAGGATGTGAGTGGGCATTAAGGCGTCTGGGAAGGGATCTCAAAACTGGATTATAGATGGTAGAGAGTTGGTGTCGTAAACCACCGCCTCTGTTCAAAGATGGTCGCTCACAGTGGACATAGATGGCTTCTTTCACTCCTCTTTCAAACTATCTGTCCTCTCTGTCCAAAATGTGAACATTGGCATCCTCGAAAGAGTGTCTTTTATCCTTAATATGCAGATGGACTGCTGAGTCTTGTCCCGTGGAGGTGGCTCTTCTGTGTTGTGCCATGCGCTTGTGAAGTGGCTGTTTGGTCTCTCCAATGTAGAGGTCTGGGCATTCCTCGCTGCACTGTACAGCATACACCACATTGTTAAGTTTGTGTTTTGGCGTTTTGTCTTTCGGGTGAACCAGTTTCTGTCTGAGCGTGTTGCTGGGTCTGAAATACACTGGGATGTCATGCTTGGAGAAAACTCTCCTGAGTTTCTCTGATACACCGGCTACATAGGGGATGACAATGTTGTTGCGTCTGTCCTTCTTATCCTCCCTCGCTGGTGTCTGGTCTTCTTTTCTGTGCCTCTTTGCTGACTTTAAGAACGCCCATTTAGAGTTTTCTTTGCAAGCTCCTTTGACTACGATGACCTGGATGACTGAGAACCTTCACAGACGCTTATTTCATTGTTTTAGCTGGGTATGAATAACTTGACTTTATTGTATAATATTGTAGTACAGTATATTTGTCTTTCTCTTGGCAGTACTTTCTTTAAAGATGTAACACATTTTGGGTTCAACTTGAAATAAAGGCAGAGGTGAAATGTAAAAGTGAGGTCAGAGGTAAAATGTCACATGATACCTGGATGCAAACTATAATGTGATATTTGGAATCCTCATATATTAGTATCATTTGTTAAACATCGCCAATACAAACAAAGGCTGTTGGATTTTAAGCACAGTTTTAAAGATAAAAGACGTTTTATGAAAGTTTGACCTTATTTGTCCCTGAAGAAGATACCAACTAGATGTTTAAATCTTAATATAAAATGAGTAACAGTAGGCTGACATTAGGTAAGGCTGCACTTTTTGCAGCGATCTCGAATATAAAACTATTCCGCGTGTATATAAAACAGGTCCGCGGCTCTGAACCGTCGTAAAGGGACCTCTGGCTAATACGTCCGGTTCCGTGTCTGCCTCGTAACCAAAAACTAGTTTTACTTTGTTGTCTGAGTCAACTTTGCTAGCGAGAGACAGAGAGGGGGGGGCGACGAGATTGAGACACAGGCATTAGAGCCTCTTAATGTGTGATTTGTTTGGGTTTCCACCAACGTGGAATTACCAAAAATAGAGAGGGAACAGCCTGACATATGAAACAGGAAAAGGCCACCGTGTAATCCCTTTATTTCAACAAAGTAACTGTATTCTGAATACCACCTTTTTAAACAGTAACTGTAACGGAATACAGTTACTCATATTTTGTATTTTAAATACGTAATGCCGGTACATGTATTCCATTACTCCCCAACACTGACCCTGGGTGCCTTTGGTTTCATTCTATAATACTGGACTTATTTTTCTACAAAGGTTTCAACTTTGAGAGTGTTTAAACATGAGAGAAAAGTGTGAAAATGTTCATGTCTGTCTGAAAAAAGCGTATAAAGTGTGTAGTCCCATATGGAAAAAAAATAGAAAAACTTATAAAAGACTTGCATAAGATTTGGCCTACTTCATATAGTGAATCATGTAAGGCTTATATGATTTACTCATGAAAGTGGCCACTTTCATATATTGTTTTGGTAAGTGTCCAAAACATACAAGTTTAATTTATATAATTTTTCAAGGGATCTTATATCTGTTTTCACTCTTGTATGCTTTTCATACAAGTTTCACGCAAGACAGATACAAACTTTATAAGATTTTTATATATCTTTTCCATATGGGGTGAGGGGTTTTACAGCCTTAAAACATCTATAATAATTGTAAAAATAAAGTTGGCTACTTCGCGGATTTCACCTATCGCAAATTATTTTTAGAACGTAACTACCGCGATAAACGAGGGACCACTGTATTTTAAACATTTCCGTGCTACTTTCTATATGTTGACAATATACACCGCACTTGTAAGAATGCTAGTTTCTCATTTACAAGACGTTTTGTCAGTTTTCAACCAATAAATCCTTAAGCTGACCTTGAAGACCACCACAGTGTAAACCACATTTTAATGGAAAGTTTGATCAAATTTCATTAAAAACGTTGTCGCACTATCGTGTTTGCTAACAGAATGACATGCACACAAAATGCTACCAAAAACATAACCTCCTTGGTGCAGGTAAAAATGAACTTTTATTTATTTATATGTTTATTTTCATCTGAAAATACAAGTTCAAGCAAATAGCTAGCTGGAAGCTGTTTGTAAAATCCAAGCCTGGCAATAACCAGATGAGCTTGTTTTGACTATACAGAGCCATTGCTGTATGAGGAAATGTACTCAGAGGGCATTTTAACATCCTGTCTTTATGATAAACCATTTAGCATGCTGAGGTAGATGGAAACAGGTATGGCTGACAAGCCGTAGCACCCCCAAAAGATTCCATTTAGTGGCTACATCACCTTGTGAAGTTACAAATTGTTTTTGTGCCCCGCAGCCAAACATAATGAAGATTCAAGGCGTGCCAGTGAACGCAGTGATGTGTGTCCACGAGCAAGGGAACACATGGACTTCAGATATGAGGAATACACACACACACACATCCCTGTACATACAAATGCTCATATACCCTCTCCACTGCTGCTACATACACATGCACACATCTCTTTGCCTGGTGGACATTCATTAGGATGCAGAATAGAGGGATAATATGGGCTAAGCAATCAGGGAGCTGGCAGACCCGTTCCCTTGCTAAATTAAAGATAAGTCCAAACACCTTGAGAGACCAGATTACAGGCTCATATGTGGATTTACCCCAAAGTAACTAGTCTTGTGTGTGCATACAGTGTTTGCAAGTGTGGCTACCATTGGCAGCCATGTACAGTATTAGACAGCATGCATGTGGATTTGCGGGGGAGGAATGTGAGTGCATTTATCTGCATTCCACAAGCAGAGGCACATACCAGAATAATCTGTTACGAACACATCACACACTGTGGTCAATTATACAGACAGACTTTTCAGTATGCTACAGATGACCTTCATTATACAGACAAACACATTTAGAGTGTTCCAACACTGGAAATAAATGTTTCTACAGTTTCATTTCTGCCCATTTTATCCTTCCTAGTTATGGATTTTGAATATGCATACTTTAGACTTTACTATTTCAGCACATTTATACCCAATTATCTGTTTGTTTTTTGTCAGATTTATTAACCTCTTAACCTCCACCAGGTCACCAGTGACCTATCTAGGGAAAAAAACAACAAAACAAAGGCATACCGAAAAATCTGCACAGTGGAGGCACAAGGCAAATACAAGGCAATTAGTGTACAATCTGTGGAAAATGTCAAAATACAAAGCCTCCCACAGTGTGCACATATCACGACACAGGTAGATGTTTCTTAAATAAGTAAAATACAGACTGTGTGATGAATGTAGCATAAAGAAAAACTTTGAATCTGGGATCTTCCATCAGTTTAATCAACTGTAATCAAGTATAAAGATATAAATTTAGTTTTAATTTAGTCACATTCTAGTCAGGCAGGTTCTTGGAAAGCACACTCACCTCAAACTTCTTTAGGTACACCTGTTAAAGGAAGGCAAATATCCAAATCATCCAATCACATGGTAGCACCTCAATGCCCACATAGCTATCTTGAGGGGTTACAGGTGCAAAAAAGAGAAAAATGATCCATTATGTCAATTTCTACCAAAATATCTGAGGAATATTTCTAGCAACTTGTTGAGTCTGTGCAAATAATAATAATAACCCAGTACTTCTCCTTGATAGGTCATCAGTGCACTGGTTAATGTTAGAAGCATAGGTTAAAGTTTATTTATGGAATAATAATGTTGTAAGCTAGGTTAGAGCCAATCCACAGTGGAACTGGGGCGATGGTGCTGGCAACATACAATTCTCAGTGGTTATAATTTTGTTGATGCAAAATTGATGATGAAAGAATTTAATAAAATACGAACGATTTAATAGTTTGAAATAGCACTGTCCTTTACATGTTGCATACCATAAATAAATATGTTAGATGTTGATAAACACATCTTATTGGTCATCATCTTGGATGAAGTGATCCTATTGGTTGGCTCCCACTTTATCATCAGTACCATCAGCCCACTGCTATGATGTGTCCATCTTATAGGATTTAAATTCTCATTGGCTTGTGCCATACAGCTCACTGAAAACAGTTTACGCCCCTAACCCCATCAAATCAATCAATCTGAGAGAACTACATTTTGTGAGCTAGCTTCGTAAGGCTGACGATGTAGCATTAATACAAAACACACGTACAAAAAGTTTTTATTGACCTTCGCTACAAGACAACTCTGAAATTTGATTTGTGCTTTTCTTTTTTTAATCAGAACGTGCTGAGGTTGTGCAGTTTTGTGAATCAAAGGCATGCACACCTTTATTGGAGAACGGTTTTCTGTCAAAAGAAAATCACAGAAACCAATATTTTTGTGATGTGGCTTCAGGGCCGCTTGACTACACAGAAGTGTGTGTCACTGTGATAAATAGACCTTGGTTATTCCGCTGTGTGCAGAATCTTTCCATGTGGTCAGACATGCACAAGTTTTCTGCTTTCTACACTGTGCTGCTCAGTGTCTGATAACAGTCCCAGATCACTACAGCTAAGGCTCAGTTCACACTATAGCAAAAGTATTTTTTTTTGCTTATGTTTACTGCATTGGTTTACAGATTTGCCTAACAAGTGAAAAATCCCTGGTTTGACTCCAGGAAGATATACAAATGCTAGTGAGGTTGTGTCAGGAAGGGCACCGGGTGTAAAAAAAATATATAAATAAAATAACTCTATGTGCAAGTACCCACTGTAGCAATGCATTGTGAATAAGGGAGCAGCTACACCTACATGGCTGATACTTCTTTTTCTGTGTGACTCAGATCTGTTTAATCATCATCTTTTTAATTAGGACTTAGGCTGCTTCCATTTGTGGCCTTGAGCCATGAGCAGGTCTGACTGATTCAGACCTTGGGATTTAGTCTGAACAGTCCAACTGAAGCAATTTTACGTCACTTGCTTAGTCTCCAGCCTGAGTGTTCTGGAGAGGTTCTGTCTGATTTAGTTTCTAACAAGAATTAAAATAAAAGGCTCTTTGTCTCCTCATCCTTGTGGTCAAGCACAAGTAACTTGCATTATATTGTTTGCTTATATCTACCATATTGGAGACAGAACCCCAATGATTAGACCATCCTCCATGATGAATCAGTTTGGTGATACTGAGGAGCAAGAATGCTCCTTTAACAGGAAGAGACCTTTGGCAGAACCAGCTGTCTGCTGTGGCCACTTAAAGGTTGAGAGAAGTGAGTTACAGTAGCATCTTCAAAGCTTCAGTCAACAATGTAACAATGGCCTAAGTGCACCTGCGTGAACGATTCAGTCTAAAAGTTGGTACTTTAAGTGGAGAAGCATAACTGCAGTGTTGTAGTAATGCAGTGTGTAATGTACTGTGATACTGTGATATTCAGCAGGGTTTTCTTTTCCTTCTACTTTTATGTACGCTATTTTATGATAAAGAGGAGGTACCAGAAAAATGGTGAATGGGTTACCTTGGAAACAACCCCAGAGTGCAGTTTCTAAGCTTCAAAAGAAATGTCAATCAGAATGTTACACCCCCAAGTTTAGTTTAATTAATCTAGCCTGCATACATTTACTGAGTGATTAAGCTATTATAAGCAATCAAACAAGGTTCCACTCTTTTCTTACAATATGAAATAATGTAACGGTCCTTTTATTGTGAGATGAGGCCTAGATGAAATAATAATTGATTCTCTTCCAAATATGTGTTGATTTAGGTCTATTCTTAAGAGGCAAATATATCACTGCATCACATTTGAAAACCATGTACAACAACTGAGAATTTATTTCTCTTTAGGAAATAATTTTATAATAATCATCATCATTGTCAAACTAATATCTTGAGACAACACACTATCATTAAACACAACTATTATTGAGATAATGGCCTTTGACGTATAATTATCTGTAATTTGCTAGGGTCATATTGCTGCATTCACGTTATTAAAGGAGATCGGAACTGCTTCGTGTGCCACTGCATGCCCGCACCCAGTGATCTCAAGGTCATGTTTAACTGGTTCTTGGAAGCTTTTAGAGTATTGTTCCAGCATTTCTGTCTGCTAATGGAAAAAAAAAGAAAAAAAAGAAAACATCTTAAAAACTACGACATTTGTGTCACAACCTTAATATATAATCGAATGCTTCCCACCAAGGCCAGCTACGGATTCAACATCGAGGAGACCAAATCCAGATCTGTGTGCTGGGTGTTTTTCAGTTTCTCAAGACCTTTTCTTTTAAATGTCAGTTTTATCCACCTTGACACTCAACTGTGAATGAAGGCTGCGTGTTAAAGAAGGCTGAAGCATAGTACAGCTAACTTTATGATGATTGCTAATGTTAGTCGTGGCTGGCTGATTAGCACTCACAAAGTGAGACCTACAATGCTAGCAGTAGGCTACTATTCCGTAATAGCGAAGAAAAATGGCATCACATGACTGGAACAAGACACTTGAAGATGGGAAAAAAATTCAGTCCAGAGAAGTTCTAAGATGAACTTGTAAAAAAAAACAATAGGAAAACAATAGGTTAGTAACTGACATGTTGCCAAATGTGTTTTTCTATTTGTTTTCTTTTAAACATATTAACATATTCATTGTCTGGTAAATCACGAAACCATATGCTGTAGTGCAGCATACTTTGTTGAGGTTTTAATCTACAAAGCTACAATGATCAAAGCTGACAACTTGACAACTGAGTAGTTCTTTGGACTTCGTGCCTATTCAGACACGTATTGTAGTCATAGCACTGCAGACAAGAGCCTTACCTAGTGCAGCAGATGCTTGAAAAGTTCATTGTATAATTGCTTAGAAAGCAGGTGATGGCAATTATTTTCATTGTCAGAATAATTATAATTACATTAGTTAATGACAGTTTGGGCCAATTGTGGGTTTGTCATAGGTAGCAAAAAAAAAAATAAAAAAATTCTAAACGTTTTCCATGTCAAAATATGGACAAGGGCAATTTGAACATATTGCAATATGAATCTCTGCCATTTCCATTTATTTCCATACCACAATGGACAAATGCAGCTGCTAATGCCCTGCTAAAGCAGCTGTTAATATTTCAGCATTAGCAGGCTGGTGAAGGTTGTAATATTTAGAGAGTGAACTGAAAATGCATAAAAGTTTCTCAAGGTTTTCTTCTCATGATCCAATCATAAGAAGTGATACGAAAAGGATGAAGAGTAAATTTGTATTTTGTAATTTTTTTAAGTCATTATTTATTGACTTAAGGATAGATAGATTGATTTAAAGAATCAGGGTTAATCAATTAGCCCAGAAATTTGGATGCTCTACCCCTAGTACTAAAATGTAGCAATAATTTGCCCTAAATTCCTGACATTTGTAGCTTTTTATATTTTATGCAATTGAACTCTTCAGATTTCCTGGTAAATCTATTTGCCATGGCACATTTGCCAATCTTCTGGCAACGGGATCATTTTTATAATTTGTACAATTACATAATGTCTAAAATCACAGTTTGTGATGGGAAAATTCCACACCTCCAATCTTTTAACTGCACAGACAGTGTGGATTAGATTTTACAGAGGTACACTTGACATTGGCTGTGACTCTTTCCTTCCTGCCAAGACTAGTTGAAGTCAGCCGGCATGATTTTGCCCACCTGCTACACTGTGGGAGAGTTTCATGTGCTTTTATGGGCCACTGTGTATCTGTGTGCATGGGAATGAGTGCGCATGCATGTCTGCGTGTTAAAGAATTAAAGGGTTATCAGTCTTTTTTTCTCTAAACTGGGGCAGGCTGCATTATGTAAAGTGCTGAATTATATATCAGATCTGCCTGTGTGTCGGTCGGGCCAAAGGGAGAGTGGCGAAACGGAGACACAAACACACTCGCCTGCCCGCTCACATACACACAACTCTACAGGCTCTCATTATCTCCCCAGGATGTCTGCGCGTTCACACAGACTCTCCCATGCTTGGCATCAGTTCCACACATATTCGCCACACATATGTACGCTATATTGTCTTACGTATGAACTTGGTGCGCATGCATACACACCCACTACGTTGTTTAACACGGGCACACTCGAACTGACAGATGGGAGCACCAGATGATGAGCACCACCAGATTTGTGTCTCACGGTGGGAGCCATTGCTGACACCATTTAAGCTGAGAGAACACTCAGACTTACATTAGCACCATAAATGTCTGTGCGTGTGTGTGTCTAAAATCACGACTGTGTTTATATATCGTGTGGGGTATTCAGCAAGTATCTGAATGAACATGAATTTATGTGTTTGATGTCTTTATTGAGCTATAGAGGTATGCGGGCAGCTCCATGAGTGTGTATGAGGTTTTAATATCTTAATTCTTTCTCAAACACACAGAAAGACGATACATAGTCAGCTATGCAAATGAACAAATAGGCTTGGCATTCTCTGCTTGCTCAAGCTTCTTTCATCTTAGCAATAAAGAACAATGACCTATTAGCAAACCTCTTAAGCACATACTGTGCTCCCCAGACCAGCTTTGCTTGGGCTGTTTGCCCGTCCTGCGTTTCGCCCACAGCCGCCCTCTTTCCTTTTGCTTTCTGTCTTTCTTAGTCCCTGTAGATCCCCTGAGTCTGAGGAGGCAGCCTTTGAGACAGACCGAACTTAACCAAACTAATCTTTAGAAGGAGCGGAGAAACGAACGCCTCCTTCCTTTTTTCCTCCTCCTGAGACACTGCTGACATTTTGTGATGGGGAAAGTGTGTCATATTGGATGGAGGGGAGAAAAAGGAAAAGAGTTCAGCACAACAGAGTTGACTCAAATCAGAGTGCAAAATATTCTGCAGGGACCCAGCTCCCACATTGCAGTTTGGCAGCTCTCAATGAACTCTCACTGGCAAATAATGACCTCTCACCCTCTGATAATATCCCATTGTGCACCACCGGGGGTTTCAAGTCACTGGCCATGGTAACTGCTGCAGAGTGCATTGAGACCTTACAAGTGCATGGACATAGTTCTCTTGACCAATAATGGATTTTCCTCTTACTTTGAACTTGTATTTGACCTGGACTACCACACACCATTTATTTGCCGTTTTAAGCTGTGTGTTATACTAGGTGCTGCGTCTGTATTATGGCTTTTTTAAAATTCAATTCCTTTTCTGAGGTTTCCACCAGAAACTGCCTGAAAAATCAGCATGAACCTTTTTTTTTGTCATCGCTTTAAATCATTTTACATATGGTCCTGTCAGGTGAAATGTATAGTACTGGATGATAGATTTGCCAGCACATTACTGTTATTTTACAGCATGCCTACTGTAATCTACTAAATACTAGTGAAAAAAAGAAAACAAAAAGAAAACAAAAAGAAAACAAACAGCATTGTGCTGCATACTGTTAATGTTTACTTGCACCATACTGTTCATTTCATACAGTTTACACTTCATTACTGTAAAATGTATCAAAATATTGTAGCAGTACTTTTTACATGAACATAATTCCTAATAGTAAATAGAGTCTCATGCTGCATCTCATTTTCTATATACCTTAAACTTATTTGTTATCTTTCTTAAGTAATAATATCGGCTTTTCTACCTACTTTTATGCACTATGTAAAAAAGACACATATAGGGTTCAGAGTCAGAAACTGGAGCAAATGTAAAAGTGTTAAAGTTTGGCTATGTTGAAATTGATGCAGAAACAGACCACAAGACCTTTAATCTGTGGCCTGTGTAAATATTCTTCTGCTAGATGTCTAGTTTTAAGTTGTACTAAATACCATATTCTGAAAATTATGATATTGGACTTATATGGATATATGAGGCACATTTTAGGCTACATCTGAAGTCGTATTCAAACAGCAAAACTGCCTTGGTGAGAACTGCTGTGCTAAGTATTTCATAACCACCTTTAAGATGAATGTTAGCTAGAAATATTAATACCATTTTTGAGAATCGTTTATGATGGCCTGTTGATTGTTAAGGATTTGTGATGTGGTGTTCATTGTTTATGAGACTGGGCACAGGTTTAGGTTGAGGCAGCAAAATGTAAATACAACATTTGTAACAATTTAAACAACTATCAAACACTACTGAATTACTGATTTAAACCCAAACACGTGCATTGCCTTGAAATGTTGAGATTACAGGTGCAGAACTATACATAATTCAACCAACTGCTTTTTTGGTTTAATAAAATATTTTAGACTTACAATTTGACTTTTGTATTCTTACTGACATGCTGGGACCCACGGATTATGGTCGTACTCAGGCATCAGAGTGACACTCAAGTCTGACTTAACCAAAAAAGAAAAAAAATGGTTTTATAACATGAAAGTGTAGAGTAGCTTGCTGTGAATATCTTTTGATGCTGAGGCATCAAACAGCATTTTGAAGCATTTTGATGTTGATGCTGTCACTGTTACTGCTGAAGCCCTAGAGGCCTCAGCAATCATAGTAATTTCCTGTATTTTTATAGAAAATTGTTATAGTATATTATGATATAAGTCATATAAAGGTCCAGGTAGTTGTTATTTCCTATGCTTATGCAGTATACAGAGCCTGTAAAGAGATCAAAATGTACTGTATTTACAGTTAGTTTGTCAGAATGCTAAGCTGAGCCACTTGTACATAGACTTCCAGATCCAGCCAGGTTACATTTTCCTTAGCAGTCCATTCAAACCTTTCTGACGCAATCGAACAGAAACACTTTTTATTCCTCCCTGTTCCTGGAGAATATCTTGAACTCTGAAAGCATTGGAGAAGAGACTTGCTGAAACTGCTGGCATAGTCAAGAAGCTGTAGTGACACCTAAGATTATCAAGTGAACCTCTTTCCATCATCGAGGACATCAGACAGCATCACAGAGGCCACACTCAGTCCGGCCATGATCTGAAAAAAGTTGGCAGCAAGAGGATGAGGAATGATGTGTGACCAAACATTAATGCAGAAAATCTCAAGCTCTTTGGCATCACAGTAAAGCAAGCGAGCAGCATCATTAGGAATACCAGAGAACGAAAAGGCAGTGAGTTAAGGTTTTAATATATTTGTGTCTGTGCAATACTTAAGATATCAGCAAGAGTAAGATATAGGCACAAGCTAAAACCAGATCCCTCTAAGCTGGTTCACCAGGGAAACAGTAAAACGCTACAAAATACCACTATTATTGTATACTATTACTTTCTCTATGGGTCTGAATTGTAAATGGAAGTTCACAATTAACCAATTGTGTGTCAAAGAAAGCAAGATAAACTAGTTGCTGATTAAAATAAATAAATCATAATTATAAACATAATTTTGCCAGAGCTTTTTGGCTTTAATATGTACCTTTTATATCCTTTTATAGGTTGTGCATATGTTATATATTCCTTAATTCCAATGATTTTGATATTTTAGCTGTCCTTTTCTGTCTCAATGCCACGTGTGGTTTCCTTGGATAAATTTCCTGAAGCAACATTTGGTTTTGCACTTGTACTCACACTTTAACTGCCTCATATTCTAATAGCTTGGGCTGTAACAAAGCCCTAAGGTTGACAGTCTCTGATTCTTGTGTTGCTCATATTCCAAGGATAATATCACTTGCCCCATAAGCCAAATCATAATAATGGTATGCTTTCTTTCACTGTGGTTCTGAATGGTAAATGGAAGTTTGTTAGGCATGTCGAACAGCTCAGGAGACCTTTTGCTATTGTCCGTGCACAATTTAATTTGTGCAAACTGTCAGTCCACACCTCTCCCTCTCTCCTGCCTAGCACGCACGCACGCATGCTTGCTTGCTTCTGAAATGGCCCTCTAAAGGGCCTTAGCTGGGAGACTCGGCAACAGTTTTGATTTATGTCCCAGTGGGACAGCCATCTCTCTATGTACTGTATCGGACTAGGAATGTCAGTTTCAAGCTATGCCAGCTGCCATCTATCACCAGAAAAACAATCTGACAATAGGACCGAGTTCAACCACAGGTTCTCCCTCAACTCCTCAAAAATCTCTTCATACTCTCACAAAATGACATCAAACATAACAGACGATGAAGATGAACTTGAAAAAGTCAATATCAGAAATGACTTTTAATCAAAAAGCAGCTCTTAAACTCAAAATTAATTCCACCTTTACTTTAGTTTTGTTCTCATTTGACATATCCACAGGATCTTGGGAGCAATCATTTGGCACACTTAGTTTTACCCCCATCCTGTGAACCTATCTAATCCTGTGAATAAAAAGAGGATGTGTCCATATCTTCTGAGAATTTGTTAACTTTCTTTGTCTTGCAGAAACTCCTATTAACCCAAAGTTTTAATCAGTATAGTGAATACTGCACTGCACCCTAGGGTAACTGCCAGCCCTACGGCAGCTCCTGAAAGTGAAAAAGACTTTTTTTTCCCACTCACGACCGACAGTATAAGATCTATTGTCACACTGCACAACCCACCATTTCCCTAGAGTTAACATTATGTGCTGCACTTAATAATATCTATTGTCGCTCTCCTCCCGGTCTGACATGAGTTCACGTATGAACCCTATGTTTGCAGAGCTCTGCTCCCTGACACCAAAGAGCATTCAGCAAAGTAAAGTAAAGTTTCTATATTTAATCACAGCATATTAACCCCGTGAAGTCTCAAGTCATAACCGACACTGTGTTTTTGAGAACAATAAAAGGACATTTTGGTTGATTGAGCTTTGATGATTGTCAGTTAAAATGTCTGTGGCCTGTAATTGCCAAGACTTGAAAGCCTAAACTCACATATTCTGATAACAAAATGTTAGGGTCTGGTGTGTTATTTTGTTTCATTTGTTTTAATTAACCAAGCAATTTCTTTTTTGTTTGTTTCTAAGACTATTAAAATGTTATAGATATTTATTTAAATAGTTGTGCAGTGGAGCAGAAAGCAAAATTGACCTTGGTACATTTAAAGATTGAACTGTATTCAAAAAGAATTGTGCACTTCAGAAGACACAACTATAAGGGTTGGGCGATACTGCAGCACTCTCCAAGCTCATGTGAACTGATGCATATTTGGGTAAAACCCTCAACTTTACTTGACTGGACTCAGTAATCCCTGGTCAAAGTTGTTGTTTTTATGTAAGACTCTGGAGGTGGAAAAGAGCTTTATTTTCACAGTTTCAACAACATTCTGAACACATTGCAATCAGGTTTCAAGATTCACTACAGCACTGAGTCATCTGTCCTCGAGGTGGCAAATGATTTATTGGTGTCCTTAGACTCTGGTAATTATGCAATTATAATTCTGTTAAACCTCTAAGCTGCCTTTAACACGTTCGATCATTCGGCTCACCTAACTACATGGCTCACAGTCAGGGTCAGGTTTGCAGCTGTTTGCTTCTAAACTTCAGCATCTTCTTTTAGTTTAATTAGATGCTTATTCTTTATCTACATATTTCTCTTTTTAAGCAAAAATCTAAAATTCTCAGGTAAAACTTAATATTTGCTATAGGGGCGTGTGAAGTAGACTATACTGGTAGGGAATTGGCAAAGTGAAAATACACTTACGGTGTGGCTGGATAGTCGAGCTATTTGAAGATGAGTATAAAACCTAAGTAAAAAAGCACAATATCTGTCCATTTACCAATGTCCAATGCATGTATCAGGACCACTGCTGGGTTTCAATTTTAAATTCTTGCTCAAAGATACTTTACAGAAAGTGCGGGTTGTCTACTAATCTGGAGGTTGGTGGTCTGATCCCTGACTCCTTCAGTCTATCTACTAAATCACAGTTGCCCCAAACATTGGATCCCAGTATTAGATAACATAGTCCTCAGTAAGAGGAGTGATGGTAACTTAGTAGACTTTCAACCTGAGCACCACAGTATGCCACTTTGTCCCATTGTGAGCTTTGGTTTTTCCACTTTCTTTGTTTGCACTCCCTGTTTAGTTATGTTGTTAATTACTGTTTAGGATTCACTTCCTGGCTTCTTATGTTAGCTTTAGGTAGGATGGGAATCGATAAACATTTAGGGATTCGAATTCACTTATCTGCTTTAGAAAGGTGAACAGGTAGAAAGGGAAGCTGCAGCCTGATCTCATCTGCTTGTTACCTGTTAAAGTTAAGGGTGTGGCTACTGGGGTTGGCATTCACTCAGCTTTCATTCTGGGTTCAATAGCATGTTTTCTTGGCAGATGCTTACAATGAACCGAAGTTGTGTGAGCAGCATAATGCAGTTGTTTCTGTCCTGGATGCAGTTTTCCACTTGCACAAAAGGATGAGAGAAATTGTAATGTCCATATCCATACGCTTGACTGCATCACCGTTTTCCATCTCTGGCACGCAAACTGAAATCAGCTGATTGTAGCATGAGGGCAAGAACCGATAAGCGGGATCAATAGGCAGGCTGACTAACAATTCCAAGGAACTGAACTCCTGGGAACTGGTTTTCTACAAAAAACTGGTTTTTGATTCCCATCCCTAGCTTTGGGTGACATTTTTGATTCACTAGACTAAATGGTGATTGGGGACTGGACAATGGGCATATGGCTCTATAGTCTAGGATCCCCAATGCCCTCTGTCTGGTTCTTGAAGTCTCCCTCTCCCTGTTGCTCAGGCAACTGGCCTTCAGTGCATTTCATCACATCATTAGTCAAACAGATGCCTATAAAAGTGTTTTCCAAAAATTCATTCACTGAACATCCTTTAGTGGGTGAAAAAGTGGCAGAAGTGGAATGGTTTCAAGTGTGTGAGTTACAATACCAATAAAAATACTGACTGTCCATTTGTTTTGGACAACAACATAAGGAAGGCAATTGCAGTATGCAATAAATTCTTTTCATTATTCAATGTAATTTGTGCATTTTTAATGATTGATTGATTGATTGATTGATTGATTGATTGATTGATTGATTGATTGATTGATTGATTGATTGATTGATTGATCATACTTTATTCATCCCGGGGGAAATTGGGTTAAGGCTGCCAGCCGTGCCAGCGCCATGTTACCCTTCCGACCATACATACATTACACAAACATCACATGGGGAAGACAGGTCATAGAGGTATAACAATGGAAAATACACAACATGAGGAAAGACGAGGAGAAAAAAGAACTCCCCCCAGACTGAGCTCCAACAGGGAGATCAGTTTGAGAACAGAAAAATCAAAACAAAACACCTCAGCACATACAAAAAGCACATGACTATCAATACACCATAGAAACACAAGACAAGCAACAGGGGCGGGTAAAGAGTAATAGAGAGCCGGTGTAGACAGCGCATCCAGTCCTGCAGCATGTCTGCGCTGGTCCAGTCGACCGCCATCTTCCCCGGGAGGGGACAAGCATTGAAGGCGTTTGGAAAGGGAGGGGGGATGAGTGTGTATCAGTGTATGCGTATGTGTGTGTGTGTCCAGAGTTCAGCTGAGACAGTGTCCTTCGCCCTGCCAGGCTAGGTAAACAGTCTTCCAGCTAACCCATGTGGCCTTGCATAGGGGAGGAACAGTCTAAGCACAGTCTGTTATCAGGGTGTTTTTGTTCAGCTCCAGTCTTGAGATCACAGCTGGCGCCGAAGTGGTAGCCGCATGAAGTGATGGTGGTTTTTACTTTAGTTCGAACAACTCATATGAATTTCAAAGCTGTTCTAACAGTCCGACACTGGTCTTTCAATCTCCCGTTGGAGAGCCATGAGCTTCTCCATGATGTTATCAGAATCAGAATCAGAATCAGAAAGGGGTTTTATTGCCAAATGTTGAGCAGGTTTACAACATTAGGAAATTACTGCGGTGCTTAGTGCAAACATACTGTCATGTTATCCAACTTACGCTCCGTAATGATCAAGTCATCACTTTATATGATGTATAATTTGTTACCATTTTAAAATTTAAATGTTTTTTTTTCCTGTTGTGATTTAAAATATTAGATTGACAAGTTAATTTCTAATAAAATCAGTTCTGGTGAGCTAAAGTAGTATACACTAGATATGGACAAGGCCTGCTGATTGGACTGTTGAAATTTGAGTCAACCTGTGAGAAGTAATCTGGCTCAACCAGTTTGAGAGTCTTTAATTGTACCAAATAACATCATAACTGCATAGTTGTATTCCAGCCCACTCTGTGATACTTTTTTCAAACCTTCTGTGGCCCTTAGAGCATCTGTGTAAACAGCTTAAGTCCTGTATTTTCTAAATCCTGCATTAATTCTGGGAAGCACAAATAGACTCTCCAAGGATAGGATTTACTGGTGGGTAAATATAATCTAATTCTAAATCTGAACTCTGCATCCAACTGTAATGCTCTATCAAAGGAAAAAGCCCAAACATTACAGTCAATTTGATGATGTTGAGGAAAATTTTAAGCCGTGTAGACTACAAATTTTACTTTAGTATGAACACATACCAGACTTATCAGTGTAAACAAGATTTTCTTCCTGATCATAGTACTGTGGAATAAAACCAAGCATAGTGTTAGGCAGGCATGTCTGCTAATCAAACTTAAAACTAACTGCTTGTAACTGAGCAGTTAGTAGCAGTGTCAATACATTTCAATATGTTGAAATGTATTGACCATGTATTGACCAGGTTGTGTTGACCATGTCAATACATTTAGACATGGTCAACACAACCTGCACAGTCATCTCAAAGATTTATGGAAAATGCTCAGCAGTTCTTTTGGGGCGGAAATGTCCTGCAAGAGGACAATAGTCAGTCTGGTTCAAGATGATCTTCAAGCATCTCTGAACGCACAACATATTAAATCTTGAAGTGGATGTGCTACAGGAACAGAAAGCCACACCGAGTGCCAGCTACGAAGACTGAGAAGACATTGTCTCATCTGATATCTGAGTTTCTACTGGGACATTTGGATGGTAGCAGGATAACACACCATGTTACAAAGCTTGAACTAATTATTTGATTCAGGTGTGTTGACCCAGGGCGATATCTAAAACCTGCAGGACACCGGCCCTTGAGGTCTGGATTTGGACACCCCTGCCTTAGATCATCTCAAACTTGTTTCTTGAAGATGACAGTGAGGTTACGGTACATGAATGGACTAGATCTCAGTCCAAGTGAGGCAATTTTGAACATCTTGGAACAGAAGATCAATATACAATATCATCAAATATGCAGCAAATGTGTGATGCTATCCAATATCAAGATAGACCAGGGTAGTTTAATGGTTCCAGCACCTTCTTCAGTCTATGCCATGAAGAACACATGGAACATAGAATATGGCAGTAAAAGTCACACCAATCATACATGCCATTCCTTTTCCTTCTTGTCTCACACTGTGTGAATTCACAGATGCAACACCTTTCACTTCAGCAAAGTCCAAAGACTGTGTGACTCCTGTGACCTCCTCCCTTTCACCTGGAATTTGTCTTCACTGTGTGTTTGTGTGTGAGAGACATGTTGTCACTGTGAGTGACACTCACCTCAAGTCTCATCCATTCCCACCTCAACTGTCTAAACAGAGACAGCTGGGCTAGGAAGAGGCAGAAACAAACTTCTCAGGGGCCAAGTGACAGTGTCTAGTTTTGATGGTACTAAAGCCATAGATAAGCATTGCAATTAAGCAGCACCATCTGAACCATGTTGTTCTTTTTATTAATAATCATTAAAGGTTAAAAAGCTTAAAAATAGTTCATTAATTCAGTTAAAACTACCCTTCCTGATGTATCCAGTGTAAGACAGGAAAAATACAACACCGGAAGAAGTACAAAATGACAATCAATCATCATCCGTGTGGAGCTCCATTTTACCTCGTGGAGTGAGGAAAATGAAAAAAAGAAACGACACTTATTAATTATATGAAGGCAGTTGGAATCATAGTGACCAAAAATACCACTGGTAATACATTACGCTGTAATGAACTGAAACTGCAGAACCCTTAAACAGGCACATGTACAGACTGTTTGCCATTGAAAAACTAACCAATTCAAAGAAGGGTTCAGAGAAAATGCTGTGGTCAGACGAAACCACAATCAGGCTCTATGGCATCAACTTGATGTGAAGAGAAGTGCTAAGCATGAGCTAAAGAACAGGAGCCCTACTGTCAAGCAGGGAGGTAGAATCATTTTGTTTTGGGGTGTTTTTATGCTAAGGCTAAATACATATTATACAGCGTAAATACAGAATTTCACAAAGGAATCACCATTACAAAACTGATATGTTCTTGCAAAACACATCAGTGTGGTCTGCAACATCTGCAATTTATGCAATATTTCGCTGTGCCAAGAAAATCATGTTGTTGCCAGAAAAGGTTGATGTGGCTACTCTGGATTAGGTTACAGTTGCCATCCGAGTTGAGGCATTTAAATATCTTGGGGTTCTGTTTGCAAGTGAGGGGAAAGTAGAGTGTGAGATTGACAGATGTATTGGTGCAGCATCAGCAGCGACGAGGACACTGCACCAGCATATTGTGGTGAAGAGGGAGCAAAGTATAAAAACAAAGTTGATTTACTGAGCAATCTAGATTCCTCCCTTAACCTAGGGCCATTAGTGACTGAAAGAATAAGCAAAAAAAGTAAAATTATATTCATACCTGTCAAGATAAATATCACAAAGTGCTCCACAACAATATGTTTGATCATAAAAACAAAAGCTAATCAAATTCAAGTTTAAAAAGAAGAGTTTTTAGTTGTTTTCAAGTTCAGTGGAGCAGAGTCTGCAGGCAAAAGCTCTGTCTGGTTTAGTTCCCTGGCTTGTATGATGCACAGCCAGCAGGTCCTGGCTGTGCATCATACAAGGCTGTATGACTCCACTGGAAAAGTATGGATGTATAGATGTTAGAGACCAAAAGAATATTAAACGTGGATGGATGGATGCAAAAAATGGTGCCATGCCCTTGCCTAGTGGGACCACTGAAGATAAAACTAGTTTCCTGCAAGTATTTGTTGAATCTCACCAATGGTTTGAAATACAAACTGTTCAGCTGTCATGTGTGGCAAAGGAAACCATAAAATACTATGCTGCTGGGATTACCACACTACAGAATAGTCTGAGTTAACAGTCATTGATTTTTTTTTCCGCTGATCATTTGATTTTCAAAACTGCACAGGAACCCTGACAAATTAAAACCCTGCTCTGCACTACCCGACTCACTGGACCCTCTACAGTTCGCATACCGCCACAACAGGTCCACTGATGATGCCATAGCCCTGACACTACATACTGCCCTGTCACACCTGGAGAAGAGAGACACGTATGTGAGAATGCTGTTTGTAGATTACAGCTCAGCATTCAATACCATCGTTCCCTCGAAGCTGGACAGGAAACTGCAGGATCTAGGACTGAGCAGCTCCCTCTGCAGCTGGATCCTCAGCTTCCTGTCTGACAGACGCCAAGTGGTCAGACTGGGCAGCATCACCTCATCCCCCATCACACTGAACACTGGTGCTCCACAGGGGTGTGTACTGAGCCCTCTCCTGTACTCACTCTACACCTACGACTGCACAGCCACTAACAACTCCAACATCATTGTGAAGTTTGCGGACGACACTACAGTGGTGGGTCTTATCACCAATGGTGATGAGACGGCTTACAGGGAGGAGGTCAGCACCCTGACCCACTGGTGTCAAGACAACCATCTCACCCTCAACGTCGCAAAGACAAAGGAGTTGATAGTGGACTTCCGGAGGTGCAGAGAAGTACACACCCCCATCACCATCAGCGGCGCTGCTGTGGAGAGAGTGAGCAGCTTCCGGTTCCTTGGTGTACATCTGGCTGAGGATCTTACGTGGTCAGTACACACAAACAAAACAGTGAAGAAGGCGCAGCATCGCCTCTTCTTTCTCAGGAGACTGAAAAGATTCGGCATGAGCCCCCGCATCCTCAGGACCTTCTATCACTGTGCCATTGAGAGCATCCTCACTGGATGCATCACCACCTGGTATGGCAACAGCACCGCCTACAACTGCAAAGCTCTCCAGCGAGTAGTGCGGTGCTCTGAACGGATAATTGGAGGTGAGCTTCCCTCCCTCCAAGACATCTACAGGAATGAGGAAAGCGGGGAGGATCATCAAGGACTCCAGTCACCCCAGCCATAAACTGTTCAGACTACTTCCATCAGGAAGGAGGTTCTGCAGCATCCGGTCCCGTACCAGCAGACTGAGAGACAGCTTCTTCCACCAGGCCATCAGACTGCTGAACACGTCATAGACACCTCCGCTTCACTACTGGAACTTTAACATTATGCACTCCATACTGTACAGTAATGCCACTGTTTTGCACATATTCAACTCTGTATATTTTTATATATTTTATTTATTGTTTACTCTATTTAATTTGTAAAATATGTGTACACACACACACATCCAGAAATGCATATACTATTATATATTGTACATATATTTATTAGTTTCAGATGTAGCCATTATTGTATTTTGCACAACTCTGTTGCTTGTGAAGCTCGCACACAAGAATTTCACTCACATGTGCTGTACCAATGTACCTGCACATGTGATGTGACAATAAAAGTGATTTGATTTGATTTGAAATTAACCACTAGCAAGTACTACTACTACTACTGCTAATAATAATGTATACTTTATTGATCCCCATGGGGAAATTCCTCTCTGCATTTAACCCATTCTCTCAGTGAAGCAGTGGGCAGCCATTGGGCGCCCGGGGAGCGGTGTGTAGGGACAGTACCTTGCTCAGGGGTACCTCAGGGTAGCCGTTCAGTGGATTCCAAACCTCGACCTTCCGATCATGGGGCCACCACTCTACCTACTGAGCTATCCCTGCCCCATAATAAGTGGGTACAAAAACAACACAAGTGGGACGCTGCCACCCTGCGAGGATAGCTGCACTGTGTAAAGTGGGTCTTGAAATTGCTGCTGCTGCATGGATTGGAGATGGTCCAATCAATCACACAGGCAGACAGAAAGTAATGAGGAAGAAGCGGTGGAAAGGCAGGGATCAAAAGCGTACTGGAAAATCGTACTCAAGTGCTGGAATTTTAATGAGTAATAATTTAATTATGTAAAATGTTAATCAGATAAAGTAAAAAGTAGGTCTTTCATATTAAACATTGGCCTGTTACAGTTTTCAAAGAGTAAAGGATAAAAAAAATATGACATATCTACATATATGTTATATTTTTCACCCCTTACTTTTGAAACACTAGTGTTTTTGGCTATGTTTGTGTACATTCTTATGCAAAATCACATTACATTCGGGGTCTGTATGTCCAATTCAACAGTAAATCCATTCTCTGTAGACAAAGACTTAGCTGCCTGTGCAAATAACTGATAATACAATTATATAACTGCCTTCCACAGTAGTGTACTGTGAGTACATTTATTTGTTGCTTCCATCCTGCAGAAGGGCTCTTTTTAGACGGAGTGCAAGCAACAATTCCATATAGGAGCGTGCATGTACTTATTTGGAGATAAAAGTACTCAAAAGGGTTAGTCACACAGAATGATAGGGGAAAAGCCGGGGCCGTAACACACTTGACTACCACTTATCATGTTGGACCAACAACTAACACTTAGTGTGACACAGTTACCCCCATGCTTGTTGGTTTGTTTCAATCAATTATGTGGAAAGAAAATGTAAGGCTCTTCTATTTTTTTCCTGTGTTTTGTTTTGTTTTTAAGAAAGACTAAATGATATTACCTGCTACTGTTTTTAAAAGCATATTGACTGAATAGAAGCCTTTGTGGCTAACAAAAACAAATTAATCCATTCCTGAGGCTCTTGGAGTTGATGGTGTGAGTTCAGTCGATTCTGCCAATTATATTTGAAAACTGGACATTGCTGCAAATTGCAAATTGCATCTGGCCTCCGCACCTGTCCAATACATCTAGGCCAAGTAAGCTAAATGAGGCAATCCTACACTTTGGGGTGGCTCAGACATTGATCTGTCTGCAATATCCCTCTTCCATGACCACAAGACATTTTCAGTGTTATGGAAAATCCGATGAGACCACACTTGGCCTCATGAAATAATTATTTAGAATGAATTGCGTAAAGTATAAATACATTTATTATGGACCATAACTTTGCATCATTGAGCCCCATCATAGAGCCAAAACAAACTGGTCTTTTAGAGGCCTCCCTATAATGGTGAAATTTTCACCAAATAGAAGTGCTGCCTTAAAAAAATCTGTTACGTTTCAGATGCTACTAAAGCATGATTATTTGTATCTTCTTTCACAGAAGAAAAGGTCAAACCCAGGGAAGCGATACAAGCAAGAGTCTCATTAGATTATCCCGGTCCACAAATGTAGCAAAATGACCTTTATGACATTGCATTATTACTTTACAATGGCAGCTAACAGCATGAACCCACATAATCAGTTTGTTTCTTATTGCTGCATACAGTTGAGGCAATACTGTGCATAATCATCTGCTTAAATTACTGAAACACTCATTTGTACATTAATCTTTAATGGGTAAAAACTCATAATTCCATAGCAGCAAATCACACATTTGATGCTTTTCTCCCTGTCTGCAGTTTGCTTTGAAAGTCATGGAAGAGAGCTTTTTATGCAGAGATGCATTTCATATGTCTGCCCCCAGGGGCAGGCAGCATAGGAACACGTACAGAGGACTCAAAAAGAGAAGACATGTGGGCTCAGAAACAGCAGTCACCTTCAAGCTGATAAGCTGACTTTAATTTAACAATTCACCATGAAATGCACACATCCAAGGTTATAACAACAGCCTGTGAACCAGCATCTACAGCGTTAAAGCAGATGCTCCAGCTCCTGGTCTTTGTTTTTGCCATCCTACATGTGTTTGAAATTTAACCAATCCTGCACTTTGATCCATGCTACTTCTAACTATGCCTACTTACAGCATGCTCTTGTAAATAATAACCTCAGTCTATGACTAAAATTACTTTTTGAGTTATGTGGAAGCAAAAAAAGACAAAAAAAGACAAAAAAAAAAAAGCATCCTGATTTGAGGTGATGATGATGATGTGTTGAAATTATACAGGGCTGGCTGCTACAGGTCAGACTGAAAAGGTAAAACATAATGTGGAATAAGGGATTTAGAAGGATGCCCTCAAAAGCACCAGCAGTAAAACTACATGTGCATTCACACCTGGTGTGCTTTTTTACCATTTGTGTTCTTTGTAGGAAGTAGAGGCAATGTTGTCACTTGTCCTTTGTGAATATGAGCACAAAAATTCACAGAACTCTTTGCTACTTGTTACGAGGAGGCTTCTCATGCTTTTTTTTAATATAATAACCACCATTAAAAATTCTAAATAGATAATTATGCTTTAGTAAATAGTTATTATTCTGGTAACTTTTAAACAAAACAATAAAATGTTTAAGAATAATTTGTGATATTTATGTCTTTTTTTTTATTTTGTGCTGTAAAAAATAATTTAATATGATCATTTGTATCGCATCTGATAAGAGACAATAAATAATTGTGAGTTCAGTGCTCAGTCAATGTAGAAAAGAGCTTCATTTACCACTTAAGTATTACTTTCTTTCAAGATTACCAAACATTGTGGTGGTACTGTAATAAAGGTTGCATCATGGAGGCCATACTCATTTGCAGGGTGTCAAATATTATCAAATATTTTGCCTGAGATATTTTTCTGGCCTTGGTGCTGTAACACACTTGTGTGAGTAATAGTGAGATCAGTCTCAAACTCAATCCCTCAGACAAACCTTGAGTCACTTTTTAAGGTATAATCTTATCATTAAGGAATGAATGGGAGTATTTTAGCCTAAACATGAGTGCGTCTTAAGCCTAACCAAGTAATCCTGGTGCTTGCAGTGAGTGAACAGCGAAAGTAAAAAAAATGTGTGAAACCAAAACTGAACAGTGAGTGAAACAGGATAGGAACTGCAGTATTTAGTTCACAGTTGCTTTATTAACACCGCTGCTACACCACCGCACCACATATATGCTGGTTAAAACCAGTATTATGAACAAAAGGTTCACCTTTTAGTTTCAACCCATCAGACTGATGCTTACAGATGAGCATCATATTATTCATTTAGCATTCACATAATTTTATCCTTGTCCAAAATTTTAAAATAACAATCCAAACTTTTGAGACACCACTCATTAACACATAAAACATTTAATTATGACTTAATTCACTAAATAATGCCATTCAATTTTCTGTTAATTATTAAGAGTTGCTAATAACCTGGTTGCTACCAACTTTTCCTGAATGTAACTTAGGAACCAATCTTGGGATTGTCATATCAGTAAATTCATAATGAACAATGTTAGGAAGTCATCTTATTATAGTATTTGTTTTTTCTCCTGGTCTTAAAATTGATCAGCCAGTAACTCTGCAATCTGCAATCTTTGTGAATGCTTTGCACAAACTGCAGTCAAGTCAGGGACAAGCAGTACTGCAGACTTGTTTTCTTGATAGTTTCTGGGTCCTTGGAAACTTGGGTCATTGAGAGAGAAAAACACTGCTTTCTGCAATAGAAGGGAGGCCTGAAACTTTTTTTCCAATTAAAATGTGCTTAAAATTGAACTGGAAAAACTGCAAAAGTTGCTACTCTGTGGCCTTGGTAAGTTAACCAAATGTACTGTAGGAGAGTGTCTGATGGGTTATTGAAAAATAGAATCTATTTCTCAGTATTATCAAAGTAAAGTATTCCCCACCTGTTTAAGACTCGAAGCACAAACAAAAACAGAGTTACTTAAAATTGAACTCACACTGAGTCTTACCTCTTGGTTAATGATGTTAGAATGGATATAATAAATCAACCATGATGTAACCAGCCTCACTGTGGCAATTCAAGTTGACATCAATTGCTGGATGATTAGCTTGCAAACTCAAACTAATCTTCTAGCATTTCGACCTAACAGGATGATGATAAAACTAATAGCAGGAGGGAATTTTGGAGTTGTGGTGCTTCAAAGAGGGCTCTCCCATGAGAGTTCCCCTGTTGATGTGTAAAGACTTGCTTTGGTGCTTATTTCATCAGTCAAATAAGACAAGCTGCTAGAGTGATAATCTGCCTGATATTGGCTAACCTACGAGAGAGTTCAGGCCACACAGGGAGGGCTAACCCTAGAGCTCCAGCTCATAAGTAATGGTGTGCGATTAGACCTTCGCAATAGAGGTCCTTATCATATGACCTGGCTGGGAACTGTGGAGAGAGAGTTCACCTGCCTCAGATGAACTCTTCTAATGATTCCCTCCTCGCAGCCATAATTAAACCCGTTGCCCATTGTCTTGATTCATTAACTCCACAACTTGGTTTGCCAACCTTGATCAATTACGTGACCACCTATCTCAGCCAAGCTCCTTAGTTAACACTCTCACGTAGCTTCGCCATCGTGTAAGTGGCAGCACAGGAGCAAGACTGCGTGCACGTGTGAAAGTGAGTGAGTGAGAGTGGAAGACATTATCATTCCGCACAGTGAAACCTTAATGGATGTCTCAACAGCAACAACACTAAGATGAGACAAGCATTTAGTCCATGTCTAGACCCAGGCAGCGTACGTGTGTGTTCCGGTGTTGTCACCAAAAAAACTTACATTCTCTTTAAAACGGATGAATATATACAACTCTGACACTAATTAATGCAGTGTTGGTAATTATTATTTTCTCTTTTTTCTTTTTTAGAGTTGCTCTAAAGGGGTAGATGGAGTGAGGAGGGGTGAATATGATGTTGATGGTAAACAGAATAGAGTGTGGGTGGTCCATCACTATGTTGTCTGACAGATCCTATTGTACTGTACTGCAAACTCAAACACATACACACACAAGTGGAAAGATTTCAAACAAAACACTGCAAATGAATGACTACAGGGCTGTGAGCACATTAATTTTGGCAGCTTGCTAATCTGGAGCATTAATGTGTGTGTTAACACAATCTTCCCAAGAGGTTAGCAAGGTAGATGTTTAGGTCCATACCAGTACAAATAGAAAAAGACTGAACTAGTATGGTTATTTTGATGGTTTTGCAGGAGACGCGCCTCTTCTCTCTAAAAAGAACATGGCAACAAAGCTTAGGTTTGTGAAGCTGCATTTTAACAAACTTTCTTTTGGAACAATATTCTTTGGCCAGATTTAAGCAAAGTGGAGATGTCTGGCTATAATGCATAGTGCCATATTTGGTGAAAACCAAACACACCATATGAGCACCTCATACCAACTGTCAAGCACGGTGGTGGAGGCACGTTGATTTGGGTTTTTCTTTCAACCACAACACCTGGTCACCTTACAGTCATTGACTTTATTCATAGAGAAGTTCATAGTTAAGTATGAGGTCCTCAGTGTGACAGCTAAAGGTTGGCCGAAACTGAGTCACGAAACAGAACACTGATCCCAAGCACAGCAGAAAATTTACAACAGAATGATAGTGAAAGAAAAGAATCAAAGTGTCCCAATGGCCCAGTGAATGTCCAGACCTCAACTTGATTGAGATGTCATGGCAAGAAATGCAAATCTCAATGACTGTGCTTCAAGATGGCGCCGAGTATGGCAGCCTCGTCGCGAGCTCCCCCAAGCAACGGCTTTCTTCTGTGTTTAATTTTACTTTTCCTTTATTTTTTCACGAGCAGCACTTGTCTCCTTGTGTACGACCGACAAACCTTACTGGACATAAAAGACGGTCTTTCTTATAACTTTCCGGAGTTCAAGTTTTGCAACACGGACGCTCCGTTTGCAGACCCCCCATTCATCTCACCTGAGACGCCTTTGTTCTCTGGCCCTGGAGGCCGCAAACGCCGACGCAGAGGGAGAAGATCTGGCGTTCTGGTTCGACTGAGACGGCGCACTAACAGACCACCGTTACCCAGTTTATTACTGGCTAATATGCAGTCTCTGGAGAACAAGCTGTGCGAGCTTCGGGCACGGATCTCATTCCAGCGAGAGATGCGGAACTGCTGCGTGATCTGCCTCACAGAAACCTGGCTATCGGACAAAGTACCGGACTCCGCAATACAACTGCCGGGGTTCTCTGTGCACCGCGCGGACAGGTCACAGGATCTTACTGGGAAAAGCAGAGACGGTGGTGTGTGTTTCATGATCAACAACAGCTGGTGTGATTATACGAACGTGCACCCGGTCAAATCCTTCTGCTCACCGGACCTGGAGTACCTGATGATTAAGTGCCGGCCATTCTGGCTACCGAGGGAATTTACAGCAGTGATCATTACGGCTGTTTACATACCCCCACAAGCCGACACTGACCGTGCACTCAGGGAACTGTACAGCGCGATCAGCAGCGAGGAAACCGCACACCCAGAGGCAGCGTTTATCACAGCCGGAGACTTTAATAAGGGAAACCTGAAGAAAGTCTCACCAAAACTCCATCAACACATCCTTTTCAACACACGTGGAAACCGGCTACTCGACCACTGTTACACCTCTTTCCGGGATGCGTACAAAGCCCTCCCCCGCGCCCCATTCGGCCAATCAGATCACTGCTCCATCCTGCTCCTGCCCGCCTACAGGCAGAAGCTGAAACAGGAAGCTCCAACCCGGAGGGCGGTGCACTGTTGGACGGACCAATCGGAGTCTGCGCTGCGGGACTGTTTTGATCACGCGGACTGGGAAATGTTTCACGTGGCCGCCAGAGACATTGATGAATACACAGACTCAGTCTGTGGATTTATCAGGAAATGCGTGGAAGATGTCGTCCAATCCAGAACAGTCAAATCCTTCCCAAATCAAAAACCCTGGATTAACGGAGATGTTCGCACGGCACGGAACACCGCCTTTGCCTCCGCGAACACATCGGACTACAAACACGCACATTACCAACTCCGGAAGACGATCAAAGCAGCCAAACGTGAGTACAGGGACAGGGTGGAGCAACAGTTTGACAACCCTCGGAGTATGTGGCAGGGACTAAACACGATCACAGACTTTAGAGGGAAAACCAGCACACCGCAGACCACGGCGTCTCTGTGTGAGGATCTAAACGTATTCTACGCTAGATTCGACACAGCGAACACCATGAGACCGGACAGTGTGCGCACCGCGGATGACGTCAGTGCGCACACTGTGTCTGAGGAGGATGTGCGGAAGTGCTTCAGGAAGGTGAACGCACGCAAAGCTACTGGTCCAGACGGGATTCCCGGCCGCGTCCTCAGGTCATGCGCGGCTCAGCTGGCTGGAGTGTTCACGCACATCTTCAACCTTTCCCTCTCTCTGTCTGTAGTCCCAGCCTGCTTCAAAATGGCCACCATCGTCCCTGTACCCAAATCCTCCACCATCTCCTCATTGAACGACTGGCGACCTGTAGCCCTGACCCCCATCGTAAGCAAATGCTTCGAGAAGCTGGTCAGGGACTTCATCTGCTCTGCACTACCCGACTCACTGGACCCTCTACAGTTTGCATACCGCCACAACAGGTCCACTGATGATGCCATAGCCCTGACACTACACACTGCCCTGTCACACCTGGAGAAGAGAGACACGTATGTGAGAATGCTGTTTGTAGATTACAGCTCAGCATTCAATACCATCGTTCCCTCGAAGCTGGACAGGAAACTGCAGGATCTAGGACTGAGCAGCTCCCTCTGCAGCTGGATCCTTAGCTTCCTGTCTGACAGACGCCAGGTGGTCAGACTGGGCAGCATCACCTCATCCCCCATCACACTGAACACCGGTGCTCCACAGGGGTGTGTACTGAGCCCTCTCCTGTACTCACTCTACACCTATGACTGCACAGCCACTAACAGCTCCAACATCATTGTGAGGTTTGCGGACGACACTACAGTGGTGGGTCTTATCACCAACGGAGATGAGACGGCATACAGGGAGGAGGTCAGCGCCCTGACCCACTGGTGTCAAGACAACCATCTCATCCTCAACGTCGCAAAGACAAAGGAGTTGATAGTGGACTTCCGGAGGTGCAGAGAAGTACACACCCCCATCAACCTTCAACGGCACTGCTGTGGAGAGAGTGAGCAGCTTCCGGTTCCTTGGAGTACATCTGGCTGAGGATCTTACGTGGTCAGTACACACAAACAAAACAGTGAAGAAGGCGCAGCAGCGCCTCTTCTTTCTCAGGAGACTGAAAAGATTTGGCATGAGCCCCCGCATCCTCAGGACCTTCTATCACTGTGCCATTGAGAGCATCCTCACTGGATGCATCACCACCTGGTATGGCAACAGCACCGCCTACAACTGCAAAGCTCTCCAGCGAGTAGTGCGGTGCTCTGAACGGATAATTGGAGGTGAGCTTCCCTCCCTCCAAGACATCTACAGGAAGCGCTGCCTGAGGAAAGCGGGGAGGATCATCAAGGACTCCAGTCACCCCAGCCATAAACTGTTCAGACTGCTTCCATCAGGAAGGAGGTTCTGCAGCATCCGGTCCCGTACCAGCAGACTGAGAGACAGCTTTTTCCATCAGGCCATCAGACTGCTGAACACGTCATAGACACCTCAGCTTCACTACTGGAACTTCAACATTATGCACTCCACACTGTATATAAATGCCACTTGTTTTGCACATATTCAACTCTGTATATTTTATATATTTTATTTTTTTTTTATTTATTTATTTATTTTTTACTATTTAATTTGTAAAAATGTGTATACACACACACACACACACACACACACACACACACACACACACACACACACACACGTAGGAAAATATTTAGTATACACATCCAGAAATACATACACTATTATATATTGTACATATATTTATTAGTTTCAGGTTGGCCATTCTTGTATTTTGCTCGTTTGTGTTGTTGTGTTTGCACATCTCTGTTGCTTGTGGGGCTCGCACACAAGAATTTCACTCGCATGTGCTGTGCCAGTGTGCCTGCACATGTGATGTGACAATAAAAGTGATTTGATTTGATTTGATTTGAGCTGAACAAGGTTGCAAAGAAGAGCGGGCCAAAGTTCCCCAACAGTGATGTGAGAGATGAAACAATGATTTTATGAGCTATTTTTATATTCTCAAAAGGTAAATCTCATTTACCCACAATGTACTAGAAAAGATACATACGGATGTGTTTGCATCAGAGATATGTATTGTTTTCCTTAAAAGACTTGAATTCTACACATTGTATATTGGTGGGCCAAACCATTGAGTAACAGCGTGAACAAACACAGTGATGGAAAGCACTTGGGGATTAACATAGAGACGCAAACAGACATGACAAAGGGGCAACAGAAATACAGAAACAACCAGCAGATAAGGCTGGAACGAGATAACGTTGCCAACAAATGATAGCAACAACAAGCAGCTCAGCAGAGCAGACACAATCTGCACAAGAAAAGTGGGGCCACCTGAACACTACAATACAATGAGTTAAACTGTATTTCTAACTGCTTCAAAGCTATTTAGAATTATATTTTTTCAGCCTTCTGGACCTGGATGACAAATCTCCATCTAAGTGTGGCCACAGGCCAAACCTAATGAGTTGCTTTTTTTCTTTTCTGTGTTGCTTCTTTGCATTTAATTGCAATTTAAATGCAATGCAAATGCCACTTCTAAAACAGCATGCATAAATTGGGGAAAAAAAGAAATTTTCTTTTCAAACTTTAAGAAAATTAAATTGTTTAGTTGTAGAATTGAAAGGGTTGGTCTTGGACAAAGAGCCAATTGTATTAGAATACAATTTTAAAGTTTGGAGTTAAATCTGTGATTCCAACCATTCCCATACTGTATTTTTATAGATAATGTAACTGCAGTGTGGAATAAAGCTTACTTCTACATTTACTAGTTATACCAACTTTGGATTTTCTATGTTGAGTCCACCACAGTTCAGCAAAGAAGTGATTCATTATGACTTTTGAAAATATCTACTTGATCTGCCGAGCTCTGTACTTTCGTCCCAAGAAGAACATCATCAGTCATTTCAGCAAGTGCCCCCCAACACTGTATGTTTACATTTCAAGTAATCTAAATAGTAGATGATTATAACATAGTAATTATAACACAGGCACAGGAGGGAAGTCAGGTGAAGGTAATATAAAACGATAAGGGAGGAGGTAGTGGTGGTGGGTGAATGGGTCAACAAAATTTTACAAGGGAGACTGCTTTCTAACACCTTGGTAACCTTTTTAAGAACATCTTAAAAATGTGTTGTTATAAAGGGCAGGTACACATATATTTTTGTCAGTTATTTGAGGGTACTCAAATATCTTAGTTTTGAATCTTTTACTGAGTGTGATACTGATATATTCTAAATTATATTCTATATTATAGAAGTGCAGACGCTTTTCTTTCCAAGCTCCTTAGAATATGATGACCTGGATGACTGAGAACCTTCACAGACATATTCTAAAATGTTTCAGTCAACAACATAAAAAAGAAATGTTTGGTTGAATTAGATTCACATTGGTGGATAGGAGTGTAGCGTTTTTGAAACCGAAAACAAATGAGTGATACAAACAGCCACGCGATGTGATATAAACAAATACTGAAAATGCCAAGCTTTGTGGTGATGTCACTAGTTTAACCACATTTATTTGTCTGATGAATAGTTGCTGCGAACAGCATAAAGGATGATCATTACTGCTTGAGAAAGTTTAAGAACTTGTGTAGGGTTTCTTGCCTGACATCATGCACACATTGATCAAGAGCATCACATCTATCATATTGAATGTGATGCAGCTGGCTTTGAGAGAAAAATATGTATTGCCTGACTGGTTAGTGAGTGATTGCTGGCTACCTGCTGGCATCGACCATAGTTTGCATGGAAGATGCCAACCGGTCTGGACACACTCTGCAACTGATTGCTCTTAAACTAAAAGTTGTGTCCCAGCCCAACTTGGTCAGCGTGTTTCAAAAGGTGCAAATTTTAGTGTGGCAGGGGTGTGGTCTCTGGCTCTGCTGCAGTGGAGGGGTGGTGCAGTGGGATCAAGGGGCAGGTGAAGTTGATTGTGCTGATGAAGTCTCCTTCCTTCAATTCCTTTAAGTTTCAGCTTTGCAACTGTACTCTCCTCAGAACCCAAAGACTTTGGTGTCCCGGACCCCACACAACGTTCAGGTGACAGCTTTTTAGGGTTTTTATTTGTCTAATTCTTTCGTGGTTCAGCACCAATGTCTTGTCGGGTCATTCAGCTTTTCAGCTGCTTCCCCACTCCACACTTATCTCTCCCATCTCCGGTCCCCAGCGTCACTAAAAAGGAAGGAGACCTCATCAGCACAATCACCTTCACCTGCCCTATCAGCCTCCCTGGCACCACCCCTCAACTGCAGCAGACCCAGAAACCACACCCTTGCCACATTTACTTTGAAGGAAAACGTTTTTTATTTCTGGTTTCTGATATAACTTATCATGGTTAAGTAGTGCTGGGAGATTAGTTGGCAGGTGATTGCAGGTAATTCTAAACAGGCATATTGTAATCCGGTAAATTTTCAGTTCATTTCAATTTTATTTATATAGTGCCTAATCCCAACAACAATTGCTTCAAGGCACCTTTTAGTATGTGATAAAGACCGTCAAGCACTGATTCCAAAAGTGTGGGCCTTCTGATGGGCTATGATGGTACTGCAGGAGGGCTGCAGTAATAATGGAAATTCAGTTTGAATTTACTCACATGCATGTACAGTTACATATTGATATAAATGTATTTATTTATATAAAACATGATTTCAGGCTGGTAGTAGGAAGTGGTTTGTGTGACCTAAATTTACTGGACCTGAAGTTGGCCTTAACAGTTTGCATGTGACTAAGTACCAGTACCAAGTTATGGCTTACAGCCCGTTTTACTTGAAAAAAAAAATGCAATTTCAAGGAAATACATCACCTTCTTCTGTATTTTGATAGAGAAGGTTCACTCTTGAGTGACGATTTAAGATTGGGTGGGCATTATGGAAATTTGGGGTTTTTTTGTTAATGGCCTGCGACGACCCCCTAGGAGTAAGGAAAAATTCCCATTTAACAGGAAGAAGTCTCTGGCAGACCCAGGGTCACGAAGAAGCAGCCATAACTGGTTGTGGCAGATGCTAGTGAGAAATTAAATAATTATTTCTTAAATCATGTTTGCCCACTAACTCTTGAATATATATACAGTGGGGCAAAAAAGTATTTAGTCAGCCACCGATTGTGCAAGTTCCCCCACCTAAAATGATGACAGAGGTCAGTAATTTGCACCAGAGGTACACTTCAACTGTGAGAGACAGAATGTGAAAAAAAATCCATGAATCCACATGGTAGGATTTGTAAAGAATTTATTCGTAAATCAGGGTGGAAAATAAGTATTTGGTCAATAACAAAAATACAACTCAATACTTTGTAACATAACCTTTGTTGGCAATAACAGAGGTCAAAGGTTTACTATAGGTCTTTACCAGGTTTGCACACACAGTAGCTGGTATTTTGGCCCATTCCTCCATGCAGATCTTCTCGAGAGCAGTGATGTTTTGGGGCTGTCGCCGAGCAACACGGACTTTCAACTCCCGCCACAGATTTTCTATGGGGTTGAGGTCTGGAGACTGGCTAGGCCACTCCAGGACTTTCAAATGCTTCTTACGGAGCCACTCCTTTGTTGCCCGGGCGGTGTGTTTTGGATCATTGTCATGTTGGAAGACCCAGCCTCGTTTCATCTTCAAAGTTCTCACTGATGGAAGGAGGTTTTGGCTCAAAATCTCACCATACATGGCCCCATTCATTCTGTCCTTAACACGGATCAGTCGTCCTGTCCCCTTGGTAGAAAAACAGCCCCATAGCATGATGTTTCCACCCCCATGCTTCACAGTAGGTATGGTGTTCTTGGGATGCAACTCAGTATTCTTCTTCCTCCAAACACGACGAGTTGAGTTTATACCAAAAAGTTCTACTTTGGTTTCATCTGACCACATGACATTCTCCCAATCCTCTGCTGTATCATCCATGTGCTCTCTGGCAAACTTCAGACGGGCCTGGACATGCACTGGCTTCAGCAGCGGAACACGTCTGGCACTGCGGGATTTGATTCCCTGCCGTTGTAGTGTGTTACTGATGGTGACCTTTGTTACTTTGGTCCCAGCTCTCTGCAGGTCATTCACCAGGTCCCCCCGTGTGGTTCTGGGATCTTTACTCACCGTTCTCATGATCATTTTGACCCCACGGGATGAAATCTTGCGTGGAGCCCCAGATCTAGGGAGATTATCAGTGGTCTTGTATGTCTTCCATTTTCTGATGATTGCTCCCACAGTTGATTTTTTCACACCAAGCTGCTTGCCTATTGTAGATTCACTCTTCCCAGTCTGGTGCAGGTCTACAATACTTTTCCTGGTGTCCTTCGAAAGCTCTTTGGTCTTGGCCATGGCGGAGTTTGGAGTCTGACTGTTTGAGGCTGTGGACAGGTGTCTTTGATACAGATGATGTGTTCAAACAGGTGCCATTCATACAGGTAACGAGTGGGGGACAGAAAAGCTTCTTACAGAAGACGTTACAGGTCTGTGAGAGCCAGAGATTTTCCTTGTTTGAGGTGACCAAATACTTATTTTCCACCTTAATTTACGAATAAATTCTTTACAAATCCTACCATGTGAATTCATGGATTTTTTTTTCACATTCTGTCTCTCACAGTTGAAGTGTACCTCTGGTGCAAATTACTGACCTCTGTCATCATTTTAGGTGGGGGTTCTTGCACAATCGGTGGCTGACTAAATACTTTTTTGCCCCACTGTATATTCCCCATTAACCAATGGTTGCCAGCAGGGTCATTGGCTAGTTTCTAGCCCTGTGGGACTAGGGCTTAAAAATAAAATGAAAATAATCTATTAACATTTATTAGCAATCCAGTCACAGTGGCTCATATGAATAAAGTTGCTGTGTATGTTCAGAAAGCAAATTTGAAGAGTCCCTTCTTAAATACCCAGGTTATGAAGTGATAGGAAGCTGTTACATATAAAAAAAAGAAATCTGCCATAAAAATACTCTCACAAACAGCCAGCAGAATCATTGGGTAAAAATACAGTAGCTTGTTTGCTTTTTTTCTGCTGGCTTTTCCCTTTCAATATATTACCTCACTGCCAGATCATAATGAAAATCCCTGTGGCCAAACAGCTGCCATGTTGGACCCACTTAAGCCAAATATAAGCACATGCTCTGGCTTTCAGTCCACACTGAGGCTTTTGGACAGCTTGATAAACACCCACAAATTCTTTTGTCATAGCCCCCAAAACCCCAAGCAGATTTTTTGAGCTTTTCCACAATCACAATCTCCACATGGCCTCCGAGAAACATATTTGCCAAGAAGATAGGAGTGTGAGGGCTCCTGTCATTTTCTGATTATCAAATCTGATGAGACAGCTACTGGTGTGGGAGCAAACAGAGGGGATTACAATATTCTGCAGGATTCTGGTAGATTCATGTGTTTACTGTGGTCCAAACTGAGCCATTTGAAGAGGGCGAGAACCAAACAACATGCTGACTATCTGATATTTGCGTAGGTTCTTTATCTGGTAGTGTATGTTTTACAGTAAAGATAAAAAGGAGATACAAAAGGGAGACTAGGATAACATTTGATAAGAGCTACAGGTACAAGCTCATTTTTTAACAGATTCAATCCATTCCTGTGCCTATATTAAAAGGATAAATGGTTTATGTTGGCTATTTCATGTGAATTTTCACAATATTTTCTTTCATGCTGAAACTAGATAAATTCTTCAAATGAAAGAGATTTAAAAAGTAAAACAAACAGAATGCCAAATGTGGAATATGTTAACGGTCATTTTATCCAAAATGAACTTGACACGAAAACATACTGGAGAGCCATAATATTCAGCTTTGATTGGCAAGCAGGGACAGCTTCTCTGACTCATGATGCAAACCTGTGAGTGGAGGCAGAAAAACGTGTGAAATCAAATGCTTCAAGTCTGGCAAAATCAAAAGAATTTACATAGTTGCTTAAGGGGAAGTGTCAATCACCACTGTGTCCTTTTTTTGGGTATGTCAGAAAAAGAAAACAACAACAACAAAAAAAACATCACTGCTCATAAAAGTGGATGTTTACATTTTAAGGATGTATCCAAGAGACAACCTGTGACAAGCCTGGCCAAAAACCGCAGCTCCTGGAGTGGGCATTTAAGGCTGGCTTAAAAAGCGAGTGATTCCCCACAGAATCCCGTGTTAAAAATGCCCAGTTTTACAGCAATGCAAAGCATGTTTACAGCCAGGTGCAAAAACAAGTTTGGTACTCAGTGGATAATTTCTCTCGTCATAAAAACTGCATTACATGGCTTTTTAAAAAATATATATCTCTTTGTTTACAGCTAATATTATGGGTGTTTCTCTTTTGACTAAACATATTTTTACATCTGTGGTATTTAAATAGAGCTATGGTTCATTTCCCCTTTGGCACAGTTCATTTATGGTGTGAACATGATCTGACTTTGATCCGAACCAACTACTTGGTGTACATTGCAATTTTGAGCTAAGCAATTTCCCGTAACAATGTATGCTTTGCATTTTGGGATGTGGCAATCTACTATAGATGTGCAAATGTCTGTTGTTAGCAACTAGCTGCAAAATGAATGTAAATGAGTTCTCCAATAGTCCAGACTTTCTTCCTATGTTTACTTTTGTTGCTCCCATCAACAAAAGTAACAGCGTCACTACAAACCACGTGGTTTGTACAAATTACGTGGTTTGTAGTAACGCTGTTAAATGGTTTGTAGTGACCCATTTTGGTTCACTTGAAGTTCACTTGGATTTTTTTTTCACTTTTTTTTTTTTTTTTTGTAAAAAGAATCCAAATCACAGGGCAAAGCTGCAAGTTTCCTAACTCATCAACTAAATGAAAAGTAAACAAACTATATAAATGGGCCTGATTTGTTAGTCAGATATGGCAATGCATAATGCTGTAGGTAACAAGGCTTCACAAATACAGATCACTGAGCTAATGGAGGGGAATTAGCTAACATAATACAGCCTGCTGAGAGGTTCCAACTACGCAAGACGTGCTCTGCTTTTCCTGAATGAAACAGTTTTATTTTATGAGACGTTATTATTTTTCTTCTGTGTTATTTAGCAATTGTTATCGGGTTTATGTAACCCAGGTCCCACGTAGCTATGGTAAAGCTAGAGTATATAGTACAATGAGACTGGGCCTGGGTTCGTAGTGCTACTAATAATGATAACTGATACCCTCTAATTTAACTAATAAGGACCACCACAACTGTATTTTACACAAATCTATCCCTCACCGGGTATTTATTTAGACAGCAAAGAAATTAATATAAACAGTTACTTTTATAAAATGAATTGAATTAAAATAAACAAACAAAAAATACTGTAAATGTGACTACATGGATTATAAATAAAGATTATCCACACAAAATACCTCTTTCTTAGGTGCCAACTGTTATTTCAGTTACAACAGCTCACACCTTTAAAATGGATGAATTTCAACCTTTGATAATAACTTTGATTAAAACTACACACTTACTCAAATTAAACCAAATTTGTAACAGTGGGCCCACACACACACACACACACACACACACACACACACTTTAACCTGTCCACACTACACCTGTAGCACGGTGCTTGTTGCAGGCCTGATTCGAAGTTCGGGTGCGGTGAGGCCTAAAACTGATGGCCGCTTCACTCAAACTGAGCCATAAACAAAATACGTGCACTTTAGTTCCAGTTAGTACTCACGAGTCCAATGAGTTTGTTAGTGGGGCAATCAGAAACGGGCAGTTAGTTCACCAGTAGTGAAGACAGTCAGGGGTAAGAAAACAGTCAGGGGCGAGGAAACAGCCAGGGGTGAGAAAACAGCAGGGTCCATCCGGGCAGAAACCTCTCTCTCCCTCTCCTTTCAGAGCGTCCATCGGCTTCTCTTGCAGATCACAAATAAGTAATATCAGGACCACGGGTAGTCGACCTCAACGATACACTTAGATGCAAAATCCACACCACGTTTGCCTTACGACATCTCTCTCTTCAGACTTAGCTTCTGTGTCCGCTCCCACAGATTCACACAAACATTACCACTCGTCCCGCCCCCATAGCAGAGAAGAGTGACTTTGACTGGCTCGTCAGCACAACAACCAATGACAATACAATATTGAGATAACTGACATTAGATGGGTAAATAAACTTAGGTTACACCCCAACATATTTATTGTGCACAGAAAATGAACTCTAAATCATGAAACCCTTATATTTATTGGACTCTTAACTGTAAATGAAATACATTTGTACCCAAGCATATGATTTTTAAACCTTTTATCAACTATTTAAATTTTAACCATTTCTTATAACAGTAGACTTTTTCTTTATACTGCAAGCCCGAATAATTGCAGACAGGGCTACATCCTCCCCCTTCTAACCGTGTAGATGTCCTCATCACACCTCTGACTTCTCTTTAGCTTTACAGGGTGATGGTCTTCTTCACGTTCTAAGAACTTCTTTGATGTCTTAGAACGTCCCTTTGGTTCACTGATGTCTGGAGGGTTTAATTTTAGTTGAATGACCATACCATGGTGCATGATGGTAACAGGCTCACAAGATGGGTGACCTGGCTTTTCATAGGTCAATCTCAAGGGTGGTTTTGGTTTCCTCAGGGATTTTCGGGATGTGGAGAACTGTTCACTCTCATTTCTTGTACTTCTATGAGAACTGTCACTTCGGGTTCTCTTTGAAAAGGGTGAACTTGTTTCTCGTTCCTCCTCTTGCTCTCCCATAGACTCATTTGTCTCTTGAGCATCATATTCCAGCATAGTAGGTGTATCATCTCCAGATGAGTTTTCACTTTCTCGTACTGGTTGACCTTCTGCTGCTTCAAAATGTTCCTCCTCGGAAGTGTCATCCTCTTCCGAAGTCTGATGTGGCGTTTCCAGTTGTCTCCTGACCTCTTGCACATCAAAACTTCGAGGATTATGGACAGCTTCAAACATTTCATCTGATGATGCTGTGTCACTTTCTTCAAATGGATCAGGCGGTTTAACTGCTTGACTTTTCTGGGAACGATGTGCTCTGGTTACGGGTCTCCTAATGTGTCTTGTGTCATCCGATGGATTAGGCATCCTGACCATATAACCAATGGGCAACAGGTGGTCTCGATGGAGAGTTTTGAGTACACCTGGTCCATGTTCTGGTTTTACCTTATAAACAGGCAGGTTAGGCAACTTCTCCACTACAACATATGGTGTAGATTTCCAACGATCCTGCAGTTTATGCTTGCCTTTTATTCCAACATTCTGAATGAGAACCCTGTCTCCCTTCTCCAAAGGCAGATCTCTCACGCGTTGGTCATAGTGTGCTTTGTTCTTCAGATGATTTTTTGTAGCTGCATCTGATGCGAGTTTGTATGCGTCCTGCAACTCTTTTCTCATCCGTGAAACATACTGTTGATAGGAGGACTCACTTTCACCATTTGGCGAGATTCCAAAGCAGACATCGATGGGCAGTCTAGCTTCTCTCCCGAACATGAGATAATAAGGTGAGTACCCCGTCGCATCACTCCTTGTACAATTGTATGCGTGTACCAGGTGGGTGATATGCTGGCTCCAACACTGTTTCTTTGCAGTGTCCATGGTACCGAGCATTGCTAGAAGGGTTCTGTTGAATCTTTCCGGTTGCGCATCACCTTGCGGGTGGTAGGGAGACGTTCGTGACTTCCGAATCCCCAACATGGACAACAGCTCCTTGATCAGTCGACTCTCAAAGTCTCTGCCCTGATCAGAGTGTATTCGTGCAGGTAGACCGTAGTGTACGAAGTACTTCTCCCACAAGACTTTTGCAACGGTAATGGCTCTTTGATCTTTGGTAGGAAACGCCTGTGCATAACGTGTATAGTGATCTGTCACAACTAACACATTTGCAACACCTTTAGAATCAGGCTCTATCTGTAAGAAATCAATGCAGACCAAGTCTAGAGGGCCATTGCTTGTTATCTGATTCAAGGGCGAGGCACGCTGAGGGAGCGTCTTCCTGGAGATGCACCTTCCACAAGTGCGAATATACTGCTCAATCTCAGCTGCCATACGAGGCCAGTAAAACCTCTCTTTAATCAGTTCTGTTGTTCGCTCTGCTCCCATGTGCCCACACTCATCATGCAGAGACCTTAACACCATAGACCTGTATCTTGCTGGCAAGACAAGCTGCCGGCTTTGTTTTCCACCCATTTTTTCTTTTACTCTGTAGAGTAATCCATCACTCAACTCCAATTTGCGACTTTCACGGAGGAGCATCACAGTCTCTGGCGAGTCAGTTTTAGAGCGAGCAAACTCTTTATTGCTCTTGATGGCTTTCTTCAATGGCCCAATGGTAGGGTCCATATCTTGTGATGTTTGAATGTCTTTTGGACTCAGCTGATCGAGGATGTTTACGCTGAGATTCACAGGAAATGCATAGGCTTCTGGTACTGCAGAGGCAGGAGCACCAAGTTGATCCACCAATCTGTCAGGTACAACTGCTCCTTCCCTGATGCAGGCTCGTTTACAGAGAGCGTTAATGCCAGCAGGCGGGATGGAAGTCCATTCTCCAACTTCCTCTTGGGCATACTGTCGGGACAGCAAGTCAGCATCAATGTTGTGGCGCCCAGGGCGGTACTGTATGGTGAAATCATACGTGGCGAGGGCAGCGAGCCAGCGATGCCCTACAGCACTGAGCTTAGCCGAGGTTAATACATACGTTAAGGGGTTATTGTCAGTCCTGACAATGAATTTGGCACCATACAGGTAGTCGTGAAATTTATCCACAACGGCCCACTTTAATGCCAAGAATTCCAGTTGATGAACTGGATAGTTACGTTCTGAGTCTTTGAGCTTTCGGCTTGCGAAAGCTACCGGCCTTAGGCCCTCAGGGTGTTCTTGGTTCAAGACAGCACCTAAACCATTCATGCTGGCGTCCACATGCAAGATGTATGTCTTGGTGGGGTCAGCGAATGCCAATACTGGAGCATTGATCAGACATTCACGGATCTGTTCAAAAGCAGCCTGGCAGGCTGGAGTCCATCGTTCCCCAAACGGCTCGGATGCTTTAAAATAGGTGTGGTTTGGGTCTACACTCTTCTTGGCTTTGGGGTCTTTCCAAGTGGGTGCATAACCCTTGGTGAGTTCTGACAAAGGACGGACAATGGCGGAGTAGTTAGCTATGAACCTCCGATAGTAACTACAAAATCCGAGGAAAGACTTGAGAGGTTTCAAGTGAGTGGGCACTTTCCAGTGTTTCACCACCTCAACCTTCTCTGGATCAGTGGCTATTCCATTGGTGGATACAACGTGACCCACATACTTAACTTGAGGACGACAGAATTGGCATTTGTCAATGGAGACTTTCAAACCAATCTCCTCTAGTCTGTCCAACATCTTGAAGAGGCATTGCTCATGCTCTTCAAGCGTTCTGCCAAAGACAATGATGTCGTCCAAGTACACAAGGGCTTCCAGAAGATGCATGTCCCCAACAGCCTTTTCCATTAAGCGTTGGAACGTTGCAGGAGCTCCAGTGATCCCTTGTGGCATGCGCTCAAATTGATAGAAGCCCAGGGGGCAAATAAATGCCGTCTTTTCCTTGTCCTCCTCAGCCATTTCTATCTGATAGTAGCCACTACGCAGATCTAGGACTGAGAACCATCGGCTGCCTGACAAGGAGTCCAAGGCATCATCAATGCGTGGCATTGTATACTGATCAGGTGTAGTGCGGTTGTTCAGTGTTCTGTAATCAATACAGATTCTTATAGCCCCATTCTTTTTCCGCACAACAACAATTGGGGAGGCATATGGGCTACGGGACTCCGTTATAATGCCAGCAGCCAACAGCTGCTGTATATGTCGCCTCACATCATCAATGTCGGCTGGGGCTAGTCTCCTTGATCTCTCCCTGAAAGGTCTAGGGTCATGTAGACGAATGTGGTGTTCAACCCCTTTAGCCAAGCCAACGTCCCACTCATGTACTGAGAAGACATTTCTCCTCTCAGCTAACTTCTGCTGAAGTCTACTTTTCCACTCCTCAGAGATAGGGGAGTCCCCAAAATCGAAGAGGTTTGGATCTATTTTCTCAGTGGCAAGGTCAGAGGGTTGGACTGGGGTGACTGTATCCACGGCAAACATTTCAGCAATGACAGATCCCACTGGTATGGAGACTGTCTTGGTGGACTCATTTTGGAGGAGTACATTCAAGCTATTGCTGTCTATACCAGCATCTGAGAGCACACCTGGCTGTACCAGCACGCCGGCAGGGAGTAACTGGGTAGAGGGTGCATCAATCAAGATAAGGTCTTTGGAGGGGGCACTGTGCCTGTCTACTTTGCAGGTGGCATAGCAATTTGCTCCTGGGGCGATAGAAAGAGGGCAGGGCCCTTTCCATTTTATCTGTCCCAGCACATCATTTTTTGGCAGTTGCTCCTGTGCCCTAATGGGGGCATACACAGACTGAATTCTCATGGAATGAGCTGTGTTCTGGTCACCTTTCATTTGCACCAAGTCCCATAGGCGGCGGAACAGAGACGTATTGGTGCCCACCAACACGGGGGTTTGTTGCTGGTTTTTCGGGTCAGGACAAATCAATGCGAGCACTTCTACTCGCCCGGAGACACCAGTGATCTCCTTGGTAAACTCCATCTCTACAACAACATAGCCTTTGTAGGGATACTCTGTGTCAGCAAGTCCCCAGAGTCCCAAGCGAGAGAGAGGTTTTATAGGGACATCTTCCAAGTGTTGGTTATACCAGCTTTCAAAGATAATAGTCACGTTAGACCCACTATCAATAAGAGCATCACAGGCCACATCATTGACTTTGACTGTGTGAATAAATGACGGGCCTACAAGACCCTCAGGCAGGCCTGTGTCAGTTTCTGGGACTTCAACCTTGTTGGTCCGAGCAACGCATTGCTCTTCTCCTGTAGGATTTGGGTCCTCCTTGTTAGGACCAGATACTCCTCGTACTAATCGTATGAGTTTTCTTATGACTTTCTGCGGGTTCTCAGGTGCAGTGCACCTTGTAGCTATGTGACCATTTTCTCCACACTTATAGCAGAAATATTCATCACTCTCTCTAGCAGATGATGCTTTAAAAGAAGCAGGCTTGGGGCAAGAAGCTGCTTTGTGTCTGCGAGACTGAGTTGAGTGTTCTTGTGGGGGGTCACTTGTAGACTTCACCGCCATCACACTCATTTTATTTTCTAGTGCTTTCACTTGCTTTCTGAGTGACCGTATTTCACTCTGCGAATCACTTTTCTGTTTTTGCTTCTCTGTTTGGGGTTTGAAAGTGCAATCAGACAGTGGTTGAACTCCTGAGTGGTTTCTTTCCTCTAACTGTGCTCTCAGCTCTTGAATCCGAGCTAGCAGTTCACTCTGAGTGACCGCTTCAGACTCTTTCTCCTTTTCCACCTTAACTGTGCGAACCCTTTGGTGACACTTAGATGTGGTCTGGCTTTGTTTGGCTGCTTGACGGCCTTCCTCTTCCATCACCTCTCTTAACAAGTTCAGGAATGAGGGAGGATTTTCCATTCGCTCCCTTATTTTCAACTGAAGCAACATAAGCTCAGAAGTGGATCCTTTAACTAACTGCTCTAACCGAGCTTTGTTAGCAGCACTAACTGGTAAGCCACCTCCCTGGACTACTTTAACAAGAGACCTCTCTAATCTTCGCAGAAACTCAGACAGGTGCTCACCAGGCTGTTGGAGAAGGGCTCTGAATGACAGATAGAGCTCCTCTGCGGACTCTACTCTGCCGAAAATGGTCTCTATGGCCTCTATGTAGTCCTGGGAACTAGCATCAGGTTGAGTCAGACGCACGGCCTGAATGATCTCCAAGGCAGGCCCTTTGAGACTTTCCAGTATGCGTCTACGTTTTTCTTTATCGGAGCACTCGCCTTCATCTACTAGGAGTGTCGCTTGCTCCAACCAGATATCCAAGACTTCTTCCCCAGCTGGGGTGGGAATGACCCCGGAAAATGTCCTTAGACGTCTATATGGATGGCTTTCAGGCTGTTTGTTTGTTCTGACCATTAACTCACCTACTGCACGGATGATGGCTTCAGAATTACCATCCACTTCCCCTCCGTGGGTGCGTAACCCTTGGATATCCTTTAAGGTTTTCCCTTCATTCTGCAGAAAAGTGAGTAACTTTCCCTCAAAGTCATCTGGCTGAGGTTCAATGTAGTACACTGCTTTCCAGCCACTTCCACCACTTATTGGCATTATCTCAGGGGGGGACTGTCGTGGGGTTTATCTCCTCACGACACTCACACAACACCATTAATGATTGTAGTTGAGAGTTAAACATTTTTCCCTTAACTACTACTTTTCCCAAAGCTTTGATAGTCCCTGCTGTTTCTTCTATTTCATCTCTCGAAACACCTTCCGGTACCCCATACAATAGTAGAGCATGTTTCAAATCTATTGATTCCCCTTTGCACCAGTTGACCAACTCAAGTTGTGACGGTCTGTTCATTTGTTGTGTCATCATTGCTATCTGGTCTGGTTTTTTTTTTTTGTTGCACGTTTGACTACTTTAACACTTTAACAGTTGTGGGGTCAACCTGTTTTCCTCTTGGTCCAAAAATAAATTTAGTTTACTTTAGTTAAATATCCCAGCGGTGCCTCCATTTATGTAACCCAGGTCCCACGAAGCTATGGTAAAGCTAGAGTATATAGTACAATGAGACTGGGCCTGGGTTCGTAGTGCTACTAATAATGATAACTGATACCCTCTAATTTAACTAATAAGGACCACCACAACTGTATTTTACACAAATCTATCCCTCACCGGGTATTTATTTAGACAGCAAAGAAATTAATATAAACAGTTACTTTTATAAAATGAATTGAATTAAAATAAACAAACAAAAAATACTGTAAATATGACTACATGGATTATAAATAAAGATTATCCACACAAAATACCTCTTTCTTAGGTGCCAACTGTTATTTCAGTTACAACAGCTCACACCTTTAAAATGGATGAATTTCAACCTTTGATAATAACTTTGATTAAAACTACACACTTACTCAAATTAAACCAAATTTGTAACAGTGGGCCCACACACACACACACACACACACTTTAACCTGTCCACACTACACCTGTAGCACGGTGCTTGTTGCAGGCCTGATTCGAAGTTCGGGTGCGGTGAGGCCTAAAACTGATGGCCGCTTCACTCAAACTGAGCCATAAACAAAATACGTGCACTTTAGTTCCAGTTAGTACTCACGAGTCCAATGAGTTTGTTAGTGGGGCAATCAGAAACGGGCAGTTAGTTCACCAGTAGTGAAGACAGTCAGGGGTAAGAAAACAGTCAGGGGCGAGGAAACAACCAGGGGTGAGAAAACAGCAGGGTCCATCCGGGCAGAAACCTCTCTCTCCCTCTCCTTTCAGAGCGTCCATCGGCTTCTCTTGCAGATCACAAATAAGTAATATCAGGACCACGGGTAGTCGACCTCAACGATACACTTAGATGCAAAATCCACACCACGTTTGCCTTACGACATCTCTCTCTTCGGACTTAGCTTCTGTGTCCGCTCCCACAGATTCACACAAACATTACCACTCGTCCCGCCCCCATAGCAGAGAAGAGTGACTTTGACTGGCTCGTCAGCACAACAACCAATGACAATACAATATTGAGATAACTGACATTAGATGGGTAAATAAACTTAGGTTACACCCCAACATATTTATTGTGCACAGAAAATGAACTCTAAATCATGAAACCCTTATATTTATTGGACTCTTAACTGTAAATGAAATACATTTGTACCCAAGCATATGATTTTTAAACCTTTTATCAACTATTTAAATTTTAACCATTTCTTATAACAGTAGACTTTTTCTTTATACTGCAAGCCCGAATAATTGCAGACAGGGCTACATCCTCCCCCTTCTAACCGTGTAGATGTCCTCATCACACCTCTGACTTCTCTTTAGCTTTACAGGGTGATGGTCTTCTTCACGTTCTAAGAACTTCTTTGATGTCTTAGAACGTCCCTTTGGTTCACTGATGTCTGGAGGGTCCAATTTTATGCAGCCTATGAATGTGCTGAATATTAAGGAGAAATGAAATGCAACTGATATGTAACTATCATTTGCTTCATTGACCTTTATATATACCTCTATCAGAATAGTATTTTCCCAGCACAATACACAGCAGGGTACTTACCCTGAAGACATTATATGCGTCGTGTTTTTTTACTGACTCCTCCTTCCTTATTTATGTTTTCACGTTGGAAATGAAGCCTGAATGATAAACTGAACAGCTGTCTGTTTATTCTTCATGTTTTTTTTAATGTCTTTAAATTAACCAAAGGAAACTATGGGATGTCAGGGGCTGATTTCAATACTGTAGCTTTAAAGCGGTAGCACTGGTGCAGTGTTTTGCCTGTTTTTATATCCAGGGATTTTATAGTCCCATGAGGCTGTTTAATCAGAGTTAACTCTGTCTGGAACTGAGTTACAGTGCAGTCCTTCTCCCGGAGCCCACATATATTGTATTGTATTGTATATTGTATATAGACACACAAACACTGAATATTCCCCCATCTTGAGGTGTACACGTATGCAAAGATAGTGCACACAAGCACGCTGAGGGTCATAAAACTGTCCCGCTTTCTTTCGTTCTCTCGGTCTGGACACAGTGATAGAGGGTGGTGCAGAGAGTGATCAATATGTTTGTGCTATAAATAGCTGGTAGCGCAGTGTGGTGCTAAGGAGGAGGGATGCAGGGGTAATATATTTGATGAGGGGGAACCCAGTGGTGCTCAGCATGGAAATGTTGCTGTGCACTCACAAAGCTTAGCCAGCAACAAGAGTCGAACAGCTATTTATTAGTGGGGCAAGGCTTTGATATGCATTTGAAATATAGCAGTTCTATACACCATCATATCAGATGCCATTGATATTATAGAGGTATGGAAATGTATGTCTAGGAATAAAAGATTGGTTGACTTAATATAAAGGCAACATTCCTTGAAATCTCTCACACAATGAATATCAATGAGAAGCATTACTTTCTTAGAATGTGGCAGAATATATTTTCCTTCTGTAGTCAATATATGTGGTGATGCCCCTAGTTTGGAAGGCTGTATGGGAGCACAGTAAATATATAAACAATAGCTGCAGACAGAATTTACTTTGGGGTGCTTTGAGTGTTTCTATGCTCACAATAATAGCATATAATATGAATGTTTTTGTCACGGTCAGGTGTGTGGAGAATGGAGAAAGAGGACCCAAATGCAGGACTCACACATTTATTATAAGGTTGGATGAACTGAACATAAATGACTGAATAAACTGGGAACACACACGAGGAGTTTACAATGACGAGACAAAGAACTGATGAATGGGACGAGGGCTTAAATGGACTGGATAATGAGGGGGGCTGGAAACAGGTGAGAACACGGCTGGGATAAATCTAACGCATGAAACAGAGGAAGTAGAATTAAATCTATTGCACACAGACAGATGACTAGCACAATAAAACAGGAAATAGGCATGGAAATTAAACAATGACAAAAGCTCCAGAACTGAAAACACCGGGTCAATGACCTGGATGGACCCGTTTATTTTGCATTTTTGATTTCTTAGATTATTTTTGAATATGTTAAGTTCTTGCGTTATTTTTAGTTATGGTTTAGTCTAGTCTATGTTATCATCAAGGTCACTTTAGTTTTGAGTCTGTTCTTTGTGTAGTCTGCTTGTCCTCTATGTGTAATGTTAAGTTTTGCCTGTGCTTTCATCTCTCTTATCTGTCCTCATGTGTCTCTCCTTGTGTTCCGTTTCTCCCCAGTCTGTCATGTGTTTTATGGCTGTGTTCAATGTTGTCAAGCTCGTGTTGTCATGTCTATGTCACATTTTGTTTCCTTTTTTATTCTGAAGAGTCTCGTGTTCCATATTCAGTGTGTTTAGTTTTGCTTCCCTTGTGTCGTCATGTTCACTTGTGTCAGCTGTGTTCCCCCAGGTTTTTCCACTAGTTTAGGTTATAATTTAGCTTTCATCATAGCCATTTGGTTTCTACAGTTTTCTAACAGACAGAATAAAAGGCTCACTTTTTGTTTAAATTCTCTCTAAGTTCTCTCTCATGTTTCTTACTTTTGGGTCCGCTCCTCAAGCACACCAACCATCCCGGCCGTGACACCAGGTACTCCACAATCACATCAAAAAATGTGATGCTGGTTCTGATAGAAACATGTCAGAAAGGTGCCCATGCTGACCCCTGTCCACTGCTGAAAATGCCAACAATGGTGGCACATGTGCATTGGAACCCTAACCCTTAAGTGATCATGACAAAACACAAACCACAGGGAATGGAAGACATTCGATAGTGGGAGTGAAGGAGAGGGTATGCTCCTGAGGACAAACAAGTAGCTGGCTCCACAAAAAGTAGCCTGATAGCTGAAGGATCTGCCACTGCTTCTAGTTTTGAAATTCTAGGAGCCAAAACTAAGCCTGCACTCTGAGAGCAAATAACTCTATCTGTATTATATGCCACTATGCACTCTGTATGTTGTGATGGTGTCTGATCATTTAATACTTTGTAGTAGAGATGGAGCGATCCGATATTACGTATCGGTATCGGTCCGATACTGACGTAAATTACTGGATCAGATATCGGAGAGAAATAAAAAATGTAATCCGATCCATTAAATATCAAAAAAGCACCTCACATAACTTGCGACACGGCGTAACTCGGCCCATAACCGTAGCACGTCGGAGCAGTGTGCTCACATGATAGAGTGGCTGTGTGTATTTGTAGCCTCGCTACCAAACCTGCATTTCATCTCCGAGGAAGTGATCCCAGAAAGAAGTAAAGCAAGTGTGTAAGTTCATCTCTGAATGCTTGTAAAGCATTCCCACGTTAAGCTTAACAACCGATATATGGAGCGAGTGCCTCTTCTCTCTCCCTCCCTCTCCTGCTGCTACTTCAGTCATGAAACTGCTTAATGATCAGCTGATCGGCTTCTCTGTAGCGAGTCCGTCTCTCTTCTTTGTTTTTGGCCCACTTTGCACCAGAAAGAGGAAACCAGCGGCTGAACAACAGCAGCACATTTAACCTTGATAAGCTGTTGTTAGAATTTATTTAATATTACTTTCTAGACCAGGATCCTTTTCTACGTAGCTGATGGCTGGTGACTGTTTAGGGGCGGATCTAGCAAAGTTTATCCAGGGGGGCCGATAGGGCATTAACAGGGAAAAGGGGGCACAAAGACATACTTTTCTTTCTTATTCTCATTTAAAATGTGTAGCTTTTAATAAATAATTATCTGAATCTTACACCCAAAGTTTTAATCTGATGTAAGATGTAGAGATGGCACGATACCACTTTTTTATGTCCGATACCGATACCGATATCATAAATTTGGATATCTGCCGATACCGATATGAATCCGATAGTGTTTTTTTAATCAACAAAAGTGTTTTTTAAAATATCTTGCTGTATTTTGCAAGTCTGCAAGTTCATACTCAAGTTTAAAACAACAACTACACTAAAGCTATTCTGTTATACCTGTATGCAAAAAAAAATATTTCATAGTTCAGCAATACTGATCAATCTAATAAACTTAAACCTACACCATCCTCCCTATTCTGGTATTTTAAAGAGTACTTAGCATAAATATTAAGCAACCTCACTAATAGGGTTCCAACTCCCAGCAACAACAAAAATAAATAAATAAAAAATAGGGAACCACCCCTCACGCTCCACCTCATGATGCTTAATCGACGTAATCAACCTTAATTTGATGCAGTGTGAAAAAAAATGCACAGAAATAAATTATTTTTCAATATATTAAAATATTAAATAGATTCAACATCTTTCTTCAACAAAATTGCACGCTGCATAGATGGTACCTTCCCAAAGGAAAAAGTACTATAGCTTACTAGGGTATATATATTAGACTTAATAGTCACTATATACAGTAATTGACTTCTATTCCTTTTACATCAAATTAAAACTTTGGGTGTCAGATAATTATTTATTAAAAGCTCGACATTTTAAATGAGAATAAGAAAGAAAAGTATGTCTTTGTGCCCCCTTTTCCCTGTTAATGCCCTATCGGCCCCCCTGGCTAAACTTTGCTAGATCCGCCCCTGCACAGTTACCAGCCGTCAGCTACGTAGAAAAAGATCCTCGAGTAGAAAGTAATATTAAATACATTCTAACAACAGCTGATCAAGCTTAAACGTGCTGCTGTTGTTCAGCCGCTGGTTTCCTCTTTCTGGTGCAAAGTGGGCCAAAAGCAAACTAGAGACACGGACTCGCTACAGAAAAGCCGATCAGCTGATCGTTAAGCAGTTTCATGATTGAAGTAGCAGCAGGAGAGGCAGTCGCTTGTTAAGCTTAACGCAGGAATGCTTTACAAACATTCAGAGATGGACTTACACACTTGCTTTACTTCTCTCGGGGATAACTTTGTCGGAGATGAAATGCCGGGTTGCTAGCGAAGCTCCACATGCTATCCAGACCACCGACAGGTCCCGCATGCCACAGCCGCTCTATCACGTGATGCCTACTGCTCCGACGTGCTAACGTTCTGAGGTGAGTTACGGCGTGTTGCAAGTTTTGTGAGGTGCTTTCGTGATATTTAATGGATCGGATTACATTTTTTATTTTTCTCCGATATCCGATCCAGTAATTTAGGTCAGTATCGGACCGATACCGATACGTAATATCGGATCGGTCCATCTCTAGTAAGATGTATAGAAGTCCATTATTGTATATAGTACTGTTAAGTCTAATATACCCTAGTAAGCTATAGTACTTTTTCCTTTGGGAAGATACCATCTGTGCAGTCTGCAATTCTGTTGAAGAAAGATGTTGAATCTATTTAATTATTCTTGAAAAAATAAATGATTTCTGGACATTTTTTTTCCAACCTGCACCAAATTAAAGTTGATTACATCGATTAAGAATCATGAGGTGGGGGGTGGTTCCCTATTTTTTTTTTGCTGGGAGTTTACAACCCTATTAGTTAGGTTGCTTAATATTTCTGCTAAGTACTCTTTAAAATACCAGAATAGGAAGGATGGAGTAGGTTTAAGTTTATTAGATTGATCAGTGTTGCTGAACTATGAAATATTTTGGGTGCAGTGTATTTTTTTACATACAGGTATAACAGAATAGCTTTAGTGTTGTTGTTTAACTTGAGTATGAACTTATACAAAATGCAGCAAGATATAAAAAAAAACAGTTTTATTGATTAAAAAACACACTATATCCGATTCATATCGGTATCGGCAGATATTCAAATTTATAATATCGGTACCAGACATAAAAAAGTGGTATCGTGCCATCTCTACTTTGTAGATAAGGAGAATGGTTTTAAATTCAACATCTGCACTAAATTTAAACATAATGCATCTCATGGCTAAGAGATATGCATGTTCTGAAGTAGTGTGCCATTTAACTGACAAGCTTACTGACATTACAGTTGCCAGCTACGATACTGATCCAGCTCGCATGAGGCAGATCTCTAACAACCAATAATTAAAATTTTGTTCATCACCTTTTATTAGTGATATGAAAAAACTCATCTTCGCTTTTGTTAGCTGTCATGTGCCAAGGTGTTTACACCCCAGGTTGTGGAATTTGTACCCACTTTCACGATCGCATCTAATTTGGCAATGAGGATGGTGTGAAATTACGGTGACCTCTTGGTATTTAGAAAATATCAGAGGCCGAGGCTCTGGTTCTCCCCACTATAATTTTCTCTCATTTCCAGGAATATCATCACGCCGATAACCACTAGTCACCATTGAATCACTGTGATGGGTTTTCAAAATCACTATAATCAGACATGTGGTTTTAAAACTGTCACGCCCTGCTCTCTGATCAATTATAAGGACAGAGTCGCCTGATGCACACGTTTCATTTTAAGGTGCATTTACAGCATCGAACACCAACCCTCAACAAATAGTCAGAGAGGGAAAACTCCAAAAAAGGCTTTCATTGAATCAACTGCACTTATTATGGAAATATGCTTCATCTGAACTTTAATCACAACAGACAAGGCCCCTCAGGGAGTGATGACAGATGTCAGCCTTTGATTATAAATGTCAACTCATTGAAAGCACTGTCCCGGCCGGCTGGCCACACTTAGGCCTTGATTTTTCATTCAGAAACAGGCCAACATTTATTTTCTCATTAGTGGCATGTAATCACAATGTTAAGCCATGCTGTCACTATGTGGTATTTCAAAATGATTTTTGATTGATGATTCCTGTAATGAAGGTATTCAAGGAAATCATCACACGGAGATGCCTATAAACAGAATTAGTGAAAAGCGGGGGGTCGTTTAATGAACGACATCTCAGCTGATGACACTGAGATTTTGCAGTCAGAAGAAGTGGATACGGAATGTCAAAGACTTTTTGGTGACCTAAAAGGAAAAATAAAAGCAGTCTTCATGTGAAAGGTGGAATTTCTTCAAGTCATTTCCAAGCAAAGAAATACCTGCAAATTCTTGGTGAGGTTTTAGGTTCAATATTTATTCTAAGGTTATTTATCTCATGTTTCTATTTGCTCTGATATCATATCAGGAGGGTTCTTGAGCTGCTTAAGTACTTCCAAACTGCTGCTTGTGTACTGTGATTGTTGCCCTTTCAGTTAGTGTAAGCTCTCCCCATGTGCTCTAGCTGTTTATTTAGAGAGAGAAGAAAAAAAAACTTTTCTTAATCGTGCACTTTTGTTGGGTGGCCTTTTGGATTTCTGCCTCTCAGCATGTGTTTGCCCATTTGATTTGTCAGAGTTGGTGTGTAAACTATCCATTAAACTTTGATATTGTGAAGCTTAACTTCTTAAAGTGAACTGAAATACTGAAACAAATCAAGCACTCTACGTATAGGGTATAATTTAACAAACCTTCAACTAAGGAATTCATACAGGGAAAAAACGAGGCAGCAAAACAAGAAAAGACGGCATTTCACTTTGTAGATCTGCAGTTCTTCGCTTCACTTCCTGTCTTTGGGTCTAAGTCCCTTCGACCAGTTCGGTGAGCGTATGAAATTGAAGGAAGTGAAAAGTTGAAAAAAACAGCAGGAAATATTTAGCAATGTACTGTGAATGTCATTTAAACATGACTTTGGTACATCTGCATCCAGATGTTCCTGAACATCTTCAACCTCTCCCTGAAGCAGTCAATGGTCCCCACATCCTTCAAGGCGTCCACCATCATTCCCGCCCCCAAGAAATCGGTGGTCTCATGTCTAAATGATTACTACACTATTGCACTAACATTAGTCACCATGAAGTGCCTTGAGCAGCTGGTCAGAAGGCACATCTGATCCTCCCTCCATGACTTTCTGGACTCTCTTCAATTTGCCTACAGAAGAAAAAGAATTACAGGCAACCCCATGGCCTTGGCAGCACACAGAGCCCTCACTTATCTGGAAAAATGAAACGCGCACGAACACACACACACACACACACACACACACACACACACACACACACACACATATATATATATATTAGGTGTGCAACGATACTCGTATCGATATTGAACCGTTCGATACAGTGCTTTCGGTTCGGTACGCATATGTATCGAACAATACAAAATTTTTAATTTAGTTTATCAACTTTTCTTCTGACGATGCTGTCTGTGTTGAGACCTCAGTGGATCTGCGTTCGACTACTCCACCTAGGCTGCACTGTCGAGCGCAGATCCACTGAGATCTCAACACACTACTGAGCGCAGCACAAGCTAGCAAGTCAGAAGCTAAGCTCATTGCAACATGGCAAATTGAACCTCCCCCACCCTCATTCAGATGTGGCGTTTGGAACTATTTTGGTCTTCATGTAAAGTATGACCTTGAAGGTAAGCGCGTCATGGACAAAAGTAAAACAGTATGCCGGATGTGCCACGCTATGCTCAATTACATGGGTGGGAACTACTGCGTTAGCGCAGTTTGCTCGTTAACGTGTTGACGCTGTCCAGCCCCACGCACAGGGCGATCCGTGGTAGCTCGTTAACGGAGATTTGCCGTGTTGTGGCGTTAACGTCATTTCAGATTAACGCTGACAGCACTAGTGAGAACACAACGAATATGACTGCACATTTACGGCGACATCATCCTAGTGCAAAGACAAGTGGAAGCAGACAAAAACAACAAGTACGCATGCTACAAACTTTACCCGAGTCATTTAGACAGCCTTTAGCACATGATTCTCCTTATGGGCACCTGATATGTTTAATATGCTTCTGAGAATATAGCCCAGAAGAAGCTATAGTATAGCTTTTATTTTGGAAAGAGACATTTCTCTGTAATAAACTCTTTTCCAAAGATGAGTGATTTCTCGATCAGATAGATTTATTTGTTTATTACTTTGTTGTTTTAGCAACATTAAATTTAAAAACTGTACTTTTGAGTTAAAATATATATTTATAATTTTAATAAATGACAAATTAAAAACGCATAAACATTTTTTTGTATTGAAAAAATATCGAACCGTGACACCAAAGTATCGAACCAAACCGTGAATTTTGTGTATCGTTGCACCCCTAATATATATATATATATATATATATATATATATATATATATATATATATATATATATATATATAAACTAGAGGTTACAGAAGCTTTGGGCTGATAAGAAGGCAACAACAACTCAAATAACCACTTGCTATAACCATGGTATGCAGAAGAGCATCTCTGAATACAATGCATGGACTTCGTGGGTATTGTTTCTGACCATGTGTATTCCTTTTTGACCACACAGTACCTGTCTTCTGATGGCTACTTCCTGCAGGATAGGCTCAGATTGTCTCAAACTGGCTTCTTGAAGAAGCTGGGAAGTACAGGGAGTGCAGAATTATTAGGCAAATGAGTATTTTGTCCACATCATCCTCTTCATGCATGTTGTCTTACTCCAAGCTGTATAGGCTCGAAAGCCTACTACCAATTAAGCATATTAGGTGATGTGCATCTCTGTAATGAGAAGGGGTGTGGTCTAATGACATTAACACCCTATATCAGGTGTGCATAATTATTAGGCAACGTCCTTTCCTTTGGCAAAATGGGTCAAAAGAAGGACTTGACAGGCACAGAAAAGTCAAAAACAGTGAGATATCTTGCAGAGGGATGCAGCAGTCTCAAAATTGCAAAGCTTCTGAAGCGTGATCATCGAACAATCAAGCGCTTCATTCAAAATAGTCAACAGGGTTGCAAGAAGCGTGTGGAAAAACCAAGGCACAAAATAACTGCCCATGAACTGAGAAAAGTCAAGCGTGCAGCTGCCAAGATGCCACTTGCCACCAGTTTGGCCATATTTCAGAGCTGCAACATCACTGGAGTGCCCAAAAGCACAAGGTGTGCAATACTCAGAGACATGGCCAAGGTAAGAAAGGCTGAAAGACGACCATCACTGAACAAGGCACACAAGCTGAAACGTCAAGACTGGGCCAAGAAATATCTCAAGACTGGTTTTTCTAAGGTTTTATGGACTGATGAAATGAGAGTGAGTCTTGATGGGCCAGATGGATGGGCCCGTGGCTGGATTGGTAAAGGGCAGAGAGCTCCAGTCCGACTCAGATGCCAGTAAGGTGGAGGTGGAGTACTGGTTTGGGCTGGTATCATCAAAGATGAGCTTGTGGGGCCTTTTCGGGTTGAGGATGGAGTCAAGCTCAACTCCCAGTCCTACTGCCAGTTTCTGGAAGACACCTTCTTCAAGCAGTGGTACAGGAAGACGTCTGCATCCTTCAAGAAAAACATGATTTTCATGCAGGACAATGCTCCATCACACGCGTCCAAGTACTCCACAGCGTGGCTGGCAAGAAAGGGTATAAAAGAAGAAAAACTAATGACATGGCCACCTTGTTCACCTGATCTGGACCCCATTGAGAACCTGTGGTCCATCATCAAATGTGAGATTTACAAGGAGGGAAAACAGTACGGGGCAGCACGGTGGCACGGTGGTTAGCACTGTTGCCGCGCAGCAAGAAGGTCCTGAGTTCAATTCCACCATCAGGCCGGGGTCTTTCTGTGTGGAGTTTGCATGTTCTCCCCGTGTTTGCGTGGGTTCTCTCCGGGTACTCCGGCTTCCTCCCACCGTCCAAAGACATGCAGCTTGTGGGGATAGGTTAATTGATTAATCCAAATTGTCACTAGGTGTGAATGTGCGAGTGAATGTGAGTGTGAATGGTTGTCTGTCCCTGTGTGTTAGCCCTGCGACAGACTGGCGACCTGTCCAGGGTGTACCCCGCCTTTCGCCCTATGACAGCTGGGATAGGCTCCAGCGCCCCCCGCGACCCTGAAAAGGATAAGCGGAAGCGAATGGATGGATGGATGGAAAACAGTACACCTCTCTGAACAGTGTCTGGGAGGCTGTGGTTGCTGCTGCACGCAATGTTGATGGTGAACAGATCAAAACACTGACAGAATCCATGGATGGCAGGCTTTTGAGTGTCCTTGCAAAGAAAGGTGGCTATATTGGTCGCTGATTTGTTTTTGTTTTGTTTTTGAATGTCAGAAATGTATATTTGTGAATGTGGAGATGTTATATTGGTGTCACTGGTAAAAATAAATAATTGAAATGGGTATATATTTGTTTTTTGTTAAGTTGCCTAATAATTATGCACAGTATTAGTCACCTGCACACACAGATATCCTCCTAAAATAGCTAAAACTAAAAACAAACTAAAAACTACTTCCAAAAACATTCAGCTTTGATATTAATGAGTTTTTTGGGTTCATTGAGAACATGGTTGTTGTTCAATAATAAAATTATTCCTCAAAAATACAACTTGCCTAATAATTCTGCACTCCCTATATATAGGCAGAGTGTATCCATGACTTCTGTATTCCAGCAGTGTGACACCTTTTATGCATTATTAGCTGTTCCTGCTGTGCAGCATTGATAGAAGATCCTCTGCATGGCCTTCCTTTCTTCTGTTCTGTATTTTAGGAAACGAGATATCCTTTGACATAGCAAACCAAAATGGATTTCTGGTTCACAGGCAGGACAGAGGGCAAATGAGATGAGAACGTACAAATTAAAGAAAATAGAAAAGGCAGAGAAAGCCCTCCCCCCCCCCAAAAAAAAATAAAATAAAAACGGGGGCTTACTGTAGAGACAGTGACATGTACGGGTTGCAAATACAAAAGGCCCCGCTGGCACATTTTGGTGTCTTTTGTTTTGCGGTGTGATGGCATGCAAAAAAATGTTTGTGAAACATGTGTGACCTTGAGGGTAGGGTTTACTGCCACATTGCCTTGGGAGAAAAGTATTATTGTCACTCCCCAATCCTTGAAATGATGTGGGTGTTTCTGTGGGATGTTAGGACAGTGCCTAAATCGCAAACATCATGGCAGCACATATTATGTCATACATAAAATTCAGTTAGGTGTAGCTTGAGTTGCTGTCACTCACCCAGACTGCCCTTTCCAAGATTTTCCTGTCACTCCAAATAAATCCCTGCCTGTAGCTCCTGATTTGTTTTTAGGGGTGAGCACGAAATGGAGCAGAACCAGGAAAACCAAGAGGAAGCAAAATGAAATGGCGTACTAGAGATGTGTAAAACAGCCGGTATTTGTATCTGTATTTGTATTTGTATTTGTTGAGGGGGGAAAAACATTTGTATTCGAGTAAAATTTAAAATTAATTAATGCTATAGTGTAAGTATTCTTTAATTATATCCATTATAATAATTATCGATATGCAATATTAGTTGATGTTTTTGCATAAATCCAGCAATGAATATGTAACAAGGAACCTCATTGAAAAGAAAATAACAGAAACTCCATTGACTCATCCATGGTTAAATCAACAACTGATAAAGTACTATTGTGAACAGTATGAACCCCACCACCAGCCGTCCTTGTTGGAGGACACTGAAGAGACAGCAAAACTGACTTGCAGGAGCAGAACATGGCTGTGATGATGAATCGGTGCTGGTGGGGGGTTAGCAGACAGTACCAAGAGAGGATGCTTTAAGTTCATGTGATTATGCATAGCAGTTGTTGACAGATGTTTGATATTTCTGCCTCTGCTGATTTGACTTTTGCAGACATTACATATTACTTTGGTTTCATCTGCACTGACTGTAAAAAGCTTCCACACAGAAATTGATCACGTTGTTTTGGCTGGTGGAGGACCAAGATGTGGCTCAGCAGCAGCAACACTCTATTTGGTTGCCCAAATCCATGTGGGGAGTTTCAGCTAAGTTAATGAGTGACGGGAAGCTCTGCTAAGGTTAACTAGCCTATAGCCTATATCTTGCTGTCTGCCAAAGACATAGTAACTTAAATGTACCATATAACTCCCACAAGGGCATACAATTCGGCACAACTACACAAGCATTAAGATTCAACAAATACAACTAATGGTCATACGAACAGTGACATTCATGTAGTCTATTAAAACCTTGGGACTAGAAGCTAAAGGACAGTCTTAATGATATTTATCAGTGTACTTATAATGCAGGGCTCATAAGTCTGCCAACTGGAGTTGGATCTTTTTCAGAAGATCTTTTTTTTCAGATTTGAATAGCTCCTCAATATCACTTTGAAGACTAATGAGAAAAACTACATTCATCAACCCATTTAAGTTAATCACTTTGGCCATCCAAACACAGTACATACTTAAAGCGTTATTGGTTAGAATAGAATAGAATAAAACTTTATTATCCCACGGATGAGAAATTTTGGTGCTACAGAGCTCTTACAGCAAGGGAAAATAAAATATAAAAGGAGGATACAATGTGGTCCTATATACATAAGCAAAATGTACAAGGATATGTATCAAATCTACAGAGCTACGAATATTTGATACATAGAAAGAATTACATATCCTTGTACATATGTACAGGGAGATGTATCTCCAAAAGTTGATTCTGTTCATCTGGACATAGCGTTTTGTGGGAGAAATGTTTCGTCACTCATTCAAGTGACTTCTTCAGTCTCAGCTGACTGCAGGTTTCCCCAATCTTATAAACAGCACATTTGCATAATGACTGAAACCAGCCCACTGAAGGAACAATGGGCTGGGAGGTCAGTTCCTTAATCTTAATTATGCAAATTCTCATGACCATTGATCAACAACCACTGACCAAAACCCACTGATCAAAGACCACTGAGTACCATTCACAGAGAGTTGGGGAATGGCTGCAATCACAGCATTGTAAGATGGCGAAAGATGTACCCTTAGGCCCCCTCCTCAATTCAGAGATGGTCTTTCCCTTTTCACATAAATGGCCTCCTTGACTCCGAGCTCAAATCAGTGTTCCTCCCTGTCCAAGATGTGTACATCCTCATCACTGAAAGAGTGTCCGCTGGCCTGTAGGTGTAAATAGACTGCAGAGTCCTGGCCTGACGAGGTAGCTCTTCTGTGTTGTGCCATCCGCTTCGCCAGAGGTTGTTTGGTTTCCCCGATGTATAAATCCTGGCAATCCTCCTGGCACTTAACAGCGTACACTATGTTACTCTGTTTGTGTTGGGGGACCCGATTCTTGGGGTGGACCAGTTTTTGGCGCAGCGTGTTTTGGGGTTTAAAAGCCACAGAGACCCGGTGTTTAGAAAAAATGAGTCTCAACTGCTCCGATACTCCTGACACATATGGGATGACTACAGGTTTTTGCTTGGGCAGCGGTTGTCTTTCTCTCCTGGATTGGCTGGAGCTTTTTTTAGTTGCCTTTCCAGCTTTGACAAAAGTCGAGCTGGGATAACCACATTTAATTCAATTCAATTCAATTTATTTATATAGCGCCAAATCACAACAAAAGTCGCCTCAAGGCACTTCATAGATACAGAGAAAAACCCAACAATCATATGACCCCCTATGAGCAAGCAAGGCGACAGTGGGAAGGAAAAACTCCCTTTTAACAGGAAGAAGCCGGCAGAACCAGGCTCAGGGAGGGGCGGCCATCTGCTGCGACCGGTTGGGGTGAGAGAAGGAAGACAGGATAAAGACATGCTGTGGAAGAGAGACAGAGATTAATAACGGATATGATTCAATGCAGAGAGGTCTATTAACACATAGTGAGTGAGAAAGGTGACTGGAAAGGAAAAACTCAATGCATCATGGGAATCCCTGGCAGCCTACGTCTATTGCAGCATAACTAAGGGAGGATTCAGGGTCACCTGGTCCAGCCCTAACTATATGTTTTAGCAAAAAGGAAAGTTTTAAGCCTAATCTTGAAAGTAGAGATAGTGTCTGTCTCCCGAAACAAAACAGGAAGCTGGTTCCACAGAAGAGGGGCCTGAAAACTGAAGGCTCTCCCTCCCATTCTACTTTTAAATACTCTAGGAACAACAAGTAGGCCTGCAGTGTGAGAGCGAAGTGCTCTAATAGGGTGATATGGTACTACAAGGTCATTAAGATAAGATGGGGCCTGGTTATTTAAGGCCTTGTATGTGAGGAGTAGGATTTTGAATTCAATTCTGGATTTAACAGGGAGCCAATGAAGGGAAGCCAAAACAGGAAAAATATGCTCTCTATTTCTAGTCCCTGTCAGTACTCTTGCTGCAGCATTTTGGATTAGCTGAAGGCTTTTCAGTGAGTTTTTTGGACATCCTGATAATAATGAATTGCAGTAGTCCAGCCTAGAAGTAATAAATGCATGAACTAGTTTTTCAGCGTCACTCTGAGACAGGATATTTCTAACTTTAGAGATGTTGTGAAAATGGAAGAAAGCAGTCTTACATATTTGTTTAATATGTGCGTTGAAGGACATATCCTGGTCAAAAATGACTCCAAGGTTCCTCACAGCGTTACTGGAGGCCAAGGTAATGCCATCCAGAGTAAGAATCTGGTTAGATACCATATTACTAAGATTTTCAGGGCCGAGTATAATAACCTCAGTTTTATCTGAATTAAGAAGCAGAAAGTTAGCGGCAATCCAGGTCTTTATGTGTTTAAGACATCCCTGCAGTTTAACTAATTGGTGTGTGTTATCTGGCTTCATAGATAAAGCTGGGTGTCATCTGAATAGCAGTGAAAATTTATGCTATGTCTTCTAATGATGCTGCCTAGGAGAAGCATGTATAATGTAAACAGAATTGGTCCTAGCATCAAACCCTGTGGAACACCATAATTAACCTCAGTGTGTGAAGAGGACTCTCCATTTACATGTACAAATTGGAGTCTATTAGATAGATATGATACAAACCACTGCAGCGCAGTACCCGTAATACCTACAGCATGCTCTAATCGCTCTGATAGGATATTATGGTCAACAGTATCGAATGCTGCACTAAAGTCTAGCAGGACAAGCAGAGAGATGAGTCCACTGTCAGAGGCCATAAGAAGATCATTTGTAACCTTCACTAAAGCTGTTTCTGTGCTGTGATGAGCTCTGAAACCTGACTGAAACTCTTCTAATAAGCCATTCCTCTGCAGATGATGTGTTAGCTGTTTGACAACTACTCTTTCAAGGATTTTTGATATGAAAGGAAGGTTGGAGATTGGCCTATAATTAGCTAAGACTGCTGGGTCTAGAGATGGCTTTTTGAGTAAAGGTTTAACTACAGCCAGCTTGAAGGCCTGTGGTACATAGCCGATTATTAGAGATAAGTTGATCATATTTAAGATCGAAGAATTAATTAATGGCAGGACTTCTTTGAGCAGTTTTGTAGGAATGGGGTCTAAAAGACACGTTGATGGTTTGGAGGAAGTAATTATTGAAGTTAACTCAGAAAGATTAATTGGAGAAAAAGAGTCTAACTTGACATCAATGGTACTAAGAGTAGCTGTAGATAATATTGCATCTGTGGGATGATTATTGGTATTTTTTTCTCTAATGATAAAAATTTTATTTGTGAAGAAGTTCATGAAGTCATTACTAGTTAACGTTAAAGGGATGGTTGGCTCAAAAGAGCTCTGACTTTTTGTCAGCCTGGCTACAGTGCTGAAGAGAAACCTGGGGTTGTTCTTATTTTCTTCAATCAGTGACGAATAGTAAGATGTTCTGGCTTTGCAGAGGGCTTTGTTATAAAGCAGCAAACTATTTCTCCAGGCTAAATGATGATCCTCTAAATTTGTGACACGCCATTTCCTCTCCAGCTTATGAGTCATCTGCTTTAGGCTACGTGTTTGAGGATTATACCACGGAGTCAGGTACTTCTGATTTGAGGCCTTAGTTTTCACAGGCGCTACAGTATCCAGAGTCGTACGTAGTGAGGAGGTAAAATTATTAACAAGATAATCGACCTCTGTTGGAGTAGCATTCAGATAGCTGCTCTGCTCCATGTTGGTATAGGGCATTGAAGATGATAACAGTGGGTGGATTATATTCTTAAACTTAGTTACAGTGCTTTCAGAAAGACATCTACTTTGATAAAGTCTACTCTCCACTGCTGTGTAATCAATTATTGTAAATGTAAATGTTATCAGGAAATGATCAGACAGGAGAGGGTTTTCAGGAAACACTGTTAAATGTTCAGTTTTTATGCCATATGTTAACACAAGATCTAGAGTGTGATTAAAGTGGTGGGTGGGTTCTTTTACATTTTGAGAGAAGCCAATTGAGTCTAATAACAGATTAAATGCCATGTTGAGGCTGTCATTTTTAGCATCTACATGGATGTTAAAATCACCCACAATAATTATTTCATCTGAGCTGAGAACTAAATCAGATAAAAAGTCTGAGAAATCAGACAGAAACTCTGTGTCAGGCCCAGCTGGACGATAGATGATAGCTAGTAAGACTGGTTTCTGAGTTTTACAGCTGGGGTGGACAATGTTAAGCATCAGGCTTTCAAATGAATTAAAAGTCTGTCTTGGTCTTTCGTTAATTAATAGGCTGGTGTGAAAAATTGCTGCCACACTGCCCCCTCGGCCTGTGCTTCGAGATTTCTGGTAGTTAGAATGACTCGGGGGTGTTGATTCATTTAAACTAACATAATCATCCTGGTGCAACCAGGTTTCTGTAAGGCAGAGTAAATCGATTTGTTGATCAATTATTAAGTCATGTACTAACAGAGACTTGGAGGCGAGAGACCTAATATTTAATAATCCACATTTCACTGTTTTACTCTTTGGTTCAGATATGGATACTGTATTGTTCTTTATTTATGATTGTTTATGTTTAAGTTGTTTATTGCTGGTTTTTAGTTTGTTTTTTGTCTTTTTGGAAGCTGACACAGTCTCTGTGGAGATGGGTTTTTGGGGGGGTAGCAGGAGGAGAGAAGCTGCAGAGAGGCGTGTAAGACTGCAACTCTGCTTCCTGGTCCCAACTCTGGATAGTCATATTTTGGGGGGGTTTAATAAATTTGTCCATATTTCTAGAAATGAGAGCTGCTCCATCCAAAGTGGGATGGATGCCGTTTCTCCTAACAAAACCAGGTTTCCTCCAGAACGTTTGCCAATTATCTATGAAGCCCACATCGTTTCTGGGACACCACTCAGACAGCCAGCAATTTAAGGAGAACATGCGGCTAAACATGTCACTCCTGGTCTGATTGGAGTGACATGTTGGTAAAAGGCCCTGATTTACTCAGGGCCTTTTTGATGTGCTGTTCTTCTGCCTCCCTGGCCGCTGTGTCAGTGGGGATGGTGTTCGCTCTGTGTTGTAGCGTCCTAATGACACCCATTTTGTACTCCAGTGGATGATGAGAGTCAAACCTTAAATACTGATCCGTATGTGTAGGTTTATGGTACACGTCAGTCTTTAGATATCCCCCATTACCGATGGAAATCTCACAGTCTAAGAAGGCTAACCTGCCACTTTTCATATCCTCCCTGGTGAATTTGATGTGTCGATTCACTGAGTTAATGTGATCCGTGAATTGTGATACGTCCTGAGATTTGATTTTCACCCAGGTGTCATCCACATATCTGAACCAATGGCTTGGTGGTGTTCCAGGGTAGGATAGCAAAGCCCTCTTTTCCACTTCTTCCATGTACAAATTGGCCACGATGGGTGAGACTGGGGAGCCCATGGCACACCCATGTTTCTGCCTGTAGAACTGACCCTTGTATATGAAGTAGGTGGAATGAAGACACAGTTCCAAAAGCAAACACACTTGGTCAATGCTGAGAGTGGTCCTGTTGCTGAGGTTTGTGTCATCCTGTAATCTCTTACGGACTACCTCCAACGCTTCCGTGACTGGGATGCAAGTGAAGAGAGATGTAACGTCGTACGAGACCATGGTTTCATCTGCCTCCATAATGACATCTCTCACCTTCTCCAGGGTGTTCTGGATGTGGTGTTCAGAGCTGCCCACCAGCAGGTTGAGGATCGAAGCCAGAAACTTGGAGATGTTATAGGTGACAGAGTTGATCATGCAGACAATCAGTTTTAAAGGTGCACCCTGTTTATGTATTTTTGGTAAACCATACAGGCTTGGTGTAGACTCCACTGGGTACAGCCTGTGATATGAGGTCCGGTCAATAGCCTTGTCTTGTTCTAACTGCTTCAGACAGTTGGTAGGTTTGTAGCTTGAACCTATTTGCTGGAACGTTGAACACAATATAATTACACAACAAAAGCATTGAACACCAAGTAGGCAAAGTTCTTCATGTTACTCATGCATGAGGGAGACCTGCCTGGAGTCAAGTGTCGTTCCACCACTTGACCTCCGTCAGACTCTCAGCCAGGTTCCCCATAGCACTCCTTTTATTGTGGTCACATGAATATGCATAGGGTCATTAACATACGACGTCTACATACAAACAAAGAGTACCTTGCCTGTGTGTGTGTGTGTGTGTGTGTGTGTGTGTGTGTGTGTGTGTGTGTGTGTGTGGGTGGGTGGGTGTGTGGGTGTGTGTGTGTGTGTGTGTGGGTGGGTGGGTGTGTGGGTGTGTGTGTGTGTGTGGTCAGAGTGTGACCCCATAAACGACTTCCCTTAACCTGCTGGTCTGGAAAATCCAACAGTTCATCTAAACAAAAAGCACTTAGACTAGAACAGACGTAGCTACGTTAATCCTACCGTAAAACAATAAGACAAGGTACAACCTCTCTCATGCTCCTAGAGTGCTCTCTAATGCACACAAAGTTTGCAGACTATTAAGGATCAAACCTCTACCAATCTAAAACTAATTATAAAACTCTAAGCATACATAAGTAAATATTTCTAAGGATAAATGACAATCAACAATACAAAACCTAACATTCCCCCCTTTTTTGACCTTTATGCTAGAAAAGTTCCCATTTATGATCACCTCATGTCTTACAGTTTCAATGCAAACATTTTTATACACAGCATATGTCAAATCACCCTAAATTACTGTAAAAGTACACAGTTTGACAAATGTATTAGCAGTTATCCCATTCCTCATTGATCTCATCCAATGGCAAACTGCATCCTACGAGCAAACAAATGAATTGTTGATTTAATAGTTAAAATAAGAAAGTAACATTTTCAAAAACATCCCAGCTCTGCGGTGATCACTCATCATCTGTGCAGAGTGGTTTTAGTTCGGCAGGGCGTCATGAATGTCTCTTCCAGTTGTTTCCATCACTGTCCATAGGACCAGAGTCCAAATGTATGTAGAATAGACATTCAAACATACCAGTTGGTTTTGTTGTTTGTCAACATGGGTCTCAGCTATCTCCAAAGCTGCAGACCTCTTCAGGACTCTAGTTTTATGGCCTCTACCAACCCCCATTACCACACTTCAGGCCTTCGTCCTGTGAGGGGGGTACTTATGACTCCTCCATTGTCCATGCTCTGCAGAAAAACCCCTCTGTGGAAAGGGTGCTGGGTCCAGTTATCTTACTGCTGTTATGATCCCAGCAGCCTTCAGAGTGTCATCGTATGCACAGTATAGTGACACAGCATTAAATCACTTTTTTTTTTTTTTATTGTCACATCACATGTGCAGGCACACTGGCACAGCACATGCGAGTGAAATTCTTGTGTGCGAGCCCCACAAGCAACAGAGATGTGCAAACACAACAACACAAACGAGCAAAATACAAGAATGGCCAACCTGAAACTAATAAATATATGTACAATATATAATAGTGTATGCATTTCTGGATGTGTATACTAAATATTTTCCTACGTGTGTGTGTGTGTGTGTGTGTGTGTGTGTGTGTACACATTTTTACAAATTAAATAGTAAAAAAATAAAATAAAATAATAATAATAATAATAATAATAAAATATATAAAATATACAGAGTTGAATATGTGCAAAACAAGTGGCATTTATATACAGTGTGGAGTGCATAATGTTGAAGTTCCAGTAGTGAAGCTGAGGTGTCTATGACGTGTTCAGCAGTCTGATGGCCTGATGGAAAAAGCTGTCTCTCAGTCTGCTGGTACGGGACCGGATGCTGCAGAACCTCCTTCCTGATGGAAGCAGTCTGAACAGTTTATGGCTGGGGTGACTGGAGTCCTTGATGATCCTCCCCGCTTTCCTCAGGCACCGCTTCCTGTAGATGTCTTGGAGGGAGGGAAGCTCACCTCCAATTATCCGTTCAGAGCACCGCACTACTTAGGTGATGTTCATAGGAAACTGCTGTCATCACCACCATAGCTTCTGGTTCCTGTGCTTTTCATAGAATCATGATGCCATCCTTAGACTCCCTCTGCGCTGTCGATGGAGCTTGGCACGCTCCCCTCATCCTTCAGGTGCCCGTCTGTTGTCGACAATCTCCTCTGTTGGCCTCTGGAAAGCCCCCTTGGCACAGCTCTCATTCCAACGCAGCTTCATGGTCCTTGCTGTGGCTCCAAAGTCTGATCTCATGATGGGCCCCAAACAGCTCGACCTTTGACCTCAACCACTGCCTGGGCTGTCAGCTATGCCTGGAATGGTTCTTGTTTCTCACTGGGCCTCCGAAGACTTCTCAGGAGATCCCTTTCAGCAGAATGCTGCACCTTTATTTCCTTGCTAGGAGGAAAAACTTCTATTTGGAGAGCATGTCAACAATCATCAAACCACATTCTTTAGTTCAGTGAACTTCACTTATAGGCCATCAAAGCCTCATCTGAACATGGATGCACCACTTGCATAGGTTTAATACCTGTAAATGAACTGTTAATCACACAAATCACTGCAGCAATCATAAAAAACATTGTTTCATGTTAATCCTGGACCCCTCCTCTTGACGCATGGACACTCCAATGAGTCAACTCACCAAACCTGGATTCCTGTCTTAAAGAAAAAGGTTAGCTAGATCCTGTCCCAGGCAACATCAGGGTGTCTCCTCCGGAGTAGCGCCGTAACCCTGCAATAAAAGATGTTAGCGTGTTTTGCATATTAAGTTTGCTTAACACCTGGCTCTGCCAGGAGCCTGCATACACACCATCATGGCCTGGAAAACAAGATCTGGAAGTAAAATCAAACTTCGCACTTGTAAACAATTGTATCATAAGAGTAATAAGCATTCAACATCAGCAAGACAAGTGTCATGTGCAGGTTTTCTCAAATTAGTAAAGTACAACTATTACCATAATTTGCCTCAGACATGGATCATCCCATGTACTCAGTCAACATTAATGTAATCGGTGACTTCCCTTAAGCAAAGTCACTCCACTCATATATTACTATGGGCTCAAAAGTGGCCAGCTAATGAGCACCATATTAAACTATTCCATAAACACTGCATCTCTCATTTGTTTTTCTCATGTCACTTGTCCGCTTCTGCTGAATCCTCTACATGCACTCTTAGAAAAACAAACATTAGCAATACACGTTGACCGTGGTCAGACGGTGGTCAGACGCAGGTCGACAGGTTCCAGAGGTGCCATAAAAAGACCATAAAGTTAGCCATCCATAGCTGTGGAAAGAAGTGACACTAGTTTTCAACACAGGAAATTCCTCATATGTTATTCACATTGCCAAAGTAACCTTCACATTTCCCCATCAACACAGTGCAACAGCATCACCACTCATAACCTATAAACACAGTTTCTTCACACATAAACCCAGAAATCCTGTAGTAGGAAAAAACATCAACCAGTTGTCCTGGTATAAATCACATCATCAATTCACATGAAGAACTGTAATGCTGTAGAAAAGAAAATGCAAATGTTAGCGCTGCACAGATGTATACACACTTTCTCACAGTTTCCTCTGTGAGCAACACAAGGTAGTGAATAACAGCCCTGGTAGATGCACAGACACAGAAAGTGGCACTTAAAAGGTTAAATCATCACGCAACCTCGAATGTTGCTGTCATCTTTCTGCTCCTGTAAAAGGAAACACACATAAATTTATCTGCACCTTTGTCAGGTGGGGGTTAACTTCGCACAGTCGTGTTACATCAGTAAAGTCTTGTCAGCTTTTGTCAGCTTTTACCAATCAGGTTTTTTTTTTTTCACTCATTCATTCATACATTCATTCTTTCTTTGCTGATAGTGGAATCGATTGTCGCATTACGTTTCCACTCTCAGCAAAATGACGTCATTTCAAAAAGAAAAAGAAGAACTTTAGCTCGGATTAAATCGCTGAATCCTTTTTGGACAGGAACTTACTTTCTAATTGTCCCAAATAAGTGGCTTTCTCCAGAGCCCATTTTAATGTGGAGAAACTCACTTGTAACAATTTTCTCGACCACGTGTCATACAGCGCTTTCTGTTCTAATCGTGCAGATCTGCTCAAACGAAATTATTGAACAAAACTTTCAGTGCACTGTGAAAGTATCAAAATAAAAGCCCTTGTTAAGTCATGACACAAGCTCCTCATCTCAGGAGGGTAAATCATACCATTAGCATGGTTTATCATACCATCATACTAATTGGCAGGCTCAACTTCACAACAAAAGAAAAATCATCAGCTAGATTCACTCCAAACCAACCATCAGCTGCACAACACACAACATAAGCCTAATATGTTTTATTAGCTATGAGTTTAATCCCCAGGTCTGTGCTCTTCACTCATTTAGGCCACAGATTTTATTCAGTTTTCCTATTTCCCTTCATCATAAAACATGAGACATGTTGTCATGCACTTCACAAAAGAAGTTTGTTCTGACGTATTCAGAGTTGTGTATCTAGGTACAGGATTCACTCGCACATCAAAACAGGAAACTCAGTGTTTTACAGTCTCCACTCAACACACAACAAACTCCAACACATCCCATTCACTCGTGATAGAATTCAGTTACCTTTCATTAATCAAAGAACAATAAACTAATTTGCATATCAGCTATTAACCCACTAAGATGACAGGACAACAGAAATGCATGTTCAAAATGTTAGCACAAAAATAGAATTTCCCTCATACAGTAAATCACTTGTGCTGCATCAATCAAGCAGCAAGCATCTCCCAATTTACTATATCAACAACTAAATTTATTGTCTGATCACTGGTTGGTCAAACCAGAATCTTTTTTCCCACAAAAATTAAACTGTTGTCCTGCAACCTAGAGAGTCAGTTTTTTGCATTGGATAAATTTAGTATTTGATAACAAGTGTCTGTTAAATTGACACTATTTTAACACTGATGAGAGATAACAAGCTGATCTTCATTGCATGTGTGTTTGTGTTATTAGGCAGGTTTAATCAATGTCTGTGGAGCTGCATCTCCAGCAGGGCATGTTCTTAAAGCTGCCTTTCCTACACACTTCTCTGCTATTATTTGATCATTTCTTAACTAATGTGCTATGAGTCCACTGGTCTTTGCATCACACGAGGTGACTTGGACAAGATTGGACAGACTCACATGCTTAAGATGTTGTCTAATTTTCATGAGCTCTCTTGTGTTTGGAAGTGTTAGTAGGGTTAATGCATGTTCTGCTTGTGTGTGTGATTTTGTATATGTTTCTTTTTTGCAGTGTTTCAGACTCCTCAATTTTCCAACTTAAGCAGTCAGTTTTCTTTTCCCCAGGTTTGCTAACCCAAATTTTGATTTCCCACATTAAATAACAAAATTCCTATGTGATCTCACCACTCCTCTCACTCTGTTGTCCTCTCCCACTTCAACAGTCCAACAGCCAGCAGTTCTCCTTCAGCTCCGTCCTGTGTTTCACTGTCTCTTCTTGCCATTTTACTCCAAAGGTGGCAAATGTCAAACTTCAACAATCTCCTCAGTTCTCCTCAAACGTTTTCTTCACATGCACAGTGAAGTTGCAGCTTATTGGAAACACAGTGCCATTCATCCGATCAGGCAGGATGATGGGTTTGCTCTTCTTCTCTGATGCTGTTTGTCCACATTGCTGCTGCTTGCTGGGACTCTTGCTCAGGACTTTGCTGCTGTCTCTTTTTCTGCCATGTTATTGCTCTTTGGAGCTGCATTCCTTGTCTTCAGGGAGGAATGAGAGCTCGCTTGTGAGGTTGAGAGACACATGGTGCTGTAAATAAGTTAGCCAGAAACTTGGCCTGCATGTTTCCAATGATGTTAAACTATAACTTTCTTCCGACCGCTGCATGTGGAAAATTGATTCAGGTCTGCTTTTCACCTGAAAGTGACAAACTAAGACATGTTCATTATTATCATCACTGCTTAATCAACACACATCTCTCTGTGTTTTTGTGAACAGTCCTTTCTTAAAAGCAGAAAATGAGATTGTAGTTGTTCTTGGCTGATCAACACAAAACCTTTTTCCTATGATTAATTTTCATCTACAATGTAAATTTTGTCTCTTTTTCACTCTTTTGTTGCTTTTTTTTTTCTTTACAATAGCTGGTGACCTGCAGAATCACCACTCTCACAATCAAAGGCAATTACTTTTACACAGCGCACAAAGACACTGTGACATCAGACACATTCACACTCACTTTTTCATCTGCATAAATAAATCATATGGCTGGTGATATGTGCCATGGTGATCCATAGGCATGATCACAAGTTTATTTAATTATTTTCAAACCAACAAAACAAATAAACAAAAACATGATGCTGATGCTATGAACACTCTACACACATGAGTCAAGATGCAGGAAAACTGCTCACGGAAACGCTGCACACTCCAGTTATCACAGTTATCATAGTTCTGTTTCCCTCTCTTTGAGGAGTTCTCAGACAGCTCTCGATCTGATAATGTGTAGCTTGCTCATCAGCTCAGAAGAGACCGCAACGCAACCTCACACAGTGGTTGCGTGCTTTGCCCACAGTGGCAAAGACCTGCACTTTCATATTCAATTCAGCTTCTCCATCATGTACTTTTAGATGTTTCATACAAGGTTCAGCATATTAGTTGTTTTCACAGGTGTGCTCTATAGCTCAACAATGGCTCATAATAAGACGACAGTCTTTCACACAGGTCAAGTGCCTCTATGCACTTCATTAGTTTAAATATTTGCCTATATCACTTCACCTCATATGTCATTGTACTGAATTTGAGCAACCCTAAGCTCAATGCAGATTACTTTTAACAACTATCCACCCCAATTAAATCTATGGTCTGGAGCACAGGCTGTTGTCGAACAGGGCAAGCTAAAGAATAAACATTTTGTGTCAGCAAGGGGTGGGGGAAAGCCATTCACCAGAGCATATCTTAAGTGCTGCTGATGTGGACTGGCCTTCTCCACACGCTCTTCAAGGCTGGTGTGTTTTCTGAAAACTTCTAACATTTGAATCTCTTCCATTTATAAGCCTGTGATTAACCGCACGGCTCAGGTCCGCGTGAAACCCGCGCGACCGTGCTCGCGTGAACCCGCGCAGCTAAGGAGCCGTCGCTCACTTTTATTTAAATACTTTGCGCTGCCAGGAGCAAAGTCCAGCATAAACGTCTGTCACCCTCTGACTGACTCTTGGTTGCTTAGGAACTCATGATAACAACAACAGCCGGTGTCACAGACCACGTGTTCTGCTCCGCACCCACTCACACAAACACACTCAAACACAACAACAACAACAACACAAAATAGGCCTATTGTCCAGCACAATCTGGACCCCGCGGAACTTCTCAATTCCCCACAAAGTGGCGGACCCCACAAAGCGGTCTACATTTCTCCCCACTAAGACGGCAAACCAAAAAAGTTCGAACTGCGCAACTCTGCGACTTAATGCTTCTGTACAAAAAAACCCCACTGAGCGGCTTTGTACATCGCCCCACTAAGACGGCGAATTTTAGCCCCACTGAGCGGCCACGGACAACGCCCCACTGAGCGGCGAAGACGTACAGTTATAGAGTTGGACTCTAAACTTACTCGGTGTTGCTTAGCGTGTAGTATAGCCTCGGATCCCGCCGATCGCCATTCATCAAGGAGAGAAAACAGACAGCTAATCCACAGGCCCGATGACAAATTCTCACGTCTCGGGACTTTACTACAGGAACTTCCTGGCTGACGTCAGTCTTTCAGCGTGTCTCTTCTCCCCTCGGTGAATGTCGACTCCAGGGCTCCGGCTCTCGAAGGACCAATTAATGATAGGTTTGTAGCTTGAACCTATTCGCTGGAACGTTGAAGACAATATAATTACACAGCAAAAGCATTGAACACCAAGTAGGCAAAGTTCTTCATGTTACTCATGCATGAGGGAGACCTGCCTGGAGTCAAGTGTCGTTCCACCACTTGACCTCCGTCAGACTCTCAGCCAGGTTCCCCATAGCACTCCTTTTATTGTGGTCACATGAATATGCATAGGGTCATTAACATACGACGTCTACATACAAACAAAGAGTACCTTGCCTGTGTGTGTGTGTGTGTGTGTGTGTGTGTGTGTGTGTGTGTGTGTGGGTGGGTGGGTGGGTGGGTGTGTGTGTGTGGTCAGAGTGTGACCCCATAAACGACTTCCCTTAACCTGCTGGTCTGGAAAATCCAACAGTTCATCTAAACAAAAAGCACTTAGACTAGAACAGACGTAGCTACGTTAATCCTACCGTAAAACAATAAGACAAGGTACAACCTCTCTCATGCTCCTAGAGTGCTCTCTAATGCACACAAAGTTTGCAGACTATTAAGGATCAAACCTCTACCAATCTAAAACTAATTATAAAACTCTAAGCATACATAAGTAAATATTTCTAAGGATAAATGACAATCAACAATACAAAACCTAACATTCCCCCCTTTTTTGACCTTTATGCTAGAAAAGTTCCCATTTATGATCACCTCATGTCTTACAGTTTCAATGCAAACATTTTTATACACAGCATATGTCAAATCACCCTAAATTACTGTAAAAGTACACAGTTTGACAAATGTATTAGCAGTTATCCCATTCCTCATTGATCTCATCCAATGGCAAACTGCATCCTACGAGCAAACAAATGAATTGTTGATTTAATAGTTAAAATAAGAAAGTAACATTTTCAAAAACATCCCAGCTCTGCGGTGATCACTCATCATCTGTGCAGAGTGGTTTTAGTTCAGCAGGGCGTCATGAATGTCTCTTCCAGTTGTTTCCATCACTGTCCATAGGACCAGAGTCCAAATGTATGTAGAATAGACATTCAAACATACCAGTTGGTTTTGTTGTTTGTCAACATGGGTCTCAGCTATCTCCAAAGCTGCAGACCTCTTCAGCACTCTAGTTTTATGGCCTCTACCAACCCCCATTACCACCTCAGAGTGTGACCCCATAAACGACTTCCCTTAACCTGCTGGTCTGGAAAATCCAACAGTTCATCTAAACAAAAAGCACTTAGACTAGAACAGACGTAGCTACGTTAATCCTACCGTAAAACAATAAGACAAGGTACAACCTCTCTCATGCTCCTAGAGTGCTCTCTAATGCACACAAAGTTTGCAGACTATTAAGAATCAAACCTCTACCAATCTAAAACTAATTATAAAACTCTAAGCATACATAAGTAAATATTTCTAAGCATAAATGATAATAAACAATACAAAACCTAACAACCCTTTTCCTGTAGCCACTTCCTGGGTCTCGTTTCAGGGGCTCATAAGTATTTTCATCACTGATTAGTTCCTTCAGTGGGCTGGTTTCAGTCATTATGCAAATTTACTGTTTATAAGATTGGGGAAACCTGCAGTCAGCTGAGACTGAAGAAGTCACTTGGATGAGTGACGAAACGTTGGAGATTTACTTTCCTGGATGATTGAGAATGCATCAAGACAGGGATATGTAACTCTGTCTTTTTTTCAAAATCAACAGAATGACTAGTCTGAGTACTTTCTGCTTTTTTGTGTGTTGGTATGGTAATGGCCATCAGCAAAGAAGAGAAAGAAGAACATGTGGGAAGTACAGTATGATCAGTGTGACAGGCTCATTCTGATGTGAATGAGGTAGGCCAAATCCAGTCTGAGCCAAGTGATATCTTATTCAGCATGTTTGAGCTCCTCCCCCTGCTGTCTGGTTACTCACATTCATTAAAAAAAGAGAAAGAAAGAAAAAAAGAAGAAGAAAAAGAGCTGCAGGCAAACCTTTACCACCCATGCTGTGTAGATAAAGGCCGTGTGATCAGACTAATCCTTGGCATTGGAAATTAATGCTGTATTCATGCCTACATAGTGCAGTCACATCACAAACATGCAATAAAATGTTTAATCTGTGATATTAAGCAATTAGAGTGCATGATAATTCACCATTCAGCATTTCTTCTGCAATGTCTGAAATTGGATTAATATATCAATAAGTACAGGTTTCTTGTCAGATTTAATTGACATATATCAGGTGTCATTATCATCATATAGAATGCCAGAATCATGTCAGGTGTTTAATATTCGCGTACGTTAAAACATGAATCCCAGCTGTGTTACTGTTTGATGCTGACTGGATATCTGGGTCTTAAACCCCTGTCTTTGGTCTCTCATGTCAGTTGTACTTAGGATCTAGGAATGTCTTATTGAGCAGTCATTGCAAGTTCTCTCCAGTCATGTAACACAATCACTTCAGTCTGAAGTTCTGTGTACACATATGTCTTGTTTTAAACAGCTTAAGTAGGGTATCCCGCTGGTTCATTTCTCCCTCCCGTTGTTTTGCAGAGAAAATGTTGCATTTATTTGATTGCAAAGGGGAACAAAATGCCTGCTTTCTCTTTCAGGGCTGGGAAAATGGTGAGCTTGTGCATGATTAGGGTACTACTCATGTTCACTCATGGTAAAACGAGAGTACACTCAAAGTTTTTCATGTCAGGGGAAATAAAATCACTTGGTCCTTACCAGGTGTTAAAAATGTTTATATGTAACTCAGATAAACTAAAACACACGGAAAATTACATGTCATTTTTTTTATTTAATCAAACCTGAGCCAAAATGCAAGAAGGATTTTGGCTTCTTGATTTTGTGAAAAACTAAACACATCCATGCTACTTCCATAAAAATTATAAGGGGAACCAACAGCCAGGTGCTGAATCTGATTAACTGATAATAAGCTAGTGTGAGAAAAGCAGAGGTTTTGACAGTTTGCAGGTCCGAAGCATTCACATGTGAGTAAACAATTCCACACTGGCAGCAATCTTAGAGAAGCAGTTGTTGTTGCCCATCTACCAGGCAAGTGTTATAAGGTCCAAACAATATGAAGTCCTTCATTCCATGATGAGAAAACAACAATATTCACAAGTGGAAAACATTAAAGATAATTGCCAGTCTTCTCAGAGTGGCTATCCCAAGAAATTCACCCCAAGGTCAGACTCTGCAAATCTCACTGAAATTGTGAAAAACCCAAGAGCTCCCTCTCAGAATCCATACAGGCCTCAGTTAACACATTAAATATTAAAAATCCTGAAAGTACAATAGACTAAGACAATAGAAAAAGACTGAACAAGTATGGAAGGGTTGCCAGGTGAAAGCAACTTCTCCACAAAACGAACATGGCAGCACGGTGTAGGTTTGCAAAGATGTATTTTAACAAGACTTCTGGAACACTGTCCTTTGGACAGATGAGACCAAATTGAGACATTTGGCCATAATGCACCATTTTTGGTAAAGTCGTAAAGATTTGCTCTTTTCAGCCCCTGGACATGGGTATTGTGCTGACTGCAAACTCCTCTAGCATTCTGGTTTGGGTATGAGGCCATCTGTCAGGGAGCTAACACTTGACCTAAACTGTAATCTACAACATAATGACTGGAAAAGAAAATTGAGACTCGGGAATTGCGAATAGAGCCATGCAAAAACAAATGCCCACAAATATCAGTGAACAGAAGCAACATTGTAAAGAAGAGTGGGCTAAAATTTGCTGCATTGCTTGAGTTAATAGCTATGTAGTGAAAAAAGAAATACTTGAGTAAATCCATATCATCAAGTGATGCTAAACCCCAACCAGCTAAATTGATATTAGGAAAACGAGAGGGTGCTTAAAATTAGACCTGATTACTGAAAGGGAAAACGTGTAAGGATTAACAAAAGTTATCGTTAACAGTTATCATTTTGTTGTTTGAAATAACTGAACTTATAATTTTCATCTTATTTGTGTACAACATGTATCAGTTGAAGCAAAGTAAAAATGAAGAAACTGATAAGCTATGAGTGTTTTTTTTTTCCCCTATTCTGGAAAGTTTTATTCTCAAGGGCAGTTAAACAGTGAACCTCCTAAATGATTATTTTCCTATGGAAGAACTTGACAAGCTAGAACGACTACAAAAAACTAGCCCACAGGCCTTGCCTTCAAGGTTGAGTCAATTCTACAGTTCTACCATTTTGAATTAGACTATTAAGACTGCAAAGGATTTGATTTGAAAGATTGTCCTTTAGTTCTTAATATTTTGACTTGTATTATATACAGGCTAAACACAATTATCATGCAAGTAATGACTTTTCACTACCACAGTATACCTTTTCTTAAAGGCCATTATGATAGCATTTTCATCAGCTGCCTTTATGAGTTTTCTAAATTCAAATCCCACATAATGAACATATTATATTCCGAAGTGCTACAGACTGAATTTTGATAGATGGTAGTCATTCAGTCGTATGACAATGTGGTGATAATGTTTTAGTGTGTAGTTCATTTGTCATGGTTGATGTACAATGGTGCCATTCCATGCAGTACTGATAAGGGAGTCTGTCTCTGGAAGGTAGCTGCTTTGAATTCACATCAGTTTTGGAAATCTGTATTGGGGAAAAAAAAAAAGCACACTGTCCTCAAATTACAAGACAAATTTCCTCTGCTCTGCTGCTTCACTATTCTTCCAGACCAGAATCTCATTGGGCAGAAATTTAGGTCTGTGCTGGTACTTAATAGCTCCTAATGAATCTCATCCCAATGTTTATTCCCAACATCAGAATGAGTTGGATAATAAAAATTGGATGTTATTAATGCCCAGTCCTACATTTGCCTTGAAGCCAGTTTTTGCTACCAGTTTCTGTGTTGTTGTAGCCTGTAACCCACACCAGCTACACTCAATTTTAGGTACTCTATGTGAATCAAGACATGGTATTGAGTTCTGCCAATGAGGTTATATAACAGCCGAATCCAGCCAAGAGCTCTGTCAATCAAAAGTAATGTGTTAACTCGAGCTTTAATGCTGGCTCAGGGCTATTGTTGGATGCTAAACTCTGTTATTTTCTTCTTGGGCTTACATGTAAAATACAAAAAGAAAAAAAAGAGAGAGACAAAATGTATCTCTTATAGTCAGACTAAACAAAAAAAATCACAGTTCTGGTGAGTGAATGCATCATTTTTCATCCTTTTTTTTTTTTTTTTTTTTTTTGCCTGTCCCGTTTGGCTCTTTTGCCATCAGAATTGTTGTCTAAAGGCAAAGAAAGATGCCCAACGGATTTACTTTACCAAATTGACCATCCCAGCCTTGCCATAATGGTCCATTTGATTCACCTTTTATTGTTTATTTTATTTTCACTTACTAAACATGGGACAGACTTGACTGGGGGAAAGAAGGGGATAAAGAAAGAGGGAAAGAGAAACAGCTGAGAAGAGGGATGGGGGAGAAGGGCAAAAACCAAAAACCAACAGAATGAGCAGAAAAAGAAAAAAAAGAAGAAAAAAAGAAAAAAAATGCATATATCAATCACCTGGGTCACCTGCTGAGAAAGAAAAAAGAAAACAAGCAGAAGAGAACAAGAGTAATAGAATAAACAACATCACAATGATATATGGGAATATGACAGTAAATACTAAATATTAAACATTATTGTGCAGCACATAAGATCAACAGAACACAGTGTGCTTTGAGGTAGGAGCCAAAAAGGGTGTAGTTTGTGGGTGTGATCACCCGTGTGTACACCTGTGAGCATGGACGCGCTTGTTTTTTGTTTTTTAAAAGGTTCCTTCATGTAATGATCTGCTAGAGGGTGTGGGGGGGTCACAGCCCCATCCTCCAGGGCATGAAGCAGGTATGGAGGAGATCAAAACTCCAGACATCCAGAGGCCCCCAGAACACAAGAGACCAAGGAAGACCAACAGAGGGGCAGCCGCGCCACTGTCCCAGAAAGAGCTGAGGAGAGTCCCAGATGAGGGCTCACTCAGCAGCCGCGGAGCAGAAGCCAGGGGGAGTTGCAGTGACGCGCCCGTGAGCTCCGCCGGCAGCCAGCCGTGCCTGAGTGACCGAGCCCCAGCCGAGAGGCCGGGGGCACCCCACCTCCGAAGTGGCCCGAGCGAGCCCCAGGCTCCAGGAGTGAGCCGGTGTGTACCTGGACGCCCATCCCCGGACACAAAGAACCACCAACGCACCGACGTCTGAGGGAGTCCGCCACTGGCAGGGGAAGTGGTGGTAGGGGGAGATAGGCCTCCATACCTTGGAGGGCCTAAGATGTCCCCAGAGAGGTGGCGCCTGACACCCAACCTGACATATAGACACAGAAATACAGGCACACACATATACAAACATCCATTCCCACCCTCATGCTCTCATATACACTTACTCCACACTCAACCAACGTGGAGACAGACATAAAGAGACGCTGTACACACGATCACACTCCCCAAGCGTACTCTACAAACCGGGTCTAGGTACCCTTGCCCCTGGAGGGGGGGGAACTGCACCCAGACCCAGGTGGTGTTACCCTTTTCCCTGCGGTGGGGGGAGGCAGACCGCCCCGACTCCGCAGCAGCAGGGAGGCCCCACACTCCAGACCGCAGTCGGACGGCCAACTCCTCCTCCTAGCCCCCCCCGCTCCAGCAGGTCGCAGAGAATGGGGGTGAGAGAAGACTCCAAACCTCCCTCCACCCGCTCATTGTAGTGTTGATGCATGTGTGTTCTAAGGTGCATTTAAAACCCAGGAGGGCATGGAGCTACCTGCCAGAGAGCAGCAGGTAAGCGCATGGCCCCTCCTGCTGGCCCTCAATGTCTACGTGTATTTAACATTGAGAGGTGGGCAATGACGCCAGGGGTGGGGTGTACACCCTGATGGTACTTTGGATTCCGTGTATCGTGCCCACCCCCAAGATCCTATATGTATGTGTAATGAGAGTGTGAGTAATGTGAATGTCTAAGTTGTGGGATAAAATTGAGGCAGGGGCAGCCAGAAGGGGACGGGGGGGGGGGGGGGGGGGGTGGCCTCCTCTGCACCCTGGTGACATACCCCTACTCCAAGGTCCTGCATGTGTGGGTGGTTGTGATGGAGCGGGAAGAGGGAGGCAGCTGGAGATGGGGAGGGAAAGAAGGGAGGGGCAAGTGACCCCTCCCTGGGGCCAGCTCCCCCGCTGACCCCAGTAGGTACCCCCATACTCCGCGACCCACCAGGGAAAGGGGGCCCAGGCCCATCCAGACCGGGGCCCAGCGTTTTTCATCCTTAAAGTCACACTTAAATGTAAAATCTGATATGATTCTTTTTACTCTACTGCATGCTTTATTGTAATGCGTTTTATGGTTGAGAGTATTGAAGTCACATCTGTTGGCTGCTGGTATGTCCACTCACTGAAGTGTTATTATCTAGTATTAAAAACATCGGTCAATCTAACAATTGCTGTTCTTAATTGCAGTTTGGGGCTAATAAACACCAGGAATTAACTTTTTTTTGTTAGCATAGATAAATTGACATTGTGACTGGACAATAAACTCACATGGTGTTCACGATTGTGTGTGTAATACAGTAAGGGGAATTGTTGAAAATAATATATGAATGGGCCAATAGGCTCGACTATAGGGGCACAGAGGTGGGTTTAAATGAGACACAGAGACAAGAATGTAACTCAAAAGAACCAGCCAACTTTAGTGAAATAAACCATAAGGTTGACAAGCAGAGGTTAAAGACACTTTACAATGGTAGAAAGGAAACTTACAAAAAATGAAAGAAAACTAAAACTACTAAGACAATGACTTGGCCAAGAGTTACTTTTGGTTTTCAGTGTTCGGGTTTCAATGTTTGGGTTTCAATGCTCGGGTTTCAATGCTCGGGTGCACCCTAGTAACCTGACTCCTTAACTCTTATAGAAACAGATTACACAAATCCAATGTACATTCAAATGAAAATCTCATACTCTTTTCACATGTGGAGAATGTTCTACACAACAGCTTGTTATTCAGAGTCCCAAATAAAACATGTCCAAGGGGTAAAGTCCAAAAAATTCCCAGGGTGTGAAAGAAAATAGGGGTGAGAGAATGTCAGTCAGTGGTCTCATGTATAACCAGCTGTGTGTGAAAGTGTGAGTGATACAGTCCTACCACACCGCAAGGTGCAGCAGATCATCAAGTGGAAAAGAAGCGAATCTCAGTCTCTCTCAGTCCAGGTGGGAAGGCTCGCCATCTATTTCACCGGAGGAATCCACCTCAGGAACAATTCAGCATACAAAAAAAAAAACCTGACCTGTCAACAGACAGGGTCAGAAGAGCAATTCAAATATTAATTATGCTGTTCTAGCTATAATTCACAACTTAGGATTTTGTTGACATCATACTCGACATCAATTTGCACGTAAAATACTACATACTACTACTACAAAAATACAAAAATAAAACATCTCTCTTACACAAACTATGCATTAAACCAAGTAAAGTCAGTGCATATGCGACAATTATTACTCAAACAATTGAGATGAATTCAGTTTCTCAACGATAAAATGCAAAACAGACTTAACTGAGACATAGAATATGTGCTCACCGATCTCAGTGCATCACGGCCGAAGACAATGGTATGGTCTCAGTCGGAACATGCAGGGCGCTAAATAATGTAACAGGACATGTTGTTATTCTCTTTGATAACAGTAATACGACGTGAAAGAAAATAAACATAAGTTGCGCTTCAAGTGTTATCTTACTTCTGGAAGCAGATTGAGATGAACTTTCAGGCAGTTGATAGCAACCAGAGCTAACAAAGGCTAACAGTTTAGCTCCACACGGTACTTTCTAAAGTCGCCAGAAAACTGCAGCATTCGCCTGTTTACTCACTGTGGCTACTTTTAACATGGAAGGTAGCTGATAACCAGCTTAACCAACTTATGTGCAGCACAGTTAGTTGCAACTTATATCTAATACTTTTTCCAGTTTCTCAGGGATCGAAGTTTTGCAGCGCAGCTCTCTTTTTCTCCTGTCAGCACGTGACTACCTCCACACATAGCAGCAAACACAGAGCAGGTGGGTGGGACACACAACGGCAGGATGCTTTCCCATTGGCCAAAGCATACTGGGACTTGTGCATTTCGATTGGTTGGGCAGGCTATCCATCTCTCCTCATATCTATCACTCCTTAAAGTGGTACCCTAATTTTATGTGGGTTACACGTGCACAGTCTGGGTAGAGACCTTGGCTTCAGAAAACTAACTGGCTCAGCTGTGTATTTCAATTATTGAGTCCAGCTGGGCTAATAAACCAAGAGCACTAAAGCAATAAAAGCTACCTTTCTGAAATTATCTAATAAGTGGCCCATTTCCTAAAGACATAAGTTGAGTTTTCTTGAAAATGTCTGTCTGAACATAGGAGAAAGCTTCTTAGAGGCAGTGACATTTGAAATCACAGTCATCTGTCCTCACATTGTCCCTTATTGTAGATAAAAGGTGTATACTCTCTACACAGCATCAATCATCCAAAAAGCTCTCGGGAATAGATGGACGACAGCTTAAAAGCTTTAGATAGCTCAGTGTCTTCTTGTATACTGCATCCCTTATTCTGAGTTGTAAGACTAAAGAGAAGTAGCACTCTAAAAACAAAAGCTTACAATTTAAGCTAACAATTTAAGCTAAGAAAAAAGGCAACCCTGAAAACCTCCAGATAAATTACCTAAAATACTGTACCTCAACCCATCTTTGGAAAAAGAAAAGCTTCAGATCATAATATTATTGAGCAGAAATATTTACATTTTAATAAGAATTCCCACGGACATCCTCCTTCTTGCAATTACTTTTAGTGCTGCTCTTATTTTTCTGTTTTATGCAGTGCTAATGGTTCCTCCCTCCACACTCCTTTAGGGGGATTACTGTGGCAGCAGGTCAAAAGAGCAGGTCACGTGTCTCTTCTCCTGATTTCTCCTTTGGGGATTCTTCCTGTCCTCAACCTAGCTCACATTGTGATCCCTGTAAAGTTTTGGATAGGCCTGGGGTTATGCACCCAGTGTCATGTTAACAAAATAACACGACAGATACTCAGCCAAAGACTACAAACTAGAGTTTCCAACCTTATGTTGCAAGATGAAAAGCTGTGGAAACTGCATTTTATCAGGAAGATTTTCTGAACAAAATTCAACAAAGAGATGCTTAGTTAGCACGGCTAATGCTCCCAAAAGAATAAAAAGCCCTAAATTTCCCTTACTATACAAACTGGTAAATTTGCGTAGTAAAGTACATACTATTTTAACCCACAGTAAACCTATGCAAAAAGCAAAATGTACTATTTCTACACCTGACTAGCAAAGGTCCAACAGCAGCGCTTGCTTTTGAATTCCCCTGAGGTGAGTGTGTAGTAGTTATGGGAATGGAGCATTCAGCTGTGATTCTGACAATGCTAGGTCACCATGGTATAATACTGGCCAATCATATGTGATGAGACTCTCTGCCACTCTGTGGATAATTCCCTACTTTAGCTCAGCACAACTAAAAGGAAGGAAGAAACACTTTCCCATTGCAGAAGAAGAAGTTACAATATAACAAAATAAGTTAATAATTTACTGAGTGCTAAAGAAGGCAGATCACTGAATTATGTTAAGGTTCAAAATATTGGGGATGGAGACAAGAGAAAAAACCACAATAACAACACTGGTCCGGCCGGGTTGAGTCAAACGATGATTTAATGATCACACACGTGGGAGATGGACACTGATGCAGACAGCCTCAAAATCTCAAAATGGTGGAGCATTGCTCAAACTTTTATAACCTCTGGTGCCTCCACCTTATCATAAAAAGCCTAAACATTCACATGCTCTCTCTCACACAGCGCCTACGCTACGACCTTGGCTCCCTGTTTATCTGCTCCTGCTGAAATGGGGCAGAAAACTCCAGCACACTCTGTTCTCTTCTACTCAGACAAATTAGACAATAACCTTCTGCGAACAGTATTTCTTATAACTCAGCAATATAATGCATCATAAAACAATATCATTCATTCACAACAAGTCAGCAATTTAATGTAATGCAAATCAGTTTAACTAATGCAATAGTTATCAGCTTCTTCTAATTCAGGAGAATAATGCAAACTAAAACTACATAATAATTCACAATCTTTAATTAGGGGTATAACATGGCATAAAATAATATCATAATTTTACAATTCCCCCTGATGAGGTCATTAGAATAATGACCTCACAAACACCCTGTAGCCCAGTGTGGCCGGGTTCATCTCTTCTCACTCCCGAGGTCCTTTGTCCCCCTGAGGGGCAAACCATATGTAAGATGACCTCTGTGTTTGTGCAAGTCAGGTGCAAGACAAACTATTACTGCAAGGATAGCAGGTCCAGATGACACTCCCCTGTTCTCCCACAGCTTTATTTGGTGTTCCCTTATACCATTCAGACGTAGACTAGAACCTCTGTCCGAAGAGCTCTTAACCTTTATTTTATTGCTGCAGCTACCAGTGTCGTCCAGCTGGGTGATCCTCTGCTCTTAATTCTTCAACCTTAGGGGTTAGACAACCCTTCAGTCGTAACACAGATCAGGGGATTATTCTGCTCCGATTTCAAACAACGATCTGTGTATTCTCCAGAAAAAGGAACAGGAAGGTGTCCCCTTTTTGCCCAAAAGCCTCTCGAACTTCGTTGGTCTGGTGTTCCCGGATTTCCGTCAACCCCTTCATGGTTATTGCTGTGTTTATGGGATCCATCCTTTTGTGGTGACTAGCTGGAGCCCAAACGCCATGACCCTTGGACCCAGGTGATGTCTCGGCAGTCACTGTGTCTGACTCTGCTACGGAGGATCCTCGCATCTCTGTGACCTCGTCTGGTGTCTGTTCCTTTCTCTGTAAGAGACAGAAAACCAAAACACCTCTCTTCCTAACCCTAATAATCCAATGTTATTATCTACTGACCTTCTAGTGATTCAGAATTGGTCTAAAACATTCAGAATGTCCCAGGGACTTATTCTAATCATATCTTATGTGTGTGTAAGCAGTGTTTGCATTTAGCCCTCCGCACTCAAGGCATTTCTTACACTTTATCAGTCCGGACAGTCACGCCGGACAAAGCTTCTGACCTTCAAAAGGCCGAGTGCCAACTCGTTATAAGCACATTTGCAAGGTGTGTCTGAAAATTATTGAAACCCCTCTTTTTAACAAAAGACAAAAAATTAACAAATCTTCTAAACGCTATTCAGTTCATTTCAATGAGTAATGATTAAACATGAAAATGATAGTTTATGCTTTTTCACTGATTCTCTAAAAGGTCCGTCTTCTCGGACCGCTATTAGCTTAAGCTTTACCATTCCTAAATTATTAAAGACACAAATGAAGTTATAAAATGTTCAAATAATCCTGGTTTGATGTTAAAGCTCAACCTTCCCCCCCTTTTTTGACACATTCCAATGTGTCAAATCAACGGAGCTAGAACATTCAAAAAAAAGTTAGGCAGCTACAAAGTTTCCCAGACTCTTAAGGTGATCCGCGTGTAACGTTCTGACTCAGGTATTTAATATTTTAATAAATCTCGTTTAATTAACTGCCACTATTTAAACTAACCTTAAAGACATAATTGAAGAAAAGATCACAAAGAATAACATGATATCAGTGTTTTGTAAGCGCGTGCGGCCTTCTGTGCTCGAAGCCTTTTCCCTCAATAGATCAGTCAGACATTCGCGCTGACTGTAGCTTTTAACCCTTATTAACTTGAGCACAACTCTACAATGAGTAACAAGTTGCAATATGTATAAAAATGATCATGGTTACACCTGCAATGAAAAATTATATCATTATCCTAACACCTGTAAATAGAAGATTCATCAGAGGTTATAACAATCACAGGAACACAGATGTTAGTATAAGGTCAAAAACTTCAATAAATGATCATCGATGCAATGCTTGTTGCATGATTCTCATACAATAATAATGCTGACATTGAAAATAGCAGTATAACACCCCCTTTTGTCCCGTTTCACTTGACACCTAAACGTTTATAAATGCCTCTTTAATTCTTGATTTTATTTCCCCCTTTTCTCCCCTTACTGACCACAGCAGGGGGATATTAGTTTTGAATCAGCCATGAATCCAGCTCACCTGATTCATCAGTGAGCTCCACCATCACTGGCGTCTGACAGGGTGGCGCTGCATACTCTTCCTTTAATATCACTATTTTCAACCTGTTAATGAGAGTGTTTTAACCTGAAGTCGACTACGTCCACAACAAGTCAATACAGCTGTAAATGTGGCCAATTATCAATCTATTACCAATCAATAACAACAGATAACTTCTATTTTATGCATGCTTTTAATCAACCACTCACCCAGAGGATCTCCAATCCCAGGAAATGCCTTCTCCTCCTTTAATGAGTCTGTCCTCCTTCCATGCCCTGGTAACTGGTCCATCCAGAGCCATATGATCTCAAATATACATACGACAAGCCAAACCACACCTTGGTCACACCAACCCTCTCCCGCCCCGAAGATGTCCAATGCCATCCTAGTATGGACTGTCAAAAGTGGCTTTAACGCTGACTGTTCTGACAATCCATTTTATAACGTTCCTGGTCAGATTTGCCAATCTCTGCACCAGAGTTTTAAACGTTTCGCCATTTTCATTAGGTTTTATCTTTTATTTAGTTTCGACTCCAGATTTTCAATTTTTTGCCAGTTGTAATTAGTTTTTACCAATTCTTTGCTAGTTTAGTCTAGTTTTTATTTTCTGAAAATCCTTAGTTTCAATTTAGTTTTATTTGTGTTTTGCAAAAGTTAAGTGTAACAAAATCTCAGTTGCATCATATCAGTCATGCTCTTCTAATTATCCTTGGGTGTTGAGACTAATAACTATTAACTCTTGCCGCACCGAGTGTTCCTAATTTTGGTTGAAGTCAATTGATAACCTTTTGAAGGCGATTGTTTCACACCTTTATTTAGATGTCTCAGTCCTGTTATCTCGGGATACATCACGCTGCCTTATCTGGGGTTAGCTGTTTTCTTGGGATGCGAGTTAAGTGGGTGAGCTCTTCAAAGAGGGGGAGTGTGCTCCCCCTGATGAGGTCTTCTAGGTAAGCTAGGTTAACCTTCTTGTGTGAGCTTTTCAAGTGCACTTTTAAGGTTTGCGGGATTTTTTGTTTTATAAATGTCCCTCAAGACCCCCTGATGACCCAGTAATTCATTTTTTGCGCACTGTAGTACACATTTAGTTTTTTGCTTGTAGCTCTCATACTCTACTTGCCACTCCTCTAAGTCCTGATGTTTCTTAGAGAGGACAACAGTACCTTTAAAATTATGTCACATGTGTGGGGGTGTGGCCTTGCCAATTGTTTTTCCCACCTTTTCAAAATGGCTGGCGTGCCCACAAGCACATTTTATGGAAGAGAGAAAGGTAAGCTTGATATTTACATTTAAAATGTTTTGTTAAACTCAGATTTTTATTTTATTCAAAAAATAAACATCTGGTAAATAATTTCAGGGGTCTTTAAGAATTAGACTCATTTACTTTCACAGGGAACATGACTAATTTATTAATGTGTGCTCTACACATTGGGACTTTATATTTATATTTATTTCACTTTTTCCTAATACCCAACTTTTGACAAAGGCGGAGAGAATTCTTAACACAATTATTAAGGGAGATTCAAACATAGATTTTTCAAAATATGAGAGGGTCAGGACCCACTAAAAGCCACACAAAGATTATCGAGATGCAGTGGCAGATGTAATAGAGAAAGACACAGGGCCACCTGAAATCTGTCGTCCTATCTGGTGCAAAACCAACATGTAGTAGAATCTGGAATTTTGATTTTGAGTTAAAAATAAAATATGGGTAAAATGCAGAAATGTTTTCCAGTAAAGTAAAAAATAAGAGTCGCAATTATAGTTGAATCCATAACACCTAATTGTTTCTACGAGATCACGTCGTTGCTGAGAGTTATCAGTGATCTCAATGTGTGAAAAGAACTCACAGTATCTGGGGTTTAAGCTCCTCTTGGCTGAGAAACCTGGGACAAACATGTGAACAAGACCTGAATAATACCAGTAATGAAGACTTCTCTCCAAAGATCAATAAAAGGAAGCCCCAATCTGATGAGAGTCTAGCAAAATATGGTTCACTCCACTTGCCTGAAATGGTTAGCAGTCCAAGGCATTTCAGTTGTAGAATGATTGGGTACAACAATGAAACAGATGTGAGATGAGGGAAGTGCCAAATGTTCCTTTGTGTCTCCAAATAAAATCAGTACTTACTCAGATATCCTAAATAAATTGACTTTTGTGAAATAGAAAGTTCAGTGCCATCACTTATTCCTAAACCAATAGTTTACAGTTAGTGAAGTGTCAGTGACTTCTGGGTTGGTCCCTGATCTTCATCTTATGAGATTGTTATTTTAATAACACTTGATTCATTTAAAAGAAAAAAAGAAAAAAAGAAAAAAGAAAAAACGAAAATAATTTCTCCCTGTTTTTTCTTATTCTCTGGGTCTCAGGAGGACATTACGTCCCTCTCCACTACAAGACTCTTGTTATGTCTACAAAACAATCATATTAAAATCATCCTCAATTCTATTCTGGCGCTGTCTCCCGACTTTTCCTGACCAGATTCTGCGGGTGAACGGAGCAGCAACCCAGACGACTCGACTAACGTACTCCCTTAATTTCACTATAGTAGGGCACGCACACATCAATGCAACCAAACACATTTTGCTATAAATCTAGTTAATTTTAGTTAATTTTGTGAACATTCAGTACAGTTTTAGTTAGTACTTCTTTTTTTTTGATTTTATTGCCGTTAACGCAAATAAAAAAATAAAATAAAATAAAAACCTAGTGAAACAGAAAAATAACCCCTAACCTACCCAAACAATGAATGTACCAGTTAGTTTAATGGGCTAGATCTCATATAGTGCTTGTCTACTCTACTTGAGAATTCAAAGTGCTTAATCCAACATGTCTCATTCACCCATTTACATGACAATGTGCTTTCTAACATTCACACACATTGACACAATGAACTGGTAGCAACTCAGGCCGAAGAATACATTGACATGCAGACCGGAGCAGCACATCCTGATTTTTTTACAATCTTACAAATTCCTTTCAATCAGCATTGGATCTCATAAGCTTGGTTGGGACCTCATTTTGATCGTTTTCCACTATTTGTTACCATGCTATATGTCCTTACTGGTGCAGTGATTGCAACAGCTAAAGAACACATCATACAAACACTGCTTTTTCACGAGCAGGGCATGAGTCAAAAAGATTTCCTCTTAAAAAAAACTCTTAACATCCAGTGTTAAGGTCACTGTTAACCTTAGTTTGGGTTAGAGGTCTTAGGGTCCTTTTTAGCCACATGCTAAATTCTGTATTTTTTTCTATAATCAGAAACTGTTATATTTTACATGAAGCATTATATATGCTGGCCTTGAAGGTTTTTTTGTTTTCAAAGGTTTTCCATTTGAATGTTCCAAACTGAAACTCAACAAAAAGAGCTGGACATTAATCACACCAAAACTCTAACGCTAGATGGGTTGCCAGTAGCCAGGTGGAGGTAAATTGGTTATGATTTAGGTGTATAAAGATGACAAAATAGGATAAGGATAAACAGATTTGGCATAATGTGGTTGGTTGTGTATTTCCGGCACCGCTCCGAGCTGGCAGTCAGTATCAGCAGCTCCAACCTGACCAGGTCCTTTTTTCTCTTTAACATATGTTTCTTTGTTGTTCTTGTGTTTCTTGTTTTTGTTTTTCTATTGTGGACTGCTGTCCCCCACAATGGAACTCAGAATTCTATGGACAGTCGTGTTCTTTATTATATTTTTTACGGCGTCTGTGTCCGGAGAGCGCATGGAAGTCTGACCTCCCATTATTTACAGCAGGGATCAGCTGTTAACCCTCGGAGCCTCCGCTGCCCTGCCTACCGCCGAGCAAGCCAACATCCCCCGCGAGGTGAGGAGGAAGAGACACGGTACTCGGGCCGGGATCGGGCGTCGCAGTAAAGTTAGGAGGTACCGGCCAGCGATTCCATCTATTATTATGGGGAATGTGAGATCTCTCCCCAATAAAGTAGACGAACTGGCGGCTCGACATCAGAGGAGCTACAGTTAGTGTAGCCTGATGTGCTTCACAGAGTCGTGGCTAACCGCGCTAACTCCGGACTTACACGTAAACATAGGGCTTTGGAGCGTGATGTCACGGGGGGTGGGCGTGGAAAGGATTTTGGCCCGATCCGCCATTTTGGGGGTCTAGCGCAAGTGAAAAGGGAGCGAAGTCACACACAACAGCCATGGTTCGTATTTGCTGTGTGGTCGGCTGCAATGTTCGATCACACGACCGGCAAGAGAATAAGGTTGAAAATGGTTTATCTTTTCATTCTTTCCCAACCTGGAAGCAACATGAGGCAGCTCGTGTATCGATGTTACCAAACGAAGGCGTCTAGCCTGGATAGCAGCTGTGAGACGAGCTGACGTGCAGTTCTCTTCCATCTCCAAATATCTGTTGGTGCTCCAGACATTTTCATTCCGGTAAGTTCTAAATATGTTCATATCACTCTTTATAGCCTATTAGTATTATTTTCTATGCGCTCTGAGCTCATAGTAAATTAGAACAAACATCCTACTGAGTGATTTTGCAGAACTACCTTCTATCTATAGAGTTGCTAATTATTTGGCATTATTGCAGCAAACCAGCCTATGAAATGGATGAAACATCGTGACTGGGTTCCAGCGCTACACAAGGGACCTGCTGCAAACATACCACCATGCCAATCAGATTACTTCTTCCATGTGAGGGTGAAGAGGTGACCCTCCTGGATAAGATGGTGAAGGTTTGCTGCGTTTTGGTGAACAGTGTGATAATAAAACCAGGGAAGAATGAAACCTGCTCCTGTTAAATATTCTTAAGTCTTGTGTTGTTAAAATTGCTGTATTTTTTTCAAAAGATGCAGTAAATAAAGTTAGTAGTGGGTGATATCATGTAAACACTCATGATTTTGTGTAAACATTTTGTCATTTGTAAACTATGGATTCTACATTGTAACTGATGTGGTGTTCTATAAGGTGGTTTCAATAAAAAAAAAAAAAGAGGCAAAAATTAGTTTGTTTCTTTATTCAACTTTTGAACAGTGGTACTCAGTCAGTATATATTCAGTAAATGCAAATTATTTACACGGCAGTGCACTACAGGCATAAATGTAGACCCCTAGATAAAACATTATGGGTCATTCCCACAACCCACAGCTTTACTGTGTTCCAGCAAAGTATCCAATAGCAGTGACAACTCCTCCAAAGTAGCAGGTGGGATTTTTCTGTTTTGAGGACGGCTCCTTTTCCCCGTCACTACAGATGGTCTGTTTAGGTTTTGATCAAGAGCCTTTTTTTGGGCAGCTGAAGAGGAGAAGTCTATCTTATGGCCAACCTCTGGCTGTATCTTGGTCATATTACCCAGCAAAACCCAGTATGCAGGTTCATCTGTAACAGTCCTTGTGCCACGGATCAACACTGTTGCTTCTACATTAAACAGAAGAGCAGCGACATGGCTGCAGGTCTCTGCGACTCCGGCCTTGCAGGTGCAGTGGGCGGCTTCAACCTTCCCTGTGATGCTCACGGTGACCCATGGCTGCAATGCTGGTTCATTCAGTCTTTGAGAGTGCAGGACCTGAAACACACACAAAGTTCATTTAAAGACAAGAACTAATGAGCCAAGGCCGACGTAAATGTGTTTTATCTACTTTATCATAAATGTAACAAAGTGTTTAGAAAGTTAGCACATACATGTAATTTTTCATTTCTTTATGTGTCCATCTATAGAACACTGCATGTTATAGTGTAAATCTGCCTGCAGAAAATGAACCTAAAGTATGTACCGGTAATGCAAGGATGTCATCACTTTAGAGATGGAGAAAGCATAAAGTGACAATTATGAATCCCTTAATATGATAAGGAGATTCTGCAGGTCATTGATCAATATATAAAATTAAAATAAAATGTATTTTTAGTGACACAAGATACAAACATGGAAGCAAGATGTTTAATTAGGATTATTTATAATAAATATGAATAAATTAGTGCAATTTATTTAACCATAAAGAATAACAATCCTTCAGGAGAATGTCACATCAATGCACTGAACTCGCTATGTTATCCACCTAACAGCCTCCACATGTTCTCACTGTAATTTCCCCTCATGAATGAATTTATGCTGCACTAATCTGAATGTTTGCAGGGAAATCAAACGCATTTCACTCGCAGTACTCGAGCTGACTTACCTTTGCTTGAATGACGACTTGTACGCGCTGATTCCACAGATAAGGTACGAAAATATGTCAGGCTACGTCAGTAGCGGTTGGTCTTCAGGGTTTCTACTCCACGGCCCTATTTCATACTGGTCCACATTTCCAATGCACGCTATTTTCTGCAAGTACCGCTGCTTCGCCTCTGAATGAAATCGGTCTCTATACAGTTCATTCTCTTTTGAGCTGCTTTTAAGCATCTTTCTTGTAGTCATCGTTCCAACACAGTGTGTTTGGTTTGATTCGTAGACCCCGAAAATGGCGCTGCGCTCCCATAATGCATTGCGGCGTGACGTCAACTCCAAAGCCCTATAGACGGTTTCCATCTGATCCAGGCAGACAGAACAATGGAGAGTGGTAAGAAGAGAGGAGGGGGTCGGGCTGTGTTTGTGAACGATAGATGGTGTAACTCTGGGCATTTACCTATCAAAGAGACGCTATGCTGTAAGGACATTGAGGTGCTAGCGGTTAACATGAGACCGTACTATCTACCGTGTGAGTTTACATACGTGATTGTGATATCTGTGTATGCTCCGCCCTCTGCTAACGCTGCAGCAACCTGTGAGGTCCTGCACACTGTAACCAGCAGACTCCAAACACAGCACCCTCAGGCCCTTTTCCTGATCTCTGGGGACTTTAATCACATCTCCCTGTCCTCCACTCTCCCCACCTTCACAGAGTATGTCACCTGCCACATCCAGAGACAATAAAAGATTGGAATTATTGTATGCCAACACCAAGGAGGCATACAGGTCATCACCTCTCCCTCCCATGGGGGGCTCAAATCACAACCTGGTTCATCTCCAGCCTGTGTAAAAAACTCTAGTACACAGAGAACCAGTTGTGAAACACACAGTTAGGAAATGTTCGGCAGAGACTGAAGAGGCCCTGAGGGACTGTTTCCGTTCTACTGTGTGGGACAACCTCTGCAGCCCCTGGAGGATGACCTCACCTCAACAGCATCACAGCCTGCATTACGGATTACATGAACTTCTGTGTGGACAACACCGTACCCAGCATAAAGGTACGGTATTTTTCTAACAACAAGCCATGGATAAATCCTGAAATTAAGGCTCTCCTCAAGGAGAACAAGAGAGTCTTTATATCTGGAGACAAACAGGAGCTGTGAGCTGTCCAGAAGAAGCTGAAGTGGAAGATAAGGCAAGGAAAGGAAAACTACAGGAGGAAGATGGAAGAGCAGCTGCAACAGGACAACATCTGAGGGTTTTGGAACAGCCTGAAGACAATCTCAGGACAAAAACCAACCCCCCCAGGCTGCAGGAGACTTGGGGTGGGTGAATGACCTAAATAAATATTTTAATAGGTTTGATCAACCACCCACCCCTCCCCCAGCATTGTCCCTCCTGCTGCAATCTCCTTCATCTCAGGACTTCACACCTCTCAGATTCACACCTCCCAGCTCCCAGTCATTACACCCACCCCCGGCTTCTGTGGACTCCAACATACACCCCCCCCAAAATCCACTCTTTCTATCTCAGCACTTCAAGTGAGGAACGAGCTTCGCAAGATCAAGGTGCGGAAGGCTGCAGGTCCAGATGGCGTCAGCTCCAGGCTCCTGAGGTACTGCGCAGATGAACTGTGTGGCATCCTAGGATATCTGTTCAACCTGAGCCTGTCGCTGGGGAAAGTACCACAGCTGTGGAAGACCTCCTGTGTGGTACTGGTACCAAAGACCTCCCATCCCAAGGACCTCAGCAGCTACAGGCTAGTAGCCCTGACATCACATCTGATGAAGACCCTCGAAAGGTTGGTTCTAAACCATCTGCACCCTCTGGTGAAGTCTTCATTGGATCCGCTGCAGTTTGCTTACCAGCCTGGCATTGGGGTGGAGGACGCCACCATCTACCTCCAGCACCGAGCTCTGACTCACCTGGAGAAGCCTGGCAGCACTGTGAGGATCATGTTCTTTGATTTCTCCAGTGCTTTAAACACCATCCAGCCACAACTTCTGAGAGACAAGCAGGAGCTATCGGGAGTGGACCACCACATGTCCCAGTGGATGCTGGACTACCTCACAGAATGCCCATGTGAGGACACAGGGCTGTGTCTCTGATACGCTGGTCTGCAGTATGGGGGCCCCACAGGGAACTGTACTGGCACCGTTCCTCTTCACCCTCTACACTGCAGACTTGTCCATCAACTCCCCACGCTGCCACCTACAGAAGTTCTCTGACGACTCTGCCATAGTTGACCTCATCACAGGTGAGGACAACTCAGAGTACAGACAGTGGACTCTGGACTTTGTGGACTGGTATCAGCAGAACCACCTGCTGATCAACGCCGGGAAAACCAAGGAGTTGGTGGTGGACTTCCAGAGATGCAGACCTACCACACTGACACCGGTGAACATCCAGGGAGTGGACATTGAGATAGTGGACTCGTATAGGTATCTGGGTGTTCACCTGAATAATAAACTGGTCTGGAGCCACAACACTGATGCTCTTTACAGGAAGGGTCAGAGCAGACTCTACTTGCTGGGGCGGCTGAGGCCATTTGGAGTCCAGGGAGCGCTTTTAAAGACTTTCTATGACTCTGTGGTGGCATCAGTTTTTTTACAGTGTTGTATGTTGGAGCAGCAGTTTATCGGCAGCTGAGAGGAAGAGGTTGGATAAACTCATAAGGAAGGCCAGCGCTGTTCTGGGATGCACCCTGGACCCAGTGCAGGTGATGGGAGACAGGAGGACTCTGGCCAAAATAACATCTCTGATGGACAGAGCCTCCAACCCCATGCATGTAAATGTTGCTGAACTGCAGAGCTCCTTCAGTGACAGACTGCTACATCCTCGATGCATGAAGGAGCGTTTCCACAGGTCCTTCCTCCCTGCAGCTGTCAGACTGTACAATCAAAAGTGCTCCCAACAATCATAGATATTTACATCTGTGCTGTAACTGCAATAATTTAATCAACCGATTCGCACTACAACCTGGTTTGCCTCTCATCTGTAGTTAATTTTATTTAATTTAATAACTGTACAGTACTCTGTTTATAGTAACCATTGTCCTTAATGTAAATATGTAAGAAAAATTGTGTATGTTTCTGTTCTATGTCTTGTGTACTGTTTGTTGTATAGGTGTCTTTCTTGCTGCTATTACAACCAAATTTGCCCTAAAGGATTATTCTATATTTCTATTCTATTCTATATAATATAAAAATATGAAAACTGAGTTATACTGAAAGGATTTATAAACGTTCTGAATAATTATTATTTCACCAGTCAATAGCATTCAAGGGCATCTATCCAACATGCATGCCATATTTAAAATATAAAGCTCTCGTGTCAATTTCAAGTAAAGCTGGATCCATTCAGGTAACAGTGCACTCGTTATGTGTCACACTGAAGCTAACAATTGGCAGTGAGGTAGCCTAGATAATGGTACCAGGACAAATCCTAGATTTTCATTTCAATCACTTGCTTTGAAGTTGAGAAACGTTTATCTTGGGAGCCACTTCATGCTTTTTTTAAACCTGGAGTTATTTGAACTTGCTGAATGTCATTGGCTTTGGTTTGGTCACCACATTGCTTTGGATTGATCCCCCCCATTTAAGACCATAGCCTAATTCTCTGAAATGATCATTGTTATGCTTTGAGTTTATGAATAACATTCATTATAATAATGGCAGAAAGCTCTTCCCCAACTCCACAGACATCCTGTCAGCCGGTAAAAATAAGAAATTTGCATCTTAGTAGTTACGTTTCATGTCGCATCACTTTATACATACTTCAGGGTAACTTGCGATAATTTCTTCTGTCTCTAAAGTTGGCAGTCTGGATAGATACATTATTGCTGGCAAGTGCTTCTATAGAAACCTCTTTATCTCCAGCTGTGCATGATCAGCAACCAACCCCTTCATAGTATGTCTGATATGTTTCCTGCCACCTATTTCAGCTGATGATGAAACACTAATTCCTTAAACTTTCTCTCTGCGGCTGCATCTCTCGTCCTGAATTGTGGTGATAAACAACAGAGTGATGAACACTAAGGAACAGCTGACAAATTACTTGGTCTGTTTCATTCTAAATGCCAATACTTTCATTTGCAAGAGTAGCAAAACAAATGGGTAACGGTGTGATATGGCAAACTGGGGACCTATGATCCTTTCATGCATCATTTTAAGTGACACATTACTCAATACAGATATTCCCCACTGGGAAATCAATACAGCCAATGAAAAAAATCAAGTGTTAACTTTGGGATAAAAGGAAAAATTTATTCCAAATAACAGGCTGGTTTATAGGAGGCATTGAGGTTCTCGAAGGGGAACTCGCTTTTGATTCTGTTCCATTTTTTCTTTTTTACTTCTGTCCCTCTTTCCAGCTTCTGTCTTTTTTCTTTGTAATATGCTGGATGGCTGTAGGGTACTATAAAGCTAGGTTTGTGAGAGTGTATTAATGAAAGAAACCACCTGCACCGAAAGCCATTTATCAGATCACAGTGTGGCTAGCTGACACTGAGATACATTGTGCGGTACATTGTGTGCAGATATATATGTTTGTGTGCCTTCTCAAGGGTGTGTGTAAGTGTGTTTCTACTCAAGTGTTGTTGGTGTGACACATTCATCACAGGGGACATAAATGAGCTGAATTCAAGCTGTGGAAGGGCACAAGGGGAAAGAATAGGTGTTAACTGTGGAGAAAAAAAACGTGTAAGGAGATGGAGGAAAAAGGAAAGGAAGCAAATGTTCAGACAGGAGTGAAGTGATATAAGTGTGTGAATGCTTATGTGTGTGAGTGCTTAATGGGGCTTAGTCAAAGACTCAGTGGAGAAACGGCTGCAAAGACCTGCCTTCTGCATTGCGTCGTTCGAAGGTCACTGCATCTCAGGACATGGTCTCACTGTGGTTCAGGTGTCTCAAAGTGTGAGATTTTACACAAGCTTAAAAAAAGTGTGAAATCTGTGATTGCTACTTTTGCACAGCAAAAGACACCTGTAACACATATATAGTACTAGCAAAGTAGGTATACAACTTAAGGGAGTGCATGCATGTCCTTGTATTCTCCAAAACATACTGTTACAATGGTGGATGCTCATTTCATAAAAAAGTTAAATAATGAAGTCAGTGCATGAGTAATCTAGTCGAGTACATGCAAGTGCTTGGTTTCTGCTCAGTGTGAAGTCAGTAAGGGCAGAGAACCTTATATAACTTATAGATCACCTCATTTGGCGACTGGTTGCAAGTAGCTATGGTGGCCAGCTGGTTTCCCAGAGGATGACCACCCAACACCCTCGGCCTTTTGATTGCAAAGTGAATGATTCAGTGACTCACTCCAATCACTCTCAGTCAAGAGCTGCAATTAACTGCTGTCTAATTTATAAATGCAGACAGATTGTCAGAATGTTGCAGTCAATTGCAGTCAGTGTGTACCGGTGCCATGTCGTTGAAATAGGGTGATTCAGTGCAACTGATCACCAACAGATAGTATTCTAATCATATTCCTATATTAAAACAAGGTTGCAGAGCACCTATGTCATTTTGCTTTGTCAACTATTTCTGGAGGATAATTTTCATTTCAGTTCTAGGTTCTGACTGGACTAATTAATGCAAATATCTGCGTATGTAAACAACAAATTTGCGATTTTTGCTGATTTATCAAAGTTAATTGCAAGTCGATTGTGTGTAATTGCCAACTTGACCCCATTCAGTCGTAGGCTGATAGCACACTGGCTTTGTCTTATTGCTGTTTTATGGCAGTCATGATCCACTGAAGTCACTTTGAAGATGGCAGCTGACTGTCACAGACTTGGTTCCCGTCTTTGGAGCAGTCATTTCAAAGGCAAAGGGACTGCAAATTCATTGCACACGGCTGCAGTAATTTTAGCTGTGCTGCAATCTCCATGCACTTTTTTCCCTTGTGTGACTGGAGTTTTAGGGTCACAGCTCTGACTGTGAGCCAATAAGAGGAAAGTTGAAAGCTAAAATGATGACAAGGAGGAACTAAAGATCAGCATCAGATTCCAGTATGAGGTAAATGAGGACTATTTGAAGCTGAGTCATGCACAGCTGCTCAGGTGGAATCCACTAACAATCACACGGAGCTGGAAATGAGCAGAAATGATTCACTTTATAAGCTGCAGCTTCCTTACAATATAGTATTGTGTCTTAAACATAACGTTTATTTCTCAATTGCTTCCCCAAATACGTAGGCAAGCAAATTTGTATTTGTATCTTGCAGCAAATGAGAAAAATAAAGCCATGATTCAGCGACAAAGAAAACAAACAAAAAAAACAAAAAATCCCTCCCACTTTTTTTAAAGTAGTGTTACGTTGTGGTGCAGTGGTTAGCACTGTCACTTCTCAGCGAAAAGGTTGTGGGACCGAGGACTCTCCTGCATGAAGACTGAATGCTCTTCACGTGACTCTGTGGGTTTTTGTCATGTATTCTGTCTTCTTCCGACAATCCAAAGAAAAGTATAGCAGGTTAGTGTGAACACCAAAAGTTTAACCTTTTTTTTTTCCTGTTTGAAAAAAACACATTATAATTTTCTGTGAAAAGACACAACACGCCGAGCTAAATGAAGGGTAATGACATTTAGGACATTATTGTAACCCTTTATGGTTAACACATTATAATAAGTGCACACTATTAAGCATTAGTTAATCATCTGTTAAGTATTAGTGAATGGTTACTTAATTCTCTCTACAGCATCTACAAAGTATATCTCATAATCAGTTAATAGTTTTCAAGCACTGTTTTAAACACTTTATGCATGATTAATAAGCTAATGTACAACACTTTTTATTAATTATGTTTTCATGTTCTAAAACTCATTGATTAATCATTTATAAACGCTACTCTGCATCAGTTACAAACCAGTCATCTCAGGATGTTCAATGGTATACAAAATCTCTGGTAAAAGGTAAGTAGATGGTTAACATACCCTACATAATACTATAAACTCTACATGTACTACACATAGTAGTTTCATACTAGATGTTTTATAAACACTGAATATCAGGGTTACATCAGTCAGCTGCTATATCTTAACAGATGTCTTACAATACATTTATAACTGTCACTTAAAGGCTGCCAAAGCTGTAACTCACTATCGACCAACTTCTTTTTCGATAGATTATCTATAAATACCCATAAATACCTTAATAAACTTATTTAGGAAGTTACAAACCATTTGCTATCTGTTAGTAAAGTATCTTGAGTGAGTCCATCTAAAGTGGGGACCATATATACCTTACAACCTATTTATAGATGTGAACGTTTTTAAAGTACATTGCAACAAAAAATAAATGACAACACACAGGGTAGATCCAGAACGCACTGTATTTTTAAGATGCCAATCACAAAAACATGAGAACAATGCTTACAGATTGGACACACAAATTTTGATACACAAATAAAAACTGTCATAAACTATCAGCCAATATTTGAGGTAATACAGAACACAGCTGGATGCAAACTATATGACCTGTAGCTCTTTACATTGAGTTTTCAAATAACATTTTTAAAAAGAAAAAAAAAGCAGTAGCAACATTCAGAATTATCTGTATTTTTTGGAAATGCCATATATCAGTCTCCCCAATGTACCATTTTTGTGCTTTTTTGTGAGCCACTCGTTCCACTCAATAACTGTAAGGTGTTCTGACAGTAGTCTATCATTTCTGTTACCCCTGAGTCTCCAGATTTGCTCCTTGTAAGACCTCCAGGCTCTCTCCAGATGTTGGGTATGGGCACCTGTACGAGGGTCAACATACCACCTGCTGTGGTTAACAGTCATACCCTAAATTTGGGAGTACACGATAGGCCCGCCATTCATCACTTATCACTGAGGAACCAATCCGGACATGAAGGGTAATCACAGGAACAAGATGTCTTCGAGATCTTTTCTCCACAAGTCGCAAGATAGGCCTCGTTTTCCCTCGATGTTTTATGCCCAGCATTCCAAAGATCCACTTTCTTCTTTTCCATCCCCCAGCCATTTTTCCTCTCCCACACTGATGCAGAAACAAAAAAATGTAAAAAAAAAAGACTAAATGATACTATGAAAGGTTGATAAATATATAGATGTAATATTAAATTACAGTCACAAAAACTTACCTTTCGTTTGTGACGAAAGTGACTCTCATCAATCACAATAAACTCCCTTCGGTCACCAATCTGCTGACCTGTACGATGTCTCAATCTTTGAACTGCAGCCACACATACCCTCCTTATTTTTTTGGACATTTTACTAATTGTTGTTGTACTGCCTGCAATGGTGTCAACTATCATGTCAATTTGACGTAATCGCAGACCCTGAGAAAATTTTGAGAGAAAAAAAACATCCTTACAAAAATCTTTTTCATTATTTTTTTTCTGTAGTGTTTAAGCTCACCTGTAGATAAATTGCATCCAGCGTTGAAGTGAGACTTTAGAACGGCTGAAAAGTGACTTGTGTCTGACGGAGGTTTGTTTGACGTGTCCACCATGTGTATGGGCAGAAATCTGTGCCATCAGAAACTGAATACGAATAAGCTAAATTTGAATTTGAATTGCTCAGATTGAATCTGAATTGTAACTTGAATAAATGCTTTTAAAAACTGAATATGAATTATCCTAATTTGAAATTCAATTTATTGGTCTGAAAATGATCATCACTAAATTGAAATTGAATTTTATATTTTGAAAATGAATTAATTTCCTTTGAAACCGTATTTTATCCTTTAAAAATTTAGCTCTCGAATAATTTCAGATTTACTTCTCACCATTCAGTTTCAGTTCTACAATTCAGTTTCAGTTCCAAAATTCAGTTTTTTGGGACTTACATCAGCATCTTGAGCTGAATTAAGACTTCAGAAGTCATTCGTCATGTCGAATGACCAGTGGATAAACGCTCAGGTTTGTAATAAATGTATTATTAGCGTCATGTTAACAAATGATAACCGTACGAAAACTTTTATGCTTATTGTAGCTGTTACCTCAAAACGCTAATTTAGCGTAGTTTGTGTTGGATTCAGCTTTGACGAACAAATATGATCGACTGTTTCTAGTAGAATTCCAAAGTTGTCATCTTGTACCCTGTCAGAGCCCTGTATGCTTGCAGAGTCAGTCATGTAAAACAGTCATGTAAAAAGGAATATTATGAGAAATTAATAAATATGAATAAAAATAATATTAAAGGGATTTGGAAAACATTAAATACCATCATTAAAAATGGTTCTAGGCAGTCAAATTATCCTTTGTATTTCGCTAATAATGATAGAAATATTAGTAACATGAGTGATGTGGTTAATGAGTTCAATAAATTCTTTGTAAGTGTTGGGCCAGACTTGGCTGATACAATTCCTGATATAACAGATTCTGCAGAGAAAGAAACTAAACTCATTGACTGTAATCCTCATTATATATTACAGTTTACTTTATTTGCAGATGATACAAATATTTTTTGTGCTGGAGAGAATTCACAGCAGCTTTTGGAAATTGTCACACAAGAAATGATTAAACTGAAAACATGGTTTGACAGGAACAAGTTATCACTAAATTTGAAAAAAAAAACTACATTTATGTTATTTGGAAATTGTAAAAAAAGATGCCGGAGCAAAATTGTTAATAAACAATGTTGAAGTTACGGTGGCTGGGAAGTGCAAATTGCAACAAATTAAAAAACCACAACAAATTAAAAACCCGCAACAAATTAAAAAAAAACCACAACAAATTACAAAAACCCGCAACAAATTACAAAAACCCACAACAAATTAAAAAACCTCACAACAAATTACAAAAACCCACAACAAATTACAAAAACCCGCAACAAATTAAAAAAAAACCTACAAGAAATTGAAAGGGATTGTCTGAAATACCGGAAGTGACGCAACAATTAGCCTAATCCGGTTGTTCAGTGATGACGCGACAGATCCTACTTCCGGGTCTAAAGTAGTCTGCGTTTAATATGGCTTTTGTGTTGTTAACATGTTTAATGTTATGTATTTTCTTCTATTTGATCTCAAAAAGCTCCTAAAACAGTCAGTGATCCCTGTTGACCTCCCTCGGCTTTTATTACCACTAATCATTTATTTAAGCTCAGTTTTTAAAACCTTAGGATGTAACTACAGCCCAGCCCATGCAGCAGTATATGAATGACTAACCTCGTATTGTGGATGGATTATCTCAGTTGTTCTCCTGGCTGAAGTTTGGTCCTTTTACAGCATCCTGCCATGCGATTACATTTGTTTCTGACCACTGAGAACACTCACGTTAACTTTTATCGAGTGGAAAAAAAGTTAGCTTGTTTATATTATGCTAACATAGCTGTGTCGCTAGCGGTCACGTAGCACATCATTATATACCAGCTAGCCCAACTTCAGTAACCCTACAAACGTCACTGCTGTTTAGTTTTGTGTCTTCATTTATGCTGGAAGTGATAACAGAGCTGTACGTTTTAATTTGTTTTCAAAACCCCGCAGTCAGGACATGCTATATTGTATTTAGATAGAAGCTAGCGAGCTAACTTCCTGCTAACTTCTAACTCCGTTAAATGTCATAAATTCCGTTTTCATGGATGCCTGGATATTAAACTCAATTGTTACACCTGGTAGTGCAGAACGCTGATCATTTTATTAAAGATGAAAGACTTTAGAGAGTTTTTCAACTCTCAGTAATGCCATAGTGATCGTTTGATATATGGATCTGCAGCGGAGTTTAGACCCAGACACGGCTAGTGACGTCAGACTGAACAACCGGATAGGGCTTTTGGAGCGTGATGTCACGAGAGGGAGCGTGGCCATGATTTTTGGTTGAGGCGCCATGTTTCTGGGCCAAACAAAGCGCTAGCGAAAGAGGAGCAAAAGTACACGGATAACACCAGCTATGGTTCGTACTTGCTGTGCGGTCGGTTGTAAACTTAGATCGCACGACCGGCAAGGGAATAAGGTTGAAAATGGTTTATCTTTTCATTCTTTCCCCACCTGGAAGCAACATGAGGCAGCTCATGTATCGGATGTTACCAAAAGAAGGCGTCTAGTCTGGATAGCAGCTGTGAGACGAGCTGATATCCAGTTCTCTTCCATCTCCAAATATCTGTTGGTGTGTTCCAGACATTTTCATTCCGGTAAGTTATAGATATGTTCATATCACTCTTTATCCGGTCATTGTCACAAAGATGGCGGCGCGGCAATAGCACGCAGCGGCCACTCCGGAGCCAAAGTGGTGCTACATTGTTTATTGTTTACATTTTTGTGTGTAGCGTGTTTATTTTGCACTATGTATGGATATCGTCACAATATCTGTGCTAGTTTCTAGTTATTGCTCATCGCTCGTGGAGTTTGTGACTGTTAGATGCAGACCTTTTTATTTACCACGGGAATTCACCACTGTTTTCATTATCGGAGTGTACATTCCACCTAGCGCTAATGCTAATGAAGTGCTATGGGAACTGTATACAAAGATCAGTGAACTGCAAAATACACACCCGGATGGACTGTTTATTGTTGCTGGAGATTTCAACCATGCAAATCTGAAGTCAGTGCTTCCTAGATTCCATCAGTATGTGGACTTTGCAACGAGAGGGGAAAGCACGCTGGATCTTTGTTAGGTTTTGTATTGTTCATTGTCATTTATGCTTAGAAATATTTAACCATATATGCTTAGAGGTGTATAATCATTTGTAGATTGAAAGAATGTCTCATCCTAGGAGGTCTGTAACAACTCTGTGTAGCATGAAGAGGGGAGTGCGTTCACTCCTCTCTAGAGTGTTCTGGCATAGATCACACACCTCCTAGGAGAGGCCGTATCTTCTCTTGCTGATATATGGTTTAGCAAACACACGTATATCTGTTTAAGTATAAGAGCCTTTTGTTCAGATGGACCCGCTAGACTCTTCACAGGGTCACATCTTGACCTCACACAAATCTCACACACACACACACACACACACACACACACACACACACACACACACACACACACACACACACACACACAGGCAAAGTACTCTTTGTGTGTATGTAGACGTCATATGTTAATGAACCTATGCATATACATGTAACCTCAATAAAAGCGCAGTGTTACGGGAGAACGAACGAGAGCAACTGGGGTCAAGCGAAGGAACGGCGCCTATACGGTTATCTCCCGTGCACGAGAAACATGAAGAACTTTGCCTACTCGTGTCTTGCTTTGCTGTGTAATTATATTGTCCTCAACGTTCCAGCGGATAGGTTCAAGCTACAGACCTATCAATCTTGTTTACACAAACATCCCCGGCGCATATCGGGCAGAGCCCCGCCCCCACCTCGGCTACTCAGACCACATCTCTGTTATGCTAATTCCAGCATACAGACCACTCGTCAGGCGATCAAAACCGGTTCTGAAGCAGTTGAAAACCTGGCCAGCAGGAGCCATCTCTGCTCTTCAGGACTGCTTCGAGAGCACTGACTGGAACATGTTTAGGGAGGCTGCATCTTACGGCGACTTCACTGACTTGGAGGAGTACACGTCATCAGTGTCCAGCTACATCAACAAGTGCACCGATGACGTCACTGTCTCCAAGACCATCATCTCACGATTACTGTGGAAGTGCGTGCACTTCTGAGGACCCGAGACTCTGCCTTCAAAGCGGGAGATAAGGTGGCACTTATAAGAGCTAGGGCTGAACTTTCTCGGGCCATCAGAGAGGCGAAGCGGGTTAGGCCAGAGAATCCACAACCACTTCAAGCACAGCGGCGACACACGGCGCATGTGGCAGGGCTTACAAGCCATGACTAACTACAGGACGACATCACCTGCCTGTGACAGTGACGGCTCCCTCCCAGATGCGCTGAACAAATTCGACAGGCAGAACGACGTGGCGGCGAGGAAGACCACCCCTCCTCTGAACGACCAGGTCCTGTGTCTCACTACAGCTGAGGTAAGGCAAGGGAAGGCAAGGCAAGGCAAGTTTATTTGTATAGCACAATTCAACAACAAGGTGATTCAAAGTGCTTTACAGAGACATTAGAAAAAAAACAAATAAAAAGCATGATTTAAAATTGATTAAAACAAGCAAAAAAACAAACTAACTAATTAACAAACAAACAAACAAAACAGTATATAAAATCAAAACAGATAAAATCAGAACAGTAGATAAAATCAGTAGTTAAAATGTTAGTTTTGAAATTTAAGCTTAAAAGTGTGGATTTGGTGCTTTATTCAAATGCAGCTGAGAACAGGTGAGTCTTCAACCTGGATTTAAATAAACTGAGTGTTTCAGCTGATCTGAGGCTTTCTGGGAGTTTGTTCCAGATATAAGGAGCATAAAAGCTGAATGCAGCTTCTCCGTGTCTGGTTCTGACTCTGGGAACTGATAAAAGACCGGATCCAGATGACCTGAGAGATCTGGAAGGGTCATACTGGGTCAGGAGGTCACTGATGTATTTTGGTCCTAAACCATTCAGAGCTTTATAGACCAGCATTAGAACTTTAAAGTCTATCCTCTGATGGACAGGCAGCCAGTGTAAAGACCTCAGAGCTGAACTGATGTGGTCCACTTTTTTGGTCTTAGTGAGGACTCGAGCAGCAGAGTTCTGAATGAGCTGTAGTTGTCTGATTGATTTTTTAGGTAGACCTGTAAAGATGCTGTTACAGTAGTCAAGCCTACTAAAGATGAATGCATGGACTAGTTTTTCCAGGTCCTGTTGAGACATCAGATCTTTTATCCTTGATATATTCTTGAGGTGATAGTAAGCTGATTTTGTTATTGTCTTAATGTGTTTTTCTAAGTTTAGGTCTGCATCCATCACTACACCCAAATTTCTCACCTGGTTTGTGGTTTTTAGGTGTATAGATTGAAGTTCTCTGGTGACCTGTAATCGTTTTTCTTTGGCGCCAAAGACTATTACTTCAGTTTTGTTTTTGTTTAGCTGGAGAAAATTGTGGCACAACCAGTCATTAATTGGTGAGGAAAACTCTACGCAGAGTCAACCCACGTAAAGCTTCTGGACCAGACAACATCCCAGGCAGAGTGCTCATCCCTGGCAGATGTTCTCACCGACATCTTCAACATCTCTCTGAGCAGTACCGTCGTTCCCACGTGCTTCAAGGCCACCACCATCGTCCCCGTGCCCAAGAAGTCTTCTGTGTCCTGTCTCAACGACTACCGTCCTGTTGCACTTACACCCACCATCATGAAGTGCTTTGAGCGGCTCGTCATGAGACACATCAAGACCCTGCTGCCCCCCTCACTGGACCCACTGCAATTTGCATACCGCCATAACCGCTCAACGAGCGACGCCATCTCCACTGCACTCCATCTTGCCCTGACACACTTGGACAAGAAGGACTCACACGTCCGAATGCTGTACATAGATTTCAGCTCAGCATTCAACACGATCATCCCCCAACAACTGATCGGAAAGCTGAGCCTGTTGGGCCTGAACACCTCCCTCTGCAACTGGATCCTGGACTTTCTGACCGGAAGGCCTCAGTCAGTACGGATCGGGAACTGCACCTCCAGCACCACCACACTGAGCACTGGGGCCCCACAAGGCTGTGTGCTCAGTCCTCTGCTGTTCACACTGCTGACTCATGACTGTGTAGCAACACACAGTTCAAATCACATCATTAAGTTCGCTGATGACACGACCGTGGTGGGTCTCATTTGCAAGAACGACGAGTCAGCGTACAGAGAGGAAGTGCAGAGACTAACAGACTGGTGTAAAGACAACAACCTGTCTCTGAATGTTGACAAGACAAAAGAGATGGTTGTTGACTTTAGGAGGACACGAGGCGACCACTCACTGCTGATCATCAACGGCTCCTCTGTGGAGATCGTTGACAGCACCAAATTCCTGGTCCCTCAACACCAGCTCCCTGCACAAGAAAGCCCAACAGCGTCTCTTCTTTCTGAGAAGACTGAGAAAGGCCCGGCTTCCACCACCGATCCTGACCACCTTCTATAGAGGAACTATCGAGAGCATCCTGAGCGGCTGCATCACTGTCTGGTTTGGGAACTGTGCCATATCGGACCGCAAGACCCTACAGCGGATAGTGGGAACAGCAGAGAAGATCATCGGGGTCTCTCTCCCCTCTATTGAGGACATCTACACCACACGATGCATTCGCAAAGCCACCAGCATTGTGGCTGATCGGACACACCCCTCTCACACACTCTTCACACTCCTGCCATCTGGAAAAAGGTACCGAAGCATTTGGGCACACACATCCAGACTGTGCAACAGCTTTTTTCCACAAGCCACCCGTCTCCTCAGCAAAAAGGGACTGACTGATAAACACGGACGCACACACACGCACACACAAACATTATCACTCAGGTTAACTCAACTACCTCAAAACATTGTGACTGGACTGACTAATCAACACAAGCGCAAACACACTGACCTACACCACCAAACCATCATATACACCAACCTGTAAATGCTCTTTTGCACAATATTATTACTGGACTTTTTGCACTAACTTCTGTACTTCCTAATTTTTGCTGCTACAGTAAGGAATGTTTACTGTCCCTCCACTACCTCAACTCATCATCACAAAACCTTATTATTATGTTACGTTGTGTTTTTCTATCATTCTGTCACTTTGCTGCTCTTGTTTGCACATTTGCACGTGCACTTTGTTGTCTGCTGTCTGATAACAAAAAAAAAGTCTTCCTTAGATAGTTAGATAGTTAGTTTTTTTCTTTGTTAATTTATGTTGTAATTTATGTTGCATGTAGCACCTTGGTTCCTGGAGGAACGTTGTTTCGCCTCACTGTGTACTGTTAAACTGTATATGGTTGAAGTGACAATAAAGCCAACTTGACTTGACTTGACTTGACTTTAAGTCTGACGTCACTAGCCATGTCTGGGCTCAAACGCTGCTGCAGGTCCATAAATCACTGAGAGTTGAAAAACTATCTAAAGTCTCTCATCTGTAATAAAATGATCAGCGTTCTGCTCTACCATGTGTAACAATTGAGTTTATCATCCAGGCAACCATGAAAATGAAATGGAATTTATGACATTTAACAGAGTTAGAAATTAGCAGGAAGTTAGCTTGCTAGCTTCCATCTAAATGAGGGATTTTGGAAACAAATTCAAACGTACAGCTCTGCTATCACTTCCAACATAAATGAAGACAGAAAACTAAACAGCAGTGACGTTTGTAGGGTACTGTGAGTAAAATGCGTTTGATTTTCTTTTGAACATTCAAATTAGTGCAATCATAAATTCATTCATGAGGGGCAAATTACAGTGAGAACATGTGGAGGCTCTGGCTAAGTTCACACTGCACGTGAAAGTGCATCAAATCCGACTTTTTTTTACCCTATGCGACCCATATCCAATCATGGTATGACAGTGTAAAAACACCACAAATCCGATCTGGGTCACTTTCGTATGTGGTACTGAATCCGATACGTATCTGATGTTTTAGAAAGCAATTGCTTTTTTAATGGTCATGTCGCAATAAATCGTCTTTTATGTCGCTGACACAAAACATATGCCAATTATCAGCGCTGGAGAAGCGCCCGAGAAGACATTGAGCGCATGAGCGCTTCGTGTCCATCCCGTGTTGGGAAGACAACATGAACATTTTATTTGTACTGTATAATCTGCAGATTCTGACCGAAATCTGCAACTATCCTTTGAAGCACCGCTCCTCTCTAAAACAGCAATGAGGATAATTATTAGGCCATATATAAATAACAAAATAACTTAAAGAAAAATTGGAGAACCCAAAGTCTGAAACAAGTCTTTATATTAAGGGCCATCAGTCAAACAATACTGTTTGGTCTGGGTCTGAACAGAGCGTGTTGTGTGTGACGTCTGCTTTTGCGCATGCGGGCCACTTTGAGGGTTCACAAAGGAGCACTGTCAGTACATGTCACATTTTATTTGTAGTGTGAAAAAGCAGACACAAAAAATCAGATTTAAATATAAAAATCGAAATTGAGCATTAAGACCTGCAGTGTGAACGTAGCCATAGTGAGTTCAGTGCATTGATGTGACATTGTCCTGAAGGATTTAGTTATTCTCAATGGTTAAAGAAATTGCAATTATTTATTCATATTTATTATAAATAATCCTAATTATATATCTTGCTTCCATGTTTTTGTCCTGTGTCACAAAAAATACATTTTTTACTATAATACATTGATTAATGACCTGCAGAATCTCCTTATCATATTACGTGTCCATAATTGTCACCTAAAGTCAAACTTTATGCTTTCTCCATCTTGAAAGTGATGACATCCTTGCATTACATACTTTAGGTTCATTTTCTGAAGGCAGGTTTCTGAGAGAACAGGCAGATTTGGAATATAACATGCAACGTTCTATAGATGGATACATAAAAAAATGAAAAATTACATGTATGTGCTAAGTTTCTAAATACTTTGTTACATTTATGATAAATGGATTTGAAAGTAGATAAAACACATTTATGTCAGCCTTGGCTCATTAGTCCTTGTCTTTAAATTAACTTTGTATGTTTCAGGTGCTGCACTCTCAAAGACTGAATGAACCAGCATTACAGCCATGGGTCATTGTGAGCATCACAGGGAAGGTTAAAGCCGTCCACTGCACCTGTAAGGCCGGAGTCGTGGAGACCTGCAGCCATGTCACTGCTCTTCTGTTTAAAGTAGAAGCAGCAGTGCGGATCCGTGGCAGAAGAACTGTTACAGATAAACCTGCATACTGGGTTTTGCTGGGTAATATGACCAAGATACAGCCAGAGGTTGGCCATAAGAGACTTCTCCTCTTCAGCTGCCCAAAAACAGCTCTGGATCAAAACATAAACAGACCATCCATATTTAAAGGTAAAAGGAGCCGTCCCCAAAAACGAAGAATACCACCTGCTAATGTGGAGGAGTTGTCACTGCTATTGGATACTTTGCTGGAACACAGTAAAGCTGTGGGTTGTGGGAATGACCCATAATGTTTTATATATGGGTCTAGATTTATGCCTGAAGTGCACTGCCATGTAAAAAATTTGCATTTACTGAATATGTACTGACTGAGTACCACTGTTAAAAAGTTGAATAAAGAAACAAACTAATTTTTGCCTCTTTTTTTAAATTTTTTTTTATTAAAACCACTTTATAGAACATCACATCAGTTACAATGTAGAATCCATGTCATTTATAGTTTATAAAAGACAAAATGTTTACACAAAATCATGACAGCATTTACACGATATCACCCACTACTAACATTACTTTATTTACTATCAATTACTTCAATTTATCTTTTGAAAAATTACCGCTATCTATACAGCACAAGACTTAATATTTAACAGGAGCAAGTTTCATTTTTCCCTGGTTTTACTACCACACTGTTCACCAAAAGGGCAGCAAACCTTCACCGTTTTATCCAGAAGGGTCACCTCTTCACCCTCACATGGAAGAAGTAATCTGATTGGCATGGTGGTATGTTTGAAGCAGGTCCCTTGTGTAGCGCTGGAACCCAGTCACGATGTTTCATCCATTTCATAAGGTTGGTTTGCTGCAATAATGCCACACAATTAGCAAGTCTATAAATAGAACGTTTACAGCACGTTTACGTCCGTTTACAGCAACCTGCCATGAAATTATTTGTTCCAGGCCACCGAGAATCCTCACGATAACTTTTATCAAGTGGAAAAAAGTTAGCCTGTTTATATTATGCTAACATAGCTGTGTCGCTAGCGGTCACGTAGCACATCGTTATATACCAGCTAGCCAAACTTCAGTAACCCTAGAAAACGTCACTGCTGTTTAGTTTTCTGTCTTCATTTATGTTGGAAGTGATAACAGAGCTGTACGTTTTAATTTGATTCCAAAATCCCTCATTTAGATGGAAGCTAGCGAGCTAACTTCCTGCTAATTTCTAACTCTGTTAAATGTCAAATTCCGTTTTGTTTTCATGGTTGTCTGGATGATAAACTCAATTGTTACACATGGTAGAGCAGAACGCTAATCATTTTATTACAGATGAAAGACTTTAGATAGTTTTTCAACTCTCAGTGATTTATGGACCTGCAGCAGCGTTTGAGCCCATGCTAGTGACGTCAGACTTAAAGACTGGATAAAGAGTGATAAGAACATATCTATAACTTACCGGAATGAAAATGTCTAGAGCACACCAACAGATATTTGGAGATGGAAGAGAACTGGATATCAGCTGGTCTCACAGCTGCTATCCAGACTAGACGCCTTCTTTTGGTAACATCCGATACATGAGCTGCCTCATGTTGCTTCCAGGTGGGGAAAGAATGAAAAGATAAACCATTTTCAACCTTATTCCCTTGCCGGTCGTGCGATCTAAGTTTACAACCGACCGCACAGCAAGTACGAACCATAGCTGGTGTTATCCGTGTACTTTCGCTCCTCTTTCGCTAGCACTTTGTTTGGCCCAGAAACATGGCGCCTCAACCAAAAATCATGGCCACGCCCCCTCTCGTGACGCTCCAAAAGCCCTATTAGGCTAATTGTTGCGTCACTTCCGGTATTTCAGACAATCCCTTTCCGTCAAGAATTTTTAATTTGTTGTGGGGTTTTTTAATTTGTTGTGGGTTTTTGTAATTTGTTGTGGGGTTTTTTAATTTGTTGTGGGTTTTTGTAATGTGTTGTGGGTTTTTGTAATTTGTTGTGGGTTTTTTTAATTTGTTGCGGGTTTTTAATTTGTTGTGGTTTTTTAATTTGTTGCGATTTGCACTTCCCAGCCACCGTATGAAGTAGAGCAAGTTTCTGATACAAAATTTCTGGGTGTGATAATAGATAACAAAATCTGCTGGAAACCTCACATAAAGCATATACAAGCTAAACTGTCAAGAAGCATCTCTGTACTGAGTAAAGTTTAACATTTTTTGCCTTCCAAATCACTCCGGGTACTTTACTGTTCACTTATATTGCCATATTTGGAATACTGTGCGGAAATCTGGGGAAATACATACAAAATTTCACTTCAACCACTATGTAAAATTCAGAAAAAAGCAATCAGGATGATTACTAAAGCAGGATTTAGAGACCATACTAACATCATGTGCTTGAAATTAAAAATTCTGAAGTTTATGGATCTTATAAAATATAAAACTGCAAAAAGTATGTACAAAGCCAGATACAATATGTTACCAGGAAATGTACAGAGGATGTTTTTTGACAGAGAAGGGGACTATGAATTGAGGGGAAAATTAAATCTGAAGACTCTTAAAGCACGGACAAAGGTTAAAACCTTTTGTGTTACTATTTATGGGGTAAAACTGTGGAACAGTTTTCCTGTGGACCTACAGCAATGTTCAAGCATTAGTCAGTTTATAAAGATGTTTCGAAAACTGCTTTTGGAAGAATATGAAACTGATAAAGTTGATCACCCATTGTATATATAACTATGCAAAATTGTATCTAAATTATATCTATCACTGTAGCTACAGTGGGGCAAAAAAGTATTTAGTCAGCCACCGATTGTGCAAGTTCCCCCACCTAAAATGATGACAGAGGTCAGTAATTTGCACCAGAGGTACACTTGAACTGTGAGAGACAGAATGTGAAAAAAAAATCCATGAATTCACATGGTAGGATTTGTAAAGAATTTATTCGTAAATTAGGGTGGAAAATAAGTATTTGGTCACCTCAAACAAGGAAAATCTCTGGCTCTCACAGACCTGTAACGTCTTCTGTAAGAAGCTTTTCTGTCCCCCACTCGTTACATTTCTACATTCATTTGTTAACATGACACTTGTTCTTATACATGTAATACATTTACTACCAACCTGAGAGTTTATCCGCTGGTCATTCGACATGACGAATGACTACTGAAGTCTTAATTCAGCTCAAGACGCTCTAGATTCCCGTCAGTAACACTTTCGGTCTGCTAGTAAAACGTAGTTCTATTAATCTGAATTTTGGAACTGAAACTGAATTGTAGAACTGAAACTGAATGGTGAGAAGTGAATCTGAAATTATTCGAGAGCTAAATTTTTAAAGGATAAAATACGGTTTCAAAGCAAATTAATTCATTTTCAAAATATAAAATTCAATTTCAATTTAGTGATGATCATTTTCAGACCAATAAATTGAATTTCAAATTAGGATAATTCATATTCAGTTTTTAAAAGCATTTATTCAAGTTACAATTCAGATTCAATCTGAGCAATTCAAATTCAAATTTAGCTTATTCGTATTCAGTTTCTGATGGCACAGATTTCTGCCCATAAAAAAGCTACTTAAAAGAAAAATACAGTGGGGCAAAAAAGTATTTAGTCAGCCACCGATTGTGCAAGTTCCCCCACTTAAAATGATGACAGAGGTCAGTAATTTGCACCAGAGGTACACTTCAACTGTAAGAGACAGAATGTGAAAAAAAAATCCATGAATTCACATGGTAGGATTTGTAAAGAATTTATTCGTAAATCAGGGTGGAAAATAAGTATTTGGTCACCTCAAACAAGGAAAATCTCTGGCTCTCACAGACCTGTAACGTCTTCTGTAAGAAGCTTTTCTGTCCCCCACTCGTTACCTGTATGAATGGCACCCGTTTGAACTCATCATCTGTATAAAAGACACCTGTCCACAGCCTCAAACAGTCAGACTCCAAACTCCGCCATGGCCAAGACCAAAGAGCTTTCGAAGGACACCAGGAAAAGTATTGTAGACCTGCACCAGACTGGGAAGAGTGAATCTACAATAGGCAAGCAGCTTGGTGTGAAAAAATCAACTGTGGGAGCAATCATCAGAAAATGGAAGACATACAAGACCACTGATAATCTCCCTCGATCTGGGACTCCACGCAAGATCTCATCCCGTGGGGTCAAAATGATCATGAGAACGGTGAGCAAAGATCCCAGAACCACACGGGGGGACCTGGTGAATGACCTGCAGAGAGCTGGGACCAAAGTAACAAAGGTCACCATCAGTAACACACTACAACGGCAGGGAATCAAATCCCGCAGTGCCAGACGTGTTCCGCTGCTGAAGCCAGTACATGTCCAGGCCCGTCTGAAGTTTGCCAGAGAGCACATGGATGATACAGCAGAGGATTGGGAGAATGTCATGTGGTCAGATGAAACCAAAGTAGAACTTTTTGGTATAAACTCAACTCGTCGTGTTTGGAGGAAGAAGAATACTGAGTTGCATCCCAAGAACACCATACCTACTGTGAAGCATGGGGGTGGAAACATCATGCTATGGGGCTGTTTTTCTGCCAAGGGGACAGGACGACTGATCCGTGTTAAGGACAGAATGAATGGGGCCATGTATCGTGAGATTTTGAGCCAAAACCTCCTTCCATCAGTGAGAACTTTGAAGATGAAACGAGGCCGGGTCTTCCAACATGACAATGATCCAAAACACACCGCCCGGGCAACAAAGGAGTGGCTCCGTAAGAAGCATTTGAAAGTCCTGGAGTGGCCTAGCCAGTCTCCAGACCTCAACCCCATAGAAAATCTGTGGCGGGAGTTGAAAGTCCGTGTTGCTCGGCGACAGCCCCAAAACATCACTGCTCTCGAGAAGATCTGCATGGAGGAATGGGCCAAAATACCAGCTACTGTGTGTGCAAACCTGGTAAAGACCTATAGTAAACATTTGACCTCTGTTATTGCCAACAAAGGTTATGTTACAAAGTATTGAGTTGTATTTTTGTTATTGACCAAATACTTATTTTCCACCCTGATTTACGAATAAATTCTTTACAAATCCTACCATGTGAATTCATGGATTTTTTTTTCACATTCTGTCTCTCACAGTTGAAGTGTACCTCTGGTGCAAATTACTGACCTCTGTCATCATTTTAGGTGGGGGAACTTGCACAATCGGTGGCTGACTAAATACTTTTTTGCCCCACTGTACCCAAAATCTGGAGAGAGCCTGGAGGTCTTACAAGGCGCAAATCTGGAGATTCAGGGGTAACAGAAATGATAGACTACTGTCAGAACACCTTACAGTTATTGAGTGGAACGAGTGGCTCACAAAAAAGCACAAAAATGGTACATTGGGGAGACTGATATATGGCATTTCCAAAAAATACAGATAATTCTAAAAGTTAATGATGCTACTGCTTTTTTTTTCTTTTTAAAAATGTTATTTGAAAACTTAATGTAAAGAGCTACAGGTCATATAGTTTGCATCCAGCTGTGTTCTGTATTACCTCAAATATTGGCTGATAGTTTATGACAGTTTTTATTTGCGTATCAAAATTTGTGTGTCCAATCTGTAAGCATTGTTCTCATGTTTTTGTGATTGGCATTTTAAAAATACAGTGCGTTCTGGATCTACCCTGTGTGTTGTCATTTATTTTTTGTTACAATGTACTTTAAAAACGTTCACATCTATAAATAGGTTGTAAGGTATATATGGTCCCCACTTTAGATGGACTCACTCAAGATACTTTACTAACAGGTAGCAAATGGTTTGTAACTTCCTAAATAAGTTTATTAAGGTATTTATGGGTATTTATAGATAATCTATCGAAAAAGAAGTTGGTCGATAGTGAGTTACAGCTTTGGCAGCCTTTAAATGACAGTTATAAATGTATTGTAAGACATCTGTTAAGATATAGCAGCTGACTGATGTAACCCTGATATTCAGTGTTTATAAAACATCTAGTATGAAACTACTATGTGTAGTACATGTAGAGTTTATAGTATTATGTAGGGTATGTTAACCATCTACTTACCTTTTACCAGAAATTTTGTATACCATTGAACATCCTGAGATGACTGGTTTGTAACTGATGCAGAGTAGCGTTTATAAATGATTAATCAATGAGTTTTAGAACATGAAAACATAATTAATAAAAAGTGTTGTACATTAGCTTATTAATCACGAATAAGGTGTTTGAGAATAAACTGATTATGAGAAATACTTTGTAGATGCTGTAGAGAGAATTAACTAACCATTAACTAATGCTTAACAGATGATTAACTAATGTTTAATAGTGTGCACTTATTATAAAGTGTTACCAATTTGGGTTGTTTTTTTATTGTCTTTTTTTATTTTAGAAATTTTAGAAAAGTGGATAAAAGCATCTGTCTTCTCTTTGGACTCTTTTCTTTCTTTTCGAGAAATTCGTAAGGTTCCACTTCCTCTTGAGACCAAAGCTATGTTGATGAATTTGTTGTCATTATTTTGGTTCCACTTCCATTTTGTGGCACAGAGAAAATGCAAACTTTCAGTGCTTTAAGCACTGAAAAATGCCTTAATATCCCAACCGAAAGATGTTTGCTTGAATCTTTAGGGAAAAAATGAAATAAAGTATATTAAACAAATAAAGCAAGCATCAGACTTATCTGACAAGCAGTTGCAATGAAAATCTGATGATGATGACAATATGTGATGCACAATATCAAATGCCGGTCATTTTTACTCTCACCCCATCAACCATCTGAGCCATTACATTCACAATAGCTATTACTGGCTATGAGCTCTGTAATAGCACCGATAATTCTGCCATACAGCCCCCTATCCAAGCTGTTCATCCCACAGTATTTCAATTTCCCTGTTTCAATAACAGGCCAAACAGCCCTATCACTCAATTCCACTCTACCAAAAAACAGACACTTCTATGATTTCTTTTGCATTTGGTTGACAAAGGAGACAATCAACCAGCATAGTTCCAGTTTCAAAGTCAAATAAGGCTTTTAATCCAGTGTGATGAACATACTCTGGCTTCTCAGCTATGTTTTATTTGTTACACTGGCAAAAATAAAGAGTAGCATTTAGCTGTATCTTCATACCCCCTTTTAAAATATTGCTGCAATGTCTGTTTGTTTTTTGATAATACCATCTTTGTGGCAATGTTCCAGCCTGTCTAAAACTTAAGTGGATATCTGTTGTTCTTTGTAAGTCAAGGGTAATTAAGTGCCACTTCATTCCTATCTTATATCTTAGCCCTGCTGGAGATGTAATCCATCTCCAACAACACCGCTCTAGCCTTATCTACCTCTAAGATGAAGTGTCAGATGATCCTTTTTTGTGTGCTGGAGAAAGTGTAACCCCCACTCATATTCTACAAGCTGCCAGCTGTTCTAAAGTCCTGGCACATCCCAACTAATAACCACTTCACCTCGGGGCACGGGGTGCAGGCAAGCTTAAAAGAGGAAGAAAGAAACAATCGTATAAAATATGATGCTCACCTCCCTTCGGCTCATCACAGGAAGTGCAGCCTCAGCAGCCGCCTATGCAAAAGAGCTGTGATGATTATGCAGAGACCAAAGAAAGCTCCAGGCGCAAACAGCTGGCCAGGCCTCACCAAGGATCACGCAGAGTCTTCTGATCTTTCTAATATATTCGGTAATTACTGATATGTGTCGACAGTGTGTGTCAGTGTGTGCGTGTTAGTGGTGAAAGCAGCAGCAAATTAAAGCTAAATTTGGCCTTCTGCATATACATCCATAGCCCTCTTATCGTGATATATTTTTAACTAACTAGTATATGTAATGAAAATTAGGCAAAAGATGCCTAATCCTCAAAAATGTAGATAGAAAACTTTTGGACATACTTCATGTCATAGTGTTAGGGAGTTTTTATTGTTTTACTTGCTTATGCTTCAAAAGTTATGTTACACATATTTCACCAGACACAGTTTTCTGTTGAAACAAGAAGCTGACCCTGTGACACTGACAAGAGACCAGTACAGAAATACATATCCGCAGAAGTTGACTTGCATTATATTATTCTTAGAAATTGACTTGCAACACACATACTTTGTGACACACACACACACACACACAGCATCAGGACCTGCGTAACAGGAAATGTGATTATATTTGCATATTGACGATGTAACCTATAAAAATAAATGAATACTGCAGTTCGGTGTGATTTGCTCTGAGCTTTTCACCCGTGCCGCACGTTGTCAATCTTAAGTGTCTCAGTGTTGATTATTCACCTGTTTGTTAACTGTAAATCTCTGACACATAGCCTCTTCTCCTCATGTCCAAAGTGTGCACTTATTTTCAGATAATGCCCTCCCATCACTGGGGGATTTCAGATGCTTGAAGCATACAGCACTGTGCAAAAATCTTGAGCCATCCTTCATTTCTCTATATTTTGCTGGAAAATGGGAAAAACTGTACACAAATCTAGTGAGTGCTACATCCAATATTTTATATGACCTTCTTTATTCTGTAACACAGTCTAAACTCTCTTGTCATTTCTCTAAGTAGTCTCCAGGAACATTTCTCTAGGCTTCTTGAAGGACTCTTTTTTTGGATGCTGCAGCTTTTTGTTCCCTTCTTTCTCAAGATGATCCCACACTACTTCAATAATGTTGAGGTACGGGCTCTGGGGAGACCAGTCCATGACTGATTCTATCATATGGATGCTTTTACTGCATTGGCAGCCTATTGAGAATCAGTGCTATACTGAAAAATAAGAAATGGTTTTCAGGAACTATTACAAGGTAGATTCAAGTCTGACTGCAAAATTAAAAAAAAAAAGATCCACAACACCACCTAGAACATGCTTTACAGATAGCTGTAGACACTCACTGTAGTACCTCTCTCCTGACCTCCTCCTCCATACGTTAATCAAGCATGCATTTCAAATTTGCTTAGACACACTCTATAAAACCTGTTGCTACTGATTTTCAGTCCAGTTTATGTGTATTTTGGCATAGTCTGGCCTTGTCTTCATATTTCCTTAACAATGGTTTCTTGACAGCCACTCTTCCATACAGAGAGATTTCCATAAAGAGTGGGGGATTATCCGAAGGGCCAGATGCATCTCTCAGGTATTGTGTAAGATCTTTAGTGGATTTTATTCCAATTTCATAAGGACATGACTTTTAGGTAACGTTCATCTGCCGTAGATAGTCTTTTTTTTTCTTTTTTAGGCCTGCTGCTTTTTCTATTGTCCTCCACTTGTTCAGTTTCCTCCAGCTTTCTGAGGACACGCTGCACACCATGCTAAGACATGCCAAGTTTTGGCTAATAACTCTGGAAATCACCCTGTTGATGCAAAAATAACCTTTTCTAGCTGTCAAATTGCATTACTTGGTATAAGATACAATAAAAAAATTGTTTAAAATTTAATCAGATAATGTCAGGCAATTTGCTAGTAACAAGTTGCTTAAGGATACAATAAAAAATGTTTTTGGCCATGTTGTCTGTTATTTGTAGACAGGACACTGGCTCATTGCTTAAATTACACACCTTTTTTATGCTTTAATAATTCATAGTTGAGTGTCAAATGTCTTAACAAAAAAACAAACAAACAAGCCAAAAATAACATTCCTGTGAAAGTGATCCAGTACAAGGATTGGACCAAAAACAGTTGAAAAACCCTTTAAAAGACCTTTAGAAAACCTCAGGACCATTTTTTTTAAAATTATGAGAATGTCCGGCTCTTTGGAAACAAAAAATACATAAATGAAGGGTAGCTCAAGATAGACACTTTATTTAACCCTTTCAGTGACCACTCATTCAAAACTAAAACCATATTATTCATATATAGCACAGGGTGAGCTCCAAATCCTTATTTTTCATATTTTGTATGATTATTTGCAACCCTGAAATATGACATCAGGAATATAAATGGCGTTGGAAATGTCAGCACTGAAGACATAAATTTAACCAGCCGGTGCTGGGCTAGCTGGATGTGAGAAGGGAGTCTGTGTCTGGAGACCTTTTGAACCTTTGCAACTGAATATGAAACAGCTTGCATGAGACTCAAGATCTCCAACCAATAGGCACCACTTTGTGCATAATGGTCGCATCCTAAGGGATCCTAAGGTCGCATCCTAAGAGACTGCGCATACCAGCTAGCTCCTGTGTTCACTGAGATATTCAACATCTCTTTATCTCAGTCGGTGATCCCCACATGCTTCAAAGAGTCCATCATTGTTCCTGTCCCGAAGAAACCCCACCCTGCTTCTCTCAATGACTATCGCCCTGGAGCCCTCACCTCAGTAGTGATGAAGTGCTTTGAACGCCTGGTCAGAGACTTCATCATTTCTTCACTACCAGACACACTGGACCCACTACAGTTCGCTTACCGTCCAAATCGTTCCACAGACGATGCCATCTCTCATCTCCTCCACACATCACTCACTCACTTGGACACTAGAAGGGGGAATTATGTTAAAATGCTCTTCATAGACTACAGCTCTGCATTTAACACCATAATTCCCTCCACACTCACCACCAAGCTGGAGCATCTGGGACTCAGCTCATCTATGTGTCTGTGGATCTCCAACTTCCTAACTGGCAGACCACAGGCAGTAAGGATGGGCGGACATGTCTCAGCCTCCACCACTCTCAGCACTGGAGCCCCCCAGGGGTGTGTTCTGAGCCCCCTGCTGTACTCTTTGTACACATATGACTGTGTGGCCACTACCAGCTCCACCACCATCATCAAGTTTGCTGACGACACCGTCGTGGTGGGCCTGATCTCTGATAACAACGAGACGGCCTACCTGAAGGAGATTAGGAATCTGGAGAACTGGTGCCAGAGGAACAACCTCCTTCTAAACGTCAGTAAGACAAAGGAGCTGATAGTGGACTTCAGCACTAAGCAGGAGAGGAACTACCAGACCCCCGCCATCAACGAGTGCCCAGTGGAGAAAGTGGACAGCTTCAAATACCTCGGAGTTCACATCACGCAGGACCTGTCATGGTCCTGTCACATCAACACCGTGGTGAAAAAGGCCCGTCAGCGTCTCTACCACCTCAGATGCTTGAGAGACTTCCAACTGCCCTCCAAGGTGCTCAGGAACTTTTACTCGTGCACCATAGAGAGCATCCTGGCGGGAAACATCTTAACCTGGTTCGGGAACAGCACCATGCAGGACAGACGAGCTCTACAGAGGGTTGTGCGGTCAGCTGAGCGCACCATCCGCTCCGAGCTCCCTGACCTGCACTCAATCTACAGCAGGCGGTGCTGGACCAAGGCCAGGAAGATCGTGAAGGACCTCAGCCATCCCAACAACGGACTGTTCTCTCTGTTGAGGTCAGGAAAGCGATTCCGCTCCCTGAAGACCAACACAGAGAGACTGAGGAGGAGCTTCTTCCCGCAGGCGATATGGTCTCTCAATCACACCACCACACAGTACTGACCCACACATATAGTTCTTACACACACACTTCACTTCATCACTTAAATCACTTTAAGCATATTTGCACTGCACAAGACATAATGTGGATTGCACAACACTGGTCACTACATTCTTCATTTCTAGTTAATACTTGTACAGCTGATGTTATTGTGTATATATTTATTTATATTTATATTTCTTCATACATTCTTATATAGTTCTATATTGTGTATTTTGTTGTACAGTTATTTTATTTTCAACTTTAATTTATATATTTTATCTTATTCTTTCCCAGTTAAATTTACCCTTCATTCTAATTTGTGTTGTACAGTTATTTCATTTTTAACCTTAATTTATATTTTATTCCTTCCTAGTAAAATTTACCCTTTTTAATTTTTCATATTTATTTCCTATCTTATTCATAGCCTTTTCCTTTTTTGTTTTCCTTTGGTCACGAGCAGTTGTCCAAGCATTTCACTACATATCGTACTGTGTATGACTGTGTACGTGACAAATAAAATTTGAATTTTGAATTTGAATTTAATGAATCTCTTTTAGGGAACCTGGCATCACATCAGCCAGAAAACGTTTTTTCCTGCCAGTGTTGTGTGCTGTGTTTGTTTCTGATGAAATATTTTGTTTTTTTGCAGATTTCTGTCTTGTTGTTGGTCACCCCATGCCATCCCATTGAAAGGAAAAAGCCTTGGTTTGAAGTATTAATTTAAAAATAATCAAAAGTCAGTTTCTAATAGCATACCCATGAAAGAGTTAAGTCAACTTTTATGCCTTTACATAGTGATGTCTTCATATATGTGTACAAATTTGACCTTGAGAAGCAGCTCCTCAACTTGACATCAGTATTCAGTGCTGTACAGGAACATGCTGCCCTCTGGCTCACTGTGAATGATTCTCGCCTCCCATCTAATCCAGCTGAGCAAAGTTCAGCAACTGTTACATTTTTCTAATAGTCGACAGCAGATGTTGATGATTTTGAGTATTTGATTTTTGGATTAGGTAATGACAGCCTCTGGTTAATATCATTACCAACTCCCATTTCATCCCACTTGTCTAGACACCCTGACATCTGGGCTGATGATGATGACACAGGAAATATGTTTTCCTTATAGGAATCACCTTCCTACTCCACTCATGAAGGGGCTGTTGATTGGAAGCACAAAGTGTCAACTGTTTTTTTCCTAGTTTTAAACACAGTGGCAAACTTTCTCTTTGCATAATAATAAAAAAACTTTATGATCATATCATCTAGGAACAGATATACTCCTATGTAAAATTCAGCCCATCTATCCATCAACTATCTATCTATCTTACATTTCAGAAACGAAATCAGCAATAACAAAAAGTACAATAACAGAAGGCCAGTTAGAAACATATGAATAAAATCATTTGTTCACTTTATGTTTGATACTCCTCATTCTATTTAGTTTTTATTTGAGTTTTCATTATTATTATGGGCAGAATTCCCAGAGGGGAATGCTTTCGGTTCAGTGGCCTTTGCTTTGTGCTAGCTTCAGCTATGTGCAGGGCCATATGTAGGTGAGGGCTAAGACTTAGCACCTACAACTGTGAGACCATTGTTCTCAGCCAGAAAAGGTTGTAGTGTCCAATTATGGTTAACGATGAGTTTTTATCCAAAGTGGAGAAGGTCAAGTATCTCAGAGTAGTAAACAAGATGCCATCTCAGGGTCTTGTGGAGGGAGAATGGAACAGGAGACTGACAGGTGGTTTGTTGAGGTGTCTACAGTGATACCAACTCCTTACTATTCTCTTGTCGCAAAAGGAGCACTGAATATTAAGACATGGGTGAGGGTATGATTGTAGATCTGCCAGTAAATCATCAGCTTTGTTCATGAAAATAAGCATCCTTTGAGGCATTCCTGGGCTCAGTCATTTTGGAGTGGTTTCTTCACCTCATAATTAGGATTGATGGTAAGGGTATGCAGCTAAGATGCCTCCTGAACACCTTCGGGAAGATGTTTTTAGGCATGTTGTACCGGAAGGAGATCCAAGGAAAGACCCACCACATGCTGGAGACATGATATCTCGTGGTTGGCTTTTGAATGCTTCATTGCCTTGAGTTTGACAGTTTTGCTGCTGTAGTCTTATTCTGATTGGTTTGAGTGAGAAAAACGGGAACACTATACACTGGTAGTGTCTTGTTGAGTAGACTATGTACTCGCCTATCCCACATAGTACTTATGGTTATCGTTATGGCATTACTACACATACAAAAATGAACCAAAATAATAAATAAAAATTGAGGAGGTGATTGTTTTTCTCATTATCTATTCCAATATCATATTTTAGCAGATTATTTTAATTCTAAATAGGCTAATAAATAAATGTGAGAATTAGGTTCATTTCCTCTACGATCTCTGTATGATCAGATTTCTTTTTGCAACCCCCTGCTTACCATTAGGAAAAAAAGAAATTAGAAATGAAGTTTAGGCATTTCATATCAGCTTCCCTTTTCAAACCTGAAATTTATGTCCATCTTGAAAAAAAAGCTATGGCGTGTCTGTCCCAACCAGAGGAAAATACCTCTACCACAAGGTCAAATAGTTATCAGATGGAGAGAATTGCAAGAAGAACATGAAACAGATTGAACATAAAAGGTAAAACAGCAAGAGACCTTGGAATTTTGTTGAATAGATCTACAAGTTGAAGGGAAAAAGCTCCATAAGCATGAGTGAAAAGTCTCCATATTCTTATTCGACTTCTATGTATTTTTTCAAATACACACATGTATACCAGTGATCTTTTATTACAATCTTGTGACCATTTCTGTGAACATATGGTAGAAGGGAAAATCATCTATATACGTATTTTCGGTTTACAGACCCTCTTTGTCAAAACACATAGATACTACGGTGATACATTATACAGACAGACAGACAGACAGACAGACAGACAGATAGACAGACAGATAGATAGATAGATAGATAGATAGATAGATAGATAGATAGATAGATAGATAGATGACCACTATCAAAACTCAGCATCAAATGTGTTTTTACACATACTGTATAATTGCTTACATGCCCTCAGATGATGATCTATCTTCTAGGACTGTCAACGTTAACACTTTAACGTGTCATCATGATTAATGTGATTAAAAATTTTAACGCATTTAACCCATCTGGAGCGCAGAATGTACAAACTTTGCATTGACAGAGACATTTCAGGGATTTTGAGTCACCCCCCCTCACAGTGAGACCATTGACAAGACTGACTACAGATACCGACAACAGAATGGAGCAATCGTGAGCCACCTCCTCTACATGGATGACATCAAGCCGTATGCCAGGAGAGAAAGAGACATCGATTTACTGATCACCGCCACCAGGATCTACAGCAATCACATTGGAATGTCATTCCAACTGAAGAAGTGTAGTCGGATGATAACAGAGAGAAAGAAAGTAGTCAGAATTGAGGGGATGACGCTACTAGAAGGGAACATTGCAGACATTGAAGACACCTACAAGTACCTGAGATCTCTGTCCAGAAGAGCGGCGTCCTAGGAAGGGCAAAGATACTGCACAGGACCCTCAAGCTCCCAGGCCTCTGGCAGAGGACCCAAGCTTGGTGGATAGAAACCCACAGGGGTGAGAGGGGCTTTTTTGGGGGGGACTAGAACAAAGACAGCTTGTTATTGATATTGTGATATATTGATATCCCACACTGGCTGATAAATATATTGTAGGAGTGTTTAGCTTATTTTAGAGTTTAGAAATGTGTTAACATAGAATGTAGAACTATTGTAGAAACACTGCCCTTAATATAATAAAGGCCTCATTGTGTTGTGAACTTAGGAGTAGATTGTAGGAGACCCCTCCCCCACTTGAACTGTGAAAGTAAAACAGAGAGGAGTTAATGCTGAGTGGAAATTTCCCAGAGAATGTTTGGGTGGGGGTCTCAACATTTGTAACTGGATAACTGTGGTCTGGAAGGGAGATGGGTTTTTATGACCTCTAGGGAGTCACCTACACCCACAGTGTTTTAACTGTCACGCACACACATCCACACGCATACTCACTCATGTGCACTCACACATACACACAGGTATGCGTACACAGTCACACACGAGCACTCACATAGACACGTGGGAACGCGCACATGTAGGCATTCATGTGCTCGTGCACATAGACACAGACAGAGTTTGCAGCACACCGTAGGGGGTTTTATGATGGGGTCGCCTCTATAAAGCTGGCTGTAACTAACAAAGGGGTGAAGATTTTGGAGAGGGACACACCGGCCTCGTCTTCCCTTCTAGAAGTGCATGCTTAAATGAAGATGAATAAAGATGAATAAAGGTTTTGTGAAAATGACTACTGAGTCCGGTGCCATCTCTGGATGCTCGAGGAATAAAAAGAACCGGGGTAAAACTGATTTCTCAACAATATATATATATATATTATTTTTTATTTTTTATTTTTTTTTATTTTCCCAGTTTCTTTTTTAACTGGCACAATTCAAACAGGTGCATTTTCAAATCTACTCATCTACAGTGGGGCAAAAAAGTATTTAGTCAGCCACCGATTGTGCAAGTTCCCCCACCTAAAATGATGACAGAGGTCAGTAATTTGCACCAGAGGTACACTTCAACTGTGAGAGACAGAATGTGAAAAAAAAATCCATGAATCCACATGGTAGGATTTGTAAAGAATTTATTCGTAAATCAGGGTGGAAAATAAGTATTTGGTCAATAACAAAAATACAACTCAATACTTTGTAACATAACCTTTGTTGGCAATAACAGAGGTCAAAGGTTTACTATAGGTCTTTACCAGGTTTGCACACACAGTAGCTGGTATTTTGGCCCATTCCTCCATGCAGATCTTCTCGAGAGCAGTGATGTTTTGGGGCTGTCGCCGAGCAACACGGACTTTCAACTCCCGCCACAGATTTTCTATGGGGTTGAGGTCTGGAGACTGGCTAGGCCACTCCAGGACTTTCAAATGCTTCTTACGGAGCCACTCCTTTGTTGCCCGGGCGGTGTGTTTTGGATCATTGTCATGTTGGAAGACCCAGCCTCGTTTCATCTTCAAAGTTCTCACTGATGGAAGGAGGTTTTGGCTCAAAATCTCACGATACATGGCCCCATTCATTCTGTCCTTAAGACGGATCAGTCGTCCTGTCCCCTTGGCAGAAAAACAGCCCCATAGCATGATGTTTCCACCCCCATGCTTCACAGTAGGTATGGTGTTCTTGGGATGCAACTCAGTATTCTTCTTCCTCCAAACACGACGAGTTGAGTTTATACCAAAAAGTTCTACTTTGGTTTCATCTGACCACATGACATTCTCCCAATCCTCTGCTGTATCATCCATGTGCTCTCTGGCAAACTTCAGACGGGCCTGGACATGCACTGGCTTCAGCAGCGGAACACGTCTGGCACTGCGGGATTTGATTCCCTGCCGTTGTAGTGTGTTACTGATGGTGACCTTTGTTACTTTGGTCCCAGCTCTCTGCAGGTCATTCACCAGGTCCCCCCGTGTGGTTCTGGGATCTTTGCTCACCGTTCTCATGATCATTTTGACCCCACGGGATGAGATCTTGCGTGGAGCCCCAGATCAAGGGAGATTATCAGTGGTCTTGTATGTCTTCCATTTTCTGCTGATTGCTCCCACAGTTGATTTTTTCACACCAAGCTGCTTGCCTATTGTAGATTCACTCTTCCCAGTCTGGTGCAGGTCTACAATACTTTTCCTGGTGTCCTTCGAAAGCTCTTTGGTCTTGGCCATGGCGGAGTTTGGAGTCTGACTGTTTGAGGCTGTGGACAGGTGTCTTTTATACAGATGATGAGTTCAAACAGGTGCCATTCATACAGGTAACGAGTGGGGGACAGAAAAGCTTCTTACAGAAGACGTTACAGGTCTGTGAGAGCCAGAGATTTTCCATGTTTGAGGTGACCAAATACTTATTTTCCATCCTGATTTACGAATAAATTCTTTACAAATCTTACCATGTGAATTCATGGATTTTTTTTTCACATTCTGTCTCTCACAGTTGAAGTGTACTTCTGGTGCAAATTACTGACCTCTGTCATCATTTTAAGTGGGGGAACTTGCACAATCGGTGGCTAACTAAATACTTTTTTGCCCCACTGTAATCTACAGTGGCATTAAAAAAAAAACAAAAAACCCCCAAAACTGAGCCCATGGACTCCATCTTATCAAATTTGGACATTTACCCCACTCTGATTGAGCATGATATAGTGATGCAAACAAAGGTTTCATTAAAAAGTTTTCTTTTCTTATGTATTTTAAGAAAGTGTCCAAATAATTAAGTTTATTATTTCTGCTCTGACAGGGTAAGGAAGAAAAGACTGCTTGCTCAGTAAAATCAAATTCAAAGTAATCTCGTTCCTTGAATCTTAAACAGCATTCTGTTGCATACATTTGTCTCATTGTCTGTTTGCACATTCTTTAAATGACCGCCATCTTGTGGTCTCAGTTGACTATTATCTCTGGAAGCTGGCTTAACTCCACTTGCCTCTAATTCCAGTAGAATCTGTAGTGCCATGGACGTATCTCATTCCTGTTAACAATTGTTGGAGCTTGTAAACCTGAGAGGGCAGAAGCTTTTTCTGGAAACTGAATGCATAGGCATCAAAGTCCGCTGGTCTTTGATGGCTAGCTTTGACATCAGTGTGCATTTTGGAAACAGAGAAAGTGAACAGGCCACTGTGTTTTAGAATGAGTAATAAAGGGTAACTTACAAATTAATTAAATAATATTTCATATTTACTTTATTAACAGGTAACCCTCATCCTATGTGTTGGAGAAAAGCATGATGGATGTCTGATTATTTTATTTTTCGTGTCAGTTATCTTATGACCTGTGCCTTACAGCATCTAGTCAGCTCAAAGCTTCAGCAAGCATACTGTTTGTGGAGTTCAGCTCAGCCTTTAACAATGTCCAGGGGTCCTGCAAGTGCAACTGTCTCAGCTATCTGTGCCAGATTCAATCTGCAGGCTTTCTGAGAAACAGACGTCAGCAGGTGTGGCTAGAAAAACACTTCTCAGACATCCGGACTGTCAGTACTAGAATGTCACTAGGATGTGCTCTCTCACCCCTTCTCCTCAGCCTCCACACTAATGACTGCATCTCAAGAGTGCCGGCTGTGAAGATCCTGACGACACCACTGTGGTTGGTCTAATAACTGACAGTAATGAGTCTGTTATGAGGAAGTTTAACAGCTGGTGTCCAGATGCAGTCAAAGCCACCTGTTGCTGAAAACAGTAGAGAATGTGATGAACTCCTCCTCGCTTATCCACATTGGCCCTGAGGTTTATAGTTACTCAAGTTCTTGGCTACTAACATATGCAATTTATCTCTACATCACGTAGAGAGCATGGCAGCGGCTGTTCTTTTAATAACTGCTGAGAAAAAAACTCCCAATGATCACGTTTCACAAATTTATCATTAAATCATTAAATGTGTTAATCCTCATCTGACCATCTAGTCTGACTCCTGAATCGCAAAGAAAAGAAACAAACTTAAGGGCATGGTCAACAAAGGCAAGGTTTATTCTGCCAGCACTTCAGAGAAGCTCAAGCAAGCGTGCAAGATTTCTGCAAACCCCTCTCATTCTGAGCAATACCTCTTCCACTTTCATCTGGTGGAAGACTCAGAACCATCGAGGCCAACACAACAAGATATGCCAACCGCTCTGTTCCCAGAGCTGTGGCACTCATTAACCTCAATAGACTCTCTGGGCTTTACAACTGTGCAATGGCCATGCAAATGCCAGTATGAAAAATATACTAGAAAGAATAGATTCTAATTATGTTTTTCACATTTTGCCCTTAAGTACATAAATATTCATACTCACTGCTCTTTTCCTTTACTTTTTACATTATTATCATACTGTTTTCAAAATGGAATGACTTAATTTCTCTTCAATATATGTTTATGTTATTTTCTGGTCTGGATAGTATATTCCACATATGGGTACAGAACTGTGCAGAATTCTCAAGTCACCTGTTATTTCTTTATATTTTGCTTCCAAGGAGCTAGAATTTCTTCTATTTTCAAGTGGTCGTGAGCAGTAAGCTTTCTGAAGATTTGCCCTAGAGAGTGACTGATTGACTCAGTTGAAGGTCAGTTCTTGTTTATTTCTCTCCTGTTTGAGCTAGTTCACACTGAGTTATGACTCATTCATCACTCCAACATTAATGAAGCACTATAGGATCAACTTGGCAAAAGACAGCTAACATCCAATGAAGAATTTTGAATGCCGTTCAAGAAATCGATTCCTGAAGACTACTTAAAGAAAAGACAAAAAAGTTCAGACTGTGGTGAAGAATAAAGGTGATCATACCAAATACTGACTGTCAAGATCATTAAATTGTATATACTAAATTTCCATGAATGTTTGCTCCAGCAGTGTATTGTCACGTTTACATAGAGAAAGGCAGAAAGCTGAGACCCCCATCCCCATTCATAGTTATCAAAACGTATGTGATTATGATCATATGAGCAGTAGAAGATAGCAACAACAAACTGTTGCAGGAATTACGTCTGCCTCACTGAGTGGATACTGTGGCTCGACTGAAATAGAAGGCAGCAAATCAGAGACTTTTGGCTCCTTGCTACAATTAATTAATTATAATTTCCTTTGACTCCAATTAAATAATTACTTAATTAGTTTCTCTACCAATAAAATTTTCAATAAAAAAATAATCACAACATTCACATAGATGTATGATGACATACAACTATTGATCTCTCTGAGCTTCTCTCTGAATTTCAAGGATTACTTCATCCGAACCATCAACATGTCTCTTAGACCCCATCCTTACAAGGTTTTTAAAGATGCTCTACCACTAATTAAAGCTTAAATTTGAATAAATTGATAAATGTATCTTAATTAATAGGTTATGTTATCCTGGCTTTTAATGTTACTATAATTGAATCATTACTGTAAAAACCTTTACATGATCAAGCTATTTGAGCTAATTATACACTTAAACTAACGTTTGTAAAGAAACTAAGACCTTTGGGGGTTTTTTTCTTATTTTTTTCCTGGTCTGTTGTTTGAATAGCTCAATACTAGAAATATCACTCATAAAATATGTTCCAGCCATTGCTCTCTCTGTTATTTGCGGATTGGTTTTTATGGGTCCAAGAGCAGTTTTGCTTTGGTCAGGTGATAAGAAAGCGGGCAGGGGAGAGGATACATCTGTCTGGCGCTTGGCAAGGGGAGGCCTGGTTGTGAAACATTGAGTCAGCTAAATGTTTGAGCCCCGTCAGCACCCTGTGGTGCCTTTACAGTTTAATACAGAGGGCCAAGACAGCCTGACAGAGAGAGCTGCAGTAGCAACCTAATAAAACACACATGCACTCAGTTATGTGCCGATACACACAAGGGACAACTGTGTTGATCGCTCTTTCAATCTTAGAAATTACAATCTTAGAACCCTTTGACTATTCACAGTTCTTCTTTGGCAAACTGCAATATTAGTCAGATAATCCATTAAAAAGCACCAAAAGCACAAACAAAATGGAAAAGTCCACACAAGCTGGTGGCTGAAACCATTGCATTTGAGGCTTAGTATTGTCATTTCCTGGAGCTGGAGGATAAGATGTGATCAAGTTAAAAGTAGAGTTGTCACGATCCTGGGTCTTATCACCCAGGGGTTTCATTTTCTTGTGTTTTGTCAATTTGTATTATGGTTTGAGTCCACTTCTTAGTTTAAAGTTTAGTCCTAGTCCCTAGGTTGTTATGTTTAGCTTTTGGTTGTTAGATCCTCCCCGTGTGTTCCCACGTCCCTTATTACCTTCTGGGTATTTATGTCAAAATCTTCCCCTGTTCCGTATGGCATCGTCCCTCATGGTTGTGTACATTTCCTCATGTCTTCCCTGTGCCTCAGCTTTAGTTTCTCACAGTATAGTTTTGTATAGCTCCTTTTGTTCCTGTTAAAAAAAGCCGTGCCTTTTGAGTTTATCCCCATGTGTTGTGAGTCCTGCATTTTGGGTCCAATCTCTTGCCTGCACACAGTGATTCTTGACAGGAGTGTTGACAACTGGAAAGCTGTTTATTTTTTTTTTTTTTCACTTGGATTGGTTTTGTGGATACAGGATACACTTCTTTTTCTATGAATACTCAAAACACTCACATTCATACAACGCTGTCATGCAGAGTCACACAGTAAGGAATTTGTGGTTCAGTATCTATTCCTGAGACACAAGGCATTGAATCCCCTGTTTTCTGATTGATAACATGACTGATAGCAAATTACTACTGGGCTCAAATTCAAGTCAATTTTTATATGAAATCATACATCATGTGGTGGAATTATAATGCTGCTGAAAATAATTTGACAAGGACATCTTGTTTTTAGGTATCCTTGATCTCTCTTTTTTTTGTTATTATTATTGTTCAATCACACTGTGCCTTTCCAAACCAGTAGCACAACCACACTCACACAAAGCAATACCCCAGTTTCCCCCAGCATATGTCGATGAATCTGCACAGAGTTTCCTGCCAGTGGCACAGTTTCAATAGCAAGCCACAGGCCACCCACATGACGTATTCCGCCTCTCCTCCTTTTTGTATTCTGTAGAGTTATGTGCTTACTCATCCTTTGTATCTTCAGCAAAGCTTGTGTTTTATGTTCTGCTGGAAATATGAGCAGGAATTAAAATTACTCAGCCAGCTGGTGCAGTTATTGTCATGGAGTCGCAATTGCATAAGTTGAATTTCCGCTTGTTTGGTTAATTTTTACTCTTTTGCGACTCTTTTTTGTGTCTCTCACTGCTGTAATGTATGCACATAATTGTGCAAACAAGGCATGAAGAAATCTCCTACTTGAGGCATTGGTTTATCAGCTTGTCTGATCTGTGATTGAGTTTGCTAATGGATTCTCAAGAGGTCTGGCAACTATCACACAGGCTTGACTGGAATTTGCACAAGTAGCATTAATGAAGTGTTACACACAACCCTGTTCTCTCAGTATTGGAGTAACTTGACTGCACATGGCTTCTGACTACTGGGGAAAGTACCATAATTCACCGTTTCAGCTCTTTAACAACATGCCAGCTTCTTAGTGTTTCCTGAGGAGGTGATTGACAAATTAAACGCATGTCAACCACAGGTGCTTATTGAAAGCCTCCTTAGCATGTCTAGTCAATCCACTGGAGGACTGTTACCTTGTTAAACCATACTGACAAAGACAACATAGATGGTTGCTTATATGTTTCTAGAGAAGAGGAGTTTAAACTAAGTGGGTACATGAAAATTATAAAAGGATGGAAAAGTGAATTCTTTAGTATGCTGGGTACTGCATTTGCAACTTTGAAAGAGTCATTTTATACTCTGTACTATATATTCATAAAATGTTGATCACATTTAGCTTGTACAGCCTGAGAGTCTACATACTTAGCATATATGAGATATATGTATGAGACTATACTAAAACTTGGACATAAAATTACATCAATACTTTTATATGAAATATTGTGTTATGATTCAGTGTTATGGATGTTTTGCACTGTTTTTGTCTGCCACACCAGAGGGTGGCATAGTTTGTGTCCTGTGTTATTGCTGTTATGTGAGTTCCAGGTGGAGGCTGACCATTGTTGGAGGACTGGGAGAGGCCGGCTATAAATGAGGACCCTTCTTCTTTTACTTCCTGTTCCCAACTGTACATGTGTTCTGAAAGCTTTTGGCTGTGTTGTAAATAGTTTGTTGTAAATAGATGTAAATAGTTGTCAATATTTTTTACTTGGTAGCTGTAGGGGTGAGAAGCCATTTTCTTTTGGAACCTTTTCTCCTGCTTTTGGTTAGGGAGGCAGGTAAGAAACCTGTGTTTTTCTTTTGGGTTTTTCCGTGTAGGCAAGCCAGTTGCATTTCATTTCTAGAGTTTTGTTTGTTGTTTTGGCCATGCTACATTTTGGGACTTAATAAACTGACTGGCTGTTGCAACATCCGTGGCAGTTGTTTTTGGTTTGTCTTCCTTGAGAGCAGGGAGTGTGGGGGCATTTTCCTTTTTTTATTTTCCTTGTGTTGCAGGCCGGTTTTCCCCAGGGCTGGGGTGTAACAATTGCTAAAAGCATGAATCTCATGTTGACATTTGAGGGAAAGCCAAGATGTTTCAGAGGGTTTGAATTAGAGTCTAAAGCAGGGGTCGGCAACCCTGGGCACGCGTGCCACAGCTGGCATGGGAAGGGATAACTGATGGCACGACCATAGCTGGACTGGCCATAGGCCCACCGGGCATTGCAATGGTAATTATTCATTTTTATGGGCCGATTTTTTCTTTGTTTGTTCAAACACATTTTCACTGCTCGTCAAACACATTTCATTGCAATGTTGACCCTGTGTGAGCAGGGTGGTTTGTTTTTTTTTTTTTTTCTCCCCCCCCCGGACAGCCTCCTTCCGACTAGTGAGTAGACGGCTTGTGGGCCCTGAGAGTGTCTCCCCGTGGTGAGGAGTAGGGTAGGAAGTGTGGGAAGTGCCTCCCTTTTTTGTTTAGTAGTCTTCTTGCCTTTTGTTGCTACGAGTGTTTCCTTTGTTTCTTTGGGATTATTGGTAAGTTAATTGGTAAGTTAATGTCGTTTGTAATAAACCTATATCATTCGTAATGAAACTATATTAATACAGAACAACTCTGTCTGTTTTCCTTTTCATTCTGTTTCCGGACTCATTTGTTACTGGTCCCCTGTTGTGTGGTGTTACTTCAGCAAGCATTACACACACACGCAGGTAGGAATAGAGGATTACCGGAGTTGACTCCTTTCTTTCTTTTTCTTTTTTCTTCTTCAAAACCACAACCAGAACAACATACTCACTAGCGCCCTCTAGCGCTTCTGGTAAATGCATCTACAGAACAAATGCAATAGTATGTGTGGACACAACATCCCCTCACTCGCATGCCTAGACCCCTTCGGGGGGAACGTAACAGATGTCCTTACTGAACCATCAGAGCTGAACAGGTGATGGAGAAACAGGTTTACCTTTTAGGTGACATGAATGAGTTGAAGGAAAGTTATGAACTGTTTCTGAGAGACAAATAACACCAGGATCCTTTTCTAAGTTTCTTAGCTAGCTAAGTAACTGTGTAGGGGCGCATCTAGCAAAGTTTTGCCAGGGGGGCAGGTAGGGCATTAACAGGGAGAGGGGGGCACAAAGAAATACTTTTCTTTCTTATTCTCATTTAAAATGTCTGGCTTTTAATAAATAATTATCTGAATCTTACAACCAAAGTTTTTATCTGATGTAAAATGTATAGAAATCATACATATACCAACAAGACTGTACATCACTGTCACCACAGCATTTGTTTTCATTCAAAGGCTTTATGGCTTTAATAACTGGTGGGTCGGTCTCTAGTCAAAATGACCGGGCCAATTTTTTTTTGTCCCAGTCCAGCCCTGGGCACGACACGCAGTGAATTTATCTGAGAAGGTGCATTAGAAAAATAAATGGCCAGGCCAGTGGTGCACATCGCAAATTAGCTTGCATAGACACATTAGTTGTCCCACTTCTTAATGATGGTATCTTAGCTAACAACCCCAACTACCAGATTCAACTTGTAATTGGCTAAAAATAACCTAGCCTACCAGTGAGAGGGACATTGCTAGCTGGCAGTTTTTTTTTTTTTCATTTCTGATCAAACCAGAAAGCTTTAATGAGCAGCTAGATTTGTCTCGCATTAACTGGTTGGTGTCCAGCCAGTTAATGCGAGGACATCATAATGCAGCTGATTGAACTGAAAACCTCAACTCTGTGAGGGTCAAAGTTTGCAGAACTACAAACGCAGCTGGAACCCATAGCTGTGCCTGTTATTGTAGCTTGCATTTCCACCTGCTGGACATCACTAGCTGACAAGTTTAACTGTCTTCAGAACATTGCAGAGGCCTTATTGACAGTATTTGGCTCTACACATCTGTGTGAGCAGACTTTCTCTCACATGAAGACTGTCCTCAGGTAGCCGTCTGAACGCTGGACACTCGGAGACCTGTGTCTCTGAGTGGGAGACCAGAGATCACATTAACATGTGTATCTCTGTATTAACAAGCATGCCATATTGGCCCAGTTTATTTTTCTTATCATTGTTGTGAGGAGACCATAAATAGCATTTGCATTTTCTGTTGTACAGTTCATTTGCTGTCATGGAGTTCTTGTTATGGATAAAAAGTGTCTTTTTTTATTTCAAAATAGCTGAGAACTATTCGCTGATAGTGGCCAACATCTGCAAACAAATATAATTCTATAAAGTTGTTGTGTGTACATGTATATGTATATATGTACACATATGTATATATGTACCTACTAAGTAAAAAAAAAAATATAATCAGCACAAATAAAATTCGTCTGGGCATTGAGCTACATCTTGCTTGAGTGAGGACAAACATAGACTGTTTTGAAAAAAAAAAAATGACCGAACGATTCAATAAGGTCAGGACTATCAGTACATGAAACAAAAGTACGCTCGAGATATTCAAACTCAGACAAATAAGCACAAGCTCAGTTTTTGAAATATCAGAAAACCCAAAAGAAAGTCTGAAAAGACACACTTCATTATAAAAATAAGCCTGTCAGTGGAGTCAGAAGTTATTGAAAAGGACATCATCAAAGAGCTGATGTTACATCCAGTAATTGGTCCAGTACTTGAGGCACTGTGGATTCCCAAGATTTTATCCAGTGCTGAAAAGGTTTCTTTGAGATAGAGAACGACTCTGTCCTGTCTGCTGACTAGATAATCAACTCAGTGAATATCACATAGGTAAAATGATTCAACAGTAGATGTAGGATTTTTATGCTGAGGAGTGCTTTAAGTGCCTTCTGTCTTTCTCCATGTCTTATTTTATGACTCACTTAGTCGTATACTATCATTCTGGAAAAAAAGCAGCACCACAGATTCTCTATAATATAGTTGAGTGCCACATAAAGAAACCATCCTCCAGGGCTGTCTTACAGCACTCACTTCTGGTTGGAAACAAGCAAAATTTCAAGGCAGCCCATGCTTGTGATGGTTTGCTACATCTGAAGGAGTTATTGCAGTGTTTAAATTGCCTTTTAAAAGGTTACTAAATGCACATTCCTCCTCACCATTTTGCGTGAAAGCATCTACAGTTGACTGAGAGGGCAGAATTGTTTTGGCTGTCAAGGTATTTAACCCTTTAAGACCTACCATAGAACCAAGTCCGCCAGAGCTTATATTGTATTTTTACATGCTGTGGAGCCATTTTTGGGAGCATTTCAAAAAAAAGAAAAAAAAAAGAAAAAAAAAAGAAGAGGCTTATCCCTCAAAACTGTAAATACAAAAAAGTTGCACAAAATAGTTTCCTACCACAGGAAACTTATTTTGAGTGTCTTCATAGTTTTATTTTTGAAATACACCAATTTTTATACACTGCAGGAAAAACGAAAATAAATATTATACTGCAAATTTGCAAAAAAGCAGCATATGCATCAAAATAAACTATTTCCAGCAGTGCAATATGAGTCCTAAGCATCCCAGAAACGACACAGAAAGTCATAAAGTCAAAGATAACTTTTAAAAAGAGCAGTATAGGCCCTGAGGCCCTGATCGCAAAAAAGACTACATTTCCGCGAAAATGACGTCACTTCCGGTTTCGGCCAGGTAATGGCGGAAATGCAAAAGTTCGCGCTGACGTCTATTCCAATGTAGGAAGTGTTTTGAACAGCTGATCGGACCGGCAAAGCGTGTTTCTGGAATATTATGTTTTTGTTCCTGCAAGCGCTTTTTATGCAGTTTTTGCAAAGCTTTATGTGGAAGGAAACCGTGACCTAGGACAAGCTGATGGCACAATATGTAAGTACAACTCCTCCGGTTTCATATGCAAAAAAAATTTTTGCGCTAGCTTACGTGGTTGCAGTGCTACCGGGATTTAAAAATAGTAACGCATAACAGAGCGTTCCCGCTCCGATCGGCTCTAAAGGGTTAAACAATGAAAACAAAAAATGAGATACGACATGGACTTTAGTATCTTTTGGTGTGGAAAACGCAAATCCCATTAATATTTCTCTTCTTGTTTCAAGTCTAATCTTGCGATAAGTCTTTTCAGGGTGTACCCTGCCTTTAATCCTATGACAGCTGGTATAGGTTCAATCCCCGTGTCCCAGAGCTGAATAAGTGGAAGAAAATGGATGGATGAGTTGTTAGCATATAGCCCTGTTTCCAATGAACCCACTATACAAAGCAAAAGAAGTAACATGACTTCTGTCATCTCAAGGTCTTGCCTGGTTTTGAGGTCCATTTGTTGACACAAGTTGCAATTTTGATTGACTATTAATGGTTTTATGCACCTGAAGGTCTTTTTCACTTCAGTCTTTATTCTTAAAAACTAATTCTGTCATTACAGTATTATAATACTATATTATAATACTATACTCTATTATAATACTATACATGAAAAAGTGGTTACTTTTTCTAAAAAAAAATTCCTGTCATTTTATGACACAAATGAGGCGTTTGGAGGGAATAAGCGTTAACTCACTTGAACTGAGATGAAACACCTAAAATCTTCAATTACTTGTGAGTGAAAAATTCAACAAAGTTTATTCTTTTGACCGGCAGCAGCAAATCATGCTGCTCTCAAACGGAGAGTTTTATTTATCAAACCAGGAAATGAGCGATAATCAAAACTGAATGAGTTCTGATTTTTGAAGTGGCTGCACTGAATGGCAAAAAGTGGAGAAATCTGGTTGTTAGTTTTGAACTATTTTAAAGTCACCACACTTTATAGCCTTTCCATTCTCTTCTGTTGTTTTTTTCCAAGTACCTTCCACTTAAAAAGGTGTGAACACTTACCTAGAAGCTTTTCACAGGCTTCGAGTGTGTTCACAAATATCCCCTGTGAGCTGCTGATGGTACACACCATTGAAATTCATCAATGAACCTGCTGCACCATTTGAAGTTGATTGTCATCTATAGTCCCAGTGTTCAAATACAAAACAACAGACTATATTGTATTGTTATACATAATGAATTGCTGCTGAAATATTTAATTATAAGATTTAAAAGCTTATATTTAATGTTAAGTAAAATGTATTATCTTTGTAGGTTTTTCTGGTAGTATGTGATTATCCCACCTGATAAACTATAACATTCCGAGAATCACTTCCTGTAATTTCCCCCCCAGTTTTCTTTTTAACTGTCTCCTCATTTACATTATTCGCAGAGACAGTTTTTCAACAGCTGAAATCTTTTTAGTTTCTACTCATCTTTACGTTCATTTCCATAAGCAAAAACATTCCCTATCACTCGCTGCATTATCTGTGTAAGTAACCCCTATGTTAAAATTGGCTTTCCATTCCTTTAGGATAAAGATTAAGAAAAAACTGTGGCAACAAAATGTTAAAATAATAATAATCCAATCACATATTTGCCTGGCTTCTTCAAGCCAATCAGCCTTCACTTTGTGTAGTTTAAATCTGGGCTCTCCATCATTCTCCCTTTCAGATTTGCATTCATGCAACCCACCTCCTCTCTATTACGACCACAGGCACCTCAGTCAGAGCTCTATCCAAGTCTCTAACTTCATCTTCAGTGTCTAGACTCCACGGGTTCCTGTCCTAAATCCTATCACTGCTGGGATTCCATTCTGCCATCAGAGTATAAACACTAAATTCAGTTGTTCAGTACTTTCAGTTCCTCTCTTATAATTATTTAGGTTGGGATACATACAGTTCAACAAATTAAAAAGTGTTGAAAGAAGTGGTGGTGAAGCATCTTGAAGGAAGAAATGTGGTTGGAAAAAAATCCACATCCCATTACTGTATTTAGAGACAACTTAAACATTTGGTGAAATGAAATCATAAAAGATCAACAGCATAACTTGTCTCTATGTTTAATAGTAAAAGTAAGAACGTTTCCACACACATCTACTCACATGCAAAGAGAATTCAAGGGATTATAAGGTAAGTCATGTTTTATCTATTGCATACCTTTTGCCTACTGTACAAGCCTATGGGGAAGTGTTAAATGGCTTTGGTTTCTTCAGTTTGTTAGACAAGTTCTTTGCCCCAAAAAAGTCAGCTGATTAGTTGAGTATATAGAATGATTAAATTTTTCCATCTGTGTCCTTTTTTGTTCTTTGATGTGTGTTACAATATGACGGTGCTAGGATTGAGCTGGATAATGCCGCAGCCAGTATGTCCCATCATCAGAGGTAAAGACTGTCCAATGAGCTATTAGAGTTTGTTATTTAACCTCTGAAATGAAATCACTTGAATAAGGCAAAAAAAAAAAAAAATCACAGAGATGAAAAAGACAAAATTTTTTTTTGGAACCTTCAAATATGAAACAGATATGTTTTTGTGTTTTAAGTAAGTGGAAGTAAGTGGGCTACTCTGGTTAACTTGCACTGCTGTGGTGAAGTTTACATTAACAAACTATGTTGGACTGTTGCAGTAAAGCTGTGGTGTTCGTGGTCAGTGCATCAGGATAACAGGTATCAATTTAAGTTTAAGCTGATGATTCACTCACTGAATTCCACCTTTAATCTAGCATTGTACTGTTTAGGGGCTTGAAATCCACCACGATAGCTCATGCAACATCCTCTTATCTCATTTAATTCAATAAGCTAAATTCATGAAAAGCAGCAGCACAGATCAGGTGATCACAGCCTTTATTTATTGATACTTCTCCCCTCTCTGCACCATTACAACTGATGCTATTGTTCCCCCAACTGTGGAATCCCATTATAAGCCCTGATTATACAATCTTTTTGTTTTGCCTAGGCATGGAGGCAAAGTCACCTACAACGTAGGCAACAGCTGTACTTGAAAGGTGAAAAGGCTGTACATTTTTACTTTCATTTAAGGAAAGAAGTTGAATCAGTACTTTCACTTTTAGCAGAGTATTTTTAGCACAAAGTATCTGTACTTCTACATAAGTGACAAATGTGCGTAATTTTGTCGTGTCTGCATACATCACAGACAAGCTATTTTCAATGTTTAACTTCTGTGTCTGTCTGTGCTGATACTAGGAAGCCAGATATACTTCCCTGCTAGATAATTTAGATCTTTGATTATGTCGCTCTCAAACATTAAGGAAGATGCAAAGAAGAGGGGGAAGAAGGGGGATTGCAAATTACATGTGATTTACTGGAAAAAGAGTCATTTCTCCCATTGCCCTCCTCAAATCTCACTTTGACCCCCATACAATTGAAAACATGGATGTTAAAAATTTATTTGAAACCATCAGGGAAAACATCCTGTATAAAACACTGTGGAACGTATTCACAGTACAGTGCTTAACACAATTATTAGACCACTACCCAATGTAAAGTTTGTGCACAACAACTATAATGCACAACTTCTTTAATTTTAATGCAAAGAACTGTTATGTATGTGTTACAGGAGGTCTGTTAAGAGAGCCTCCATGCAAAAAGAATAGGAATTCTAGTGAGGACCAGCAACAAACCACCACGCACACACTGCAATGGGTTACACAAAATTTATTCGTTCTTCCTCTAGGCAAACTACCGGCTGAAGACAACCCCGGCCAGGGATCCAAAGCCCAAAGACCACCGCGGTCCGAGTTCTTCGCCTAGTTACAAACAGGGGAGAGAGGGTCACTGCACGAACACGCAACCAACCGTATCAATCCTGCAGCTCCATAAAACAGGTTTGCCACCCACCTTTTCGGGCTTTAACTTTGTTCGAGGCTGGGTCTCCACATTACCTCCCGGCAGTTAAACTTCCCCGAGCTGGTCCAGTTCTTCTTATCGGGGCGCAGGAGGTCTCCAGTCTAGTGCTCGTTTTCCTCTTTTCCAATACGTCCTTTTTTCCCAGCACGTCCTCTCTTTTCCAGCACGTCCTCTCTTTTCCAGCACGTCCTCTCTTTTCCAGCACGTCCTCTCACAGCTCCATAGGAATACGTCCTCCTTTCCACATCCTCCGTTTCGTTAAAAGCAAAAACCAGGCCAGGCTAAAAAAATCCTTTCTATTAAAAATGCGCACACTTTGTCCTGGATCTCCGGGGCTCTCCTGCTTCACCGAGGTCCTACTAAAAACAACAACCACACTTCCTGCTTCCTCTCCCCTTTATAAAGAGGAACTCCAATCAGCCGCTCCCTGTATTCAACTCCGCCTCACTGGCAGCTAGGCTAGAGTAAAATCTCCCCTCCCACACAGGTGCAACAACCGTAAATAAACACAAAAACATGCAATTAATCCAAAACAAACTCAAAAACAAAACCAACAAAACTTAAGGGGGGGGGGGGGGGTTTTCTCTCCGTCCTTTCCCACCATGCTATACTCCGTAACACCCACCCCAACTTTTTCCTAGCCCGTCCTCGGGCACTCTACTAAGTATATCGAGGTGGGGGCTTCCCGAGATTTTCACGGGCCGATCTCCTTAAACCCTCCTGAGTTGCAGGGGCGGACTTGTTGGAGGACGGATAGTGACCTGGCCCTGGCATCTGCTGTGCCATACTCCATAGAAGTAACCACTGGTCTGAGGCTGTCGCTATATCATGCGCAGCTGCCGTTCCTGGTTCTAAGGCGCCACCTCCTGTTTTATCATTGACGGAAGGCAAGAAAGTACATATGCGCAGGCGATTACGATGGACCACTCTAACAGGCCCATCTTTACCTTCTGGCCGAACTCTGTAGACTGGGTTCATAGGGTTTGGCTGGCCAACTACAATTTGGATCTCTTCCTCCCAGTGTGCTGCCAGTTTACCCTGTCCGTCCCTTCTTGTCGTATGGACTAAAACCCTTTCCCCCGGGAGCAATGGTGCTGCCCTAGCCCCAACATCATACCTGTCCTTCATCCGGCCTGCAGCCTTCTGGCTGCTCTTTTCCACCATCTGGTATGCCAGCCTCAAGCGCTCATGATGTCTCCTCACCCACTCCTGCGTCGTGGTTGACTCCATGGGTCTCTTCGTCCCCATAAACAGCTCGCCTGGCAGACGAGCATTCCATCCAAACATCAGGTAATGGGGGGTGTAACCTGTAGACGCATGGACAGAGTTATTATAAGCCTGGAGCAGTTCGGGCAAACATTGTACCCACCGAGTCCGCCTCTCTTCCTCTAGGGTGGACAGCATATTTATTAATGTCTGATTGAAACGCTCACAGGCCCCATTTCCCTGAGGATGATAGGCAGTAGTTCGACTTTTCTGACAATTATAATACTGACAGAGCTCCTTTATGAGGGCGGACTCGAAATTAGCCCCTTGATCCGAGTGCAGTTGTTCTGGGCATCCAATTGGCTGAATAATATGTCTCAACAACATCTTCGCTGTAGTTGCAGCGGTCTGGTCCCTGGTAGGTATTGCCCAAGCATACTTTGTAAACAAATCAGTGGCGACCAAAATGTACTGGTATGAGTCTGCCGGTCTACCTAATGTCAGGAAATCAACTGCCACGGTTTGGAGAGGTGCGTGTGTAAGAACAGGGCTAAGTGGGGCCCGACCGTCACCACGACCTTTATGACGTACACACCGTTCACAGGATGTTGTCCAGTCCCGCACTCTCTTCTCCATTTGAAGCCAATAAAAACTACGGCGCAGCATCGAAAGTGTCTTTGCCACCCCCAAATGACCATTCCTTTCATGGAAAGCCTTCCATGTTGGTTGCTGTTCCTCCAAAGGAACAAGGATTTGGTAGTACGCCTCACAGGTGTTGGAATCCACCCCCCTGCGGACCAGAACACCCTCCAACAACTCCAGCCGTGACCATTGTTTCATGTAGTTTAAGACTGCAGTAGGCTCCTGGCGTCTTTCCTCCCCAGATGGCATCTTTCCTCGGGCCATGTAGTATCTCACTCTATGCAACGTGGGGTCCTGCTCTTGTAAGCCTTGCCAGCATCCTGGATCCCAATCGATGTTCACAGCCTGAACCCATGCTTTTTCGTCCACACTCTGTGGAGGCACCAAATCCTGGGGTTGCACCTGCAATGGCATTCTAGACAGAACATCAGCATTCACATTTTCCTGGCCAGGCCGATACTTAATATCAAATTGATAATTTGCGAGCTGGGCTACCCACCGTTGTTCCACTGCGCCCACTTTTGCAGTCGATAAATGGACCAATGGATTATTATCAGTATAAACTGTGAACAGAGACCCCCATAGATAATCTTTAAATTTCTCAGTCACCGCCCACTTCAAAGCGAGCAGCTCCAGTTTAAAGGAGCTATAGTTTGCATCATCCCTTTCGGCGGGTGCTAAGCTTCTGCTAGCATAGGCTATCACACATTCCTTCCCATCTTGTACTTGAGACAGTACTGCACCAAGGCCCACTTTACTGGCATCCGTATAAAGCCGGAAGGGTAATCTGAAATCAGCAAAAGCTAAAATAGGAGCCTCGAGCAATTTCTGCTTCAGAAGATCAAAGGACTGCTGACAATCCTCATCCCAATTTATGGGGATATTCTGTTTTTTATTCTTCGGTACTCCCACTAGCAGCGAGTTAAGAGGCCTAGCAACACCCGCAAACCCTGCAATGAACCGCCGATAATAACCGGCAAAGCCCAAGAAGGAACGCACCTGATGAATAGTCTGCGGGGCCGGCCACTTCTGTACAGCGGCAATCTTATCAGGGTCCGGAGCCACACCCTCACTGTTCACCAGGTGACCCAGGAACTTCACCTGTTGCTGGAAAAGAACACATTTATCAGGTCGCAACTTCAGCCCATAGCTCTTCAATCTTGCAAACACTGCCTGCAGATGTTCTAGGTGGCTGTCAAAATCCGGTGAATATACTATCACATCATCCAGATAGACAAAAGCGGACTCTGTGATTTGACTTCCCAAACAACTCTGCATCAACCTTTGAAATGTTGCTGGAGCATTACACAATCCAAAAGGCATTCTTTCAAACTCATACAAGCCAAAAGGAGTACAAAATGCAGTTTTTTCCCTGTCAGCTTCAGAAACTTTCACTTGCCAATACCCACTTGCTAGATCAAGGGTGGAGTAGTATTTTGATTTAGTCAGCATCGTCAAGGTCTCTTCAATTCTAGGTAATGGATGGGCGTCTTTATGTGTCACTGCATTCAACTTGCGGTAATCCACACAAAATCTCAATTCCCCATTCTTTTTCCTTACCAGGACAATGGGTGCTGCCCAGGGACTTGTACTCTCTCGCACCACCCCTGATCGAATCATATTATTCAGCAATTCTCGCACTTCCTGATACATTTTAGGGGGGATTGGCCTATACCGCTCTCTAATAGGAGGTGCCATACCTGTCGGAATAGAGTGCGTAATTACATCTGTGTGGCCATAATCCTCTTCATCGGCAGCAAACACATCGCCCCACTTCCTCAAGAGACCATTTAACTTTTCCTGCTCCTCCATAGATAGATTCGACCGCCCTTGTGTCATAACTTCAATGTGAGGAGCTTTACCAGATGGTTCCGAGCTCACCTGGGATACGCCCACTTCAACGATGCCTGGCCTGGTTTGCTCAAACGTGACTTCAAAAGGTTCCTGAATGTCGACATTTTCCGTGGAGAATGTAGCCAGGGCCTCATAACGTCGTAACGTAATAGGAAAAGGATTGAGATTCCTTACTTTGATAGGGACCCGGCCTCTATAGACAGTTCCTAGCGATCGAGCAACGGCAACTGTACTAGGCCCTTCCAATGGCTCCACCAAGATACATTGTCCTTTCCTCAGTGTCTGTGGGGCCCTAGCCCAAATCACCTGCTCACTGTGTTCAGGGATCTTCACCGGGTGGCGGTAAGCGGGTCGCAGGGTCCCTACTTGTGGTACGGGGACAGCTGCCTGAATTCTTTGACAGTCCTGAAAAGCAGATGCCCACGCTTGTTGAGCGTCTACAGTCGAGCCAACAGGCCAGGTCTGGGTCTGCGTCTGAGGTTTCAAAAAAAACACATCCCAACATGGAACGATGATGTTCATACCTAATATAGGTAATGCATTAGAATTATTGGGGTCGTCCTTTGAAATCACAATTCCCATATCTTTTAGGGTAATGTCTCCCACCTGTACTTCAGCTAACACATAGCCCACGTAAGGAATAGCCAATCCATTCGCGGCCTTCAGCTTTAGCCAATTAAGATCACTCTCTTTCCCCGGCTCCTGTTCACCAAACAATCTCCTAAAACAGGCTTGTGGCATTAATGTTACATTAGACCCAGTATCCAGCAAAAATGTCACTTCTTTACCATCAATGAATACTTCTACTTGACGGCATGCCCCTAAAAATTGAGGGTGGTTTAACTGAGTTGGACCACTATCATCCTTTCCAATCACCTGGCCCATAGCGACTGGATTTACTCGTTTAAAGCCATCTGAGATGAAGTGCCCCGACACTCTCTTGCCATGTGTCCACTAACTCCACACCTACTACAAATAGGCTGCCCATGCTCATCCCACTTGTGCCGTGGTCGCTCCACTAACCGTGGGGTTTGCCTTGTCACCGGGGGTGGCTCGGACACTTCAACACCTCCCCTATATTGAGGGGAACTAAGGTTCCACCTTTCTCGCTCACCTCTAGGAGCTGAAAACGTCCGTGGCATTGGTGCTGGTCGGACAAATTCCCTCAGCTCCTCCTGAAGAGTATTTTTGAGATCCATAATTTGCTCCTTCATTTCTGCAAGGATCTCCACTTTAAACTTATCTCTCCAATTCAGAGTATCCTGCCACTTTAAATCCCCTCTTACTACAGCACAAGCGGAGTCCTCATGTACGCCATACAGCGCATCCGCTTCCAATTGCAGAGCCTCTTTACGCACCTGTTCAAATGAGAGGTCAGGATCGTGCCTTAATAAACGCCGCAGATCACGCTGTATCTCACCCTCCCTAAGACCCAAGACAAACTGATCACGCAGGTGCAGGTCAGCCCGCCGAAACCCTTGTGGCTCTTTTGTCTGCAGGTGATGGCCCAACTCCCTTAAGCGTAACGTGAACTTTCTAATAGGCTCTTCTGTCCTTTGTCTACATTCATAAAACATGGCACGCAGGGTACCCACGGCTGTTTTGTCCCCATACAGTTCTTTAAGCTGAAGAAAGATTTTATCTGGCGTATCCCGCTCCGCTTGTTCCAGAATAAGAATTTCACGTCGTGATTCTCCTCCTAATGCACTCAATACAAAATCACATTGCTGTTCTATCGACCACTTTTGAGCACGGAGCATTGCGCTAATTTGACTCTCCCAATCTTCATAATTCGTATTAAGCCCACAAAATTTTGGTACCCAGGGCGCACCGATAAAAAATGGTGACGCCATATTCCTGGTTTCAGATAACTCATCCGCCATATTAATCAGTCTAAGGCAGGTAGGTTTGTATACTGGTCACAAATCCTGTCGACAACGCCAAATGTTACAGGAGGTCTGTTAAGAGAGCCTCCATGCAAAAAGAATAGGAATTCTAGTGAGGACCAGCAACAAACCACCACGCACACACTGCAATGGGTTACACAAAATTTATTCGTTCTTCCTCTAGGCAAACTACCGGCTGAAGACAACCCCGGCCAGGGATCCAAAGCCCAAAGACCACCGCGGTCCGAGTTCTTCGCCTAGTTACAAACAGGGGAGAGAGGGTCACTGCACGAACACGCAACCAACCGTATCAATCCTGCAGCTCCATAAAACAGGTTTGCCACCCACCTTTTCGGGCTTTAACTTTGTTCGAGGCTGGGTCTCCACATTACCTCCCGGCAGTTAAACTTCCCCGAGCTGGTCCAGTTCTTCTTATCGGGGCGCAGGAGGTCTCCAGTCTAGTGCTCGTTTTCCTCTTTTCCAATACGTCCTTTTTTCCCAGCACGTCCTCTCTTTTCCAGCACGTCCTCTCTTTTCCAGCACGTCCTCTCTTTTCCAGCACGTCCTCTCACAGCTCCATAGGAATACGTCCTCCTTTCCACATCCTCCGTTTCGTTAAAAGCAAAAACCAGGCCAGGCTAAAAAAATCCTTTCTATTAAAAATGCGCACACTTTGTCCTGGATCTCCGGGGCTCTCCTGCTTCACCGAGGTCCTACTAAAAACAACAACCACACTTCCTGCTTCCTCTCCCCTTTATAAAGAGGAACTCCAATCAGCCGCTCCCTGTATTCAACTCCGCCTCACTGGCAGCTAGGCTAGAGTAAAATCTCCCCTCCCACACAGGTGCAACAACCGTAAATAAACACAAAAACATGCAATTAATCCAAAACAAACTCAAAAACAAAACCAACAAAACTTAAGGGGGGGGGGGGGGGGTTTCTCTCCGTCCTTTCCCACCATGCTATACTCCGTAACATATGCCCCCCTCAAAGAAAAAAAAAAAGAAGCAAGTAACGTTAGTAGTTTTGATTAAGATGCTTAGACAAATATCTAAAATATTTTTGCTTTCTTCTTTTTATGACAAGTGGTCTGATTAATTTGCTCAACACTGTATGTTGTTAAAACCTTCGTCTTATATTGCACTTACCTTCAAATGTATTTTTTCTTTTTTTTCTTTCTTTTACATGCTGTAAAAACCCCACCACAAATCCGTCTGTATCTTTGACTGCTTCTTATTTAATATTAACCATTAGGCCTTAAAGCTAAAGTTTGTAAAGGTTAGTAGAGTTAAACACTACTGTGAAGTTAAGTGTGGACATTTTGTAATCTGATTTGGTTGACAGCACTGGAAATAGCACTGCCCAACTGCTGTCATTATTCTTGTCATGGTCCTGGGTCATTTTGACCCAGTGTTCTTAGTTTTCCTGTGGTTTTGTATTTTGTTCCTTATGTTCATTGGATTGTTTGGTTTGGTATTTGGATCCCCCCTGTGTCCATGCTGTTATTGTGGTGTTTGTTCTGGTACCGTGTTCCCATCCTTTGTGTTCTGTGTTCTCCTCATCCCCTCGTGTATTCATCCTTGTTCTCTGCCTCTCTCTCTGTGCTCATCTCTGTGTACTGTGTTGTGTTCAAGGTCCACATCTTGGTGTCAGTATTTTCAGGTTCATGTGCTCCCCGCTCTGTCACGAGTAATTGTCCTCAGCTGCGTTCCCCGTGTGTTCCCACTTCCTTCATTACCTTCTGTGTATTTATGTCAAAGTATCCCTTTGTTCCGTGTTGCGTCGTCCCTCTAGGTTGTGTGCATTTCCCGTGTCCTCCCAGCACCTCAGCTTTAGTTTCTCCCAGTATAGTTTTGTATGACTGCTTATGTTCCTGTTAATAAAGACCTGCCTTTGAGTTCATCCCCGTGTGTCTAGAGCCGTGCATTTGGGTCCTCTCTTGCCTTCACACAATCACCGCATGACAATTCTGAGTCCAACACACACACACACACACACACACACACACACACACACACACACACACAAGAAAGTAAGCAAAGTTATTAAAAAATTACAAAGACGTATCCCATGTGTAATAACCCCAATTGTTCTGACTTTGACAGAAAAATTTGTTGTATTTGTTTGGAAGATAAGCTTTCAGGAACTTAAATGGGCTTGGACAGATTGGCTGGTATTCGCCAAACAGAATTAACATTAAAAAAGGAAAGCTGATAAGAAAATTTAAAAAGAAAAAAAAAATTCTTTCTCCCTAAATGCATAATAGATCAGTGAGCACAGCTTGCTTGAAGCTTCAACCTCGTTTCAATAAAATCGACAACAGTTCAATAACGCAAAGGTTCATCATCAACAAATTCTCTTAAAATATTTTTTTTTCTGTTGTGTCACAGAATGTAGCAGACTTAAATGACGAAAGACCAGTAGACTATCCTTACTATTTTAATTTTTTTTGCATCTAGAACAATTGTCCCAGCAAATGTCCTACAAAATATTACAGTGTAAGTAGTGGCAAATAAATTTTTAGGTTTTTTTGTTCAACATGATTTCATGGGGAAAAATGAGTGTGGGAATTGGCAGAACAAACCTTTTATGCATCCTGTTTTATAGACATTGTACTGTTGGACTTGTGACAAGTATACAGCGTAAGGCTTTACTTTTCCCACTCCCTTTTCCATGTTGGTAATATCTGACTGAATTGAATGTTCTGCCTTGCCAGTTCACACTCAAACACTACTAAATATGATTTGCATTCTCATTTCACAGATGAAACTACAGCTCATGAAGAGAAGAGACACAGATGGTAGAGGTTTTGAAGGTTCCCCTAGATTGGAGAGTCGTCACGGTGGCTTTACTTCCGATATTGTAAGTCCTCATCATTACCCAGCCAGCCAGGGTTATTTGTATCCATTGCTTGCATACACAGAAATCCCACCGGTTGAGATTAACCCAGTATTAAAAAAAAGAAAAAAGAAAAGAAACAGGTACCAAGGTAAGCCCACCCAGAAAATTGCACAAATTACACTTTGGAGATTTGCTTAGCATGGAAAGAAAGTGTTTGAATAACAGAATGACTTCCTCAGTCAAGAGAAAAGAAATGTGTTTCTCATTTGTGTTGCCAGCTGTTGAGGTTGTCATGATTGTGTCTAAATCCACAGCAGTGTGGGTTTGAATTGCAAGTGCTGACAACAAAGAGGGTTAAATCATAGCACCCTCAAATTACTGAGATATTAAAAGCAGACTCTTTCCGCAATGTCGGACAGAAACTTTTCCACTTGAACAAAAGCTTAAGCTTTCTTCCTTCAGAAGCCAAAGCGTTTATACAGCCATCAGACATGTTTTTGAGTAAGTAGTTTCAGAAAGAAAGTGAAGACAGAAAGGTCAAACACTCTGAACTGCTCTTAGTCAATACCTGTGTTCACATCTTGTGCAATCCATATTAAATGTAATACACAATACATTTCTGTATTGTGTATTAACAGAGTCTGAGGATGCCTACTGACTTAGACTACAGCAATCTTATGTGTTCATTTCAAGGCATACAAATAAAACTAAACAGGACAGCGTAATTCATGCAGCTAATGTCACAGGGCTACTAGGCCAGTACTGGGTTCTGAATGCACACGTGAACAAAAATTGACAGTTTAAAACACAGTTTATTTACAGCTCGAACTCGGATAGAAGGAAGCACTGGGAGTGGACATCACCAGAAGTGGGTTTCTAAGAAGAGAGGACAGTAGTGTTAATCCAGGGTTTTCACACAGGTGGGGATGAAGGTTACTGCTGGGGAGTTGGTGGTAATGCAAAAGGAGAGCTTACTTGAGAGGTGAGGTTCAGGTTAAGGTGAAGGTTGCCAGTTGACCCATATGGAAAAAAATCTTATAAAGGTTTGTATCTGTCTTGTGTGAAACGTGTATGAAAAGAGTGAAAACAGATATAAGATCCCTTGAAAAATTATATAAATGGAACTTGTATGTTTTGGATACTTCCTAAAACAATATATGAAAATAATGAGAAAGTGGCCACTTTCATGAGTAAATCATATAAGCCTTATATGATTCACTATATGTCAGTCTGCCCCAGGGCAGCTGTGGCTACAACTGTAGCTGCCTCCACCAGTGTGTGAATGTGTGTGTGAATGGGTGGATGACTGGGTGTGTAAAGCGCTTTGGGGTCCCTAGGGGGGACTAGTAAAAAGCGCTATACAAATACAGGCCATTTACCATTTACCATTTACTATATGAAGCAAGCTAAAGCTGATGCAAGTCTTTCATAAGTTTTTCCTATTTCTTTTCCATATGGGGAGTCCCAGAGGGAAGAGGGTTCTGGTTTTCTTTCTCTGAAACATGGGAAGCATGAGACACGGGGGAAGGGGGGGCGCAAGCAGGAAAAGGTCCAGCGGTTTGAGTTGGAAGAGCAAGGTGGAGCAGACCAGCATCACATGACTGAACAGGTGAATTGTGAAACCTGGACAAAGGCCGAGAACACATAGAGACAGCATAGTTAATATATAGGACAACTGGATGCTGCAACCGAAACATGGGGAATCAATTTACCACTGCAGATGAGAAAACAATCCGACGGGGAGTGGAGGCTCGAGCTTGTTCTTAAATGGTGCTCCTTGATTGTTGGCTTTTCAGGAACAGACAAGCTTGGTAAGTGGCGAGAACCCAACTCTGCCTGGAGGGAGGAGCCCAACCCGATGTGGACACCGAGAAATATCCCAGCCATGATCCCTATCCCAAACCATGAGAGCCAATACAATGACATATTTACAGTAACTGTTATGTACAGCTGGTATTCCTCTATGTATTTCGTGCTATGTCAGTTTTTTGCTCAGTCATGACACAACGTATAAATCGACTTGGAATACCACAATCCACAATAGAGTGGATGCAAAAAGGCAGATGTAGCTTTTGAGTCTAAAAAGTAATGCTACTTTGGAAGTGCCTTAAACCTGCATTCTTTCTCATGGCCCACAGGGAATTATTTCTTTGTTTGCTAAACAAGATCTGGTTATATAAAAGTCTATCAAAAAAACAGTTTTGCTTATGCATTGGCATCAGTAAATACTTTCTCGATGGGTGTCTGGTCTCAATTGCAAGAAGTGCCTGAGCGAGCTGAGAAAGGGGCCTTAGCCTTGACACATACTTTTTAAGAAGTCAAATCAGTTGATTGAAGCCCAGAGGCAGGAGAATCCCCACTGTCCTCAGGGTATCAGCACCCAGGTTGAAGTTCATTGTCGTACAGACCCTCCCATTGTCTCCAGGTTGGAACTCCATCAAATCCAGCCAGTAGCAGTTCCCAGTCTAGAGCTTAGCCAGCCACACCCAATATTAGATTCTAGCTCAGGGCCCAGCCGTTTAATATCAGCCCCTAGCTTGGAGTTTAGCCACCAACAGCTAGCAACACATTAGTGTATGGATGTAAGCCAGCCACAATCAACACCATGTTACAGCCCAGAGCCCATCCAGAAGCAGCTGACAGAATCGTCCAACACTGAGTCTAGGCAACCACTACCAGCAAGGGAAAGGAAGATGGAAGGTAGGAAAGATCAGATTCTTTGCCCGAGATCCAGTGAGAAAAGAAAGTGGCAAACCATTGACTCGGAACTGGCTCTTATACTAGGTCAACAAAAGGGTCCACTTGAAAGGAAGTTGGAGAACCTGGGAACCATCATCTACAGCTATGGGGCCGAGTGGTTTGGGGTAAAGAACAAGACTCAGAGACAGCAGAAATGCCCTTTAAACCAGTTGAAGTCCAGGAGACAGAGGGAAATTGACAGATTAGTGAAAGAGAGAAGACAACTGAGGAAACAGTGAAGGAGAGCCTATGAGACAGAAAGGGAGGGACTTACTGCCCGGCAGGAGGAAATAAAGCAACAACGTACTATGCTGCAAGGAGCAGAACACCTCACATGACAACATAAGAAGAAAGAACGGACAAGGACCCTTTTCTACAACAACCCATACAGCTTTGTTAAGGGCCTTTTTGTTGAAGAGAAGAGCGGGTGCCTCAAAATCCCCATAAAAGACCTGGAAGATCATCTGAGGAAAACTTACTCTAAGGATCCGAGGCATGAGCCAGTTACCATTCCGAGTGATATGCCGCCTATCCAGGCACCTGAACACCAAATGGACATAAGACGACCTACATGGAGTGAAGTGGAGAAGGTAGTGAAACAGGCAAGAGTAGCATCGGCCCCAGGACCTAATAGCATTTCATATAGGCTCTATAAAAACACCCCACGAGTCCTCAAATATCTGTGGAAGCTGATGAAGGTAGCGTGGCAGAAAGGAATGATTCCAAAGGCTTGGTGAAGAGCAGGATGTATTCTGATCCCTAAGGAGAAGAACTCCTCATCCATCAGCCAGTTTCGCCAGATCAGCCTGCTGAACGTAGAGGGAAAGATCTTCTTCAGTGTCTTGGCCCAAAACGATCTACTTTTCTGCAAAGAAACAACTATATTGACACATCAGTGCAGAAGGCCGGCATCCGAGGCTTCTTGGGATGTCTGGAGCATGCCAGCGTCATCTGAAACCAGATTCATGCTGCCAAGAAAGAACAAAGAGACCTTCATGTTGTCTTTTTACACCTTGCCAACGCCTTTGGGTCAGTTCCACACGAGATCTTATGGATGGCCTTCAACTATTTCAGCCTACCAAACCACATTGCTGGCCTGGTCAAGACCTACTTTCGGGATTTACAGTGTTGTGTGGCAGCTGAGAACACCACCACAGCCTGGCAACACCTGGGAATTGCACGATTTTTCCCCTTGGCATTTATCATGGCAATGGAGTTCGTCGTGCGGGCATCTCGGTGGGTAGTGGGAGGAGAGAGACTCAAGAGTGGCCTTCGTCTTCCTCCCATTAGCGCCTACATGGATGACATGAACATCATTACAACAACAAAACCATGTACTAGGCGACTGCTACAGAAGCTCCAGGAAAATATTGAATGGGCAAGAATATAGTTCAAGCCAAGTAAATCTCGTAGCATCTCCATCATAAAAGGAAAACTGACAGCCAAGCAATTATATATCATTGGAGAATGAATTCCAATAGTCTTAGAGAATCCCATAAACAGCCTGGGACGGTGGTATAATGCAGACCTCAATGATGCATGGCAACTAGAACAAATAAGGCAGAACCTGGCTAATGACCTCAAGCGGATTAACAACACAGTACTCCCAGGGAAACTGAAGCTCTGGTACTTCAAGTTTGGGTTATTACCCAGACTACTGTGGCGGTTGACAATGTACGAGGTCTCACTCAATCATGCCAATCGACTAGAGAGCCCACATCTGTGCTACAGGCCAAATCTACTCTTTGGCATCGTGACATGGTGGGTCACGTCCAACAGGGCAGAGGAGGATTTGGTCTTGGAGCAGTAACACCTCGGTGGCAACAGGCATCTGTAACTGAACGTCGAAAAATAGTGGTGGAGGAGGTGCCTCAACAGGAGGAGCACTGGCCAAGCAGGGTCAGTGGATGAATTGGGAGAGTATTGAAAAGAGTAAACTCTCATAGTGACATACGATGTGCTATCTTCCCCAATAAATCTGCAGCTGTGGTTTGGAATGGACCCATCTTGCCCCCTGTGTATAGTCCCAGCCACACTCAAGAACATCTTGGCTGGTTGTACGACTAGCCTTACTCAGTGCAGATACACATGGGGAGACAACCAGGTCCTCAGGTGTCTAGCCGAGAAAATTGAGTGCAAAAGAAAATCCATCAATGCTCAACCTTTCAAGAACCAAGAGGAGGGTCAACCAGTTTTCATCAGCATTTGTCTGTAAGGAAGACAAGCTGAAGACAAGCCCCTCAAACCTGGACCTGGGCCTGCTGAAGGTTGCCAGGGATTGGCAGATGCAAGTGGACTTGGATCAGAGGCTTTTTCCACAGAGATTGTAACAACTACTCTGCAACCAGACCTCATCCTTTTGTCTATCTCCCAAAAACTTGCGTACGTCATTGAGCTGACGGTACTATGGCAGGAAGCAATTGAGGAAGCATTTGAGTGGAAGAAGCTGCGGTATGCCAACTTGGCAGCTGAGGCAGAGGACAGAGGCTGGAAGATCAAGGTGCGCCCGGTGGAAGTGGGGTGCAGGGGCTTTAACTGCTTAGAGAGATTGGGATCAGAGGACAGGCGCAATGGTAGGCTATAAGAGAACTAGCTAACAATTCCGAGAGGACCAGTCACTGGCTATGGCTAAAAAGGGCTGACATCAATTGGGCAGATAAGGCAGCTAGCTAACCACGAGACACACGCCCAGGATTGATCAACCCGTGGTGGGCCTGCCTCAACAGGGGGCGTCAAAAGGGTAAAACATAACATTCGAAATTTCTCTGGTTGACTGATAGAGCTGTCTCAGGGCCTCCTGGGGACTGTGCAGTTAACCTCATGGTAGTGAAACCAAAAGGAGGAGTGAAATAAAATAAAATAAAAGTGTTCCGCTCTGCTCTTATTCCCTTTTCTGGGAGGCAGTGGGGAGGTAGAGCGTACAGCCCGATCCGGCGGGGAGGTGTGGGAAGCCAGATTGGGCACCCCCCTTCCGGCTCTCCTCTCTGCTCTCTCCTATCTTGTCCATTTTGTTTTACTTCTCTCTATCACCTTTTCTATCCCTTTGAAGAAGTGAGGCTCCATAAATGTTAAATAGGTAAGTATTATTTCTTAGTTGCAGTGAATAGATAGAATAAAATAAACTGTAGAAAAATAAACAGAAGAAAGCAGAAGAGAAATAACAATTTAAAATAAACCAGTGACACACTCCGGGGCCTAATCAACCCTCGGAGGGCCTCCTTGGATGAGGGTGTCTAATGATAATGGACAAAACACTCGATGAATCCATGGTCAACTACGGACTATGTGTCCCAAACTGGTAAAGTTTCTGGGCTGCCTTTCCTCATAACAGCCATCCCTCAAAATGTTCTCCATTTAAAGCAACGCATTATCAGGGATTGTAGCATCTAGTCCTTTTACTGAATCAAGCCTTCATCTTTTAAATTTTGACCATTGTGGAGTTCAACAGCGTATGAGCATGCAGTATCCCTCAGATTATCAGATTATCTCAAGTGGATCAAGACAATCTCGTTTCCTCTAAAGATGTTTCACCTCTCATCCATTATGGGTCTGTATAACATAGGTCTATGCTGAATGCAATTTTGAGAGCCTTTCTCATTCAGTTCAACCAGCATTCACACCTTGATCCATGTAACTTTAATAACTCATGTAATGGTAGGGTGATCCAGTGTGTCACAAAGGATTCACACCTTGGCCCAAATTATGGTAATAACTAGTACCTTGGTTTATGTGACTCTTAATTACTCAGATGACTTCAGCACAAACTGCAGTTCTAAGAACAGAAGATGGCCCTTGGATATAAGGGGTCAAAGATCTTCACACAAACAAAGTCAAGTTCCCTGCCTTTCATGTACTTAAGGCTACCATGACCTACATGACTGAGAACCTACACAACCAGCCAGATTTGTCATTGCTCAACCAATCCAGTTTCAAAACACCAATATAACACTAAACATGCTCTGTTTGAAACTTTACAAAGGGACTTTGCTGTGGGTGGTAACGTAGATATTTTATTTATAGTATATTATACTGGCTGTAATGGAAACCTAAACATTTTGTTTTGCACATTTTGCCTCCATCTATTCCATTTGAGTTTGTGTTTGCGTTCTGGTGTTGTGCTTGTAAGTACACCACCTTAGGGCGTCATAGGTAGGTTGCAGCACCAGTCACACTGTGAAATAACCATCTCAGATTTCTGAAATAATATTGCCCAGCCTACCTTTGGTTGTAAAACCATTAATGTGACCAACTTTAAACTTCTTTTAACTTATGTAGGAGCCACTACATTTTGGAGTCACCACCAAAGATTTTTCACATCAGTCACCTTTCAGTAGGAGTACGCAGAATAGCACAGTGGATACTGGAAAAGGGGAAGACAGCGAGAGTTTATACTAACAATTCTTCTTCTTCTTCTTCTTCTTCTTCTTCTTATTATTATTATTATTATTATTATTATTATTATTATTATTATTAACAAATATTTCTGAGAAGTAATATCTGATTACTATATATTTATTATATACTCAGTCAAAAAAAAAAATACACAGCGAGACTGTTGGAACAAAATATTGAATAACATTTTTTTTAAAAAAGCTTTGTGATCTGAGAGCCGGACAGCAAGTTTAGTCAGTACATTTGCTCTTGGCCAGTAATTGGAAATAAAAATTGCTGCATTTGAAAATCTTTGAAGTGGTCCATAAATAAAGAGGATCAAGCTGAATGTTAATTCAACATCTGCATCTCAAAAGATGTCTAGCTTTTTCAAGGTGTAACCTGGCACTCAAGAGGAGAGTCTGTTAATTGTAATCCTGGCCCTATTGAATTTATATGAAGTAAAGCGTGAAGTGTAGGCAACTTTAGAATAGAGAACCTGATTAATAGATGTTAAACATAATAATATATTAGAAGAAAGAACATATTTTTGAACAGAAAAATGTTCTGATTTAGACTTCCTTTTGTTATTGGAATATGTTTAATACTTACACTTTAGTGTTTTGTTACATAAAAATATACCATAGTAAAAGCGAGAATTAATCTTTATTAATATTTAGTTATATATTTATTAATCTTTGGAACTAATGCGCAGGATGTCCCAGCCTGAGCAAATGTTACTGTGGTAAAGTATCTAGTAGTTTAAAATCTGGTCATGCAAAACAAGACATTAAGACGTTCCCATGAATTCATCTATTTTCTGCCACTTATCTGGGTTCAGGTTGAGGGCGCAGTAGACTAAGATCTTCTCCTCCCCAGACACCACCTCCAATGCATGCAGGGGGAGACCAAGACAAGCTAGTTAAGTGAAATAACCTCTCCAGAGTGTCCTGGCTCTACTTTTTCCTGTCTTAAAACACATTAGTGACTTAATTACCCTTCAATATTGAACATTTTTGAAGCAACAATTAAGAGCTGAAATGCTGCTGAAAATTATCTTCCATACTTTGAATCTTGTCATTGAGTTGTGAATAATTTATGCCCTGTAAAAAAATGTTTATGTAACTAGTTGAATTGCTCTTTTTATGTACATTTTTAAATATAATTGGAAAAATAAATGATAAAAATTGTTTTGTTTTCAGTATTTTATCTATTTTTTTTAAATGACTGTAGGGATGAGACAGTGGACAAATGCAATAGACAGAGGACTGAGAGAACGAGAGGGAGAAAAAGAAGCAATGTGCAAAAAAAGAAGGCAAAGAACAGCATGTGTTGGATCTCCCCAGCTGAGACATGGTGAGAGCTACGTGGAAAACCATTGCACAGCTCCCTAAGAATGCTGGCTTTACCCACTGGGGAAGCGGAGTAATTACAGAGAGCTTTTGTCCCTGTTTGCCTACAGTAATAGGCCTAAAAGCTTGGCAACTTAGGCGTTGGATAATGAAGACTCACTGAGTGTGGTAGGAGTTAGCTTTTGTTGTTTACATTGAATGCCAGTGGTTCTAAATGCACCTTCTTATAGGTTGTCCCACCTATTGTTGACATATTAGGTTTAGTTCAATATAAGTTGGCCTTGTTCCTTTGGATTGCATTATCAAGTAAGAAGGGTCAGGAGTGACCAGTTAGGTACAGCAGTTAGGTACACCTGCAAGTTATAAATTACTCAATACTTGTTGTGTATAGCAAGTCTTGATTTGCATGCAAACAATAAAGTCTGACAATCTCTATATTTCTCTTCTTATGTCCTTGGATGAAAAGTACACAAAGCTTCATATTCCTGAAGGGTGACATTTAACTTTTGCTTACTTCTGCAGTGGAAATAATGTTTTAGAGTTCATTTGTAGATCTACAAGTCTGTAGATAACAATATATACATTATATGTTCAAGTATCTGTTTAGATAGGCGTTGTTATTTCACTCTGCTTCTACATGTTTTAGATTATCTGCTTATTATTATTTAGGCTGGATTTGCATAAACTTTCCTTATCATTGTGAGAATTGGCATTAGCATTTCATGCTGCCTCTTTACAAATATCCAGCAAACATGATTCAAACACTGACAATATTTACCTGCTCAAAACTCGTCCAGGTGTGGCTCAGTGGCATGAGCGGGTGGCCACATGGTTTGAGTTCAACCTGCGGCCATATATATATTTATTTATACACATTCCCAACATAGATGACAAAAAATTAATAAACTGTAAATGGACAGATGATGGTTGATTTACAAACAATTTCACTACTAATACTAAGTGGCTGAGAATAGATAGTCATCAAATGTTCACTCTAAATTTACAGACTTCTGTTACTGAGGGCTCGCTTTATAATGAGATGCATGTAAGCAGCTTTAGTGAATGGCAGGGTAATCATTCCAATCAGCTGCCATAATGGGTGATCAAATATGAGCAACTGACGGTAACCATTTTTTAACTGTGAAGCTCATCAACAACATTTGTTGACTGTTAGAAAACATGATCCTGACAGCAGTACATGTTCCTCGAAACGTGTTTGCGTTTCACTCTCATTTCATATAAGCATAATAATTTGTATCAGACTAGGCTCATTAACAGCTGAAATAAACAAACTCCCGACTGGTAAGCCATGGTAACACATAATAAGACGATATGGGATTCCTTTTCCTAAAAGGTAAGGACATTCTATGTTTTGATACAAGACCATAAAATCTTGAAGAAACTGTGCAAATATGTAATTTTTACTACTTGGAAACATATAAATACTTCTATAAAAATACATAGCTACCTTGTCCAATGCAAAACCCAAGAGGGAATATATCTATTATAAAACATATTAACTTACTGTCCATTTCTGAGGGGGTAGAATTGCATAGTGTCAGACTTGCTAAATTTTGAGTTGGAACAATCTTTCAAGAATATAACAGATCAAAAGCCTCAACCAAAAACAAAACAAAAACAAAAAACCTGATTTACAAATCAATACCAGAATTTTTATAAAAGGCCATACATCCAAAACACTTCCTAAAACAAAGGTAAGGGGCAAATGGGCAAACTATTAGCCTTGGATATTTCTTGTGAAAATGTGTCTCGGACAAAGATAACGAAGATTTCTTATGTACTGATTCACTCTGTGCCCCCTGCACTGTTTATTGAGGAGGCCTGCTTTTAAAGGTGACCTTCCTCTCAAACGAGCATGCTCATCATTTGTTTTTTTAAGGTGAAAAAAGTTCTTGCAGGGCATTGGGAGGGGATATAATGTGTGTTTACTCGTGGCCGTTCATGGGTAAAAGCTGAGGTATAAACACATGTCGCACAGCTCCAAGCTGAGTGGTACACAAGAACTTTGTCCTTCAGACTATTGCAAATCTCTAAGAATATGTGACAGAATGGACAGGAATTTAAAGAGGTCCTTATTAATGATAGCAAATGGGCACTGTGATGTCTGCTCTGAAACGTGTTTCATAAAGAATAGTTCATGTCCTTGCCCATCACCTGAATGATCTTATGCTCTTAGGTTCATTGACACATAGTTGCATTGTTCAAATAGTTGTTGATTTCAAATGGTGAGAAGAAAGAGTCAGGGCCAATGGGAGAAGTGGGAGATTTCAATGTTTTTAAATTATTTTAGCTGAAGACTCATCATTTCTTATAACAAGTCCTTTCACCAAGGAAACCCATGCTACCAGTTAGTCATGAAACACTGTTGTACAGGACTGAAATTAAAACAAAAAATGACACACATGCCTTCTTTTCATTTTAGTTCCTTTTTCTTGCACTTGAGGAAAAACACTATTCATTCCAGATAACTTGTATTCATAACCCGTCAATCAAAGATACCAAAATTAATGTTTTCTTTTTGTTTGTTTGATTTTGATAAAAGAGGTTGCTAGTTACTCAGCATTTCCTACATTTATGTTTTGTCTATTCCGTCTGTTTTTTGAAACAGAAAATACCCTTTGTTGCCATTCAAATAATTCCAAATATTGTTATGTGCATAGAAATGTCACATTACACTGAAATGGAAGGCAGAGGAAGACCACGGGAAACATGGAGGTGGCAAATGAAGGCTTTTCAGGGTTTCATGAAATTTAATACATTAAGTTTGGGTTTCAAAGAAACTACACAACGACAATAGAAAACTATGTTTAAAGATGTCTGCTTTTGGTTTTCAGTCAATTACACACTGCTATGATGGAATTAAGTCAAAAATAATGAATTGAGCATAATAACAGATAAGCCCTGTTAATCAGAAACCAAGCTTCAGACTGTTCTAAACACTCAATTACTCTTTTTTTGTTTTAATCTTAAATCTGCATGATGTCAGTGAGAGCTGCTGTCCCTCCCACTTCTTGTTGGCCTTAAAAGACAGTGAAGGGAGCTAAAGCAGCTTGTTTCACAGAGGATGAACTAAGAGCCTAACCAACTCTAAATGTAAGCTAAACAGTGATTACATAGAGGTGGGAACTATACAAAGTGACTCTAGAACAGTGCAAGTATAGAAAAAAAGGAGCGCTAATAGTCTAATAGTTACCTTCACCTCAGATGTTTTCATTGCTTTGACTTGCTATAACCACACGTGGAAAGATTCAGCACTTTTTTCACTTGCACACAAAAATAGACCCTTAATCCAGGCACCAGCTACATTCCCCGAGAATAAAAGAAGAAAATATTTTTTCGGCAAAGCAAATTGGCAGTATGCTTTCTGATTTGCACTTTTTGTAGGCTGGCTCTGATAACTTCTGATAAATTGCCTAAAGTGATGTAAGTGAAATTGAAAAAATCAGAAGGTTTGGAGAAGAAGTGAACTTACCAGACCTCTGTGGCCTCATTTCTGATTGAGGCTAGTAGCTTGATACTCCCAGAGAATTTCTAAATGGAGTAGAACTTGGTCTCTCTGAACTTCCTGTTTCACAAGGGGCAAGGTAATGTTCACGGGGTAAAAAAAAAAGAAAGAAAGAAAGATAGTAGAAGTTACCTCCAACCATCACACCTAACTACTTCTTACAAACATATGCAATTTTCTGTTCAGATTTAACAATGCCCCTGATGCTAGGAAATTGGCCACATTATCAAAAAGGCACAGCATGTATAAACCAGAAAAAAAGATGATTCCTATAACAGAGGACCAGAATCTAATCTAAAGAATATAACAACCAGAATATAATTTGTGAGTATTGTCAATGTTTTTGGCTTGTTAAGGGAGCAATGCAGGAGTAGCATCTTTAAATAGGTCTCCCTCATCTCTTCACACACCTCTCTGATCATTTATGTAATCACGCTCTTTCAAAGTTTATTATTAGCAACACTTAGGTCTCTCACATGCATTATTTAAAATAATTTTGTATTGCTCCTGATTGATTTTGACCCTGCTAAAAAGCAGTCTGCCTCATAATGCAGAGGAGAGGGTACCATTACTTTCTCCACCAATTTGCATTCACTTCAAACTAAAAACCAATGCTGACTGTGTGCAAGCAGCATTGGCAGGAGATCTCTGCAGTCGCTGCCAATCCTCCTTTATCCCAAAGCCTGAAGCAGCATTTAGTCATCACCAAGAGTACCTTGTTGTTAGCACTTAGTCTAAGCACATTTACCTGCTTATCTTATTTCCCAGGTGTCAGCTGGAAAGCATGTTGGTAATTGAGGGGAGTAACCTGCCAGTTGAGGCGTCCCTCATTCATTTAGGTAATTGCATTGTTCTCATTGGATGGGGGAGTCCCTATGTAGAAAAGGACATGACAGGAGTGCAATCAGAGCTGAGTTCAGAGCATGTACCTCTGGTAAAAGAGAAGCGTGATAACAAATTAAACAACTTGTCATATTAAGGGTTTATTTAGAATGAACAGTGAATGAGCATTTCAGTTCCTACTTAACGTTTATCCAGAAATGTTCATTCATATATTTTTTAACCTCATATTCAAACCAGGAAAAAGGAATGATTAAGCTTACTGTAATGTAATTCTCTCATCTCAGACAAACAGTTGCTTTAAAGCAGAATAACATGAGAGAGGGTGACAATTGACTTGCCTGTATGGTTTGTGTCAGCTGAAGGAATTGCATGAAATCCAAAGAAAGAACCAAAGAGGACCATTCTCTTTATATACAAGTATCACAAGCAGTGGATTGGGGCACTGGTGACAAAACTTACTATGTACGTATCTAATTAATGCCATGGGAGAAAGAAGCCAACATAAGATCTAAAATCAGCAGTTAATAACAATCAAAAAAAAATTCTGCCAGCCAAAAAAAGAGGCAACAGTTTTTCCAATTACCCAAAAAATTGTTTTATTTTTCTATCACCTCTTGGACTACGCAACAAAGGATCAAGCTCTGTTATCAAAGCATAATTGATATATGCCTCTTACAACTGTTAAAACTGCCAAAATTTCAGTTGTAAGCAATGTGTTTATGATGGATGTTTGATGTTCAGATGCTCAGAATGACTCATTTTTCAGAGTTCAAGTGGTAGAAGATAATTTCATATTTATAAATTCTAGTTTCTTCTAAGAGGAGGAGGTGTAGATGCCATTTCAAGAATTTATAAGCAGATAATTGAACTTTTGGAGAAAAAAAAAACATAACAGGTACAAAGCATTATTAGAGCAGAATGGCTTTGTTAATCTTTGAAGAAGTTTAGAGCTGATCTTTAAGATTTCATTAGGTTTAATGACTTTAATGCCTGTCAGTTTTCTGGAAGGGTCATTGTTCAGGTGAAATCAGTGCTTTGTTAAGGAAAGGGAGTTTAAAAATGACCTGTTATTCTTGGCACCATGCTTGTAAGGAACACAGACTATCACTTAAAAAACTCTATTGACTTTACCAACAAGGCCTGCAAACCTATGCTGATTCGTGTCTTTTGATGTCTCATTTTTCACTTGTATACCTACAAATGAGGCAGTGGAGACGTAAATCAGATCAGTGGTAACAAAGGTTGTGTTGTGTAAGGAGCTTTCTTGCTGTAGAAACAAAAGCATAGATGTGCCGCAGGATCTCTTTGCTCTTTCAAAGGGACTGTACCTAGCCACTGGTACAGATATGCTGATGACACCTGGGTCAAAATCACCTACAATGCAGCCTACAATGCAGATCACTTCCTAGGCACCTCAACACCCACTCACACCTTGGATCAGGTGATCTCAATAAGTCACATGACAGGGTAAGGTCTCATGATGGATTCACCTGAAAGCTGTGGTGGGAATCACCCATACCTTTTGTGCACACCTTGGCTTATGTAATGACCCACATGATCAACAGTGGGTCAACTGACAACCACAACTAGGGTTTTAAATACATGGGACTCTTCACCTTTTGATTTTACAACAAAAAAAAAACCGATGTACCTTTTATTGGTTCTGGGTCCAGCCCCTCAATTTTTCCACACTACTCACTACTACTTGGACTCAAACACTATACTCAAACACTTACACATAACCTTCCTCACTTTATTTTTTTCAACAAACTACACCGGGCCTTTTCATTTTAAAATAATGATTGTTTTTGTTCTTTAGGTCCCCATCTTTTGATCCGTGCTACTTTCGGAGGAACTACCTTTTTACAATGTTTAAACGTCATTGCTTTTGGCCTTTATAAGTGCTCATCTCCCCCAAAATGACAGAATCATTTCTCTTGTCTTATGAGTGCAAACGAGGAAATATGATACTGAGCAACATAGTTTGTAGACATACTAGATCAGGCTAGTTGGCTAGATAAGCAGGACATATGACTTTAACATAGGGGTAAGTGGTTGATCTGTCCAGTTCCAACTGGATCATATTAGTTAAACAGTTATTTTACTTCACACTCACTGAGAATATACCAAAATTGTTAGATCTTTGAATAAAAAGAAACAACATAAGGCTGTACTGATACAATGCTAGTGCATTAACACTGTGTGCAAGTTAGTTGTAATTACACCCTGTTAACTGAGGCATTGTCGTCCTCCTGCTAATAAGTATGGTATATTTACAAGGCAGTAACAAAGTCGTTGGGGTTGCATGGATGGGAAGGTGCACATCAAAGTACAGCGTAGCTGTCGGGTATATTTAATGCAGTACTGTAATCAACGTTAAGGAGAATAAAATGAGGATATTGCTGTATTTGTTGGTACACACTGCTACTACCAAATTAGACTCACTATGAAGTGCTGGTGACAGCATTTGAGAGCATTTGAGTACAGTGAAGTCATTGCCATGTTCAAGAAACCAGGTTGAGATGATTTGAGCTTTGTGACATCCAGTGTTATCTTGCAGGTATTAGAAGATGGTTACATTGGACATGGTCAGCAACAATACTAAGCAAGGCTGAGGTGCTTAAACAAAGACTTGATACAAGTTAGTATGGCTTCATATTTTTGCAATTTTGACCCTGCTGTCTGAATGTCACAGTAGAAATTGAGACCAATCAAGCCAGGGGACTTTTTAGTGAGCATGTATAAACTGTAGCCTCAATGTGTTTTTTATCATCTGACAGGAGTGGCACCCACAGTGAATGCCACTCCTGTCAGCTGCTGTTTGTCCATCTGCTTCAATGTTGGACATGTTGGACATTCGAAGACGCTTTTCTCTATAACTCGCCTCTGACCTCTGACATCAAAAAGGCATTTTTGCCCTGAGAACTGCTACTCACTCACTATTTTCTCTTATTCAGACCACAGAATTTGTCCTTCAGTCTGGAAAATTTTGTTGATTTAAACCTCTGCTATGCTTCTCACTCAAGTGAATAGTTTAAGAAGTGGGGAATCTTTCTGTTGTACCTCTGTTGGCTGCCCCCAAAAAGGACTAGCGAATTATTTCAGTAGAATAAAGCTGAGATTTTTCTACAGAACTCGAAGTTCATAAAGACAAACAAGAATCAAAACTGGAAAGAGAGTGGAACATGTGCAGTGGAAAAATCAGTGTAGTGTAGAAAAGTTCAACTTTGCAGGTAAGACTTGATTTAAAAAAAAAAGTTGTGGTAGTGCAGTAAAGTGTTTCTGTAATTTAGTTCCAGTACATATGGAAAATGTCCCAAGAACTGTGCTCAGAAGCCTCTGTGAAGTCTCTGATTTGATTTGACCAGCAGAGAACTGTTCAAGCCGAGCAAAGATGAAACAATCTGGCAGGCTTTTTGCGAGGCACATCTTTAATTTATGTTCTCTTTGGACTCCCAAAAAGCTGCCCAGTTTGTCACTGGTTTAACATTTTACCTGTTGCTTTAAAAAACATGATGGAGCCTTTTGGGCCTCTCCAGACTGCACCGAGACCAAAGTATTTCTCCTTTATCTAAATGTCAGCACCTAGTCAGTTCATGTAAGGGCATATAAATGGCAGACACTATGGGACTACAAATGACAGGCTTCAGAGGGGAGAAGTCAAGCAAGAGTCAGCGGGTCACCAAATGAAACAGCAAACGAGATGACAAAGATGCCCTCGCAACCAGAGAACAAGGGGAGAAAGGCAGGAGAGAAAAGCAGGGAGAGGAGGGGTTGGAAGAGAGTGGTGAAGTGCACAGAGAAAACATGATGCTTCCCTGCGTCATGGTGTGATGGACGGCACCCACCGACTAATAAATCAGACGCACTGAAAAGGCAGGATGCTGAGGAGAGTATTCGGAGCAACACTGCCCCATGCTCTGGGTTGCAGAGAGGAGAGACGTGTCAAGAATGTGGGAGCAGATGCTCGCACGCATAGAAGGAGAGACGAGCCTGGCCTAATTTAGCCCGCCTGATGAAAAATGGACAGGAAACTGCTTACTTGGCTTGCCCTTCCTACCACTCCTCTGCTGCTCCTCCTCGTTTCCTCCTCCTGCACACCCCCAACCCTTTGCCTCTTCTTTTTATACTCTCCATGCCCTTTCAGCCCCCGCTATCTCTACTTGATTCACACACTTTGATCTGTGTTGTCTTCCCCCTTTCCCCCCCTTCAACTAATGCAGAGAATCAAGCATTTTCCAGATCCTAAGTTGTTTCAGTGACCAGTGTTGGGGAGTAACGGAATACATGTACCGCCGTTACATATTTAAAATACAAAATATGAGTAACTGTATTCCGTTACAGTTACCATTTAAAAAGGTGGTATTCAGAATACAGTTACTTTGTTGAAATAAATGGATTACACTGCGGTACTTTCCTGTTTCATATTGTGGCGGGTCAGGACTGTCTGGGTTTTGTTTGACAGCTACGTTCTGTTGTTCCAGGCGGCAGCGTTACGGTTGCCATGGTTACAGGGCGACACTCTCTCTCTCTCTCTCTGCTACTGCGTGTTTCCTGGGTGAGAGAGCGCCTTTTCGTTGTTGTTGTTGTTGTGCTAAGCTAACAGGCAGAATGCTACAAGCATAACTCTAAAGAATGTAGCATCATGGGCAGTGTAGTCCGTGCTGCAGGGAGAATGGACTGCCATAAACGTTATGTGTCTGTGACCGCGAGGGGGGAGAAAAAGGGGAGTCGAAAGGTACGAGTTGCCATCGAGGAAAAACGGGAGCTGGAAGCATGTAAATATAATAATAACCACTTCAGCCAAGAAGAGTGCCTGACGAGCCCAGTTGTAAGTAAGCTATTAAGACTCGACTGTACACCGTGTTCGTGTTTTTCTCCGAAAACAATAAGTTCCGTTGGAGCAGCCTTTCAACTCCTCTCTCTGTCTCTTGCTAGAAAAGTTGACCCAGACAACAAAGTAAAGCTAGTTTTCAGCTACGAGCCCAACTCGAACCGAGTATTAGCCAGAGGTCCCTTTACTACGGTTCGGAGCCGCGGACCTTCAGTAATAGTAATAAATCACACAGCAATAGTACATTCATGTAGTTGTAAAAAGCATGATAATATATTAAGTAATCCAAAGTATTCAGAATACATTACTGTCATTGAGTAACGTAATGGAATACGTTACAAAATACATTTTGGGGCATGTATTCTGTAATCTGTAGTGGAATACATTTTAAAAGTAACCTTCCCAACACTGGTATGCTTCGATGCATCACTGTGCAAAAGTCAGCCAGCCTTTGCAGCATTAAACGTCTTGGGTGTCAATGACCAAGGTCAGAACTCTCCAACTGAACTAGTATTTATAATGTTTGAATAGCAAGTTACATAAACTGAAACTAATGGGGAGTTTATATGAATTATGAGTATGAATACCACAGCCATTTAGTTTGGTGGTTCCTGTGAGTCCCTACTAGATATTAAAAAAGCCAATATACAATAAATATGCAAATAAAAAAACACAAATTTCTTTGGGTTGGTCATAAATGCATTCATTCAAGTGACCATAAGAATTTCTAGCACACAGTGACAATATTTTCACTCCTTCTGCATTTATAAATCAAATAATCCAACATGATTTCTACAGTTGTGCTGTTTTTTGAATAGCTTTGACAGATCCATTCAGATCCATGTGCAGGAAAGCGGGTTAACTCTGAATCTCAGTTAACCTCTATGCCAGGAGTGTCAAACATAAGGCCCAGGGCCAGAATTGACTGACCAATCCGGCCAATCCAGTGGCTTTGGTGTAGTATTTTCCATTTTCCAAAGTAACTAACTAATTGATAAACAATTAAAACTGGCATAAACATTCCCGTTCTATCTGCAATAGAAACATCTGTTTGTTTTTAATTGTTTGTTCTTTTTTAATCTTATTTATTTTATTCATCATGGTCGATTTTAAAAGAAAAAAAGAGTCAAAACGTTTCTTTATTATTACAGAATGGCACGCCTATCACCTTTTTTTATCATGTTGAAAAACTGACTTACTTTTGAAAATTTACTTTTTTTTTTCTAATATGAAGATATCTGATGGATTCAATGTGTGGTTAAACTGTACACTAACAGAAAAGGGAGGTTCACTAGTCTGGTCCACTTAAGGTCAAAAAGGGTTGTGATGTGTTTATACAATAAGTTTGACATTTCTGCTTTAGGCCTCAGTCACACAGGGCTAGTGACTGATCAGTAACCCCGTCACAACTTTTTATTGCTGTGCAAATTTTGTTTTTCGACCAGTTGGTGAGTGGTTAATGGAGGTTGCTGGTTGTTGCTGGGTGAAATTGGTGCCACAGAGGGTACTGCACCAGAAACATCCTTATGATTGGATTGGTTGCCAGCAGATTGCTGCAGTTTCCCATTTGCATGGAAGGTGCACTTGCTAGCTAACAACTAAGTTGTAGTGAAACTGCCACGCAAAGGATAAACAGAAAACATTCTACACTCTGTTCTTACTTTGCGTCACGCTCTTCAACGCAAGTTAGTCAACGCTTGGAGACAAGTCGACATCTTCCATACAAACTACCGGTGACATCGGCGACTTGCTAGAAACTAAAGCAATTATAATGAGATTTTCAGTGTTGCAACAAATGCCTTCTTGCAACCAACTACTGCCAGCAACACTTCACCAGCCAGTAGGTATATGTGGACTCATCTCTAGGCCTGCATGCCAGGGGCTTTAGCAATTATTTCACAGCAACCACTCACAAATACTAATTTCTCCTTAGCAACCAGTGGTTACCAGGTGGTCACAACCCAGACAAGACATTAGCTGGGTGCTTTTATTTCCTTTATAATTCTTCCAGCCTGGTTAGACATCTGGTTTTCTGATGGTTGACTTAAAAGTTGTATTTTAAAGATGTCTTGCAAACAACATAGTATAGGATAAATTATATATTTGTTTTTGTTGTTTATGAATGGTTGATAGCGAACTCAATGAGAATGTTGTATTTTGATTATTATGAATGAACAATTACTACTGAATAGGCACACATGATGATAAAGACAGGTGCTATAACCTGTGACTATGCTGTGATAAAAAAAAAAAAACCCTCCCCAGTGTGACAGAATCAATGCGTCTTCCTTTTCTTATAATTGACAGGTGTAAAGATTGGTGGTGCAGACAGAGGTCATATGTTTCATTTATTAACAGGGGAAGGAGTGAGTCTACATTTATTTATGGTCATCTATAGGAATGGAAGTAAAGTCAGGCTTGATTAAGATTTATTACCCCGGACCATGTGGATGCATGACTTTATAAATGTCACATGAAGACGATAATGCATATTTCTGTCTTTTTAGACACAAGATTGATGCATCTAACCCAGGAGTCCCCTCATTATTTTATATTTACAATCCTCATGCTATTGCACAACCTCTTCACCTCTTCTGTCTGGACAGGCTTCCTGTTGAAGTGTTAATCTAATTAGTGCTGCATCACTCTAATCCATCTCTTTCTCTCTATGATCTCACATCACACGGCCATCATTGCTGTCTGGTCCAACTGTTGGTTTGGTTATCCCAGCGGCACAGGCACTGTTTTTCATGCTAGTCACAGCTACATGATCAGTTAAATCTCCGACTTCTCTCTTTACTCAGCCCTCACATTTCCCTCTAGAAAATTCTTCTTTCTGCTATCAGAAAATCAGAAACGATCTTGCATTAATCTTTTTAATACAGATTTTAACATACATGGAAAGCATGCTCTTACTCTCTTTTCAAGAGGGTGATATTAAAGTTGACAGGATTCTTGAATTTAACTCCATATTTTCTCTGTCTTTGTAATGCTGCTTATTAACAGAGATCATTGTTCAGCCAAATAACATGTAAACACAAGATTTCTTTACTTATACTTTTTTTCTCCTCTGTTATTAAAAAAAAAATCAATGGAGGCCCAATTTTCATAAATCAACTGCCATTTATTGTATAGTTGAGCAAACATCTCACTAAGAAAAAAACAGAAAGAAATATGTTTTGATGCCAAAGTGCTGTCATTTTTAGTTTACAAAAGCCAGCTGTTGATGGTGTACAAAACACAGAGGTAAAATAGTTGTATCTTATATAATTCCCTTTCAGCTGGGATCCTTTGTATTTGTGCTGTGTTTACCTGTTTGACCAAATTGCATTTCTCTGGAAAATGAAAAAGAAGAAAAACTAAAAAGAGTCCAGCTTCAGAGGATCTGGGATAAAGGAAACAGTCTTCATCCACCGTCTTGATGGATCTGTAAGGTTTTAATCAGGCACAGTCTTATATCAACTAAATGCTAAAATGTGGTAAGCACACATTAGTACCACAAACTAAAAGGTGACATTATTCTTGCCATGTCACCCTTTAGTTTGCCAAGACCTCTTTTGAGAAATCATTTTTAGCAACACTGACATCGCCTACCTGTTTTTGTCCTTGATCATATTTAGATCAAAGAGTGGAAATTGAAATTATCTACTAATGCCAGGAAGTAAAGTAAGGGTGTAGTCTATCACAAAGAACAAACATAGCACTCTGATTCTCAGAGTCACCCACGTATGGGTGACGCCAGATGCTCAGCTTTACCTGTCAAACCAGTTCCTTATTTACTCATTGCCTCGTTGGATTTAAGAACCTGCTGGACATTCATTCTCTGCCAGATCATTGTTGCCTATGTGGTGATAATCAGGACAACTATCCCCTCAGTTTGAATCCTGGATGGATCCTGGAAACAAACAAAACAAAACAAAAAAACCCTTGCAAGAACTACGCAGAGCTGTGGCCACCTGAAAAGATACACTCACCTGGCCATCCCAAGCAAGTTATCTCTTGCAAATGCAGAAATCTTTCACTCACCTGAAGCTAATGTGCCTGCTCACTCTCTACCACTCTCGACCTCCAGATAACATAGACTTCCTTCCTTACCAGAAACTACAAATAGAAATAAAAGTAAGAACTCAGCTAATAGACAAAGCAATGCTGGAAAATCAAGTTGGGTACTAATCTGTCTGTCCTCATTAGAAGTCTTTCAGTAAAATGGTGTCCAGTTTCTGAAAAGAAAAACAAACTTACCTGAGTTATACGCCGTCTACACACTCCCGTGTTTGAATTCCATAATTAATAATAATTCCAAATAAAATCTTTAAACTTGCTTTCACCTCTGGGGTCCTGCATTTGAGTCATTTTATTCTTGCATTAAAAAGGCTCAGAAGTACACTACAAACAGGGTCAAACGGCTTGCTAATAATTGTCTTTTAGGTTAGCTGACAGCTACGGGATACGAGGACCTGTTTTAGAATTATTCACAATCGATACCATTAAAAATAAATTAGTAAATAAAGTACTCCACTATCCTTTCAGAGGGTGGTAAACATGTTTCCTGTTTTAAAAGTGGACATTTTGACATACAAGATTAGCCTTAGATGTCAGAGCTAGCAAGGAAAGCAGCTTTTCTATAGAGAAATGAGTTAAAATATATACAAGTGAAAGTAATCTCTCTTCATTCAGCATTGTGACACAAACCTTCTACCGTAGCCTGTGTGCATCTATCTTTTAAACTGCCACATTGAGGATGCAGTTGGCTAATGTCTCTGGAAGCAGGCATAACTACGAGTGACCAACATGTGTATGGGAATGTCTGTGTGTTGGTTTTTTGGCATAAGTTGGTAAAAGTTGGCATATTTAGGAGTATAAAACAGGTAGCAAGTGAAAATCAGTTTGGTAAAATCTAAGTGGAAAGTTAGAATATTGTCAAAAATGTAATTCCAGGTCAATATAGATAGTTCATTTAAAGCCAAAAATATTATTAAATGAGTTGGGATTGACCTGATTATTGATGATCATGTACCAAATTAGGAAAGAATCGAACTGTAGTTTTCCACTTCCGCTTGTTGTGTTGATCTTCTCTTATTTATTTCTACAAAATTCCAATAGTTTACACATTGTCTTGAGGTATGAATTCCTAAAACTCTGTAGCCCAGACATGAACTGGAAAACACCATCTTCAAATGATATATATATATATATTTTAAATTGCTTACATTTCAAAGCTTTTGGTGTATAAAATCTGTGTTACAAAGTGAATCGCAAAGACTGAGCTCAACAGAAAAGCTTTGCTCGGTTCTTGGCAGTAGCTCCAAGCTTTTCCTGACATATTGTTTCCAAAAAACACATATACATACCAAGCCAACCTGACACAGACACAGCAATATTAACTTGCATAACAGGACATAAAATAAGCAAACAAAATCAAAACATTCCATGTGCATTTTCCATTGCTAGAAATACCCACAATACCTTCAACCATAAGGTGTGCACCACAAGTACTGCTCTGGGTTGAGTGTATTTATATATGCCCATTTTTTTAACCTACCGTACCACTCTACCATTGTGATGGTGGTGATTGCTTGACTTTCTGTGTGTGTTTGTGTACAGGGGAGTGCACACAGTTGGCAGCTTGCAGTGATTTCACAGTGAGACATTACTTTTGTGCCTGTTATGTATCAAGCAGGAATTCATTCTCTCTTTTTTTGAACACATATTCTCTCTCTCTCTCTCTCTCTCTCTCTCTCTCTCTCTCTCACACACACACACACACACACACACACACACACACACACACACACACACACAGAGGATTTCACACAGAGGAAGTGTCCTGATCGTCCATCTCAGCATGACACCCCAGAGCAGTGATGTTTTCCTTTGGTGCCGACGCCATGAGGTATATTTCACTGACTGATAGTGTTCACTCTTCTCGCTGTACTCCTCCTCTCCTCTCAGTCCATCAGCCTCCTTCGCTTTATCTCTCTATTTGTCTCTGTCAAGCTTGATCTCTCTTTCCCTCCTGCTGTCTTTGTTTCATCCATTTTTTGAAGGATGACACTTACAGGAGAGCCTTTAATCACAATGAAGGCTATGGAGAAGAAATGCAAATATACAGTCTTAAACACGATGGCTCAATGTCAGGTCTAAGTGCAAGGAGCTTCCTGCTACATTCTCCACTTTTTGCACTGACATTCAGCAGAGGGAAATGCATAGATTTGGAGGCAAAGAAGGTAATTTCTTCATCCACAGTACCGTCACTACAATATGTTGCATTTTGAATCAAACACAAAAAAATCCTTAACTTTACTTGTTTTACTATTCTATCACCTATAATAAATTCAGTTGTGAAAAGGACTACGTATAGTACACACAATTCAGGAATATGAAGGAGGACCTTTAGCAACAGTATCTTAATGTCCTTGTTTTCCATATGGCTTTATACAGGGAGTGCAGAATTATTAGGCAAATGAGTATTTTGTCCACATCATCCTCTTCATGCATGTTGTCTTACTCCAAGCTGTATAGGCTCGAAAGCCTACTACCAATTAAGCATATTAGGTGATGTGCATCTCTGTAATGAGAAGGGGTGTGGTCTAATGACATCAACACCCTATATCAGGTGTGCATAATTATTAGGCAACGTCCTTTCCTTTGGCAAAATGGATCAAAAGAAGGACTTGACAGGCTCAGAAAAGTCAAAAATAGTGAGATATCTTGCAGAGGGATGCAGCAGTCTCAAAATTGCAAAGCTTCTGAAGCGTGATCATCGGAAAATCAAGCGTTTCATTCAAAATAGTCAACAGGGTCGCAAGAAGCGTGTGGAAAAACCAAGGCGCAAAATAACTGCCCATGAACTGAGAAAAGTCAAGCGTGCAGCTGCCAAGATGCCACTTGCCACCAGTTTGGCCATATTTCAGAGCTGCAACATCACTGGAGTGCCCAAAAGCACAAGGTGTGCAATACTCAGAGACATGGCCAAGGTAAGAAAGGCTGAAAGACGACCACCACTGAACAAGACACACAAGCTGAAACGTCAAGACTGGGCCAAGAAATATCTCAAGACTGGTTTTTCTAAGGTTTTATGGACTGATGAAATGAGAGTGAGTCTTGATGGGCCAGATGGATGGGCCCGTGGCTGGATTGGTAAAGGGCAGAGAGCTCCAGTCCGACTCAGACGCCAGCAAGGTGGAGGTGGAGTACTGGTTTGGGCTGGTATCATCAAAGATGAGCTTGTGGGGCCTTTTCGGGTTGAGGATGGAGTCAAGCTCAACTCCCAGTCCTACTGCCAGTTTCTGGAAGACACCTTCTTCAAGCAGTGGTACAGGAAGAAGTCTGCATCCTTCAAGAAAAACATGATTTTCATGCAGGACAATGCTCCATCACACGCGTCCAAGTACTCCACAGCGTGGCTGGCAAGAAAGGGTATAAAAGAAGAAAAACTAATGACATGGCCTCCTTGTTCACCTGATCTGAACCCCATTGAGAACCTGTGGTCCATCATCAAATGTGAGATTTACAAGGAGGGAAAACAGTACACCTCTCTGAACAGTGTCTGGGAGGCTGTGGTTGCTGCTGCACCCAATGTTGATGGTGAACAGATCAAAACACTGACAGAATCCATGGATGGCAGGCTTTTGAGTGTCCTTGCAAAGAAAGGTGGCTATATTGGTCGCTGATTTGTTTTTGTTTTGTTTTTGAATGTCAGAAATGTATATTTGTGAATGTGGAGATGTTATATTGGTTTCACTGGTAAAAATAAATAATTGAAATGGGTATATATTTGTTTTTTGTTAAGTTGCCTAATAATTATGCACAGTAATAGTCACCTGCACACACAGATATCCTCCTAAAATAGTTAAAACTAAAAACAAACTAAAAACTACTTCCAAAAACATTCAGCTTTGATATTAATGAGTTTTTTGGGTTCATTGAGAACATGGTTGTTGTTCAATAATAACATTATTCCTCAAAAATACAACTTGCCTAATAATTCTGCACTCCCTGTAATTCACTCACAACTTGCAGAGGAATTTTTGTCCACTCCTGTTTACAACATTTTTTCAGTTAATTGACATTTGCAGGTATTTCTTCATGCACAGCTCTCTTAAAGTCCTGCCAGAACAGTTCAGTCAAGGCTGGGGGGCTGCTGCCCAAGGGGCTGCCTGGATTAAGCATGCAGGTCTAAGTACATGTGGCCAGTGCAGTGAAACTGCGAATGGCTCATTAAATCACTTATGGTTCCTATGATCGCTCATCCACTACTTGGATAACTGTGGCAATTCTAGAGCTAATAATCCTCTGGGTATGCGTGCACTTATCAGACCAAAAACCCTTGCGGGGTGTAACCTCAGGGGCGCCGCTTTGGTGACTCTAGATAACCTCGAGCTGATCACTGGTCCTCTGTGGTGGTGATGCCTCATTCAAATGTCGGCCTATCAACTTTTAATGGTATTTCATGTGCTTACCATGGTGAGTCAAGGTTGTAATTGGCAAGTTTGGACAACTTTTGAGTTTACCTTTATGTTTCATCTTTAAAAACTTTTTACCTTGCTTAGCTTGGTGTCATTCTTTTCAGCACAACCTCACATGTTTGACATTACAGTTATTATTTTATTTTGACATACTGTATTAACACAATGGAACTAAAATCCAAACAGAAAAAAGTTAGATTTTTTAGTATGAAAACCACAAACTTGTTTAGAGAATAATTTTCATACCTTGAACTGTAAATATAAGTTGTACATTTCAAAATCTTTTTTTTTTCAAATTTATCAAACAAGGTAACTCTTTAAATTAAAATGCATTAGTCATGTATTCAGTGGTTGCCTCAACAATAAAAATTATATACTATACTACACAGTATTATACACTCCAAATGTGCTAAATGTATCAAATCTCAAAATTTGCTATTGATATCACTGTTCTTGCTTTTGCCATTTGGCATTTGGCATGTTGCATTTGGTTGCTGAATCTAAATTTTTGATTCATTGTTTGCTGTTTTTGTTTTGTCATCAAAAGGCAAACCACATGCTGGGAGCCATAAAAGACAGATTTGAAGTTGGAGATTTTTATTCATCAAAAGAATATAATTTTTTGTCTGTTTTCTCAGGTGCATCCCTGTGGTGTCCAGCATGAACATATCAAAGCTTGAGACTCGTCTGTCATCCCTAACTTGTTACATATGTATGCTTGTAAAGAACCCCTTGATGCTACATTTAAACTCACTGGGAAAGCACAGTTTTTCAGCTTGCAACTTGAAAGTTGTGAAGTGGCGTATTCTAGCCCAAAATGCAATCTTTTTACTTTCATGTGCAGTTGCTGGTTAGATGTAGGCACTGAAAACTGAAAGTAAGTGCATCAAAATCCGGATAATAAAATAAAACAAAGCGCCAAAAGGAAAAGCAACTTTCATCTTCTGGCTGCAAGTTTTTGATTTACCAAATGCTCCAAATGTAAACTGTCTCACTCTTTAATCTCTTGTCCTTGTATGGTCTAAGCCTCAAAGGCGAGAAATAACTCTTATACTAACACTGCTTTGTTTTGAAGAATCTCACTTTTAATATTGCCAGGGAAGCACTTTTTTTTTGCCTTATAAGCTGCACAATTAGGTGATCTGTACCAAACAACAGAACGTTCATTACACAGTCATGTGTTAAATATTGGTTAAATATTGAAAGACATATTCATGTAGGTTATATAATATATGTTAAAGTCTTAATTTTGTTTTTTAATTGCAGAAGTTTTTGGCCAGGTAAATTATATTGGTGAAATGTCAAATCCCTTATTTATGTATTAACTTTTGCTCTAAAAGCAGTCATTAAAGTGAATATCATTATCCAGTTAACTACATGAATAAGCACTTCTGTCCTAAACAGATAATATTTTTCAGGGTACAAGTTGATTCTTGTTTACTTTAACAAGAAATCCTGTTCATAAAACTCCCAGAAGGAGATGGAAAATTGTGTTGCACTCCCAAACCATCACTGTAGTTGCAGTGGTCTCTGCTGAGTTAATCATTTATCCCGCTGGTTCACCATCAAGGCTACAGGGTATAATCCTTTTTTGTGGAGAGAGGTTTCCTCACAGGAGGGTTGCTGATTTATTTATATTTTATTTATTTATTAATATGAAGAAGCAGCGGTTTACAGCATGACATGGAACGGAGAAATATTAACAAGCCAAATATTACACAGTGTGCCAAAATGAATGGAAAAAGCCAAAAAGTCAGTTGAGAGAAAATGTCAGCCATATTTCTCTTGTTAATAAAACCAGCAATAAAATGATCCTATTAGCAGTCATTGTTTGCGTAGGCTGATATAGCTTATTCTTTGGTGTCAATGAATTCCAGTGGTGTCCATTAAGATTAACATGTTACAAAAAACAATGCTTGCACAATGCTAACATGCTAACATTTCCATAATTAGCACTAGGGTAGCTGTAGTTAACTGGTGGGTGCAGTTTGATCCCAACTTGCAGTCCAATAGGTCTCCCTGGGAAAGCTACCAAAGCACAAGCTGGCCTGATGCCTCCATGACAGGATAAATATCGACATGAATGCATGAATGGGGCTTGAAATGCAAGATTGGTTAGAGTCTTGAAAAGTGTGATATAAATACTAGTCCATTTACCATTTAAATCAAAGTACAAGATAAATCGAGATGTTGACCTAATGATAGCACTAAGTGAAAAGTAGTAGGCAACCAAAGTTATTACCTCCTAATCCTCTTAACTGGGACATACATTTCACTCAGACCCACAAAGTCAATTGGTATCACCAAAGTAAGCAAGCTGTATTGTGTGGTCAAAATGAATCAATATTTAATGACAAGCCATCTAATTGTTGCTTTCAGTCTGGACTAAAGTGGTGAATGCTAAACAAGCAGATTCACTGCTATGGCCATTGATAGATCAGTAATATTAATGATAATAATATTAATAATAATTGTTTAATCCAACAAACCAGTATAACATACTCCTGCCATGAATCCTCACTATACCAATGGATGTGTTGATACAAAGCTGAAAATAATCCCCAAAAATCATCTACTTTGCTCAGCTGTATACAGAAGTGCCTTAAACTTGCATTTCTCAATAGCCAGTAGGGTTAAAAAGTTTTCCAGTATTAACCCTTTAAGACCTACCATAGAACCAAGTTCGCCAGAGCTTATATTATATTTTTATATGCTGTGGAGCCATTTTTGGGAGCATTTCAAGTTGCTATACATCAATACAACCATTATAGCCCAAACTTTAATAATATGTCTGCATTAGGTGCATAGTAATTACATAAATTGCAAAAAAGTGCAATAAACTACAAAAAAATTGAAAATCGTTTTTGTTTTTTTAACATATATTTCTAGTTAGAGAAATTTAAGAGGCTTATCCCTCAAAACTGTAAATACAAAAAAGTTACACAAACTAGTTTCCCACCACAGGAAATTTATTTTGAGTGTCTTCATAGTTTTATTTTTGAAATACACCAATTTTTATATACTGCAGGAAAAATGAAAATAAATATTATAGTGCAAATTTGCAAAATAACAGCATATGCATCAAAATAAACTATTTCCAGCAGTGCAATATGAGTCTTAAGCATCCCAGAAACGACACAGAAAGTCATAAAGTCAAACATAACTTTTTAAAACACATAACAAGTAAAACACAAGCTCATAAGGCCCCGATCGTAAAAAACTACATTTCCGCAAAATGACGTCACTTCCGGTTTCGGGCAGGTCATGCGGTCATGTGATAGTTCACGCTGATGGACGTAGGAAGTGTTACAAACAGCTGATGGATCGGCGAAGCGTGTTTCTGGAATATCATGTTTTTGTTGCTGCAAGTGATTTTTATGCAGTTTTTGCAAAGCTATATGTGGAAGGAAACTGTGACCAAGGACAAGCTGATGGCATAAGATGTAAGTACAACTCCTCCAGTTTCATATGCAAAAAAAATTATTGCGCTAGCTTACTTGGTTGCAGAGCTACCGGGATTTAAAAATAGTTACGCAAAACAGAGCGTGCCCGCTCCGATCGGCTGTAAAGGGTTAAAGAAGTGGATTATAAAAAGACGCCTGGTTTCAGAACACCACTGCAAAAATGGCAAGCATGTAGGCTTCACAACAGGACTTCAGTAACAAATGGGTTGTGATGGCTAAGGCCATCCTTTATATACATTCTCATTTTATCATACTTGGAACCTCTTTAGCTTCATTTTCAGCATGCAGGGTAGTCTGATAAAGTCAGACTCCTCCACAAACAGACCCAAAAAGGGCTTGGACAAAAGCACTGGATTATATTGTTACATTTGATTTGCAGGATATATCATAACCAAGGGCGGATATTTACATTTTAACATATACAGGACTTTTATCTATTTTGAAGTCTTACAAATCAGAAACAATAGGCAGGCCCTATTATGGAGGGATCTATTTTATCCAAACTTTCATCTTTGTCCTTTTTGAACAAAATTATGTAGTTTTAGTGCTTAAACCTAACTACATGCTTTTATTGTCTAAAAAAACAAAACAGTTTAATGTCTAATTTAATGACTAAATCTATTTTAAAGGAGAAAAAACAACCTATAGAGTATTTTGGGTAAAAAACAAAGAAACATTGTCATTCTTATTTGAGGCCCATATAATTCCTCTGGAAGGTTTTCATTCCTCCTCAAACTGGAAGTTGCTACATGGTATTCCTGTGCATTGGAAATGTATTATTATTATTATTATTATTATTATTATTATTATTATTATTATTATTATTATTATTATTATTATTATTATTGATGCACGTTCGTGTGTGTAATACATTGTGACTAGTAGGTCACCATCTAAGAGCCAAGGTCGTCTGGGCTGGGTTAGGAAAGATTGATTTCTTTTGTATGGCTTTATTGTTATTGCATTGGTAAGCTGCTTATAGTCATGAACATGACCTTAATACATTTGCATCACTTCCTTGAGACAACCAGGAGGATGGTTGTCCATTAGGGGTTCAAAGTGCAAACCTCATCTCAGGAAAAGCTCTATGAGAGGTTTGTCACCATGAAAGTCATTATAAAAAAAGAACATTTTATTATGTGCAAACATACAATGAATAATAGGTGTATGTCTTCCCTTGGAGACCCCTCCAACCTAGCAACATCTCCTATATACTCAAGCTGTGTACGAAAGTACAGAACAGGCAGCAGCTTGTTGACAAGGGCCCATTAAAATGTGTGGGAGCTGTGCATTCAGCATCTCTTGAGCATTTAATAATGTGTATTCATTACTGTGCACTCCATTTTCCATTACAGCGAGAAACAATAAAGGAGTCTTTCTTTGGGATGAGTAAATAAACAAGCAAATATTGCCCAAGAAGAACAAGAGATCCAGACATTAAAAAAATACATTTTTAAATGTAAATTCCTAAATGAACTGGGAATTACAGAAACTGTTGTTGATTTAATCTGTGCTATTAAAAATGTCCTTGAACCTGTTGAACTGAATTACAATTGTGAAAACTATAAAGAAAAACAAATTGTGTCACAGAGAAAAAGCTTATGTGTGAGTTTGTGTTGCTCCATACTAATGTTGACCAAATTTCCTCCAACAAAAGATGGTAACTGAGCAAACTGTGCACTGGTGACCAGCCAGGCCGACACTGGAGCTTGGACTGACGCGCTAATCTCGTTATTGTTTCCAAATGCAAAATAGCTTTACAAAGGCGTTTTTATCTAGCAGAGCCCAGTATCTTTCCCTGAGTCAATATAATGCTGGATTACGGTAAACAAAAAGTCTCTCGTGTCTCTGGTCTGCCAGCTAGTTAGTCAGTTGGATGCTGAAGACTTGTCAAGAGTGTTCCCCTAACAGTGGCCTTTCTGGGGGTGCTGTTCAACAACTTCATAGAGAACACTTCAGTGTAACATATTATTTTCATTACACATTTATATATGTAAAACTGTTTATTGTGTCATGTTAGCATGAGAACAAGAACAGCTATTGGTCATGACTATCATGACTATTCTTTTTTTATAGCTGCTGGGTCTTGTGAACAACTTTGATCTAATAGCTGAGAGATCTGTGATACCGGACACTTCTCTTTTCTTTTGCAAGTAGTTTAAAGGAAAATGTTTGATGTGTGTTTGCAGTGTCAGGAAGGTGATGATTGTTATTTTTTTTTTTTCTTTTACACTAAATTCTGGGTTATAATAGCCCATGTTCGAGTATACTCGTTTTTAAAAGTGCACTCTTTTATTGTATTATGCTGTATGATTTCTTTTCTTTTTGTCTCCAAGTGCAAAAATATCGAGGGCACTACTGTACGTATCCAACACTGAACAGGAAGGAGCAGCCTCCCACTCACTGCTCCTCAAACACACTTACATGTGCACCATTCTTAATTGCTCTGCTAATTTGTCTTGATTACCTAATTATCTTTCTCTAAGTAGTGAATTCATTTCTTGTCCTAACAATATACCGTATTTTACATTAAATGGCTTAGACACACTAGAGTAGAAAAAGGACAAGAAGAAGTACTTTTTACATAGGAAAAATCAGTGGCTTGCAGGTGTAGCATTCATTTTTACTTGTTCTTTTATTTGCTGTTGGAGACTGGTTGCAAAGAATCTGAGAATTCAACACCTTTTACAACATTTTTGATTGCAAGGCAGTTGCACACGTTGACTGGTGGGCAACGTGTTTCCATACACTCTCAGTCCATCTCAGACCGAATTCATTTACTTAGAGACAGATTGGCAAAGGCTGACAAATGTTTGCCCGCTAATTTATAAACTCAGAGAAAGTGCCAACGTGTTGCAATCAGTCTGAGTTAGTTCGAACCAATGACTGGAACACACAGGTGATGTGACTTGAATGTTGTGTCCTGTAAAAGCAAGGCACTGATGTCATTGTTTGGTTAAATTGCTATCAAGGTTTGCAGTTGGGAAGGAAGAAGTGCAGTGTAGTAAGTCATAAATATGTCAGGGAGGAAGAGGCGGTTGATATCCTGTTGTCTAGCTTTGTGAGTAAATCTCTATATTAACCATGGTTAATAACAATTAATTGTAAATTTAGTAAATAGTTGGTCATATTAACAAATGGATAAAGTTTGGTGAGTCTGCCAGTTTGTCACTAGTTTGTGAAATATAAATGAAATACTTAATGAATAATTTCTTGTCTGATGTAATACATTGTTACTAATAAGATTATACATAATCATTTTTGATTGTTTGATTGATTATACATGAGTCTGATGACATCAGGACGCAACATTTATGTATTTATTAATCCTTACCAGTTGTGGTTTTGTAATCAATGAGCTTGTCCCCGTGGATATTAAATACCACTTTTCTGTCTAAGCTGCCGCTGTGTCAGACAGACAGACAGACAGACAGACAGACACACACACACACACACGCATGCACGCACGCACACACGCACGTGTTGAATGGTATAGGTGACATGATGCACCTGTTAAAGTTTCGGTAAGTCCAGTCACACTCCCAGATGATTACATAGAAATACTTACACTGGACCCTCTTGGTGTTGGATTTTAATGCTCTTGGAGGACTGCTGTGAGCAGGGTATTGAAAGAATGTCATATCCTGCCCAAACTAGGACATTACAGTCTGGCTGCTGGCTGTGTATCATAAACTAGGGGTGTCATGGCATCAGCATTAAAGAACACATTTTGGGTATCTGTGAGACACAAGCTGCTTCACCATAGCAGCAGTTTTTGACACAGTGGGGATTTGCTGAAATATTAGTGTAATAATATTTCTGGCCAAATCCATGTCCAAATAATATTCAAAAACACAAATTCAATTAGAATACAAATACGTGTAATTCCCTTTGTTCAGCAGATATGCACTGGGCAAGATGATACACAAATTGTACATACATACACACAGCAGGAAAAAGTGGTTGCCAGCATGTAGCATCCACACATACTGTGTGTGTGGACTGAAAGGCAGCAGAGCTGCTCAAGGATCTGGAAGTGATGAATGCAAGGCTGAGAAGTGAATAAGGGGGCTTTGGGATAATGGCTCAGAGTCAAGCAATATTTGACTGTTGCAGGAGTAATCCTCTGCTCTATTCCCCCTGCCTGAAGGTGATAATGGCTTTGCACTACTGCCGAACTCCGTGTGCAACTAGGATGAGACTCTGGCACGGTGTCACCTCATAGGAAGTGCCAAAAAAGATGCCTTTGTGTGGCATTAAGCAGTATCTGTCTCACAGTAGAGAGGCCCTATGTGTGTCTGTACACATATATCTTATTTTCATTGTGTCCTAATCCACAAAGTCGTCATATATCAGGCTAAGAGGCATAAACAAAACTTAAGCTTTTGGAGTTTGCATTATGTCTGCTCACTATAATCACTATAATAACCACGATACTTACTGTACATCACAAAGGTCAAATTTCACTTAATCCAAATCTAAAGCACTGCAAAGAAACAATTCTAATATAATAACAACTGATAAAAATGATTAGGGTCAACAGATTGAGCACTTTTTTAAATTAAAATAAGGATACACTAAAGACAATTAACACAAACCTCAGAAGACTTTTAAACACTGTCCATAAATGGCATCTTCATAATTAAATATAGTTCATTTTTCTGTAATATTAAAGGACCTGTAGCACCAAAGTCATTATTCAAGGGAGCTTCAATGCGTTATATTCAGCTAGCCAAACTTTATTTCACATTATCCCAATGTATACTGTAGTGTGTATGTACAGTATATGTAGTGTAGAGTCTGTTAAATATGCTATATGCACATAAATGCTCTTTGCATTACTCTGATGTGTGAATCGAGGAATTGCTTGGGATCAAATTGAGCCATCTTTGTATAGCTATCTTCAGATTACTTTATTGACCTGATATGGTGAAGAACCTAGCTAAGTTATGCCAAGCTGGCTAACAGAGTATAAGGGTAACTTTCACTTTTTTCCGCCAATGTTTCAGAAAATCAATACAATACAAAAAGTTGTTACCCTTGTACCAAGCCAACCAGCTATGTGGTGAATCATGACAATAAAAATAAAGGACCAAAAAATAAAAATATTTTTATTCATCACATAATGCACTGCAAATCCCTGATTCCACTTTTAGCCTTCTCTAATTTAATCCAATTAAGTCTTGCAGTAATGTATAATAACATCTTTTGTGTTATGTGAATGTGTAGCAAAGTATAGGCTTGTTATATAGTACTGTGCTTCATTTCTGACTGCAATTACCATCCTCACACTTTCTCAAGTTCCACTCTCACTGAGCAACCTGATATATTTAAAGTGACCCCCATTGGTGAGTTATGTTGCTGTTTCAAAAGATTGCGGGTAGAGTAGTTCTTTTCCATCACATTGCAAATAAAATCGCAATGTGACAGACAGACCATCACCCTAATCCCAATCAAGATAGGCAGCATTCATAGAATAGGGGGCAGGGATAGCTCAGTAGGTAGAGTGGTGGCCCCAATCATGATCGGAAAGTCGATGGTTTGAATCCACTGAACGGCTACCCTGAGGTACTCCTGAGCAAGGTACCGTCCCTACACACTGCTTCCCGGGCGCCCAATGGCTGCCCACTGCTTCACTGAGAGAATGGGTTAAATGCAGAGAGGAATCCCCACGGAGATCAATAAAGTATACTTTCTTTCTATAATATGAAGAAGATTGTGAATTCTCACTGTTGAACTCTTTTGTATATGTATTGTTAGCTCTATTGCTAACATAATTGCCATAGACAGTTTAAAAGATGGCCATAACTACCGTGATATCACCACTGGTTTGTAAAGTCCGATTTTAAAGCCTCAAGATGTTTTTCCCATTGCCTCTTTGATGTGTTGAAATCGGTTATGACAAGAAAGGCGTGGAGTGGACCGGGAAACAGTATGTTCATTGGCTCCCCTTCCTTACTGAAACATAATATGACCAAAATTTACAAAATTGAGATGTTTCGGTATGACCCCCCCCCCAAAAAAAACCTCATCAGGAATAAGAGGTAAGAGAGCATTTTTCTATAGATTTATATTTGATCAGTATACCAGTTGGCTAGCTTACCAAATTTTCTCCCTATGATATTAATTTGCATTACAGAATTCAATGAATATCTGTACTGAAATTATGTAAATATGACCATACTAATATTAAACATATTTAGATATACCAATTACAATGTGTTTATTTATCATTCTTTCTGTTCGTTTAGGTCAACAAGAAAGCTCATATGCCTCTACTTTTTAAAACTCTACATTTTAATTATTAATTTTAAGTGTGACTCCTTGGTCAAATGGGCAGATTTCACACCAGATTGTGACTTTGCACAGAGCGAGCCCATTAGTTCCAAAGAAGAGAATCACTGCGACTCTGGCAGTGACTCAAGGCATCTCTGTTACTTAAACTTTACTTTGATCCTACCAGAAGTTGAGCAAAGAACCTCAACAATCGCACTACATATTTCCCAAAAGAGGGCTGTTATGACATGCATAGGTTCTTTCTCTTCAGCACCCTCAGCTGGTCATAATGGGAATTCTCACCTGCTTTTATTTTGGTGGGGTTTTTCTGTGTTCCTGTGGGTAGAGGAAACAGGAAGCTGGTCGCTTGTTAGCCTGCAGGATATGTTGTTGCTCTTTAAAACGTTTCTGCCTTCGAGAGTTATTGCTTGTGAGTATTAATGTACAACATGTTTACAAGTTTATTTGGTGCATTTCTATTACATAGATTTGTTTAGAAACCAGTTATTTCATCTGCTATGTTTATCTTTGAGGAAGCTAAACTCGCTAAGTTGTATTGTGATCAATACTGAGTCGCTGTTGATTACACATACTATATAACAGTATAGTTCATATCCTAGAAGTGTGTGTAAAGAGGAAAAGACATCTTGTGACATTTACTTTGTGTTTGTTTTTAGTTTTACGGGAAGAAAAGGATGTCAATCATTGAACTACTGACGAAGTAAAAAGCCTTAAACTTACTTCCGCCTCCAATGTTCATTGAAACCGTTAGCTGTCTGTCAAGTTGGGCAAAGGGACGCACAATAACGACAGAACAAGGGCTAAAAACACAGTAAACGCTGATATATATATTTTTAGCTTAAAAAAATTGGCTGCTTTCTGGGATTTTGAATTGCTTTTCACTTTCACTCTTTGGTCTTACTCCACTGTAATTTAGAAGCTTTCTCTCATCCAAGCTATCAGTGATTACATTTCAGTTCCCTACTATTGTTATCTACCTTTTCAGAATCAGAATCAGAATCAGAATACTTTATTGATCCCTGGGGGAAATTATTTTTTGTTACAGTGCTCCATTTTAAACCAACATTAAGACAAGACAGACAATACACTAACTAAGAATAGTACAATATATACATATATATATACATACATACATACATAAGTCACTCATAAATAAATAGTTGGAAAAGAAACATGTGTAGTTGTAGCAGTAACCAGTGTGTTAAGTGGATGCGTTGTACAGGGAGATGGCCACAGGCAGGAATGATTTCCTGTGTCGTTCAGTGGTGCTTTTCGGTAATCTCAGTCTCTCACTGAACGTGCTCCTGTGACTGACCAGCATGTCATGGAGTGGGTGGGAGGTGTTATCCAACATTGTCTTTATCTTGGACAGCATCCGCCTCTCCGACACCACCTTGAGGGAGTCCAGCTCCATCCCCACAACATTGCTGGCCTTACGGATTAGTTTATGAAGTCTGTTGGCATCTGCAACCCTCAGCCTGCTCCCCCAGCATGCAACAGCATAGAGGATCGCACTGGCCACAACAGACTCATAGAAAATCCTCAGCATTTTCTGGCAGATGTTGAAGGACCTCAGTCGCCTCAAAAAATAGAGACGACTCTGGCCCTTCCTGTAAAGTGCTGTGGTGTTTTTAGCCCAGTCCGGTTTATTGTCAATGTGTACTCCAAGGTATTTATAGTCCTCCACAATGTCAACACTGACCCCCTGAATTGAAACAGGGGTCAAGTGTTTCCTGGTCTTCCTGAAGTCCACGATCAGTTCCTTGGTCTTTGCCACGTTGAGCTGCAGATGATTCTGCTCACACCACGTGACAAAGGAGTCGACCACAGCCCGGTACTCTGTCTCATCATCCCTGCTGATGCATCCAACCACCGCAGAGTCATCAGAAAACTTCTGAAGATGGCATGTCTCTGTGCAGTGGCTGAAGTCTGTGGTGTAGAGGGTGAAGAGGAAGGGGGAGAGGACAGTCCCCTGTGGTGCCCCTGTGTTGCTGATCACCTTGTCAGACACACACTGTGGGAGACGTACATATTGTGGTCTTCCTGTCAGGTAATCAACAATCCAGGACACCAGAGAAGCATCCACCTGCATCGCTGCTAACTTATCACCCAGGAGGGTCGGCCTGATGGTGTTGAAAGCACTGGAAAAGTCAAAAAACATGACCCTCACAGTGCTCGCCGGCTGGTCCAGATGGGTGTAGACACGATTGAGCAGGTAGATGATGGCGTCCTCAGTTCCGAGACGAGGCTGATAAGCGAACTGAAGGGGATCCAGGTGTGGTCTTACTATGGGTCGCAGCTGGTCCAGGATGAGCCTTTCCAGGGTCTTCATGATGTGGGAGGTCAATGCCACGGGCCTGTAATCCTGGGGGCCACTGGGATGTGGCGTCTTTGGTACAGGGACGAGGCATGATGTCTTCCACATCACCGGGACCCTCTGCAGACTCAGACTCAGCATAAACAGTTTATGAAAGACTCCACACAGCTGGGGGGCACAGGTCTTGAGGACAAGGGGACTCACTCCGTCTGGTCCAGCAGACTTGCCTGAGTGAAGTCTCCTCATTTGCATCTCAACCTGGTATTGAGTGAAGGTGATGGGTGGGGGAGGGGTGTCAGGAATCTCACAGGAGGCAACAGCGCCATGTGAAGAGAGAGGCTGGCACAGTGGTGTGGCTCTGGATTCCAGGCTGACTACAGGTGAGGTTGTGGGGGTAGGAGCAGACACTGTGGTGTGGAATCTATTGAAAAACAGATTCAACTCATTGGCTCTATTCTCACCTCCCTCAGTTCCCCTGCTGTTGGTTGGCCTGAATCCAGTGATGGTCTTCATGCCCCTCCACACCTCTCTCATGCTGTTCTGCTGGAGTTTCCACTCCAGCTTCCTCCTGTAATTGTCCTTAGCCTCTCTGATCTTGTCCTTTAGTAACACCTGGATCTTCCTCACATCCTCTTTGTTGCCCCCTCTGAAAGCCCTCTTCTTGTTGTTGAGGAGGGCTTTGATGTCCTTAGTCACCCACGGCTTGTTATTTGGGTAACAATGAACAGTCTGAGCTGGAACAATGGAGTCGGTGCAGAAAGTTATGTAGTCTGTGATACACTCAGTAAGCCCTTTTAACTGCACTTTTATAGTTAAACTCTGTGTTTGATGCCATTTCACTCGACCGCCTGAGAAAGAAAAAGACATAAGGGATTAAAACTTCCTATTGTTACCTTTTTTTCTCTCTCTTTAAATAATTGCATCACTTGACCTCTGACCTTTCCTTCAAAGTCAAATAAGGTCAAACTTTCATAAAATGTATTTTACTGGCATCTAGGGATTCTAAGTATCACATTATAGCTAGCATTTAAATATAATATCAGATTTGACCTCTCATGTGCCTTTCTTTCAATTTGACCCCAAAATGCATGATGTCTTTGAGTATTGTCAACAGAAAGAGAGAGAGAGACAGAGAGCATCTTATATTTTTGCTAAGAACACTTTAGTCAAAAAAGAATCATCATTCCATCAGCAATCTATATTTGGTGTAACGGCTCTGTTGTGACACCTCGCCAGCATCTTCCATGTGCATACAATAAAAGCGGGAAGAGGAGCAGCAATATCTGACAGATTAACAGTCAGATTTACCAATGTATAGATTTTGGTATAAAGCCTTTTGTTATTTACAAAGAGAGCTCATGCGAATAAGAGGTTGGAACTTGGAGACTTTTGCAACTGACCCTATTGCATATGTATATCTGGGATTTCCTTTCTCAAGGTGCAAAATATAGGGAGGAGAAATATGCAAACAAACATTTACGACATGCAATGTACAGCTAATGGCAACAATATTTAATGGCGAAGAAATGATGTCTTATTATCTTGATATCGAAATTAATCTGCTGGATTTAGAAAACAGGACAAGTTTTTTGCATTACACTTAAAACTAGCCACACCTATGTGGACTACTTGGGGATTGTGTTTAGATGCTATTTTGCCCCATTTAGTAAATCTGGCCTAATTACTGTAAATTGGTTGAAATGGATTTGCAAAGAAAATAACAGGGAGAAAAGTTGTTGCAAAGTGGATAGTAGAATTAACAGCAATTAGCAATTATGTGCAAGCAGAGGTGTCTTGTACACAGAAGGGAACTGACTCATCCATCAGCTGATGTGGCATTCTGAGCTTTACTTCAAGAAGTAATATTAGGCTCAATTCCAGTGGGCCAGTATGGTATCAATATTCTTGTCCCCACAAATTTTAAATTCCTGTTTTAGGATTACAACACAATTGTATTTGCACTAATTTGAATCTGAATGAGGTTAGCCATTCGATAGCCAAGATAAAGGGCCAGGGAATGCATTTACCAGTGACTGGTCCCCACAAACATAGGTGTCCAGGTGCATGTGTGTGACAGACAGAGAAAATCAGTATTTTAGGTTTTGTTGAGGGTGCTCACTGAATTCTTCCCTCTTGTGATTCCCTCTACCTCTTTATTTCTTTCAGCTTGACCCTGTTGCTGCCTTGGACAGCCATAATAGGAGCTTAGGGGTATGGGGGGGCATAAGTTTATCTTCTTTACCTGACTGTTGCCACACATACAAACAGAGCCTCAGTCCAAGAATCACAAGAATTCCACTCATCAATAATAACCTTAATGCTTTTGGGTGCTAGAGTTGGCAAAAGTGGGCCTTGAATTATGATTCTTCTCAGACACATATACAGCTGACACAGATACACACACAGGCTGCTGCTGCTCATGATGATCATTAGTGAGTACTGGATTTCGCTTCCCCTGCACTCCCTCTCCCACTGTATGCTCTTTCATTACCCAACATGAAAACCTCTCCCTCTCCCTTTCTCACTCCCCCCCTCTCCCTTTCTCCCAGTCTGAGTACTGACACATGTATATGCAGCACAGACACACATACGGGGAAGGCTGCTCTTCTCCTGCCACCATCTTCAACATGACTCCTTGTCTCCGCCTGTGGCCCCAATCCATGTGTTATTGATGGAATCCTTCCAGACGCGAACACACACACATGCTCGCGCACCGGCACACACTCGTTGCCCACTCGACCATCCAATCACACACAGTGAGACCCCAGTGACTAATACTAGCTGATCCTTGGTGACCAATAATAAGAGCCTGGAGACTGACAGGTTGCTCTGCAGCTCTGATTTATTGAGTGGGGTCTGTAGTCTCTCTCCTTCTCCTTTGCTGTAATTACTTTCTCTTTGCTTAACCCCCCCCCCCCCCCCCCCCCCCCCCGTTTTGGATTCCCTTTCACTCTCTTTTTCTACCTTTGTCTTTTCTCCCTCTGTCCCATGTTTGTATTTTTGAAACAAAGGAGAGAAGACTGTAGTCATTTACAACCCTACAATGTCTGAGCTATTGGTTTCTATTAATACAATTAGCTGAGACATATTGCATGAGAAAGGGGGAGGGAGGTGGAAGGTTTATAAGAGGAAAGTGAACTGAGGAAAGGAGGGATATGTTGGCAAATAGAGTGAGAGAGGGATATAGCTGGATGATAAGTAAGATAAGTAATCTAGGGGGGATTGTCAAGACCAAGGCAATGGATACTGCAGATCCCAGAGATCATCAGACAGGAGGAGGATTAAGTACTGAGAAACAAAATATTACTTCTACAGCACTTGTGTGTGTGTGTATGTGTGTGTGGGCATGTGTGTGTGGAAGATAAAGCTACAAACCTGGCTAATACTAGTTTTGCAAAGAGAAAGGTCTGGTTTGTTACAAAAGTGAGAAAGCCCCCCAAAAATTCTTCTCTCGGTGATGCCACCTTATTATATATTCTGCTTCACCATGTATGTTGTATCTACTGGTGGGCATATGTGAGAAATTTTACATTATACATCTGCCAAATGATCATTGAACAACTGAACTGATGAGGGCAGAGATGCCCTTTTTGCCAGGCTGCGCAAGTGTCAATGTGAAAGGTTAAATATCTATCCAGAGTAAGGTCCTTGGACTGTGTTTTACAATATAAAAAGGGTCAAAGGTGAGCCACTATGATAGATTAATTGAGACAAGAGGTCATAGTAGCTTGGCACCGAATCTATGGAACTAATAACTTTGTTAAGTGTAAATTCATCTCAAATTCTCAAGATTCTCAAGATTTTAGGCACATTATATTTTGTACAACCTTTTGATTGTACAAAATATAAAACAAGTTTATGGTAATCTTATGGCTCTTTTTTATATTTTAGTTTTTTTCTTGTTTTTAGGTAGGGGTTAGTCCTAGAGTAGTATTCCCATTCACCCTCTTACCTGAATCATAGTTCTATTATATATAGCTATGAAATTAAAAGTAGCAACATTTGACTGAAATATAAACTGATTTCAGTCAGAACCACTACATGCAAAACATGACTGACAGTTTTGCATTTAGTTGTTTCTATTTAGCAGGTATGCCCTGTTCTAAGACTGGCTATTGATTGCACACATGTGGAATGGATGGGGTGGAGATTTGAGACAGTATATTTAACAATCAGTAAGTCAAATAAATCATGAAATAAAGGAGCTGGGGTTTAGGTGTATTGCAAAGTGGCTTGCAGATATGTATCAGTTATGGACAGGTTAAAGCAAATGAAATAGCAAATGCTACACTGTATGGAAAAAGCACTTTATCATACCTATTAATCTTTGTGTTGAGGTGTTTTCAGCTATGTGCTTTTTTTTAAGCTATTTGCTTACCTAGACCAACAATAAGATCAGCCGAATTGCCATGATCACTCCTGAGATTGATTTTGTGGCCTATCTGAATGAAGTCTGCATGAATAATTATAATCATTACAAAATCAGCCTAGAGACGGATATAAAGAGTTACCAAAATACTCAAGTCTGTCTTTGTAGTAGCAGGTGTCTCCAAGACCACGTTTTGCCATGACAGACAGGAAGACAGAAAATTGAACAACTGGTATAGAAAAAAAATAATGAAAGAATATAAACTATCTGCACAATGAAATTTCATTTTAAATTTTCTTTGCTGGCCCTAAATTATGTATTTAGAAATTATTAGCTGTCATGGTCCGCGGCCCGGCGTCCGGGGTGCTGTTGGGATGCCCACGCCCATGGGCGTGGCTGCTAACCCCACACCTGCATCCCATCCCAGGCGATCACCAAGTGGACTATTTAATCCTGCCCTACCTGCTGCTCCACGCCAGTCCGTAGTCGCCTCTCAGCGGTAACGTACACCTGCGGGAAAAAACCCCTTATGACAAATTGTCCATTGGAACTGACTCTGTTTTACCCTGTGTACTCAGATCACAACTCGGCGTTTTTGCGAGCCACCTGCCTGTCCACCTGTCCGCCTGAGATTCGGAAGCACTATCAGCCTCGCCGTCTCGACCCTTTTGGAGCCCCCCCCTCTGGTTCACTCAGCCCGGCTACCTCCGTAAGACGTATACTCCACCTTCCCTCGTATGCTGCCTTTTTTCCGCACCCCAGTAATCTGTTTCTCTTTTTTGTTTTGCAGCTTCTCACAGCCCCACTCTCGGCGTTCCCTGCGCAGTTCACCTCCCCAGTCCCTCGGTTTCTTCTGGTTCCATACGTTGTTTTTTCGGCTACCCTCACGGGACACCTTTAGTTATAATAAATTTGCTTTCTTTATTCCCTCCTACCCTGGTGTGTGTGTTCTGCTTTTGGGTCCAGCTTGCGCACAGAACTTCGGTTCATGACAATTAGCTATTTTTTGGGCATGTTTTTGTTTCTAAAGGTTGTTTTCTTAAGTAGCATCTTCCACATTTTCATGTTTGCATTGCTTAAAAATTACTCTAAGTCATAATATACAACTGCTGGTTCCATGCAGAGCCTTAACAAACTGTTGCCTACGGGTTGTAGTTGTGTACTGTTGCCAGGGTCAAAAATATATGAAACACCTGTGGAGAAAACTAAAGTCTTGACATACCAAAGCTTCTTCTTCTGATAAACCAAAGCTCCATCACTAAATACCAGTGCTATTTCATCAGGGCAAGCAAGGCAAGTAGTACATGTCTTATCAAATCCAGAAATACGGATACATTAAAATGTGCCAAAGTAAAGCAATCTCTGTTGTTTCATCTTAGAAAGCACTTTCATAACTGTCTCTACTTGCCTTTATATTAGGGCTGTCAAAGGTAACACGTTAACGTGCGTTAATCCATTGTCACGATTAACACGATTAAAATTTTCAACGCAATTAACCTATCTGGAGCGCAGAATGACTCAAAATCCCTGAAATGTCACTGTCAACGTATTTCGAGCAGTTTGTACAACATTTGTCTATTCTGCGCTCCAGTTAACGCTGTAACATCGACAGCCCTGCTTTACACACTACAGTATACATTGGGATAATGTGAAATAAAGTTTGGCTAGCTGAATAACGCATTGAAGCTCCCTTGAATAATGACTTTGGTGCTACAGGTCCTTTAATATTACAGAAAAATGAACTATATTTAATTATGAAGATGCCATTTATGGACAGTGTTTAAAAGTCTTCTGAGGTTTGTGTTAATTGTCTTTAGTGTATCCTTATTTTAATTTAAAAAAGTGCTCAATCTGTTGACCCTAATCATTTTTATCAGTTGTTATTATATTAGAATTGTTTCTTTGCAGTGCTTTAGATTTGGATTAAGTGAAATTTGACCTTTGTGATGTACAGTAAGTATCGTGGTTATTATAGTGATTATAGTGAGCAGACATAATGCAAACTCCAAAAGCTTAAGTTTTGTTTATGCCTCTTAGCCTGATATATGACGACTTTGTGGATTAGGACACAATGAAAATAAGATATATGTGTACAGACACATGGAGTTGGTCACTTGAGTATATGAGGTTTTAGTAACTTGGCCCTTTTTTCAGACCTGGAGGGTCAGAACATTCAAAAATCTTGAGTAATCTGAGCCCAGCATAAATAGATATTCTTCAGAGAGGTAATAAAGTGCGGGAAAGACTAACAAAAACAGGATAATATCCATTGATGCATGTCACACTCTTCTGATTAAATTTGCTGGTGCACGTAAAAACTGGACGGGATTAAATCATATCCAATATAAACAGTTGACCTGAAATAAAAATTTCAGTGATGGATTGAAAAATGTGTGCATGTAACCCTGCAAAAGTAATCAAGAATCGCTTTTATGCCATTCATCATCGGATGGCGACCAATGCATAAGACAACAGCCTCAAATTTAAAAAAAATTACAGAGACTTACGAAACTGTTTTCTTTTTAACACGTATTCTCAAAGAGCTTTGTAGAAGATATGAGCCATGAAAGCATTCCTGACAAAACATTGTCAGAATGAAACTGAAGTTGACAAGTGATCTTACAGTTTGCCCTTTCAAATAACTACATGCTGACAGAAAGGGCTCTATCCATCAGAAGCTCTTGCACCTATCTAGGTGACAAAGGTTTGCTTAAGCATAAAGTGATGAATATGTCATCATTTGAATTTCTTCCATGATTGCACAAACAAAACAATTCATATGTCCATAGGCAGGGCAACATTTGGACGAGATGAAATATTTAAAAAATGATAACTGTCATAGCCTGGAGGATCAGCAGTGCACTGATCAGCAGTTTCTGCCTTTCTCTTTCTTGTTCTCTCTCGCTTGCCTGGGCGGAACTTATTGCGGGTTCACACCCTCCGCCCACACCCCACCGAGGAAGAAACACCTGAGCCTCATTAGTGTGGCCAGCATTAAAGCCAAGGAGCGTCAAGCCTCAGAAAGTTTTCGCTCATGTCTTAGTGCTTTTGTATTAACAAGCGTTTCTCTGTGTACAGACTCCCTGGACTGTTTCCCATGTGGTGAGTGTCGGAGAGAGAGACTGGTCGCGTGTGTGGATTGTTTGAAGAGGAACAAGTGCTTTTCCCCTGGATTTCCCTGGAGCCCCGTCCTGTCACCTTTTTGCATATAGCACTGTCCCTGCACCTTTTGTATATACACCCGGTGGACTTTGTAAAAAAAAATTCTTGTGTGCATCTGAGTCCTGCGTGTGAGTCCTCCACATAAACTGTAACATCAAGTGTTACTGAATGTGTCGGTAGACTACAAATATTAAATAAAGGTAAAATCTGAGTGAAAGCAACTTCCATAGCATCTCCTCATTTAAATCGCATTAGTTGTATTGAACAAATTGCCCCATGGTGCAGAGGAGTTCTTTGATACGTTACAACAGAGAGATGTTAAGATAAATGTCCAACGTTCTCAGTGCATTTTTGAGTTGCACTTTGAAGCTGCATGTCACCACACGCAGTAGATGTTCAGACAGATTCCCCATGTCTTCAGTGCCTATGTGCAAGGACTTTGAAGCTGAGTTGCTATTGAAAGACAAAGCCTCACTCCCAACACAGCATGTCACTTTTCCGTGTTCGCACCCATTTATGTTTCAAAGGGGTTTCATGATAGAGTTACTCTCAAGTCTGTGGCAATATTCAGCCTGTTTGAAGTTTCTCCTAGCTCTTGTTGCATTTCTGTGTGTAAGTCCATCACACAGTAAGACAGGCAGAGTGAGACAAATTACTTAAGTTTTCCTTCCTTGCGGACGTCATTATAAAGAAATGTGTATATATACAAATGAGAGACCTCAAAGAGCGCACAAAAAAATAAATATGATAACGGAGCAAAGGATATTAAAATTTCTGTTTGGACAATGGGGTTTTTTTTGTTTATTTTTTAATAAATGAAAAAAACCTCTTTTTTTCTTGTTTTAATGATCTAGCATAGGCATTGTCTGTCTTCTTAACCCTAGAACACTATCGCTAAAAATAGTAACACCATCACTAACGTCGGGTGATTTTTACCCAATATAATATACCCAACAAAAAGTACTTGTCATCAAAATATATAAAATATATGACAACACATGACAAATTAGAGTGGTTTTCTTTTATTTTCAGTTGTGCCATATCTAACAAAATGGAAAAAAAAGTTTCATGGGGGGACCCTAAAAAATGCTCCAAAATTTCTGGAAAATTAGCAGTTGGAGAACTAAACAAAAATATAATGATGCTGGAAACTTGGTCTTTGGTCCACCCATTCCTGGGATATTTGAGTCTTCCCTGGTGAAGGCACAGTCTCCTTGACACGCGAACAGCTGCAGGAGAGAGAAACAAAAAATGGCATTTTTTGAGTGGGTAAAAATGACCAGTTGACTAAAATATTTTTTTACCATATGAATTCCCTTGGAAATCACCACTTGTTGATATTTATTCATAACTACTGCACTAAATAAGGATAACATTCAAATTCCAGGACCACTCTTACTTACCTATTCCTTATATGCAGTCGGTACACACAGGGTAGTAATGGCGTGGACACACCCGTCGACGGCAGACATGGCACCTGTATCACGTCTTCCTGTCCAAGCCTGTGGGGCAGTCAGCACACCTCACTAAGGGACCACTGCTTTCTGCTGCCACTGGTCCTGCCTCACCTTTAAGAGTGCCAGGGGTAGGGATGTCGAGCACGCTACAGAGCAGGACTCTGAGTTGACGTGACAGATTTGAAGAAGGGAGCCTCTGCTCTGCCCATGGTTTGATGAGTGCCAATGCCAAAGCCTGCATATAAGGCCTCCTCTGCATTTGGTTGTCACCTCTCTTCATTGCATTCTCATTGTGAATGATCCATGAGTTTATCACACCAGCATTGACCATGCCATAGAACACGCAAAGGGGCCATCTCTTGGTTTTTCTTCCACAACCATAGTGAGCGCAGATCTGGTCAAAATTATCGACACCTCCCTTTGTTTTGTTGTAAAATTCAATCACTTCAGGCTTACGAGTGGGTCCTATGCTTGGTTGTGTATGCATGGATGACAGCAGCAGTGCAAACTTCTTTTTTGAAGCTTTGTCAGGGAAGGACACCAAGGTTAATTCTTTGGTAAAGAGAAATGCACTGGAGCCTGGCGGTGATTTTCTTTAACTTTCATCACTTGTGGGATCTCCCTTTTGTTTGTTTTTATTGTTCCCACTAAGGTCATGCCACATAACATAGCTTTTAGATTAAAAAAAAAAGAAAAGAAAAATAAATCTAATCAGCTAATAATTGCCAAGTTAAACAAACCTTGCCTATGTGTTACTCACTAGCTGGGATGCCAAAGACACTAAACCTGCAACAGGGTGACAGCTGTAGTTGAAGAGGGACAGTAAATATGGTGAGCCTGAATGTTGTCACCCTTGAAATGCGGCAAGATCACCTGATTTTATACACTAACATTATCACCGGGTGAAATCCACCCAAAGCCTACTTTACCCTCTATCACTTTTGCCGGGTGAAATTTACCCGAACACATGCCTGTAGGAAAAAGCGGGATTTGGGGTAGGGAAACACCCACGCCTTCAAAGACCTCAAAGACAATGCTGAAGCTACCCAGGGACCCACCACACTCAGACAAACGCAACATATTGAAAATTATGTAAATACATTTGCTCGGGTGAAAATCACCTGGCGATAGTGTTCTAGGGTTAAGGTTATTATATATATAACATTGCATATATATATGATAAATCTAGCTTCCAGGTCTCATAGTGAAACAAGTGCAGAAATCCCTTAAGCCTAAACAGTCTTTCTAACTGACCTCAGTAAACTCTCGACATATTGTTTTATGGGCTCAGTTGCTAGTCTTGGTGTTGAAGAAGCTATATTTGGAGTATAGTTTGGCGTATAAAGTTATTAGCTAATGCTGGCAAGCCATAAAATCTATATTACAGCACACAAACACAGATCCCTGCTAATTATTGCTAAACCAACAAAAGATTTGAACTTCACTCACCAAAAATGAACAAAGTAAATTTTTTTTATGTTGTAAATATCTGCATTTAAACATGGCTGACTATAGCATTTTGACTTGGGCTAGCCTCAAGTGGCCCCTTATTTCTGTCAGACAGATCCATCTCTTACATCCTGTTTCAAAAGAGAAAACACTTAGTGAGGTCCCATTGTAAAGACTCATGCTAACTCAAGTGGTTACGTCCTCCTTTTTTAAAATATGCAGTCTGTTCAGTTTATCTAAGCTAACCAATGCTTACTGACCTCTGAATTTCCTATAATGCCAGTTTATGATTGGGTTCAGTGATATATATTAGTTATGATATATAGTTCTCTATTCTATCTTTTTACAGTAGCAGTTGAATACATGAGATGTTCACTCTATCAGTCTAACTTGAATGTTGACTCAGTGCTGCAGAGAATGAAGGATTCTGAAGTCCTCGCCATGTGTCAAGCTTGTCAGTTGATACGTAATAATTGCTGGAAATTGCCATTTGGATTCTAGATGCTTCAGCAGATCCATATTTGCCTATGGTATACTTATTGGTTCCCTAGTTTTTACATTAGATGGTTATAGTTCATTTCAGTGAGAGAATGAGATTTGCTTATGCTTTTGATTGCTCTCTGCTGATAGGCTTGTCAGCGCCATGACACTTTGATGGTATTGCTGCACAAACTTTCGTGCTAACCCAATTTCAAAGGTGGTCTTTGAGTAGAAATCACATTAGTGCTAAATGTAAATCAATAAATTAAGAATGTAAACAGCTGAGCTCATGGTTAATCACTGTCTAATGGCCTGGATTCATCAGACTAAGTAGTAGGCTATGGGATTTTTTTTCTCCATTCTGTTTGAGCTGCTTTCCTCAAATTAATTATACCAATTGTGTACAACTATACATTTTCACCTGGTTAGTATAACCTAATCAAAGTCTTAAAATCTTATAAGTATACGACCCATTTTGGTCTCTAATTTGTAAGATAAAGTAAGTAGGCAGCTACAAAACAGCCAAAGCTGTTGGATGAACAGTTTAAGGTGTTCCATAGTGGCTTTATTATTCAGAAGACTACATTTGGTATTGATAATCTAACTAGCACCACAAACTGGGAGCCATTTCCAGGTTAAAAATGCAAAAACAGTTTAAATATCCAAGTCATTGAACTGACTATATTCAGACATTTCCATATGCTGCCCTTGTAGCCTTGAAAACAAACCAAAGCAAAAAATATATATAAATGAAAGTAAATAAATAAAATAAAAACATTATCATGCTTCTGTTTACTTTCCTGAAGCGGATGGACATCAATTAGCCCCATTGCAAGCTGTGAGTCGGTGACCCTTGCGTCTGTCTGTTTGCCCTGAGCCCAGGCGCACCCAGACCTGCAATATGTTGGCATAAAGACAGTCTGTGTGTTTGTGTGTATGTGAGCGACACTCCTCAGTGTGACTAGAGCCCAGTGTTTTGTCTCTTTTTTGGCATACATTTTATATGAAATTTCTTGCCAGGAATTCATACTTTCTTAATTTGTGTGTGTGTGTGTGTCTTTGTGTGTTTTTGGAGATTATCTATACCTACACACTTCTTTGGCTCCAAATATGTGGGTGCGTGGTAAAATTCAATCATTTTTCTGAAGCTAATGGCGATAAAGGAGACAGTGTTTGTTTCGAAAAAGCCATCTCTGTGTATGAGGCTCTCATCAAAAATAGAACTGCCTTTCATTCCTTGTAATTAGAAGAGGTTGGATTTGTTGAATACCCTCATCCATTAATACGGGTTAGTGTTTGCTTGACAATAATGAAAACAGTGAGGGAAGATCAAAAAGCATGGAGAAGGTCCTCAACTTGAAACAATCTCCCTTTGATGTTCCCAGATACATGAAAATCAATTGCGCTGGTAGTGAGTAAAGTGTGTAATTCCTTTGATTATTTCAAATGTCAAAAAGTTACCATCGTTGTGTTCCCTAGCTAAATTAAATGATAAATCAAATGAAAGATAATATGCCCTTTTTGCTCAGTAAATCTGACCCACTTTTTACTGTTGCGCCATGGGAACACAACACACTCTTAATCTCTCAGATTAAAAGCTCATTTTAATAATCATATGACTGACAATGCAAATTAATTAATGCATTAGTTCTCACAATTAACACTGTCCGCTTGTTAAGAGATGATGTACAGTAACTGCCTTGTTTCTGTTTAGCTGGCCTTTTTTAGTATTACTGTTCTTGTATAGCATGACTTTAAACTAATTTTGTTTAATTAAAAGTGCACAGTACAGACCATGACCCATGAGAAGAATCATACTCAGCCTAAGATTTAAGAATAATTTAATTCTGTCTCACTGCAAATGTACATATATAATAATAATAAGAATATTTTATTTATCCCCTAATTTCTAATTTCTGTCTTACACCAGCCAAATGATATTAAAAGCGCTCTGAAAAAATCGTTTGATTAAAAAGTAAATACAAAAAAATTAAGATTAATAAAATGAATCAAGATCTTTAAAGGATACAATAAGAATACTACATCTAAAATGATTGCAAGCATTGCAGTATTAGATGATAAAGAATTCTGGTATTTGTCCTTGTACCTGTGGAACTGACAGAGATTGTGATCGGGCTCCATTAGTACCCTCTATTCACCACACCTGATGGAGGAATCCAAACAATGTCTTGATTCAAACTGTATTCAAACAGCAATAGTAAGGCCAAATTTGCTTTCTTCTTGGACACATTCCATAGTTGACCATTCAATATGCATGCCACAGAAGCTTTACTTCACATTAGCATATACAGGATCACACAATTTTAGATTGAAAACAGTGCAACTGCTCCATATTTCTTCTTACTATTTAGATTAATGCACCTGTCTGACCAAAGCGTGTCAAATTCAGGTATGGTCAGACAATAATCCAGGAAGTATAGGTTTCGCAATGTGTCATTGGAATGCTACATGAAGCACAACACTGTGTACCTTGTGAGTTGTAATTAGTTCACTGAAATTGCCCATTATTATCCAAGCACGTTACATTATCCATGATGACTTCTGGAACACCATCAGCACTGATACGCCATTCATAGCTTTTCTGTGATTACATCTCTCACTCTGGGAAGCACAACTGTAGTACAATCAGCTGGTGAAGAGTCTACATTTCCAAGAGTATAATATTGCCAAAATCTAGTAGTAGCCTTATAAAACCCCGAGACCCACAAATCAAAAAGCAAATATTTCACTTTTCCTTAAAAAATCATCACTTGATCACTTGATCCACCTGTCTTAGGTAATTATAGGCCAATCTTACCCATTATCTCCAAAACTTGAGGAGCTATAAAACAGCTAACTCATCTGCAGAGGAATCGTTTATTTTAAGAGTTTCAGTACAGATTCCGAATTCATTAAAGTACAGAAACAATATTATTGAAGATTATAGACATATACCATATTTCCCGGACTACAAAGTGCACCTGAATATTAGCCGCATAAGCTAAAATCAGGGGAAAATCCTGTTTTGTACATACATTAGCTGCACCTGACTAAAAGCCGCAGGTGTTTCAATGTTGACTTATCATATGTAAGAGAATATGCACAAAGGGAATTGTCAGGAAAGAAATGGCTGTTTGGAGACACACCCCTTTTATTAATATTTTGAAAAACAAGTTATGGGTACATATTTGCATAACTTTTTAGGTATATGTACAAGTAGCGGTAATTACAAGTACGAAACATGTACTGTGCTTCATAAATGGGTAACAAATGTAGTACATAACAATAACCTACAGCACACCAGAAAAATAGATTCAGACTACCTTTTAGGCTCAGGTGCAGCGACACGGCTTTAACAAGAAGAAAAGTCAGTCATTCACCACCATCTTCCTGCGCACTAAAACCACCAAAGTCCTCTTCTCCAGTGTCGGAAACGAACAGGCTCAGGGTGGCTTCATCATCCACTCTCAGCTTCTTTCCTTCGTTGTCACTTTCAAAACCAAACAAATCCTCGTTGTCAGTGTCAGAGTCGAACACCCTCTTAAGGGCCGTGGCGGTGTCCTCCTCTCCATCATGCAGCAGTCCAGCCCTTCGAAATCCGTTGGTGATCGTGGATGTTTTCACACTTTTCCACACTGTCAGATTCCACCGGTGGAGTTGAGCATAACTTGCTTTTTGCAAGTTTATCGCCGCTAGTTATCCACGCCTCCTGCTGAACGCGTAGCGCTACTTTGAAGTTTGTTTTTTGCGCTACTTGTACGGCACTATGTTGCCTGGCGGATGGACATGTGACCAACATACCACTCTTGAACCCCGATACTGTGTGTCTGATCACATGCCCTTCCGCCAGGCAACGTAGTGCCGTACAACAGCGGAACAAACAAAACAAATCGTCTTACGATATGACAAAAATCATGGACAATCCATAGAAAAGCCGCACCTGACTAAAAGCCGCAGGGTTCAAAGCTTGGGCAAAAAGTAGCGGCTTATAGCCCGACAATTACGGTATATATATATCTTCTTATTACCTATGACATTGGACTCATCTCCATTTGCTCCGCTAGAAACAACTGAAATGTAAAATTCCAGCCACTAAAGGCCATCAGTCTTTAATGTGCTTGTTGGGTAAAATTGGATGATGTCACTACAGAAACAAATACAGTCTACGTGGATTTTACTGCCCTATGCATTGCCAAGAAATTGTCCTCGATCATGAACTGGAAAAATAAAAATAATCTTAATTCTAACCAATATAGAAACTGTCAGAGATTTACAGTTAACAAACAGTCAGGTGAATAAACAACACTGAGACACTTGTGTAGGTTAACGTGCTGCACGGGTGAAAAGCTCAGAGCGAATCACCACGAACTGCAGTATTTGTTTATTTTTATAGGTTACATCGTCAATATGCAAATATAATCACATTTCCTGTTACGTTGGTCCTGATGCTGTCTGTGTGTAAGCTGTGTGTGTCACAAAGTATGTGTGTTGCAAGTCAATTTCTAAGAATAATATAATGCAAGTCAACTTCTGCGGATATGTATTCCTGTACTGGTCTCTTGCGGTAAATGCCAGTGTCACAGGGTCAGCTTCCTGTTTCTACAGAAAACTGTGTCTGGTGAAATATGTATAACATAACTTTTGAAGCATAAGCAAATAAAACAATAAAAACTCCCTAACAGAAACCATCTAATAGATCACATTAGTCTCGATACAGCCTCTGCCACCACATTAGCTCAATCCCTCTGGGCTCCTTTGATCGGCTCCATCACCAAGCGGGGGTCGGGGTCGTAGTTTGGTCCTGTCTTTGCTATTGTGGTTGATGTGGAGGTAGGGATGGGCTTAGGCCATCTGGAGAGTCCCTAGGCACGTTTTCCTCTGGAGGGCTTAACCGGGGGTTGTGGTCATGACCTGGTTAGGGGCTCTAGTGGCTCTTAGATGGTGTTGGGTCTGTCTAGCACAGGCCCACCGCTGGAACGAGACAATTTAACTACACAGCAAAAGCATTGAACACCAAGTAGGCAAAGTTCTTCGGGTCACTCATACATTAGGGAGACCTGCCTGGAGCCAAGTGTCGTTCCACCACTTGACCTCCGTCAGACTCTCACCCAGGTTCCCCATAGCACTCCTTTTATTGTGGTAACATGAATATGCATAGGGTCATTAGCATATAACGTCTTACATAGGTATACATGTGAACAAAGAATACTGTGTGTGTGTGTGTGTGTGGGGGGGGGGGGGGGGGGTGTCAGAGTGTGACCCCATAAAGACTTCCCTAAACCTGCTGGTCTGGAAGTCCAGCAGTTCATCTAAACAAAAGGCACTTAGACTAAAACAGATATAGCTGTGTTTATCCTACCATAAAACAATAAGACAAGGTACGACCTCTCTCATGCTCCCAGAGTGCTCTGGAATGCACACAAAGTTTGCAGACTATTAAGGATCAAACCTCTACCAATCTAAAACTAATTATAAAACTCCAAGCATATATAAGTAGATATTTCTAAGCATAAATGACAATCAACAATACAAAACCTAACAGATGGTGTTTCCCTCGTGGTTGCATGCAGCAGGGTTGGGGTAGGGTCTGTGCTGGCATACGTAGGTTACTGGCCTGGTAGCCTGGCTGCCCCTGGGCGGGTCCAGGGCGGGTGTGGGGGCTTGGGGTTCTGGGGGTGCTCGCCTCCATGCTGGGGCTCTGGCTGGGCCTTGGGGGGCTTCGATCCTCGTTGGTGTGTCGCCGAGGTTGTGGGAAGGTGGTTGCACGGGGGCTCAGCCCTGGCGCAGGGGGCCTCTGGTGCATTGGCCAAACTGGAGGGCTCTTCAAATGGCATGGGGGTTGTTTCATCCTTGCAGGAGTTCACTCTGCAGGTGGGGGAGAGACATAGGAGAGGTGGAGAATGGACTTAACCTGGGTGTCTACTGTCTTGTGTAGCCTGGGAGATGATTGAATGATGGGGTGGGTACAGTTTCCTCTTCTCGCTCCAAAACACCCACCCATACTTGCAGGGCCTTGAGCTGCAGGTGTATCATCGCGTCAGGTCGGGTCTCAGAGTCCACCTCTCTGGGAACATCTCAGGCCCACCAAAGCAGGGAGGCCTATCTCCCCTCACCACACTCTCTGCCGGTGGCTGATGCCCTCAGGTGTCGGTGCGTTGGTGATTCTTGGTATCCGGGGCTGGGCGCTCAGGTATGTACTGGCCCTCTCCCGGTGGCTGCTTGGCGGGGACTGGCGCCCGTGGCTCGGTCGAGCCCCTTCCAGGGGGTGGGGGGCCCTCAGGCCTCCAGCCTCTGGGCCTGTGGCTCGGTTCACTCTGGCAAAGCTGGCTGCCGGCAGAGCCCGCGGGCACGCCACTGCAGCCCCCTCTGGCTTCTGCTCCCTGACTGCTGGGTGACCCCTCGTCTGGGGCTCTCCTCAGCTCTTCCCAGGAGGGTGGCACAGATGCCCCTCCAGTGGTGCTCCTTGGGCTCTCGTATTGTGGGGCCTCTGGATGTCTGGGGCCTGGATCTCCTTCATGCCTGCTTCATGCCCTGGGGGACGGGACTATGGTTCTCCATACCCTGTAGCAGATTGTTACATGGAGAACCCTTTTGAATACAAGCACACTGATCCACACATGTGTGCACACAAGTGTACACACAGGTGTTCACTGTTCACAGACACAAACTACATCTTTCTTGGCTGCTACCTCAAAGCTAATTGTGCGCTGTTGGTCCTGCGTACTGGACAACAACATTCAATATTTAGTATTTACTGTTATTTAGACTTAGCTAGATTAAAGGGATGGTTCTGTGTTCATTATGTTGCTCTCTTTTTTTGCTTGTGTTCTCGTTTTTTCTTTTTTTTTTCTCTCAACAAGTGACCAGGGAGATTTTCTTCTTTTTAAGTGTCCTTAAAAAGAAGGACACTTAAAAAAGAGATCTTCATCTCTCTTTCTTTCTATCCCCCAGCCATGTCCCATATGTAACAACTGAAAACAAAATAAAATAAACAATAACAACAAAGGTCGATCAAATAGACCAATACGGCATGGCTGTGAAGATCCACATGGCAAAGTAAATCCATTGGGTATCTTTCTCGGCCTTCAGAGATCAATTCTGATGGCTAAAGAACCAAAGGGGACAGGCAAAAAAAAAAAAAAAAAAAAAAAAAAAAAAAAATAAAAAAAAATAAAAAAAAATATATATATATATATATATATATATATATATATATATATATATATATATATATATATATATATATATATATATATATATATATCCAGAATCAAATTTACAATCTTTCCTCATATACAATGTCTTGAATAATCAGGCCCCATCTTATCTCAAAGACGCACGTGGCTATTGGACTGTTACATTCTCGGCCTAGGGGTAAATTGAACCCCCCCCACTCACACACCACCCAAGAAAGAGCCAAAATAAACAATTTCCAAAATACTATGCAGCCATTTACTGAATTCAGCAGTGAGCATTGCCAAAATAACAAACGAGAAAATTTCTAAAGGTCCCTGAACTTCCCTACCAAAAAAACAGAAAAAAGTCCAACCAAAAAGTAAGTTGCTTACCTAATGTTCTACTTTGGAAAACCGGAGAAAACTGGGTTCAACAGAAAGGGCTTCTTACTCCTACAAGGCTGCTGCAGTGGACAATATATATTCAGTGAAAGGGGTACAAATTACTACTTTACAAAGCTATTCACAATTATTTACAAAGATAATGTTCTAGCTCCAGACACACAAATCAACTTATACTTACTAATATACCAGTTGGCTAAGTTTCCAGACAGAGACACTCAAAGCAACAATCACAGGCTATTTGTTGGGTGGTGGATGCAAGGAGTGAGGAGTGAGGTGGCTGTCATCTGGTGGTTAAGAACTTGCTGCTCAATCAATTATCCAATCGTGAAACAGGAATGAATTCAATCCAACCACTCAGCAGGCACTGGTCTCCATCAAGACATGAAAATGTCCACACCTGAGAGAAAGGACAGAGAGAAAACCCCACAACCATCCTCTGGTGGGAGGAGTTACACACAAACACACATATGACCCACATGATCTTGGGTCATAACAGGACATTTAAAAGTAGACTGGGAGGACAGACAGACACCCTTTCTGATTTTAAAATTAGGATTAAACCTTTCATTTTTAATAAAGCGTATAGATAGGGCCAGATCACATGACCCTGAACCCTCCTTTCATTACACAGCTGCTTTACGTAGCTGCTGAAGGCTACCCATGATGCAAAGTGTTTCTTCTTCACTGACCTCTTTTCACTCACTCTGTGTTCATACACTGTGTTTATACCACTTTGTATTTAATCATTAGTTATTATTACATTGTGCCTCTCTTCTACAGTGGGTCTTTTGTCCTCTCTCCCAACACTGGACCTCCAATCAGTCATGGCAGATGGCTGATTCTCCCTGAGCCTGGTTCTGCCTGTTAAACGAGAGTTTTTCTTTTCGCTGTCACCAAGTGCTTGCTCATAGTTGTCTAATTGATGGGGTTTTCTCTGTATTATGGGTCTTTTGTTGCGACATAAGGTAGAATAAAATCTACTTAATAAAAATAAATCACGTAACAACAATGGGAGCAGCAGAAGGCTGCCACTCAATAAACAAAGCACCGAGGAAAAAAACCATAAATATCTATCTATCTATCTATCTATATATATATATATATACATAGGGACATTTGGAACCCTTGTTTGTCACAAACAGCATGACGCAGAACATGGAAAGCACAGCTTCCTTAATGTATTACAGGCATGCATCATGTTCTTAAGAGGGAATTAAATTGGTATCTGTACAGAGCCATGTTTTTTTTCCTTATAAAACACACACACAGAGCACACAACTCGACATGTGACAGCAAATAATCAAAACGAAATATGTACTAAAAAATATACAAGCTACGTCAGAACTCAAAGCTGTTTTTATCATCATGAGCTCTGGAAGAAAAACAATGCTGGGAGAGGCAGAAAAGAAACAACAAAGAACACACATGATTGAGAAGAATGGTGATGTCGGATGAGGGGCATGCGATAAAGAGATACAAGCAAAAGAATGCTGAAAGCACTGCGGTCTTCTGCCAGGCTGAGGGATTCAAATTAAGGCTGCCTCATTCATTGAGAACTCATTCCCAAGCCATCACAACCAGCACCTGTGGCTCTCATGGGAGGGGTGACTGAGTGAGGGGAGGGCAGGCAGTCTTCCTGGTAAACATCCACTGTGCGGCTTTGTTCAGCCTTGATGCTGTATTTAAAGCACAAATCTGGTGTGGTCTGTTGACTGCATGACATGTAATGATGGGCTTTGTTGTGTACTCATTTATTATCTTGGGAATATTTCCACTTGGTATTCTTCCAGGTGTTCATTTAGGTCCGAATTATATTTTTTTTATTTTAAAATAATGTCAATTACAGTAAGTAAGGGTGCTTTTTCATTGTATAAGAACATTTACTTTTTGCTTGAATACATAATAGTGGTATTTAAATAGTGAAAGTGGCTAAATAAGTCTTGAATGCATTTAGGCATGCTTTTTATTTTAATGCAATGAGATGTGGTCAGTTGGCCATTGTGTTTCACATTATGCTTTTTTTCTTTTAGTTATCTATGTCTTGATATTTTGTCATTTGGCTTTGAAGTGATTTCTAAATACACTTCATTATTTCTTTTTTAATGTTATTATTTAATGGAACTATTGTACACATGTCATACCAGCCTGTATGCAACTGGAATAGAACAGACACATTTCCCACCAGGTGATGGATCACACATGATCTTAATATATCCATGGGATAGCATGTTCTCCTTCACTACATCCATGAAGCTTCTCTGTGGTCTTCCACTTCTTAGTTTTATTATCCTCCATATTATCCTCCATATTCAGCTGACATTGTTAGACAATGTTTGAGGAAACATTCTGTCCACACTTTTCCTAAAATGGCACCTATCCCAACAAACAAAAAAACAAGATTAAAAATTGTATTATTCAAGTACCCAGAAGACACTTTGTTTTTTGTTCTAAAAACATACACTGGCTCTATGCCTTGTATCGTTAGAAGACCTGAGGATATCTGGCATGATGCTTTTGTATCATGATACCTGAAGAGGTCTAACCCCTGATGCTATGTTTTTGAGAAAATAAAAAAATAGTTTTTCATTTGTGTAATTTATTTATGTATTATTTCTTACTTGTTAACCCCTGCAATTTAATCCATCTGAGAATAATTGTTTCAAAAGTCAAAAGTACGTACTTTTATACTATAGAGTACAAGTCTTTGTAGTCAAGACCGCCTAATCCGAGACCAAGACAAGACCAAGACCAAGTTGAGACGAGACCAAGACCGAGACCGAGTCGAGACGAGACCAAGACCAAGACCGAGACAAAAAAAGTCTTTAAACTGCAGCCAGATGCTGCTTCGTTTACGGGTGTCAGGCATATTTATGTGTTTTTGCTTTCGCACAGCCCTTCTCACTGCTGTCTACTGTCTCACTCACTTACTGAGAGGACAGACGGATGCTCCACTTGACTGTTGCGTCTCTCACCCTCTCTGTTTTTCACATAATGATATTATCCTATATCCTCGCATGTGATTGGCCACAATATGGAGTGATTGGAGCATAACTGAGCCACTTTGTGAGAGCTGAGCAGCAAAAGGAAATTAAGTGAGAGTAGAAATGACTGAAAGATTATTATGGTCTATTTTGAGTTTTGTTCAAAAAAGAATGACTTCATATACATATATATATATATATACATATATATATATATATACATATATATATATATATACATATATATATACATATACATATACATATATATACATATATATACATATACATATACATATACATATATATATACATATACATATATATATATATATATATATATATATATATATATATATATATATATATATATATATATATATATATATATATATATATATATATATATATATATATATATATATATATATATATATATATATATATATATATATATATCCATATATATATATATATATATCCATCCATCCATTCGCTTCCGCTTATCCTTTTCAGGGTCGCGGGGGGCGCTGGAATACAACAGTAACCAAGACAGAACCAGAATCAGAACTAGATGATAGTAGCACTAAAAATCTTCATAGACCTGCACTACACTTATTTTTTAATTCTACCAAAGTACAATATTTAGATTGAGAAAAGTTTAGATAATTATTTAGCCTTGTTGTGCAAATAAGCCTGCATAACTTAATAAATATAGAATTTGAAAAGTAACAAATGGTATCTACACAGCAAATTCAAAAGTGTTAAATGTTTTGGTGTTAATAGTCTTGCAAAAGTAGAGTTAATTTTACTCTAAGTAGAGTCACATTCTTTTAATGTAACTCTGAGGTGTAAAATGATAGTAGTTAAAATCGAGTGTTAAAAATGAGTGTTTCTCTGTCAAATCTGGAGGTGTTACAATGGAAGCATTAACTCTTGACCTCTTAACTCTGAACTCCTACAGGGGCTATGACACCAATAGAGTGAATTCACAGACTCCGCCCCCAGCACGGCTCCAATCGAAGCTGAAGTGAAGCCGTTTCAGAACATTTTGCTCTACATATTTGAGTTGTTTGCCATGCTTGGTAAGTCATTTTTTCAAAGATTGTTTCAATTATTATTATGAGCTTTTACTTCTGTGGCTCTTTGGAGTTGAGACAAAGCGGTGTGAAAGGCATTAGCCATGTTGCTCGCTGATAGCATAATATTCTGTTTTAGCTAGCTGAAAGGTATTGTTTGCGGGCAAATACCACAGCCTTGAAAAAAGCTTGCATGGGAATTTTCAGTCAAACTTTTGGTCAAATACACCTAAAACAATGTCTAGAATGTGAAATGTTGGTATAATGGTGCTACTTGAAGCCTGAAAACGATCGCCCATAAAAAAAAACAAAAAACGAGCAAACAGCAGTAGCAGACGTCCTGACTGGGTTCTACGTTAGCATAGATCCATCCAGAGTTTTGTGCACACGGTTTAGGTAAAAATGAAAAAGGTTGAGGTTTTACATTTAGTTCAGTATTACCTGTTGCCTGTGTCTTTGTCTTTTGGGAAAATACTTTACACAAGTAATGGCTCAAAGAGGATTCCTTTTTTTTTTACTGTGCTGCAATTGTTTACTGGATTATTTGTGCCATTAATTAGTGTCAACTAATTTTTATTCAATCTCCGCACAGGATATGCTTGTGAAGATGGAATATGGGGGAGAGCAGAAGTGCGTTGAAGTTCCACAAAGGGATGAATGAAGGACATGCATATTGTATTGAAGAAATAAGTGATGAGAATGCTGTTATTTGCATTTACCATGTCAGACCTTTTGATAAACAAAGTTCTAATGAAAGTGAGAACATGTATACTGTTACATCTTTCAGAAAATGTTTTGAAATTGTGGTGCACAGTTCAGAATAAATGTTTTTCGAAAACCATTGCATCTTTTTAGTAAATGTTTATTTCCAAAAGAAATTTCTAGAAGTTCAGAACAGTAAAATTCCCGCTTTTTAGAATGAATTAGAAGATAACTCTTACGTAGTTAAACTAAAATACTCTTTGAGAGTTAATATATAAACTCTTAACACCAAGTGTTAAATTATCAACTCCAGACAGATTTGGTGTTTAACACTAAATCAGAGTTAACGTACCAACTCTCCAAAAAGAGTTAAATTAACACTCTCTGGTGTGGACCCATATAGACACTTTAATAGTGTTGAAATCAAATCCGACAGTGTTAATTTGGACATGCTGGATTTGCTGTGTAAAAAGAAACACTATAGGTACTAGATACATGTTCTGATGAGTTTTGGTAAACAACCATTTGACTAACATGTGTGTCTCACCTGCTCTTGTTCCATCTCTGTTCTGTCGTCATTCTCTCTTTCCCTCTTTGTGCTGACAATCAAGCCAAACACCAACATCATCAAATATACAGTTGAAACCAGAAATTTATGTACTCTTCAGATAAAAACACAAACACTTTTTTAATTGTAACATCAAATCAGACTAAATGTTTTTTTTTAGATTGATAAATATAAAAAACATATTTGTTAATTTTAAGAGTAAAGAGAGAAACTATCTGTATTTCTTAATTGTAAATGGCACCAAATTGTATTCAAAATTGAGCCACACTTATGGAGCTCCACAATTCTTTTCCTGGTGTTTTGGTTGACATCTCTTGATTTTCCCATGTCAAAGAAACAGGCTCTGTGTTTTGGGGGAGTCTTATATGCATCCACAGGTGTGCCACCAGTTTACTCACATGGACTCTACTAACCTATCAGAAGCTTCTTCAGCTCAGAATGGAATCGTCTGGAGTTTTCTTATTAATTAACAACAAACTTAGTGTATATGTACTCCTTAATTTGATGAAAGTGATTAAAATAGACAGCTCCCTCTTTTTATTCTGACATTTAACTAATTCAAAAGATATTTCAACATTTATTTATCTAACACAAAAGTTTACTCTAAATTGATGTTTAACAGTAAAAAAAAGTTTTTATGTTTTCTCCCTAAAGTGTATGTAAATATCTGGTTTCAACTGTGAATATACTGCTGTGTATCAAAATTCCTCTTGTTTTGCATAGAAATATACTGAACAACATACAAAGCATAATATATAAAATAACATCTACCTGAGTTTTTTCTTTGAAAGAAGCTCCTTATGTCCATTGTTGTGTTCATCAGTACACAATTGAAACCGATTTAGAGAGTTTGTTTAGCCGTGGAGGGTAACAACTGAAAATATGAAATGTAAGCTAAGACTCTCTAAAAAATCAGCATTGCTGTTCGGCTTTTTATTTATCCATTTGTTGATTCACTCGAAGAGCAAGTAACGCAACCAAGTGATCAGTTTGATATCAATCTTTTGTGATACACCGTCATATTTACATTATTAGTTCAGTACGAATGATTTGCTTTGGTACCTGGTCAAACTTAAGCTCTCCTCTGTCTGCAGCAAACTCGCAGGCAGCAGCTTCTCCCCCCTTGCTCACATGGGTGCTGTGCTCAGTCGCCTAGTGCCTGAGCTCGGATCATACCAAAATTAGGGGGAATTTACGACAGTGCGCTCTGTGCTTCGTGTGTTGTTTTTGTTTCATACAGTTGTCAGTCAGGCATCTAACAAATTACACTCCAAAAGACCCCATGCTTCTGAAAAAATGACCCGGGCTTAAGCCCAGTAAGCCACCCCCCCACTCCGCTGATGGTTGACTCCAAATCTCCCGAACACTATGTCGATTTGAGAACGCAAGACCAAAACAGCGAGACCAAGACCGAGACCAAGACAAAAGTCCGTCGAGACCAAGACGAGACCAAGACCACGTAAAAGTGGTCTCGAGACCGGTCTCGAGACATCCAACTCTACTATAGAGTTAGTGTTTAGGTGTAGCATAACACAGTGCAACATAGTATAGAATAGCATAGTATATTAGTTTTTAATATATTCATTTTGTTTTCTTTGCTTTTTGTAATTTAATTTACGAAGTTTGCAGTCAGGTAAGAACAAGTGCAAAGTGTAGATTGTTGTTATTTGTTCTGTTGAAACTCATTTACTCTTGACTTTTTGTGGCTTCATTCTCTTTCACTCAACAATAATTTTTCTTTTTTAAAGATACAGTATGTGTTGAGGTCAACTTGAAATAAAGACAGATGTGAATTGTAAAAGTGAGGTCAGAGGTCAAATGTGACAAGATATTTGGATGCAAACTATAATGTGAGATTTTTAATCCCCACCAGTATCATTTCCTAAATGCTGTCAATACAAACAAAGGAAGTAGAATTTTAACCGCCTAAAACCTGGACTCTTTCATGGCATGCATTTTTAATTTCTCTGTGCCATTTGGGCTGATTGGGACCTGATAAATGTAAAAACAAAGAATTACCTGATATTCTTTTTTTTTTTACCCGCTTTTTGTTTCTGAGAAAAATGAGATCCACATATGAGGACATTCGTTTTAAATTTTGATAGAACAGTGGCAGTATACTGTCCTCGTAAGTGGATATTAGACCTTTGTAGAGCAAAATTTTGTATTTTGGTCTAGACAACCCTAAAATGTGATGTCCATATATGTGGACGCCAGGTCCTAGGAGGTTAAAGATAAAAGACATTTTTGTTTGACCTTATTTGACCTTGACGAAGCATGATATTTAGAATCTCTATAGATCATTCCCTATATGTTGTCAACAGAAAAAATCAGAGGTTGAAACATAGTTTTAAATAGGTTCTATAGCATTATTATCAGTTTAACCTTCAGATGAGTCTATCAGAGGAAAATGTGATATCATATTTTTAGTTTTTTATATGGTACTTTCCACAGGTTGACAATACATATCACACTTGTAAGAAACACAATTTCAAGGATATAAGGCTTTTTGTCAAATTTAGACCAATAAATCAGTAAGTTGACTTTGAAGACCTCAGTGGACGTAAGCCAGATTTCAATGGATTGTAAGCGTGAGACAACATAACATCAGAATTCATTCAAAACCATTCAAACTATCGTGTTTAGAGTCAAAACATAACCTCCTTGGCGGAGGTAATGATTCCACTCGATATAGGGCCAATGTAAAAAGCAGCTTACCTTTTCATGTAGGTGCAGTGCACATATGCAGAGATATTAATGTACCTTAAAAAACAAAACAAATAGACACATTTTTAACACCTAGTCAACAACATCTGTGCACAGATCTACTGTAGTGTGTGCAGATACTGTTCAAATAACTTTTAGGGTGACTTATCACTGAGAAGGACTTCAGATGTGAGGTAAACACAGTGATAATGAATAAAGCATGCATTGTTAAAAGGTCCTGTCAACCCATCACATCATATCATGATACTTCTTGCAATTCATCTCTTTTGACACATTTATTGGACCTTTGTTCCTATGGCAAGAGCTAAGCTTTGGCAGCATCCCTGTCACCTGCAGCTTTATTTATTTATGTTTTATCAAAACAAATAAACAACAGCTTTAATATTTAATCTTCTGTGCAGTAATGAATTTCCATGTGTCTATTGATCTGTCATATAAGACAAGTACAGTGCCCAACAGGGTGTGAAGCAAACAAAACCATCCATTATAGATGAGCAATCTCCTTGATGGTGTCACATTATTTATGCACCCTGTCTTATGCAGTAGTTTTGATATTTAAAACATTCGTATGATTAACCACATACTGTAGGCCCCATTTTCAAAGCATGTAATCGTCCTCTGCATTTGCTGGAGAAAGTCATTAGAAATGAGAGTGGAATAAGACCCCTTTTGTGTTCTTGTTCCTAGACATGCACATCTGATAAGCAAGTGCAGTATTTGCTTTAGCCAAATGAGTGTGTCTTAAACTACATGTATGTATTTCTGATGCTCATTGCTACTGGTGACCTTTCAAGGGTTTTTCCATTCTCGCCCTATGACAGCTGGGATAGACTCCAGCCCTCATATGACCTTGAACTGAATAAGTTAAGAAACTGGATGGATACGCAAATGGGTGAATGCTCATAGCTAAATAATCTGTCATGCATCACATACTGAATGTAGGAAAAAAAAAGCTGATGTTATAAGACCAGACTGCTCACCCACCTCCACATGATAAGCAGTATGTTCAAAGACCCCTAGTGGTGCCCACCAATAACAACCCTGACACCCCACAACAACAACATTCTGGAAATGCCTAGCAGCAAAATAATACATCCAGGACAGTCATGTTTTGATCTTGCAACATCCCACAGTTTCAATTTACCTCAAAGCTCTGGGGCCAACCATTAAACACTCACCATGTTAAACACAACCACACCACTTGCTGGTGCATCCCAAAAATAAACCCAGAATCATCCCCACTTGCTTTCAGCTCTTAAATAAATTATGTGAAGAGACCATGCATTTCACACATGCTGTATTTTAGGTTATATTCACCAGAACACAGAGCAGCAAAGCAAGGGTGAGAACCAGAATCTAACATTAAATTTGTCTTGTTGCATCTTGATGCACGCTCATTCAGTGAGTAAGAAAATCCCAGAAAGTTGATTCTGTTTATCTAGACAATAACCAATTTGTCATAAAATTGATTTAAACACATCAGTTACACATCTTGCATATCATGTATGCACACTGAAAATAAAACATCCAGATGAGCACGATCAACTTTCTGGAATTTGCTTGTAATGTTTGCAAATAAAATCAGTGGCACATTTATAAATTGATAATGAACCCTGTAAAGCGTGAACCATCAAGTAATTGCCAGAAAGTTGGAGTGTTTCCTAAACCTTCTGACAAAGTTTTTTTGTTTTTTTTTAAAGAAATTAATTATCATTTTGCATAGATGACTCTTGTTTTGTAGCATTTTGCTACATCTGAAATTTTTGTACACTTAAGTCCTTGCAATTATATTGCACAATTTATTCAGGTTTTTCAGGGAAAATAATAAAACTGATGTAACAGTGTCAAAAACTCAAAACACTTACTTGTATCCCGAGATAGCAAAATATTTGCTTGTGTAGGCTATCGTCCCAAGTCAAAATGAAGAAGCTAACCACTTTCTTGTAAGTGAACAAAGCTAGCATAAGCCAATGTAACTAAATGTTACTATCTGATAGTCAAAGATTTGTTGCCTTGCTTTGTGACAAATAAGTTGTTGTTATAATGATCTCACTGGAAAATTAAACCAAGAAACATCATGTATTGCCACTATCTACTGTATATCTAAAGCTAATGAAGAACTTACAGATTTAGATAGTTAAACCACCACAGTAGCTGAAATATCTATATAACAATTTATAAAAACTGGCATTTTTGTTACAATTTTCTAAAGATTATCCTTCCACTTATTGTCACGGAGCGCTGTGCGGCAGGCAGGAGTAGGACCCAAAATGCAGGACTCACAGGCACGAGGGAATGAACTCAAAACTCAGCTTTATTTGCTGGCAGAACAAACATATAAACTAAACTAAACTGGGAAACCACAAACTAAGAACTCACAGAGAGACACACAGGGAGATCCACACAGCAAGAGGGACGACGTCACGCTGAACAGAGGGAGACGCAGACAGAAATACACAGAGGGTTAACGAGGGGAGTGGGAACACACGGGGAACACAGGTGACACTGATAATCATAACGAGACAGGGCGGGGTGAACTGAACACTGACGGGAGAGGTGAAACAGGAAGTACAGGAGGAGAGAGAGCACGAGTAGAACACCAACGTAACAGGCAGGGGAGACATGGAATAAACACGAAAGGGGACGAGGGCTCATAAATACATAGAGGGCACACAGGGGGAAGAGAGAGCACGGGGAGAACTTAGACATAATGGGCAGGGGAAGCATGGAATAAAATACAAACATACAAGGAAACTAAGAACACTGGGCCAACATGGCCCAGGACCATGACACTTATCCTTTTCAGGGTCGCGAGGGCATTGGAGCCTATCCCAGTCTGTTGCAGGGGTAACACATACAACCATTCGCCTTTACATTCACACCTATGGGCAATTTAGAGTTTCCAATTAACCTAACCTAACCTAACCCCACTATCCTAAAGGCAATATTCCAACAAATCTCAGATCAGATCTTAGGAAATATTGGATTGTTCAATTGTTTAGTTGTAGTGAAAAAAGCTCTATGTTTGCACTTTGATTCTGTGACATTGTAAATTTTCTTTGAATCTATTGATGATTGCGTTTAAAGATCAAATCAATATTGCCTGTATTTTGTGTTTGTAACTAATTAGCAAATGTAACCACTAACAGAACTAATCTGGTGATAATGGTAACATGTTAAACAGCAGCATGATAGTATTGTCACTGTGTACCCATTCACAGTTGTTACTGGGAACCTGTGTAGGACTGGGGAAAAGTTAAAATTAGTTCATTTTTATTGAACCAAAAAATTCTATAGCCAAAATGAGACTTGATTTTAAAGGTAGCATTTTGCAGATTTTTTAAATTTGCCTATTTAGGTTATGGCTAGAAGAAAACCTTAACCAAAGATTGGTTGCCGATAACCTGGTGGATGTTAAGAGCTCAAAAAGTCTAATTGCAGCTCTGCCGTGACCTGCTGAAGTAGACATGACTTGTTACATGTCTCTACTTTCACAATGGAAGAGGTATATTCATTGTAAGATGAACTGTTCCTTTATTAAGAGTTGTAATTCTGTGCCTACAGCTTTATGTTTCTCGCCCAAGGATGGAGAATGATGCCTTCAAGTAGAAAACTGCTGTGAAGGAGCCTTTGTTATGCCAAAAATATGATGTTATGAGGACAGGGTGGCCCACACCACTCACAATTTGTGAGCTATTATTAGAAAGAAGTGTCATAAGAAATCACATTTGAGGGATTTAGACATACCATTTTTATACAGTATGTGAGTACGTATACCTCTTGTAATTCTGACAGTGTTTTCCAAGAAATGCTATGAAAAGATGATCGTTTGGTTTTCATACAGTTTTTGTGTTCTATGCATCTTGGTACACAACAGTGTGACACACAGTGTGCTCGCTGTTCTGGTTATATTTTTAAAGCTCTTACCAGTGGGACTCTCTAGCATCCAACAACTGTAAAATTTATGTCCCATGAACTTGTGAAACTGAGAATTTATGTCCTCCAGATTGTTATCAGCAGAGTATGACAAGCAGGGAAACTGAGAAAATGACGAAGCAGCACGACCTGTTGTCTATGTTGAATCTTGGTGAGAAATTCTTTTTTGCTCTATGCCCACGTACACAACAGCTGTAGCCTTTTAATAAAGTAGCGGGTGGCCTTGGTTTTCTCTGAACTGAGGTTTGTCAGAGGTTTGTGTGAACTCATATGAGTGGATATGTGTGTGTCTGTAAGCACTCAGCCATGGCAGGCGACTGATTGATGGCTGAGCAAGTCCAGGATGCTCCATGGCTGCTACAGATTGGCACAGCGGAAAGCTGGCAATGGAAGTGCTGTGAAACACACACACACACACACGTACAGGACATACACGACACATACACACAGTCATCTTTTTTTTTCAGATACACCAGACCAATGACACAACATCCCAGGATGGGAAGGTTGTCGCCCACATGCCCTCCACATCTTGTCGACGGTTGAACCTGCCAAGTGTCGTTTTTAAATGCCAGAATGGAGCGGTGAACATATGGAGACAGGGTTAAGATTTACAGGTTGTTTCTAGGACATACAGTATCTTAATTTTACCATTTTAAACATTTTATACTAAAATTATATCTGAAAATATTTTACTTAAGGGAAGTGAAACATACAATTTTAACAGTACACCAAAATATTTGCTCATGCAAGCTAATTTCTTTCAATATTAAACTCAGACAAAGGTGGTATATTAAAGATTTATGATCGCTTTAAGATGCATACATTTGTAGACATTTTGAAGTATTGATTTTAGCACTGTGGTCCTTGCCATGTGTTATTTTTGGACACGATAGTGAATTGCTAAGTTATCAGCTGGCACTAATAAGGCTGGTTAGGAAACTGCATTCATAGACTACATGGGTGCACTGGACTGGAGCAGATTTTGTGGACAATCTGTACTACACTGTAGGAAATAGCATTAGTCAGGCCATTTATACTTACTTTTTTTTTTTCAAGAGGTACCGACACCACAAACATTGATACAAAATATCAGGTAATGCTACTGAACTTGGTTAGCAAACTGCAACCTCAGATGAGACTGACTAAATACTGAGAAACAGGTAGAAAGCGAGAGCGAAGTATAGAGAGAGAGAGCGAGGGACACAGAGAGAGAAAGAGAGATCCATGGAGACAAGACAGAAACAAAAACTTGACATTCACAACCAGACATAACTGACTACACACAGGGGATGCTGGGGAGGACACACAGAGGCAAGACCAGGACATGAAAGGGAAAAAACTCAAAGAACTAAGGGCAGGTACCAGAGCAATCAAAACTGAACATAAGAATCACATGATTCCCTAAAGAATGAACAAGACCAAACAATGCAAAACACAGTACGAAATGAACCTCATGAACCCAAACAAACTCAAAACACTGGGTCAAAAAACCCAGGACCATGACACTGGTCTCCTCAACTCCCAGACATTTACACATTGTTGTTACAAGAAAAGGAGATGCTACACAGTGGTAAATGTGGCCCGGTCTGAACTTCAAAATGAGAAAATATTTTTCTTAAAGTGGGCAGTTTCCTCATTTGAAATATTTGATATGTTTTCTTTGTTCTGTTGGGAATAAAAGCTGGGTATATGAGATTTGCAAATCTTTGGATTCTCTTATTTATAAATGTATACCAACTTTTTTTGAATTAGGGTTTATACAATTAACCACACAGCAAGCCATGTTATTTGTCAGATAACAGCATTAAACTGTTTTATAGGGCACCGATACCACAAACACAGCTGAGAGGTCCAGTTCACTGACTCCAGTTAGCTGAGGTGATGCCTAGCAGGCAGCTAGTGCCTTAGTCAGTACCCACAGTCATAAGGAAATTAGCTACAGAGACAAAAAAAATGTTTTATCATATCAGCCCATAAACATATTTTTATTTCTACTACAAAATTGGCCATTTTAATTTAGGACTCTGGGGATGGTTGCATTTTGATGCCTGATTCAATATGTTATTTGAGGAACTGAACTTCTTCTCCTTCCTTTGGAATCAGATGTCACCATTTGATTTAGAATTGAAAATGGGCCTCTAAACCAAACCAACCAAATTTCCCATTGTGTGACAATTAAAGGAATTAAAGGATTATTCTAAAGTGGCCATATGAGTGTACAAATATACATTGTTATGAGAAAAAGTAGGAGATCTTATCATTTATATCAAGTGAAATCTAAGTATCTATTATCCATTGTTACTGTTGACAATTACGTATAAATGTGTTCAGGCACATTTGTTCCTCCTTTACCTTCAGGTAAAGAAATCTAGCCGTTTCCAGGGAAACCATAATAGGTAAATCACTCCAATATTGTTGGCATCTTGATTTATAGGTACTTTCATCTGAAAGTATCTATAAATTAAGACAGAAAGGAAGCATAATGACTTGAGGTGTCAGAAAAGTCGAGGGTTTCAAGAGAAATGAGACACCTTCAATTTTAGTAGTTATTAAAGTATGTGGAACAAAATATCCCCAAACTGCTATTGTTGGGATAGAAATGTGCTGCTGCCTCCAGCAGATTCTGCACAGCACACATACAGGATGCATTAATACACTGAAAAAAAGCATAAAAACCTCCAGATACACTCATGCTCCAAACAAGTGTGCAAATGCAAAGAAATATTCCTGCAAATATGCAAAAAAACAGTCAGCAAGAGAGGGGAAAGTGGCTATACTGTAGAACCATGTAGTCTTTTTTGTGTTTTGTTTTTTTTCCAGTTGCACATGAGTCTTCCTTGTTATCACCTCAGGTGACAGAGTTTATTAAAGCAGTTGATAACCCAAGTTCCTTAGACATGCAATAAAACCGAGCTTCATCAGTTTGGTTTATTTGCCAACTAAAAGAGAACGTGAAGAATTAAAGGTGTAATTGAGTTGAAGTTCTATGAAATGAAAAATGTGATTCCACCTTGTATTTCTTTGACAAACTACTTCTATGCTGCAGCAGAAACCATAAATAAAACTTGCACATACTCATATCAAAAGACATCTCTTAGAGAAATTGTGTTTCACGTCTTCCAGGCTAAATATTCTCAATAACTTGTATGTGATGTGTTGTACTCTTTTATAACTAATTGGCTTTGCCACAGATATTCAGGAGGAAAGAGAATCTTTGCTTAAAGTGTTTAATTTTTTATTTAATTTTGTTGGTGTTTGCTAGACATTTTTTGTTCCTAAGGAATGGAGCCTAATGACTTTCGTCAAGCCTTGAGTTTTGTCTAGTACAGACCTAGGCATTGTAAGGCCCAAGTGCCACATTCAGTCCATTGGTTCTCCTTGACTGGCCCACGTGAGGTCTATAGTAAACCAAGATTCCAGCATAAATAAGTACATATCATGCAGTTTGTCTTATTTCAGCCACTAAACACCATGCAAAATTTAAAGGTTTTAACAAGACATGGACTTCTAAGTAATTATCAGCTGACGTTAATGGTAAAGCCATGTGCATTTGTGGTGGAGAGCAGATACGAATTGACATTTGCAATAACCATTACAAGACTAAACATGCAGAGAAATGCACTTGAACTCGTGAACTTTTCTGATGTAGAGGACACGTACCTTTGCTACCTTTGTTAGAAAAACTCCAAAAGCAACAAGTACTTTTAAGCTAACTTTACAAAACCAGTGATGGAGCAGTCAAGAACAGCTTTGTGATTTTGACAAAATTGCATTTAAGTTTTCAACTGAACTCCAGCTACCCACACTTGGTTTAGCACCACTTCAAGATTTATAGTTTTCAGTGACTGTCAACAACTGTTTCAATAAGGAGAGATTATTTGAAAATAAGGAACAGTATTTATTGATGAACTGAGATGGAATTATAAAAGTCATTGGACAACTAAACTCAGATGAAGCAAAATAGCACAGCAGTGTCTCCAACAAAGTTAGGAAATGGGACAGGACTCTGAAGTCTAGAGTTGGTCATCACAGAAGTCATCAGGCAAGAGCAGAAAACCAAAGCAGTCTGATTTTTCAAGCCTGAACTTTTGCTTCACAGGGATTGCTTGCACAAATACTGACCTACCAAGCTCAGATTGTTAATCTCAGACATACAGCTCTGACCTAGCCCCCCTTCTTCTGGGTGAGTCAATTAGAAGAAAGTATGCTTAAAGACAGAGGGGAACCTAAGGCAAAAAAAAGGATCATTCTGAACTGTGAATCATGCATAGCTCCTCTTTTATAGTCAAAGAATAAAAATGTGGCATTGGACATGCAGAAGTTCATTACAATTCTGACTCCAGCTGTTGCACCTCAGTTGAGAACCTTACACTGCATTGTGCATCAGACAGTGTTGCATCAAACTAAGTGTGGAGCTCAAAACTACAATGGACGGCGTTATGGCTACAATTAATTTTATTCGCTCAAAAGTCTGCTGAGCACCATGACCTGCTATTGCACAATGACGTCAGGTGGCTGTCCACAGCAAGGGCACTGGAGCATTTCTGTGATCTCACAGAGGAGATCACAACTTCCCTGTGCAACAGCAGGCAAAAAAAGCCGAAACAGCAGATGTGACCATTGTCCTTTAAAATGTGTCTGGTTCAGATTGATTTTATTTTGAAAGGGAATTATCAAAATGTTTGTTTGTTTTTATTTCAAATGTGCAAAAAAAAAGTTTAGTTATACCGGTAGCTCCCTTTTTGTAAGGATCTTTTGGTGTGCATTTGCGAGAGGTCACTAGATTTACAGGGAAAAAAAGAATAAACATTACTAGTTTTTCAATACACTTGTGTGGGCTTGAAATTTATCATGATCTGCTGCCTACTGGCTGCAAAACAAATACCGCCGGTGCGTCGAGCCACCTGGGGGGCTCTTCAACTGGTGGGGGAGGTTGTCACATCTTGCAGGAGCTCTCCTTAGGCTTTTAAAAAAACAAGCATGTCCATGCTCACAGGTGAACACACGGGTGATCACACCCACAGACTACACCCTTTTTGGCTTCTACCTCAAAGCACACTGTGTGCTGTCGATCTTACGTGCTGCACAATAATGTTTAATATTTAGTATTTACTGTCATATTCCCATAGATCATTGTGATGTTGTTTATTCTATTACTCTGGTTTTCTTCTGCTTGTTTTCTTTTTTCTTTCTCAGCAGGTGATCCAGGTGATCGATATATGCATTTTTTTTCTCTGCTTACACTGTAAACCCGGATAAGTTCAATACACTTAAATCGTTTGAGGAAACCGATTCCCTTCAAATGATTTGAGTAATCACCCCAAAACAAAAAATTAACTGATTTAGTCAAGTAAACTTAAAAGTAAAATTGTCACAATTTACTATATTGAGTCATCGCTACCTAAAGTGTTTAAGTATTCAATATTTCAAAAATAATTTGTTTAAGTACAGTTAACTTAATACTAATAGAAAAAACTAAATTGTTTAAGTGGTGCTAATATTACAAAACTCACTTTTTTGCGTAGTGTTTAATTAAAAGTGTCTTTTAATTAAATGTATTATTATTACTAAAACTTAATATGTCAAGGCAAACACACTCAAAACCAAAGACCACTAAAGTGTTTTTTTGTTTTTTGTTTTTACTTTATTTATAACAAAACAAGACTTTTGTTTTCCTTTGAACAGTATTCCAATTTTTACACATGGCGCTTCTAAGAAGACATTTCTTTCAGAAACAAACACAATATTTCAGTTGTTCCTAGCCACTTTTTGACAAGAATTTATTTGTGGTCTCTGAGGTAGTTTTTTTTTAACAGTAAGTTTTTTGTTTGCACAATTGGACTTCCAATAAAACATTTTCTTTAAAACAATCCTTTTAAACAGATAAAACTGTGTATCACAAGTAAAGAACTTTGGTGCGACACTCTGGGTAACAAGTTGTAACAGTAAAACTTATTTTCACAAATATTTTAACTTGGAAAAATAAAAACTATGGAATAAGGAATGGCCCCAGCGAGACAATGAAATTAAAGGAATAGTTCACTGATTTTACATAATAAGATATGTTCTTACCTTAGCTTTGACGAGTTGATGTGTACCAGTCTTGTCTTTGTGCGTGCCCTCAGTCATGCAAATGGAGCAAAGCCTCTCCCATATATTCCAAATACCTCCACTTTTTGCTCCTTTTAGAAGCTACCGAGCTCCCCCACGTTTTCCCTATTTATGTAAAATTACATGAAAAGTGACACTCTCCAAGTTTAGTTTAACTAAATTTAACGTGTGGATTTTCTAAGCCGATAAGAAGGGGTACTATATTACAAGGTGTAATAACACTGTAGGAGCACTTCTTCATCCCCCCAGTAACTCAATCTATGCTCCAGAGTGCACTAGGGTTACTGCGCGCTTGTAATATAGTGCCCCTTTTTATCGGCTTAAAAAATCTATACGTTAAATTTAGTGAAACTAAACTTAGATAGTGTAACTTTTCATGTAATTTTACATAAATAGGGAAAACGTGGAGGAGCTCGGTAGCTTCTAAAAGGAGCAAAAAGTGGAGGTAGTTGGAATATATGGGAGAGCCTTTCTCTCGCACAAAGACAAGACAGGTATGCATCAACTCTTCAAAGCTAAGGTAAGAACATATCTCAGTATGTAAAATCAGTGAACTACTCCTTTAAGCCCTGGTTTTGCCATCCACTAAAAACAAAAAAAGACAATTACAAACACAATAATGACTTCCTGAACTTGAGAAAAAGCTGCTCAATGAAGAGTGAACATTCAATGTATCTATGCACACATTGAAAGCTCATTTTTTAGCCTTTGGAGTTTTGGAGGAGGATCGTTTCGTCCCAGATTCAGCATAATCTGCTGGATAAACAGGAATGTATTCTTCATGCACTTTGGGTACTCCAAGTGGAGTGCATAAGTCAGTCCAAACAGGAGACACATTGCCAAAGGAAGACTGCAGATAGAATCCATTACCACATTGTCTTCTAGAAGGATCCCCAGCTGGGAGGGGTTCAGTTCTTGCTCTGGACTTCCGTTTTCACCATTGAAGATGATTCCTATTGGGATTTCAAGGTCACAGTCAGCAGCATTCTACAGAGGGGGGGAAAAACTGTGAGTTAACCTGTTGGTGGAGAGTAACACAAGTATAAAAGGTCAAAGTATTGTATTTCTATAAATGCTGTTTATTATTTAAGTACAAGTTAATTGTTCAAATTAAAAAAAAAAACAGGAAAATTTGAGGAATCTGTAAGGCTTATTGTCATTATACAACTGTATAATGAAGTTTGTCCTCTGCATTTGACCCATTCTTCAATGTTGATAAGGCAGCAACCCGTCAAGAGAATGGCGCTGCAGCGGCGCACATGTTAATAAAGTAAACTTTACGAGAGGCCGTACAGGTGCAGAGGAGCGGTGTTCAGCCCCTCGAGCCTCAGCGAGGGGCTGAGCGTCAAAGCTCGGCTGTGCAGAGAATAATGACAGGTTTATTTGTCCGTGTGAACGGCTGGAGGTGCCCGGCCGTGCTCTGGTCCTCCTCCTCTGACCGGGGCCGGAGTCCGGACCCGGGCTAACCCTGAACACGGTTTGGATGTGCTCACATCACACAATGGAACCGCGCGGTTTGGATGGACGAGGAAGATGCTAGAACCATTACGCATGAGCAGGGGTTAAGGCTGTGAGGGTTACAGCCTTAAAACATTCATAATAAATACTCTACTCTACTTTGCGGATTTCACTTATTGCGGGTTGTTTTTGGGACGTAACCCCCGCGGTAAACGAGGGTTCACTGTAGATTGAATTAGCGTGCACATTTGCGTAATGTAACATGCAACTATTTTTGCTTAAAGTTGAAATACAAAAATTTAACTCACCAGTTTGCGTGGAGGTTTGAGGAAAAGTACTCCCTATCGACTGTAGAGTGAAACAAACATGTCCAATCCCAGGCAAAACCACCAAAAACGACTTGTCTTAATTTTTCCTGACAAACAAGTCCAGACGTCTCTTCGGTTCCAGTGCCGGGAAAAATATGGGAGGGGCAACAAAAACTTAAAAATAGTGAAAGTGCTTTCAACTAAACATGATCAGTAAACATCAAATTTACTTTTATTATTTGAGTGTTGAGTTTAAAACTTATTCTCTTATAAAAAATTGAACTTAAACCATTTATTAGAATAAACTTAAAATAGAAAGGACCATGTTAAATGTATTCATTTTAGTGCATCACATGCAAAACAACATAGGTTAAGTGCAAAAAGCTTCCACCAATGAGTTCTGTCTGACACAGTTATATGATTTTAGTTTTACAAAGAAAATTAATTACCATCAGTGATTATAGCTAAACCATTTGAATGCAAATAACTTTTGGGATTACAGTGTATTCTGTTGGTTTTTATTTTTTGCCCTTCTCCCCCATCCCTCTTTTCAGCTGTTTTTCTTTCCCTCTTTCTTTTTCCCCTTGTTTCCCCCAGTCAAGTCTGTCCTATATTCAGCAAGTGAAAATAAAATAAACAATAAAAGGTGAATCAAATGGACCATTCCGGCAAGGCTGGGATGGTCAATTTGGTAAAGTAAATCCGTTGGGGATCTTTCTTCGCCTTTAGACAATAATTCTGATGGCAAAAGAGCCAAACGGGACAGGTAATAAGAAAAAAAAAAAATCTGGCCCAACTAACTTTTTAGTTGAATAGCCGTGCACTAGGCTTATGATTAGACACCTGCAACATTAAAGGCATTGGCCTCAACCTCAGCTCTACCCTCTTGTCTGCTAATAAACAAAAATGTTAAGCTACCATGCTAAACTAAAATAAAGAATCATCTGTAAACTTCCCAGATCTAAGACTTCTAACCAAAATAGGGAGAACTCTAGGTAAAGCTTTCCATCCAGACCAACTCTTTCACTGGACTTTCTTGACTTTCACACCAGGGACCCAATTGTGAGCCATACCCATATGGAAAAGATATATAAAATCTTTTAAAGTTTGTATCTGTCTTAACTTAACTATTTCTTTTCCATATCGGTACAAACCTCAGATTTCCAGACTTCATTCGTGTGGTTGATGTTAGTTATGAATATATGTTGGTAGATATGTTATTTGATTAGAGTTACTATTACACTATAGACTATTTCACAAATTCGCATGAGAGTTTGTGAGTTCGTCCACTAGACATGACTAAGAGGTGGTTGGGGTGGATGGCTGGGTATACTCATTTCTAGATTTGTGCTTGAAAAGCATTAGTCTGGTTAAATTTTATATCAGTAGCAGGTGGAAAAGAAATACAATATTTACCATAACATTTATCAGTGAAATAAACCACTGTCTATATAAAGACAAGCATTATCAAGCCAAAATGACTGTTTGTTTTTGCATTAACCCACATTATTTTGAAATTGCAAAAATAGTAGAAGACAAATCTCTGTATATTCCACAGGTTTTTGGACAGGCTTAATCCTTTTTCTGTTGCCTGTAGGTAAAGACATCATTACATTTTTCATCGAATTCATCATTAGCAAGGCTTAAATAACACTGCCAAACGAAGCAGAGCTGGTGTTTCCAGGACGTTTTCAAATTATGAAACAATCAAGCTGCTGCTGCAGGCTCTCCGTTAGTCAACATTTTCTGTCAAATTTCTCCAGTGCTGTGTAAGCTTGAGACAGAGATGTGGCTACACAAGATTACTCTCAAAATGCTGTTTCATAAATGAGCGATTCAGTTGCATCATGATCTCTGCCAGCAGCACATTATGGAGACATAATGGCTGAGCAGGCTGTGGAACAAAAACGGGGCTGGAAGAAAGCTGGATACCTGCAAGAGATTGTTGTGATAAGCCTTGGTAAGTTCCAACATTGATGTTTATTTATCACTCTAGAAACACCTTGAACTGGATCTTTATCTTTTTCTTCACAGATATGTTTTTTTGTGTGTGTCTGTGTGTTGGTACACTAACGCACTTGATAATTCAGGATATCAACCAATGTCCTTTTAATTCACTCATATGATTCAAAACACAGCAAGCTGTCCACTGCCTCGAGCAAAGACAGTGAGCTACTCATCATTCAGTTCAGCTCCAGTTCAGCTGATGCTGAATGCCATGAGAGAAATTGTGCTAAATCACTTGGCTAAGCACAATAACCTACAAATCCTGCACAGGCCATGCACGCTACACACTGAGCTGGAGATTTCACACTGTGATCCTCCTTCTCCTTTGGCGCTCAGGAGGTGAGGAACTCCTCCCACAGAGTCTTTGTAAGTGGGTTGATATTGACTAAGGAAGTTTAGGTCTGGTCATAGGAGTGAGTGACCCTTAGTGCACCCACGCCACGCTGGTAACATCTTCCTCTTGAATTTTTACATAGAGAGCCTCTTGTTCATTTGGCTATATATAGGATTCCCCCCCCCCCCCCCAGACATTAGGTCTTGAATCTGCAGATGGTTACAGTAGCCTCAAGGTTTAAATTGTTTGCTTGTAACTAGAAGATGAAAACTGGAGGAATTGGACACAGTCTGGAAGTACACAGAGGAAAGAAATGTTCTTTCATAACCACAGTAAAAGTGATCTTGAGCAGCATGGCATCTATCTGATCGGCTTCTATTTGGATTTTTAAGGCCCACCCCCTTGAGGTCTACAGAACTGAATGCGAGAAGTAACCCTAATCATAATAATAGCTCTAAATTTTTGAGAAACAAGGTCTTCTAGAAAAATACCTCTTGGCATCCGCTAAATTGGGATCAACCCATTTACCAGGTAGCTACCTGCTAAACAGGCAGAAACTAGAAGATTTTACTGTTCAAATCAACTCTCTTATATGTATTTTTGTTCAAAGAGTTCTTGTAATAAGATTTCCATCTGGGCATGCAAAACAGGTGGAAATTCCATCAAAAGGGGAAGATCTAAACCTAACCCACCTGTCAAATGTGAAGAGGTTAAAAGGGAAGACATCAGAGAGTTAGCTTGTTTGTTCAGCAGTGCCTTAGTAAAGCTGGAACAAGTCTACATGTTACTCACAGCACTTTCCCCCTCCAACAGAGAAAGGCAAGAAAAACACTGTGTAGAAAGATAGGGTATGGGGCTAGAGATCACTTTGATTAAGCATCAGCAGATGTTCTCTTGGCTTTATCAGACTTGGCTCTATCTGTCTTCCCACTTCCTCACCATCCTTTTGTTCTGTTTCATCCATTTTAATTCCCGTTATCTGGTTTGAACTAATCTGCCTCATGTTACTGATAGCACACCTTTTGATAGGTATCCTTTTGATTCCTCAGAGAACAATGGAGGGTCATCTTCTTCCGAAGGCTTCTCATCACCAGTCCACAACAGCAGGTCACACACTCTGCAGAACATTGGCAGACACACAAGCACATTCATGCCTCTCTCTTCCGATAGAGTTGAGTGTAATATGATTACGGGCTGTCCCTCTGTGACCTGCGCATTTGCAATCTGACTGCATTCTGCCAAGACTGGCTGTTTGTACTAAAAACTTTAACAACTCACCCACTCTTCACTGGGCACATTTGTCAATTTATTAACCAAGCAGCTATTTGCAAAAAGCTTCAAAAGGTTCTCAGTTACAGCATTAACTTCACAATTTTATCCCAGAAGCAAACCACACAAACATTTCCAAAGCTTCCAGCTAAATTTGAGATATATTTGAGGTCATTTTACACTTCTCAAGGACTTATTCTCGCCAGGATTTTTTGGCATTCTGTGGAGGCTGTTTGAGCTGAAATCTGCTGAATTCTAGCCTTGGGGAGACCTCACCAGGCCTGTGCAGCTTGTCTCTGTGGTCTTCACGTCAAAACAGGAGCCTTGACTCAAAAAGAATTATCAAACACAAATACATGTCTTACAGAATAACTATGGAGAAACTTTAGAAACCATGGTTTTTAAAGCTTGATTTTCCTCTTTTGTGTGTGAAACTGAGAAGCCTGTGCAACATTCATCTGTCCAGATGTATAAAGCATCACAAGTTAGGGAATGAATATCTCAAGCGGCCAAATTCTGTGAAAGCCTTGAAGCAGCGTGTATGCCGCTTCGCGTTTCAGCATAATGCACTGCAGCTTTGAGCTTCAAGAGTGTCAGCATAATTCATAAACATTTTCAGAATTCCAAAGATAAGGAAACTTACTAGCACAGCTTAGTGATGCAAGTAGTTGGAAAGGGTCGAATGAGTGATTAAAATGTCGGCATATTTTACCACAAGCCAAAACAATACATGTTCGTTAAAGTCAGACTATACATGCCAGCTATAGACCTGTTATACAATATTCAGAAACTGTTTTGAAGAGTGTTTTTGAAGGTTTTTTAAGCTCATATTATTAATTTTAAATTGATCTTTATTGTAATTAATTAAAATAACTTCATTTGGAAATGTGGTCCATCGATGACAGACTGTTATGGAGAATGCTGATTGTCCAAATGGAGATCTACCATGGGATATTTTGAAGTTGCCATTCACCAATCTTGTAGTGTTTCTATTACTTGTCTTGTCTTTGGATGCATAAAGAAAGAGGAGGTTGACTGTTTGTGCATTTGAAACCTAATTTAAGAAAACTCGAAGCTAAGTAGATGATATTTATGATGATATTTATGTTTTTATTCAGTCATCATGCATTGCACAGACTGTGCAAAACAATTCATTTAAGCGCTACACATGTACTACAAACAGTGACTAAACAGGCTCAGCATAAAGCAATGCTTACATATGCCTTATTATTAAAGCTACTCTCCCTTCTGAGTAGAAAAAAAAAACATCAACATCAAGCAATAATATTCTCACCTGCAATGCTAAAAAAAAAAAGCTCTGTACTGTAGAATACATTAATAGCAGAGCTGCCAGAGTAAGTATGTAAAAAAGCTCAAATTAACCTTAACCGTCTTTGTAATAACACAATTTAAACTGTGGATCTAAAATTGCTCAACAAAGAAAACACTATGTGTTTCCCCATCGTGTTTTCTGATGGGGGAAACACATAGGGGCAGTTATTTTCGAATTCAGTACAATAATTTTATGTCGGAGCCACTGATGGTTATCATGGAAATATGCAGTTAGAGTTGTAATGTCCTTACTAAGAGGCAGTAGGTAGGTACATCAAATATTTAATCAACATGTCAGCAGCTCAAAGGATTTAGACATACATACTGTTCTGCGCATAATAACAGTAAAGAAAAGTGAAAATGTCTTGTTGTAAGACTGCGCTGAGGTGGCTACAATAAACATCAGTAACTCAAATAACCACATTACCACCAATGTCTGCAGAAGCCTACCTCTGGACATGCAGCACACTGAATCTGAAAGCAGAAGGACTACAGCAAGAGAAGACCACATCGGGTGCTGTATGTTCCCCAAGGTAAAGACTGAAACTGATACAATATAACTGGCAAAATCCACAGCAACTGTGTGATGATGTCATGTCATTATGGACCAAAATCTCAGAGGAATCTTTCTAGCACCCTGTTGAATCTAGGCTATGAAGAATTAAGGCATTTCTGAAGGTAAAATGAGGTCCAGCCCAGTACTAGCAAGGCATACCTAATGAATTGGTTGGGAAATAACTGCTTTGACTGCATAAAACTTGCAGTCAGCCTCTGGGCATTTGGCACTGATAAACAGACTATAAAAGCAAACCTCTTATTTGAAGATATGACTCAAATCAATCAACTGCCCATAAATGTAGACAGTTTAGACAGGACTGTACTTTAACTAACAGTGTCAGATGCTTTTTTGAGACCAGAGAACACTGCTCTCATATCATTTACACCATTCAAAAAGTACTTAATATGTTCAACAAAATAGTTGTTTGCAGTTGCTGTTTCATATGAACAATTTTATTAGTCTCTAGAAGGTGAACTAGCTGTGCTGCCACAACTTTTTAAGGACAGCACAGGACGGAAATAGGGTAAAAAATTACATATCAAATCTCACCTTAACCCTGCTTGGAAAACTGGTGCAGCTTTTGGAAAAAATTTTCCAGTCATTTAGGAATCTGCTGTTTCTGATAGATTTGTGAGATGTGTCACCAGTTTTATTAATGAAGTCTTTTGTCAATAAAGTTTTTAATGAAAGCCAAATATGTCTTTTTGCCCTAGACTAGATCATTGATTCTTGCTTTAATGAAACTTTAATTTAATTGGTTGCCTCTCTCAAACAGAAATTTTGAAGAAGATGTTTGGTAGCATTGTATGTACTCACAGCCATATCTGTGTGCCTGAGTTGACCATAGTACGGATATTCCAAATGTATGTCATCATGAAGATGCCAAGACCAGAGAAGGCAAAAATAACAATTATACGTCTTGCAAACATACTATGCATACTAAAGGTGGGTATCCATACAATTGTTACTGAAGTCTTGTTATTCAGACTTGAGCTATGTGTAGTCACTGTTATTGTAGTAGCTGTTTTGAAACTGGTTAAAATAAGTGACGGGTGGCCCTGACTAAGAAACCAAGGAGAATGCCCCCTCACAGTATACAGACTTGGCAGTCATAAGGTAGGCTGTGCTAAAACATATCCTGCTTTAACATCCTTTTTAACTCTGGTGGCGATCATCATTTACAAAATGAGAATTCATGTTATTCAGTAACACTTCAAGCAACCAAAAACTCATCAGGAACATGACCATAGTGTGTACTGAGGTCACAGAGCAAGGGAGTGGATGTTTTTCTATAGAACTCTGTCTGGCAATTGGTCATCAGCAAGAACTTTTTTGCAGGTTTAAGGTACTCATGCACTGGCTTCACTCTTCAGACCAGGACCCAGTCTGAGGTGCAAAGCAAGTTGGACACCTAGGATATGTTTATGCCATTTGGCTTCACCTATCCGCACACTGGCATTCAGGATGAGAAGTCACATGATGGTGGTTGTCAACTCAATAACTCAGGGTTTATCGATCTAACTATGAGTGCATTCACATTCAGGAGTTGGAATGTACGCATCTGAGCAGTCACAAAAGTGGTTAGGTATACTGGCATTAGAGCAACTGAATTTAGAAAGGAAGATAAAACTGCAATATTAGACAAATATGAAGAGGATACACAAATGATACAAATGTAAAACAACAGAGCTGATGCAGGTGAGTCAGTGCTATAACAGTCTATAATAGGAAAAGCACTATGCTGCAGTTTAGTACTAAAACTACTAGATTAATTTGGCAGACTATATTAATGATTTTTGTCAGTATTTGAGGCCAGAAAGAAAATTACATAAAAATGACAATTCTGTAAGTAAATGGAATGTCAAAGCCATTTCAGTAAGCCTCAGGCAAATCTGATTGATTAGAATTGTTGTTCTGTTAATATTTCTTTAACCCTCTGGGGTCCAGGGTATAATTGGCCGTTTTTGGATTTTACCTCTATATTTCAACTTTAAAATATGTTTTTCTTGCCTTGTTTGGTATCATTATTTTCAGCACAACCTCAAATATCTGAAATTTGAGTTATTTTTTCATTTTGGTATACTATATTAGCACAGTTGATCTAAATTCAGACAAAAAAAATCAAAATCCGAGTAGAAAAAAGTTATATTTTTTACTGTAAAACCCACAAACATGTTTAACGAATCATTTTCATAACTTGAAATGCAAATAGAAATTGTACATTTCTAAAAATTATGCACAAGTTTTGCAAACAACAAAGTTATATGGTACTATTTACCTAAAAATGCAGCCAAGGCCTCAGGCGTTTTTTATATAACCATTTAAATCTATTTACAGAACAATCAGGTGTTCTGCATCAAATAAGGCGGCACACAAATTATTTGTGCCAGTCCAAAAAATGTAGTTTGTGTTCAGTATAAGACAGAAGAGAACACCACAGGCCTAAACCCTGCAGGTCTGACAACAGGAGGTGCATCAGTCCAGTTTTCCACATGGGAACAGCGTTTACACTGGAATCTGCCTTTGACGGCTTTTTTTAGAGCAAATATGAAATTCAGCAGTATAACTGACACACAATACAAAACAATAACTACACAACAAACTAACTATAGCCTCCAAACACGCTAAACGTTACTAATGTCTCACATATGAAAACTCGCTCTCTCTCTGTGTCTTTCGCTCGCCTGCTTTCTGTCGCGGGTGTCACTCCTAAAAGCTTCCCCTTCTCCCTAAACAACCAAATGTCACATGTTGCCTTATCATTTTTTGATTGGCTGACATGGTAAAATCTAACACTAGTAATCCGGTTGTTCAGTGATGACGCGACGAATCCTACTTCCGGGTCTAAAGTAGTCTGCGTTTAATATGGCTTTTGTGTTGTTAACATGTTTAATGTTATGTATCTATTTGATCTCAAAAAGCTCCTAAAACAGTCAGTGATCCCTTTTGACCTCCCTTGGCTTTTATTACCACTAATAATTTATTTAAGCTCAGTTTTTAAAACCTTAGGATGTAACTACAGCCCAGCCCATGCAGCAGTATATGAATGACTAACCTCGTATTGTGGATGGATTATCTCAGTTGTTCTCCTGGCTGAAGTTTGGTCCTTTTACAGCATCCTGCCATGCGATTACATTTGTTTCTGACCACCGAGAACACTCACGTTAACTTTTATCGAGTGAAAAAAAAGTTAGCTTGTTTATATTATGCTAACATAGCTGTGTCGCTAGCGGTCACGTAGCACATCATTATATAGGCTACCAGCTAGCCCAACTTCAGTAACCCTACAAACGTCACTGCTGTTTAGTTTTCTGTCTTCATTTATGCTGGAAGTGATAGTAGAGCTGTACGTTTTAATTTGTTTCCAAAACCCCGCAGTCAGGACATGCTATATTGTATTTAGATAGAAGCTAGCGAGCTGACTCCCTGCTAACTTCTAACTCCGTTAAATGTCATAAATTCCGTTTTCATGGATGGCTAGATGTTAAACTCAATTGTTACACCTGGTAGAGCAGAAGGCTGATCATTTTATTAAAGATGAAAGACTTTAGACAGTTTTTCAACTCTCAGTAATGCCACAGTGATCGTTTGATATATGGACCTGCAGCGGAGTTTAGACCCAGACACGGCTAGTGACGTCAGACTGAACAACCGGATAGGGAAGAGGTGTTTTTTTTTTCTTTTTTCACTGGCAAGCGGAGAGTGTTTGCTAGCGCGGTCTGTAGAAAACGCAGTTTTTACCGTTCTTCCCGCTGTAAATGCCACTGTTTTGTTCAGAGAAAAACATCGCGTGTATTTTTTTATCATAACTCTGGTTTTACGTGGCCCATCGACACAATTCAAAAACTGGTGTATAGTTTGAAGTCCGCACTTTCGACTCAAGTTGAAATGGAGACTCTGACGTGCTGCATCTTGTAGTTGTGTCGTCTTAAATCGGTCATGTGATTTTGACGCGCCGGCGCGTCCAGCGACCCCAGAGGGTTAAGACAGTTTTAGTTTTTTCACCTCCAGCGATGTTGAAAGGTATGTTCCTGGTGACTGATTTGCTAGTCATTTAAACAAGAACAAAAATTAGACTAGTCTATGATAGTGGAATAGTCTAAAAGACAGAAAACTCTCAAATCTTTTAAAACAGTGCACAACTTAAATGTATAAATTAAAACTTTGCAAAAAATAAATTTCTGTGTCTGTTTTAGAAGCTGCACAGTATGAAAGTCTTAACTAATTCCTTGTCAGTCACAATTTAAATGCAGAGGAAAAGTGTTGCACTTTGTTTAGCTCAGTTCATTTCAATTCTGTTTTATTTATATAGTTCCAAATCACAACACCACTTGCCTTGAGGCACTTTGTAGTGTGAGGTAAAGGCCATACAATAATCCAGGGAAAACCATCAACTATTAGATGGCCCACTATGAGTAAGCACTTGGCGGCAGTAGGAAGGAAAAATCCCTTTTAACAGGAAGAAACCCCTGGTAGAACTAGGCTCAGGGAGGGGCAGACATCTGATGTGACTGGTTGGGCGTAAGGGGAAGAAGACTTTGTGCCATGTATAATGTTGCAAACACACACAGTGTCACATTACTTTGGCTAATGTTAGTCATACTGGCAGTATTAGCCTTGGTTTCTTTCATGCTAACATCCACACCCCAGAGCAAAATGTGCCTGGCTTCAGTTGCCTGTTTTTAATGTTGGCCTTGCTTAACATGGACATCCACCAAAATGATAGTATGTATGTGTATATGTAACAGAAAATAAGGAAAACATAATAGGACTACTTCAAACATCAACAACAGATGTATAAGCAATAAAGTATTTTAACTGTTTTTTTAATGTCTTTTTGTGCCATCTTAAAAACAACCCAAACACTTCTAAGCAGTATAGCAGAAAATAGTGGAAAGCAGACTATGTCACCCCAAAAAATTAAATAAAGAAAAAAGTGACATTTTTATATTTTATTTTTGTTGTATATTTTTATATTGCTTATAAAAATAACTAATTTGAAAAATCACTACACACATTACATTCCCAATTTTTGTTAAATTTAGACAATCTGTTATAGGGCTAAAGATGATTCTTGTTTGGAGGATCTAGTAGACAATGCAATGTCAGTCAAAAATGGCTGGCCTGTTAGCACAGAAAAACAGTTCACCTGAGAGACTGGCTGAAGTACAATGTTTCTCAATGATTTTCCAATTTGAGTACAAAAGCCATGAGGATTGTTACCTCACATTAGGCAGCAGGACATCTTTTGAAAATGCTGCCAGCATATTATGAATAAATCTGTGTACTCATTTATGGGATAATAGTTCAGTGGGAAACAAGAAGAATATCCAGCCCAAGCAGCTCTACTGATATGATGCATAAAAAGATAACAGTGTTTCAATGATGATTTCCAAAATTTCTTCCTCATAATGATGTTTCTCCAACTCTGTCACATCAATTGACTGTTGCACCATTGTAGTCTGAAGCTATCACTTGTGGCAGTACCCTCACTATCAATCATCTACTGTACAGACAACACTGAGATTGTCAACACAATGTGACATAGATAAACAGTTTGACAAGAATGTTTAGATAGGAACTGAATACCTCACGAACTCCAAGTGAAATTAATGAAAGACTGTAACTAGTATTTTACCTTGTTAACTGTGGCATAGAGAACAGGAATGTGAGTTGCTAAAGAATTCACTACAGTTTGCAGTAGTACTTGCTCATTAAGGGGATACAGAATCTATACTTTCTGACATCATTTAGAGGTATACTGACCCAGTTCAGAGGGTATAAATTGAGATGGTGTTGTGTTGACATCACACTTCACATAAGGAATGATCAACATGTTAACCATAGCTGTTTTAAATCACAGGATGAGTACTAAAGGAGCAAATTCGGAAACTGCTGTTCACGATGTTACTTTTCAAATTTCATACATTTTGGTATTACAGTTGTTTATGTTTTCTTTCTTTTCTTTTTTTCTTTGTAGGGGGGGGGGGGGTCAATTGAAGTGGCTTTGAAGTTACAGTTCTCTTGGTGGAAATGTTTTGTTCAATGGACAAAAATTTGAACCTTGGATCCACACAACTAAGAAATTGAGCCCACAATTCTCACAGGTTCATCAAATTTGGACAATAGTAGAACAGAAAAAGAATGGCTGGTGTAATGAGTGTTTGTTCTGAGGTGCTCTGAGATTCAGATGCTCTGAACAACATGAAAGCATGGGTCCATTCTTCCTTGATTAAGTGGTCCAGGAAGGTGGTGGTAGTGTGATGCTATGGAACTGCATTTGTGTTTTTTGGCACACACTGGTGCCTTTACTACTCAGACAAAACTGTAGAAACATAAAAGTCTTCCTCACTATTGTTGCCAGCCATATCATCACTTTATGATCATGTTGTACCCATGATGGCTGATTGATGGCTGCTTTTGGCACAATAACACACCAAGTCAGAAAACTAAAAAAAAACAAAAAAAAAATCATCTCAAACTGGTTTCTCAAATATGACAGTGAGTTCAGTGTACTCAAACGGCCTGTGCAGTCAGGTCATAATCCTATAGTTTTAGCTGCACATCCATGATGCACATGGATGTTCATCTGAGAAAGCAGCAGCTGGATGATGCTATTATATCACTATGGACAAAAGGAATGTTACCAGCATTTTGCCTAATTAATCTCGTGAAGAATTAAGGCAATTCTGAATACAAAAGGTATGCCTAACAAATTTGTAGGTAAGTAAATAAAAATATAACACTGCTAAACAGTAGCGTAGCAAGCCGTACTTGTAAATGTGGCACTATGTTAAAGACAGAGACATGAAAATAGTAGCCCCCCATTTTATTTTATACTCAAAGACACTTTCTTTTAGTGAGGCCACTGCAATGTAAGTTTTAATGTTGTATAAGTTCCGCCAGCAGAGGGCGCTCGGTCCTGTACGCATCGGTAGCTGACGCTACACTAGAAGAAGTAGTGTCAGTGGTGAAGAGGCAGCGTACGGCCTGCGCGCCAAAGAGAACTGATTGTCTTATTTTTCTGTTTTTACAGGTAAGCTGGGTGGTTGATAATATAAACAGATGTTATAAAAGTGACAGACAGCAGTGGTGATTAATGATAAATGTCTTGTGTGTGGCGAATGTTAAGCTAAAGAGCTAATTTCCAAGTTGGTCCAGTTGTTAGCCTGTGCCGATCCAAGTGTTAGACTATACCGAAACTCTGTGAGCTCGGTGCAGGTGTATTTTTGGGTTAAAGCCACAAGATATATATTTTGCACAATAAGAGAAAATGTGAATTGCTTTATGTTTAGTTCATGAAGAGTGAATGCTATAGAAATATGTTAAGAAAAACATTTATTTGAAAGAGATCTAGTTTATTAAATATAGTTAAGAAGACAGGTTCATAAATAGATTAAAACAGTAGTAAAAACAAGATAAAACTGTAATGAGTTCACTATGTTGTTCATGTGTATAGTAAAATGTATTTGTGTGATTTAACCAGTTTACAAAGGTGGTGCATGTGAATGTGAAACTGTATAAGTTACTTGTATAAAGTAATGTCAGCTACACTAGAAGAAGTACTGTCAGTGGTGAAGAGGCAGCGTACGGCCTGCGCGCCAAAGAGAACTCATTGTCTTATTTTTCTGTTTTGACAGTTTTCTGTAAAAATAAATATGTTGCACGGGAGATGAGTTGGCCCATCATTTCAGCAGTGTAACATAAACGTTAGACTATATAAAATCTATTAATACAAATTTCTCAGCTAGTCTAAGTTGTAACACAGTACTTTCAAGATGAGCCAAAGAAGTCTCTACTAAACATTCAAATTTCAAAAATTCTAATTCAAATTTTATTTGTCACATACACAGTCATACACAGTACGATATGTAGTGAAATGCTTGGACAACTGCTCGTGACCTAAAGAAAACAAAAAAGGAAAAGGCTATGAATAAGATAGGAAATAAATATGAAAAATTAAAAAGGGTAAATTTAACTAGGAAGGAATAAAATATAAATTAAGGTTAAAAATGAAATAACTGTACAACACAAATTAGAATGAAGGGTAAATTTAACTGGGAAAGAATAAGATAAAATATATAAATTAAAGTTGAAAATAAAATAACTGTACAACAAAATACACAATATAGAACTATATAAGAATGTATGAAGAAATATAAATAAATATATACACAATAACAGCAGCTGTACAAGTATTAACTGGAAATGAAGAATATAATGTCCAGTGTTGTGCAATCCACATTATGTCTATCTCTTCCAATGAAATTTCAATGAACACTATACCTGTCACTGAAGTAAAGAAGTATGTGAGAGCTGCTTATTGCTATGACAGGTGTTTTTAAAACAGGTCTGTGTAACAGAAGCATTTTTACAATGAAATTTTAGTTGTTGTTTAACTGTTTTAGCCTTTAAATTGTGTATATATGCCTGAATACAACAGCCTTTCTTAGGAGCTTTTCACAAAAAAATCTCTTTCCACTGCTGAGGAGGTTATAGTTTTATTAGCATTTGCGAGTGTCATCCTGTCAATAAACACACAGCTCAAAAGTTTTTGAATGAATTTGGTCAGCCCTTTGGTCAGTGATAGCTGTTTTTAAAGTGCTTTATAAATTAAGTTTGCTTGACTTGAATTCGGAGTAAACTTTGTAGGGGTGTTGAGATGGGTCGTATTAACAATTCATTCAAATCTGCCTATATTATAGAAAGTAGTAGATTTAACTTATCATATCACATTTGACCTTTGACCTCTTGTTTAAGGTCAATACCTGAAGGTCAAAGAATGAACTGCCTATTTAGAAATGTACTAAATGTACTGCATAGCTGTATAATATTATATAATAAGCTATCCATGGCCCCCATTAGATGGTGAAGTCAAAAAGGAAGTTCAAATGTTAAAGTAAAACTGTGAACAGATCTATATAAATTACAAAACATAGATTCAATGCTATTTATTTATTCTTATTGTATTCTAATTTTTGCCTCATAACTTTTGCACTGTCCACTTCCTGCTGTGACAAAACAAATTCCCCACGTGTGGGACTAATAAAGGTTATCTTATCTTATCTTATCTTATTCATGAGTTCCTCTCACTTCCATCTTATACAGTGGCTGGTGATTTTAATGAGAGATTATACAATGGCTGGCACATAATTAGAAATTACATTTAAATTATTAAAGAAAATGTGGTAGTGGGGAATCATTTGTTCAATGTGTGAGTTGATGACCAGCAAGCAGAACCAATTGGGAAATCAATATGGCAATACACCTAAAATTAGCAGCCATGAATACAAATGAAAAAGCTTGTCATTATGGATCTTTGACGACTTCAGATTCTGAATGTAATTGTGGTTGATGGCAGTAAAATGGAAACAATTTATTACATTTTACAGGAAGGAGCTGGAAATAAGGGGCATTTTTTTGTTGGTTTTTTTAATGTTGCTATCATTGTTGTTAGCATCGTGGCATGTTAAATGGTAATAGTCTTGTTTGGCTGGCCTTTCATGTGAGTGGTAAAACTATCTATCCACCTCCATTTTGACAGTATTTCAAAATTTGACTAAAAATCAGCATTGATAGGATTTGATCAGGGACCAGCACATCATTGTCTGTGCTGCTTCCATTTATCCTGCTCATATTATTTTATTCCCTTGTTTTTGCTATAGTTTTGTTTTTGTTTTAATCATACCACTGTAAAGTCAAAGAAAAAGGATGAGTAGGAGTTTAAAACAGTGAATGTGTATGAAAGACCATCAGCATTTCACATGATTGCAATCAAACAGAGAAGAAAGTACATTTTAGCTTATTAAATACTATTGCTAGTGTCCCTTTAGTATTATTCATCACAGCTCTTACCAACCAATGTTTTTGTTTTATTTTTCTTTTATATTGCCAAAGATGAATCCATCAAATGTAACATTAATAAAGGATAAGGCTGGGAGATAAAAAGACCTAAACTTAGTCACTAACTCAATTCAGTTACACTTCTCTGCTGTCATTGTGGCTCCTAGTCCCACTGATTGCTTCTGAAGGTTCAAATCTAGCAGCTTTGTAATGATATGATGCTCAATGTGTAAATATTTTTTTTAAATACTGGAAAAAAAATCTATAAACCAAAGTATTAGACAAATTTTGACTCAAATGAAAAGTCAAGAGATCAACTAATTCCATGTATATCACTGTGAATATCACTGTGAACTTCAAATGTCAACCAGTTTCTGGTGTTTAAGTAAAGGTCACCCGAGTCAGTAAAAATTATCTTGATGGATAATTGAAAACTCAGACCTCAGACACAGGTCTGAGGATGACCCCAGTCCCTTGGATGACTCTTGCTGGGTCCTTTACTTATACAAGATATTTTAATATGTATCTCAACTATAAGCTTTCATTAAAAAATGCTTAGGGCTTTAAAATATTCCAACAAAATCATATCTTTAGTTTTATTAGCTCTGAAGTGGAAGATGCAACAAGTCAAAACATTGGACACACCGTCTCATTTAATGTTTTTTCTTTATTTTACTACTTTCTCCATTGTAGATATATATTGGAGAAATCAAATATATGAAGCAAGATGTATTATTAAAGAGGTATTATAATTATGTAGCAAAGAAAAAAATGATAAACAACTAAAAATATGCCTTATATTTTAAATTCCATCTTTTGCTTTGTTGACAGCACAGTAAACCCATGGCCTTCTCTAATTGAGTATCATGGTGTAGTCACCTGAAATGGTTTTCCCTTCACAGGTGTGCCTTGTCAGGGTTCATTTGTGGAGTTTCTTTGTTTTGTAATGGGGTTCGGACCATCAGTTGTGTTGTGCAGAAGTCAGGTTGGTACACAGCTGACCTGTTAGAATTCGTATTATGGCAAGAACCAATCAGTCAAGCAAAGAGAAAGGACAGGCCAGCATTACTTTAAGAACTGAAGGTCAGTCAATTCCAGAAAATTAGGACAATACTGGCTCACATGAGGTGGCTGTAGCTCAGGAGGAAGAGCAGGTGATCAGCAGGTTGGTGGTTCAATCTCTGGCTCCTCCAGTTCTTGGGCAAGATACTAACCGAGTTCCTCTCCAATGCATCCATCAGAGTGTGAGTATCCTTTGAGTGCTCTGGGAGAGTAGAAAAGCACTATGCTACTGAGGATGAATTTATTTGTAAATGGACTGAGTCTTATTAGATTATTCTGTTATTATATGTTACCTTATATATGTAATCAAAGTAGTTGAATTAGAATACTGCTGTAGATCACATTATACCCTTTAATATAGAGTGTGTGAGCTGTATGTAGTGTAGTTCTCATTATACTTTTGAGTTAACAGAACATATTCACATATTAGTTCATTAGATAAATGTGCATCACTCTGTATCCTTGATCTGCTGGGAATGTGTTACACTGTTTTCTTGACATGCTTAATTGTTGAATCATGAAGAGAAGGTTGTAAGCAGGAGACTCTGTGTCTAAAGATAGGGGAGATAGATAGACCACATTCCACACCCCCACCTTACAGAAAGCAGAGAAACAACTGCCGAGGTCATAACTTAGGCGCTGTAACAGAGAAAAAATGTGATGTTTTGGCTTTTACGACTAGCTGGGGGCCACTAGAGACTATAAAAAGCTGAGCAACCCGTCACCATTTTGAGACATGTGCCTGACCCTCTGGTAGCATCTCTCCCGTCCGGACGTTGTAATGCTCTGACTGTTGAATTGTATGGAAATAAATGATTGTTGATTGAGCATTTATACACCGAGTATTGTCCCTCCTTCAGCCCAAAGATTCAAAGAATTGGGAGATTTCAACAGTCTTCATCTATTCAGCCTCAGAAATTCCAACTTAAGAGTGCCAAGGAACTACCAAGGAAACATAACAAGCAGGAGGGATTTGTTTGGGCAAAAAAACACAAGGAATGGACATTAGACCAGTGGAAATCTTTGCTTTGGTCTGATGACACCAAATTTGAGATCATTGGTTCCATCTGCTGTGCCTTTGTGTGATGCAGATAAGGTGAATGGATGGTTTCTACATGCATGCAGGCTCCCACCATGGTGGCTGGTGACACTTACACCAGCAAAGCCACAGCATCCTGCAGCGACATACCATTCCATTTGGTTTGCGTTTAGTTGGACCATTTTTTTTCAACAGGACAATGACCACACACCTTGAGGCTGTGTAAGGGCTATTTGATCAAGAAGGAGAGTGATGGAAGGCTGCACTAGGTGGCCTGGCCTCCACAGTCACCTGACCTAAAGGCAATCAAGATGATTTGGGATAACATGAGCTGTAGAGTGAAGGCAAAAGGGCCAGCAGGTGCTCAAGTAACTACCTCATGAAGCTCATCAGGAGAATGCCAAGAGTGTGCAAAGCAGTAATCAAAGCAAAGTATGGCTATTTTGAAGAATCTAAAACATAAAATGTTTTGAGTTATTTCACAATATATGTATGTACAATGTAAACACTCATGAAAAAAAGGAAAAAACGCGAAACTGGGGTGCTCTAAAACTTTTGACCGGTAGTGTACACTACCGGTCAAAAGTTTGGACACACCTTCTCACTTAATGGTTTATGTCTCATTGCTCTCTGAAAGCATAATGCAAATAAGCAATTGAAGTGAAAAAAGAAATCAAGGAATCAATATATAGATGAAAATGTATTCTAAACTTTTGACTAGGGATGGGTACCGGTGTCTGGCACCGGTTCTGACATAAACGGTAGTAACCAGACCGAAAAGCAGCGCACATTTCGGTGCATTATTTCGGTGTTTTTTTTTTCCTGAGCTGTGATACACTTCTAGCCAATCATTTTACATTTCCGAGGATAGAAGGTGGGTCCAGGTACGTACGTTCTTTTAGAGCAGAGCTACAGATTAAAAATGCCCAAGGTGAAGTGGTCAAAAGTCTGGCTGTACTTCACAGCAAAATATGCAAACTCAGCAGCCTGCAACAAGTGCTTTAAGCTGATACTGTGATACTGTCAAAGGAGGTAACGCCTCGAATCCGATGAAACACCTGGCGACGCATAGCGGGTTTTTTTTAAAAGCCGAGAAATGCGTCGTATTTGATAGCTTGCTGCGAGACCTCACACCGAGCACATCTACTGCGGGTGTGGTGCCTGTTATCGGACCCGGATTTAGCAACATCCCCAAAAACCCGAAGAGGAGAGTCCTGGCCCCTAGCCCTGCCAGTGTAGCAGAAATGATGACAGATGATGATGGCAGCAGCAGCCGTTCTTCTCTGCGTGAGTAGCTTAATGTTGTTCGTGTGTAATTTACGTTGAGTAGGCTAACCACGTTATTACATTAATGCATGTAAGGTGAACTAGCAAACATCATCATAGCTACATGCAGCTGTCTTCTTGTTTGATGGCAGATACTCATTTCACCCTGGCCAAAAAGGCTAAAATGACCAAAGAAAAAGAGGGAAACAGCTGAACAGGAGAGGTTTTTGGACAAAGTTTGTGTTTTTTCCATTGTTTAAGCACTTCTTCCAGCCAAGAGTGATACCACATATGCCCCATAGCTGCAGGAAAGGCTAACATTGTTATCTTTTTACAAAAAACCAGCTGAACATGAGAGGTTTTTGGACCAATTTTGTGTTCTCCATTCTTTAAGCACCGGTTTGAGCACCGGCACCGTTTCAAAAGTACCGATTTGGCACCGGTATCGGATCAAACCTAAACGATACCCATCCCTACTTTTGACTCATTTAAGTAGCCCCCTTTGGCAGATATAACAGCTGAACACACCTGTGGCATTCTTTCTAAAACAGAAATCAAATATTTTTCAGAAAGGTCTTCCTATATCTGTTGCATAAGTTCCCATATATATGTGGCACTTGTATGTTTCTTTGCTTTCACTCTTTTGTGCAGTTCATCCCAAACCAGCTCGATGGCGTTTAAGTCTTGAGACTGTGCTGGCCACTCCATGTTTTCAAGCTTCCCATCTTGTTCTTTTTTAATGAGGTAGTTCTGGCATAGCTCGAACTTATGTTTTGGGTCATTATCTTGCTGTAGGATGAACCCCTGACCAACTAGGCACATACCAAAGGATATTGGCTGCAGAATGCTGTGGTAGGTGTTTTGGTTCAGGGTGCCTCTGTACAAGTCACCAACCCTGGATCCCCACACATCACACTTCCTCTTCCATGTTTGATAGTTGATGCCACAAACTGTAATCTTTTTGCTTACTCAATGGCATGCAAAGATCCTGCGTGATGAACTGAAGATTTCAAATTTTCCATAATACCTTCTTCCAGTCTTCAGTATAGTCCAATTGTGGTGTTTCATGGCCCAGTCAAGCATCTTTGTCTTATTCTAATGTCTTTGCAATGACATCCATGTTGCAACTCCTTCTGTCCAACCTGCAGCTCAAAGTCTCTTCACAGTTGACTTGCTTACTACGACCACTATTAAGCTGTGCTTGAAGCTGTTGTCCTGTGAGCCACATATCACGCAAGCTGTTAACTCTCAGAAACATATCCTCTGAATCGGCTCTGCCAGACAAACCAGAGGGTCTTCAGCAGCCAAGGCTCACTGATGTATGTAGGGAATCAAGGCTGGCCCAGGTCGTCTGACAAGCTATTGTAGCTTAGCTTGACGGAAAATGTAATGCTGGTTCTGATAGAAAGCTATCAAAATACATGCCTGCAAGTCCATCACACTTTCTTGTGTACGGGACTGCACAGCTGCAGAACAGTCAGAGTGGCCATGCTAACCCCTGGCAATCACTGAAAGCACCAACAATCGCCAGGTTAGTATCACAACTATGGAAAGACGATAAGCCAGCAGAGGCAGCGTGATGCTCTACTGGGACACCTCCTATGTAGTGGATGTTACTTTGACACATACCACCTAACCAAGCATTCAGCCACTTCTTCCCAGGAGTGGACGTCCCAGCAAGATATTTCTAGAATTAAGTTCTACTTATCATCTTATACTTTCCTTTCCAAATGTCTGCTTCTAAGATAAACACACACACACACACACACACACACACACACACACACACACACACACACACACACACACACACACACACACACACACACACACACAAAGACAAATAAGAGTACTGCAGTAAAAGAAATCTACCTTAACAGATCTATGAAAGAAAATACATTCTTTTGTTGAAACAATCAAAAATATAAAGCCTACGTTTTTATGTAACACTGTTACTGATGTGAACATAATATACATATGTCAGGTAACAGCAATTTTGATGCAACACTAGCAAGAGAAAGATTCTTTTTAGTTGAAAGCAGCGACAAGAAGCATGTGCATTGTCACACAAATCGGATTTCCAGATATGACAGTGACAAAGCCTAAAACAACTGGCCATTGCAGAAGAATTTTACAGTGTCTGAAAAGGTATTTTTGAATAAACTGAAAAGAAACGACAGTGCCTGTACTTATGGCATTGTTCGAAAGTGACACCCAGTCCAACAATGTGGCTCACTGATGTGTTTTTAATAGTCTGGACCTGATGGAAGAGAGTAATAGGCTGCACCAGGCTTTGGATATACAAACAATATTTGATAGCAGGATAAATTTAATTCATTATTGATTTTGGGCTTTTCATTCATTCACTAAATTTGATGAAAATATGAAAAGTATATGATATAGAAAACTATATTGCCTGAATTATCCTTTGGACATCATTTGCAATCAGTGGGTGTATCCTGAGATTCTCTCCAATATTCTCACCATTGATTCTGAATGTTTGCAGGCAGGTGGGTTAAATTTGATTTACTTCGACTGGCAGTACAGGACTCTGGTAGTTATAGCTTATTGCTTTTTTCTATTTTCTTTTCTTTCTCATCAACCAACCTGTTTGTGTTCTCACCACTGTTATTGCCTTCTAGTAGCTATTTCATGTGTGTATGTTCGTGTATTTGGTTAGAACAATATGAAGGTTCTTTGAAGCCAGTTTCATTATGCTCATGGAGTGACCTGATGCCTTGCATTAACCCTTTGGCTGTACCAAGTGCACAAGGGTGATTTGTTAGAAGTTTTAAGACTGAAAGGCAAAAAAAATGCATTGTTATTATACCATGACAGTGTTTGACACTTAGAAACCAGACAGCATTATTTATTCATTTCTCCATTTTCTCTTGAGCTGGAAGCTTTGATTCTTGGCCGACTTGAGCTATAACATGTGACTCTGATATGAACAACTATACTGTGAAAATAGCACTGCTTTCTTTTTGCAGTTCTTTTATATCAAGACAGTTTTATGAACAATGACTCATCCAAGCATTCAGTAAAGAACATAAAGAACTCTCCATCTAGCTGTCTCTCTTTTGTGTCCCCCTTTGTGTCATCTGTTCCTTGTACTTTATTCTCTATCACTTCCATCAGCCCTTTGTTATCACTTAAAAAAAAAAAAAACAGGAGCTGTTCTCTCATACTCAGTGAGCAAGTATGGTATTTATAAAATCATAGGTTACTCTGAATACCAATTTCCTTGCCATTCACTCTAAACCTATTTTCACAGAGATAAAAAAAAATTAAAATAAAAAATGAATCCCTTATTAATTTATTTGTTTCCTTCGCCATTAATTTCTTAGCTTGGAACAATAAGTTGTATTCCTCTGCTGTCACCTGTGCTTATAATTGTTTGCCGAGATTCACAAATGAATGGAAGACACCATGGTCATAGCTGAAAACTGGATTTGTAATGCATATGAATGTACAATGATTCTAGTAAATCTGAACTAATGCAAAACTTAATTTTTTGGTACACTGTTGTAATGAGATGAAATTAGATACACCTGGAGGTTTGAGGGTTTTGCACAGTATCTTAGTTCTTCCTGCGACTGCACTCTTCTGGACCAAGACCTTTGATGTTATTCCTGGAATCCTGTTATTACTGGGACTTTGTACTTCACCATGTTTTTTTGCATTTTTCTCATGCTTTTTCTTCCTGATGCTGACCAATGGGATTCATTTATCTATTACATTAGCAATATTCCACTACTATGTCTGGTTGGTTTATATACAGTTAGGTCTGTATATATTTGGATATATTTAACCTGCTCACTGAAATAGTTTATGGACATAATATGTAGACTCCCAGCTGTCATTTGAGGGTATCCATATTCAAATTGGATGGAAGGTTTAAGAGTTTCAGCTCCTTAACATGTGCGACCCTCTTTTTATAAATGGACCAAACATAATTGAACAATGGGCTCCAAGGCTATTTTATGGGCAGGTGTGGGTAATTCCTTCATTATGTCATTATCAATTAAGCAGATAAAAGGCCTGGAGTTGATTTGAGGTGTGGTGCTTGCATTTGGAAGATTTTGCTGTGAACAATGTGCGGTCAAAGAGCTCTCCATGCAGGTGAAACAAGCCATCCTTAAGCTGCAAAAACAGAAGAAAAAAAAACATCTGAGAAACTGCTACAATATTAGGAGTGGCAAAATCTACAGTTTGGTACATTCTCAGAAAGAAAGAAAGCACTGGTGAACTCAGCAAAGCAAAAAGACCTGGACATCCACAGAAGACAACAGAGGGTTCACTGCAAGGCGCAAGCCACTGATAAGCCTCAAGAATAGAAAGGCTAGATTGGCTAAAAAAACATCTAATGAAGCAAACACAGTTTATAACAGTGTTTCATAATACAGATGGACAATGACACAAGACATACAGCCAAAGCAACCCAGGAGTTTATTACAACAACAACAACAAACTTTATTAATATAGCACATTTAAAAACCAGTGGTGTACCAAAGTGCTTAACATGCAAGAGGGTATAAGATGAAGTAACAGGGAGGGATGAGGGCTATGGCAAGGTACAATAACGTGCTAGCAGGTTGAATGGCATTAAAACACACGAAGGCAAAATAATTGCATATAAAAGCATAAAAGAAGGCTAAGTGTAGAGGATAAAACAGTCAAAAAAAAAAATTAAAAATGAATTAAAAGCCAAAGATAAGAATAAGCGTTAAGCTAACTATCAAGCAAGCGTTAACTGGTAGAAAAGGCGAGGCTAAATAAGTGGGTTTTTAACCGTGATTTGAAGGAATGGATGGAATCAGACTCGCGTATAGCGATGGGGAGGTTATTCCATAAATCGGGTGCAGCCAAGGCAAATGCGCAGACACCGCAATCAGAAGGAGATCATTGAGATCATCTGAGCAAGGCCGTTTCAGTACTATAACAGGGTTTGTAAGCAGACTGAAATTTATCTCCAGTATTTTGGACAGGAATGGAAGCTTAGAGATCGGCCTATAGTTTCCAAGATCGTTATGATCAAGGTTCCTTTTTTAAAGAATGGGCTGGACAACAGCGTGTTTGAAGGCTGAAGGAACAGAGCCTGCAAGTAGAGATATATTCATTAGAGATAGGATGCTGGGTCCAATTACGCTGACGCAATCCTTAACTAAACAAGATGGAAGGATATCATAAGCAGGAGAGATGTTCTTTGATTGGTCAATAAGTCACTTGAGAGTATGGAGTGACACCGGCTCAAACTGTTGAAGTGATGATGAACAACCAGGGGTGGGAATAAAATTTGACACTGAGGGGAGCGAGGACTTAAGATGTAAAACTTCACGAATAAAATGAGTTCAAAAATGTTCACAGAGAGCAAGAGAGCACGCCAGTGGCATTTCAGGACAGGGGTTAACGAATGAATTGAAAACATTAAAGAGGGATCGGGGTTGTGACCATGAGTAAGAATAATTTTAGATAGGAAGGCAGCTTTGGCCATTTTAGCAGCAAGTTGAAATTGCAACCGGCTGGCACGCAAGATATCATAAGAAACCTGGAGTCTATCTTTCTTCCATCTTCTCTCATCCCGGCGGCACACACGTCGCAAGGCATGTGTAGAATCGTTTAGCCAGCATCGGGAAAAGGATCTAGGGTGCTTCATTTTAACAGGGGCAACAGTATTGAGGATGGAGGAGCATGTGGAAAAAAAATTGCTAGCAAAGTCATCAATCGTGGAAGCCAGGGAACAGTCAGGAATGGAAAAATTCTCCACAGTTGCAGAATTAATTATATGTGTAGGGCATAGGAGAGCATCAGGGTGAAGTTCAGAAGTACATAAGTTAACATCAACGATAACAGGAAAGTGATCAGAAATCCCAACATTGCTTATATCCTTAATGCTAATGTCCAAGCCATATGAAAAAACCAGATCGAGGGTGTGGCCCCTAGCGTGGGTTGGTTGGTTAACCCACTGGGCAAGATTAAAAGAGTCCGTTAATGCAAGGAAGTCTTTGGCTAACGGATCGTCGTTACAGCAGATATGAATGTTAAAATCACCCATAATAAGCACACAGTCATATTTAAAAATAACTGAACCAAGAAGGTCAGCAAATTCGTGAATAAAAGTCTTATTAGGTGGCCGGTAAACCAAAACAATCAGAGAAGTTTGCGAGGCGGTCATCTCCAGAAGTTGAGCCTCGTAACTGATGTAGGAAGAACAGGGTAGCTGTCGGACTTTGTATTTACAGTTAAAGACCGAGGCTAAGCCACCACCTCTACCGGTAAGCCTCGGAGAACTAAAATAGACACAGTCCGGGAGGAGAAGCTCAGAAAAAGGAAGCGACTCACCAGGGCGAATCCAGGTCTCCGTCATTAAAGCAAAAAAGAGGCATATTCTTGAATGGCCAATACAGAAACCTGATCTTAACCCAATTTAGCATGTTTTTCAATTGTTGAAGTCTAAACTTTGGATAAAAAGGCCCTAAAAGAAACAGCAACTGAAAACTGCAGCAGTAAAGGCTTGGCAGAGCATTTAACAGGAGGAAAGCCAGGATCTGGTGATGTCCATAAGTTCAAGACCTAAGGCTGTCATTGCCAGCAAATGGTTTTCAACCAAGTTTTAGAAATGAACATTTTATTTTCATTTTTCAGTAATTTTTCTAATTACTTTTGAACCCCTAAAATGAAGGAATCATTTTAAAAAAACAAAAGCTTTGGATTGCAAAGCAAAAAAATAATTTCAAAAAATGCTTTGCAATATTTTTGTTCAACTACTGAATTAATGCTGAAAATCTGCACTTCAGCTGTATCTGAGTTGTTTCGTTTAAAATTCATTTATCATTTAAAATTCATTGTGATGGTAATGTACAGAACTAACATTAGAAAAAGCTGTCTCTGTTCATCTATCCATTTTCCTCCACTTATCTGGGCTGTGTCAGCAGCCTAAGGGGAGACACCCAGATTTCACTCTCCCCAGCCACCTGGGGAACATTGAGGCATTCCCAAGCCAGCTAAGAGATAGAAAGGAACCAATTGAGGTGTTGAAGAGTTTCTATGTGGAGGAGTAGAAGCTGTACTCTGAGCCCCTCCAGAATGACTGAATTCCTCAGCCTATCTCTAAGGGAGAACCTTTGGAGAAAGCTAATTTCGGCTGCTGGTATCTGCAGTAGGTAAGGGCAGGGACATAGATGGACTGGTAAATTGACAGCTTTGCTCTTATGCTGAAATCTCTCTTCAACATGATGAACAAGTACAGCATCCGCATCACTGTAGATGTGGCACTAATAAATCTGACAGTCTCCCAAGCTCCTTGTCCCTTAATCGTGTATATATATACACATATATATATATATATATATATATATATATATATATATATATACATACATATATATACATACATATACATATATATATATATATATATATATATATATATATATATATATATATATATTAGTGCTGTCAAAATTATCGCGTTAATTGTTAAGATCAACGTGAAATGTTTAATGCATTAAAAAAATTTAACGCTGATTTTGTTTTTTTATTAATTTCCTGTAATCTAAGACCTTTAAATTCATGAGCACCTCTGGAGGAGGGGGCAACAGTGTGCTATGCTGGCGTTTGGCCTGACAGAAATGATTAGAAGAAGAAGAAGAAGTGACACCATGCTACTATCTAGCTAACACTAGCTAACACACGCAAGCATGGACGAGGGCGGACTTTTGGGTGGAAAGTTTCTCTTTAAGAAGTTGCCTGATGGCTTGTTGGACAAAACGAGAGTAAGATGCACAATTTGCAACGCTGAATTCAAGTACCACAGAAGCAGTTCATCACTGGTGTATCACCTGAGAGCAAAACACCCAACTGAATCCACCTCTACGGGACCTCGCCAGTCTACGCTTCAGGAGTATGGTGCTTGTGGACGAATAACAAAAAATGTGAGAGAAAAGGTAACCAATTCCTTGGTTGTTTGGATAGCTAAAAACTGCCGACCAGTTAGCATAGTAGAAGATGATGGACTGAGAGAAGTCATTCGTGCTGCATCAGGAGATGAGTGTTACAATCTGCCCTCGAGAGGAACCATTGTGTTGAGACTGCACACTTTGTATGGGGACCAGAGGGCTCAGCAGTCCAGCAAGCTTGTGCAAGTAAGGAATGTCGCTCTCACCGGAGACCACTGGACTTCGGTGAACAACGATAATTACTTAAAATATAAAGAATAAAAAAATGTAATTGGAGCCAGGCTATTAATAAAGTAATTGAGATTAATCGCAATTAATAACAGAAAATTGTGAGATTAGTTAGTTAATTTTTTTTAATCTATTGACAGCACTAATATATATATGTATATATGTATATGTATATATATATATATATATACCGTATTTCCCGGACTACAAAGCGCACCTGAATATTAGCCGCACAAGCTAAAATCAGGGGAAAATCCTGTTTTGTACATACATTAGCCGCACCTGACTAAAAGCCGCAGGTGTTTCAATGTTGACTTATCATATGTAAGAGAATATGCACAAAGGGAATTGTCAGGAAAGAGATGGCTGTTTGGAGACACACCCCTTTTATTAATATTTTGAAAAACAAGTTATGGGTACATATTTGCACATGTAGCACATAACAGTAACCTATAGCACACCAGAAAAATAGATTCGGACTACCTTTTAGGCTCAGGTGCAGTGACACAGCTTTAACAAGAAGAAAAGTCAGTCATTCACCACCATCTTTCTCTTCTTCCTGTGCACTAAAACCACCAAAGTCCTCTTCTCCAGTGTCGGAAACGAACAGGCTCAGGATGGCTTCGTCATCCACTCTCCGCTTCTCTCCTTCGTTGTCACTTTCAAAACCAAAGAAATCCTCGTTGTCAGTGTCAGAGTCGAACACCCTCTGAAGGGCCGTGGCGGTGTCCTCCTCTCCATCATGCAGCAGTCCAGCCCTTCAAAATCCGTTGGTGATCGTGGATGTTTTCACACTTTTCCACGCTGTCAGAATCCACCGGTGGAGTTGGGCATAACTTGCTTTTCGCAAGTTTATCGCCGCTCATCATCCACGCCTCCCGCTGAACGCGTAGCGCTACTTTGAAGTTTGTTTTTCGCGCTACTTGTACGGCACTACATTGCCTGGCGGACGGACATGTGACTAACATACCACTCTTGAACCCCGATCCTTCCGCCAGGCAACGTAGTGCCATACAACAGCGGAACAAACAAAACAAATCGTCTTACGATATGACAAAAATCATGGACAATCCATAGAAAAGCCGCACCTGACTAAAAGCTGCAGGGTTCAAAGCTTGTGCAAAAAGTAGCGGCTTATAGCCCGACAAATACGGTATATATATCATAATATTCTGACAATACTATAATATTGGCCATATTGGCTGTGGAGGAGCTTCGCACGTGTTTGGAGTCTACAGACTGGGACACAATGAAGGCTGCTTCTAACAGCTTGGACGAGTTTACGGACACTGTCACCTCCTATATCCACTTCTGTGAGGACAGCATTGTGCCATCACGCACCAGGGTGAGTTATAACAATGACAAACCCTGGTTTACTTTTAAACTCAAAAAGCTGTGGCTGGAAAAGAGAAAGGCGTTCAGAAGTGGAGACAGGGACTGCTACAGAGAGGCCAAGTACAGGTTCACTAAAGAAGTGGACGTTGCTAAACATCAGCACTCTGAGAAGATGCAGCAGCAGATCTCAGAGAATGACTCGGCCTCTGTGTGGAAAGGTTTTAGGAATATCACCAACTACAAGCCTAAAACCCCCCACTCCACTGATGACTTGCTCTTGGCCAACACCCTCAACGACTTTTACTGCCGTTTTGACGAGCCATCAGGCAGCCTTCACACCTCCAACGGCCCCAACAATAGAGACACTTTGGACACTCATTCCCCCACCTCTCCCCCCTCCATAGAGCCATCACCACCTTCAAACACTTCACCTACAACACCCCCCTCCTCACCCCACACAAAAGAGGATTTCGCACCACCTCCTCCCACCACAACTCTTCATATTCATGAAGCAGATGTGAGGAAGCAGTTTAAGAGTCTGAATGCTCGAAAAGCTCCCGGCCCAGACGGTGTGTCTCCTGCCACCCTCAGACACTGTGCAAACGAGCTGGCCCCAGTGTTTTCTGGCATTTTCAACTCCTCACTGCAGGCATGTCATGTGCCTGCCTGCTTCAAGTCCTCTACCATAATCCCTGTCCCCAAGAAACCTAGGATCACTGGACTAAATGACTACAGACCCGTGGCTCTGACATCTGTGGTCATGAAGTCTTTTGAGCGCCTGGTTCTCTCCTATCTCAAGACCCTCACGGCCCCCCTCCTGGACCCCCTGCAGTTTGCATACAGAGCCAACAGGTCTGTAGATGACGCAATCAACATGGCCCTACACTTCATCCTGCAGCATCTGGACTCCCCAGGAACCTACGCCAGGATCCTGTTTGTGTACTTCAGCTCTGCCTTCAATACCATCCTTCCAGACCATCTCCGAGGCAAGCTTTCCCAGATGAATGTGCCTGATCCCATCTGCCGGTGGATCACTGACTTCCTGACGGACAGGAAACAGCATGTGAGGCTGGGAAAGAATGTCTCGGACTCCCGGACCATCAGCACCGGCTCCCCTCAGGGCTGTGTTCTTTCTCCCCTGCTCTTCTCCCTGTATACTAACTGCTGCACCTCCACCCACCAGTTTGTCAAGCTAATCAAGTTTGCAGATGACACCACCGTTGTTGGACTCATCTCGGACGGGGATGAGTCTGCCTACAGGAGGGAGGTTGAACGTTTGGTGTCCTGGTGCAGCCACAACAACCTGGTGCTGAATGCCCAGAAGACAGTGGAGATTATTGTGGACTTCAGGAAGCACACAGCTCCACTCCCCCCCATCATCCTGACTGACACCCCCATCACCTCTGTGGATTCATTCCGCTTCCTGGGTACCACCATCACCCAGGACCTGAAGTGGGAGCCCACCATCACCTCCGTCATTAAGAAAGCCCAGCAGAGGATGTACTTCCTGAGGCAGCTGAAGAAATTCAACCTGCCAACACGGACGATGATGCAATTCTACACTGCAATCATCGAGTCCATCCTCACCTCCTCCATCACCGTGTGGTACGCTGGAGCCACTATCAGGGACAAACAGAGACTGCAGCGTGTTGTGCGCTCTGCTGAGAAGGTGATTGGCTGCAGACTCCCATCTCTGCAGGACCTGTACACCTCCAGGACACTGGGGCGTGCAGCTCGGATCTCAGCTGACCCTTCTCACCCTGGACACAGTCTGTTTGACCTGCTCCCCTCAGACAGGAGGCTCCGGTCCATTCGCACCAGAACCTCTCGCCATAAGAACAGTTTCTTCCCCTCTGCTGTTGAACACATGAACAATAACCGTATGACTGTTCCCACCACTAACACATGACCCTACGCTGTGTTCACTGCATCATTCCATGTTTGGCACTGATCACCACCTGCACTGATGTATATATCATGTATCTATCTATCTATCTATCTATCTATCTATCTATCTATCTATCTATCTATCTATCTATCTATCTATCTATCTATCTATCTATCTATCTATCTATCTATCTATCTATCTATCTATCTATCTATCTATCTATCTATCTATCTATCTATCTATCTATCTATCTATCTATCTATCTATCTATCTATCTATCTATCTATCTATCTACTTAGCACTTTTAATTCTTATTCTCATTTTTATTTTCATGTCTATTTAAGCTTAATTTATAACAGTATTTATAACAGTATGTTTGCACTGAAGCACCGCAGCAATTTCCTAATGTTGTAAACCCGCTCAACATTTGCCAATAAAACCCTTTCTGATTCTGATTCTGATTATATTTACATTGCCACAGTGAGATGACTTTAGTCTCATGAACAACATTAACTAATTGTTATTTACTAACTAATCTTAAATGACTGTTCAGCACAGAAATGAAGCCCAACAATCATTTTTTACAGTCCCGTGGTCTCAGCCTCAGATACTCAGCTAATCAAAGTGATGTCATGACAAAAATGAATGACCAACAAAACATTTTTCTCCTTCATTTCTGTCAAACAAAGCTGTATGTAACGTGTCTCGCGGTTAGTATCATGGTTGCTAGGCAACCTGAACAGCGCAACGAAGCGTATACCGTCCCATTTCACAAGCCTCTCACTTCCGCACTTCTCGTACTTATAGTACGCACCGTACATAGTACGCGTAGTGCGCGTACTTCAAGCGTGCAGTCTCTTAATTGGGACACAGCCTAATTGTGCGGACGTATTTTACCTCCACAAACAGCTGAGACATGGTTTGCGATACATGTGGCAAAAAAGTGGTCCAAGAGTGAGGTGTTGTGGCTATACTTTGCCAACCTTGAGACCTCAGAATTAGGGAGACAATCAAAAGGGCACATTTTACAGGGTTTATTTATCGGATAAAATACGTTAAATGTCACCGAAACAGCAGGGGTGTCCAAATTCAGAGACTGCTTCCACCTGAGGACCCGCCCTTCGCGGTCTAAAGAAAGCCGGGTAGTACGTCATGAGTTCCCTCGGTGGAGTGAAACTCAGCCGTCTGCTCCTTGCTATCTAAAATATAACCGGGCGCTGGCGTAAACTCATGACCATCTCACACTTTCTTTAATTGTTTTCTGTTTGATGTTTGAAAACAGCTGTGTGAAAACCCCGGAGGAACCCACCTGAGGGATTAATAAAGTTTAATTTAATTTAATCTAATCTAATAACTTTAATCTCAGCCAAACCGATTTACTCACGAACAAACAAAACACTGAAAAAGCCAAACAAAAACATTTTTAAGTTATCAAAGTGACTTATATATCATGTTTAACCCGAGTAGTGAAAGCCTGCGGGGGTTTGAAGACGATGTGTCGATCGGCTCAGATATTTGAAGTTTACACAGCTACATTCTCACCTGAAAACATGTTAAAAGTTGGGGTTTTTTTGCGACCCAGAAAGAGAAATAAGAGTAATATTAAAACTAAGTAGCTGCCGCCATTGTTGGAAACTGGAATTGGCTTGGCCGCGCTATGAATTCTGCAATATGGTTTTTCAATTTTGGTGTCCAGGTGGAAATTCGGGAGAATGGTGGCTCCGGGATTCTCCCGGAAAAATCGGGAGGGTTGGCATGTTTGGTTGTGGCAACATCACTAACCTTGTCAAACACCTCAGAGTAAATCATATCACAGAGTATGAGGCGCGTATGTTGAGACGAACTGAAGAGGAGGAGAGGGACAGGTGCTGCTAGGGCGAGACACACGTCTCTCACAGAGTCCTTTAGTGCTGCAGGCAGGCAACGTGTTCAAATAGCGCACAACTTCAGTTTTTTTTATTTCTATATGATGAACTCTGCATTATTAAGTGATAAGAACAAGTAATCTGATGTCCTGTAATCATTATGACGCTATAATTTGAGATAAATAAATAAAAAACGTTTTTTTGTATAAAGTATCGGTATCGGATCAGTATCGTCGATACCACCCTGAAAAGTACTTGGTATCGGATCGGAAAGGAAATCAGTGGTATCGCACATCACTACTGCTCACCTAATGCGGAGTTTTTAATGGTCAAATGCAGACCTTATTATCTCCCCAGAGAACTCACCTCTATCATACTCACTGCCGTGTATATACCCCCCGACGCTAATGCTAGGTTGGCCATGAAAGAACTTTCTGCAGCCATTAACAAACACCAGAATAAACACCCCGAGGCTGCTTTTATTGTTGCTGGCGACTTCAACCACACCAACTTAAAGACAGTCCTCCCCAGATTCCACCAACATGTCTCCTGCCACACCAGAGGAGACAAGACTTTAGACCATGTGTATTCCAACCTGGCTGGAGCCTACAAAGCCACACCCCTCGCCCACATTGGACAATTGGACCATCTCTCCCTGTTCCTCACACCTAGGTATTCACCACTCATCCAACGTGTGAAACCTGCTGTGAGGACAATTAAAGTGTGGCCAGAGGGGACAGACGCAGTGCTCCAGGACAGATTTAAAAACACAGACTGGAATATGTTCACCCACACAGACCTGGACCAGTACGCCTCATCTGTACTGGATTACATCTCCGAAACCACAGACAGTGTCACCACCCAGAAACGGATCACCATGTACCCCAACCAGAAGCCTTGGATGAACCGGGATGTTCGTCTCCTCCTGAAGGCCTGCCTTTAGGTCAGGAGATGCACACGCTTTCAGCACAGCCAGGGCTAATCTAAAGAAGGGCATCAAAAAAGCCAAACACCATTACAAAAAGAAGGTAGAAGAACACTTCTCCAACTCCAACCCCCGACGCATGTGGCAAGGTCTCCAGACCATTGCAGACTACAGGACAACCAAACCCTCCCCCGCATCCTCTGATGTCTCCTTCCTCAACGAGCTCAACAACTTTTATGCTCGTTTTGAGCGAGGGAACCCCACAACCACAACCAAAGCAGACGTGACGCCAGACCACCAACCTCTGACTCTCTCCCCTACCGATGTAGGAGCGGTGCTGAGCAGGATCAATGTCCACAAGGCTGCAGGTCCTGATGGCATCCCCGGGCGTGTTCTCAGAGCGTGTTCTGGGGAGCTTGCAGGAGTGCTCACAGACATATTCAATCTGTCCTTGGCCCACGCTGTGGTACCGGCCTGCTTCAAATCCACCTCCATCGTCCCGATACCCAAAAACTCCAACCCATCTTGCCTCAATGACTACCGCCCAGTAGCACTCACCCCCATCATCACTAAGTGCTTAGAGCAGCTGGTCCTAGCACACTTCAAATCCTGTCTCCCCCCCCCACCCTGGACCCCCACCAATTCGCATACCGCCAGAACAGGAGCACAGAGGATGCAGTCTCCATCGCACTGCACTCTGTCCTCTCACACCTGGACAACAACAACACCTACGCCAGAATGCTGTTTATAGACTTCAGTTCAGCATTCAATACAATCCACCCCTCACAACTCATCAGGAAACTGACAGACCTGGGCATCAGTTCCCTCATCTGCAAATGGTTACTGGACTTCCTGACCAACTGCCCCCAACATGTCCGGCTGGATAACCACTGTTCATCTACAATCACGATGAACCACAAGGCTGTGTGATGAGCCCTTTCCTCTACTCCCTCTTCACCCACGACTGCAGACCTGCTGATGGTTCCAACACCATCATTAAGTTTGCAGATGACACCACGCCTACAGGGAGGAGGTGGATCGTCTGGCTGAGTGGTGCGACACAAACAACCTGCTGCTTAACACCGAGAAGACCAAGGAGCTCATCGTGGACTACAGGAGGAATGCTGACCCACATCCACCCATCCACATTAAGGGGACGGCTGTGGAGCGTGTGAGCAGCTTCAAGTTCCTGGAAGTCCACATCTCCGAGGATCTCATCTGGACGACCAACTGCTCCAAGCTGGTTAAGAAGGTTCACCAGCACCTCTTCTTCTTGAGGACTCTGAGGAAGAACCACCTGTCCTCAGACATCCTGGTGAACTTCTTCTATCGTTGCACCATCGAGAGCATCCTGACCGTATAACAGTCTGGTACGGGAACTGCTCTGCCTCAGGCGTTGCAGAGGGTCGTGAAAACTGCCCAGCGCATCGCTGGAGCACCACTTCCTGCCATAAAAGACATCTACAGGAAGCGGTGTCTGAAAAGGGCTGGGAAAATCATCAAAGACCCCAGTCACCCATCACATGGACTCTTCACCCTCCTGCCCTCTGGGAGGCGCTACAGGAGCCTCCGGACTAAGACCACCAGGTACCGGAACAGCTTCTTCCCCACAGCTGTCAGACTCCTGAACTCTGCCTAACCCTCACCCTATGAGGCAAGATCTTACATGGAGTTCCAGACTAACAGTCTTTTTATATTCCTTCCATTTCTGAATAATCACACCAAAAGTTGTCACCTTCTCAACAAACTTTATGCTGTTACTCTTAAAGCCCATTCCAGCCTCATGCAGATCTACAATCTTGTCTATAATGTCCTGTGACAGCTCTTTGTTTTTTCCCATTGTGGTAGTGTCACGGCCTGCGTCGGCAGGCTGCTGGACCGACACAAGAAAAAACAGGAACTCCCCAACAGTCCAAGCATCAAATGTTCACAAAGACACCGGAGCTCGAAAAAAAACAGAGTCCAAAACATAGTTCATGGAGTCGACCTGGATGGCGACGGCACAACGGTCCATCACCAAATAGGTCTGGAGGCCGCCTGAGTAGAAGGCACGGCAGCGTGGACAAGGCAAATCCGGAGACCAACCACGCGGAAAGCAGTGGTGGCATAAAAACAGTCCAGGAGGCCGACCGCTATGCCCGTGGTGGCAACGGAGCAGCTCAGGAGGCCAACCCGCGTGCCCAATCAATCCCAGCCAAACAGTTCAGAACAGAGCCTAGCTCTCAGGGCCGTTATTATTTGTCTTATTCCTTTAATGTCCAAAAAACTGACAGTGAAGGTAGTAGATGACAAGAAATGGTCAAAAAATACTACCTCTTGAAAGCTCTTGTAGGGATCTGCAGCGTGGATTATACCCCGGCAGTAATCCCACAGCTGCGCGAGAGACTCTTCCTCCAAGGTGAAAACAGAGTTCGCTGGATCCATGATGGTTGGATCGTTCTGTCGCGGCCTGCGTCAGCAGACCGTGGGGAGGTGGGGAAACAGGACCCAAACGCCGGACTCTTCAGTGCAAACAGTGTTTATTTACAAGGTGGTGAAGTAAACAACAATATATCCCCTAGTGTCCCAGACTTCCATTCTGTGTCCTCATCCAGTGTCAGTGCTCTGTGTCTCCACTCCTTAGTGTTAGTGTATGGTCCGTCTTTGCTGCCTCTCATCCCGCAATTCTCCTGGGAAAGTAACAGAAGCAGCCGTAAATACACCACTCAGTAACCAAACTCTAATTCACTGACTTCTAACTGGGAAACTAACGAAAGTCTTCCGAAACAATCCAGCGTCGGAGAGAGCTGCACCACACCCATACACAGACCCATACACATACCTGCAAGCAGGGAAACCAGGGACAGCCACACAATACATCAAAAGTACATATAACAAGTACTATAAATCCAAAACTGCTTATGGGCCCTGGGTCCCTCAGACCCAGGTCCCTGACAGGTAGACAGGTTGGAATGGAAGAAAATGAATCTGTGGACAGAACAATTTCCAGTCAGGAGTATCTGTATTTGATTCTAATATCTGTGCCATATGGGCACCCAGCCAGTCTGTGGAAGGGAGAATCCGGGCTTGGTTGTAAATAATCAAATATTAATTTCACTCAATTTCACTCAAATCAATTTAGAACTTTTCGAATTGTGTTTTCCCTGGGTGATCTGGGTCTCTCTTTTTGGGGTCTAACGACACTATACATACATACGTATATATATATATATATATATATATATATATATATATATATATATATATATATATATATATATATATAGGGGTGCAACGATACTCGTATCCATATTGAACCGTTCGATACAGTGCTTTCGGTTCGGTACGCATATGTATCGAACAATACAAAATTTTTAATTTACTTTATCAACTTTTCCTCTGACGATGCTGTCTGTGTTGAGAGCTCAGTGGATCTGCGTTTGACTACTCCGCCTAGACTGCACTGTTGAGCGCAGATCCACTGAGCGCAGAGCAAGCTAGCAAGACAGAAGCTAAGCTCGTTGCAACATGGCAAATTGAACCTCCCCCACCCTCATTCAGATCTGGCCTTTGGAACTATTTTGGTCTTCATGTGAAGTATGACCCTGAAGGTAAGCGCGTCATGGACAAAAGTAAAACAGCATGTCGGATGTGCCACGCAATGCTCAATTACATGGGTGGGAACTACTGCGTTAGTGCAGTTTGCTCGTTAACGTGTTGACGCCGTCCAGCCCCATGCACGGGGTGATCCGCAGTAGCTCGTTAACGGAGATTTGCCGTGTTGTGGCATTAACGTCATTTCAGATTAACGCTGACAGCACTAGTGGGAACAAAATGAATATGACATTTATGCCGACATCATCCTAGTGCAAAGACAAGTGGAAGCAGACAAAAACAACAAGCACGCATGCTACAAACTTTACCCGAGTCATTTAGACAGCCGTTAGCACATGATTCTCCTAATGGGGACCTGATATGTTTAATATGCTGCTGAGAGTATACCCCAGAAGAAGCGTATACACTCAGAAAAATTATGGTTCTTAAATGGTTCTACAGATGTCTTCATGGTTCTTTAAAGAACCATCATACGTCAAAGAACCTTTTTATTTTGTGGATGGTTCTTCAGCTATTACAAATGGTTCTTTAAAGAACAAAAGGTTCTTCATCCTTAGCAATCTAAGTTTGATGGTGTAAATGGCATAAATATTTATTCACTATAACGAGGCTGTGAATTATACTGTGTGTTTTCTTTGTGTGCACGTGTGTGCGAAGGGGGAGGGCGGGTTACCCGGCAATTACCCTTTAAGAGAAGATGGTAGGAAGCTGAATATTCAAATAAAAGTTAGAAATATTTGCTTAGGTGCAGGGGTGGGGGGTGAAAGCTTAAAGACCCTAACCCCCCCCCCCCCCCCCACACACACACACACACACACACACACACACACCCCTAACCCCGCAAACCCATTATGAATATGGTGAGTTAACAAACAGTAGACACAATACACACATTCAAATACTGTACTTTAGTTTTAAATTTTAATAAAGCATTACTATTTTCTACTCCATGGCATTACTTTTGAGATTATTATATAGTTTTGAAAATATAGCATAATGATAATACTAGTTATTGTAAACTTTACAAAGCACCCAGCAGCAATTTAGTATCCGGTATACAGAAACTGTTTTCGTAACAAAACCACTGTTATAATTAAGTGAAGGTGCTCCCAGCTAATTTGACCCTTTGACTTCTAAAATATGTGGTTCAATTGCGTGCTGCGTACATAACCTAATGTCAGCTAGACCGAAATTAAAATTTAATATATTGTTAAAGTCACTAAAATGGCGCCTGAAGCCTATTGTGATGTGAGCTCTGTGTCTGCTCTAGAAACTCTGAAATTCTGTAGATCTGAGCCGTACATTAAATACTCACATGAACCTGTACTTTGAATTCTGTATGAGCTGTATAAAATACAGCTATGCATAAGTGTTTTGAATGAATAATTAGATTAGATAACTCTTTATTGTCTAATCTAATTATATAGAAATGTGAATAGAAATGTGACATGAGAAGGTGTGTCTTTGACTGTTCCTGTATAACTTATTTTCGGACTAGTTGACAAGTTATGCTCCGGTCATTTGATGTTTCCAAGATAGATGTTCTTTTGTAATATAGTTAATTTTTTTTGTATATTTCATTTATCCACCATCATACATCATACATACAAGCTAAGAATAGGCCGTTATACTAACAAGAGGTATCAACGCTGGGCCAAAGTTCAGCACATGGTTAAAGTTTGTAATCCAGCCAGGGTGTAAATATCACTCAACAGCCAGAGCTGAAGCAGGTAGCATCAACACATAAATCTACTCTACCCGGCTTAAATCACAAGAGCACCTCTGACCAAAAAGCTGTAGATTTTTCTTGTTTGCACAAATTAATCCAGATTCACATTAATTGTGTTCACAGCTCCAACAAAATGAGGAAGAGGAGGGGGGGAAACACAATTAGGTTGAATTACAATTGGATGGAAGGCGAGGACAAGGAGAAGGAAGCTTAGGATGAGGAGGAAGAGAAGCAGCAGGAGCATCTTTAGGGATCCCTATGATGACATTGAGGTTTGTTTCATTAATATGGTCCTCTCACAAAGAAAGATGACTTGTTATAGTTCACCTACTTCCTGTATCAAATAGTGATGTGCAAAATGTTGTGAAAAACCATGGAGCAGGCACGTATAGGGCATCTGCAGGTAAAAGACCATCAAATCTCTAAGACAGACTGAAATCTGTATATTTATCACCCTTATGATAAAACCCATATCAGCCATTGACATGGGTCAATGGCTGTATTTTGAGGCTTGTATTTTGAAGCCTCAACATTTGCATTATTGCTGTTGCTATGTTGGGACCATATTAGGATGAGGGATCAGAATCTGGAGTCATGCACACTATTGTTTCATTTAGTGTGTATCCATAAGATTCGTACAGCAGATCTAAGTTGTGCCTTGAAAACAGGAAAGTCGTCTGCATAGAGGAGAACTTTAATAGCAGGCTTGTACAAAGTGAGGCTTTGTGCTCACATTTGCTGCAAACACTCGTCACCCTGTTTTGATGCAGAATTCACTTGAAATCAGCCAAGAACTGGACTTATTTTTTATAATGTGTTCTTGTGAATTGATTGTGTATCGCATATGTTTGATTTGACTTTCTGCAAGACAACAGTCTTCCACTGGCCAAAAAAGTTTTCCAAATACCTCCACGTGATCTAGCCTGGATTTAGAAAAGATTAGCAAAAAAATCTGCACCTCCTGCTTCAGATGCAATTTGTGTTTCTGTGTTCAGAGGCAGCCGCGAGAGGGGAGACCTCGGATCATCCAGCTGGACAGCCTGACCAGGAGGAGTCGAAATAGAATTACATGAACCAGGAGGAGTCGAACATTAACTCAGGTCTTCCAGGGCACCCGGCAGACTCAGCTGTTGGCATCGGCGAGGGATGACGTGAACGCCAAACTGGAGTCCATCACAGGTCAACTGCAGGTATGCGAGTCAAAACCTTCTGAGGAGGGTTTCACTTTTCACTTTTGGGGCGATCGTGGCTCAAGAGTTGGCAGGTTGCCTTGTAATCGGAAGGTTGCCGGTTCAAGCCCCGGCTTGGACAGTCTCGGTCGTTGTGTCCTTGGGCAAGAGACTTCACCCGTTGCCTACTGGTGGTGGTCAGAGGGCCCGGTGGTGCCAGTGTCCGGCAGCCTCGCCTCTGTCAGTGCGCCCCAGGGTGGCTGTGGCTACAATGTAGCTTGCCATCACCAGTGTGTGAATGTGTGTATGACTGGATATGTAAAGCGCTTTGGGGTCCTTAGGGACTAGTAAAGCGCTATATAAATACAAGCCATTTACCATTTTCTCTCCTTTATAATTGACTCTTTTCTCTCTCTTTCAGCTCCTTGTCTCAGAGTGGGAGGGATTTGAAGCACAAAGGGAGGAACTTGTCGTTTGGTTGGCTGATATGGATGTCCACCTGAGTGAGGTTGACCAGCTGACAGGAAACACCAGTGAAAAACTGAAACAACTGCAGGTGTGGGCTTGTTTTGATATGAAATATATTTGATATGATAAATACGTCAGAGACATTATCCTAAACTGGACTAACAAAGGACCATGAGTACAACATGAAACGTTCATTACATAGCATAAGGCTGAAGTTCATTGATCATTTTAATCATAAACTTGTTGAAATATTTTTACTGAACATGCAAACATCTGCTGATGAAAATGTGTTGATTTATTGGTCTGTTATGAAGCTATTGCTATTTCTAATGTGTTTTATCACTTTCTGATGTTTTATTAATTAAACAATACATGTATTAATTGTTGTGTTATCTGTAGATATTGTATTTATATATATATATTTATAGTATAGCAAATATATTTAATTATTACTGTTTAAAACACTAATATGTGACATGTATTAGTAGTGATGTTGTGCTGAGGGTTAAAATGCCTTTTTGTCTTTTGGTAACTACAAAATGACAATAAACCATTAATGTATGTCTATGCTGTGCTCGTATTTATTTTACCCTACTCAAATTCAATTTATGATGCATTTTATTTTGAAAGATTTAAAATGGTTTTTTAAAGAACCACTCAAAAAAGGTTCTTTAAAAAACCTTTTAAAAGGTTCCTCTACCAGAGGCCTGGGAGCTTGAGGGTCCTGCGCAGTATCTTAGCTGTTCCTAGGACTGTGTTCTTCTGGACAGAGATATCTGATGTTGTTCCCGGGATCTGATGGAGCCACTCGCATAGTTTGGGAGTCACCGCACCTAGTGCTCCGATTACCACTGGGACCACCGTCACCTTCACCCTCCACATCTTCTTGAGCTCTTCTCTGAGCCCTTGGTATTTCTCGAGCTTCTCGTGTTCCTTCTTCCTGATGTTGCTATCATTCGGAACCGCTACATCCATCACTACGGCCGTCTTCTTCTGTTTGTCTACCACCACTATGTCCGGTTGGTTAGCCACCACCATTTTGTCCGTCTGTATCTGGAAGTCCCACAGGATCTTAGCTTGGTCATTCTCCATCACCCTTGGGGTATCTCCCATTTTGACCTTGGGACTTCCAGGTTATACTCGGCACAGATGTTCCTGTACACTATGGCGGCCACTTGGTTATGGCGTTCCATGTATGCCTTGCCTGCTAGCATCTTGCACCCTGCTGTTATCTCTGGAGCATCTTTACACAGCCTGCACCTGGGGTCTTGCCTGGTGTGATAGACCCCAGCCTCAATGGATCTTGTGCTTAGTGCTTGTTCCTGTGCTGCCATGATTAGTGCTTCCGTGCTGTCTTTCAGTCCAGCTTTGTCCAGTGACTGGTAGGATTTCTGAATATCAGCCACCTCCTCTATCTGCCGGTGCTACATACCGTGCAGGGGCCTGTCCTTCCATGATGGTTCCTCGCCTTACTCCACTTTCTTGGGTTTCTGCTGCCTGAGGTATTCACTGAGCACTCGGTCAGTTGGGGCCATCTTTGTGATGTATTCGTGGATGTTCCTTGTCTCATCCTGGACTGTGGTGCTGACACTCACCAGTCCCTGGCCCCCTTCCTTCCGCTTAGCGTACAGCCTCAGGGTGCTGGACTTGGAGTGAAACCCTCCATGCATGGTAAGGAACTTTCTTGTCTTGATGTCAGTGGCTTCTATCTCCTCCTTTGGCCAGCCTATTACGCCAGCAGGGTACCTGATCACGGGCAGGGCGTAGGTGTTGATAGCCCGGATCTTGTTCTTACCGTTCAGCTGACTCCTGAGGACTTGCCTGACCCTCTGCAGGTACTTGGTGGTTGCAGCTTTCCTAGCAGCCTCTTCATGGTTCCCATTCGCCTGCGGGATCCCCAGGTACTTGTAACTGTCCTCTATGCCTGCAATGTTGCCTTGCAGGCATATATATATGACTTTTTCATCAAAGTTATTGGATCATATATCTTGTTATATCTTGTTATATCTTGTTATATCTTATTAGTGTACCATAAAAAGGTGAAACCAAAATGAGCTTTTCCAAAATGAATGATTAACAAATGTCCAATGCATGTAGAAGGTTAAAAAGAGGCTGCCAACACCTGTAATTTAGATTTTCCACACTTTTCATCAACATGCCCCATCTGCCCCCTTTTCTGTCAGTTATTTGCCAGAAGAAATATTTGGCTTCTTCCCTGGCGGCTTGCATAAAAAAAATAATGTAGAACAAAGCCAAAAATATGCAATTGAATGTCAACTTTGTGGGCGATTTGTGAATGACAACAAAAAGGAGTACCATACTTCATCTAAAAAACAACCCTGGACCCAGATACATAGAGATAACAGGGTGCTGCATTGAAGCTTCTTACTCCTTCTCTTCGTCACTTGACGTCACCACCCTCATTTATTGTTTCTGTCTGTTTCTGGAGAGGCAAATGCTGATGGAGACCTTTGAATGCTGCGCACAGTGGGAAAGATATTGACATCAATCCATTTAAGTTTATTCACCTGCTTCATTAGGCAGTTGTGTCAAAACAAACTTTGATATCTCATTCTACTGGTGTATGCCTGACAGCCTGCTCTGTTAAGCTTTTGTTCAATCAATATTTGAAATGATAGAAAAAAAATACCTTCTTCTTGCCTGTAAGCATATTATCAGGCATGTATTTATGCATCCATGTGGCTACAGTTTCAAATGAGCACATTTTTGTCTGTGGTTGTGTTTCCAGAGCGGAGCTGAGGTGAGCAACAGCTTGCTGCAGTGCTGTCACCATGCCAGCATTAGTGTGCATTATTTATCCGCCTGCAGACTGAGCCAGAGAAAGACATAACCATAGCAACCAGAGAGATGCACACATACACACGCATAGACCCTGTGAGGAGAAACATTGGTTGTAGTGGCATGGTGACTGGTGTTTACTTAATCTTGGATTTCATGTCTTGGTGAATCTGCCACATTTCGGATCTCAAACACAGAGAAATGATGAGCTTTCAGAGCAGCATCAGTCCTGAATTTTCAAATGTAAAATACATCCTTCCACCTCTCTAAATCCAAATAAGCAGCAAACAGATGTTTTTAAAGGTTTGGATGTCACAAAAGTCAGTATTTGATACATCTATTGAAACTTCAATGACCTTCAAAGATACAGCACCTGTCTTGTACACTTCATCCTCATATTATGTTCTTATTTGCAAGAAAAGGACTTGTGAAGGTCGACCAGTTGATGGAGGCCAATTACTATTGTTTTTGCTCTGCTCTTGGCTCAGAATTGGCCTAAACAAAGTGTAGCATCAACCGTGATTCAGTAAAGATGTGATCCCACTCCCAACAACTGAGAAAGCCACAGCTATGCTTCTGGGGGAATTCAGAGGAACATGGGAAGTCCAGGTTATGAGATTTTTTTGGTTCTGCTTTGGTCACTCTTGGGGATGTGCTAGTGATGTTGAGAAAGTTGGCCACAATTGTCAGTACCAGCCAGCCAGCCACTCTTAGAGGATGAAGTGTTTCCTTTAAGCTTTGATTCCGAGGCCAGTCCTGGAGGGCTTCTCTGTTCTGCACACATGCAGCCTTACCTCTCTGCTTTCCAGTGCACCTCAGTAAACTGAGAGTAAAGCTGGTTTGTGGGACACCTTATAAGGAGCTGCCAGTACCTGCTGCACATTTCCAGTGTGTTGATCCATCTGGCAGTTAATCACTGATCAATACATGCATGTGGTACATAAACAGATTTTGAGAATCTGTTGTGTTTTCTGATCCTTTTTAAATGCTGTAATTTTTGCAATTACCGTATTTCCCGGACTACAAAGCGCACCTGAATATTAGCCGCACAAGCTAAAATCAGGGGAAAATCCTGTTTTGTACATACATTAGCCGCACCTGACTAAAAGCCGCAGGTGTTTCAATGTTGACTTATCATATGTAAGAGAATATGCACAAAGGGAATTGTCAGGAAAGAGATGGCTGTTTGGAGACACACCCCTTTTATTAATATTTTGAAAAACAAGTTATGGGTACATATTTGCACAACTTTTTTGGTATATGTACAAGTAGCGGTAATTACAAGTACGAAACATGTACTGTGCTTCATAAATGAGTAACAAATGTAGTACATAACAATAACCTACAGCACACCAGAAAAATAGATTCGGACTACCTTTTAGGCTCAGGTGCAGTGACACGGCTTTAACAAGAAGAAAAGTCAGTCATTCACCACCATCTTCCTGCGCACGAAAACCACCAAAGTCCTCTCCTCCAGTGTCGGAAACGAACAGGCTCAGGGTGGCTTCGTCATCCACTCTCAGCTTCTTTCCTTCGTTGTCACTTTCAAAACTAAAGAAATTCTCGTTGTCAGTGTCAGAGTCGAACACCCTCTTAAGGGCCGTGGCGGTGTCCTCCTCTCCATCATGCAGCAGTCCAGCCCTTCGAAATCCGTTGGTGATCGTGGATGTTTTCACACTTTTCCACGCTGTCAGAATCCACCGGTGGAGTTGAGCATAACTTGCTTGTCGCAAGTTTATTGCCGCTTGTCATCCACGCCTCCGGCTGAACGTGTAGCGCTACTTTGAAGTTTGTTTTTCGCGCTACTTGTACGGCACTATGTTGCCTGGCGGACGGACATGTGACCAACATACCACTCTTGAACCCCAATACTGTGAGTCTGATCACATGCCCTTCCGCCAGGCAACGTAGTGCCGTACAACAGTGGAACAAACAAAACAAATCGTCTTACGATATGACAAAAATCATGGACAATCCATAGAAAAGCTGCACCTGACTAAAAGCCGCAGGGTTCAAAGCTTGTGCAAAAAGTAGCGGCTTATAGCCCGACAATTACGGTATATACTTATAACAAAAAAAAAATTACGAGGAAATGTAAATCCAGCTTCCTTGGGTCTCACATAAGGAAGATGTTTCTTCTGAAGTGACTGGGTGGAATAACCTAAGGCTGAAAAATAAGGCCCACATTGAAATCCTGAAACTGTAGTTCACTGAATGACCACTTGAGACTCCCAAAAGTGAGTAAATTCGCCCATATCGAAGTGACCAGCTTTCAGCTGATATAAGCCTGAATACAGTCAGGTATTTTAAAAAAAAAAATCACCTTTGATGTTTTTAGCTAATTCATTCCTTTGTAACAACTAAGCAACTGAAGTTTTTTTGTACCATAAAGTTTGAGGGCAGCTCACCTCTGCTAATTCATGTCACTGAATGGAACTTCTCTGCCATTTGTGTTTTGGTCACTCTCCTCTTTGACTTCTGCTCCCACAACCGAGACCCAGACAAATTCTAGAAAATGAAAGAATGGAATGAAAGACATTTGTCATCTGACTATTGCAAGAACCAACACCCAAGGATAACTTGCTTGTAGATTTGACACATAGGTCTTTGATGCCCCAAGAAGGAGAACAGCCTTACATATTTAACATCAGTATTGGGAACATCTGGCCTCTTATTTTGTGACCCATGTTACCAAGATTCTTTCTAGCCATAGGATGCTATCATTTAACCAAGAATCTGTTAAGATGAATGTACTCCACTAATCACTAATCTGGAGTTAGGAGTAGGATTAGGGTTGGGTTTTGCCATTGTCGTCAGCCACACATACCTAGACTGGTTCGTGACCATCAGGCAACATATATAACACTATATAAAGCTTAACTCTAACCCTAACCAAGAGAATATTGGCTAACTGTTACTAGGTATAAGTCAAAATAACCCCAAAAATATTCTGAACAATATAAATGGCTTGTATTTATATAGCGCTTTATTAGTCCCTAAGGACCCCAAAGCGCTTTACATATCCAGTCATCCACCCATTCACACACTGGTGATGGCAAGCTACATTGTAGCCACAGCCACCCTGGGGCGCACTGACAGAGGCGAGGCTGCCGGACACTGGCGCCACTGGGCCCTCTGACTACCACCAGTAGGTAACGGGTGAAGTGTCTTGCCCAAGGACACAACGACCGAGACTGTCCAAGCTGGGGCTCGAACCGGCAACCTTCCGATTACAAGGCGAACTCCGAACTCTTGAGCCACGATCACCCATATGAAAAAGAGTGGCAGTGAATGATGCTAGCGGAGTTTACAGACTTTCAGACTAAGCATGTCCCCCGCCCCATCCTGCCCTCAGTGTCCTTCGAAGTCATTCTCCCTCTATGAGAAAAGCCATCCCCTCTTGGGCACCTGTATATGTATGTCTCCCATCTGTTTTGTAAAGACAGCTCCCTGCTTCCATATTCCATATTTTGTCATAAAATAAATAGTACCTTTGAATCTGCTTTTCTTTTAAACATGTTTTTTTTTTTTTTGCGTGACTTTAGCTTACTGCAAAGACATAAAACAGAGTATATTGAGGTTATGGTGACTGACAGCTTGCATTTTATCTGCCATTGAGCTCCCCCAGCAGCACAAGTGGAAGCCCCGATATGCACAGTAGCTCCTCAACAGAGACAGTCTTTATAGATTGCTTGCCTCTCACTAGCTGCTGTCAAAATTCCTATATTTTTTATACCTATGCAAGTACAATTTTAGTTCATATTTATTGTGTGAAGACAGTGCATATGCTCCTTAACACACCCAAACATCAGCACTTACAAATATCTTATTTCAATTCTATCACCAATTGAAAGTTAAAACAGCTGAATGTGGAGCAGCAGTGATAAAAAAAAAAGTGAAACTTGAACAAAATAAAAACAAATGAAGTAAACAAACTGGGAGCAATGACACCCTCAGAGAAGCAGATAAGAGGTATGGAAAAAATCCAAATGAAAGACAGTGAGTGTCCTACATTGGCATCTTTGTGCTTTGGCTAGGAAAACAACGTTTCTACTCTGAGCAATGTAACATTTGAAAGCTATTATCTTTGTTGTATAATGATGGTAGATAAAAGAGTGAACCTCTCATAGACTTATCTTTATCTCTTTTCAGTTTGTTTAGACACAGTTTCAGATAAAACTAATTTAGACACAATGTTGTTAGTGATTAGCTGTTTTAGTTGTCTTAATTAGGAACAGCAAAGTTGATGCATTAGTGAAATCCTTGCTGCAGCTTATATGTTTCCTCTTTCAACAATGTGACAGCTTCTGTACCTTTTACACAAGCAATGGCCATGAGAGAAAGTAGGGGGAAAAAGCACTTGATGCCTGTACTGCTATAGATCTGCTAACATTAATGTCTTTTTTAATTACACAAGAGGTAATAAGAAATCTTCCATCTCTATTTCCATGTATGTGGTAATATTCCTTAGAAAAACCAAAAGCACATTACTCCACCTCTATATAAGTAAGTCAAATGTCTTTCTTAAGGGAGGCAGTCTGAACCGATAGGGATATTTATATTCTCTCTGTTGGTGAAATAAAAGGCTAGAAGTAAATACAACTGGAGTTCCAAACACTTCACTCACCCAAATGCCCTCTATTCAAGAGGTTTTGGGGTGGGTTAGAGAGAGGGTGGAGCTCCTGGCTCCCACCTCTGTCCTTGGTGCGTCCATTGATAGCTAGTTATTTTGTTCCCCACTCATCACAAGAGAGCCATGATCACTGTGATTTACTCTTGGCAGGAGACGGAAACTGGCAAACAAAGAAAAACAAAGACATATCAAAGATGTGCAATCATGGTACAGATGCAGCTGGGCATTAGTCAAAACAATAAATTAATAATGGGATTCATAATTAGGAAATTAGACACCACCAAAGCTTTGCTAAATTAGCTAGTTCTGCCATATAAGCTAAAGATAAACTAATGCAGCTATTAGTAAATAATATCTAATGTATGCAGAATTGAAGTATTGTGTTGTGTATGTCAGGGATGTAAACAGTAGAAACATAATCTAAAATGTGGCAGAAACTTAATACAAATGCCAAGCCTTTTATTTTCAGACATTACTCAAATACAGGGAAAATATTTACGGTGAAAGAAAGATATTTGATGTCCACATCAGTTTATTAAAACAAGGTTGATCTCTTTAACTTCAGTCCTTCAAGACCCCTTCACTGTCAATAATCCAAGTGTTGCCAGAAAGGTTATTAGGCAAGCCATATAGCACTTTATACTTGTTTTTTTAAGTAAATATTAAAAAAAGCAATATACTTAGAACATTTTGTGAAAGTACAATATAATTGTAATATGATTTGATTTTTTATGGCTTCAGCCTGACAGGGCTACAGACCAGGTGGCAACACCCTGGAAACTTCTGTTCATGAGGCAAAAATAAACATTCAATGTCCAGTTGTCAAGTGGTTGCTGGGTGCTGAAGCTGTCCTCCACTAAAAGCATTGTAATTCCTTTAGTTGCTAGCAGATTAGGGGGAGTTGTCAAGTTGTCTGCAAACACTTGCTAACTGGTTGTGAAACTTGAAAACATATATACAAATGGGAAATTGAGACTATTGAGTCTAAGTAAAAGTTGCATCTTACTTGCTTTCTTCAGTTTCACTATCAATCAGTTAGTGCTTTAAAATAAGTGATCATCTTCCATGTAAACTAATGGCAGCTGCGGCAACCTGTTAGTAACCAAAACAATTCGACTTGGATTATGACACTAAAAAAGTACGTATACAAACTTTCTATAGCAGTGACATTGAGTTTCACATAGAACATAATCACAAGAAGTGTCATAAATCTGCCATGCGTAGGACATAAATCTTTAACCAAAGAACACCTTTGTAAAATGTTTCTCTAAATGCCCTTTAAATGGATCTTACTCTGCAAATAGTCCTCTCGGGGCATTTTAGTGCTGTTGAAAAATTCTAATGAAATCAAGCTCCCTGTTTCGGACAAACATTAGTCCACAGCAACTAATATTGCTTCATTTATCATGCTGTACCTTTGCAAAGTGTATTTCCTCAAAGTGGTTTCTGCTCCAGTGTTTCATTCAGATGGAGAAAGTGACCAGCTGGGTTACTGGCAGTTTAATGTTGCATGAATTCAGGGGTTCAGTAATGAATGCTTGGCTGAAATGGTCCTGGACAGAAAAAAATTATTGTGACAAATAGACCTTTCCCCATCGTCTGCTGTGACACAGTGACCACTGCAGAGAACAGACTTTTGCCTTTTTTTAATATTATGTTTCCTCTTGGGCATTGGGGGGTGGTGTCACTGTCTCAGGGGGACACACTTCATAGAATCCCAGTGACACGCAAAAGAACTTTTATCTATTTTTGACATTTCTCTTTGTTTCAGTCCTTCAGCATGCCTTTTCTTCCTTTTTCTCTTTCTGTCACTTGCTGTTTATTTCCCGTGTTTTTTCTTTCCGTCTATCCTAGTGTCATCCTGAAATGACTCAGCCACTCAGAGGACCTATCCTTTGTCATTGTTTTCCAGTGTGCCATTTTACTATAGATGTCTGCTTTGAATACGCACTAGCACTGTCAGTAAAAGCTGACAAGCATTCAGTGGTAGCTACGTTACATCGGGGAGACAGCTGTCTGCTGTACAGAATGTATTTCTGTGGATTATTTGCACTTTAAAGTCTTTGGTAGACACGCTTACATATCCTCAGTGGCCTTCCAAGTCGATGGCCCATCCATCAAATATTCTCTTTCACCTTAACGCTACGGGACACTGATAAATGCTAAAAGAAAGGGAAAATGTTAACGTATGATAGCAATGCTTATTCTTTTTATAGATAACAATTCACTTGATGTGGCCAGACCCAGTTGAAATATAAGATTTACATAACATGTAATCATGTGTAAATACAAATACTAGGAATTTAAAGGCTTTTGGTGGTGTTAATAGGAAGGGAGGTGGGTAAGGTAGGTAGTTCAACTGAAATCCCTTAATTACTGGATGGAATGCCATATTCTTGGTTTCTAGAAGGCAAATTCATGTCACTGAGGGTGTCCTAAAATCACCTAACTATGTAACGTAGATAGGTTAGTATGCACATAAGAGATTTTAAAAAAAAGAGAGAATTTTAAAAGCAATCCTAAAATGTACAGGTAGCCAGTGGAGTGAAATTAAAATGGGTGTAATGCGCTCAGACTTTTTTGTTCCAGTTAAAAGGGGTGCTCCAGCATTTTGCACAACCTGCAGATGCCTAATGGATGCATCACTAACCCCACAATAAAATGCGTTGTAATAATCCAGCCTAGATGTAACAAAGGCATGGATTACTGTCTCAAAAAGCTGTTTTGATAAGATGGGCTTTATTTTGGCTAATTGCCTCAAATGAAAAACGCTAGATCTTACAACAGCTCTCACCTGGCTTTCAAGTTTAAGATCTGCCTCCATTTTAACTCCCAGATAAGTGATGATTGGTTCAACATACTGTGCCAGTCAACCAAGATCCATAGTAGTGGTCTCAGAAGTGCCACCAAAAACCATCACTTCCGTTTTCTGCTCATTAAAATGTAAAAAGTTCAAAGCCACCCAGGCCCTTATTTCAACAAGGCATCTGAGCAGAGGATCTACTGAGAAGCCATTTATCTTTTTAAGTGGGAAATAAATCTGGGAGTCATCAGCATAACAGTGGAAAGAAATCCCATGTTTCCTGAAAATAGAGCCAAGGGGTAGGAGATATAGGGAGAGAAGAAGAGGGCCTAAAACTGAACCCTGTGGGACCCCACATTGAAGAGAAGCAGCAGAGGATATGTCTGTGAAGGTTCTCAGTCATCCAGGTCATCGTAGTCAAAGGAGCTTGCAAAGAAAAGCGTCTGGACTTCTTTAAGTTACTTGAAGACGTTTCACCTCTCATCCGAGAAGCTTCTTCAGTTCTAAGGTCAAATGGTGGAGAGTCCCAGATATAAACCTAGTGGGAGTAACTCCCCACAGAGGGACAAAAGGACCCCCTGATGATCCTCTAATCGCCTGAGCCAAGGTGTGAAACTGGGTGTGGGTCCCAATCAGCCAGAGTTTCGGGTGAGTTCATTGTGAAACCTGGCCCCACCTTATCATGCGAATTCCTGAGGTCAGATGGCCCAGGATGTGAGTGGGCGTTAAGGCGTCTGGGAAGGGATCTCAAAACTGGATTATAGATGGCAGAGAGTTGGTGTCGTAAACCCCCGCCTCTGTTCAAAGATGGTCATAGATGGCTTCTTTCACTCCTCTTTCAAACCATCTGTCCTCTCTGTCCAAAATGTGAACATTGGCATCCTCGAAAGAGTGTCCTTTATCCTTAAGATGCAGATGGACTGCTGAGTCTTGTCCTGTGGAGGTGGCTCTTCTGTGTTGTGCTATGCGCTTGTGAAGTGGCTGTTTGGTCTCTCCAATGTAGAGGTCTGGGCATTCCTCACTGCACTGTACAGCATACACCACATTGTTAAGTCTGTGTTTTGGCGTTTTGTCTTTCGGGTGAACCAGAAGGACAGACGCAACAACATTGTCATCCCCTATGTAACCGGTGTATCAGAAAAACTCAGGAGAGTTTTCTCCAAGCATGACATCCCGGTGCATTTCAGACCCAGCAACATGCTCAGACAAAAACTGGTTCACCCGAAAGACAAAACGCCAAAACACAGACTTAACAATGTGGTGTATGCTGTACAGTGCAGCGAGAAATGCCCAGACCTCTACATTGGAGAGACCAAACAGCCACTTCACAAGTGCATGGCACAACACAGAAGCGCCACCTCCACAGGACAAGACTCAGCAGTCCATCTGCATAAAGGACACTCTTTCGAGGATGCCAATGTTCACATTTTGGACAGAGAGGACAGATGGTTTGAAAGAGGAGTGAAAGAAGCCATCTATGTCCACTGTGAGTGACCATCTTTGAACAGAGGCGGGGGGTTTACGACACCAACTCTCTGCCATCTATAATCCAGTTTTGAGATCCCTTCCCAGACGCCTTAACGCCCACTCACATCCTGGGCCATCTGACCTCAGGAATTCGCATGATAAGGTGGGGCCAGGTTTCACAATGAACTCACCCGAAACTCTGGCTGATTGGGACCCACACCCAGTTTCACACCTTGGCTCAGGCGATTAGAGGATCATCAGGGGGTCCTTTTGTCCCTCTGTGGGGGGTTACTCCCACTAGGTTTATATCTGGGATTCTCCACCATTTGACCTTAGAACTGAAGAAGCTTCTCGGATGAGAGGTGAAACGTCTTCAAGTAACTTAAAGAAGTCCAGACGCTTTTCTTTGCAAGCTCCTTTGACCAGCAGAGGATACAAACTCACCAAATCAAATCACTTTTTTTATTATCACATCACATGTGCAGGTACATTGGTACAGCACATGTGAGTGAAATTCTTGTGTGCGAGCTTCACAACCAACAGAGTTGTGCAAAATACAATAATGTAAACAAGCAAAATACAAGAATGGCTACATCTGAAACTAATAAATATATGTACAATATATAATAGTATATGCATTTCTGGATGTGTATACTAAATATTTTTCTACACGTGTGTGTGTGTGTGTGTGTGTGTACACATATTTTACAAATTAAATAGAGTAAACAATAAATAAAATATATAAAAATATACAGAGTTGAGACATGTGCAAAACAGTGGCATTGCTGTACAGTATGGAGTGCATAATGTTAAAGTTCCAGTAGTGAAGGTGAGGTGTCTATGACGTGTTCAGCAGTCTGATGGCCTGGTGGAAAAAGCTGTCTCTCAGTCTGCTGGTACGGGACCGGATGCTGCAGAACCTCCTTCCTGATGGAAGTAGTCTGAACAGTTTATGGCTGGGGTGACTGGAGTCCTTGATGATCCTCCCCGCTTTCCTCAGGCACCGCTTCCTGTAGATGTCTTGGAGGGAGGGAAGCTCACCTCCAATTATCCGTTCAGAGCACCGCACTACTCGCTGGAGAGCTTTGCAGTTGTAGGCGGTGCTGTTGCCATACCAGGTGGTGATGCATCCAGTGAGGATGCTCTCAATGGCACAGTGATAGAAGGTCCTGAGGATGCGAGGGCTCATGCCGAATCTTTTCAGTCTCCTGAGAAAGAAGAGGCGCTGCTGCGCCTTCTTCACTGTTTTGTTTGTGTGTACTGACCACGTAAGATCCTCAGCCAGATGTACACCAAGGAACCGGAAGCTGCTCACTCTCTCCACAGCAGCGCCGCTGATGGTGATGGGGGTGTGTACTTCTCTGCACCTCCGGAAGTCCACTATCAACTCCTTTGTCTTTGCGACGTTGAGGGTGAGATGGTTGTCTTGACACCAGTGGGTCAGGGCGCTGACCTCCTCCCTGTAAGCTGTCTCATCACTGTTGGTGATAAGACCCAGCTGCTCAGTCCTAGATCCTGCAGTTTCCTGTCCAGCTTCGAGGGAACGATGGTATTGAATGCTGAGCTGTAATCTACAAACAGCATTCTCACATACATGTCTCTCTTCTCCAGGTGTGACAGGGCAGTATGTAGTGTCAGGGCTATGGCATCATCAGTGGACCTGTTGTGGCGGTATGCGAACTGTAGAGGGTCCAGTGAGTCGGGTAGTGCAGAGCAGATGAAGTCCCTGACCAGCTTCTCGAAGCATTTGCTTACGATGGGGGTCAGGGCTACAGGTCGCCAGTCGTTCAATGAGGAGATGGTGGAGGATTTGGGTACAGGGACGATGGTGGCCATTTTGAAGCAGGCTGGGACTACAGACAGAGAGAGGGAAAGGTTGAAGATGTGCGTGAACACTCCAGCCAGCTGAGCTGCGCATGACTTGAGGACGCGGCCGGGAATCCTGTCCGGACCAGTAGCTTTGCGTGCGTTCACCTTCCTGAAGCACCTCCCCACATCCTCCTCAGACACAGTGTGCGCACTGACGTCATCCGCGGTGCGCACACTGTCCGGTCTCATGGTGTTCGCTGTGTCGAATCTAGCGTAGAATACGTTTAGATCCTCACACAGAGAAGCCGTGGTCTGCGGTGTGCTGGTTTTCCCTCTAAAGTTTGCGATCGTGTTTAGTCCCTGCCACATACTCCGAGGGTTGTCAGACTGTTGCTCCACCCTGTCCCTGTACTCACGTTTGGCTGCTTTGATCGTCTTCCGGAGTTGGTAATGTGCGTGTTTGTAGTCCGATGTGTTCGCGGAGGCAAAGGCGATGTTTCACAGAGAAAGTTCGCTCTGCCAAATAGGATCTAAACCACTGCAGTGTGGTACTCCTAACATCCACCAACTGCTCTAAATGGGAAATTAAAATGTTATGATCCACTGTATCATAACAGTGGATCATAACTGTTATGATATGGCAGCAGTTAAATCTAAAAGCACGATAATAACAGTCACCTGAGTCAGTTGCTAAAAACACATCATTGAAAACTCTTAAAAGGGCAGATTCGGTACTATATAAAGCTTTAAAACCAGATTGGAAAACTTCTAAAATACCATGTTCTTCTAAAAGGACATTAATTGTTTGTAAACTACCTTTTCAAGAATTTTTGAGATCCTGCCATCAGGCATCGATTCTAGGTGGCATCTTTGCTTTGATCTGTTTTTATGCTTTCTTTTTAAGTGCACATCAATAACACACATCCATCTTTGTAACATTAATTGCCTCCATCCATCTCTTTCACCTAACAGTATTGCCATCGTTGTTCACACCTTGGTTACGATACCTTGATTATTTTAACTCTCTTCTTTTTCGTCTTTCTTTCAAGTCCATGCACTTCAACTGGTCCAGAACTCTGGTGCTCGTATCATCACCAGAACGCTTTCCGTTAGTCACAAGTGTCATTCAGCAGCTCCATCGTCTTCTGGTTAAATATCATATTGATTTCAAGATTCTGTTCTTCACCGTTAAGGCAATCCATAACCTTGCTGCAGTACCGCTCTAAAATTTCTGCATGTCAGCACACCCATTGATACTGTCAGGTCTTCTTCTTCCGCCCTCCAGCTTACAGTATGTCCGTTCCCTAATTTCAAGACCACGGGGTCTAGAGCCATCAGTTGCTCTACTCCTCGCCTTTGGAATTCCCATGCACATCCGTAACACTAACTCTTGTCTTGCCAGGTATTTTTATTTATTCTTATTATTTTTAACTGTTCTGTACAAAGTGACCTTGAGTGTTTTGAAAGGTGCCTGAAAATACAGTCTGTTGACAATTAGCATTTGAGTTTCAGTGAACTGCTATCACGACTCCACTTTACTTACAGTGTTGCTTTACAGAAAATGGTTTTCTCAAGCATTAGCAAGACCTTTTGTAAAACCTTTAAAAAAATCATAAAATTAACTGACTTTGTAAGTGTCCGACATGCCTCCAAAATTACCCTAAACGCTGCTGTTAGTTGCTCTTACTGTGGTATTTAATCAGTCCATATAGTTCCCAGACAATTAAACTTACCCGTATAATTGTCTTTATAGCCCCGTTCTCTGAATGTCAGAAAATTGCCCCCCTCAAGCGTGCAGACTTCCATTAAATTAAACTAAACAATGTCCGGAAATGAATCAATCTGCATATAATATGAATCGTTACTGTGTCATCGTTGATGCTTGACTATTGATCTCACTGTAATTACATTCCCCTCCAACTCCCCTCAGGAGTGAAGACGCACAATTAGAGAGGACAGGTGACAGTGTGAAGCCGTGTAGCTCAATAAAAGACTCCTTCCGCTGGGTAATTAAAAATCATAGCATGCCCAAAATGGGCAAAATCAAGGTCTTTTCTTCTCTTTTCACTTCTTCATCCATAACCCCTGGAGGAAGCAGATAAATGTTTGACTTTATTTGGAGCTAATTGAACAATTTCAGTCGGATAAAAGTGTTGTTTTCCCACCTGCTGTGAAATTGGAATTGTCCTCACAAGTGGTTCTCGTCAGGGTTGGACATTAGCTGCCAACTCACCAAAAGTAACAGAAAGGACCCTGGAGTTTGAGATAAGAGAGATGGGGGAAACAGGAGAGAAGACAACTTGCCTGTAGCACAATTCCACAATGCAAATCTGCAAAATTCAAACCAGTGCGCTGATTAAAGCTTATAAAAGTAACGAGCAAATGGACAGTGGGATAACCCATTTGTGATATGTGTGATTGTTTAATAGTTTGGAATGTTATTCATTGATTTTAGGGTTAACCATTACAGTTCATCAAGCTGTATGATTGACACCAAGCACCGATTTTGTTTAGATAGACCAAATTATGCTAATAGAATTTGCATCGCATCATCACTCCCAATGCACACACCAATTTGCATGATGATCTTTTCAATATTGACTTTTATAATTACTGTGTTACATCCAAGGCTGTGATTGCATGACAGCACGACAAAGGCTGCAAGGAGAAAATGTCAGCGCATTCTCGGTAAACAGAGCAAAGCTTCTGAATTAATGCAGCAACGGATGGAAGGAGAAATCCTTGTCCAAATCTCCCCACTTTTATTCAGTCGTTGTACAGAGTACATCTTCTCCCCACAGTTGGTCCCTTATCTCCCGCGCTCTCTCTCGTTCTTTTTCTTGTCCATCTCTGACATTCGAAGTGAACCAAATAAGCCCCCCTCCGATGTCATGAAAGCAGGAGCAGTAATTTGTGAGGCACCCTCCTTTCTCTTTGCCTTCCTCCCCCTCTTTCAGTCTCTCACTTTCTCTTCGTGTGGCTGGACGTGTGCACTGCATTGTTATTTCATGATGACACCAAGGGCAGTCAGATAAGGTGTGCAACAGCAGCAATATTCCTTGTTAAGGAGTAGCTAAACAGTAAAACTTTACTGTATTAGCTCTCTCTCTCTCTCTCTCTCTCTCTCACACACACACACACACACACACACACACACACACACAAAAACAGAAAACAAAAAAAGACTCAGAATGCATGAAAAGGATGAATACAAAATTCCAACACCAATCTGCTTTCCGGGCAGACAAGTTTGTCCCGCATAAAAGATTTAACCTTGGTGGGTCTAAAGATGTACACAGGAAAAGAAGTGGCATGGTATTCTAGAGAATTCTCTGTTCTGTGTTGTTGATTCAGCTCTTTCTATGGTGTTTGGCAACCACAGACATAAATTTGATTATATAGAAGTCAAAAGAAAAAAACAAGCCTCTGTCTTACTAAATCTATGACATTTACACGTATGGCCTCAGTCAACAATTTTAAATGTTATTCACTGGAACATGACATGTCCATTTTGTGAATTATGGTCCTAGGGTAAGTGGCAAGGAAGGTCTTACCTTGTGATTGGCATGTTGAAGCAGTGTTCCTTTATTGGTCAGTCAGAGCCACTCTACTTGCATCCCTTTCCTGAAAACCTACATGTGAACAGAAAATCGCTCAGCTTACTGCTTCACAATCGGACTCCTCTGTCTTTGCTTTAGATACGGTGCTGTCAAAAACTGTTTTTGCCCCCGTTCTGTCACACTTAACCACACCTAATGACCAGTTGGACCACCCTTAACAGCAACAAATGCAATCAAGCATTTGCGATAACTGGCAATGAGTCTTCTACAGCGCTATGGAGGAATTTTGGCCCGCTCTTCTTTGTAGAATTGTTGTAATTTAGCCACATTGGAGGGTTTTCGACCATGAACTGTGTTTTTAAGGTCATGCCGCAGCATCTCAATCGGATTCTGGTTAGGACTTTGACTAGTCTCAAAGGTAAACTTGCTGGTGTGCTTTGGATCATTGTCCTGCCCAACTTCACTACAGCTTGAGGTCACGAACAGGTAGCTGGACATTCTCCTTCGGGATGTTTTGGTTGACTGATGAATATATGGTTCCATTTACCAAAGCAAGTCATCCAGGTCATGACACCGCAAACACCCCCAGACAGTCACACTACGACTACCATATTGTACTGTTGGTATGATGTTTCTTTTCCGAAATGCTGTGTTAGTTTTATGCCAGATTTAATGCGACACAAACCTTTCAAAAAGTTCTGCTTTTGTCTCATCAGTCCACAGACTATTTTTTCCAAAAGTCTTGGGGGATCATCAAGATGTTTTAGGGCAAATGTGAGATGAGCCTTTGTGCTCTTTTTGGTTAGCACTGTTTTTCTACTTGAATGCTCCCATAGATGTTATTTTTGCCCAGTCTCTTCCCAGTCTGAATCATGAACCCTGACCTTAACTGAGACATGTGAAGCCTGGTTTTGTGACCTCCTGGATGAGTCATCCATGTGCTCTTGGAGTAATTTTGGTCAGTTCGCCATGTGTGGGTAATGGCTCTAATGTGTTGCTTTTAGCCTGCTTCACTTTGTCAGACAGGTTCTATTTAAACGATTTCTTGATTCAATAGGTCTGTCAGTATTCAGACTGTTTTTAGTGAAACTGAGCTCAGCGTTCCAAATTTCCTAATGCTCCAGGTGGAAGACACAAATCAAAGAGAAATACAGAAAGTGCAGTTTGATGTAAATCTCCAGGGCAGTGTTTTTAGCTTTAGTTTGCTGGGTACAGGCATGTTGGAAAAGCTTTAACAGTGGGTACTGGCTGTGCATGCGCTGTATGAGCTGTCTATAAAACCCTTTATATTGACAGCTGAATACAGTGAAAGGACATCAGTTGCTACTCCAATGTTACATCAGGCAGCATGGAGGATCGTATGTGCCAGCCTGACAAACCCTTATTGACTGCACTTTCCACTTCAATGCTTTCAGATGTGCTCTAGTTGAAAGTCTGAAGCTATTGCCAGGAAATAAATTGTGTGAGAGCGTCACAGTGTTGACGACCTGAGGGTTTGTCTTTGCCATTGTCTATATGTGCATTGTGGTTCCTTTTTACTGTTCTCAATATTTACACTGCAGCGTATGCAAGTAAGGGTCATTTCACTTATCCCCCTTTTCTAAGTTTTTAGCTATAGTATTAACAGGGTTTTAGAAGGTAATCAGTTGGGCTACCACACTGAAATATTTGTAACTGATTGCTGAAGTGTTTTGTAGAGACTCTTGTTTTCCTGCAGAGTTTCTATGCTGAAAAGGAAACATTTAAAAGCTCTAGAATGTGTACTGCTAATTACTCACTGTCAGCATGCTAGCATGGCAAATGATGGTTGAAATGCTAATCATTATCAGAATCAGAATCGCATTTATTGGCCATGTATATGCACAGACACATACAAGGAATTTGGTTCCGGTAGATGGTGACTCTCAAGCACAGCAATGTATATCTCAACAATGTAAGCAACACAATCCCCCCCCCCCCCCCCCCCCCCCCACACACACACACAAACATATTATGTCTGCAATATATCAGGATAATGTCAATCATGTTTTTTATACAGTGCTATTGTCATTGTATAAAAGGTAGGCTAATGTTAGCAGAAAGCAGTATCTAAACAAACTGCAGTCACACAGAGTAACCAGCATGGTTGTCATCTTGTTTGTTTTTAAAATGTCAACTTAAAAAGCTGTAGTGCTCTGTGATATTTGCTTTCCGAGCTAATATGTTTTGTTTACTAGTTGTCAGTTTTAACCTGTGAAAGAGTCTCAGTCAAGTGAATCACTGAGTGTTTCTTTCTCCAAACCGATGGCATATCACGGACATGCAAATGACATTAACCATCTCTGATGTGACCAGCAATCAATCATCTTCTCTCTTATTTATGTATTTATTTGGCAATTTTTCATGGAGACGGGCCTAATTAACATCCACCACCACCACCACCACAGGAAGGGAAAACAGCTTGTGGCTCTCCTTAGAATTTACATGCAGGCCTCTTCTCACAATGCAAAATCTCTCTGCTAGCAAAAACTGAAGCATGCCTCAAGGGTGTCAAGGCCCTTAAGGCAGTGTGGCATAATATCAAGACAAGACAAAGAACCCAGAACCAAACATTCAAAAGACCCGAGCCTTTTAGGAGAAAAAAGTGGATCTCGCCAGCACTGAGGCATCGCGAAGAATGGGAAAACTGTGGAATCATCACACTTAGTTAGCCTACACATGCAGCAAGACTTGGTTCACTCATTTGGTTCAAATCAAATTAGCTTTAATGTCTCAAATTTCTGCAAAGTACCTAAATCATTTGGTAATATTACAAATTGTAATGTACTAGAATAATAAATAACAGTGTGTTTGTAATTGCCTTAGCAAACTAAACTATCTTCCTAATCTATTGCTAAGATTATCTTTTTAACAGTTAGCTACACAAAGTGTGCTTTATCAGAGGATTAGTATATATTTTTGCGTCAGGAACCAAACATATGGTGTAGAGACTGCTTGCAAATGCCAGTTGCTAGGGAAAATGTGTATTCTATTGCAGCCAGTTAGAGAATAGTCACTAGCTGAAATCAGTCACCAAGAGGTTGGTGCACCAAAACCGTCATTGTGAGTTCTTCGGTTTTGCTAGTATTGCGATCCAAGAGTGGTTAGAAAACGGACATTTCATGAATCTGTGGAAAATCTGTAAGGAGTATACTGATTTAATTGTGTTTTATTTTTGGATACATTTTCAGTGAATTGTTTTAGTTTTACTATTTCTGGGAGGTTAGAGCTCAGACTGGCTCATGATGTCATCAGTAAGCACAAAAAAGAAAAAAGAAAAAACAACAACAAAACAGTGCGAGACAAGAGATTATATGCTATGCTGCATGTAAACTTTGCCTTCAAAGTAAAGGTTGTGTCTGACTGATGAAACCGACACAATTCAAAAATTCCAAATTCTAATTTGAAGGCAAACCTTTTCCTTTTCTGATTTGCACTTCTCAAAGTGCTTTACAAGTAGTTAGCATATTTAGCAAAAGTTTGCAACTGTGGCAATCTGCTACCAATGCAGTCACAAGGTTTTTTGGTGCAGGACCGTATACCACTTTACAGCCACCTAGCGACTGCCAGCAATCTGCACCAGCCAGCTGTTAATACAGGTTTTTCCCTAGTGACTGATGGTTGTAAGGCAATCGCTTAATGGCCTCTAGGTCTCTTTGTTTGAACTGTTTAAAAGCTAACCAACTCTTACTAACTCCATCAATATGAGGATCTAAAATAGCTAGTCATTTTGTCAGTGTTTCAGCCCTCAGTTGTATATTGTGGGTATACTGCTTTTTAGAGTACAGGGAGTGCAGAATTATTAGGCAAATGAGTATTTTGTCCACATCATCCTCTTCATGCATGTTATCTTACTCCAAGCTATATAGGCTCGAAAGCCTACTACCAATTAAGCATATTAGGTGATGTGCATCTCTGTAATGAGAAGGGGTGTGGTCTAATGACATCAACACCCTATATCAGGTGTGCATAATTATTAGGCAACGTCCTCTCCTTTGGCAAAATGGGTCAAAAGAAGGACTTGACAGGCTCAGAAAAGTCAAAAATAGTGAGATATCTTGCAGAGGGATGCAGCAGTCTGAAAATTGCAAAGCTTCTGAAGCGTGATCATCGAACAATCAAGCGTTTCATTCAAAATAGTCAACAGGGTTGCAAGAAGCGTGTGGAAAAACCAAGGCGCAAAATAACTGCCCATGAACTGAGAAAAGTCAAGCGTGCATCTGCCAAGATGCCACTTGCCACCAGTTTGGCCATATTTCAGAGCTGCAACATCACTGGAGTGCCCAAAAGCACAAGGTGTGCAATACTCAGAGACATGGCCAAGGTAAGAAGGGCTGAAAGACGACCACCACTGAACAAGACACACAAGCTGAAACGTCAAGACTGGGTCAAGAAATATCTCAAGACTGATTTTTCTAAGGTTTTATGGAGTCTTGATTAGTGAGTCTTGATGGGCCAGATGGATGGGCCCGTGGCTGGATTGGTAAAGGGCAGAGAGCTCCAGTCCGATTCAGACGCCAGCAAGGTGGAGGTGGAGTACTGGTTTGGGCTGGTATCATCAAAGATGAGCTTGTGGGGCCTTTTCGGGTTGAGGATGGAGTCAAGCTCAACTCCCAGTCCTACTGCCAGTTTCTGGAAGACACCTTCTTCAAGCAGTGGTACAGGAAGAAGTCTGCATCCTTCAAGAAAAACATGATTTTCATGCAGGACAATGCTCCATCACACGCGTCCAAGTACTCCACAGCGTGGCTGGCAAGAAAGGGTATAAAAGAAGAAAAACTAATGACATGGCCACCTTGTTCACCTGATCTGAACCCCATTGAGAACCTGTGGTCCATCATCAAATGTGAGATTTACAAGGAGGGAAAACAGTACAGCTCTCTGAACAGTGTCTGGGAGGCTGTGGTTGCTGCTGCACGCAATGTTGATGGTGAACAGAACCAAACGCTGACAGAATCCATGGATGGCAGGCTTTGGAGTGTCCTTGCAAAGAAAGGTGGCTATATTGGTCGCTGATTTGTTTTTGTTTTGTTTTTGAATGTCAGAAATGTATATTTGTGAATGTGGAGATGTTATATTGGTTTCACTGGTAAAAATAAATAATTGAAATGGGTATATATTTGTTTTTTGTTAAGTTGCCTAATAATTATGCACAGTAATAGTCACCTGCACACACAGATATCCCCCTAAAATAGCTAAAACTAAAAACAAACTAAAAACTACTTCCAAAAACATTCAGCTTTGATGTTAATGAGTTTTTTGGGTTCATTGAGAACATGGTTGTTGTTCAATAATAAAATTATTCCTCAAAAATACAACTTGCCTAATAATTCTGCACTCCCTGTATGTTACAATAAACATTTTCTAGTTTCTCGCAAATCATCACATATCTATCATATGAGCACCGATATAGAACCCAAGATAAAACACAATTCATAAGTCAACTTAATGAATCCATGCAATAAACGACTATGAGCTCCAATCTAGAGATTAAAAATATAATAGCTGGATTATTCAGTAATTGTTTCCATGGGGACTCTATCAGTCCCTGTGACAGCCTAATGGATTCACAAATATTACACTGTGGATGACCTCTGAAAGTTTCCATTTGTGTAGGTGATCCTGCATTTAAATACAAAGCTCAGATACGTGCACAAATATAGACGCATGCATCAGACTGTTATAAAACTGAATAAATGCGTCTCTCAGGTCATTAAAGATGCATTTGAGTGATCGTTAAGTGAATACAGAAAGGCACTAGTGGGCAGACAGTGTCCTGTTCTTGAAATTATCCTGTCAAAATACACATGCAATTAAAATACTAAGAAGCCTGCGCCCCAGGACTTGCCATTGTACGACTGCATATCTGTCTGTATGTGGAGTGCAAGTGTGTCTGTTTTTATCTCTATTACTGCACATGTGGTTAGGTCCATGGTGCTGAATCACTGTAAGTGATAACACTACCAACCATGTAATTTCATTTTCCTTTTCCATGTCTCTGCATGCGTCTTGGTGCATTTCTTTATCTGAGAGCCCATTATGTGCATGAATGCAGCTGTTCTTGTTTCTGCACTGATGTGTGTGTGTGTGTGTGTGTGTGAATGTGTGCTAAATGAGAGCATTTTAATGTGTATATATACACATGTGTGCTTGTGTGTGTGTGTGTGTTAAATGCATAAATAGGGCATAATGCCAGCAGTGCACCACAGTGGAAGTGGCCATGGCTGTAGCCGTTTCCCCTAGCTGCCTTCCTGTCGCTAGTAATTAGGCTGATGGTCTGTGTGTCTGAGTGTGTGTGTGTGTGTTTCTCCGTGTGCATGAGTGCATGTGCACAAATGTGCCCATATCATGTGCCTCTCTGTATAACCGCCTTACTCCTTATCTTATCATCCCTTTCGCCGGTCTTCTGTATCTTTTTTTTTCTTTTCAACCAACATGGAGGGAAAAAAGACCACCGTAAATAAACAAACAATAGCTCTGAGAGCTCCGTCTGCTCTGAAAGACACGGAGTGAAAATCGATGATGTGACATCACAGCAGCGCCTGCCTAGAATTATAAGTCTCATGCTAAATACAGATTTAGCTTATTCGTGACTCAAGGCTTTTGAAAGAGATTAGCTTTGGTGTTTTCTTCACAGTTTGACTTACTAAATTACTAGCTTGAAACCTTGTGGGTTATATTTTGCTGAAACCCAGTAGTGGTTTTGTTTTTGTTGTAGATATGTCTCAGCATATTACAAAAACAAGAAAATGATGATGTTGCATGTCCCCATGCCTATGAGGAGCTTCGTCTTGGATGTTTGAAGAAAGACAAAAGTGCATGTCTGTTGAAGTTCCAGTTGGACAAATATCATCAATAATCCTTTGTTGTTTTACACATGCAGGTTCAAATTTCTTGATGCTTCTGCAATAAATCCTGACAAGAGTCAGTCAGAAACAATTAGGATTTCTTTTAGGTGGTGTTATTTGTCTCTACTCTAGGAGACTGTGTTGGAAATGAAACTGACTAGAGGGTTAGAGTTGAGATCCTCTGAGGATAAGGCTGGCTGTTTTCTATGTTCTCCGTACTTATTCGCAGAGACCAAAACAACGAAGTGATGCTACTAACAAGTATTGTGTAAGAATCTAAACCCTGATATAGATTGGCTGTGGCTTAAAAGGTAGAAGTGGTTAGTTATTTGATCCTTGCTCCTCCAGTTTTCGTGTCAAAGGGTGCTTGGCAAAGAGATTGAGTCACAAAATTCTCCCAGTGCATCAATTATTTGATGCGTGATAAATGCACTGGGGGAAAAAGAATAAAGAAAATGTATGTCTTCAGTGTATTTGTAGTAGCATTAGCATTGATTTGAATGCTAATGCTAAAAAGGATACCTAGGAAAACAGAAATTGCAAGCTCAGATCAGCAACACTGCTGGCCCGTTGAAGAGGAGAATGATGCCAGGGCTAAATCTCCAAAACAGCAAACCTTTAGTTTAACTAAAGCTGGACTCCAAAAGAAGTTCATGAGCTTGCTTGCTATATGCCGAAGTCACTATGACATCAATACAGGTTGATCCAAATATCAATAGTATACCACCGCTGGTATTTGTATCATATGGATGCTAGTGCAATAGGAACAATACTTTGATTTTGTCCCCTAAGTTTAGTATGTAGCTGAATTGTGTTAAAGTTTTACTTTATTATTGTTTTTTCTAAAGAGAAACATACCTAAGACAAGTGTAACCCACTCCTGGGTAAGTACACCTCACTCTAGGTTCGGGGAGGAGCTGGACATGAGTGCGAATAATCATAACACACAGAAATTTCAGTTAACTGTGACTTTAGTTTCAACAGTAACAGTTTCACAACATTTTCATAGAAAAACAACTAGAAAATAAAATTAAAATAGAAATAGAAATAAAATGCATTGTCCTTAATTATTGAAATTGACCCTTTGAAAGTATTTGTTAGGTTGCAACCTTATAGTTCGGTTTGTTCCTCAGAGTTTGTAGAGTAGAGGGTCAGTCAAGTCAAAACACACATTGAATGAGGGAATGATCTGCAATGATCTGTCAGTCAGAAAAAAAAGGGGTCCAGTGAAGTTTCACACTTAGTGTTTTTATAGTCTAGAGTGCACTCTTTCTATCTGTTCACTGTTGCCAGTTGGAGTGACTGGTGGAATCCTACCAGAAACCAGATAAACCATTGGCCGTCTGATTGGTTGTGCAGATCTGGGTCCTGGAAATCACACTGGGAGGCTCGCCATCAATTGGAATCACTGGTCTTTTCTCGTCGAGCTCAAAGCTCACTAAAAGACCTAACCTGTATTTTAAAAACAGGTTTATAGTCTCTGATCTATCACTTATTTCAACATTCAACTTAATCATAAACTCAACAACAATAACTGAAATTTGCAATTACTTACATCCTGAAAAATTGTGGTACTCTTCAGTTAACAGATTAAATTGTAACTCATGTTAGAACTTCTGTCTAACCAACATAGTTGCAATAGACACACACTTAACACAATTATTAGACAAATGAAATACAAATGTTAACGCTTAAATTTCTTCAGAACATATGTTACACTAAATTTGGCACAAAAGCTATCAAATTGTATTTGTTCCCTCATAACACAAACACTCATCATTGACATGACACAGTAGAGAAATATGCATTAACTACTATGATTAGCATCATTGTCATGATCATTGAACATAGAAGGTAAATCAGTTAGCTTACTGAGACACGTGGAACGCTATTAACGTAGCCACCACCTCTGCTGATTTCGACAGTTCTGTCTAACATTCAACTCACTATTGAAATGTTAGCCGAAAACCTCTGAACACTTTTTAACAACTTTTACGAAACTTTGCTTCCGTAACCAAGACAGTTTCTGCTGCTAATCAAGATAGCGTCTGATTTTTTCTTTTTCCTGGAGTGGCCGGTAACAATACGCCATGTAAAAACACAAAACTTCCTGTTAACCTTCAAAATAAAAGTTCCTGCTCGGCACAGCAGGAAGTGTGGAAATAAACAAATTTTTTCACATTATCACCTCTTGCGACAATAAAATAAAAAACAAATAAAAGACTTGATTCTTTTATTTGCAACTATTCTGCAATTAAACAAATACATTATAAAGCTTATCATATTTTTACCCGTTTCTCCAGCTGGGTTACACAAGCACTATGAAATATATCTGAACTTTTTTGTGTTTACTCATGTCTATCTTATTTCTAGCCTGTAGAACTCTCTAAGTTCAGAATTTGTCATTAATCACGATGCACTGCTGTGTAAATGAACTCTGACAATACACTTTTCCTAGTAGGTAAAACTCTAATATAAGAAATTACTTATAGTTCAAAAGGCCTATCTTTTTATGCATGAGGTTTCCTGTTGGTGGCAGTGCCTTGACGTACCACTTGTGTCAATATCGGCTGCCAAGAGAGAACTGTCCCATTTTCAGAGGCCTTCACAGTCTTCATTAGGATGTTGGAGTGGAATCATAGTGGAATAACTTTGCCAGCCAAGGGTCCTATTGGGACCTTTATATTTATGTTATGTTTCTTGCTGGTTTGTTTCATTTTCACTTGCTGTTCTGAGTTTAGGCACTACAAATTGCTTGGTTAGGTTTAGGGATAAGGAATCTGTTTTGGGATCAAATACGCCTCTTCACAATAGTAACCCTTATATTAAACATGAGTTGAGAGAAACAGACCTGTCTCGCTAATGTCATAACCCAGGATGTCAATCTCCACCACCTTCTGTGTAAAGAAAACCGTTTGAATGCCTTTGCAAAACTGCAATGAGTGACACCCCCAAATAAAATGGGATTTACAGTGTTTCATTCCCTAGTTTCACAGAGCTGTCAGCATGAACATCAATGACAATAATACAATACTGACAATAATAAAGGAAAATGCGTTCATTTATTTCTTTTATTATTATTAATCATTATTATTATTAATGATGATCCTATGATTTCTTTTAGGACAGTAAATCTGGGCAATTATCAGGATAAAATAGTGGCCTAGAGGCATCAGAGGGCTGCCAAAGAGAGACAGACAACCATTTACACTCACTTGCACACCTATGTCCAACCTTGATAAACCAATTAACCTAACTGATTCATGCATTTAGACTGTGGGAGGAAGTCAGAGAACAGGGGAGAACAGACATATAGAAAGGCCCCAGGTGGCCAGTGGCTATGAATCCATGACATTCTGGATGCTAACTACCAATCGGTTTTATTATAGTTGACTTGTGGACTACTTTCTCGTTAGTTTTGCTTGTGCTTAAAAATGCTAAAACCAAGCAGGTTTGGCAGACTCAGGCATATTCAGGGAAAACAAATAGCTCCAGACCATCCATCATCTAACTCCGCCATTGGCGGTCCCAAGCTCGGATGAAAAAGGAGAAGGGTCGAGTGTGGGGTTACCACTACAGAAAAGCTAAACAGAAAAACAGAGACTAACTTTCTGGAAGATGGAGGACCCCCAGCCGCTCAGGAACAAATGATGCTAGGTGGTGAAAGGCGAAAGGAAGCCACTGAACCAATTCTACTTTTGACCAGGAAAACCTATAGAAGCAAAAAAGTTGGGCTACACCTGGACCAATCTGGAAAGAATGGCCCAGGACAGAAATCTCTTGAGATCTACCTTGGGCGGCCCATACCCTGGGAGGGTTAATGGGCAGTAGTTGTATTAGCATCCATCAACTGTGACGAAACTGAAAGCTCAGGGAAAGTCCAGTTTTACAGGCGTTACCATTCCAAAATAGTTCTTCCAACATGGATGTAAACACCCTTAAATTGCAACTGACAGTCAGCACTTTAACCTTGCAGTCTTAGTTTTATTTTAAAGCCAGCAATGATGGAACACAGAGCTATTACATATCTCACCCATTTCAGCCTCACCCTCAATCTACTAATGGTGCCATTGTAGCTGCTGGCTTTCAGCATAAATACACTGATGGGGCTTTTAGTTCATAATGCCCATTTAATTCTGATAAATCCTTCTTTTTTGGGCATTATGAAATGTGCCTACCTTTATTTTTTAACGGTGACTCATTCAGTTTTTTTTCTTCACCCCAATCAAGATCTATTGAGTATCTCTGAATGACTTCATTTTATTTCTCAATGCTAATTGACATGCAGCCTCATCCTTGCTGCCGTGAGACGGTTTTTGGATGGTAGACAGTCTGTCATCTGTGTTCAGCAGGTACTTGTCTGACTGTGGAGGGAGAGCTGAGCAACACAGAGAAGTTCAGTTCTAGAACTGTCAGATCAGTCTTTTTTTTTTTTTTTGAACAGGGGTGGGGGTCGGGTGTGGGTTTTCAACAATGCGAGTAGTACATAACAAAGAATTCTGAAGGCTGCAACTTACGTCATTAAAAAGCTCTAACTAACTGCAGGGTTTGATTACTTGCTAGGATATTTCTCTATTATATGAACATATTAATATTAATATATTCATTTTAATATTAATATTCTAATATTAATATTAATATTTTTGGTTTAGTTCTATCCACCAGTTTCGTCTTTAAGATCACATTACCATACCAGTGAAAATGCACAGCAATTTATTCTTTTTAAAGCTATTTTTAAGCCTCGAATGTCACTTGAAAAACTTCCAAGCCTGACACCGCATGCAAGTTTGACACACAAATGTTTCTTAGTGTTAGTGCCAGAACTGCAAGAGAAATGAGCTGCACACAAATGTGACAGTACCCTGGTGTGTTGTGTAATATGCCCAGAGAGTTTTATCCCTTTCTTTCCCCCCACCAAACACAGCAATTTCTGCTGTGTTAGGGCCTCTTTCACGATTCAGACCTTTTCATTTGGCAATTCTGCCACTGCACAGTACACTAATTCAAAGTGCTTAAAGCTTGTTTATATTTCTCTTACTCTTTTTTTGCAGTACATGAGGAAGACAGCTTTTTGGAAGCAGTCATCATTACTCGTGGAAGACACCGAGTTAGTGTTACCCAATTAAACTACTCGGTTAGATTAAGAGCTTGGCTTGGATTGAAATGCAATGGTTGTGTCTTTGTCTTGGTTGCTCCTGAAAATGTACGCAATTGCAGTTATGAAAGATTCGTCCAATTTTAATCTTTAGCCTCAAAATCATACTGACTGGCTCATTTACACAAATAGACATTTTCTTGACTTTCATATTTTTCCCATGAGACTGCGCTGGTAGAGATGAGGCTGTCTGATGGCTTAACGACTCCATGTAAAAGAACTGGAAATCTGCAAATACTTACCACACTTTTAACAAGGACTTGAAATATATTGAAGTTTTACGACTGTGTTGCGTGTGTGTGTGTGTCTTAGCGCCCAGGTCCTCCTTGAACCACTTGAACTGTCCACTCGGCTTGAGAGTATAGGGTTGGGAAAGACATCAAGCTGGAGGACTTAATTGGTCCATAGAGGGCTTTGCTAAGAACGGAGGGAGAGCGAGAGACAGAGGAGAGAAGAATGCATCTGACAGAGTGGAGGCGAGTGCGTGTGTTGGGATGGAAGTAGAGAAAGGAGCAGACAAAATATGCCAATAAGAGAGGGGAAGTCTGGGGATGGAGCAGTCGTGGGGAAAAAAACAAAGAACAGAAGGTTAAAAGAAAAGGGAAGAAAGATGACAGACAGTTGGAGGAAGTGAGACAGGGCTTGTTGGAGAGCTGGTGAAAATGGTGTCGAATAGCAGTTGGGGAAGATTGAGAGATTGGGATGAAATGAAAGCAGCTGTAAAGGGAACTGAGGGGGAAATGAAAATGGATTGAATGGGGACACGAGGGGAGAAACAAAAGAGAAAAGATGAGCGATGGTAATCGAGAGGATGCATACAAGCCTCCAACTGATGAGAACAGAGAAGAGGGAAGTAAAGGGCTTTCATGTCTCTCGCCGTGCAGCGATTCAAGAATGAATTATAGTCTAGGCAGAGAGCAGGAGAATATTAACCTGACACTCATCCTGAATTCAGATTTCGCTCCTCGCCATCATTCACTCGCAAACTGCCATTCGCATGCTAGCTTTCAAACAAACCACAGTATTTTTGAAACTCGTCTTGTCTAGTTCATCTTAATCTTTAAGAACAAGGCCTTTCAGAAATGTGTGGGCTTTCAGAACCCTGGCTGTGCAGCTGAGAGACCACAGTGGGAAATTTCTTTCAGGCATTCGCTCGATGAGGAAGCGGTACATCCATCCGAGTCGAACACTTAGATAAAGGAAACCTCAAGATTCTGAGCATTTGACCAGATTTAAAAAAAAAAAACATATTTTTTTGGATACAAACTCAACACTTTACCTAGAAATCTGATTATGTTTGCCTTTTTAAATGACCTGTAAGGCATGTTGCTTTTTTTAGTATTTACTACTGTTCTATCGCGCCTTATTTTCAGCGATTTCCGCTCTGTGTTTGACAGCTTACTCCATTTCTCCCAGGTCATGTATAATAACTGCTCATTCATGAATAAGGCTCTTACAGTATACAGACACCCACCACTTTGTTTTCATATAATACATCTGGCAGTGAAATGTATGACTGTATAATACACATCACAGTCTTTCCACCTTCGTGTGAGTCACTTTGTAAGACCCCTTGATCATTTCGGGCCCTCGGCTAGAGGCTTTGTTTAGACACACAGTTTCAATTAAATTTTCATCTGGGCTTTCTTACATTGTTTTGATGAACCAGAAAACACAGAAAGTAAGGGCAGAAGAGACAGTTACCCATTACCATTGACAGCACTTTCACCTACCCCTAAGAGATGCAGGACTAAGTGGTTCACCCAGGAAAAGTTTCAGTCAATGAATGATACAACTCTTTATTTCTGCTCCGTGTTCCTGTAGTTCGTATTTGCCCTCATTGCAATGTATTCTGTTGCTCTGAGTTTACCGAGGCTTCTGTTCTTCTAGAAGCATATTTTCCCAGATAGTTTTCCTGTGGATTATTTTAAATATGTTTTGAACAATCGCACAAAAAAGACTTGACTTTTGTTTTTATCCCAAGTCCTGAGTTTTGAATTTGGATTAGTAAACCTGCTTGCTACATGGCATAACATAATACCGCTAATATCTAGTTAAATGTCTCTTAGCAAGTTACACCTTGACCAGACAACTTTGGTAGCTATTGACAAGCTTCTGGCATAATTCTGGCTGAATATTTGACCACTTTTCTTGGACAGAGTGTTGGGTTTCCTGGCACAGACCTAGTTTTTAAGCATAGTCTACAAATTTTCGATTGGGTTAAGAAACTTCCAGAAGCCCTAAAGGAGGACCTAAACAGTTCAGCTTCCTTATTTACAAGCTTTCTCTCTGGCTCTCAATGCTCTGGTGACAGGGGATCCACAGACCCACATATGTGGCTTTCTTTGTCTCCACAGTGTCCACACCAGCGCTGTCTCTCTCTGCATCAACCTGCTAACCATATACCCAAGCATAAGGTGGCAACAGATTGCAATGGCATCAAACTGCCAGCAGAGGAGTTTCCACCTGCTCTCTAGCCTGAAACAGATTATGACCAACAGACAACATGTCTATCATTTATCATTTTACAACCCTGTGACCCCTAAAGCCCCGTATTCTTTTCCCAGAGTTAGCCACAAACGTCAATTAAGCAGCAACGGCCCTCCTGGTCCTCACCACTGACTCAGAGATGGCCTTGCCCACAATCATGTCACGGCAGGGAAAGAATAACATCTGGCTCTATAAGTCTCCAGTTCCCCCACAAATCATTTGGGAGCTCCTCGATGGTATCCCTTGATGAGCTGTTTCAACTGTGTTTCCATAGCAGCACAGCACATCTTTTGAAGCACTTTGGAAAGTTGGGAAGATAAGCAGGATCGATCTTGTAAAGTCACGTCTCAGACTCCAAAACAATAAAATGCTAATCTTAAGAGGAAGCCACTTATAACAACTGTTGCTGTTGTATTTCCACATACACCTGTTCCTACTTCCTCCACATCATCCCTCACTGCTTGAACTTTCTCTCGAGGCTGGAGCCTGATAAGCTCCACGACTTGTGACAAGAGCCAGAGGCCAGCATTCTCTTGGCCCAACCAGCCCCTGGCGTCAGCTTACAGGTTGCTACTGTTAGGGTGGTGAACAATATCACAGCTCTTCCTGCTCTGGTCTCAGAAGCACATATTCTTTGTCAGAGCTGTATAAGTTAAACATATAGCCTTACAGTGTACATTTTGTACATTTTATGGTTTCAAATTTACACACAGCATAACACTGTATAGGAAGTGGAAGCCACCTTTTAATGGCCATGGCCTAGAGGGCTCTTTTTCATGTGCTTCACCCAATTTCAGCTTTCTTGTCTTTTTTCCTGCATACAGGTTTTCAGTTACTGTGTTCAGTTACACACTTTACAATTATTGTGTTGGACATGGATTCTTTGTATACCAAAATTATTCTAGAGTCAAATGTGAGGCAATGTGTCTGTCAACTAAAGCTTGACTAAAACTGAGTCATGCGATAGGACAATGATCCCAAGCACGGCAGGAAATCAACAAAAGAGTAACTGAAAAAGAAAAAAATCAAATTGTTGCAATGGTCAAATGGTCAAAAACTGGACCTCAGGCTAACTACAATGCTGTGGAAGCTGTGCATGAAACCTCATTTGAACTGAGGCAATGCTGTACAGAAAAAGTGTAACAATGTGATAGACTGATAAAGTCATACAAAAAATAATTAGTTTGAGTTATTATAAGTCCTGAAACATAAAACCTTAAAACTGAGTGAGGGTGTACTTCATTTTTTACAGGACTATTTTTTAATACAGTCTGTACAAAACTTACCCTAGCCTGTCCTTACATGTAGTTATTGACATTAACTTTGTATATCTATATCCATATCTGCCTAGTGTCTAGGTGTTTCTGGTAGTGTTGTGTGATACTGCAAATTTTAGTATTGATCCACTAACAAGTAAATAATGGGCCAGTATTGCTGATACTAATACCGATACTTTTAACTTATAAAGGCATCTTATGTAGGGGAGAGCAGTGAGTCATGACATGAATTTAATTTTTGAAACTCGGCATTTGGTAGATCTGGAGTGTACATGTTATTTAAGTATACTATGGACTATAAATAAAATAGACATGACAGTCAAATGTATATGTTTTAATTTCCAAAGAAATAGTTAATTTAAGACAATTCACAACTTTGGTACTGGTATTGGATCAATACTTTGTTTCTATTCTCAAAGTTTGTATCTATATTATCAATATTTGGAGCAATCCACCACCACTAGTTTGTCAGCTCACATGTGGATAGTCTAGCCTAGATTACAATGTCCACTTTATATGTTGGTGTGAAGGAAATATTAGCTGCCGTTGTTATATAGTACATGTAATGAACCGATATTCCGTGCGCAAGCTGGACCCAGAAGCAGAACACACACACCAGGGTAGGAGGGAATAAAGAAAGCAAATTTATTATAACTAAAGGTGTCCCGTGAGGGTAGCCGAAAAAACAACGTATGGAACCAGAAGAAACCGAGGGACTGGGGAGGTGAACTGCGCAGGGAACGCCGAGAGCGGGGCTGTGAGAAGCTGCAAAACAAAAAAAGAGAAACAGATTACTGGGGTGCGGAAAAAAGGCAGCATACGAGGGAAGGTGGAGTATACGTCTTACGGAGGTAGCCGGGCTGAGTGAACCAGAGGGGGGGGCTCCAAAAGGGTCGAGACGGCGAGGCTGATAGTGCTTCCGAATCTCAGGCGGACAGGTGGACAGGCAGGTGGCTCGCAAAAACGCCGAGTTGTGATCTGAGTACACAGGGTTAAACAGAGTCAGTTCCAATGGACAATTTGTCATAAGGGTTTTTTTTTTCTCCCACAGGTGTACGTTACCGCTGAGAGGCGACTACGGACTGGCGTGGAGCAGCAGGTAGGGCAGGATTAAATAGTCCACCTGGTGATCGCTTGGGATGGGATGCAGGTGTGGGGTTAGCAGCCACGCCCGTGGGCGTGGGCATCCCAACAGCACCCCGGACGCCGGGCCGCGGACCATGTAAGTACAGGCTATATAGAATTCTAAATTCTGTCTTTTACACAAACTGCCTTGCACATCTGCATCCTCTAGACTTTATAACTATATGATGTAATCCTTTTTCATCTTAAACTCTTCATACAGTGCAGTTATGTCTCATAGAAGACTGTGCTACATAGCCATCGGAATGATCCGGCCTTTTTTGTAGTACAAATAACATTTATCTTTAAAAAAGCCTCTCTATGGAAAATTTCAAGGTGCACATGCTACATGAATCGGCTGACATTGATTGTAACATCATAAAACCAGCTGCACATATCTGAAAAGGAAAAAAAGAGAATGAGAGACTGGAATGTTAGAGAAGGAAAAACATTTTATATAGAACACACACACTCTGTACTCCCAGCCAGTCAGCGAGCCAACCAACAAGCTAGCTAGCTAACAAAGCAAAGGAGAGCGTGGGTTGTCATCCCTGTGTTTCTGTAGCTCCACAACCATAAATTAAGCCCCTGGGAGCAACCAACAACCAGATAGGGAGGGATAAAGAGTGGGTGAGAGAGAACAAGGAAAAAGGCTGAGAGAGGAAAAGCAACAGAGCGAGTAAGGGAGTCAGAAATGAAGACAGGAAGATGGGAGCAAAGACATGAAGCCTAGAGACCCAGTGGAGGCCCCAAAGACTGAACAAGAGAAGGAGTGGGAGGCAGAAACCCGCTCTCCCTTCCCCTCCATCCCCCTTCTGCCAACTGTGCAAGCGCTTAAGGCTTTCATCATCTCTGATTTTTGTGGGGTGATTTTCTGATTTGAGATGCATCGCATCAGTGACTGTGGATATTGTAGAGATCACAAAGCCTGAGACACATAATTTGTAAGGTTTGTGGCGTGTAGAGCAAAAAGAGGGAGCACAGTCAAAAAAAAACTAGTTCTTTAACCTTCAGTACATCTTTACTCAGAACAGTCCAAAATGGTTGACCTTCAATCTCAGTGTCATATCAAACATGTGAGGGCTGAATGTCAGCTGTCAGGTAATGTGCAAAAAAAGGTGCTAATTGTCTCCCCCTACACACAGAGAGACATATAGTTCCTACCTTGCCCCTGTGTAAAAGGCCTCCCACACAGGGAGTGCTTTAGCATTGTTAGAGAGGATGCAGTCATCCATCATCCAGCCATCAAGGGAGAGACAGTGACAGGTTATAGATTGGCTTGCTCTCTCTCTTCTCCCTCTCTCTTTTTTTTCCTTCAGAGAAGGGACATGGGACAAAAGATGTGCTCCACATAATCAATACCCAGCCTTCTGTCCATCTTGGGGAATACAGTGGTACAGTGAACACTGAGTCACACCTGCAGGCTTTTTCCAAGGCTTTTTTTTTCTTCCCTGTGACCAGTGTTAGTTGTAGCACATTATAAAGTACTGCACAAGAGTAGTCAGATCACTTTTTTATTATAACCAGTAAAGAGAAGATTTCATTGCACACTGTGTCCCTCTGACTCATTACTGTACAGTTAAATGTAACCAGTCCCATGGTGCATTGTTGCACATGTAAAGATTAGCTATCAAGACGCAGAGAGGATGTGTAAGCATTTGTAGTATTTTACACTAGGCTAACCCTAACTGTCTATCAACTGCGAAGAGCTTTGTTTCACCTTTTAAAGAAGCATTTGTAACCTAAAGTATGGTACCATAGCACTCATGTTGAAAGCCTACTAAGAATTGCACCAGTGCTACAGCTCCCAAATCACAAGAGCTAGCTTTTAGCTAAAGCTGTCACTCTGATGCAAATTAACAAGCTTGTGAGGAAATGCTATGCAATGAGGTAAAGTCAACAGAGTCGGGGATACACATTTTTCCCAAGTGACTGATGGCTACCAGATAGTGGCCAACTGGTCTCAGCTCCTGTGTGACTGGAGCATAAAGTGGACTATATACATCAAGTCATATATACGCAAGCTAATAGCTGAAGGGAATTTATTTTTTGTGAAGCTAAAGCACTCTAATGAGTTACTTTTTAGTATCCTAATGAATAACCTTTCAGTGACAGCAATCATGTATTGTGGCATGGTCGTTTTATGTGAAATTACAGGGCCATAATCTATTTATTATTGTTATTATTGTCTACTATGTTTTACTTTTTTGTGATGGGCACAGGAAACATGCCAGTTTAAAATTAATTGTACTTGTATAACAACTATTCTATTCTAGTCTCTCCTTTCTGGACAGAGGCCTGGCACACGGTCTGACTGAAGCAATCAATATGAAAAAAACAATTATACTAAAACTCTGAGAAGCTGTGTAAAGTGTAAATAAAGTCAGAATGTAATGATTTGCAAAGTTCATTGACCAACAGTTTACTCACAATAGAAAAAAGAACACTTATCAAATGTTTAAACTGAGGCATTTTACTATTTCATGAAAAATATCAGCTAATTTAGAATTTGATGCCAACAACATGCCTCAAAACAGTTGGGTCTTGGGTAACAAAAGGCTGGAAAAATAAGTAGTACTGTAAAGAAACAGCTGGACAAACATTTAGCAAATAAGTAAGTTAACTAGCAGCAGGTAAGTAGCATGACAAGATAAAAAAAAGTTCTTAAAAGTAAAAACGGACAGAGGTTTTACCAATCTGAAAAAACAAACTGCTTCTAAAAATTGTGGAACAATTCCAGAATAATGTTCATCAACATAAGATTGTGAAAACTTCCACTAGCTCAGTATGTATATGTATCTACAGTACATAAAGTCATCAAAAGATTCTGAAAATGTGGAGAAATCTCTGCACGAGGAACAAAGCTGAAAATCAGAAGTGGATGCCCGTGATCTTTGTGACGTGACACAGCACTTCAATGAAACAGGCATGATTCTATCATGGTCATTGCATGGCCACAGGAACACTTTCAGAAATCATTACCTGTGAACACATCTGTGCCGCTCACAAATGCAGGTTAACACTCTATTGTGTAGATAAGTAGCTATATTTGAACATGATCCAACAATGCTGCTGTCTCCTCTGTGTCAAAGCCCATTTAAAATGCACTCAAAGTGGAAAACTGCTCTGTGGTAAGACAAATTGAAATTCTTTTTAAAAGCATGGACAACGCTTCATCTGGACTAAAGAGGAGCGGTACAATCAAGCTTGTTATCAGCGCTCAGTTCACAAGCCTGCATCTTTAATGTTATGGGGGTAAATCACTTTGGTTTTCTTTCTTTTTTCTATCTTTCCCTTGCAAATGCTTCATCACACTCACAAAGTTCATCCTCATATCAACTATACATTTCAGTGACTTGTATTTACACCCCTTCTTCTGTTTGTACCATCTGTTTCATTGTCCATGCCTTGCTCTCTTGTGCCTTGTACTACTTTTGAAAACAAAGCTATTTCAGGGTAGGTGTAACGGTACTCCTGCCAGCACTGGGGGAATTGAATTATAGACATATGTCTGTTAATGTGTTTCAGCATTATTGCTGCTGTTATTGTCCTTTAGGGGAGCAGAACTGGACACTAGAGCAAGGGCTGTTGGAAAAAAAACATTATTACTATGTGACTGTAAAGCCCCGTGAGGAAAATTTGGGAGTTGTGATATTGGCTACATAATTACAGTACAGTGACCTGACTGAACTTACAAACACCAAACTTTAAATTGCTGTTGATTCACGGCTAGAGTTTGTATCCAGTCCAAAGTAACCTGAGAGTATATACAATATTCCACTCTTGTACAGTCTAACAACACAAATCTATAGCAGTTTAAATCATAGACTGGCCTATTTGGTTTGCTTCCATATAAAGATCACTTCCTGTGAAAATAATGTGACTCCTGCAGAGATTTTCCTCTATAGCAAAGGTAATTTTCCAGTGTCAACAGATTCATTAAAAAAGGAAAAAGGAAAAAAAAAACCTGGCCTATTTCCTTGAGATAAGAAGATAATTATACAGAGCCTGGCATCCATGACAACAATCTTGTCGTCTAATGGTTATCATTTATGAATAAAATGTGACATGTAAGACTTTATTCTAAGAGAGACGTTATCTAAGATAGATACAGCCACTGTGATGTTTACTAAACAATATCAGTGATATCAATGTGAGTATTTTCACTACCACCGTCTTGGTGCTTCAAAGTAAATGCACACATAAGGTGCCAAGTGGTCAGTCACAAGGTATATTGACCAAGATGGGGACCATAACTTACAAAATAAAAATCATGCTGTATTCAGTAAAACTTAAAACCATCAAATGAGACAATAAACTTGTGAAAAAAGTCTTAAGGTCAGAGAAATAACAAATGTATTTATTTTTTCCTCTCTGACTCTTTTACAGTCTGTACAGTCTGCCTTTTTTTCATTCAGATGAATTGCCCCCTGCTGGTCATTTCAATAATTTCTACATTTGCTTCATAGTTCAGAATCCTAAGCTCCATCCATCTTTTGTATGCAATCTGTGGGCGACTAGCTGCTACAGCGGGACTTGTTTTTAAATGAGTGGGGCTGATCTGAATGTTATCTCAAACAGAAAGATAGTGCAATGTCAGCCTGTGTCAAACTGGGACTGAGGCACAATCTATTGTGCTGATCTGACATTTTAAGCTTAAATCAGTCACTACACTGCTGATAAGATGTTGGGTGCTCACCTTCATTTTTTTACTTTAATGTGGTCATAATTCTGAGATACTACATGCTTGATTTGGCTGTCAATGTTCCTACTAATATGAAGAAAACAGATGAAATAGCTGTTGCTGCTTGTTGTGAGTCTTTCTCTATGGAGACATGGAGAGTGACGAGGGGCGAGAGGCTTTTTATTTCAGTAGCAACAGTAATGTGCTTCATTACTGGGAAAGAGAGAGTGGCCGTTTTACTAATCCACCCTTCCATGTTATAATGAGTGTTGTGCTTCATACATTACTCGACTATTTTATTTTCAATTCTGCAAAGGCTTGGAAAGAATGAAAGCATGCCTGTACCCTTATGAATGCATCATACATCAATAAAACTGTCATTTATGAAGGATCTATGATGATGAAGACTGAAAAAAGAAATGAATGGCAAAAGTAGCATACTAATATTTTTTGACACCCCCCCAACCCTGAAGTTTTTTTAAATTGCATTAAAGTGTGTTTCTTAGGAGTGATCAAGGTTTTATAAGAAGCGCCAGTCTTCCCTCGTACTTCAGTCCCATCTAGCATAATACTCTGGTCAGATCAGAGTATGTGCAACTATCTTTTAGGTCAGTCCTGGTCCTTTGGTTTGGTTCTCTAAAATGATGTGTCATCACTTTCACTTAATGTTCTAGCATCCACCAAGTCTTTGGCAACTAATCTAAGGCTGGGGTATGGTTTGGAACCGCTTAATATAAAATACCAAAATGTGTTCAGAGTTTGTTTGAAATGTATCTTCTGATTTCTAGACATTAGCCTACTTAGCATGTAGCTAAACCACAACCCAACTCAAACCCTAACTCTGGGGAGGTTGCCAGTGTAAATTCACTCTCCAAAGCTCCTAGGATGTGGCATTTGCTAATCATACCGTTAAAATGTGAGTCCAATGAATTTAAAGTTTTGAATTTACAGTTATACAAAAACCTCATTTCATCCTTGTTAGTAGCTTCTCTGTAGCAATTAGTCCAAATAACCTGGGGGAATGACAACAAGCAGAGGTAGGTTTGCACATGACACAGGTACTTACTGTTTTACTGTTTTTTCTGTAGCATAAACCTTAAATGTATATACTTGGAGCAAATCCTAAGCTAGCGCTAAGTCATAAGTCAATGCATATTCTTGCTAATTAACAGCTGAGTAATGAGGTAAAACAATCCCATCCCCCCACTGTGAAGCAACCACACTACAGTGCGAACTCATGATTTACAATAACAAATTTGTGTGTTAATTAAGCCACCTTATCAGTAACTTTTTTGAAGATGTATGGTAACAGCAGCTTGCCATCACATGTGGATTTATTAAAGTATTTGTTTTGTTTCATAGAGTGAATTGGGTATGAAAAATTAAATACAATATAGGCTTGCAAAATCTAAAGATCTGTTTGTTTCATGAATGAACCATAACTAAAATTTCCATTTCAAAACAATTGCACTGTAAGTTCACGTAACAGATCTTCCACCGTTCTATACATACCTCACGCAGAGATAAACGTAATTCAGTCTCACATTCATTCTGACTCACAGTGCGGAAGAGAAGCGTCTTTTGCCTCTTATACATACGATATGGTTTCCATTTCCTGCCACTGCAGTTTTCAAATAAGAAATATAGGTGGGGGAGCTGGCGAGGTGAGGCACTAGAGTAATATACATTATGAAGTGTTTTCAAACTGAAGTCTAGATTGCTCTGTTTCAACCTAACCTCGCTTTTTCTCTCTATCATTTGCTATCTGTGCATTCCTCCTTATCCCCCATCAGTGAATCCAATCAATGCTTCTTCCAACAACACTCCCCTACCCCCACTCCTACCTCTCCAGGTTTTCCTTGTGTCTCAGAACTGGCGACAGCTATTCCCACAGGTCTTCTCCTATTGCTTGTATTTGTTAAACACTGATGCAGGCTGGCTCGACTCACCAGACCAGCTAACCACACTGGCTGTCAGACAAACATCGCTTTCTGTCAGAACTTTGGAAACAATTTACAAGTTGGACAGCCAAAGCATTGTAATTACTGCAAATATTTTAAATCTCCTAAACCCACAATTTATACATACAGATTATCATATGTAAATGCTGTTAAAACGTTCTGTGTAGATTTCTTGATGTAGATGACTAATTTATAATAAGTTACATAATTTCATGAATATATATAGTTTGTGTTGAAATGTCTTTATTTGAAATGTACATGTGTAAAGTGTAAGAGCTAGTGTCTCATGAGAATATACCAGACATGTGCGCTAAATGTGGAATCATTATTTTTGAGCTCAAAGTGTCATCCCAGTAAACATTTCAACAGCTGTAGTCTTTTCACAGTCATGGTTGAGAAACACTTCGAAACTGAAACTTGAAACAGAGTTGTGGATGTTGCCACAACATTGGTTCGAGCTGTCTTCACAGTCACCTAGATGTTGCTGGATTTATTAGAAAAAAAACTGTGCTCAAGAATTTTGTTTTAGTATATCCTTATTAATTGGCATAAAGTGAAATGAAGAAAATTTGAACGATCCTCAACCTCTTTCTTTTAAATCCCTGACTTAACTTACTGAGCCAATCTGCTTGTTGACTAATCCAGTAAAATAAAATTTAAATGTTAAAAACTTTAAGTACCTTAAAAGTGTTGTTTTTTTTAAGCAGGCACTGGCAATTCTAGTATGTGCATATTAACAAGACATTATGTAGATGTCTACTTACAAATGTGTTAACCATATTAGTTGTCATTCTTTTAAAGAATCGAAGACAAATTGGTTTAATTCCTTTGTTTTCTCATTTTGTAAGAGAATGGCCCTTACAGAATGGATAACACAAATTGTGTCAAAAAGTATCAGTCAGCATTTTCTTTTTTCTTTACATGAATTTGTTAATTTTCCTTTCTGCCAAGTATGTAAAATAACAAAAAGAAACACATTTTTGAAGTTTTTGCTAACAGCATCCGTGATCCAGTTCTGATGCTCACGTGTCCATTGTCGGTGTTTTCGGCAGTGGACAGGAGTCCGCACTGGCACCCTGTCTGGTCTGCAGCCCCATATAGAACTAATTGATGTGCACTGTCTGTTCTGACACCTTTCTATCCAAACCAGCTTGAACTTTTTTGGCAATTTGAGCTACAATAACTGGACCTTATTCACCCATGACCCTTCACCAGTGTGCCTTCCTTGGACACTTTGATAGATACTGAACACTGCAATGTAGGAACACCCCACAAGATCTGCAATTTTGGAAATGCTCACCTAGCCATGTAGCCATCACAATTTGGCCCTTGGATGTGGATGGTGCATGTGGGGTGCTTACCTGGGGAACACAATTTACAGGACTTAAAGGACCTGTCGCTAAGCTAACATGTTGGCGCGGATACCACAGCAAACCTTCAGGTTGCTGTGCATTGATGGGTCAGGGATGCTTTGGCAACAAAAGTGGAACCAACATAATATTAAGCTGGTGGTCAAATGTTAGGCCTTTGAAAACAGCCACACACACACATATATCTTCTCCATTCTCTAATTTCATAAATTTCATCTCCATTGCAAGAGTGTCACAAGCTATGTCTCTCAGCAACATGATTCTACTGTGGACCTGTTACATTTTGCAATTACAGAATTGGTTTTGTACGATGTAATGCACCTCCCCCACCTCAGCCCACCAACTCTGACCTGCTACCCTTTTGCTTGCTGCAATTCGAGCGCTGCAAACACAAAGCAAGATAAAACCTCATAATCTGCTTGTAGACTGCTGTCACTACAGCTCAAAATGTGCGGGCATGTGTGCACATGTTTGTGTGTGTGGGTGTGTGTTTGTTTCCATAGATGAAGGGACAGCTCCAGCATTCTTTGTATGAGAGCAGGCTAGAAGGCCCAGGGCATCTGTTGACCCAGCTGGCATTTGCTGAGCGGTTGTAGTACGCCAGGTTAAGGACAACATTTATCCAGCATGCATTTGTATCTGTGTGTGTGTGTGTGTGTGTGTGTGTGTGTGTGTGTGTGTGTGTGTGTGTGTGTGTGTGTGTGTGAGAAAGAGTGTGAAAGTGTGTGTTCGTGCACTGCCGGGTTATGTCAAGGGTAGGATTTCTACTGTTTCTCAATTCTGGTGAGGAACAATTTAAAAAAAAGAAAAATCTGTAAACGTTATTTAACTGCTAGGGCCAAAAGAAAAAAAAAAAGCGGTTGGCAGCAATAACCAGAATTCCTGTGCGCCAAACGATGGATTAATCGCCAGTAACATTTTCTGAAACAGTTGCCCAGTTTCTAGTCACATGGTTTTTGTGCAGCAAACCTTTATTCCCTCATCCCTTGTGCATGAGTACTATAACAGCGCGCCGTCGCCCGAGGTGCTAAGCAACAACTCAACATTCTGTCTAAACCTAAATATGAGAGAGACTGCAAGAGAGAAAGAATATGCTCTTGAGTTGGAAAAAAAGTCCTTTAGGCAGTGAGAAGATTGGAAAGCAGAACTTTTCTTGGAAAGCAGTCGCAAAGCAAAGATGCAAGTCTTTGCCACACATTGTTCTCTTTTTCAAGCACACGCACAAAGATGCAAAAATGCAGCTTTAACCTATGACAGCAAAGAGGAATGGCGGCGCATCTGGACAACTGGTCTCATATATTGTTTTATAGAGAGGAATGCTCGATAGCTGATGTCCTCTTTTTCATGTTTGTTGTTGTTAATGGGGATGATGATGTGTTTGTTGCGAGCTGCCATGGACTGTCAGGCTAAATAGAGTGGGTGTAAAGAAAGTCAATTTCTTCCCTAACCCTGTCTTTAAGAGCATATCGATTTGCCAGTCATCAAAGAATGACAAATCAAAACACTGCCACCTGAGCTCACTCAGAAAGAGGAGCAAACTGTGGAGCAAAGGTGAAAAAAAAAGAAATGCAGATGATTTTTACTGTAACCCTTCTGCACCATTCAGCTTGTGTTTCCAAAAACCCAAACAGATTTGATTCATCAACCTGTTTCTCAAGGAGGCTCTGTCATGTAACATTGGTCAAGGTAGTTTATTCTTTCATGACTCACATGCAGTGTAGTTGCCATTTATGTCATCTATGCCTGCACCGTGCTGTATCATTTTTTTGGCAGGGAATATGAATTGCAGCCATCTGTTTGGCTGCAGACCGTGTATGACTTAATCTGCGACACTGATCAACATATTTTGCAGGATCTGGAAAAAAATTAAATAGTACTATATTTGACTGAAGGGGTAAATTGAAGGATGGCCTCAGCACTAGGTTGATAACACAACCGGGGAGGAGTCACTGCCCCAAGTGGAGGGGTTTTAGCGAATTTATTGACAGCTTTGAGAGTGTCTCATGAACGAGACACTTGAAAAGCTTTTGACATATTTCCGTACTCTCACCTGTGGCCACAAACTTTGCTTAGTGACAAAAAGAACAAGATCGCAGATTCAAGTGTTGGAAATGGGATTTCTCTTACTGGCTGACTGGGTTCCCCTTAGAGATAGGGTGATGAGCTTAGTCATGCTGGAGGGGTTCAAAGCAGAGCTGCCACTCCTCCACACTGAAAGAGGCCAGCTGAGGTGGTTCAGGCATCTAACTAGGAGGTGGTCATAGGCAAATCCAACACATGCTGGAGAGATTATGGACCTCCAGGATGTACAGTGTGGTTGGATGGATGGATGGAAAATAACAGCAAAATCTAATGCCTAGGTAATGAAGATGTTTGCTTATCATTAATTAAAGCTGTATTATATAAAGACAGCGACATTAGGGTTTCATTAACAAACACATAACATGGTATATAAAATGTTAATGTTTGCTATCAGAATGGATCTTATCACCTTTTTTTTACAATACATAAGGGAAATAAAATAATATCACAAATTACAAAAACAAATTATTAAACATTATTAATAAGGCGTAAGCATTAATAATCATTTCAGTATCAACATTAGAATAAGTAACTACAAAAGTTTAATTATCCATTTAGATTTTATTAGACATAATAAAGTGTTATGGGCAGTTCTTTCTGAAGTACGAATTATGAGTTTACACAACCACAAAACCTTTTATGGTATTAGTCAGTGTCCTGACAACACAGTAACACACAAATTCACACGCACACTTGTAGTATTGTCATCTCAGTCAGCAACAGCTTGTGCACAAAGGTAGGCTGGAATAACCAGTCCAGTTTAGAAATGTCGTGTGCTAGATTTCAGTCTGCACTTCAGATGGCTCTTCTGATTTTCAAGCTGCTTCATTAAGAAAGTCAAGTTAAGCATAATTCATCCCGCTGCACAGATATTTCTGATTTGGTCCACCTGAATGTACACTGAGTTTTACAACACACCTGAGCTATTACAGTCACTGTGGTTTATGCAAATAAAAAGAAATAGTGATGTTAAAAGGTTACATAAGCATATTTAAGCAGGTTACTTTCCCAAACGAAAAAGACACAAAAAGCATTGGTCGAATAATATTAGACCAAAAGTGGAGACTGATTATTTGGAGGCAAAAGAAAGGGCTGGATCGCTTCTGTTTCATTATATGTTGAGCTGTTACCTGGTGAACGAGTGTTCTGTTTTCCTTTGTTTATATTGATATACTAAAAGCACAAATTAGAGCATAAAAATTCACCGTAATGCAGGCGTCCCCCTAGCTCACCTCCCACACTCCACACTTCCTCACATCCCTTTCAGTGCAAACCTAAAACAAACCTACATCCATGGTGGTCAGTAGCCCACTGCTGACACCGACATATCAAATTCTGCCATGTGCCTATCTAATGGTAGCAAAGCCCCATCTGTGCTGCTCTCTGCAGTGATGCAGCTTTGTTTCATCTTTTATCTTTTCACTCTGCTTTGGGCTAATGTCTCACTAAAGTGGAGTTCAAAGTTACCTACTAGTAGCTAGAGCCACTGAGCATGCTAATGTGGCTGAATGCAGTTTGAGAGGAAAAAAAAGTGAACTGTACAGTATGTTGTTTTGCAAATGGTGCATTTAAAAGCGTGTTGAGATTAATTAGGCTTTCTGTAATTAACATGTCTGAAAGGTTATTCAAAAAACACTTCATTATATTCCCTTTGGAAAACAAATGAGTCGTTTAACAAAGGCAAAGCAACCTTGAAATGACGCCGCTTTGGTAACAAAGGATCCTATGTGTCTGTCAAGTGTAATTGCGCTACTTTGCAATTCATGAAACTTTGAATATGTTCACACAAAAAATTGTGCACTTGTGTGACGCTAACCTGAAGCAGCATTTGGAAATTACAGATAACGCAGCCGAGCTTCATTTCCATTTTTTAAATGTGTTCCTGTTGTTTGGAAAATGCTGAAGGAAAGAAAACCTCTAGAACCGAACTCACCAAAATCCCCATTTTATAAGGACAGACATCATAAGAACACCCTCTATATTGTTTTTGAAAAATGTTGAGAAAAGTTAAAAAATAAATAAATAAATAAATAAATGCAGGGCCACAATTTACAAATAACAATTAAAGAAATACAATTAAAAATGATGTGTTCATCTAACGACATTATATTAAGTTTACTACTTATATTTTCTTTGAATTTAATCAATGACAAAGTACAATCATCATAAGTAAGTTAAGTTAATACTGTTGTATTAACTTCGATGCCTCATGGTTTGAAGTGTTATACAAGGAAGAATTTCTGCAGCATTTTAACTCTAATGTTGTGCATGCTGCAGATTTTATGCTAATAAGCTAACATTTCAGTAAAGAAACAGTTTAGTAAAGAATCAATTAAACATTTATCAGAATTTTTTCTCATTTGCAAGTCTGAGTCCATATTTATAAGTTCCTAAAATCAAAATTTTCTAATACAGCTTGTATTGGCTTTCTAATGCAGCTTACAGCTAATATGAATGCTAGAAGTTGCTTACTTTAAAAACTATATGTTGCTTGTAAAACCACAAATGGAAAAAAGCTGATATACTGTGTAAAAATGTAAGTAAGAACAGAATGCAGTAATTGCAAATTTCAACATAGAAAACTGATCTGTGGTCAGATTAATCAAAATTTGAATTGGTTTTGGAAAGTTTGGATTCCATGCCCGCTGAACTAAAGAGGAGAGGTTTGTTATTAACAGCCCAAAACTCTGATGGTATGATGGTGCATCAATGCTAGTGGAGCTAGTAACGTTAAGTATGTCAGCAGTCCAGACATTATACCAATTCAAGCTATTTGGCACAACATGAAATGAAAGATATGATTGAAAAAAAACGATGACTGTTGAGTCAGACAAAAATTGGAAAATAAGCTGTTGGGTCTGCGTTTCAGCAGCCCCGCTGGTTCAGAGTCTTATTCCCGTTAACAAAGCAAGACGAACAGCTCAAACGTTTTTTCACATGATCACCCCGGGACTTCAGTCGAGATCTGGGTTGGGTCAGAAGTAGTTGAGTGGCAGATCTGAGTGTTCTAGCAGGAGTATGTGGTTTGAGTTGTTCACTAAGATAACTTGGCACTAATTTATTAATAGTTTTGAAAGTAAGGAGTAATATTTTAAATTGAATGGGCAGCCAATGCAAGCTAGCTAGAACAGGAGTAATATGGCAAAATTTCCTGGTACCAGTCACTGTGTGTGTATGTGTATGTGTATGTGTATGCATGTGCATGTGAGTGTGTGTGCGAGTGGGTGTTAGTGTTTGGGGGTGTGTTTATGTGACCTCCTGCTCACCAAAAGGGTCATAAAGGCAGAAAGTTTACTAAACAAGAAAACAGAACCTTCACATAGGATGTGCCTATAATAAAACACTACAGCCTCCCCCACCATTCAACAGGATGGGGAGGGCACTAGAAACAGGAGAATGTCTTTGATCATATAGTTTGAACCAAGACTTACAAATTTAAGCAACACAATGACAACATTTAACAATTTCAAGCTAACATAAGCCTCTTTCTAATGTCAAGAAATTTTTCACTTCAGGTCCCAGACATTTACAGACAGTTGTTAAGAGAAGAGGTGATGTGTTGCTGCCATCAAATTCAAAATTAGCTAATAGCATTTTTCTCCTAAAATGGTACATTGTCTCAGTTTAGATTTTTTTCTGTGTTCTATTGAGAACAAAATATGCGTTTGTTGGATTTGAAAATCATTGCATTCAGTTTTTAGCTACATTTTACACAATATTGCAACTTTTTCCAAGTTGTAGTGGTAAAAATTGCTTATACACAAATGACTTATCAGGTTGTTCTTTGCAGGATGACATTCTCTTCACTTAATACTCCAAGAATGAGATTTGGAGTGATCTCTCATCATTTTGAAGTAATGTACACCAAGTCTCATTCTTTCACTTTAAATGCTTACATTTTAAGTTTATAAGGCAACAAAGTTGCAGTTAGTTATGTCAAAACTGTATGCAGTGTCTGCATTTCTACAGCATACTTGCAGTGTACTTTACTAGGAATGAAAATGTTATGTAACTGAATTAATGTTGTGTTTAGAGTCTTGGAGACCTTTACTGGACATTGTTTTATCACCTTGATATTTCATAGAATATTCTTATATTATGAAAATTGCTTGTTAATGTATTTTTTCTTCCCCTGTGATATGTTATCTCAACAGAAAATTGCCTCTCAAATTACTTCTGCTCAGGGTGTCTAGGAATTGGGATTGATGAATACAGTGCATTTTACACACTTATATCAGCAATTGGTGTTGTAGTACTTTTCACACGGAACTACCCACTCAAATGCCAAATAAATCTATTTGGATTTGTGATATTGAATTCAACACTTACCCCTATGGAGACTAATTGACCATTTTCTTCTTGTCAGTTTGTGATTATCAGAGATGCAGACCAGCAATGTGGAAAGAATAATCCTTACTGGCAGTTCTCTGAAGGACTTCCACATCACTGCATGTCAGCTGCCAGTCACATCAGTAGGACCTCCATGTGTAACGTTTAGTGGTGATTTCAAATCCTTTAGGTCTTTCTCAACGCACATGAATGTCAAATCAATACATTACCTCCCTATAATTTCTCAGATGAAGGTGATATATTATATATATTTGTTCTTCTATATGTTACAGCAGATGGCTTGCCCTCCCTGGTTATGCCAGAGGTTTCTTCTTGATATAAAGAAGAGCTTTTCCTTACCGCTGTCACCAAGCGCTTGCTCACAGGGAGTCATTTGATTTTGGGGGTTTTCTCTGTATTATTTAGGGTCTTTACCTTACAATATAAAGTGCCTGGGGCAACTGTTGTTGTGATTTAGTACAAATGTGATATGATATGATGTGACATATAAATTGAATTTAAATTAAATTAATCAATTAATCACCTATGTGCTGTTCTAAAAATGTCATAGTGTTACTTCAGGGGACTACAACGTCATGCCTTGCTACAATCCCAACAATCTCAGTACCCATCCACATCACTTGATGTTTCAGCTTCCATGCATCCAGCTTGCAAATGTCATATAGGAGAAGGTATTTCTTTATCCTGCCCACAGTTGTTGTGCATCTGCAAGCCGCTTTGCAGCCAACCTTCACTCTAGTGCCTCCTTCCATGCTGTTTTGACTTAAACGATATTATGACTGTTATCACTGATGCCTGTGGCTGTCCATTCAAGCATGAAAGAGCTCCAAAACACAACCAAAAAAATTTATTATTTCAGTCAGTCCCACAACAGCACAGATGAGGTTAGATATAGAGAAAAGTATATGTTTTTAAATTTACGGCAGTGGCGTTACAGAGAGCAGTGGCCACAAAACATTAAGGCTAAGTCGGTTTTTCAACCTTTATCATGTTGTGTCCTTGGTTATTTTGTTCTCCCAATGTCTCAGAGCTCACAAAGCTTTTGTAGACAAAGATGTCCTGGTCTTTGTGTGTACTGTATCATACTTTTGCTTTTGTTATTCTTGAAAGCTCCAGTAATTACTGCAGAATCAAACTGCCATAACTTGAAACAGCCTCTGAGTTTTTCTCAAAATGAGCTGGATTTTCTTTTACTCTGTGTTCGTATGTTTAGAAGTGGGAAGGAAAGCCTTGTCCATGGTTTTTGTCTTTTCGTTAAAAGGTTGCATTTTCTGGTTGTAGAAAGAGAATCCCTGGAAGAAGGCGCATAGAGCATTGCATTGCATATCATCAACAGCACCTTAACGGACAGCTATGCAGAAATAGCAACATAAAACAAATAGCTTTGCTGCATTTCTGGACTTCAAGAGGCACTTAAAGTGTGCTCAATAGGCCAAACTCCCTTTGGCCCAGCTACAAGCTGTTCTCTGACCGGCTGGATGATTTTAAAAAGTGACGAGGGCAGATTTCCTTGAGTTCAGACCAAAATAGCTTCAGGAAATTAAAATTCCTTTGAGCCTTCGAGGTGGAGTGCGTGCATGTGTGTGTGAACCTACATCCTTTTGCTTATATGTGCAGCACGAGGTGTGCTAAAATAATGCAGAGATAGCAGAGACATTTTGGCCTAATCTGTCCTTCTTTTTGCACTTTAGGGCATTGGCAAGAGACAGACAAGGCCCAAAACTCATGAGCCAGACTTTACATGTATTACAGCATGTGTTGTGAGGGCTGTAACATTTGGTCTCCCAAATATTCACAATAAAGCACCTCACATTAGCTGGATCTGCATCTGACTTGAAACAACCAGGCTCAACATTGTCAGGACCAAGATGTGCCAAAGCAAAAGTTAACTGCAATGCAATAAGGTTAGAAAGTCTAATCCAGGGGTCTCCAACTCCAGGCCTCGAGGGCCGGTGTCCTGCAGGTTTTAGATGTGTCCTTGATCCAGCACAGCTGATTCAAATGGCTAATTTACCTCCTCAGCTTGTGTTGAAGTTCTCCAGAGGCTGGTAATGAACTAATCATTTGATTCAGGTGTGTTGACCCAGGGTTATATCTAAAACCTGCAGGACACCGGCCCTAGAGGCCTGGAGTAGAAGACCCCTGGTCTAATCCATCCTTAAAGGCCTCCTTTGAGACTGGACATCCTAACTTTATGATTGCAAACAAACCCTTATTCCATATTATGCTTGTAGCTCCCAAATGAGCAGCGTAATCAGATCAGGTACAGCCACATAATGCTTGAAATGCCAGTGAGGGATGGGTGCGCGTGTGGCTCCTAAATCAAATCAATGAGATAATCAATAAGTGGAGGCTGCAAGAAGAGGATTACTTAGAGCTGGAGGACACACTCGGTAGGCCATTCACTCATCTTGATTAAAGGTCCCACTTGGTGGTTTGACGCGGGCCAGTTTGCAGTGGGTTGACACCAGATCTGGGTCAATTATGAGTAGACATCCTTTTAATTACTTAGGATGTTTGCACCATAATCTGTCTGTCAGATGTGGGAATGTGAGTAAGGCTTGAAATATTTGAACCGCTTATGGTTTGATTGACTTATCTGCCCACATTTGAACGTATAGCGCATATCACTCCTTCAAAAGCATGCCGAGTTATTACTTGCTTTGCTGCTATTTGGTATAGCCAAACTTTGATGCACCACTCCACACTGCTTCAGCTCCAGTTTAGGTGTCACAACAGCAAATACACGATGGTAAAAGACTGATTAGCCATTTTGAAAATAAGTACATTGACCCAGGCAACAGGCAAAACAAATTTTTACCCTCTAAAGATTTTGCTTTGCTAGTGTAATTAAACTTGAGATGTGTTTTTAGGATGTGTTTGCATGCTGAAAAGTATATTAACAAGCTCAATGATTATAGGGGCTAATTCCTACATGTCCCACAGCTGTGCTTCCATTCATGTAAAACACTTGCACTCTAGTGTATTCAAGCTAATACTAAACTCAATCACTGGTGCAAGCACAACATTAAAGAATGGCCATTATTCTATAACTACTGTGGCTCACAAAGAACGGCTAATAAAAACCAGCCACTGAGACTTATAAGCTAAGTGCTCTGCAGCGGATGGGCTAATAATAATATCTGGGAGTAACACCAAGAAATCCCTGCGGATAATGCCAGATAATCACTGCTACACACCCCTATGGGATAGCAGGAAGGGTTGCAATGGCTGCAGAGTTTGGAAGTGCAAAGCTCCTGGCACCTCTTCAGAGCAACACATGGGAGTTCCATCAAAGCCAGCTTCAAAAGCTAATGCCCGAGCTTAAAATCTTTTTTTTTTGGGGGGGGGGCTAAAAACCTAAGCGAGTGCTGACACATTGGATTTGACCATTGGGAGTCACATAAAAACTAAGGCAAAAACACTATAACTCAAATTGAAAGGGTAGGCTGGCACTTAGTTTTTTTGATTGGAATTTTGTTTTTTTAAATCCACAACCTGTCATTTGTGATTTTGCTTAAATCTGAGGCGAACAAAGTGACAAATATGCCAAATGACAGACAGTTTTGTTTCCAGCTGGGATCTTGTGGTCACAAATTAAAGTTGCTACCAATGAGGTAATCACTTATTTTGTAACACAATCACCATACAAAAACAGAACAAAAAAACCCAGCAGATGTGCTTGAATTGGCACCAAAAACAGATAATGTTAGAAGTGGGTGTTGAAGCCTTAATGGGATTTTCAGCTGATGAGTAACCAGCCAAACCAGCCACATTTTAGTTACCTAGGAAATGTAACAGTAAATTTAAAACAGCACATCTTCCAAATACCAACCACATGCAGTATGTTCTCAATACCGAGAGGATTAAATAGCCCCAACTTAAACCAAAGCGAGACCATTGAGACTTCCACCAAAGGCTGAGTGTTATGAGGTGCACAGATGATGTTATCCCTGCTGAAAGTGTTGCATCAACTGCCAGCTCCTCGGGGGGAATATCACACGAACTACGGCAGGCCTGCTGGGCCACAACAGTGTTGGAGTGCTGTGTGCCCAGCGTGTAAAAGAGGCTACAACACTCCGCTGTGTTTCCAACAGCTATCATCCATTGCATTAATGAATGGGTCCCAGTGTTGTTCACTGAGTCACACGGGACTGCGGCACAGGATCACCTAACAGTCTCTAAAGTATTCACACAGATGGAGTGTAATGTTTTGAAGACGTTAGCTAGGATTACACACAGTATAGCGCTCTGCATGAGGTACTGCATTCACACCATCCATTAAATGTAAAATTTGTATTTATACCATAGATAACATTAGCTGAAACAAATCCCCTTGTGTTCTGAATCATAAAAGCTAAACAACAGCATGTGGGTGAGAGATATCAATTTAAGGGAGTCAAAAGACAATTGTAACTGAGAATACTCATATTTATAAACTGTGTCATTATCTATATGTTATTATACATTTTTTTCATATAAATTGCATCATAATTATGCAAATTAAAACAATTGCTGTAAATGTCCACTTTATATTTTTCAGTACAAAAACTAAAATTTTCAAAATTTCCAATTTAGTGCAAGATGTCAGATTCCATGGTGATTTTTTTATATCAGCAATTGCCAAATTAACGAGTATGCTAATGTTAAATTGATGTAAGGTTAAAGGTGATAGGGGCGATCGTGGCTCAAGAGTTGTGAGTTTGCCTTGTAATTGGAAGGTTGCTGGTTCGAGCCCTGGCTCCGACAGTCTCGGTTGTTGTGTCTTTGGGCAAGACACTTCACCCGTTGCCTACTGGTGGTGGTCAGAGGGCCCGGTGGCGCCAGTGTCCGGCAGCCTCGCCTCTGTCAGTGCGCCCCAGGGTGGCTGTGGCTACAATGTAGCTTGCCATCACGAGTGTGTGTTTTACCAAAGGTTAAAACATCTACACAGCAGAAAAGACAAAATAATACATCATAAAAATAACTTCCACAAAACGTTTTCCTTTTTGTTTGTTGGTTTGTTCAGTACTTCTACCAAGCTTTCCTCTGAGATGCCTATACTGAGCATGTGCATACCATGTTTATAGTAGTAGTTTGTACAGTAGGAATGAGTCCTAAAATCAGGAGATTAATTGGCCCTTTGTACTTCTTGTTACTTCTCTGGAAGTCCAAGATTGTTTGTTTTTGAAAGCCTGAAATAAGGTCAACACAAGCTTTAAGTGTTTTTATGGAGATTTTTTTCATTTGCTACAACATAAAGCACATAAATAATACCCCACTTATAGATTTTGAAGCTAGTACATTTTCCAGAGAAGGTGTTTGCTAACACGTTGTTAAATGGGACTACAGACGTTGTTGAGGACATTCATTGTCAGCACACCAAACACAGGAGCATAGTGGTTAAAGTCATGCAACTGTGACGTCATTTCTTTATAGGTCAGCTTTAGCTACTTCTTGCTATTAGATTTACTCTTCCAAAATCATAAGGCTTAGAAAGAAATGTGTTACTTACAAATAGAAGTATCATAAGCTTCCCCATAGAGCATGTTTTCTCACCAAAACAAAAAAAACATTTGAAAAAGAAAAAAAAAACATATAATCAAAATCTCAACCTTGCAACTACAACTGCTCTGGTCTACCTTATTCAGGTATCAGTCATCTTCAAATTTTCCTTTTACTACCCAAATAAATCATGAACCTAAATTGTTGCTTTGTTTGATATTGTGTGATATTAGAGCTGTAAGTTCAAAAGCACATGAAAATGTGTGATTGTCTTTCTAGGGATTCTAAAATGTAAAAAATATAGGGTGAATTAAGGGCAGTTTTGGAAAATATTTGAATTTATGGCTTTAAAATAATTAATTTTTACATAACACTGATGATGAATCTGAGGTGGAATGGCTGTTATGTCGTTTTTCAAGGAGAAGTACACCATTTCATCTAAAATAATCCCCAAACCATTTTTGTAACATTCAAGTGATTATTTTGTATCAAACATTTGAGCACTGCCCCACTGTTCAGCACATTAAAAGCCTAATTCCAAAAAACAAAATATAAAATTGATTTTTTTGTTTGTTTTTTGTGTGTCGTGTTTTTTTTCCATCATATCGATGTTCCCATCAACGGTGTCTGTTACTTAAACTTGTGTGGTGTATGACATTTAGTGTTAACTTCCTGTACAGTGCTTGACTGCATAACTGGCCTATACCATGACACTGATGCAGGCACACTGTTTTAATTATGTGGGTTGAAAGGTAGAGCTTAGCAAAGAAAAAAAAAGTAGCTTTCATTCTTACTCATGAGTGGAAGGACCCTTAACTCACCCTGATAAGAACAATGATTATTATAACAATTTTTACAGTAATTAAGAAGAAACCCAGAAGCTGGTGCGCCTCAACATGCTAAGTATGTGGAAATCCTGCAGCATGTAAATTATGCAAAACTACAACAGATGATAAATCAACCTTGTCAATAAACCAGCTCCAATAAATAAAAACCTAAAACCAAATACTTTGTTTTTTTACTCAACCTCAACCACACTTTATTTAACAAAATAGAAGCAGGTCAAATATCGCAAAGCATATAAATGTAACTTTGAAACACAGCGTTTGAAAGTTATGACAAATCATCAGTGGACTGTGGCACAGTAAATACTCCACAGAATAGACACATAGTTACCCCCAATATATCCCCTCCCTGTGATTGGACAGGAAAACCGAGGAAAGGGAAGCTGGTGGAGGTGGTGGCGTGTTTCGGGGGGGCAAGGACGAAAATGGTGATGAGGGTGGTGACTGGTTTGTCACAGATCTGCTGAGATGTTAGTCTCCAAGGTCAAGCTGCGTATGATTATGTGGTTTGGGGTAAAGAGGGGAGGGAAAGTAAGGGCGGCTACACGTACATGCAAATGGTCACGCAGCTGCTCTCTCGCGCGCGCTCTCTCTGATTTGTCTTCACACATGCGGGCTGCATGACCGTGCACGCGCGGTCCTGCACGCACGCACAAAGGGGGCCGACAGACAAAAGAAAAAAAAGCAGGAAAAATGATTCAGCACCATGAACAGCGCTAGCTTGAATTGTAGGCCTACTTGTGGGGGGAAGAAGAGGCAAGGTGAGGGGCAGTATGGGGGATGTAAGCCCGTCTAAACATCGTCTCTGTACACTCTCATCGTGGCCATGGTAAGTTTTGACCGAATTAGCCTGAACTCGTGTCGAAATTAAGCATATTGGGGTGGGTTTTGTAAAAGAAAATCAGTTGGCAAAGTGAAAACCAGTGCTAGGGTTTTACATAACAAACATTAAGTCAAAAGACAAAAATGCTAATTGCACATTCCTCGCTTCTGTTTGAGCTACTGCAGAGTTAAAGAATTGACTTTCTTTTTTTCAAACAAGCCCCAGCTATCTTAATGCTTGTTTGTTGTTGTTTTTGTGTTGTTGTCATTGGGTTTTGTTTCGTTTTTGTTTTTTTGTTTGTTTGTTTGGGTTTTTTTTTTTTTTTTGGGGGGGGGGGGGGGTCATCCTTCTTCTTTGTTTTAAATTCAGGTAAAGCAATATAGGCTATAAGCAGCATATCCCATGACAATAGCTGAGCTCTGGGAAGAGAAAATAGCAATAAAACAGGTATTCAGTCATGGCATTGTTGTCATGAGCTCACAAAAACCATGCAGCCCCTTCAAGAAGAGTAGCTCAAGTTCAAAAGTGAATAATTTGAAAGCAAAAAAAAGACATCTTGCTTTATGTAGTTACCTCTGCGTTATGTTTGTATGTAGGTACCTTTGTTTGATTTCTTTCTTGCTGTAAAATGCTCCAGCTTGCCTCACTTCTCTCCCAGCCCCAAAAAACAAAAACAAAAAACCCCGCCTCTTTCAAGCACGTTTTGTCCTAAATACAGTGACTTCTCCTATTTGGACAAGATTAGATGGCTTTACAAAAGCTCACAATATAATGAAAGTGAATCATAGCCATAAGCTTTTATGTGGAGGAATACATTTTTTTTCCTGACATTAAAAAACAGCGTTCTATCTATGTCAGTCTACCTTCGCTGTTTACATCGAATTGCATTAGCTCAATTGAAAACACTTCTTTGCTTTTGAAAAAATATGACAGTATAAACCCCCCACCCCCATACCCCCAACTTTTTAACTTGTTGCAATGTTTTTTTGTTTATTTATTTGTTTTGTTTTCTTCCTCTCACCCAAAGCAGGCTATATTCATTGACACATAAATAAAAAGAAGAAGAAGAAGAAAAAAATAAGGTTAAAAAAAAACACACTGTTATTTTTAGCTACATTAACTTTGCAGCATAAGCATCTGAGTGACGTTAATTGGTCATGCTCATCTGCATGTCGGAATATCTGAACAATTGGCACACCATAAAATAACACAGTTTTACATTCATAAAGGAGATGATGAGTGCGCAGACGTGGGTTTCTTTTTCTTTTTTTTCTCTCTTTTTGTTCAAAATCTGCGCCACTTAAGTATAAATAACCCCAAATATTCATCGACAATCAAAAAAAAATGATAACAAACAGAAAAAAAGAACATGCACTGACAGCTTCACTTCCATCACACTCCTCTTCCTCCTCTTCATCCCTCCTTTTATGTTTTTGTTTCTCCAAACAAGTTCAAAACAACAAATACAAATCCTAACTGCAGGTTCACAAAAAAATAGAGAAATGGCACTTTGTAATAGTCATATATAACTCTTAATATCTATATATAGTCGTCATATTGATATAACATGAGAAGGGGTCGAGTTGGCTCCTTTTTACGCTTGTTTGTGGTGGTTATGGTTTCCCCTCTCCGTCGCGCGCCCGTCTCTCTGGCTGTGTGTGTGTGTAGGTGTGTGTGTGTGTGTGTGTGTGTGTGTGTGTGTGTGTGTGTGTGTGTGTGTGTGTAGGTGTGTGTGTGTGTGTGTGTTGAAACCATGCGAAATATCTTCATGCAGATTATGATACATCGGGTCCGAGTATTTACATTTACATTCATGCGCTCGTGCACCATTCCCTCGGGGACGGGTCCTCGGTCCTTGAATCCACACACACGCGCTCGCTCTTTGAATTATTATTATTATTATTATTATTATTATTATTAATAATAATAATAATAATAATAATATTACTGTTGTTATTCTCTCTCTCTCCCCTCTTTTCTGTCTTGCAGAGATCTGTGGTCCGATTGCGGCAAAAACAAAATAAAAAAATCCGACTACTGGGAGGGAGAGAGAAAAGGGGAGGGATGGGTTGTAGCCTTTTCTTTGGGGGCGGGGGGGGGGGGGGGGGCTTGGCATATACATATATTACAGAGTGGGGTGAGGAGGGGCAGGGGGGCTGTGCAAGCAGCAGCAGCAGACTTGGTTCAAATGGATAAAATATAAAGTTCGTATGTGTATCTGTCTCTTTGTGTGTGTGTTTGTAATCCAGGGAAGGGAGGGGGGCATCTTTCCTTTTTACGCATCGTTTGTCGTGGAGAGATGCGTGCTGCAGTCGAAGCCCCGGTGCGCGCCCCCGTCCGCGTGATAAGACCCGCTGTGCCAGTACGAAGAGTCGCACACAGTCTGCAGGGAATTGATCTCGGACGCGGAGGAGTTTCCGTCCCTCCGCTTCGACCTCTTTCGGTTCCGCAAAATAAACACGAGCATCCCCACCACGGTGAACGCGGACGTGACGAACACCAGCAGCAGACCGGGCACGAGCACCGAGATGGAGACCCTGTTGGGCTCCAGGTAGGAGTTCGAGCGCGTCCCCGAGTCCTGCGCGAAAGTGCTGTTTTTGGACAGCGACGTCGGGGAGACGTAGAGCTTGGGGCACAGCAGGTCGTTCCGCACGTAGCGGAAGTCTCGCTTCCAGAACTCCTCCGGCGACTCGCACTTGAGGTCGCTCACGATCACGTCGGCCCCCAGCTTCTCCGTCCACTGCTTGAAGGGCACGATTTTGCACGAGCAATCCCACGGGTTCCCGTGCAAATCGATCTGGATGATCGAGTTGAGCTGGTCCAGCACGCCTGCCACGGGGAGATAGGGGAAGTAGTTGTTGTGCAGGCTGATCTTAGATAAAGAAATCCCAAGGAAAGCATCCGCGGGTAACAATTTGAGCAAGTTGTTGTTGAGGAAGAGAACCCTCAGGTTCGGCATGGGGCTAAACGCGCCCGCAACTACGAGCTGGATGTCGTTGTATTCCAAACTGAGATATTCCAAATTCACGAGGCCCACGAACATCTCCGTCACCAGCGCGTCCAGGTAGTTCTTATCCAAGTACAGCCACCTGAGCTCGCTCTGGTTTTGAAACGTGCCGTTGTCGATCACCTTGATGTTGTTCGCGCCCAGGTCGAGCAAGTTGAGGCTCGCGTAGCCGAGCAGCTGGTTTTTCTTCACCGCGTGGATGTTGTTTTCTCTCATGTTGAGCTCGTGAGCGGCCAGGGGTTTGGGTTTGAGGTTGGACAGGTTCTCGATCTTCTTGCCCTCGCAGTTGACCCCCAGCCCCTGCCTGGAGCCCACCAGCTTGCACTTGCACGGCTCGGGGCACGTCACGTTGCGCAGCTGCTGTTGCTCCCTGTCCACACCTGCCGCCACTGGAGTGGGTTTCGTTTTCAGCTGCCAGTTCTCACGAGATTTAGAGTGGTTCTTGTTGGACCCGTGGCCTCCTGGCGTCGGGGGCCTGCTGGCATTTCCGCTGGGCTTGTAAGGCGTCGGGTGCGTGTCGCGGGCCATGGAGGTCTCCTCTTGGGTGGGAGGGGCCACCAGGCTGCTGTCCACGCCGGCGCTCTGCGAGGGGCACAGATCCGCCTCTGACGTCTCGTTCAGGTCGCTGCCCTGCAGCCTGGTGGGAGCCTCGCATATCACCCTCCCAATGAGCGCGTTCCGCGGTATGTTCTCCAGCCACTCCTTGAGCGAAACCAGGTCGCAGTTACAGTCCCACGGGTTGTCCTCCAACAAAACCTCCGCAATGCCCGGGATCTGCTCCAGGATCCCTTCATAAGGCAACGTTTTGATTCGGTTTCCGCGCAGGTCGAGATGCGTAATGGGCACATGTTGAAACACGTTCACGGGCAACGCGCTGATGAGGTTGTCGTTAAGTATCAACACTTCAAGTTTATTTAGGTCCCTGAAAACGGCGGGGTCAATATCCCTCAGTAGATTAAAATCAGCTTGGAGATATTCCAAGTCGTCCAAGCCCAGAAACGTGCTCTTCCTGAACGATCTGATCTTATTGTTATTGATGTGCAGCCGCTTAACCAGCTGAAGTCCCAGGAAGGCGCCGGGCACGATGTCGTGCAAGCCGTTGTTTTCCAAATGCAGACTCACGGCGTTGTAAAAGTTGGCGAACTCGTTGGGAAAGAGCCTAGAGAGAGAATTCCCGTGTAGCAGCAAGTGATAAAACTGCGAGCTGGGGCCGGTGAGCTGCTGCAGAGTGGTGAAGCTCCTCTTTTCGCAGTCTATGTGTAGGTCTCCCTCCACCTCGTTGCAGGAGCATATCTGCTCCTTGCAAACGTCCCTTGTAACGTTTCCCCTGGCGAGACAAAGAGCGGCTTTCAGCAGGACGATCCAAAGCAGCATTTTTTCAACGTGGACGACTCATTCCCGGATTCAAGACGCGGCGCGAGCTGGGGGTCTGGTCTGCATCAGCGGGAAGGAGGGAAGCAAAAAAAAAAAAAAGGGGGGGGGGGAGAAAAGAGGGAGAGAGAGAAATACAGATATTTACGGAAGGGGGGAGAGAGATAAGGCAGTCTTTTTATCACACATCCATGCTGCGTCTAACCTGCTCTCGTGTCCACTCTTCCAGTTTTGTTTCCTCTCTGTTCCCCCCACGAATCCAAAAACACAAACATAAACGTCTCTTTCAAGTCGACCGAGTCCTCACAGCCTCGCAGGGTTCGGGGATATAATCGGAAGAAAAGCGGAAAGAAAAGAGCGTCAGCGGAGTCCGGCTCATCTTTTCGTTTTTTTCTTTGCTTTTTCAGGTCGTTTAACACTGACCTTGGCAGTGATGGAGAGAGGGGGGAAGGTGGTGGTGGTGGGGGGGTAAAAACGAACAAATCCGTGGCTTTTTCCTCCCACCGGTTGTGTTACTGAGCGCTGCGGCGGCGGCGGCGGCTTCGTCGGGAGCTGTCCGCTCTCCCCCCGGTGCTGAATTCACTCCCAGCGCTGGGGCTTCACAGGCGGTCCCACCACTGCAAAACACCGGCATCCCCCCCTCACATCCCTCGGCGTCTCGCCTGGCTCGTTTGCGCCGATTTTTTTTCCTTCTTCTTCTTCTCCTCAACACCAGTACCAACTACAACCTCTCTCTCTCTCACTCCCTCTCCTTTTCTCCCCCCTCTTCTTCTTCTTCTTTTTTGTGGCAAATTCAGGAATCACAAAAAGAGGAACGCGGAGACTGCGTTCATCCTAGCGCGGTGCTCTAAGAAAGATCTGACACCCTCTACTGAGCTGTAATGGAAAAAAAAAATCCGTCGACTGACTGAGGGAATGCTGAGGAGAGAGAGAAAGGAGGGGGGTCGCTTTTCGAACCCCCTTGGAAGAAGAAGAAAACTCACTTTTGTTTCTTTCTTTTGCTTTTAGGGCTTTCGGTGTTTTCGAATTTTCCATCCAGCGGCACAAAAATCAAACACGCACAATAAGATGCTTCTTCCACGAGAATTCTCACAGCTCGCAGCTACACGGTGAAAGTGTCCAACCCGGCATCGTCAGAAAAATACACGGGTGAGATCTTCACAGTAAGGATCGTGATAGCTCAGCCTTCTTTCTCAGAAAGAAGAAGGAGGCATTAGTTTGTCCCTGCAGAGCCTCCACTGTCACAGTCCGGACTTTCGACCCGTTGCTTCTGAGAAACACTGTTGAATGCAGTAAAAACAATTATCCGGTACAGGCATGGCTCAGCCCGCGCAGGGAGGGAAAAGAAAGCAAAAAAAAAAAAAATCAGCAGAGAAACAGTTGACTATACAACAAACGATGCGTCAGTGTGGAACCCTATATGCGCATGTGTGCGTGACGTTCTGTATCACCCCCCCCCCCCCCCCCCCCCCCCACACACACACACACACACACACACAGAAATTCCTTTACAAAAAAAGTAGAAAGGAATAGCAACAAAAACACGAAGCCAGGAGTGTTTTCAGCATTTTCTCATCTACCATCGAGTTATATTACACTCCACTGTTTAAGATTATTACATCAGCTGTAGGAGGGCTTGGGGGGAGGGGGCGATGTTGGGGAGGGGTGTGGGGAGCACAGGACAGTTGAGGTAGTTATCCCTCCACTCCACCACCACACACACACCCTCCACCCCATCCCCCTCCCCCTCCTCCATCTGCAGTGCTCAGTTGGAATTGAGAGCGTGACAGAAAATGGGCATGCTAAGTTACACCTCCTCTGTGTGTGTGTCTTTCTCTCTCTGTCTCGCATTCTCTGACACCATTTTTTTTTGTGCAGAGAGGAAACAATGCAGACGCACACACATGTGCAATGAGACACCAGCCCAGGAGTCAGGAGACTCCAGCAAGCCTCACAAATAATCAGCACATCATTAGGGCCACCTACATGTGGCTGGAAAGTGTTCCCATTATGGCCAGTTGACTGCTTATGGTTCCTCCCTGCCCACCTGTCTATCTGTCTGCCTGTGTTTTGCGTTGTTTCTTTTTTTTGTTTTTCCTGGCGTTACTTGGTCTGCATACGTGTTGGTTTGCCCATCTCCTTCATTTCCTGTCTTTTTGTTTCTTCCTGTCTGTCTGAACTTGCTGGTATGTCTCTCTCTCTCAGATCTCTTTATCGGTGGCTTGAGGAGAGAATTTGCTTTACTCAATACCCACTGTTACAAAGTGCTGCCACATATGTGACTTCCTTCAGTATTTGGACTCGTGATATTTGAAGTGATTCAAACTGCTGACCCAGAAGTTCATTTTTGTCCTCTGTGGGGGACATGACTCTGAGACTTGTAGGTCAAGCACCTTTTATGCAGTTTGGTTGATTTCTTCAATCCTGTCAAGAGGACAGTGTGGCATTACCAGAGCTTTCTGGTAATGCCACACTTGTGGCGGTGTAGCTAACACAGCATATTAGCTTTCTTTTCAAAATGGCAGACATTGCAGTTTCCACATTTTTTAACAGATGCTACGTTTCTGATGCTAAACCCAAATTCTTTCTTCCGCATCAGAGTCTTAAAATAATTGCAAGTTTCCAAAATCTTACTAAAACAAATTTAACCCTCTCAAAGCGAGACTTTTATTTAGTGTCCCTTGCAGTGGACAACAGGATTCACTACCTCTCATTCTCAACCTGTGCCCATGATTCAGGAAAGGAAGGGTTGAATGAGGCACAAATTACTTTATTCAGAATTGTGGAAGGGTAGTCAGACTTTGAGCTTTCAGAGATGAGGTGGAGGAGGACCAGACATAAGAGCAGGTAGGTGGCAGCTTGGAGGAGGTGCCCACTGTATAAGCTGTGCCTCTGAAGTTGTGGCATTGGGTTTCCCTGACACAAACTGCTATGAAATCTCATACCTTCAGAGTTGCAGCTTATACCTTACTTCTAATCCATAATGGACTTCAGAGATCATCATTTTGCTCCTTCCTACAAGCTCTTCAAGTGTTGGTATGTCCTATTCTGAGGTTTGATACCAGAAATCCAGATGAAAACATTACATCACATCCTATCATTCAGTGATCAAGCAAGACCCCATGTCCACTGCAAAAACAGAGGATAAAAAGTGAAAAAAAAAAACAATTTTGAAAAAAAAATACTGTAGCATGTTTCTTTCAACCATATTAATAAAGAAAATTCAAAATATGAAACTTTTTTTTCTTCTGGATCTCAGGAGGATAATTCTCCTGTATCTCTTCCTCTCCCCAGCTACATTAACCCCTCTAGCAGCAACCACAACCTCAAATATGATCAGGCAATATTTACTGAAGGAGAACGACACACGGAACGAACAAGATCCAGGCAGCTTGGGGAAGTCTTTGGTGAGGATGGGTGTCCTAGTACTGACAAGAGGAGGTGAGACACCAAGAAGGGGAAAGGGAAATGACAGCTCAAGAAATTTAGATAAATTATCTCCAGTTTTTTGAAAAAAAAAGTGCACTTTTTGCTCCAACATATCATTGCTGCAGTGCAGAATCAGATATTTGAGACAGATCATGTCCATCAGTGAAGTTCCTCACTAAAGCAGCACACCCTTTTACGTAAGTTTGCTAAAGATTTGAGTCTTTCCTGTGCTGTGGAGTAAGCAGAGCTTTGCGTTTCTATCCGTCCTCGCCTTCATCCCAGACTCTCCTTCACTCTTAGGGCACGTCTGTTATGTTTAATGAATGTTTTGTTTGCCATCTTTCAAATAGGCGCAGAGTCCTGCTGTGGGGCCGATCAAACCATGCGAGCGATGTGTTCAATCCAAACTAAGTAACTGATTGTCAGCTCGGGTCCCTGGCATGCAAAAAGCAAACAGGCTGAGGGCGGACGGTCAGACGGCCAAGGCAAGGACATATCACTCATTCACACTAATTAATTGGATATATGTGTGTGTGTGTGTGTGTGTGTGTGTGGAGGGGGTGTGCATGTGGGTGGTGTGGGGGTGTTAATGTGTAGGAGGGTGTTGGAGAGAAAATTCCTACTGATTTGTTTTGGTGCACATGAAGTGCGCTTCCTGAAAGCGTAAAAAAAAAGAAAAGAAAAAAGATCACCTCCTGCGTGCATGCATCATATGTAGCGAATGCCTCCTCTTATTTACAGCAGGTGGGTGGACTAGTACAAACATAGCTTAGTTACGCTCGAGCGTCTCGTTTCCACTAAAGAAAACAAAGAGATAAACAATTCTGACTTTACTTTAGCTTGACTCAGTCCTTGTAGGGCAGACATTTAGACTCTGATATAATCCCCCAAACAGGATAAATCATATTTGTATCAGGAAAAAAAAAGCCCTCATCTTGAAGTCAAAACTAATTGGATTATGAATATGAATGTATCCCAAGGAATAATTGCATGGGGGTTTCAGCATTATGATGTGATGCAGATACTGTCGGGTTGCATTAGTGTGATGCGGGAACAGATGAGCTCATACGTCACTTGCATACACAGTCGCCGGGGCTGCAGTGCAAGTCGGGCTCAGCATCGCATGCAAGAAAGGTGAGGACGTGCTTGTGTTTATTTACTATGACTAGGGTCAACCGTGGGGATAGGCCACATTAAAACCTAATGGGCTAATCCCAGTTGTTTTGCCATAAACAGCCATGAACCACCATGGCTCCCTTGGCTCCTGTGCATTTGCTCTGGTCCATCCCATGGCTGCTCGATTTTAAATTGTTATGTCTCTTGCACCATTCCACAGCTGTTTAGGGATTGTTGCTGTGCACTGATCTGTTTGGAGAGGCCACTGTCATCAGGGAGCACCAGTGCAATGTTCCATTCAAAACACTTTTTTATTAATTTGTATCATACTTTTAAAATTGCAGAGTTGCAGAGTTAAAGATACCTAGAGTTTCACTGGTAGTGACGAGGAGGGATTGGATTTGTACTTTTAGCTGTGCCTTTAGGTGAATATTCCCTTTGTCTGCTCCTGGTGCTGGGTGTTTTGGTACTGCTGACTCTACTACGGTGGCCCTGAAGAATCAAACACACTGCAACTTAAGAAAACACGAGAAAAGAGAAAAATGCTGCAAAAACAAAAACAAAAAAAATTAAGTGTTTTTGAGGAGACAGGAATGTGATAGAAGTGACAAGAGAACGATAAACAATTAATAGCAAACTTGTATCTACAGTATTATATGACTCATGCAATTAAAACACACATTACCTGGCATATTTTTCTCCCGATGAACAACAATGAATCCTGCACTTTTTACGAATGTCCCAGTCCCATGTTTTGTTTTTTGGGAACAGCTTTTCCCAAAAACAATTGCTCCCAATTTCTTTTTATCTACTTCCTTTATGTTTTATACAAGTTTCTTTGTATTTATTTCTATTTCCACTTTGCTTTATTCAATTCCCTTTATGTTTGAGTTTTGTGCGCTTATTTTTTCTGTTTCCTGGTGTTTTCTTAAGGTGCTATGAATTGGAACTGTCAGGACCACCATACTTTACAGACAACACACACTATGTGAGATTAGAATTTCAGAATTGGATGACCTGTTCCCCTGTCATATTTGATACCATTTACCTGCAAATCATTATTCCTGCTTAAGGGCAAGTTTTGTATCATCCTCGAAAGTCAAACTTCCACCATATCATGCTTTGAAACAGTCCTGAAACCTGTCAGTATGCTGGCCTATTCTCAAAAGGCACCAAGGCAGACATCACTGGAACCGCAGTGATGAAATGGAGGTAAATGTCATTTAACAGCTGTTAGTAAATATGAGTAAAATGTGCAAAGAACTCTGCCAAGTGGCCTTTAGTGGCTCCAGAGGGATTTGCATGAAGTCTGATATACGGCTGTAAGTGAGGTCACCCTCTCCTGACATCCTTGCATGCTTGAGGTTAGCATCTTGGGCATCACATTAGCAGCTGCTAGCAAAACACATCCAAACTTGAGTGTGTGCATGTGTGTCAAGAGGAATTTTATAGTTTAATAGGTCAGATGTACTTTAACTACTCTCCATTCTTTTGACAAGGTCTGGTTTTCCTGATGAGAGTTCTGAGATACCTTTCATACTATTATTGACATACAGGGATAACTGTTATAGAATTTGCCTTCTAGATAATTATAGAGCTTCATGAAATCCCATAGTTCAGAAAGCGTATTAGCTATTGCTTTTCAAATGCTTCATGTAATTGTTGTATACATGGCGCAATTCCCACAGAGAAAAACCAACAGTGAAGCCAATCAATAGCTTTCAGTCAGGCAGTGATGCTGTGCTACAAGATTGCTTGCAATTTCCCACTCCCATTCTGAAACTCATATCTGATGAGTATTTCTAACTGGCCATAATTGGCAATCACATACGATTTGTCGTGCAACGTGCAGTGTCATACTTTGAAGTGTTTTATGGTTCCCTGAGTAAATGTATTTATCAAAAAGACGTCTTTTTAAATAAACTTTGATGCATTTTTCATACCTGCTTAACAGAGACCTTTCTGAGTTTAATCCTTCCCCAAGAGATACTGCGTATTTAAAGAATCCAGGGATTTTATCAGGCTGAGACAGTATTTTATTTATTTTTTTGGAAAGTCCACCTGACCTTCCCTCGGGCTTGTATTTCAAGACTTTTTTTTTTTTAAATCTCAGCTGATGGAGACATTTGTGGGGTGTATGAGCTGGCCTGGTGCAAAATCAACAAAACCTTGCTGTTTTATCTAAACTTCTCCCTTTAGCGGTTTCCAGCAAATCATCTTGTCAAACAGCAATTACGATCTTTGCTTTTAGCGTCCAAATCGGAAGCTGAGATTTTTCTTTTTAATTTTTTATCACTTTATTCTCTAGACTAAACATGTGCCGCATCAGCACTGCCCCCAATGTCCTCCAGATGTGCATCACCAGGACATGCACTTTCTCCCGAGGCTTCAGAGGCAGGAGGCTTTGAGAGACTGAAATACTCTTCAGGTAATTACAGAAAGGTCAGCAACCATGTTAAGCTTGTTTTCACATCAGCATGTCGAGCTCAGTGTGTGTGGACAGCATTCAAAATAAGCCATGGCTGTTTAGGGTTTGTGGTGATTCATGCGTAGGGAGTAAATATCTTTTCATCACAGAGTAGATTAGTTGAACAGGAGGAGGACGGCGCTAATACAAAATTAAGTGCCATCTAATATTATACCAAACCTTAGATTAAATTTTTTTTTCTTAATGCAGTGCCCTTCTCATAGAGTGTAACCCATATTTTTGTTTTTACACTTTATAGACATGTTCTAAACATATCTATCTTACTAACTATATAACAAGTGAAGGTACCACTTTACAATAAGGCTCCCCTTATAGATGCTAATAAATAGTTTATAGCTATATTATTAATTAATTTGTAAATGCTTTATAAACCATTATTAATGGTTTATTATGCATTAGTTAAGGGTGAGAAAGAGGAAAAAAACTGACCGGTTTCTTGCCAAATAGTGAGCCAAATGTGTTCACCTATATATTTCATCTAGAGTTGCTATATTAAACATTTCAGACTAAGTTACTATCCTGTAAGCACAATCAGCATTTGTAAACATATTTTTTATCATATAAAATTGTACTTCAGAAATGCATTATAAATATCCACAACTATCAATCGGAGCTTTGTTGTAAAGTGTAAAGCATAAAACCATTTATTAATGAATAATAAATATTTATAAATGCCAAATGGGAGCCTTATTGTAAAGTGTAAAGCATAAAACCATTTATTAATGAATAATAAATATTTATAAATGCCAAATGGGAGCCTTATTGTAAAGTGTAAAGCATGACACCATTTATTTATGACTAATAAACATTTATAAATGCCAAATGGGAGCCTTATTGTAAAGTGTAAAGCATAAAACCATTTATTAAGGACTAATAAACATTTATAAATGCCAAATGGGAGCCTTATTGTAAACTGTAAAGCATGACACCATTTATTTATGACTAATAAACATTTATAAATGCCAAATGGGAGCCTTATTGTAAAGTGTAAAGCATAACACCATTTATTAATGACTACTAAACATTTATAAATGACAAAAGATAGCTTTGTCGTAAAGTTTAAAACATGTCAACATTTATTAAGGACTAATAAACATTTATAAATGCCAAATGGGAGCCTTATTGTAAAGTGTAAAGCATAACACCATTTATTAATCACTAATAAACATTTATAAATGACAAAAGATAGCTTTGTCGTAAAGTTTAAAACATGTCAACATTTATTAATCACTAATAAACATTTATAATTGCCAAAAGTGAGTCTTAAATGTATAATGTCACCATTTATAACACTTAGACCTAAATTACAATCAGTGCTTGAAATAACATTTAACTACTGTCAAAAATGGCAATGTATTGTAAGAGTAACACATGTAACATTAAATGTGTTTTTTAAAACACCAAACAGTCACCCACTCCAAAAAAAGTTCATGCCAGACTGGTTCAAACTGGAAATATTTTTTGTATGTCCTTAAATAAGCGTCCCAGTGGTCCATCAGGGTGTCGCGCTCCAGTTCCTCCTTAAGAAAAGTCAGTTTCTCTCGCTCCTTGTTAAGAAGGGCAGTTGCAGTAGGGGCAGGATTAGAAGAAGAATCTAAAGAACAAACAATTATTAAATTACAATACTAAAATTATTTATAATCGAAACTTGGGAAACTCAAATAAAATATTGATTAAAAACGGTTACAACTTGAATTTATAAAAAGCCACTTTGTAAAAATTATGTTATATACACATGTGGTGGTTCAGACATTTCTAAAACAAGGCAAATAATTCTTATGTGTACTGCCTTACCAGGGTGTTTAATATAAATTTAATGATGCACATAAACAAAACTAAAAATATACAACTAAGTGATATCAATCGTTTGGAATAACCAATAGTAATAGAGCTATTCACATGTTATGTTATGTTAGTTAGCCACTGTAGCTAGCAGCCAAATGGCTCGGTAGCTAGCTAGCTAGCATTATACTCACCTTCATGTCTAACTGCTGACGTCGTTGGCTTAGTGCAATCTAGATCATCCAGTCTCTGCTTTTTGTATCTCTTCGAATGTGTGCTAACTGTGTAAGTCGCAGACGCACACAAATTTTGTCTGTTCGTGCCCCTTTGGCTTGACCTTCCAGAGCGCTCCACTGCCTGTCGCGCTCTGAGAGGAGGGGCTTTCCTTAATAAAGTTAACTGTGATTGGATGGTTGTATAAGCTCCTCTGCGTTTAAATTAAATTTGTTTTCCCTCCCTTTGGCAGCAGAACATATTTTTTTAGCATGAATCCAGCGGGTTAGATCTACATAACAAAGTCGGAGATACATTATAACAGGTGAGACAATCCTCTTTTTTGCGTGGGACTATTTTTGATTATAGGGCTTGTTTTATATAGCATGTGAAGTTCTTTAACTCTGAACCGATTTGCACTAGACTCCCATAGAGTATTTTACGGTGTTTCGAGGTGATAATAAAATAAATTACTCATTTTTTTCCACCAGAATGTCTTTGGGAATGAGATTGCGCGCCAGAATAGAAGGAAAACAAACTAAATATAAGGCACTAAGGCTCATTAAATGGCTGCAGAAGAAACACCTGCTAAAAAAGAAGCTTAGATGTCCTGTTTGTCACCATAAGATGAAAATGATTTCCGTGGTGAAGAAAGACCAATATATGTGGTATGTATAATGCATGATAATGTAGTGCATGTAGTAAATATAACAAAATATTTCGGTTATCAATGCAAGAGGGAGCATTAACCTCTTTTCATTATTATTTTCTTCATACTTAATTTTGTGATTATCTTTTTAATTAATGCTCTTGTTTAAGGGTCCATTTCTTTACTTAACTCATTGATATGTTCTCAGGTGCTGCAAAAGAGCAAGTCATAGGAAAGTTTCCAGAACAATTAGAACTGGCTCCCTCTTTGAGAAATCAAAAACATCTCTTTTCAGTTGGATGAAGTTCATTTACAGGTATATGTAGATGTAGACATTAATAGCAATGCACCTTTCATAATTGAACACCAATACGAGACTTGTGAAATAAAATTAGGGCCTCAGTAAGTAATAATTGCCTCAATTTCTATCACAGATTTTCACAAGGGCTCAGGCTCAGACAAATAGATTTGATCGATGATGAAGTGGCTGGCAGCTCCAGAACACTAAGTAGCATGGCAAGACACATTCGACATGTTTGTATACGTGCAATTAAAAGACACAGAATAAACAATGGACACCGTCTTGGTGGTGACAGAGAATTTGTGGTTATAGATGAAAGCTGTCTCCGTCATCAGCGAAAGGTTGGTAAACTCTCAGACAGGTTTGTTAGAATCAATGCAGATCTGACTGTGTCCTCTAAACATGGAAACCTTTACCATAAGTAAAAAAAAATAGTAGAAGCAAGCATCTTTTTGAATGTTTCTTTGTAGATATTTAATTTCATTCTTTTTCATTTTAATTCTGTTTAATTTTATTCTTTTTGTTTTCAGTATGCACGTGGACGCTTTGGAAATGCATGGAAAAGGAAGAAATGGGTATTTGGAATGATGGGAATTAAAGACAAAAGGCGAAGGCTCGTGTTAAAACTTGTTGAAAAACGATCAAGGCGCCACCTTGTTCCTCTGATCAGACAGCATGTTAAGTTGGGTAGTGCCATTATCAGTGATGAGTGGAGAGCCTACAAGAATGTTTTGACAAACATAGGGTACAGACATTACACTGTAAATCACAGCAGGTGGTTTGTAGATCCTCAATCTGGCAGTCATACACAGCATATCGAAAGGGCTTGGATGACCATCAAAGGACATGTCCGTAGACTAAGAGGAAATCGCACTGAGAAGTTGCTGGAGGAACACCTGATGGTTCTTGAGTGGTCATCTTGGCTTGGTTCGCGACACCCTGATGGACCACTGGGACGCTTATTTAAGGACACACAAAAAATATTTCCAGTTTGAACCAGTCTGGCATGAACTTTTTTTGGAGTGGGTGACTGTTTGGTGTTTTAAAAAACACATTTAATGTTACATGTGTTACTCTTACAATACATTGCCATTTTTGACAGTAGTTAAATGTTATTTCAAGCACTGATTGTAATTTAGGTCTAAGTGTTATAAATGGTGACATTATACATTTAAGACTCACTTTTGGCAATTATAAATGTTTATTAGTGATTAATAAATGTTGACATGTTTTAAACTTTACGACAAAGCTATCTTTTGTCATTTATAAATGTTTATTAGTGATTAATAAATGGTGTTATGCTTTACACTTTACAATAAGGCTCCCATTTGGCATTTATAAATGTTTATTAGTCCTTAATAAATGTTGACATGTTTTAAACTTTACGACAAAGCTATCTTTTGTCATTTATAAATGTTTAGTAGTCATTAATAAATGGTGTTATGCTTTACACTTTACAATAAGGCTCCCATTTGGCATTTATAAATGTTTAATTGTCCTTAATAAATGTTGACATGTTTTAAACTTTACAACAAAACTATCTTTTGTCATTTATAATGTTTAGTAGTCATTAATAAATGGTGTTATGCTTTACACTTTACAATAAGGCTCCCATTTGGCATTTATAAATGTTTATTAGTCATAAATAAATGGTATCATGCTTTACACTTTACAATAAGGCTCCCATTTGGCATTTATAAATGTTTATTAGTCCTTAATAAATGTTGACATGTTTTAAACTTTACAACAAAACTCTCTTTTGTCATTTATGTTTAGTAGTCATTAATAAATGGTGTTATGCTTTACACTTTACAATAAGGCTCCCATTTGGCATTTATAAATGTTTATTAGTCATAAATAAATGGTGTCATGCTTTACACTTTACAATAAGGCTCCCATTTGGCATTTATAAATATTTATTATTCATTAATAAATGGTTTTATGCTTTACACTTTACAACAAAGCTCTGATTGATAGTTGTGGATATTTATAATGCATTTCTGAAGTACAATTTTATATGATAAAAAATATGTTTACAAATGCTGATTGTGCTTACAGGATAGTAACTTAGTCTGAAATGTTTAATATAGCAACTCTAGATGAAATATATAGGTGAACACATTTGGCTCACTATTTGGCAAGAAACCGGTAAGTTTTTTTCCTCTTTCTCACCCTTAACTAATGCATAATAAACCATTAATAATGGTTTATAAAGCATTTACAGATTAATTAATAATATAGCTATAAACTATTTATTAGCATCTATAAGGGGAGCCTTATTGTAAAGTGGTACCCAAGTGAAACATATATACTTGTTAGGTTTAGGTTAATTTAAGGGTTTAGCACTTAGTTGTATTGTTTTAAATGTAGGGGTAAGAATCCTGGGAGTACATTCATCTGATTGCAGTTAGAAAGTTTAACAAAGCGATTGTGTTTATATGTTGCCCCTCCCCTCTTCACAAGGGGTGGAGCAGGCTAACTGCTAACAGAAAAACTTTTTGCTAAAACCTGAGAATGATTCATTAAAATGAAGTCAAACATAATACTGCACCTTACTGTCACTGGCACAAGTCAAAAGCAAAGATCACGTTGAGATGGGTAATGAACAGGTAGACAGGCATGGAGAACAAAAAAGACCAATGACATCTGTTCCACAGCATTTAATGAACAACTTCAAAGATAATTTACATCGATGAAGGCTGCATACACTCAAATCAAGTAAGTTTTCCTTTCTTTTTTCTGAGGCTCCAGGGCAGATAGGTTTCCAAAAAAGAGGCCGTGAGAGAGTGGATCCAGCAGGTTCACAAGTAAGGACTTCAGCAAGCACATCAGCAGGACTTTCTACTGAAGAAGAGTAGAAGACAAGCAGGTAAGTATAGGTAAAGTTTGCAAAATGGTTTGGAGCTTAGCTACCATGCAGAGTAGGATAACAACCCGGTGACAAGTGGAGAGGAGAGTTGGATTTAAGTGCTGCCAATGACTGGCGATAGAAAATGGGTGCACCTGCCAAGTCCTACAGAATCTAAATCAAGTAATTTGTCACTGTCCTCACAAAGATAGCCAAAACATACATGCATGTTTGCATATTTGTGCCCCTCCCCCTACACACAGAGTGGAGCAGCCAGCAGTCAAAACATTTTGCCAAAATAAGCTGGCACTGTACTTACTCAAGTCCCCATAATATACTTCCCAAATTTAAAGTAGTTCAGCTAAACAGTTATCATAATAGAAATTGAACAGATGGACACACAGAGATTTCTCACAAGTAAGATTTTAAAAAAGGACAATTGGAGGCCAAATTACTACACAAGGCAAGCGAGGTCTAAGTTAAGCCATAAACAACATAGCTATGATAATCAGGTCTAAAATATTAGTTTTACTGAATATAAGCTAGTATTATTCTTTACTAAAGACCGAAGGTGTTTCTATTCCTGAAGATTCACATTGTAGTGACTTCTTCTGAATCTCTTTGTACACCTCCTCTTTGTAATTATGCAGCAAAGGTCTTGCAGATGTGTCATGTAGAGAAAAAGATTGGTCAAGTGCAGACTGGAAGTCGATACAGCTATTGGCAGGGGCGGCAGCAGGAGCAGCTCTCCCGATGCATTGATCAGTGATGCCATATGTAGGAATCAGCAGAATGTTTGACTTGAAATCCATACACATCTATCCACAAATTCCAACCACCAACACAACACAAGTCACAGCTGACCTGCTGAAAGTCTAGCAATCTAAGACTAAGAAAGCATGTATGTTTGTGAATCAGGAGAAGAAAAAAGCTTTCAGTTATCATCTGCTTCATTGAAAAGCTTTATTAAGGATTTTTTACCATATGACAAAATTGGTCTATATATATATATATATATATATATATATATATATATATATATATATATATATATATATATATATATATATATATATATATGTGTGTGTGTGTGTGTGTGTATATATATATATTAGGGATGCACCGATACCACTTTTTCGGAAACAAGTATGAGTACTTGCATTTCAGTACTCGCCGATACCGATACCGAGTACTTAATAAAAACATGATTTAAATTTGCAGGTAACAGCTTTAGTCCTATAATTTAACAAAAAACAAACAAACAAGGGACAGAATAAATAATTATAAAAAAACAAAATTTAATTTTAAATTTGTTCGTCTGTTTCTCTGTTTAGAAGTCTCACTAGCACAGTCACAGCTGGGATGACATCAGAGGCTAGTGCGTCGTAGCTGCTCACTTTTTTAGTTAGTTCCTCAAAGGGGGCGAGGATGGCAACAGTCGTCTCCATAAGAGCCCATTGGTGAGCGGTGAGATAGTCAGGGAGTTCATGCTCCGACACATACACGCCCAGCACTCGTTTTTGCTCAATGAGGGACTGGAGCATGTAATACGTGCTGTTCCAGCGCGTCTGTACGTCCTGCTGCAGTCTCTTTATTGGCTGGTTGAGCTGTCTCTGAATGTCCTCGAGGCGGGAGTAGGCTAAGGCGGAATGTTTAAAATGCCCAACTATTTTCCGTCCCACTGCTATAGCATCAGCTATGCTCCTCTGTGCTAATAAGCATGGGTAAATAAGCGTGGGCAAACTCTTTGTACTCGTTGCTGTGTTGGGATTTTAGGTGCTTGATTCAATTGCTTGTGTTAAATGCACTACCTTTCGAGCCTCCTCTGGACAATTTCGCTGAGCACAATTTGCAGTCCACCTTTGTTTTCACGCCTTCGTTCACTTTGAAATAGCTCCACACAGCTGATATGTCTCGCCTCGCTTTCTCCCCGCTCTGAGCTGCAGCCGGGGCCTGGGGGTGGGCACTCGGGGCCTGGGGGCAGGCACTCGGCACCTGTGATTAACCCTTACATAGACAGGTCTCAGACCGTGGTATCGATCCTCGGTATCGGGGGACTTTTAACGAGTAGGAGTACTTTAGAAAATGTGGTATCGAGGCCGATACCCGATACCGGTATCGGTGCATCCCTAATATATATATATATATATATATATATATATATATATATATATATATATATATATATATATATATATATATATATATATATATATATATATATATATGTATGTATATATATATATATATATATATATATATGTGTGTGTGTGTGTGTGTGTGTGTGTGTGTGTGTGTGTGTTTATTTATTTATTTATATTTGTAAAATGAGACAAACATAGCATATACTCCGTACTGTTAATGTATTCTTCAGAAATATGAGTATTACAATATACACATCCTTTTGGAGGAAGATGCATGTAAACACTGTTTTTTGACACAAGCACTAAAACAGGCCCAAACCATGATAGTACCACCACCATGTCATGGAATAAGGTTCTTTCACTAGAACGCTTTTGAATGTTTTCTCATTTAAAACCAAGGTTTCTATTTTTGTCACACCCGCCCACAAGCAAACTGCCTTCTGGCTCATCTTTAGCAGCATGGATCATTGGCTTTCTCCTTGCAGTCAGGCCATGCATTGTTGTTCATCAGATGTTCACCCGTGCCAGATTTTCATCCCAGTGACTGAAAACACAGAGTTCTAATTTCACCATCAAATTACCTACTAAGGAACACAAATAATTAACTTTGTATAATGCTTGAATCCTTGAATTTCTTTAATATCCTTCAATGAGTTTTTAAAGTTACATCAATATCATAATTTCATTCATAATTATACTAGAAATATTTAATCAAGAAGATCTTGTGCATTTCTTGTTGTTACAAATTGAAGGGCAACAATTAGTGATGCATAACTCTCAGTAATTACAGAAAAAGTTGCATTGTCATCTGCAAGTCTTCCATTGAATGCAATGTTGCATTATAAGTGGCAGAAAGTTGATTCATTTTAATAATCTTATAATGAAAGCATCAGCACTTAATAGGAACTTAATAGGAAAACTGATTACCTACATAAGGGATCCATTGCTTACACAAGGATTAGAAATCTAGGAACATGATCCGCTGCAAAGATTTTTTGGGATTCACAAAAAAGAAAGAAAGAAAATCTATTGGTTAGATAGACCAATAAAAAGACGACACAAGCTAATTATTATTACTTAATGAAATCTATGGCCAAACATCTTAAAAACAAAAATATTACCCCTACATACATCTCCTATTTTGTTGTTGCATTGCATATTGTCTGTGAGATACCAGTGTGATCTAATATTTGTATGTTATATTCTATGTTAGATTGTTTGTTGTTTTGTTTTATTCACATCAGTCTCCTCCTCCCAGTGTAAAAGTTGTGGTTCTACAGAAAATACTAAAGATTTTATTTTTCAAGTAGACAATTTTTCATGTTATTTTCTTTCTTTTTTTAAGGAAGTGAAAAAATCCCACAAAAAATGTGTAATTACAGTGTTACACTGGAAAATAATATTTCTTTCAACCTCTCAGCCATACTGCTGTATCATGCGTCACATCAAGTACGAAACTGTAGGGAAGTGGAGAATGTTTAGAGAATGAATACATTACCATGTCAGGAAATTCTGATTTACTACCCTTTATTGCTTTTTTTCTCAGTCACCCTGAGTGATAGCTGCTTCTCAGTTTTTTGTCTTTTATATATCTGCCTACATAAACATTTACGATCAAAACCACAGCCTTAATCTTATTTTTTGCTTTCTGTTATTTAGAAAGTGATGCGCCTGCTTCTGTGGCCTTTTAAATGTCTGGCAGTGAAGTCAGACCAGCCTATGTATTTCTACCCGCTTGCCCCTCTCTTTCTCTCCCTCTCCCTCTCTCTTCAAAATACATTTTTTACCAATTAAACTTTAAACACATTACCCTATAAGGTTAAAATAAGCCATCAAAAATCCATTCATTTGGTGACAAGGTGAAACAAGCGACAGTTCTTCTAAGTGACAGAGCCCCGGTTCTATGTTTTAAGATGCCACAATTAATGCCACCGTGGCTTGTTACCATGGTAGCCAGTTCATCTCTGCTGAATCAGTGTCTCTTTTTTTCCTCTCCCCCTCTTGGAACAGAAATTCAGTAAGAGTCAGTGAGCAGCCCTGATCTCTTGGTAATTGGCAGGAAATCATATGAAAAGAAGTGCTCCTTAGTTCCATAAGCCATTCATGATAAATTGGTGCCTAAGAGCCAGTTATAACCGGATAGGACAAGTGTTTAGTAGATGTTTGTCTGAATTAGCTGGCTGGTGACAGAAAATGTCCACAATGCACCAAAAGATAGCAGATTCATCATGGGGGTGATTTTGCAGCCTAAGATTCAAGTATAAATTTTTAACTATAGGCATAAAATGATTGTCAAAGATCAAAAGGATTTTTTTTTCTCTGCCTAAAGGATTTTTGCTTTCAAGTAATGTTACGGAGAACCCCTACTCAATAGATAAGGGATCAAAATAAGCGCTAAAGTTTGTTTTATGTCTTCATCAGTAAATTGTTTATCATGTCAGCAATTAGATCAGTTCTGACTTGGATTCACTTTGACCCGAAAGTCAAATGTGAACAAGCACCGAGCCGCAGCTTCATAGAGACGATTTGTGATCCCTGACAAAATCCTGTCCAACAGGATATTTGTTTCCCATCTGAGGTTTTGATGATCCTGACAGCCTCAGTGCCCCAGTCGGACATTTGCTGAAGAATTGCAAAAATGTGATCACATCTCAGACACTGACACATGAATTATGAATGCCTGACC